>NC_047049.1:12339594-13546469 GCF_011762595.2 Tursiops truncatus
CCTCAGGCCCCATCTCTGAGATACTGAATAAAAATCTGCATTTTCACAAGACCCCAGGTGATTCATACTTTCATTCTAGGAAGCATAGTGTTAGAAGACACCAACTAAACTGCAAGAATGAAAACATCAGATAGATACATCTGGGAAAAGAAACCCAGGCCTGTGGGGTGCCCCGCTCCTAGCTGAGTACTCCCCAGATCCCTCCTCCTGGCAGATCTCCTAGACTTTAAGAGACCTTGCATGCAGTATCCAAAGACAGGGTTGGCCTCATGTGCAAGGAACGTGCTGCTTAATAGCCAATCCTGCTGAAATATACTCCTGAGCCCTGACAGAAATGTAGAAATACTTGGACGGTGGGCACAGGCTTGGGAATAGGCAAGGACTGAAAATGCCCTCACTAGCATGTCTGGTCTTACACGTAAATGCCTGCAGGTATTGATTTGAGCCATTGCTTTCAAAAGTTAAAAAATAATTATACACATGCCAAAAAAAAGAAACACCCCCAAAACCTACCTTCCTGTTTCTGTCATATAAGTTCATGCTTGTCTGGTTTGAATTAGTTAGAGTGGTGCATTAGGGAGTGGGGAAAGAAGAGACATTTTAATGGAATTGGCAAAACCCAAGGCACAATGCCCAACAGAATAGGCTGGAAGTAAACAGCTATGCCCGGACTTTCTACATATGAAAAGGGTTTCTCATGCCTAGGATTAATGGAGTGCTTAAACCGCTGTAGAGACCATTTTATAATTATTACAGCTCCTCCCTCCCTCCCTCCCTCCCTTCCTTCCTACCTTCCTACCTTCCTTCCTTCCTTCATTTTTTCTTTCTATAAGGTTTTAAAAATAATGTGGTTTCCATGCAAATCAAAACCAGCTGAAAGCTTGCCAAGGCCAAGATGTAATTGAAGATGGCATTTAAGCTTTTGTGTCTCCTCTGTCTCCAGAGATATCATCATAAAATAAAAGACTTCATCAGGTAATGTTTTCTTCATTATTCAACATCACAGTTCTGAAGCGAAAGAAGATAATTAGACATACGGTGCTGTGGACACATAGTTTATGAGGAGCTTCTAGTTAATTAGTTATGGTAAAAGGTTTTTATATAGTCATAATTACTTTATACTTCAGAGGAAAAGAAGCAAACACACATGCATTTTATTTTACCTGGTGAAAAGATTATCAAAGCGATGCTGGTGTTTTGATGACCCTTCGGCACCTTCTTCAGACTTCCCAGGATGTAATGCAAAGTGTCACGAGGGGATTTTAACAGCACAACTCTTGTCAACTTTAATAGGAGCTACACATCTGAAATCCTTACACATCATCTTGCTAGATTCTATAAGAAAACATCATCTTCTTGGTGTCCTGAATTTCCTTTGTCATTTATGGAAGGTTCACCTCTGGAATAATTCAGAGAATGGTTACAGTAATTTTGTTTAAAACATGAGACAAGCCACCTTCAGGAGAATACTTTTTCTATTCTAATTTCTGGGGGCAGCCACTGAAGAAAAGATGACAGCAAAATAATATGCTGAAAAATGTAGCATTCTACAATTTATTGGTTGGAAATAATTTCAATCTAGAAAAGCTATCTTTTTTCCCACCAGCTGTTTCTGCTGAATTGGTTATTCAAGATCTCAACCTAATTAAGAAATGAAGAGAGATTGGAAGTTAGCAGATTGGGATTAGCAGATGCAAACTATATATAGGATGGATAAACAAGAAGGTCCTACTGTATAGCACAAGGAACTATATTCAATATCTTGTGATAAACCATATGGAAAAGAATGTGAAAAGAATATATATATGTATAAACAAATCACTTTGCTGTACAGCAGAAATTAATACAACATTGTAAATTAACTATACTTCAATAAAAATTTTTTTAAAAGAAAAAACAAATGAAGAGAACTTAAATATAAGATTGATATTCTTAGTTTTGTGTCTACACCAGGTCCAATCATTTCTTGACTGAGGGGAGAGACAGAACACCTCTGTCACGTCCTATACCTACTTGGGTGTCCCGAGCACAGATTGTGTAATCTCTAGCAATGCCTACACATGAGAGAAAATTAATCAGGTACCAACCTGCCCTGACTGTCGATTTCCCAGGATGTCACATGGCTGATGTATGTCTCAGTATACGTACAATCAAGGTGTACTCAACCATGGGGCTAGAACCCAATTTTCCTCAATCTCAGTCCAGTGCTTTATTTCTCAGAACAGAAGAAGGAAACCTGAGCTACATGTTAAAGAGGGCAAATGGACAATTCTCTACGGCATGGTACAAAATGCTAGTGTCGCCTTCTATATAGCTGGGTTTGCCAGCTGTCCAACCCTGAGAGTCAAAACGGCAGGTTCGTGCTTCCCTCTACTCTTGCCATCTGATTTGGTGTCACAACACTTTTAGAGGGATATATGGGAATACTCACGGTTGCCATTTCTTGAGTGTTTAGTGACGCTTGCACTGTATCACACACTTCACTTCATCAAGGACTTGCTGCCTCCTAGATGAATGTCTCTGGGCAAGGTAACTAAACTTTCCAAGTTTTAGTTTCCTGGTCTATAAAAGGAGAGTAGTAATAGGATTAAGACAGATAGCGAATGTCAGGAGATTAGCACAATGCCAGACACATAGTAAATGCTTAGTAAATCTTAGCTATTGTTATTTTTATTTTGAGAACAACTCTGTGATTTAGATAGTATCATTATCCTCATTTTATAGATGGTAAAACTCAAAGAGGTTAAATCTCATAGGCAGCATGTGGTAAAGCTAGGATCTAAACCCAGGCTCCAAACCCAAGCTAGCAGCCTCATCAGAAAAACTGTAACAACCCTGAACCATCGTCATCTTCTTGTTTGGCTTTTCCCTTTCACCCTCCATTCTGGCGGACATCCTGGAAAACAAGATCTAAAACTTCTGGTTCTTGGGACTTGGGACTTAGCTGGCTTCTGTGTGGATGTGGAACATCTTGGAACCTGGCCTGAGTATCCCAACATTGTTTCCTTCAACTCACCTAGGCTTAATGCCTCCTAATTTATTTGCTTATTTAAAGGATAAGTGGAGGGAGGAAGAGGACCCAGCTAGCACTTCTCCCACATCCTTGTTCTCCTGGCTAAGCTGACTGGTCTTTTGTGATGAATGACAAGACTCTCACTGCTCTGGGTTTTTCCTCTATAATTCTCCCTGCATGGTTTCTGTTTCCAACATCATTCTCCAGTATGCTAATATATTTTTTCCTGGATGAATCAGGGAGGGATCTCCTTATTTTCCTAGCCAGAGAAAAGTCAGTCTCAGCATTCAGCACCTCTACTATTTATCCCTTCCACTTTCACAAGTGGACCAAGAAAGGGAATGCATCTTTAGCATAGGTTTCATGGTGGCTAAATGCAATTCTAGGGTGTGCTGATACATTACATATGAGGGCATCTCTTTAGGTAGGAATCATCTCATAGCCAAATTGAAGAAAGTCTATTTAGAAAGATGAAATAAAGTTACATATGATATTGGGAATGTTGAGAGCCTGAATAAATGAGATCATTAATGTGTTGTCATTAATGTGAGCCATACCCTGCATCCTTATTTCCACCTTGAATCTAAACATATATGTTATGCCCCAGAAATGGAATTATGACCCAGAGGTATACCCTAGTAAGGAAGAGCCATCTTTAATCTCATTTCCTTGAGGTAATTAAGAGAATATTTACTATTTCTATGTATTTTTAGTGGGAATGTTTTTAGCTATGAGTCTAATCATTAATCATTGTCCCGTAATCTAGGAAAGAAAGAACAGATTTAGAATGACAGAATGTTTGGAAATAATCTCTCTTTTGTCTCTTCTAAAAGGAATAAAAAAAAGTTTTAGTATGTCTAAGGTGAATGGTTTCTAAAATTTGTGATACTTCAGGTTCAATCAACATCTTTAGCTAATTTATGTAGTACACTATAAAATTTTTAATTCTTGAATAAATAATTCCCAGCTATGTGTGTTAATTAATTGTCAACTGATTGTGCTAATTTACACTAATTACTAATATAATTACAAAACTGAAGATTAACCTGGAAATTTGGAAGAGCAATGTTTCTGTTAACTAAACAGGAATAAATTACATAGGCAAGAGCAGAGGCAGGGTTCTTTTTATTTTGTTTGGCTAGCTCAATGCCTACAAAGTACAATCTGGGAACATCTGGCTTCAGGATCTAATCCACTTGCAAAACCGTGGAATCCAACCTACCCTCCACTTCACTCCCACATGTATGCTTTGTCTTCAACATTCCTGATGTTTTCAAAAGCTGTTACTAACTATGAAAAGATAATCTCTAGCCACAAAGGGAAAAATAAGGCTAGGTCTTTCCACAGCATTTTGTCATTGTCTGCCAAGGCTGTTGGAAAGCCACAGAATTTCTAGACCTATTGCTATTTAACAGGACTAAGAAAGTATCAGTAACCTTTGTTTGCTGAACTCAACATAAAGACTCTACAGGACATGCTCATTGGGACTGTGGCTTGAATTACAGGGACCACTTTCTTGCTTAGGTTCAAACAGATGTAGGAGAAAATCGGGGTGGGTTCCAAATAGTAAGAGCTAGGCTATTTGAGATGATGAGCAATACCATTTTTTAACCATTACCCCTGATTTTATGTATTGCTGTACTTTGCTATTTGTTATTTATAGAGCTTAAGGGGTTATATTTCTCCATGATTTATTGACATTCATTCAGTTGGTCAATCAGTTGGTCACTGGTGTGTGTGTGTGTATGTGTGTGTGTGTGTGCATGCCAGCTTCTGTTCTTGTCTGCTGTGCCCGGTTCTAGATCTTGAATATTTTTATTCAAAGACAGACGAAAAAGTAAAACCTCAGTCTTCAAGAAGCACTGACCAAAGCAGAGATAACGTCCCACAGTTTTCTCAGCAGAAAATTACAGCTTGAATAACACAGTTTATACAGCAGGGAGGGAAAAAGCCCACTCTGAGAATATGACTCATTGAGCAACAATTTCCAGCTCACAGTTCACGTGCTGACCTAGCCTAGACTCGTGGACAGAAGGATTTTTAGTTTGCATATTGTGGAATAATTCACCTCATTCCTAAGCGGTAAGAAAAGGGTCATCTTTGCTTCTTCCACCTCTAGGCTCAAGGAGAGGTATTTCTCTGAGAGCTGGTGGAGAAGAATCCATTGGAATTTGATCTAATCCTCATTTCCCCTCCAAAAGGCTTGCTGACTTATGTTAGGTCCTAAATCTACTCTTAACTCCTAATGAAACAAATTTTCTTCTTCTGAGGTAGAGCACCCCTGGCCCTGGAAGGCGGTGAAGAATAACAAACAAATGCTTCTAAAGTACTTTAAACGTCTGAAATGAAATTTGCCACATGAAAGCCAAGTATTGTTATTAATGACAGGAATTGCCAACATGCTAAGAACAAAGGGACGCTCTAAGCACTTATCATTCATCTTGTGCTTTTGAATGCATTGTGCTTTTCTTTAACAGCAAAACCTGTCTTGTTATAAATTATTAGTTGTAAATTACTTGTTTAAAATCTCATCACTGTTCATTTGAGTAAAGCATGAGGTAGATTTCTGCTGTAATTTAAAAAGCTCCCAAACGAGCTATAATTCATTTACTATTAACATCCAGATACGAGCTATAAACCATAAGAAGAAAATGAGTCATGGTTGCGTCATAAGAATTAACTTCAGAGAAATATTAAAAACTAAATATTATTTTCAGTACATTGGGATTAACTATTATTTGCAACCCAACCAGTGGCAGCACTCTATTATATGACAGAAAACACAAAATCACATGATTAATCCTGACCTGCTATCTATTAACATTAATCTAGATTAGTGTGTCCCAACCCTAGTTTGTTTCACTCCGGGCTTTTCCAACTACCTCAAGAGATGTTATGAAATTCTTCCAAATTGCCTAAACAAAATTAATTTTAATTCACATTAGTATTAAAAATAAATGTATACCATATGGCAGACCAGGGGAAAGAAAATACTAGAAAGCCAAACTAATAACTTAGAAAAAGATTCCAACTCATTAGCCAACTTAAGTGAGGATTTAGATAACACTTTTGAAGCCACAAATTCTCAGCAAATAGGAGTGTAGTTCTGGAAACCAAGAAAAACATCACTGAGTTCTAAGTCCTCAAACTGCATATTTGAGGGCTCTTGATGAAAAACTTTTCTTTACCATGAACTAATTCTAGTTTCAGAAACGTTTACAGACATCCCTGCTCTCTCACAATTTAGGTAAGGATAATGTTTTACTCCTGTGTACTGTTTCATGGTTTATAATACACTTCCGTATGTCGGATCTCAGTTGGTAAGAAATGCTGATGACCCGTATGGCCATGGAGAAAGAGAACACGAAAAGGCTATTTCAGTGAAAGATCTTCACCAACTAAATCTCAAGTGGAACAAGGTTGTACTTCATCACTGAAAGTTTACTGTTCTCCATGGTGCACTTGGGGAGAGACGGGAATAGTGAAGGCTGCGATTTTGCTTTTAACTTTTCCAGCTCCAGAGTCACATGTAGAAGCTAAATGCTGCATGAACTTGGCCTCACTCTCTCCCAGTCTCTAATAAAGTGGAGGGAGGGACAGTCAGGAGTCAGTGGTAGAGGGCATAAAAGAAAATGATTGGTTCAACACGAATTTAAAGTAAGCGGTGTGGGTAGTAATCTCTTGGGGAAACTGGGTGAGCAGGCAGCTAGACCACATGGGTAGAAGGTGAAAAGCTCAGATCCCGGCACTTTGAAATAACACTTACGGATGAAGGCATCTGAGACTCAGAAGGAGATTGAGGTAGGAGTTCACTCACTCCTTACAAAAGACCAGCTCTCACACGGAAAAACAAAAAGGTTGTGCTTGTTATAACACTCAGGGTACTGAAGAGCATTTTTTAAACAAAAATCCACCCCATTTGTTATAACGTGGAACTATCTCATATTCTGATTTTAATGCTCATTCAGAGGAAGGTAATTGGAAGTAATACCTGGACAGTATTAGTGTTTTGAGCATGAATATAATTTTTAGTATACCTAAAATTGAATGAATTTTCTGAAGGCATCATTATAAGAAGCAAAACACTAAGGAAGTTATTAATAATTTGAAAATTCTGGTTCACATAAGAAATGTTAAATCTGCCTACTAAAGAACTATATCAGACTACATTTAACTCATTGACCCTAATATTAAAATGCAAAGCAGGGGGCTTCCCTGTGGCGCAGTGGTTGGGAGTCCACCTGCCTATGCAGGGGACACGGGTTCGTGCCCTGGTCTGGGAGGATCCCACGTGCCGTGGAGCGGCTGGGCCCGTGAGCCATGGCCGCTGAGCCTGCGCGTCCGGAGCCTGTGCTCCACAACGGGAGGGGCCACAACAGTGAGAGGCCCGCGTACCGCAAAAAAAAAAAAAAAAAAAATGCAGAGCAGGACGGATATGAGTTTTCATGCTACTAAGTTATCCTTTGAACCTCTTCCTGCAAATGGCAGACACAGAAAGGTATAAACAGACTTTGAAGGGGTTTCTGGTCCTTGTATGAAGGCCAAGAATCATAGAACTAGTTCTTCTTAGCAGTCTAAGGTCCTGGCCTTCAAGAAGTCTCAGTTCAATGGGAAAAAGAGATATACAAACAAACTATGTTAACACATTACAGTAAGGGCTGCAGAAGAGGTACATTCAAAAAATCCTAGGAGTTCATAGAAGGGAATGAAAATCTCTTTCTAGGGGAGATGGGAAAGCTGTCTCACAGGAAGTGGCATCTGGGCTCCCAAATGAAAAGCAGGAGTTCCAAGTATAAAAGGAGGGCATTCAAGGCAGAGAGAAGAGCAGATGAAAAGTCATGAAGATACGAAAAGGCGTGCTCCAGGGAAGAGGGAGAGGGGCAGTGTGCCTGAGGCATGGAGTATGTGGTGGACATGTAGAGAATAATATGGAAAGGGCAGCTATACAAGATGGCAAGAGGGGAGATGTTGAAAGTTCTGGGGAACTTTCCAAGGAAAGGATGAAAAAGCCCTCACAATGCAAAAACCTCCAGGAAAACAGTATTGGATTTGGCAATCTCCAACTTATTCCCAATTCTGAATCTTCTAGTAGGTAGTTTATTCAAGAGAGAACCAAGCTAATGACAGAAATCAACAAGAAAAGATTTTTTTTCTAACAATATGCTTAAATTTACTTAATAAAACACACTTATTTTATGTTGAACTCACGGTTGTTATTTTCATATTTTAAGACATTCACCAAAAAAATTAGAAAGGATCTACGCCTTGAATATTAAGAATTGCCAGATTACTACAATTCTATTGGAAAATTAAAAGACATCAAGTATATGAATTTAATGAGACCACAATCCACATTTACAACTGAACACTTAGAAATGAGACCAAATTTTCACCTCCTGCATTTCCTCTGGCTATAATCTTCCCAACTATACTAAGAAGCTGCCGGGAAGTATGCCTATCATGAAAATTGCTCAATTTTCAAAATGATCTATGAATCATAATGGAACTCTTGGTAGTTAAGTGTCTACAATAACATAAAAATGCCTCCCAGCCCTTTAACAGGTGGTAGAAAGAAGTCAGAAATGACTCTTACAATGGTCTTTTTTACTCCATTTAAATCCCAGCATATCAGACAACATTAGAAGGAAAAAACCCGAAAGCATGGGTATAATAAGATATATAAGCTTATAGGATAATAATATGATATGAGAGATAGGTCTAGTACAGTGGAGCCAGGCTGCCTGGGTTAAAATCCTGGATCCATCACTTACTTGCAATCTTAGGCAAGTTATTTAATCTCTCTGTGTATCAGTTGCTATTAAAATGCATGCGCCAATATCATCTACGAAATAGGGTTATTATAAATGTTCTGAGTATCTTTGCCTCTCCAGATTCTCCTCCAGTCTTTCTCCATCCTGCTTCTGTACCCTGGAGGCTGGCCCATAAAAGTGGCAACAATGAGCGCTTCACCCTCTGGCTTTCTGTCCTGTTTGGCTGATGGGAGGCACAGTCAAGAGAGCCAGAGGCCAGAGGAAGAGTGAGGTCAGGGTGTTTATTCTCCTTGTTCCTCCCTGCCAGGTTGCCTTGGTTGTCTGCAACCTACCCTCTCTGGGTACATTTAACCATTCTCTATCCTCGCCCCTTCAGGCAGGCCTAGGGTGGTAAAGGCTCCCTGCTGCTGTCAGCCACTGGGTTGTACAATCTCTTATTGCATTTTCTAAATCCCACTCACACCTTTGTAAATATTCCTTTTGTTTACTTCGCTTTGATGTAAATATTCCTTTTGTTTACTTCACTTCGCTTTATCCAATTTGAGTGTGCCATCTGTTTCCTGCCAGCATCCTAATAGAATGAGTTCCGCTTTGTAAAGCACTTAGAATAATAGCTGGCCCATGATAAGCACTATATAAGTATTCGATAGAAAAATAAAATAAATGAGATTTAGAAACGTTTTTGTAGTGGATTTAAACATCTCTTTCTGTATCCTGTCATACAAAGCAAAATCTTCAGAAATATTTTCCCAAATAAGAGTGTTTTCTTCAGCAGATTTTATGTATATGAAACAACCATCATTCTACTTCTAACCATGATTTTAGTTCTCTGGTTAAAAAAAATTCTAAGTGGGCTTCCTTGGTGGCGCAGTGGTTGAGAGTCCGCCTGCCGATGCAGGGGACACGGGTTCGTGCCCTGGTCTGGGAAGATCCCACATGCCGCGGAGCGGCTGGGCCCGTGAGCCATGGCCGCTGAGCCTGCGTGTCCGGAGCCTGTGCTCCGCAGCGGGAGAGGCCACAGCAGTGAGAGGCCCGCGTACCGCAAAAAAAAAAAAAAAAAAGAAAATTATAAGTAAAATATTATTAAAGTTGTTTATTATTTATTTTATTAAATAATAAAATTAATAATAAAAGTTTATTATTAAACTCAACATAGTGGTTACTATGGGGAGTGTGTTTAGAGAAATACGTTCAAAGAAGGGCAAATGGTAGACTTTAACAGTACTTGGTAAGGCTTATTTCTTAAGCTAGATGGAGAGTACACAAATATTTGTCTTATTAGATTTAAATTTTTCTTGGTATGTGCAGTATTTCAAAATAAATTAAAAATAACGATTATGTTTTAAAAGGAACCTAAACTTTACCTTTCTCTTTGAAAGTTGAAAACTCTCATGTCCTAACTTTAGGTGAGTAAAAAGATATTTCTTCCTTTATGAAATTAATTGTTTTTCCGTTCTGAATAGTTTTACTCATGTGTGGCTTTATCTTGTGTGCCTTTACTGTTGTTTGATCTCCAGAATGTCTATTTTTTCACACAATTTGGTCTCTCTGTATCAGTCATCTTTTCTTGAATTTTTCATTTCTATCACATTCCAGATATATTTCTTAAGTTTATCTTCAATTTTCTTGTACTTTCTGGCATCATCCATCTCGTAAGAATTTTCAACTCATTGACAACTAGATTCCAGCCATTTAAATTTAGTTTTTCCAGGAAGAAAATCTATGGAGAACACTAGGTTAATATCTGAAACCATATGCAAAATTTATGCTTGTGATTTTTTTAATCTGGGGACGAAATTCATAGTTTTATCAGATTTCATAAGGTGGTCTATTACTGGAGAATGTTTAATTCTAAGAACTACTCATCTTTTTATGTTGGAGAAAAATTTGCTTAACATCATGTTTCTGTTAATTTATACTTCCTTAAATTTTCCTTACTGATAAGAACTTTGTTTTAGAGTTATCCTAATGAGGTATCACAGATCAGTTTCTTAGTTTAGATTTTGATTAATATCCAGATATTTTTGTTCAGCTGAGCAAAAAAATTAAAGGCTAAATTTTAAAATTTCTGACCATAGTACTGCTCATTCTATCAGCCTGGGGTTTCAGGTTTATGATAAGATACCAAATGTTTTCCATTCTTATCATATAAAAAAGACATGAAAGTGAATACTGAAATGTGTGTTTGAAAGGAAGAGGTTATTTTCAGTTGGCAGAATTTTGGAAAACCTGTTGGAGAAATTGACTTTTGCCCTGAGACTTTGGATGGGTGGGGATAGGAGGAAAACGTGCTGTAGGGTTAAAAACAACAACAGCAACAATGAAACAGGCAGCATAGCAAAGGCAAGGTATTGGGAAAGTGTCCAAGAGTGCTGATCCTTTCAAGGAACCAACTTTTGACTTTGCTAACTTCCTATATTTTTGGTATGCTTTTTTACTTTGCTATTTTCTGCTTTTTAGTTTTTCCTTTCTTCTAATTCATTTGGGTTTACTTTCTCTTATTTTTATAGTCCAAACCATAGGTCATTCATTTTATTTCATTCTTTTTTTCTAATAAAAGCATTTTGAGCTATAAATCTTCTTGTAAGCACTGCTTTAGCTGCATCTCACAAATTTTGATAGTTATGATTTCACTATCATTCAGTTTAGAATATTTTCAGTTCAAAATCTATGAGTTACATAGAGTATATCATTTAATTTAAAAATATGGAGATGGATGGAGAGGATCTAGATGTATTTTTGCTATTACTTTCTAATTTAGTTCCACTATGGAGAGCACATACAATCATTTTATATTTATTTAGGCTTGTTGAATGACCTAAATATGCTGCCTTGCTGAATGTTCTATGTGCATTTGAAAAAGTGCACTCTCCTGATATTGGGTATAGCATTCTTTAACCATCCACTATGTCAAGATGGTTGATAGTGTTATTTAAATCATCTATATCTTTATTGATTTTTTAAGTCTAGTTTTTAAAAATCAATTGTTGAGAAAAGAGGGTTTAAATCTCCAACTATAACTGTGGATTTGTCTACTTTCCCCTTTTAATTGTCAATTTAAAAAAATATATTCTGAAACTCTCTTATCAGACACAGGTATTTATAATACTCATCTTCCTGATGTAATATATATATGTAATCTATATTTGAATATATATTCATATGTAATATATATAAAATCACATTTTAAAACATAGCTGTCACCCCCATGACATTTGTTATATACATTACATCTACATATTCTAAGTTTCCTCAAAGATTTTTCTATCCCATTCTCTCTCCCCTCTCTTTCTAAGACTCCAATTATATATACATTAGATATTTTGATATCCACAGGTTCCACAGGTTCTCAAGGCTCCATTCATTTTCCCCCCATTTTTTCCTTGTATGTTCTTCACATAGAATTATTTCTATTGATCTGTCTATTCAGTCATCTCCATTTCTGTCGGGCCCATACAATGAAATTTATTTCTAATATTGTATTTTTTGGCTTTATCATGTCCATTTGGTTCTTTTTTTATAGTTTCTAGCTCTCCATTGAGATCTCAGATTTGTGAATTCTTTACAAACATATTTTCCTTTACATTCATAAACATGGTTATAATGGCTGATTTAAAATTCTTGTCTGCTAATTTATATGGAAACACAAAAGACCTTGAATAGCAAAAGCAATCTTGAGAAGAAAAAATGGAGCTGGAGGAATCAGTCTCCCTGACTTCAGACTATGCTACAAAGCTACAGTAATCAAGGCAGTATGGTACTGGCACAAAAACAGAAATATAGATCAATGGAACAGGATAGAAAGCCCAGAGATAAACCTACACACCTATAGTCACCTAATCTATGACAAAGGAGGCCAGAATATACAATGGAGCAAAGACAGCCTCTTCAATAAGTGGTGCTGGGAAAACTGGACAGCTACATGTAAAAACATGAAATCAGAACACTTCCTAACACTATACACAAAACTAAACTCAAAATGGATTAAAGACCTAAATGTAAGGCCAAACACTATCAAACTCTTAGAGGAAAACATAGGCAGAACACTCTGACATAAATCGCAGCAAGATCTTTTTTGACCCACCTCCTAGAGAAATGGAAATAAAAACAAAAATAAACAAATGGGACCTAATGAAACTTAAAAGCTATTGCACAGCAAAGGAAACCATAAACAAGACAAAAAGACAACCCTCAGAATGGGAGAAAATATTTGCAAACAAAACAACTGACAAAGGATTACTCTCCGAAATATACAAACAACTCGTGCAGCTCAATATCAAAAAAACAAACAACCCAATCAAAAAATGGGCAGAAGATCTAAATAGACATTTCTCCAATGGAGACATATAGATGGCCAGCAAACACATGAAAAGATGCTCAACATCACTAATTATTAGAGAAATGCAAATCAAAACTACAATGAGATATCACCTCACACCAGTCAGAATGGCCATCATCACAAAATCTACAACTAGTAAATGCTGGAGAGGGTGTGGAGAAAAGGGAACCCTCCTGCACTGTTGGTGGGAACATAAATTGGTACAGCCACTATGGAGAACAGTATGGAGGTTCCTTAAGAAACTGAAAATAGAACTACCATATAACCCAGCAATCCCACTACTGGGCATATACCCTGAGAAAACCATAATTCAAAAAGACACAGGCACCCCAATGTTCATTGCAGCACTATTTACAATAGCCAGGACATGGAAACAACCTCAGTGTCCATCAACAGAGGAATGGATAAAGAAGATGTGGTACATATACACAGTGGAATATTACTCAGGCATAAAAAGGAATGAAATTGGTTCATTTCTAGAGACATGGATGGACCTAGAGACTGTCATACAGAGTGAAGTAAGTCAGACAGAGAAAAACAAATATCGTATATTAATGCATATATGTGGAATCTGAAGAAATTGGTATAGATGATCTTATTTACAAAGCAGAAACAGAGACACAGATGTAGAGAGCAAACATATGGATACCAAAGGGGTGGTGGTGGGATGAATTGAGAGATTGGGATTGACATATATACACTATTGATACTATGTATAAAATAGATAACTAATGAGAACCTACTGTATAGCACAGGGAACTCTACTCAGTGCCCTGTGGTGACCTAAATGGGAAGGAAATCCAAAATCCAAAGAGGAGATATATGTATACACATAGCTGATTCACTTTGCTGTACAGTAGAAACTAACACAACATTGTAAAGCAACTATACTCCAATAAAAGTTAAAAAAAAAATTACTGTCTGCTAATTCCAGCCACTGAGTTCTCTCAGGGTCAGTCTCCATTGACTGCCTTTTGGCTCACATATATTTTTTCTTCATGTGCTTAGTATTTTGGATGGCATCCAAGAAGTTATGAATGATATATATTGTAGAGCCCCTGGATTTGTTTGTGTTCCTCTGAAGAATCCTGATTTTTTTAGAAGTTTGAGGTTAACTAACCTCAAACTCCAAACTATCTCCCTTGCAGTGAGCGGCCACAGAAATCTCTGTCCAGTTCCTTTAGCCTTAGCTGGGCTGCTTGCACAGAAGGTCGGGCATCAGCAATGATTTGTGCAGAGTTTGCACACAGAACCTGTTTTCCCCCACCCCCGGCTTTGGCTGTCTTCTTTCTATGACTCCCCCCTCACTTTCCAGTTCAATCACCTTGAACTCTGACTTCTGGCTCTTCATGCCAGTAAGACTTCAGGTTTTCTAAGTTTTTAGTCACTCCTATTTGGCAAGGATTGGGTCCTGCTTTCTGGCAAAAATACAGTAATCATGGGAAACTTGCCCGTTGTCATTCCCTTCTTCCAAATGCAGACTCCCCTCCAGCATTTGCCTGCCTGGTTACTCTCTGTTGCCTTTGGACAGCTGCTTTTTATATTTTGTCCAGAATTCATAGCTGTTATATGCACAGGGATTACCAGCAGTCAGAAGCCCATTCCATTTCTTTTTTGAGTTTGTTTGTATCTCATGATTTTTTCTTTTCTTCTTTATTATTTATCACTTTTTTCCTCCCTGGGCCCCCAGGCAGTTCTTCTGGTGCCCAGAGACTCTCAGCCTCTTCTGACAGCAGTTCCAACGAGCCTCATCTTTCTAATCACAGATGCTCAAATCAAGTCCAAGGGGACAGACAGGGATGAGAATAAGCTATCAACGACCTTGTCTTATAACCACACTTGAGCATTTTCTTCAAAGTGGCATAGTCTCTAGACCTGCAGCCATTTATTCAACTCAGCAAATGTTCTACAAGGTATGAGGCTCTGTTAAAGGGCTTTTGGATGCATTGATAAACAAAACAGTCAAATATGCCCTGCCCTTAGGGAAGTAACGTTATGAAGAGGGACTCAGACAATGAACAGTAGACGTAGTAAATAAGCATTATAGTATGTTAGAAGATGGTATTTGGTCACCTTCATTCTCATCCCCAAAGCAGTCTTGGCTCTTTGGAATCACAATCATTCCAACATCTTCGTTTCCCTTAACTTTACCAACTCTTGAGTTGTTTTCCCAGAACTAAGAAACAAGCAGTGAGCCTTGAAGGAAAAGCACTTGGATTCAGCTGCTGCAGTGACTCAATTTCGCCACTGGGTGGGAAAAAAAGGAAGGAGCTGAAGAGTAATTGCAAAGGGATAGATGGCAAAGGAAAAGCCATTATTCAATTATTGCTAAACTCCACCTAATCTCAACTCTCCATGTGACCTCTCTTCTACCTTTAGTGCAAAGACCACACAGTCAGGTAGAGTGATTTCATCACAGAGTAGTTGTTTTGTGCCTGAAACTGAGAAAGTATTTTTTTCCAGTACAGGATTTTGCGTGTGTGTGTGTGTGTTTATCTATCTATGTGTATTCTATTTTCATTAATACTTATTTTTCACTTTTCAAGATATATTATATACATTATGTGTGTGTGTGCATGTATGTGTGTGTGTATTCTATACCTATATCCTTTTCATATTCATTACATGTATATATGAGTGTGTGTACATTTTACATATAGGTATATATTACATTATATTGTAGACCTTCAACAGGCCACTTTAAAACCTTTCTGAGGTACAGTATTCCTGCTCCCTATATGGTAATTTTACATATATGCTCGTCATCATCATCATTGCTGTCATTTAACAAGCTTATCACGGTACAGGTACTGTGCTAAGTACTTGGAAGTTTTTAATTCTCACAGTAACCCCACGAAGTAGACACTCTCATTACTCCCATTTTATAGATGAGGAAACTCAGGAGTAAAGAGGTTACATTGCCCAGGTTGGAATTCGAATTTAAACTCAGTTTTGACTGATGAAGCCATTATATTTAACTAGGGTCAGCACACTTTTTCTATAAAGGGCCAGATATTAAATATTTTAGGCTTTGAGGGCCGGATGGTGATGTTGAAACTACTCACCTCTGCTGGGTATGAAAGCAGCCGGAGACAATATATAAATGAACAGGTATGGCTCTCTTCCAACAAAAGTTTATAAAAATAGGTGGTTGGCAGGATTGGGCCCCTGAGCCAGAGTTTACTAACCCCTGCTTGTAACCACTAGGCTCCACTGCCTTCCTGTCGCCAAAGATTCAGACTAAAGCTGAAAACTCCTCCTCTCTCCCACGCCACAACAGTGCTCATCAAAGACACGTCACTTGACTACTCTGGGCTTCAGTTGCTTAGTTTCTGGTGGAAACAGAATATCTTGGTTACATTGCAGTTCTGAAATCTAGAAGTCTGGATTTTCAAGAACTGAGCTTAGCCACAAGGAGTGAGTGCCGACACTCATAGAAAAGGAAAGAGTGTGTCAGTGTTCATATGAGTGCCTGAATCTGTCTAAAGGAGACATTCAGGTGAACGTTGTGGAAGAAACTTTTCTTTTACCTCTAAAACAACACAGGTAATGGTGTACCATATCAGAGCCAATGGGAGGATAAGTCAGAAACTCCGATGTTTAGGGGAAAGAGCATGTTCAGTGAATATTAGTATACATCAGACACAATGCCACAAAGCCTTGTTTCATTACAATATCCCTATGTGGGTAGGTGTGACATTTTGGGAGTGGAGGAGGAGAACTGATAAAATATGTCCACTGATGACAAACACAACTACTAAATTAACAGGCCATAATGCTCTGATGCATAGGCCAGAGTATCAGCGTATTCATTTATCCAGGAGTGTTCACAATTATGGAGCACAGGGGTTGGCTCGATAAGCATTTCTGGAACACCCAACATGTACTAAAGACTTGGGAACGAAGAGAGGCAAGAGTACGTGGAGTTTGCATGAAGGAACTTTCAGACTGGTCACTGTGGGTCTGTGAGGGATGTGAGGAGTGCTGGGTGGAGATGGACCAGGGACCATCTGAAAGTGGGCTGCACCCCAATACGGACCTACCTTTTGGGGAGCACTCCTCGAGAGCCCACATATGGGATAGGAAGAAGGACACCAACCTGGCTTCCCAGGAGACAGGTCGCCCTTGCTCTGCCTCATCTCCTTCTGAGACCTTGGACACTAATACTAGTGCCTCATACACACTGAGCACTTACAGTGCAGCCGGTTCTGTGTGCTAAGTGCCTTACATGCATGACTTCACAAACTGAATCTGAATTCCCGAGTGTGACAGTGTAGGTTTCCCGTGATTCAGCCCCAACATAACGTTCGACTTTTTTCTCCTCTACATGCACCCTAATCGGCAGCCACATTACATTACTTTCCATTAATTTTACTTCCAGCTTTAGCTGACACAATCTCTTCCCCTGGATTGCCTTCTCCAACCCACTCCATCATAATGCTGACTCTCCTTCTAGGCCCAGCTCACATGCTAACCCTTCCTTGAAAATTTTCCTTGGCAGGGATCTCTCTTGTGAATATTAGAAAACTTCACAGCTCATTCCTTCACATTTAAGTGCCTCAAAAAAAATCCGTCTTCATATTCTTGGTTCTGATAACAAAAATAAATAAAACATTGATCATTGCAAATAAGTCAAACAATAATGGCAACATTTTGGCAAATATGTCACACTTCTCTCACGATCTTAGGTTCCTTAGCGACAAGGACTATATTGCATTCATCTTTATATCCCACCAGAATCTGTCCATTTTAGTTCCAGTATGTCTACCCCAGGCTTGGTTCATAGTGAGAACTAAGTGGGTCTTTATTTTTTATTTTATGTTTTTTTAGCGGTACGCGGGCCTCTCACTGCTGTGGCCTCTCCCGTTGCGGAGCACAGGCTCCGGACGCGCAGGCTTAGCGGCCATGGCTCACGGGCCCAGCTGCTTCGCGGCACGTGGGATCTTCCCGGACGGGGCACGAACCCGTGTCCCCTGCATCGGCAGGTGGACTCTCAACCACTGCGCCACCAGGGAAGCCCCAAGTGGGTCTTTATTTGAATGAAGGAATTATGCTTAGAACTTTTGTAGCTAAACCTAGAGCTGATTTAAAATTTTTTTATTTTTCAAATTAATTTTATTGGAGTATAGTTGGTTTACAGTGTTGTGCTAGTTTCAGGTATACAGCAAAGTGAATCAGTTATACATATACATATATCCACTCTTTTTTAGATTCTTTTCCCATATATTGTAGATCATTACAGAGTACCGAGTAGAGTTCCCTGTGCTATGCAGTAGGTTCTTATTAGTTATCTGTTTTATATATAGTAGTGTGTATATGTCAATCCTAATCTCCCAATTTATCTCCCTGCCCTTTCCCCCTTGGTAACCATAAGTTTGTTTTCTACATCTGTGAATCTATTTCTGTTTTGTAAATAAGTTCATTTGTACCATTTCTTTAGATTCCACATATAAGCAATATCATCTGATATTTGTCTTTCTCTGTCTTACTTACTTCACATAGTATGACAATCTCTAGGTCCATCCATGTTGTTGCAAATAGCATTATTTCATTCTTTTTTATGGCTGAGTAATATTCCACTGTATATATGTACCACATCTTTATACATTCCTCTGTTGATGGACATTTAGGTTGCTTCCATGTCCTGGCTATTATAAATAGTGCTGCAATGAACATTGGGGTGCGTGTATCTTTTTGAATTATGGTTTTCTCCAGATATGTGCCCAGGAGTGGGATTGCTGGATCATATGGTGGCTCTATTTTTAGTTTTTAAGGAACCTCCATACTGTTTAGAGCTTATTTTTTAAATTTTATGTGGGATTTTTGGTCAGTGATGTTATTAACATGTCTTTATTCCTAGTATTATAATACTGCTCTAAAAAATTACTAATAAAATCATTTTGTTGCTATATTAAGGAAATGTCTGTGCTTTCTTGGAGTGCAGGCCAAATCCATCCCCAATCATCTGTTATTGCTAGAAATCCTATTGCCTCTATCTTCAGACCACTTTGGAGCTGAATTATTTAATTCATGCTGAGAACATTTCAGTACTTGAGGTTGTTCACCTTTCAAAGTTCCTCAGGTATCTGCAAGAATTTGAGAGTTAAAATATTCCTGGGTTGTAGGTCTTCACTTCATTGGAAATTGACTGCACCTTTTTATCATTAAATCATGAGCATCACAGATGACTTTCTCATTTCTGCTGAAGGCATGTTTCTTATTAGACTAAAGCTTTTCAGCCTGTACAATTAATGGTTCGTAGCACACTAGGGACCGTTTATTAATTTTCATTTTACTTTTTTTTTGAAGGTTATGGGGGTTAAGGGTTCTGAGTTGGAGTTATTGAAATTTTAAAAGGTGTAAATAGGTAAATATTATGGTTCCGGGAAAAGTGAGACGTTTTTCCCTTTAAGCAAGTGATGAATACTACTAATAAAAATGTCATCAGTCTTCCCCACCAGGGTTATGCAGTGAGAAAGATATTTTGTATGTATGTGTATGGTTTGCTTTCCATATCTAGTAAGACATTTCAAGAGACTGCCTTATATAAGAAATTTACTTTAAAAAATAGATTCTTGATGCTTTGTTGATCAAATACAATAATTCTAAATGAAAAATAGTACCTTCCTATGCACTTACTAAAGATTTGTCTTCACTACACTTGATGGCTCATAGCAGTGTTTGAGATGCAGGGAATTTTTTTTTTCTCTTATCAGATCACCTAACATGAATATCATTCTTGCTGAAGGCTGGATTTCTGAACGGTTAGCCTACTTCCCATACTTTTATGGATAGATTACTTAACCTCCTTTATATTTCAATTGAGTTTCATTTACGAGCTAGTTTCCTAAGTAGTTATTTCCTTATGCTACTATTTATAGCACATGATGTTGGTTACATATGTCAAATATGTAATTTTGGCATATATCAAGCAGTACGTTAACAACTTTATTGAGATATAATTCACATACCACACAATTTACCCATTTAAAGTGCACCATTCAATGGTTTTTAGTTTATTCACAGAATTGTGCACCCATCACCACAATCTAATTTTAAAACATTTTTGTCACCCCCAAAAGAAACCCTGTGCCCATTAGCAGTCACTTACCATCCTCTGCGCCTCACCAGCCCTAGGCAGCCACTCATCTGATTCGTCTCCATAGATTAAGTAGCGTTTTTTAAAAAAACAAGTTTTAATTATCCAAAAAGTTTGGTGATTTTATAATATTATGAAAGCCAATACAGGGCTTCCCTGGTGGCGCAGTGGTTGGGAGTCCGCCTGCCGATGCAGGGGACACGGGTTCGTGCCCCGGTCCGGGAAGATCCCACATGCCGCGGAGCGGCTGGGCCCGTGAGCCATGGCGGCTGAGCCTGCGCGTCCGGAGCCTGTGCTCCGCAACGGGAGAGGCCACAGCAGTGAGAGGCCCGCGTACCGCAAAAAAAAAAAAAAAAAAAAAAAAAAGCCAATACAGTCAATACAGTACTCCGGTAAGGGCATTTTTCTTTATCTTCTCACCATTTTTATCTTCAAAATGAAGCATCCGGTTTGCAATAATTTCAAATGCACTGGTAAATTACAGCAGTATTGTATTTTCCTGCACTGCCCTTCTATTTGGTTGGTACTAGAAAGTTCTATATCTATACCTAAGTCAATGCAGAAATGTTATGTTAGAAAAATGGTGAATACGTTAATGGTTAGCATGAAGCATACTCAGAGTAGAACATTTCAAGCAACTCCATTGTTCCTCCATTTCATTCTCCAGTTCCTTCTATCTTACCAACACATACATACACATATGTGCACATACACATACACACATACACTCTCACACACACACACATACACACGCCCAGAATAGTCATGGTCACATACTGTGGAAGATGCTAGAGAGCAGACTTTATGCAGTGACAGCCAGAAGTAGCAATACATGTTCAGTATTGATACATTCTTATGCACCCCATAAAAATAACATGTGTTGTGTATTGTGATTGCATATACATATGATTTATTTCTAAATCATAGTGGGAGTCATGGAAGATTCTCTAGGGGTCAGAAATGCTAAAGCAGAAATGTATAAAATAGTATTCTAGGTCGATGTGTAATTCTACTGATTTTGCTCGTGGCATTATCAGGAAAGCTGGTGGTCATTCATTTCTTCCCTCACTCATGCAACATCTATTTTTTGGCCAAAGACAATGTGAAGGGCACAGTGCGAGGTCCCAGGTAATAATGAACTCCTGCAAGCCAGCTCCCTTGGGAACTGTTACCCATCCTCTGCACATAGAAGGTCAGGCTGTCTTCTCAGAAGGAAAGAGCTCAATGAATCATGCATCTATTCCTTTTTCTTGAAAAATTGCAGCCTATATTTTGCAGGAAAATTCAACATAATTGGTATAGACCCATCTTTTTAGGTGAATTAGGTCTTAACTGACAGCTAGCCCATTTTGTTCTAAAATTCAACAAACTCTTGGAAAATCTTATTCCATACAATCTTTTGAATATGTCATTTGCCATTTATATTTGATGGCCTTAAGCAAAAAAAGAGTTATAAGAGGTATTAATGCAAGTAGATAATAAGGCTGCATTCTATAAATCTATAGCAGCTTACAGTAATCATTAAAGCATGCAGAAGTCTTTCATCTATTCAAAAATATGCAGTGCACAGAATGTCTGCTAAGGTGCATGACAAGTCAGAGTTAAATATATATTAATAAATGAATTAGCTTCATAAATAATAGCCATAATGACATTTTAGGAGACAATAAGTCTGAGGATTGTCAGAAAACGGTTGATGTATGAGCTTCACGTCTCAGTGATTCTTCAAAATGAATAGGCTTGGAGAGATAGTTCAGACCCGCGACCAGCCTATTTCCTTGAATAATTTACTTGTTGTCAATTTGTACAGCCACATTACACATGCAAATTGTGCTGCGTGTGCAAACACCACTTGGAGAAGATAAAAACAGATTTACGAAGGCTATAGAGGAAGGATTTATTTCACTTTCTCACCCAGGTCAAGCAATACATGTATCTGACGATTGTGTGTACCCAATTTTGTTGTAATTATATCAGCAAATTATTCCTTATAATCTTATTATTTTTAGCAGTCTTCTTGTGCTTGGGATAATTAGCTTTCTTCACTCAGTGTAAAAACAATTCAACTTGCCAGCCAGGCAGGGCATAGCTCCATTATCTGTTTTGGGTTTAAATTTATTCCCTATATTCTTGGACACTTTGTGTAAATTAAAAATTTCATAGTCCCTAATACTGTACACGCTGTTCATTCAGTGATGAATTAAGGCCCCTAAACCTCTCCGTTTGCTATTAGATATCTAACCCACTTTATATGTTAATCTGTGCTAATGAATTCCACAACCCCTAGCCACAGCGAGATGACTAAAATTATTACCACTTACAGAGATATGCCTTTTTCATTTAAAGTTCAAGTCAAATTGCTCCCATAAACAGTCTGCCACACAAAGATACCTCCTATAAAGGAGAGTTACTTACCTATAAGTAGAGTTCTCTGAAGGTAGTATTATCTTGGGATGCACATTCCTAGGTCACGTGCCCTCAGGTCTCTGGTGTGGGTGGGGAGAGAATTCATAGCTGATAGGTAAGACTTTCTTTCCTTGGAGCACTTCATTAGCTCTGTGGCCTGTATTCCTAAGGGTTATTTGTGCCACACCCCTTCATGCCACCAATCTCTTCTTGGCAGAAAACGGGTCCCAAGTGCAGTAGGAGGGCAGTGTAACTCCTAGATGAGGAGTGAAGGACTGGTTACCCTAAACAATTGCTGATGATCAGGAAGCACATTTTCCTTTTTTTTTTTTTTGCAGTACGCTGGCCTCTCACTGCCGTGGCCTCTCCCGTTGCGGAGCACAGGCTCCGGACGCGCCAGGCCCAGTGGCCATGGCTCACGAGCCCAGCCGCCCCGCGGCATGTGGGATCTTCCCAGACCGGGGCACGAACCCGTGTCGCCTGCATCGGCAGGCGGACTCCCAACCACTGCGCCACCAGGGAAGCCGCACATTTTCCATTTTAAAAGAGGTTACCTATAAGGTAATAATGCCTAATTGCTAAAAAAAATTACAGTTTTTGTGTGTAATATGAAATGCAAGTGTATATTTGCTTTTTATATAAACAACATTTTTTATTGTAGAAAGAACACATTGTCATTATGGAAGAACTAGAAAATATAGATAAACAAAAAGAATAAAAATCACACATATTCTCACGAAGAGTTCGATCATCCAGTGATAGCCACTTCTAGTGTCTGATATCTTTTTTTACAGGCTAGTTTTCTACTTACATACACTTTTAAGATGGCGGCAAAATCACTAGTCTTATCATGTCCCTCTTCAACCCATTCTGACCAGATGTTCTAGGACAGAGCAGCGCCTGTTCCATTTGCCCCTAAGTCTCCAACTTAACCCATTTTAAGATATTTGCTGTCTTCCTCTAAAGTTGAGTGAGTCCCAGAGTTTCAAGGGATGAGCCCTTCACTCCTTCCATCCCTCTTTCCTCAACAGAACATTGAAGCAAGTTCTCATCCTGCTTCAGCTCTAACATACTATCAGTAATTACCACCTTCCCAAATAAACGTTCACACACAGCACAGCAAGGCATAAGAGTGTCAGGCACGGTCTGAAGGCTGGGTCCCTGTACTAGACTTCACCGGACCTTACACACGTGGTATCCTGTTTGTTTAGGTACTGCTTCATATTCATTGCTGTCTCTGCCCTTGATCCTCACAACCACCGTGAAAACATGCAAAGCAGGTGCTACTGTTCCTGTTTCACAGATGAAAACATCTAAGGTCCCGGAGTTTAAGCCGCCTGTCTGGGAGAAAAGAGTTAGTCCCCAGGTCTTTGTGACGCGTCTAGAACCAAGTGCTCTCCATTTAATTCCTGTCCCTGATTGTCTCGTATGACTTTGGAACTCAGGGCATTCGGTGTGTTTTCAGTATTTCTCCTTAAGGACAGATCATTTCCAAAGGTAAATCTTTGGAAACCTTTTTGGTTAGAAATTCAGATCTTCACATTATTTTATTTTGAATTTCCTTAATTATTTATTACCTTAAGAAGGCTATTTACGTAAAGCAAATATTTTGCTTCAGGAAAGTTTATAATCGTCTATCTTTTACAGTATCCTCTGCTTGAAAGTCAAAACAACTTCTTGGGAATGCGATTTTTCAGTCCACAGTTAAGAAAATACTCACAGATTAACTTAATTCAATATCACGCCTGGAAGTGGTATGATTGAGACTCAGCTGAGCCCTTCCCCACTGTGCTTTTCTTTCGGCCACAGGGTCACTCACAGTGGTAAACACCTGAGTTGTTAGGATGGCATGTCACGCATGACATACACGATGGGAGGAACATCAACCTGGAGGAACAATTTAATCATTTTAGAGTTTGAGACTGTCACGTGGATGATAGATTGGGCAGCTGCAATTAACCTGAGTTAATACTTGGCAGAGCCGGATGTACAGCTCTTAACATCTAATCTCACAGAAAGTGTTCTTTAGTTAATAAAAGCCAAATGTACTTTAGTTCAGCATCTTCTCTGGAACACAAAACATTCACCTCATTGTCT
Source organism: Tursiops truncatus (assembly GCF_011762595.2). Lineage (NCBI taxonomy): Eukaryota > Metazoa > Chordata > Mammalia > Artiodactyla > Delphinidae > Tursiops > Tursiops truncatus. Next base: position 12,364,320 of record NC_047049.1, read on the forward strand.
CGTCTCCATTTATGAACCTCAAATGCGGGTTTGGTTCTACGGTGACCAAGCCCAGAAAAGTGTGAAGTGTGCAAGGATGGGATTCCATGCCTCAGCCATCCCCAGAAGTGTCTCCTGCCTTCCTCTGTCTAGCCTGGCCGCGCCCTTCTCCCTGTGTGCCCTGTGGTCCCCAGTCCTCTTTCCTCTGTTAAATCCTCCTGTCCTGAAATCAGCGGGTCATTTAGTCACAATGCTGTGCAGTTGGCTATGTTTTCACTCCCAAGGATCATCTTCATTTTGATTGGGACGAACCCTGGAGAAAAAATATTTAGGCACCAGGTAAATGTTCCCAGTGACCATCAAATGATGTGACTTCGAACCAGGTTCTTGGGGATATTTTAGGTGTAGAATTGTTGAATCCATGTGGAAGACCCAGGTTCCTTTCCTGGTCTGTGACAACTTATTCTCTCTTTTTTGGAATGGTTTACTCATATACAAAATGAGGATAAAAAAGAAATCTCTCTCATATGATTGCTGTAATGATTTAATTAGTTAATATGTGTAAAAGCAATTGGAATTGTGCTGGCATTTAGAAAGTACTCGGTGCATTTTGTAGATATTCTTCCTCTTCCCCTTCCTCCTTCTCTTCTTGTAGGCAAGAAAGTGCATGGGACTGGGAATCAGATGATCCTGGGCTCAGATCTAGATTCTGCCACTTGCTAGCTATGTGACTGTGGGTACATAGCCTTTCTAAGCTGTAATTTCCTTTGCTATAAAATAAGGATAATAAAAGTACTTATCTTGTTGTCATGAAAATTAAGTGAGATAATGCATATGCTATGCTTAGCAAGGTGTTTTGCACCTGGCAGGTGCACATTAAGGAATTATTTCTGATGCTAATAAAGGCAAAAGACATACATGTATCTGAGGACAACAGCACAGTTTTCTAAATATTAAATTGCCTCATAGTCACTTAACTAAACATGAATGTCAGCTTGTTTTCATTTAAATAGTGGGAGTTTCCAGGTTTATGAATCATAAATATGATTTCCTTTATGTAAATATTTTTCCACGATTCAAAACAAATAAACAATAACAAAAAAACCACAATAGTATTATTTGGAGAACATTCTAATGAAGTGCTAAGGAGGTGCTAGCAAGCGGGTTGTTACTAGAAAGAAAAAAATTGTATCTGTGAAAGTATGAATGTTAATTATGTTAAGTAGTTATGTTAATAAGACTTCAATGAACAAAAAAGTAGAGAAAAGAAAATATAGAAATTCTATTATTAAGCAAAACTGTGGAGAAAGTTCCTTGAGTTTCTTTTTAATTAAAAAATTAGAAAACTGAAAATTATTCTTTCTCTCAATATCTTTAAAGTTCCATTACCATTTAAAGGTAGTTTATGATTATATTAATATATGCATCAGATAATTGCCTTTATATCAGCGAAAAGGAACCCTAGGTATATACCATACTAACTGTAATCTACAATCTGGTTCTACCAGTTTCCATTAAATTCCCTGAGTTTTCACTTCTTTTTTTCCTCCATAGAATCTGTTGCCAGATTGTTTATATTTGTACCCTCATTTTCATGTTCTTTTTCAACCACAGACTTCTTCCAAAGTCTATGGTTGAAACAGAAAACACAGTCTTTTGTTTTCAGGTGCAATCTACTTGCAAGTACTTTTCACCTACATTGTTGCTATAGCTTCCTAACAGGCTTCCCCAACTACGGTCTACACGCCTCTATCAACCTGTCCTTTAGCCTCTCCACAATTTGATTTCCACTTTATTTACCCCCCCTTTTTTTTTTCTGATGATGAAACAGGTTCAGGGAAGTTTAAGGAGTTGAACAAAGTCATACGTATTCTGTGACTTCAAAGTTCAAGGTCTTATCACTAAGCCATGCTACTCTTCCCTAAACATGACCTATAATGTGTCAAATTTTCCTAAAATGAATTTCCCTGTCAGATACACCTATTAAGTTCTTCGCATCCTCCCAATGCCAGTATATAGGCTACCTTTACCAAGAAACTCTCCTGGAATTCCAACCTGATTTCATTGCTTCCTACTTACTGCAATCATAACACTTTGTTCTCTTCTTGAAATAGCATTTAGCATTGTCTGCTTTATATTAGGATTATTTATATCTGTCTGTCTCCCCAACAAGATTTTGGATTCTTGGGTGGCAGGGACCTTGTCTTATCTGTCTCATCCTTCCCTTTCATTCTAAAATAGTCAGTGTTTCCCACGGTGCCTTGTATCTAGTAGATATCAAATCAATATTGAATAAATTGCATAAAAGCTTCATTTTAAAATATAAGAAAGTAGGTTCCTGTGTTTCTGAAATAAATTTAAGGGCTTTATTTTGTTCTAATAGCAATTTTTATGAAAAATAACTGTCATTAACTAAGTGTTCTTGTATAGAATAATTTTTTTCAACAAGAATGTATTCTGTGTAGGTAAGGAAAAGTTTATGCTACATTAACTCATTATTCATCATGTAATAATTGACTGAGTGCCTAACATATAGGACAATAGAGTATGCAGATGTTGGGTGGTGCCGAATATAAAAGTGATCAGTCTTGATCTTAAAAACTATAACCTAAATATGAATAAACTCAACAACAATAAACAACAATAAGATTCCATGAAAAACACAAGGATGTTTAAGAAGATACGCACCTACCTGAATTAGAAATGCTTGCATTTCCAGTCATGGCCAAGTAAGCTCCTGTCTGACCAACCTTTCTACTGATGACAACTCTATAGACTCTGGAAGAAGCAAAATAACTTCTTGAAGGCACTGGAGAGTGAACAAAAGCAGTCAGATACTGGAGGGTTCAGATACTTCGAAGAAGCAAACTGCAAGGGATGACTTTATCATTGCTTTTCAGCTCTCAGCCTCAGGGAAGTTCACAAGTAGCATTATGTAGGAAGGCTAGAAATTGAATGGAAATACAGTCTAACTGGGGAAAGAGTTTGGGTCAATCACAACTGCTAAAAAGTGAAGAGGCATCTTGAAAAGAAGAGAGGTAGAGAGGGTGAGCCTAAATTCTACTTATAAACTATGCCCTAATCTTTGGATGACCCTTGAACTATGCAAGTGAAGGACAGACTCCCAGCAGCACAGATAACACTAAAATAACCGAACTTAGATTTGAACTGCCACCTATAACAGGGAGACAGAGCTTGTACCTTGGGCTTAGCCAATTAACTGCCTGCTTTAAAAAACAAACAAAAAAATGTTCTTTGGAGGAACATAACAGAATCTAGAGTTTTACAACATGTCATTCACAATTTCCAAGATGAAATCCAAATTTTTCATTATATAAAGAAACAGGAAAATATGAAACATTTTCAAGAGAAAAGAAAGTCAATGGAGACTAACTCTGAGATGACCCCAATGTTGGAATCAAAAAATAAGAATTTTAAAAATAGTTATGCTGAGGACTGAAAGGAGAATACTATACTATAATGAATGAGAGCATAGGAAATCTCAGTCAAGAGATATAAACTATAAAAAAGAACTAAATAGAAATTATAGAACTGAAAAATAAAATACATAACGTGAAAAATTTACTTCAAGGCTTAACAACAGCATGGATATGACAAAAAAAGAGATTCAGAGAACTTGAAGATACATTATTATAAATCATATAATCTAAAGAACAGAAAAAAACATTTGTAATAAATGATCAGAGCCTCAGGGTCTTGTAGACCAATATCAAAATGGTAAATATTTGAGAAATGGAATGACAGAATCGAATAGAAAAAGTATTTGAAGAAATAATGGCTGAATATTATCCAAATTTGTTTGAAGACATAAATTTTCTAGTTCACAAGTTCAGTGAGCTCCAAGCAAAACATATAAAATCTAAACTGTGCATCTAGAAATGTTATAGTCCAACTGCTGAAAACCAAAGGTAAAGAGACACTCTTAAAAGCATGTGAGAAAAATGGCACATTTAATACTGGAGAATGATAGTTTGATGGATTTCTAACATCTCTTCAGAAACAACAGAGACTAAAAGACAGTGAAACAACAGCTTTAAAATAATAAAAGGAAAAAACCCACATCAACCTAGAATTCTATATCCAGCAAAGATATCCTTAAAAAAATAAAAATGAGTTTCATTTCCACCTAGAATGTGAAAGCTGGAAAGAGCATCATTCATACTCTAAAATTAAGAAAATGCTGTATAAATGACAAAATTATAACCTTCCTCGAGCCCATCAGAGCACTAAGTTTATAGGGCAAACAAGTAGCTAGAAATCCAAGGAACGATAGACGGCCAAAAGGGAGAGGTGAGATGGGAGCACTTGCTTACCTGAGATAAGCACCGAAAGAAGGAACAAAGAAGAGACTGAACAAATAGAAAATAACTAGAAAGATAGTAGATTTAAATCTACCCATATGAATAATTACATTAAACATAAATATTCCAGGTACAACAATTGAGAGACAGAAGTTGGCAAGATAAAAATGCAAGACCCAAGAATGTATTGTCTATAAGAAACACATTTTAAGTGTAAGGGCTCAATATTTTAAGAATAAAATAATGAAAAAAGATGCCATGCAAATATGAAAAAAAATCCCAAACCTAGGTGGCTATATTCATACCAAACTAAGTAGACTTCATAGCAAAGAATATTACCAAGGATAAAGACAGCTATTATGTAATGACAAAGAAGTCAATTCACAAAGAGATCATAGAAGTTCAAAAATACATGCACCTAAAACTAGTTTCAAATACCAGAAACAAATTGCTACAAATAAAAGGAGAAATAGACATACCCACAAGAAGGATCGAACAAATAGAATATCAGTAAGGAAATAGAAAACCTGAATAACACTATCCGACAGTTTGATCTAATTGATGTTCACGGAACAATCCTAACAACAGGAAAATCCACATTCTTTTCAGGTGCACGATCAAAATTTTAAAATTGTATTTCTATTTAATAACAATGAACCGTTGGAAATTGAAATTAAAAACAGTACTATGTACAATATATCACAAAACCATGAAATACTTAGGCAAAAATCTGTAATATGTGCATGACCTATATGTTTAAACCCACAGAATATCCCTGAGGGAAATTAAAGAAAACCCAGATAAATCAGGAGATAAACTGTTCATTAATTAGAAGGCTCAATAATGTTAAGATGTCAGTTCTCTCCAAATTGATCTATAGATTCAATGCACATCAAAATATTGTATTTTTGGTAGAAACTGACAAACGAATTCTAAAATTTGTATAAAAGCAGGCAATACAATTTATAATAATAGTCAAAACAATTTTGGAGAAAAAAAGGAATGTGTCTTGGACGACTCAGACTATCTGATTTCAAAACGCACTATAAAACCACTGTAGTGGGCTTCCCTGGTGGCGCAGTGGTTGAGAGTCCGCCTGCCAATGCAGGGCACACAGGTTCATGCCCCGGTCCGGGAAGATCCCACGTGCCGCGGAGTGGCCGGGCCCGTGAGCCATGGCCTGCGCGTCCAGAGCCTGTGCTCCGCAACGGGAGAGGCCACAACAGTGAGAGGCCCGTGTACCACAAAAAAAACCCAAAAACAAACAAACAAATAAAAACAACCACTGTAGTTAAGAAAGGATATATACATATACACATAGACCAGTGGAACAGAGTTGAGGATCCACAACATAGATCTACATACATATGGTCAAACAAAATAAAACAACCACTGTAGTTAAGAAAGGATATATACATATACACATAGACCAGTGGAACAGAGTTGAGGGTCCACAACATAGATCTACACACATATGGTCAATTTGATTTTAAACAAAGGTGAAAAGGCAATTCAATGGATGATGGCATTTCAATAAATTGCCAAAAAATAAACCTTGACTTACACTTTGTACCATATACAAAATTAACTCAAAGTGGATCATAGCTCTAAAATCTAAAACTGTGAAAATGTCTACAATAAATCAGAGGAAAACTATCTTTGCGACCTTGGGCGAGACAAAGATTTCTTAGACATAACACAAAAAGCACAAACCATAAAAGAAAATGTCAATAAATTGAACTTTATTAAAACGGAAAATTTCTGTGCTTTGAAAGACACTTAAGCAAATCAAAAGACAAGTCACAGACCTCATTAGTCATTAGGGAAATTAAAATTAATACCACAATGAGATACCACTAAGCACTTATTTGAGTGGGTAAATTTCTTTTTAACGTCTTTGCCAAGAGTTTGGAGCAACTGGAACTTTCGCACATGGCTGATAGGAAAGTGGTACAGCCACTTTGGAAAACAACTGGTAGTTACTTATATAGTTAAACACAAACTTACCATACAACCCAGCAATCCTACTCCTAGGTATTGACTCAAGAGAAATGAAAATTTTATTCACATAAAAACCTACATAAGAGTGTTTTTAGCATGCTTTTTTCATAATTCATAATTGGTAAAGATAAAAAACATTTCAAATATCCTTCAACTGGTGAATGGATAAACAAACTGTTATAGCTACATAATTAAATACTACCCAACAATAAAAAGGAAGAAACTGCTGATACACTCAACATGAATGATCCTCAAATGCATTACGTTACGTGAACTAGGCCAGACTCAAAAGACTACACACAACTGGATTTCACTTATATGACTTCATTCTGGACAAGGCAAAACCATGAGGACAGAAAACACCTCGGTAGTTCCCAGGAGCTGAGGGTGAGAAGTGGTTTACTTCAAAGAGGCATGAGGGAACTTGAGCTGATGGCAAAATTCAGTGTACTGATTGTGGTAGTGGTTACATGACTACATTCATTTGTCAAATCTCATAGAACTTACACTATAAGGGGTAAATTTTATTGTACTTAAATTCTACGTCAATAAACTTGACTGAAAAAAAAAGAATGAAGGTGAAATAAAGATGTTTTCAGATAAAAGAAAACTAAGAAAATCCATTGCCAGCAAAACTTCTCTAACAAGACATGCTAAAGGAAATTCTTTAGAACGCAGGTAAATGAAAGCAGATATAAACTCAGATCCACAGGATGGAATGAAGAGCATCGGAAATACTGCATAGGTAAGTAGATGTCAAAAACTAATTCCACCTCTTTATTCCTTTAATATACATATATGGTTTAAAGCAAACAAATACTGGATTGTGGGATTCACAATGTATGTGGCTGTAGTGTATGTGACAATATCAAGGATGTGTCCAGAACAGTAAATGGACCTGTATAGTTGCAAGGTTTCTACATTTTTCATGAACTGTTAAAATACTAACTTTAAGTCGTCTGTGAAAAATTAAGGATGAACATTGTAATCCCTAGAGTGACCACTAAAATATAAGACAAAGAGGTAAAAAGAAAAAGCCAGTATATAAATTAAAATGAAATCCCAGAAAGGACCTAGGAAGTGTGCTTGGGGAGAGGGAAGACGTTGCTCTAGGGATGGGCAAGGCTCGGAGCTGGGAGGGCGAGATGGCAGCGTCTGTGTGGCTGAGTTTCTGATTTGTTTGGCTGGACTGAGAACATAACCACAGAGTAAAATGTACTTTTCTTTCTTTTTTTTTTATTGAAGTATAGTTGATTTATAATGTCGTGTTAGCTTCAGGTGTACAGCACAGTGACTCAGTTGTACATTTGCATATATACACACACACACACATATACGTATATTCTTTCTCAGATTATTTTCCCTTATAGGTTATGGCAAAATATTGAGTAAGTTTCCTGTGCTATATAGTAGGTCCTTGTTGAAAATGTGCTTTTCATAACTGGAATTAAATAAGTAAATTTACCCAAAGTTTATATAGAAAGCAATTTGAAAAAAATCCCAAGACAGAACCTAGCAAGGGTACGATGGTATGAGGCAGATCATTCAGGATAACCTCAATTTAGCAAGTACGTGGTTTCAAGTGTTTATTTCCAAATAGTTACAGGAAATTCAGAATAGTCATTTCATTAGAGACAGACAATATCCTAAATGCCAATTAGATTCCCAGGTCATAGAAGATAATATCACATGGTAATAAAAAAATCAAACAAAATAATAATAATACTGAATAAGAAATGATTCTCCCTTACTTTGAATGGTGGAAACTTTGGAAAACATTCTGAAGGGCTCTTCTGGACACATTCAAGGTGAGATGCTAGTTCTTTAATTAGTTACTTCACTTTAAACTTCCAGCTTTCTTTTTCTTCGCCAGCACATCATCACCTTGTGCTTGGCAATCAGGATGAGCGTGGTGGGTAGCAGTGTTTTATGTGTCACACACACACACACAAAGACGATGAAGAATAAGACATCAAAGTTATTGAGCTAAAACTGGAAAAGAGGTTTCCAAATGGGGTACCTGTATCTACGAGGAAGAGATTAGCTGATGTGGAATTTCTATCCTGTGAACTGCAAGAAACAAAGGGGAGGCAGAGCACACTTTTTCCGTTCTCTGCACCAGAGGAAAATGTGTCAAGTCAGCCTCCAAGCAGACCACCAGGAGGCCACCTACATGACCACTGCTCATCTGGAACAGCACTGCTATTTTTTAGAATAAATTGAGGATGTTGTGCTGAAGGTAGAAGGGAGGTGAGAGGTGGCATACAACAGGTTGTTTGTGGGGGGGAGTTCCTAGTGAAGGGTATCCTCAAAGGCTGGGTTGAATTCATACAACTGAATGCAGAACATGAATGGGTAGAAAGCAGGGAGCAATAAAAGAGCAAAGGCATGAAAGCAAGAATGAAAGGGAATGAATGAATGAGTGAATGAATGGAGAAAATATTAGACTTGATGATCAGATTTGTCTCTTATCCTCCATTACCACTGCTTTTATCCAGATGCTAATCATTTATTCCATAATGGTCTTCTAACTAGGTGCCTTTCATGTTGGCTCAACTACTTCCAAATACATCTTTCATATTCACAAGACTATAACATGACTCTCCCTGGAGCACCTGCTTTTTCAAATTACTCCCTTGATTAGAATCCTCTCATTCCCTCCACTGTATCAAGGTAGAAATTGTGTGTTTGGCTTAGGGAAGTCCCGAAGAGTCTGACCCAAGCTGGTTTCTTATGTCTTACCTAAAGCACAGCATTCCTGCCATTCTGCATTTGTTGACGTGATACTCCTAAACCACCGTCCCCATTTCTCTCTTTTTTTAAAAAAATGTTTTAATCATATTTTAAATGTTTTCTACAGATAATTATCTCCTAATAAAACATAATTGCAAATAACTTGTAGTTCCACAAATCTACCACATAAAGAAACTATGCCTGCATTGCAGAGAAGGAATCCAGTCATAATGACCACCTGAATTCATAAAAGCACATGGACACAAATGTCAGGACTGGAGATGGCGCTCTCTCTTCAGCAAAGCCTTGTCTTCTCCACACATGAGGTCCTCCTTCCTCATACTCACACATCACTCCTGCTTACCTCTAATACAGTCCTCATCACACTGGACTGAAGTTGCCCAACTATGTGTTTTCTCATTCCATGAGGGTGGCATTCAGATCTGCATTTGGCAGTATAATATATAATATATATATATATATATATATATATATAACATCTTTATTGGAGTATAATTGCCTTACAAATGGTGTGTTAGTTTCTGCTTTATAACAAAGTGAATCAGTTATAAATATACATATATTCCCATATCTGTTCCCTCTTGCATGAGCTGTTTATATATTTTGGAGATTAATCCTTTGTCCATTGATTCGTTTGCAAATATTTTCTCCAATTCTGAGGGTTGTCTTTTCATCTTGTTTATGGTTTCCTTTGCTGTGCAAAAGCTTTGAAGTTTCATTAGGTCCCATTTGTTTATTTTTGTTTTTATCTCCATTATTCTAGGAGGTGGATCAAAAAAGATCTTGCTGTGATTTATGTCAAAGAGTATTCTTCCTATGTTTTCCTCTAAGAGTTTTATAGTGTCCGGTCTTACATTTAGGTCTCTAATCCATTTTGAGTTTATTTTTGTTTATGGTGTTACAGAGTGTTCTAATTTCATTCTTTAACATGTAGCTGTCCAGTTTTCCCAGCACCACTTATTGAAGAGGCTGTCTTTTCTCCATTGTATATCCTTGCCTCCTTTGTCATAGATTAGTTGACCATAGGTGTGTGGGTTTATCTCTGGGCTTTCTATCTTGTTCCATTGATCTATGTTTCTGTTTCTGTGCCAGTACCATACTGTCTTGATTGCTGTAGTTTTGTAGTATAGTCTGAAATCAGGGAGTCTGATTCCTCCAGCTCCATTTTTTTTCCCTCAAGACTGCTTTGGCTATTTGGGGTCTTTTGTGTCTCCATACAAATTTTAAGATTTTTTGTTCTAGTTCTGTAAAAAATGTCATTGGTAATTTGATAGGGATTGCATTGAATCTGTAGATTGCTTTGGGTAGTATAGTCATTTTCACAATATTGATTCTTCCAATCCAAGAACATTGAATATCTCTCCATCTGTTGGTATCATCTTTAATTTCTTTCATCAGTGTCTAATAGTTTTCTGCATACAGGTCTTTTTTCTCCCTAGGTAGGTTTATTCCTAGGTATTTTATTCTTTTGGTTGCAGTGGTAAATGGAAGTGTTTCCTTAATTTCTCTTTCAGATTTTTCATCATTAGTGTATAGGAATGCAAGAGATTTCTGTGCATTAATTTTGTATCCTGCAACTTTACCAAATTCACTGATTAGCTGTAGGAGTTTTCTGGTGGCATCTTTAGGATTCTCTATGTATAGTATCATGTCATCTGCAAAGAGTGACAGTTTTACTTCTTCTTTTCCAATTTGTATTCCTTTTATTTCTTTTTCTTCTCTGATTGCCGTGGCTAGGACTTCCAAAACTATGTTGAATAATAGTGGCGAGAGTGGACATCCTTGTCTTGTTCCTGAACTTAGAAGAAATGCTTTCAGTGTTTCACCATTGAGAATGATGTTTGCTGTGGTTTTGTCATATATGGCCTTTATTATGTTGAGGTAGGTTCCCTCTATACCCACTTTCTGGAGAGTATTTTATAATAAATGAAGGTTGAATTTTGTCAAAAGCTTTTTCTGCCTCTATTGAGATGATGATATGGTTTTTATTCTTCAATTTGTTAATATGGTGTATCACGTTGATTGATTTGCGTATATTGAAGAATCCTTGCATCCCTGGGATAAATCCCACTTGATCATGGTGTATGATCTTTTTAATGTGTTGCTGGATTCTGTTTGCTAGTATTTTGTTGAGGATTTTTGCATCTATATTAATCAGTGATATTGGTCTGTAATTTCCTTTTTTTGTAGAATCTTTGTCTGGTTTTGGTATCAGGGTGGTGGTGGCCTCATAGAATGAGTTTGGAAGTGTTCCTTCCTCCGCAATATTTTGGAAGAGTTTGAGAAGGATAGGTGTTAGCTCTTCACTAAATGTTTGCTAGAAATCACCTGTGAAGCCATCTGGTCCTGGACTTTTGTTTGTTGGAAGATTTTTTTTTTTTTTTTTGGTGGTACGCGGGCCTCTCACTGTTGTGGCCTCTCCCGTTGCAGAGCACAGGCTCCGGATGCGCAGGCTCAGCGGCCATGGCTCACGGGCCCAGCCGCTCCGTGGCATGTGGGATCCTCCCAGACCGGGACACGAACCCGTGTCCCCTGCATCGGCAGGCGGACTCTCAACCACTGCGCCACCAGGGAAGCCCTGTTGGAAGATTTTTAATCACAGTTTCAATTTCATGACTTGTGGTTGGTCTGTTCATATTTTCTGTTTCTTCCTGGTTCAGTCTTGGAAGGTTACACTTTTCTCAGAATTTGTCCATTTCTTCCAGGTTGTCCATTTTATTGGCATAGAGTTGCTTGTAGTAGTCTCTTAGGATGCTTTGTATTTCTGCTGTGTCTGTTGTAACTTCTCCTTTTTCATTTCTAATTTTATTGATTTGAGTCCTCTCCCTCTTTTTCTTGATGAGTCTGGCTAATTAATGGTTTATCAATTTTGTTTATCTTCTCAAAGAACCAGCTTTTAGTTTTATTGATCTTTGCTATTGTTTTCTTTGTTTCTATTTCATTTATTTCTGCTCTGATCTTGATGATTTCTTTCCTTCCTCTGACTTTGGGTTTTGTTTTTTCTTCTTTCTTTAGTTCCTTTACGTGTAAGGTTAGATTGTTTATTTGAGATTTTTCTTGTTTCTTGAGGTAGGCTTGTATAGCTATAAACTTCCCTCTCAGAACTGCTTTTGCTGCATCCCATAGGTTTTGGATCATCGTGTTTTCATTGTCATTTGTCTCTAGGTATTTTTTGATTTCCTTTTTGATTTCTTCAGTGATCTCTTGGTTATTTAGTAACGTATTGTTTAACCTCCATGTATTTGTGTTTTTTACCTTTTTTTCTCTGTAATTCATTTTTAGTCTCATAGTGTTGTGGTCAGAAAAGATGCTTGATATGATTACAATTTTCTTAAATTTACTGAGGCTTGATTTGTGACCCAAGACGTGATCTATCCTGGAGAATGTCCTGTGCGCACTTGAGAAGAAAGTGTAATCTGCTGTTTTTGGATGGAATGTCCTATAAATATCAGTTAAATCTATCTGGTCTGTTGTGTCATTTAAAGCTTCTGTTTCCTTATTTATTTTTATTTTGGATGATCTGTCCATTGGTGTCAGTGAGGTGTTAAAGTCCCGTACTATTATTGTGTTACTGTCAATTTCCTCTTTTATAGCTGTTAGCAGTTGCCTTGTGTATCGAGGTGCTCCTATGTTGGGTGCATATATATTTATAATTGTTATATATTCTTCTTGGGTTGATCCCTTGATCATTATGTCGTGTCCTTCCTTGTCTCTTGTAACATTCTTTATTTTAAAGTCTATTTTTTCTGATATGAGAATTGCTACTTCAGCTTTCTTTTGATTTCCATTTGCATGGAATATCTTTTTCCATCCCCTCACTTTCAGTCTGTATGTGTCCCTAGGTCTGAAGTGGGTCTCTTGTAGACAGCATATATATGGGTCTTGTTTTTGTATCCATTCAGCCAGTCTGTGTCTTTTGGTGGGAGCATTTAATCCATTCACGTTTAAGGTAATTATCGATATGTATGTTCCTATGACCATTTTCTTAATTGTTTTGGGTTGGTTATTATAGGTCTTTTCCTTCTCTTGTGTTGCTTGCCTAGAGAAGATCCTTTAGCATTTGTTGTAAAGCTGGTTTGGTGGTGCTGAACTCTCTCAGCTTTTGCTTGTCTGTAAAGGTTTTAATTTCTCCATCAAATCTGAATGAGATCCTTGCTGTGTAGAGTAATCTTGGTTGTAGGTTTTTCTCCTTCATCACTTTAAATATGTCCTCTCAGTCCCTTCTGGCTTGCAGAGTTTCTGCTGAAAGATCAGCTGTTAACCTTATGGAGATTCCCTTGTGTGTTATTTGTTGTTTTTCCCTTGCTGCTTTTAATATGTTTTCTTTGTATTTAATTTTTTAAAAATTAATTAATTTATTTATTTTTGGCTGTGCTGGGTCTTCGTTTCTGTGCAAGGGCTTTCTCTAGTTGCGGGGAGCAGGGCCCACTCTTCATCGTGGTGCGTGGGCCTCTCATTATCGCGGCCTCTCTTGTTGCGGAGCACAGGCTCCAGACACGCAGGCTCAGTAGTTGTGGCGCACAGGCCCAGCTGCTCCACGGCATGTGGGATCTTCCCAGACCAGGGCTCAAACCCATGTCCCCTGCATTAGCAGGCAGATTCTCAACCACTGTGCCACCAGGGAAGCCCTGTATTTAATTTTTGACAGTTTGATTTATATGTGTCTTGGCATGTTTCTCCTTGGATTTATCCTGTATGAGACTCTCTGTGCTTCCTGGACTTGATTAACTATTTCCTTTCCCATATTAGGGAAGTTTTCAACTATAATCTCTTCAAATATTTTCTCAGTCCCTTTCTTTTTCTCTTCTTCTTCTGGAACCCCTATAATTCGAATGTTGGTGCATTTAATGTTGTCCCAGAGGTCTCTGAGACTGTCCTCAGTTCTTTTCATTCTGTTTTCTTTATTCTGCTCTGCAATAGTTATTTCCACTACTTTACCTTCCAGGTCACTTATCCATTCTTCTGCCTCAGTTTTTCTGCTATTGATCCCTTCTAGAGTATTTTTAATTTAATTTGTTGTGTTGTTCATCATTGCTTGTTTCATCTTTAGCTCTTCTAGGTCCTTGTTAAATGTTTCTTGCATTTTCTCTATTCTATTTCCAAGATTTTGGATCATGTTTACTATCGTTATTCTGAATTCTTTTTCAGGTAGACTGCCTATTTCCTCTTCATTTATTAGGTCTGGTGGGTCTTTATGTTGCTCCTTCATCTGCTTTGTGTTTTTATGTCTTCTCATTTTGCTTATCTTACTGTGTTTGGGGTATCCTTTTTGCAGGCTGCAGGTTCGTAGTTCCCATTGTTTTTGGTGTCTGTCCCCAGTGGCCAAAGTTGTTTCAGTGGGTTGTGTAGGCTTCCTGGTGGAGGGGACTAGCACCTGTGTTCTGGTGGATGAGGCTGGATCTTGTCTTTCTGGTGGGCAGGTCCACGTCTGGTGGTGTGTTTTGGGGTGTCTGTGGCCTTATTATGATTTTAGGCAGCCTCTCTGCTAATGGGTGGGGTTGTGTTCCTGTCCTGCTAGTTGTTTGGCATAGGGTGTCCAGCACTGTAGCTTGCTTGTCATTGAGTGAAGCTGGGTGTTGGTGTTGAGATGGAGATCTCTGGGAGATTTTCATTTGATATTACGTGGAGCTGGGAGGTCCCTTGTGGACCAGTGTCCTGAAGTTGGCTCTCCCATCTCAGAGGCATAGCACTGACTCCTGGCTGCAGCACCAAGAGCCTTTCATCCATATGGCAAACGAGGTTCAGATGCTGTAAGTCTGTTTCAGCTGCTCCAGTTCCCTGGGTTTGTTTTTGTAGGTCCTCTTCTTTTCTTGTGTTTCCTACTTAGAGAAATTCCTTTAGCATTTGTTGTAGAGCTGGTTTGGTGGTGCTGAATTCTCTTAGCTTTTGCTTGTCTGTAAAGCTTTTGATTTCTCCATCGAATCTGAATGAGATCCCTGCTAGGTAGAATAATCTTGGTTGTAGGTTCTTCCCTTTCATCACTTTAAGTATATCATGCCACTCCTTTCTGGTTTGTAGAGTTTCTGCTGAGAAATCAGCTGTTAACCTTATGGGAGTTCCCTTCTATGTTATTTGTCATTTTTCCCTTGCTGCTTTCAACAATGTTTCTTTGTCTTTAATTTTTGCCAGTTTGATTACTCTGTGTCTGGGTGTGGTTCTCCTTGGGTTTATCCTGTATGGGACTCTCTGTGCTTCCTGGAGTTGGGTGGCTATTTCCTTTCCCATGTTAGGGAAGTTTTCAACTATAATCTCTTCAAATATTTTCTTGGGTCCTTTCTCTCTCTCTCCTCCTTCTGGGACCTCTATAATGCGAATGTTTTTTGATTTAATGTTGTCCCAGAGGTCTCTTAGGCTGTCTTCATTTCTTTTCATTCTTTTTTGTTTATTCTGTTCCACAGCAGTGAATTCCACCATTCTGTCTTCCAGGTCACTTATCCATTTTTCTGCCTCTGTTATTCTGCTATTGATTCCTTCTAGTGTAGTTTTCATTTCAGTTATTGTATTGTTCATCTCTGTTTGTTTGTTTTTTAATTCTTCTAGGTCTTTGTTAAACATTTCTTGCATCTTCTCGATCTTTGCCTCCATTCTTTTCTGAGGTCCTGGATCATCTTTACTATCATTATTCTGAATTCTTTTTCTGGAAGGTTGCCTGTCTCTACTTCATTTAGTTGTTTTTCTGGGGTTTTATCTTGTTCCTTCATCTGGTACATAGCCATCTGCCTTTTCATTTTGTCTATCTTTCTGTGAATGTGGTTTTTGTTCCAAAGGCTGCAGGATTGTAGTTCTTCTTCTGTCCCCACTTCTCTTCATCTCATGCCTTGACATCTCCACTTCCATCATCCATCCATCCTCTCCACAAACATTTACTGAGCACCTACTGCAGGACAAGTACTGTGCCTTCAAAGGAGTTCACAATCCATCAGGGAAGACTCACCTATGAAAAATAATTGTATTTCAGTGTGCTGAAGCCCTAGTTCTGCTGTGTATCAACTGTTATGAACACACAGAGAAGAAAGGCATGAACAGTATGAGTCAGGAAAGGTTTAACTTAGAAGGTAATATTTGATCTAGGTTTTGAAGAATGAAAAGAAGTTCAACAGCTAGAAAAGAGAAAGGTATTCCAGGCAAAGGAAATAGCACATTCTGAATTCCATTCTGGGACTTCTGTAGTTTCTACTTACATCATGGACCTCATAGTTTTGGTACTTATAGTGTAAAACGTATCATTTATAACCTCATTATATGTCTTGGACTACAAACTTCTTGACACGTCAGTTCATATACTTCATTTGTATTCTCCTCAAACCTTAGCAAAGTGCTAAGCATTGGGCACATAGTAAAGACCACGAAGATGTTGACAGAGTAATCTGATAATCTGTCAACATTTATGTACTCAGTTTTTTTTGTGTGTATGTGTTCCCATAGAACTTTATGGACATTAAAATTTGGATTTCATGTAATTTTCACAAGTAATGAAGTGTTATTCATCTTATGATTTTTTAAAACATTATCTTTAGAGAAGTTTTAAGTTCACAGCAAAACTGAAGGCAAGGTATAGAGATTCTTTCCTATATGAATTGCCCCTCCCCCATGACTGATATCCCCCACCAGAACGGTATATTTGTTACAAATGATGAACCTATACTGACACATCGTAAATCACCCACAGTCTGCATTACAGTTTGCTCTTGGTGTTGCACACTCTATGAGTTTGGACAAATGTATCTATCATCATGGTATCAGACAGAGTATTTTCACTGCCCTAAAAATCCTCTGTGTTCTGCCTGTTCAATTCCCCTTGCCCCAAAACACACACACACACACACACACACACACACACACACACACACACACACAGTTTTTATGTGTAAGGGAAGGGAACTAATGTTTATTGACTATTGACTTCATGCTAGGATGAGTGTCAAAAGCTTTACACGTGTTCCTTCATTTAGAGAGATTAATCAGGCAATGGGCTGTTTCGGAGGATGAAGGTGTTAGGAAAAGGGAAAGTAACATAGATTTCAATGCAGCAATCCAGCAATGATTGAAGAGGCTGCCTCTGATGGAATTTGATCACTCACTAGGTACTAAGAGAGATGGAGAGAGAAGACACATTTTGCTCCCGAAGCCTCTCTTTTCACAAGCTCCCACCCGGTACACATCCCACTGGGTATTAATGCTGTCTACACTTTATTGACTGCACTATGCTGGGATTTATCAGGAACTTCACTGTAAAAGGAGTAGCGTGTGACAGCAGAAAGAGCAGGAGCCTCAGAGTGCAGTGAAACATCCCCACCTTAGTTTTGCATGTTACTAGCTGTGTGACATTAGGCAAGTTTCTTAAAACTCTTGAAGCCTTAATTTCCTTGTCTGTCAAAAGGAAACAATAATAAATACACCATAGGTTTATATGACATTAGTTGCAAAATACCTAGCACCCAGAAATGCTTCCTCTCCTATCTTCCTATGTACAACCTATTGGACCTGAAGAATTTGAAAGTACCAGACATGATGAATAAAGAAAAAGTACTTTTCTTTGGCAACATCCTATATTACAGAAATTTTGTTTCCTCCAATATCAACAGTTGCTGATGTCATAGTGTTAGTTGTTCAACATATTCTTGGAAGATTAACATTGTTATTGATGCTTCAATTTGTAAATTAAAAACAAAATTCAGATAGAGAAATTGTTACACAATTCCTAAAGTTCAGAACTCTCTTGTTTCTATTCTTTCACATAAGTCACTAGACTACTTTTTCTTCAATGAGGCATTTTGTACAGATGGAAATAACTATTCTCTTTCTCAGTTTCAGCAAGAAGCACATTTATCATTTGTTCAACAAAGTCATATTCACTTTTTACAACTGAGAAATATTTAAGGGATTTCATTATATTTGGGGAAATTTTCAACAATCAGAGATTTAGCAGCTGTCAAAAAAGACCTCCACAATTAATCTTTTATAATATGAGTGTGACTTGTAATCTCTACACTAAGGATAAAAATTACTAAATATAAGGAAAAATGATTCATAAACTATAATATTTCTTGGCAAAGAAAAACTGCTTTATGCTTTTTAAGATGTTTGAAAATTTAAATGAAACTTACATGTTTGAAATTAGTGCCAGATGCAACGCAATTCAAGCACAATTCACTAGCTGCATCACATTCACTATGATTTAGTAAAAGATATTCAATAATTCTATGTTTCATAGAAATCTCACAAATACAAGTATTTCATTCACAAAATGCATGGTTTGGCAGGGTTCCAGGACAGGAATTTGCTGGAGGGAAGGTAAATTTATTGATTAAAATAAATCAAATGACTGACATTTCCTCCAGAAAACTGGCAAAATAATAATATTCAGAGACTGAAAGTCTTACAAGCAAAACTGGAAGAAAGGTCTGAGCTATTTACGTTTATTATAGGAATCCAATAATGTCATAAGAGTAAACAATCAGATATTTGAGAATTCTCAAGTTAACATTGAGAACATTTTAAACTACATATTTTTGGAGTAGGACTTTCCAGAAATCTTTGATGTGAAATCTGGTGGCTGTAAGTCTTTGGAGTACTTATAATTATATTCCCCCTCTATCCCTTGCACATTTATATGCACTAAACAATGAGTATTCTTTGATGGAACATATGTAGAAACAATCCAGATAGTTCTGAAACAGGCCAACAATATTTCCTTCCTACCTCATGTCTCAGTTCTTCCCCTTCTGTGCTCTCTTTCCCCATTTTGGTTACACCTCCACCATCAACATTTGTTATGGACTGAATGTTCGTGTACCCCTAAAATTCATACGTTGAAATCGTAACCCCAGGGTGGCTGTATTTGGAAATGGGGCCTTTAAGGAATTAAGGTTAAAAGAGGCCATAAGGGTAGGGCCCTGATCCAATAGGATTAGTGTCCTCTTAAGAAGAAACAAACACCAGAGAGCCCTTCCTGCCCCCACCCACCCCCTTCTCTCTCTCTCCTTCTCCCTCTCCTTACACGACTGCACAAAAAAGATTTTATGAGCGCACAGCAAGATGGACGCTGCCTACAAACCAAGAGAAGAGGCCTCAGAATGAAATCTACTTTGCTGACACCTGGATCTTAGGCATCCCAACCTCCAGAACTGTGAGAAATAAATTTTTGTTGCGTAAGCTACTTAGTCTGTGGCGTTTTGTTATGGCAGCCCCAGCAGACTAAGATAGCAATTAAGAGGCAACAATGTAGCAGTCACAACAGCATTTTCCTACACATCCTCTCTTTAACTACTTTTTATGGATTGGATTCAGGGAAAAACACTATTGAGGGGCTGGACACATTTGGCCAGGAGAGTTTCATACAGATCCTCACACCACTCAGCCCAGCTTCTAATCGAGCATCGGAGAATGTGAGTGTGAGAAAGGACTTTAGTAACCCAAACTTGTCATTTCAGGTTTTGCTGTGATTCTGGGGTCATAGAAAACTACTCCATACACCTGGCACATGTTCTGGAAAACAATGGGGGTGAGGTAGTTGATAGTTAAGCATTACACTTAAACATCGGTTTATACTAAATTGTGATATGTTATTGAGTGCAATACAAAATTCTTTCACATTTTTAGAATGCTTCAAAGAAAGGCATTACTGATAAGGCTAAGGCCAATACCAACTGAAAATTACTGTTGGCAAGGTAATGCCTTAAGGGGTTTATGTGTATTTTGTTACATAATCGTTACAACACTAGAAAAGAGGAATGTATTCTTATTATTATTACAGAACGTTATTTCAGAAAATGGAAGCATTTCTAAAATAGCCCCACTCCCATCACGGTCATATTATGCTGTTTTATTTTCCTCATAGAGCTTTTTTTTTCCCCCCTGTTTTTTTTCCCTTGCTTATTTTCTATGCTTCCCTAAGCCCCTTCTCAGAGCCTAAGACAGTGGCTGCCACGGAAAAGGAGCTCAATGAGCTTTTGGCCAAGGCCACATAGCTGGTCAGTGAAGCAGCTGCCACGATCACCAAACGGTAAGCGCCACTAGAGCAGAAGTAGGGATCATTTTGCTCTAAACATAGGCTGGCAGGGTGCCTGCTCAATAAATATGTACAGAAAGAAAAAAAAGTAAGGAAGGGAGCGAGGGGAAAAGGATGTATGAATGGAAACGTTCCCAGAAGGGTCTAGAGAGCTTCTGCAGTGACTTTCCGTCCTTGGGGAATGAACTCAGTTCAAGGTCTAAGCCAGCACTTTCCTCACCACGGAGTACGGGAAGGAATGGAGAAAGAACAGTCTTTAAAAACGTCCAGAAGAAAGAAGAAAACGACGAGAGAAAAGCTGGGAGAAAAGAAGTAGAAAGAAAGGAATCAATCCCTTCCTGCCTATTTAAAAGCATAGCTGAGCGCGGCCGGTTTCCATGGCGACCCCAGGCCAGAAAGGCCTTAGCCTATTGGCTGAGATTCCGGAGCCAATGAGAAGGCGCGATGTTGACGGGTCATAAGATGGCTACGGGACGGCCGGCTACGGACCGGTGAGTAGAGCTGGTGGTTGGGCTGGCTCCTGGGCGGCCCGGACTCCAGTGTGACGGACCTGGGAAGGCCGGGTGCGGGGAGCGAGGGAGCCAGCGTGGGTGGCCTCACAGCCTCTCCGCGGAGCCTTCAAACCCTTTGGCCGGGCCCGCGGGAGAGTCGGCGGAGCTGGCCTCCGCTTTGCTTGCACCCGGCGTCGCAGCGCCTTCCCCGTCCTGTTGGTGGGAGAGGGGTTCTTCGTCCCACCTCAGCCAGAGTGAGAGGGGACGAGGAGACAGACTTTCGGTCCGGGAAACAGTCTCTGGTTTACAATTGCTGTACCCGGAAGACAGCTGCAGTCAATGGGAGTGTCAGCAAGCTAGACGTCCTACATCAGAATCTGCAACGCTTAGTTCTGTGCTGGGAGGGGATTCTTCCCGCTCGGGGATCGGAGTGTGACCCTGCTGCCGGAGAGCCTGCAGAGTTACGGGTTGTGCAGCCAAACAGGAAAAGATGTACCTTTCTAGAGCCACCCTATTGCTGTCTTGCACCATGTAAGTATTCTCACAGCTGCATCCAATTTGAAATGAGCCTCCAAGTGTTATTGGTTACTTGTAAATCCTTCCGTGTAGGGTTTTGAGTCTGGGGAAGTGTTGGCTAAACAAAACACTCACTTTGATGAAAACATATGCATACATGCAAAATCCTGCTAAATAGTTTATCAGGGTAATCAGATTGGTAACTTAAATCCGAAGTCAGGCCTGTGATTCAGTTGTACTTTCTCTACCTTTTTGAGAAAAGGGAGCGTATTTATTTCATAAACATGAACAGGACATTTACATTAATGTTGATGACAGCATGCTTAAAAGTATTTCAGTTAAGTAACTAATTCCCAGTCACAGAAACTGATTATTGTGTAAATTATTTAACACAATCTTGAGATTGGTGGGTGGTGGCTTGTGACTGTCATACAAGTAAGATTAAATTCAGATCAGACAAGATTCAGATTTCTTTATTTCTAATTGAATATAAAATCTGGGAAATAAGACAGCTTCATTTGGTAAAAATGGAATTGAAATTCTGGAGTATTACAGGCAGGAGACATTTACCCAGTAAACTGCTCAGATTGAGTTTGGGTTATACACAGTTGCCTGGACTTCCAGAAAATGTGACATTATTACCCAGACCTCTGAATGTGACTTCAGGCGATTTAGCCTAGCATTTTACATAGCTTTCTGCCCTTAGAAGGTGAGAAGAAAATTCTCACTGTTAACGAATGTTAACAGAATTACAGGCTGGAGACATTCTTCAGACCCATTCTCTAATCTGTGTCACCAAGAATATATTACTATTTAAAGTCTGTTCTCTATAGAGTTTTCAAGCTATAGAGTTCTATTTTTCTAAGATAAGTGGATTACAGTGCATTAGGTGAGTCCGTTACCTCATCGGTTTAGATAATAATTCCTAGTGGAAGGGTCATTGGTGAGGATTAAGGGTAAAACGGTGCCTGTCACATTGTTTGTATGCCATGTATAGCGGTGACCTGCTTTGTTTTTCGTTTTGTTTCTGTTTCTTCTGTCACAATTGGGGTTTCTTTCCCTTTCTGCAGAGCATCTTTTAGGTGTTCTCTCTGAAGTGCAGAGTCTTACTGAAAACTAGCAAGCTTGCCTGTGGTGGCTGGGTTAGGAGAGAACCCTTATCTTCTGGGGTGTTGAGGTTTAATTAGTATTGTTCTGACTGCGAGAGGATGGAATGTTACAGCAAAGAATCAGGTGATTCTGGGCATTTGGGCACGTATAATACTGAGATCCATAAGGAAACATTTTAGAGCAGCAGGACATCCCAGAGATCTGATCACACGCTTCATGTTATAGCTTAAGAATAAAGACCCAGACAGATGCAGTGCCTTCCCCACAATTTTGTTGTTCAGGACCAGGAACCTATCTTCTGACTTTCAAAACAGTGTTTTTTCTGCTGCTCTACCACTGGTTCTCAATCTTTTCACAACCTAGAACCCCTTTTATTATAATTTGATATCTCCATGGATGCTATATTTTGAAAGATTGTGTCCACTAAACTATATTCATTAAATTTGTTCTTGTTTTTTTTTTTTTTTAATAAAAATCAGGTCTGTAGCTACCTATCAGAGTCTCTGCTGAATGAATGTGTGGTGAAGAATAATGTTTCATTGAACTTAAGTCTCCTGACCTAAAGGTGGATGATATTGTTTGAGGGATAATAAAATATATTGGGCTTTTTGAATATTGAAATTAGCTTAGAGACCTCCATTACTGTCTTCATAAAACTTTGGGAAAACCTAAGCTGAGGAACTGCTGAGCTGTGTCGTGTTCTTCTAGGTGCATTGCCGTCTGCCCAGGTGTGCTAAGTGTAGTGACTGTGTTTGGTTTCCACGGGCAAAAGAAAGCCCAGCCATTGAGACGAGGATGATACATAAATATTTTTTGTTCATCATAAATCATGTCAGCCCTGGACTAAAGATGTGTTCTGCATAGCATACACAGAATTTTTTTTGTAGAATAATTGTGGAATTGGAAAAATCTCTCCAATATGAAATGGAGAGGCTGATACTCAAAACCATAGAGAAAAAAGGGATTCTGAATGATATACATCTTCTTTGGGGCTAAGTGATAAAACTAAAATATTTGACGTGCAGACTAAAAACGTGAAAATTTATGTATTGATACACGGAGTGTTCTATAGACCTGGCGATCATCTACACTAAAAAACTTGTTTCTTGTTCTCTGGTATGCTACGTCTCTTGAAAATGGCTGAGTAATTTTCACATGTGAAGGGTAATTTGGAGTGATCTGCTTTAAAATGAAGGAATGCACTCTGGAAGGTATGAGGTGAGCAGCACTTCAAAGAACTGGAGAATCACAATCCAGACGAACACAACAGAAGTAACAGGGGGCCTGATAGGACCAGTTGGTACCATAGTACAATACAAATGTATGAATAACATGTATGTGCTTTGAGTAGAAAGACAGTGTTTTGGAACCTAAGCCTAAAACAAGTCACGAAGCAGCCACTCCATATTGGCTGACTTGCAGCCAAGCTGCTGTTGAGGGGGGCACTTTGCACGCTCCTCAGTGAATGATCTGTGTTTGTCCGTGGCCACCAAGTTGCCCTGGTATTTGTGTGTGTGTATGTGTTTTATGGTCAGAGGAGAAGGGCACTTCACTTTACAGATATTTAGGAATTAAGTTCAGAAACACACCTTATTTGAACTTTGCCTTGCTTTATGGATTTGGACATAGAGTCCACTTTTTAAAAGTTATTTTAATTTTTTTCCCCTGTGGGCACACACAAGAAACTATCATACCAGTCAGTGGCATCCTGAGGACAGTTCTTAATGCCACATCAACAAGAACTTACTAAAAATAGATGATTTTGAGAAAGTCCAAAAGTGATCAAAAATGATTGAGGGCTGATGAGGAAAGGCATGCCCTGTCCATGGCAACTGGCACTGCTTCCCAAGGTGAAACCCATTTGGGTGCCCAGAGCACAGAGTCACCCTGTGGAGATACTGAAGCAGTGGCCCAGTGAAGGAACTGTGCCCATCTGAGCGGTCACAGCTGAAGTCTGGGCTGAGTGGTACTTGGCTGATGGACAGAAGCTTGCCATTTGTATAGAATGTTGGTTCCATGAGGTTAGGCATTTTTGCCTGTTTTGTATACTGCTGTTCCTATGTCTTGAAGAGTGCCTGGCACACAGTGGGCATGTAAAAGATGCTATGGACAGGGAGGAGAAACAGTGGCTTCGAACGTAGAACCCCAGTTGGTGCTAAGAAAGCTAACTCTGAAACTTGTTACTGTCCTTGAGTCCTGAAGTGGGATAGTGAGCCTGAAGGTATATTATGTCAGTGGCAAAGCCATGATGGAGCTTATTATCACTCCCCTCCCCCTGCTTCTCAAAACAGTAGAAATATTTTTATTAATAGCACAACACCTGTTCTTCAATACTGGCATGTTTTACACTATGTCCTTTGTGCTAACAGAATATCTCAACATAACCTCCATTCCAACTTTTAAAATCCTCAGGCCAGATTTAGGGATGGATCCAGGTTTTATCGGGCTTGGAGCTTATGTAATTTGAGGTCTCCTCTTTAAAAAAAGGAATACAGATTTAAAATATAGAAAATCAGGTATAGTGCTTTGGAAGGACCTGTGAAAAAGAAGAGCCTTGAAGCTTAGGTTCCATTTATCTTCCTGGTAATTTGCTTCTGGTTTTATTGCTCCATTCGGAAAAAGACATCAACATTTTTAATTGAAACTTCAGTCAGACTGTGGAAATCAAGGAAGTAACTGACTTGCATCAATTGCTAAGTGAATGCACCTTAAACATTAGAAACTTCAAAGCTACCTCATGGATGCTGCCACCCATGATAGAAATGATAAAAATGCAGTACCTGG
The DNA here is from genome assembly GCF_011762595.2 of Tursiops truncatus. NCBI lineage: Eukaryota > Metazoa > Chordata > Mammalia > Artiodactyla > Delphinidae > Tursiops > Tursiops truncatus. The sequence continues at coordinate 12,389,288 of NC_047049.1, forward strand.
CCACAGAAGTAATAATAATGATGGCAAAAAGAACTTAGCATTGATCAAGTCCCCAGAACCTCCTAAACACTGTGTTGAGTGTTTCAGTAGCTTATCTTGTTTCATCCTCAGAATAACCCTGTGTGCAATATAGTTATTCCTGTAAAACAGATGAAAAAACTGAGGGTCAGAGGTGTTAAAAATGATTTCCTCATACCACTAATATATGGTGGAGTCAGGATTACAGTTGGAGTAATTAGATGTTAGAACCCTTCCTCTTAAAAAGCCAAGAGAATGTTTTGGTGAGGGTGTTTCAGAGAGCCAGAAACTATGAGGCTGGACCCAGACTGAAAAGTGAGACCTGATTCTTTGGACTTGGGAGGAGGTCCTTAAAAGTTATCAGGCATCCATTATTCAGAGTAATGCAAAATCCCGTGATACTTTGTCTCAGAGACAATGCTGGTGGTTTTCTTACTAGGTTAACGCAATAGGGCGCAGAAAGGTTAGCAAAAAAGATTTCCATCTTTCTATTTTATTCCTTTAAGTTGATCGTAAATCTTGAGCAGTACAGCCAACTTCTGTATTCTAGGCCTCTTTTGAGTGAACTGGTTTTGGCTCCTTATGTATGCTAAAATAGACTGTGTCGTGGAGATTAATAGCGAAAATGTACTCAATTATAATTTTAGCAAATGATTACAACCTCAGTTTTTAAAAATCATTTTTATTAGACTTAACAGTAGTTAATGGTTCTCTCTACCAATGGGCTGTATAACTAATGATAAGAATTACCCTGAACTTTAACTTTTTTCCCAAATACAGTATTATTTTAAAAAGCTGTATGTTTTTGTTAAATTGTTAGGATTGTACTCCATTTAGTATTACTTTAGCAAGCAGTATAAAATGTAAAACTAGGACATCCTTTTTACCACCATACTTTTCTCAAACTACCTGCATAGCTTAAAATTTTTCCTTTGAGTAATACGTTTCCTACTCTGTAGTCCCCTGAAGTTTCGTGCGTTCAAATACAGGCGAAACATCCAATTTTATTTTCTTCTCTAACTGTTACAGCTTGAAATATAGTATTATAATTCTTAAGTTGCCTGCAGTGTATATTGTTAGGCTCTTAACATTCTTGAGCAGTGAATGCTTTTACTGAATTTCCTCTTTTCTTTGGACAAGATTATCCATATATTAGAGAATCGAGGTTCTGTTGTCATTAAGTCATTCATCTGTAGGTGTGTCTTGTAACAAACTTGCTGAAAATACACTTTTTAAAAATTTATACACACAGGGCTTCCCTGGTGGCGCAGTGGTTGAGAGTCCGCCTGCCGATGCAGGGGACACGGGTTCGTGCCCCGGTCCGGGAAGATCCCTCATGCCGCAGAGCGGCTGGGCCCGTGAGCCATGGCCGCTGAGCCTGCGCGTCCGGAGCCTGTGCTCCGCAACGGGAGAGGCCACGATAGTGAGAGGCCCACGTACCACAAAAAAAAAATAAAAAAGAGAAAATTTTATATACGCAGGGCTTCCCTGGTGGCACAGTGGTTGAGAGTCCGCCTGCCGATGCAGGGGACACGGGTTCGTGCCCCGGTCCGGGAAGATCCCACATGCCGCGGAGCGGCTGGGCCCGTGAGCCATGGCCGCTGAGCCTGCGCGTCCGGAGCCTGTGCTCCGCAACCGGAGAGGCCACAACAGTGAGAGGCCCACATACCGCCAAAAAAACAAAAAATTTATACAAGCAAAATATTTAAATTATCTTAATATGGCGGATACATCCCACTTTATACCAATTAAAAAAAAAAGTTTAGATAGACTGTTCCCAAACCCTTGGTATAATTATTAGGTTGCTGGGGTATCTTTTAATGGTTTTAAAATTCTTTCCATGTCTACTTTATATGTCTTAATTCATTTTTTTCCCTTTAGCAGAAAAGATGTGGAGTGGGCTGCTACCTCCTGGCCTAAATGAAAGTGATGTTGAGTTGAATTCTGATGATGAAGCCACAGTAGAGAGCTCTGAACTTAACTTAGAAGAAGGTAAAGAAGATGGGACCATTACAAACACAGAGGTCTCAGATATCCCTACAGATGGACCAAAAACTGAAGCAGAGGCAAATGTAAATGCATATGAAGAGTGTCCCTCTGGAATTCCCTTAAATATGTGGAATGTAGGTTTTCTCTGACGTGTTCTTATTAAAGCCTGTACCTGTGTGTTTGTGCATGTTCCTGTGTGTGTCTCTGCTGTGGTCAGAATGTATATGTTCTTGGGAGGTAAATAGGTACGGAAGATTGACTCAGAATAATTTTATTACTCTGTGGGTCTGTGGGCAATTCACTGGCCACTCAGATACTTATGTTCATTTTTGTTTTGTTTTTCATAAAAAGAGGAAGGAAAAAAACAGTTAGTAGGATTAGCTACTTGGCCTAACATAATACAGTCTTAATCTCTTTGTTGTCTATGAGCCATTGACTTTTACCCTCAGATTATCAGATTGACTTATTTGGAAATAAATGAAGATAAAAACTCAGGTTGTGAAAGTCTCAGACAATAGAGTATCTCAAGAAGAACTGAACTAGTTTCATTAAATTTGTATTTTTATAAATGTTATAGTTTTTTATTACTTAACATGTTATTTTTCAGATGTATGCTTTGCTTCAAAGCATATTTGCTTCTCTTTCTTTTTTTTTTACTTTTATGTAGAAATTTCAAGAACTGCATACAAAACATTCTGAACAGAAAATCTCAACTTCAAGATCCAGAAAGAAAAAAAGAAAACGCTCCAGAAAAGGTGTTTTAATTTAGGTTAATTGTCAATAGTGCTAATATTAAATTGTGACCAATTGAGCTAAACAATTTTTTTTTTGTTTTTTGTTTTTTGTTTTTGCGGTATGCGGGCCTCTCACTGCTGTGGCCTCTCCCGTCGCGGAGCAACAGGCTCCAGACGCGCAGCCTTAGCGGCCATGGCTCACGGGCGCAACCGCTCCGTGGCATGTGGGATCCTCCCGGACCGGGGCACAAACCCGTGTCCCCTGCATTGGCAGGCGGACTCTCAACCACTGCGCCACCAGGGAAACCCTCAACAATTTTTAATAACCATAATTTTGAAATAACCGAATACTTGGTATTGACACTGTGAATTCTTTTTCAGGTAAATTGAAGAATGAAGAAGAATCTCAAAGGTAGGTGGAATTTAAAATATCTGTCTGTCCTAGATAGTATTGTAGAACTTGTACAAATAGTTGAACTACTTAACCTCTGAAATGTAAGAACTAGTAGATGTAATATAATTGTAGTAACCAATTAAAAACAGTAAATGTAGAAGTGAGTACATTTTGTAAAACATGAGTTATTGTCTCTCTTCTTACAGTGAACAGTCCTCAAGTGAAACCCAGTTGAAGGAGCTTACTCAGTATTTTGGAGTCAACGATAGGTTTGACCCCCCTGTTAAAAGGAAAAAAATTGAAAAGGTAAGATCTTTTTTATTGCATCTTACATTAGCCAGTGGGAAATGTTTGTAATTAACCTTGCCTAAGGTGTTTCTCCTCATTAATTCGTTCAGTGAAGAAGTTAATGTGTGCAAGATGCTAGATAAACAAGTAAATATATAGTTACAAATCGTTAAAAAAGCTGTTAAGAAAGAAATGAACAGGGTATAGTGAAGAAATTAAAATGGAAACCCCACTTTAGCTGAGTGGTCAGGGAAGTCCTTTCTTAGAGGGTGCCGTCTCACTAAGACCGTAGGATAGGAAGGAACCATCTGTATAAGGAATGCTAGTGTAGAGGTGATAACCTGGGTAAAGATCCTAGGGGTGGAAGAGTCATCATAGAACATTTGAGTAGACGTAAGAAGGTCAGCCTGGCTGGACGGGGTCAGTGAGGAGGAGGGTGGGTGGCCCAAGGTAAGATTGGAGAGGCAGGCAGGCAGGGACCAAACTCTGTAGGACCTTAGAGGACAAGGTAAGGAATTGGGTTTTAGTCACAGTGCAATTGAGAGACATTCGAGGGTTTTAAGTTAAGGGAGTGATGTGATCTAAGTTACGTTTGAAAAGATTGCATCTTATGTGGAAGATGGACCTTGGGGCAACAAAAGCAGATGAGAAGAGGACAGTTAAGAGACTCTTCCAGGCATGAGATGATGGCAGCTTGAACAAGAATGGTGCTGCTGAAGATAGAAAAGTGGGTAGAATTGAGGTACACTGTAGAAGTAGGATCAACAGTATTTGCCTCCTGATTGCTTATGAGGTGGTGGGGAGATTTAGGATTATGAGGGCAGGGAGAGAACCATTCAGGGTTTTACTTAAGCAGTGGTGTGAATAGTCATGTGAATTACAAAAATGGGAAAGCTTTGGAGGGGAGGTTTAGAGTGGGGCCTAATCCAGAGTTAATTCTGGGGCATGGGTAATAGCAAGCAGGAATAGAGTAGACTGTTGGTGAAACGAGGCGGGAGCTTCAGGAGAGTCTGAGCTTGAGATGCATGCTTGGGAGTTGTCAGGCTAGAGATGGCGTTAATATTTAGTAGAGGCTTGAATGAATGAATAACTTATACATTCACTTAGGGGAATGTTGACAGACTCCAGGAGCATGAAAATTGAGCTCTGGGCCATAGGGACAGAGGCACAGAGGCCTGCTGGTTGAAGCCCAAGGATATTGTATCCTGCATGTATAGACAGGATCATTGCTGTATACTACTGTGTATAGAGGTGATTACCATTTTCTGGTTAATCAGTATTTCTTATGAAAAACCTCTGATTTTTAAACCCGTCATTGGGTGGAATTGCCTCCTTGAGGGCACATGCATTAAGAAACTGACACAACAGAGTTTTACATGCGAACCTTTTGATTCCAAGTTTGCCAAGAATTCCTGTCACCTAATCCCTAGAACACTGCGGAATTAGAACCAGGATCACCTGCTACTGCAAATAATTAGAGCTGTTGAGCAATCTCCTTTTTCCAAATGTTCAAGCAGGTGCGGAAATGCTAAATTTCTGACAAAGAAAGAGCACTGGTAGAGGTGAAACTGAAACCCAGGCTTTATTGCGCCATTCTCAGTTCTCCAGCTTCACTGCCCAAGGGGCTGGTGAGCATTTTAAAGTGTGATTGCTGTGCTCTTGACTCCTGTGATTCTGGTGGGCCGGGAGGAGGGATCTTGCGAGGAGGATGCTCTTGACTGTACCAAACCTGTTCCAAAGCCTGAGGGAGGAGGCTTATGCTGATGGCAGCGGTCCACGGGCCATCTCTGGCCCGCCTGCTTTAGAGTCCCAACCTCTGACTGGATTGTTCTTTTGAAGGAAGAAATGGTTAAATGTTGGTTCTCATAGGAAATATTTTTTAAAGTTTTATTTGTGACTTAGGTGGTCTTTGATCTTCAACTATTTACAGTATTTGTTGTGTTTTCTCATAACTGTATTGACTTTAGAATGTCTGAATTGTTTCTTAGTGAAGTTAAAGCTATGAAATTCAGATTTTAGCCTTTCTAAAAAGTAGAAGTTTTGAAGGCATTTTTTTACAATCTATCTGTATTAGAATATTTTTATTTCCCTACATATATGAAATTGTACCTTCTTGATACTTGGAAGATAAGGCCAACTTATTCTGTGTCTAAAATTTGGAATTTGTGAAGAGTAGCTTTAATCAAGGATACTAGGATTTCATGTGCAAAATCTTTTAAACAACTCAGTTTTAGGAACTAGTGTTCTGTTTCGCATTGTACATTAGACGAATTCTAGAAAGAATTATAAGTCAAACACCATTTTAAAAAGGAATTTCTGTTTAGGGGAAGACCGCTCTAAACCCTTTTATAATCACCTGTTGATCTGTTTTATAAGTTTGGCTTTTCCTAATGGTAGGCATTCCTCTGTATGAATGGCATCTGCCCAAGAAAGTCATGGCATCACCTAAACAAGGAAACTGATGCTAGCCAGGCTTGTATCTACCCAGGATGTTGCCAGCACTTAATATTCTATAAATAAGTGCAAGCATAAGAGGAAAGGAAGGATTTGGTGAAGCCAGATTATCTCATATTCTCTTGGTAGTTCAGCTTAACTGCATGCCAGCAGGTTCACGCTCATTCTTTGGTTTGGGATCACTGTTTCACATGCGACCCTTTTGCTGTCATGCTAAAGTCTCTACTGTGAATCCAACAGAGTAAATAGACATTAAAGAATGTCCACACGGGGGGCACCAAGATAAATGCTAAGAATAAATGTAAGTTCAGCAGATAATAGCACTGCCCGAGAAATCTAGAGAGGATCATGAAAATCCGTGATGCAGTATGGACAAAACTAGCATGGATTTATAGTCCATTATTTTACTTCTCTGGAGCAGAGGCTGATCTGTTACCATATCTCAGAGACCCTTTTTAGTCTCTTTTCGCTCAATCACTCAACTCTCAAGAATGGTAATACAAAACAAACTTCTTACATCTATCGTGTAGTCCTTTTTCTTTTTTAACCTTTTCCTTCTTTTCTTTTTCTCTTTCTTTCTTTCTCTTTTTCTTCCTTCCTTCCTTCTCTCTCTCTCTCCTCTGCTCTCTCTCTCTCTCTCTCTTTCTTTCTTTCTCCACTGCCAAGCCAAAACTGTTGCTCAACCAACGATGTGTATTTACAACACTGCTGTCACCTGCTTCCCTGACAGTGCAGAGAGACTTATATTTTTTAAATGTAATCTTCCTAATATCCAAAGCTGTTTTAAAGTGTTCTTTGTATTAAATACAGCTATAATTGTGTTAATGGCAGCAGTTCTGGCACTTATCAATAATTCTGTAATCATAACAATTATTTTGTGTCTGTGTGGGAATTTCTTTAGAATAAATTTTACTCATTAATTTCATTATAAATGTCTCAAGTATTCTTTAGTTGAATCAGTTTGATTAGTCAGCAGTCATTTTTGAAAGTAGTTTTATGTATACTTAATGGATACTTTTTGGCAAGAAAAACCAGAGGTACTTTTAAAATTTTTGAGAGTAACTGCACAATGTCTTTGATAATTTTTGGTTGTTTATGAGAGGAAGCTGCTATTGTATAGTACGGCTTTTTTCAAACTTATTTTTTTAGCAGAATACTCTTTCTTACTAGAATCTTACACGGAGCGCCAATACAAAGATCACAGGCTGGTTGCCTTGAGTAGGTGGGTGTTGGGTGGGTAGGGTGGATGGTGGGGTGTAGAGAGGTGCCATGTTGTTCCCCTGGGATCAGGTACAAACCATTCTCTCGTCATCCTTATGTGATCCCCGTTGGGTGGGTAGTATGGCCAGTATTATTCTCACAATACAGATGAAGAAACTGAAGCCTAGCATGATTTGTCTAAGAAAACAGAGCAGGTTGAAAAGTAGAATAGTCCCAAATCTAGATTTTTCTGAAGTAACAGTCCAACTTAGTTTTTTACTTACCTGATTCAAATAATTTAGGTAGGCGTGATTTTTATGTAAAAGTAGTAGCACTTAATTCTTAGTTCTTTTTTTTCTTCCTCCTTTATGGAGAGATTACCTAATTTTTTCCCCTAGGTATTTAGGTCTAATCATAGAACAACAAACTTGAGTGGACACTTCATTTGTATTAAGGTTTGAAAATTAAATATGTTATCTGAATAAATATTTAATAGCAAAATTTCTCTAGAAATATATTGTTACAGTTTGACTTAAAGAGCTTTAATCGGTATGTTAAAAGAGACTTTACTACACACATATGGATGGTTACTCCTTAGTGTTAAACCTAATACCCATAAATTTCTTAGATATTTATAGTACTGCCTTGACGTCTGCAACAAAACTGTTAATAAGAGCTTACTTATTGCCTCATGGGAACCTGTCAGATACTGGGCTTAGATGATTTTCCACCTGGGACCAAGTTGCCATCCCTAAGTTTGTCTGTACTGAGGTATATCTGAAGCTAAATTTCGATTCCTGCCAGAAGGCCTCTTAGGAGCATGCTGAGGACCTGCAGAGTATCAGCAGTGCTTCTGTGCCCCCTGCCACTCCTGTGGTATGAAAGATGCCCTAGATAATTCCAATAAAGGTTACTCTGGGGTCCAACTTAAGACTTTTAGAAAGCTTTAATACTCAAATCTTATTTCATGAGACTACTTACTGACTTAAAGTTGAAATCATGGGTCTTATACTTGGGTCTGAGCCCTTGACAAACTATAATGAGGTCTGTAGTAATATAGAGCTGAACCTTCTTTTTGTTTTAATGGTATCCTGATAGATATAATATAAATAGCTTATTTATTGAATGAGTTCTATGATCTAAAAACTTTGCTAGGTATTTTACTTTTTTTTTTTTTTTAAACCTTTACCATAACTTTGCAAAGAATGTGGCATTATTCTCATTTTACAGGTGAGATAACTGCAACCTTATAGAGGTTTAGGGACAAAACCCAGGGTTTCTTGGCCAGTAAGTAGAGGAGCTATAATTTGAACCCAGGTCTGACCTCAGCAACCATGTTCTTTGTAAACTATTACTAACTTTTAGTCTTAAGGTGATGGAAATGTTTTACCTCAGGGTTTTTTTTGTTTGTTTGTTTTAACATGAGCATTTTGAAAATATTTGGAATGTTAGTATCTTCTTATAGAAGCAGAGAGTTTGGGTGTGCCTATGGAACCAGAAATTTTTCAGAGCCAAAAAGAACTATTATATTTTACTTAAATAAATTGCTAAAAAAAAAAGAAAGAAAGAAAAAAGAAAAGGGAGGGAAAAAAGAAACAGTCATGTGTAGTGAAACTTCGTTGAAATAAAAAAAAAACTTTTAAAAGAGCTAAAATCAAAGTTGACCATGTAAGTGGAATTCTCGGATTTTATTTCTAGGAGAGAATTTTGGTCATCCAAGCTGATTCTCTCATTTTCTTTAAAGAAACGGAGCCTTATGAGTTAAGTACCTCCTTTGCCTGGCGCTGTGACTGTGTCCTCTGACTCCTGGTCCAGCACTCTTTCCACTATATTAGATGCTGCTTGGAATGGCTGGGGGAATGGGAGTTAGTTGATGGTGGAGAGAGAGATTTGTAATTTTAGCTAATTTATTTTTAAGTGGAAATTATACCTATCGGCCCAGCAGTTCATATAAGTTTCCAGAAAAGGGGAATGTTCTTGTTTTCCACTTTGTGACATTAACCGTAAGCTGTGGCTCTGTGGCAACCAAAGGGAGTTAAGTTAGCCAGTTGCTGCAGCGAAATGCCTCGCTAAATAAGCAGACTGCTGGTTTAGTTCCTGGGCATTGGTGGTAAAAAGAGATCTGCATTATCCTAGGGCCTGGAGTAAAGGTGTACAGCACCCAGGTCCTAAATAATCTCAGGAAGCCTAAATAATTAGAGGGAAACAAGCAGACCTATTATGTGGAATAAGCAGGACAGGCTGGAGAATGGATGCTGTTAGGTTGCTGAGTTGAAAGTGCTGGAGAGAGACGTGGCGTGCAGGCACGGCAGCAAGCAGGGAACGGTTAGGTACTGGGCATCGGAGAGGGTGCTGTGGGGTCAGCGGGTGTATAGGCATGAGGGAACCTGCAGAGATAGAGAAGGTAACATTCGACATGAGACTTACAAGGGTGGTTAAGATTTTTCAAAGAGAAACACATCCAGAGGCACAGGGAGTATGAAGAGACTGGTAGATGTGGCCAGAGCATGGGAAGTACAGCCTTGCCCAAGATGGGGCTGAGAAAGCATTTGGGGACCCTGTTGTGAAGGGATTTGGGTGCTATTCAAAACGAGGAAAGAAGTGATAGTGTTTGGAGCAGGGTAATGACATGGGATCTGCTTTAGGAAAACACAAGACTGGTTTGACGAGGGTTGAAACCTTACAAACAAGAGGTGATGAGGCCCTGAGGAAGCACAGAAGGGAGACATGAGAAACACTACAAAAGCAGAGTGAAAATAAGAGCCAGGGATCGGAGGCGTTGAATATAACGGAGGATTCTCTCCGGGGTGACTAGGGGTCACCCCTGAAGGAGAGTCGGGGCAGGAATTGATGAGCTTGCTTTTCCACATGATAAACATGGAAGACCCTGCCTCTGCAAGGCCTTCAACATGAAGATGACTAGCAAGCAGCTGGAGACACAGGTCTTAGTACGGGGGAGAGGTCAGGTGTTTTGAATTATTTAGAGATACAAAGCAGCTTATAAGAAATAATTGAAGGCCTAGGATCGAGTATAATACTGAGGAGAGGGAAGAGTAAGAAGAAAAGGGGGTCAATCACAGAACCTTGAGGACTGCTATAATTAGGGGACAACAGGAGGAGATAAGGGGCATCAAAGGAGAGTTAAGATAGACATTTGGGGAGATAGTTTTAAGAATGAGGATGTAGTTGACATAAGAGATGATGGGAGGACAAATGGTATCATTTATGACTGTAGAGGGAGCAGTTTCAGAGGCATGATGAGGACAGAAGGAATAGAGAAGAATGGGAGATGACACGGGACAACTGATATACTGCTTTCGAGAGAGATGAAGTACAGACATAAGAAGAAATCAGTTTGAGGGAGGTGAGCTGTGTCGTCTCATCCAGCCCCTGGTCCAGATTGGGGAGGACAAGCTTATTTATAGGATGAGAGAAAGATCGAGAAAAGAGAGAGAGAGGAGAAAATTTAAAGAGAAGGGTTCTGGATAACATGTAAGCAGGTGGAATTATGATGAGCACAGGAGGTGGGATAAGTCTTGGGAAGAGAGATGATTCTTTCTTGGAGACAATAAGGATGGAAGAACAGAGTAAGTGAGAAGCGGGTGAGAGGAAGATTATAGAAAGTACATACGTACCCTTGGTTATCCTCTTCCCTCTCTCCCACCACCTCAGCCTCTCATGAAGTAGGGGTAGAGTTATAATCTGCTGAAAAGGAAGGAGGTAGGGTTGAGGGTATTTGAAAAAATGAAAAAGACATGCAACAACTTCTTAAAGGAGTGTGGGAACTTTCAAGGGCAGAACTGAGAGCCCACACAGCTGAGTTTGAAAAGGAGCATTTAGTAAAGCCAGTGAATTGAGTCATTTGATTTTCTCTGACTTTGCTGGGACACCTAGATGTTAAAGTAGTGGAAACAAGTGGTTGGGAACAACCAAAACAAGATGTGATGTTGGAGAAAGTTGCTTAGTAGCCTAAAGTATTGCTTAGGTCAGTGGTTCTCAAACTTTAGCCTGGTTAGAATCAATGAATTTCTGGGCCCCAACCCCAGAGTTTCTGATTCAAATTTGCATTTTTAACAAGTTCTCAAGTAGTACTAATGCTGCTGGTCCAGACTCAGACTTTGAGAACTTTTGGCCTAGAGTCTAGTTTGAAAAGGTTAGTCATGGGTTGCAGGCCAGAGAGGCAGGATAGGAGACTCCAGGAAGGGGCTGAAGGACTGTGAGAATAAATACGATGGTGACAGAGTATGGGGTTCCAAATGAAGACAAGGCCGGTTCACTGGCTCCGAGGACTTGGGGTAAGTGGAAGGACAGAATCTTGTGTTTAGAGAGAATCCTAGATTGTAAAGCTCTTACATGGCCTAGAGCAAGCGTATTCAAAGTATTGGGCTTCCAGGAAATAAAGAACTTGTGCCTGAGTGTAACTCAGTGTACTACTTCCTTCTTAGAGAAAGTCTTGTTGTCCCCATCCCATACCCTTCCTCCCCTAAACAAAGTCATCTAGACAGACCTGTGCGTAGTCATGTAATTGATTTGCACACTGGCACAAGCTCAGTTCCTAGACTGGCATCACTCGCAGACCTGACCTGGTACACAGACCACACTTGGAGAATCCCTGGCCTTGAGTATAGATTCTGGGGTGGGGTGTTATTTAGCAGGCGCTGAAAATGAAGGATGTTGGAAGAGTGAGTCCAGGACGTCGTTTGGACTATCAGGAGAAGAATTCTGCAGAAATACAAAAAAGAGAAATTTCTGGAGACTGGTGGATGATCACAGGACCAGAATGGGAAAAGGACAGTAGAGCAGCACGGCCTGGGCTCTGAGGCTCTGAGAGGCTATTGAATGCCAGTCTCAGGCTCCAGTCGGGAGCAAGTAAAAGAAGCCTAATCATCCTCCAGGCCCTTGGGTTGTCGAATGAGGGATTGTGAGAAGGAACAGTCTTCACTTTAACGCAGACATCAGTGACAACCTTGCTGGTCTTTGTTTCCAAAAATCGTTTTAGGCAGATTTTGTGTGGGCATTTTTAAAATCTTGTTTCAATAAAGGCTACATGGGAACAAAGTTTCTCTTAGTTGACTGATATAATCAAGCAGTATACTGCTGGAAGAGACATTCCCTGGACTTCTTTTATTAGGTCAAGGAGGGAGAAGTCCATTAACTGAAAATGTGGAAGATACACTAGATAAGCCATCGTTGGGATAAAATTTTCTTCTAAGAAGCATATATTAGACTATTTTTAAAAAGTTATATTTTTCTTTAGTAACTATTTCCATAAGCTAAAACTCAGTTATTTAACTCTAAGAAGCATCTTTCCATAAAGTATGATGTATCCTACACAGCCTGTTTGGTGATCCCATGAAAATTTTCATTGTGATTTCCTGAAGTATCTTCAACTAGTAAATAACATTTCCATAGGAAAGTACAATCATTCTTATATATAACTTTCTTCCCATGTTTAATATCCAACTTAGTACCCATCCCATCGTCAGAGACTAGGAGGGGCTGTTGAATGAAAGTCTCAAGTTACAGGAATAGGCCATAGTGAAAAGAGGCAGAGGAAAATGGTGGTTTAGAATACAGGCTCTGGGCAAACCTAGATTCATGTGATGGTGGCTTTAACATTTACAGACGCTGTGACCTTGGCCAAATTAGTGAGTCTAAGCTTCTGTTTCCTCATGTTCAAAACAGGATAACGGTATAATGTCATTGAGTTGTTATGTGGATTAAATGAGCTTTCTTATAGTACTAAGCACAGGGTGTACCACATAATAAGCATGCCATAATTTCTAACTTATTATCATTAGCATTATATTGTTATTAAGGGAAAGCGTAGTCCTTAGGGTCACAGAAGTTTGGATTTGCATCTCCTTTTTCTTAGTTCAAGAAATGACCTGACCTTGGCTAAGTTATTTAATACCTCTGAACCACCTTCTCATCAGTAAATGGGAGTGGTACCAACTACCGTATACGATCATTGTGAAAATTAAGTAGTCTAAATATGTAATGTGTTTGGTGTGGTCCTGTGACGTAGTCTTTACTAGCAAATGTTTGCCTTTCTTTCTTGCCTCTAACTTTTAGGTTTCTTTTCTTTCTAGTCGGGCCTTGAAAAGAGCATAGACCAGGCTGTGGAAGAGTGGAACATTGAGAAGGCTGAGGAGCTCAGCAATCAGCTAGCTACTCGAGAGGTGAGTCAGCCCAACTGGTGACACTCTTCTGTGCTTCCAGATCTTCTAAAATGAGCGTATGTTCTTTCTGTGATCATGAGTAAGTTCAGTATTCAAATATTTGACCTAAGATTTTCCTTTCTGTCCATTTTCTTCCCTCTTAAATCCACCTTTTATTTCGAAATGCTGGGTTTTATTTTTGTCTTTAATGTTATTAAATTATTCTGATCTAAATCTTGTGCTGGAAATAATCCATGATTAATATTCAACCCCTAGATTTCATCTAGTTCAGAGAGCTTTTTGCCAGTTATGATTAAAAGGCTAGCTTTCTTTTTCCATTTGCATCTTTAACTCAGTTTAACTCTCCCTGAGGGCAGCCGTGAGTTCTAATGTCACACCTCTCAACATGTTCCTAACCCTTGCTCCCCAGAATGCTTTCTTACTGCATATTCTAAGTAGTTGCCTCAACCCTAAAGAATTTTCAGCCTTTTTTTTAAAACCTATAGTCTATAGTGTAAAACTAATAGGTATATTGAATATTCTTTTTCCAAGTACCAAGGCATCAGAAGGTTCTCACTTGCACCCTCTGGGAGGAATATTCCTCCAATTAGGAATGACTGCCAGGTATCGCTAGGTAAAGTCACACATAAAGAGCTCATAATTGGCATATGTTTTTTTGTCGTTGTTTTGTAAATCTTTTTTGTCCTAGTTTCTAGGAAGAAAGCTCTATCAAAGCTTTCTTTTTTAATATATCCCTACCTTCTTTGCCTCATTCTTAAACTATAACTACTCCATGGTGTTTAATTACATAGAGAATATCATCGGTCACCTGTGTAAACTCTTGGCACGTGCACTGATCTTTCTTATTCACATTTTTGTGAACATTTTTTCTAAACTAAGACTAGTGGTGAAATTACTATTTCAGTAAATTCTTCTATGGAAACACCATTCCACTCTTACATCCGCTGATGTCAAAACATCTACCATTGGTGGCTGTATGTTGGCTTGTTTGTTTTCTCTATTTGGTTGCTGGCCACAAGTATCTTGTGGGATTTATACTTTCATGTAGGGGAGAAAACCAGTTCAGAAGCAAGGCTTAGGGATTCACAGGTTATCTTTTTTTCCCCCTAAGCCTTAAAATCAGTTGTCACATTAGATATTGATACTTCCATTTATAATGTTTATGTATATGTATGTGCATTTATTAATGGCTAATCTAAAGAAACTTAGGAAGCTGTGCGCTTGAGTGTGGGACCTAGGTGAGAAGCAGCGTAAATGGCAGTTATGTGACCTTTCAAAAATGTGAGATTTTAAAAAAGCGTTTTTTTTTTTTTTTGGTAAGATTCATTCATCCCTCCTAGCCTATGATATTCTTGTGCTTTCAGTTTGAAAATTGCTCTTTTCATCTTTAAAATAACCATATTTTGATTTCATTGATTATAGCATTCATTGAGTATAATAGCATTTTATTATTCTCTTTCCAAGTAGAAAGATTCAGGTATTACATTTGAATGCAGTGAATTTGATGGTGTGTTGAATGGTACCACAAACTCAGTAGGATTTCAGTGTTAGCTGTTAGTTATTGTAGTGGCTTCTTCAGTCACTAAGTTTCCTCAGATCTTTGCTTTGCTAAAGGAAGAAAGAGTAATGCCAGCCCTGGTCTATAACGTTAGAATGTGGGCTGCCCGTGATCCATCCATGGCTGGCTATTTTTCTTTTTGTCTTTTTTCTGTTTTTTAGCACCCATACCAGAGGCCAGGGGAATTCAGAGAGAAGCATTTACTTTACTGCAGCACTGTGTTCCTTTTAGGTAAAGTTAGTAATGCTAAAATTTTAAGAGTTGAACACTTTGATTTTTTTTAAAAAAAACCTTTTATCTTGAAATAATTTCAAACTTTCAGAAAGTTGCAAAATTTGCAAAATGTTAACAGTTAACATTTGCTTTACCATTCTTTCTAACTTATGTACCTTATTTAGATTTACCAAATATGTCACTGATTTCCTTTATAGCAAAAGAAAATTTTTTTTCTGGTCATGTCTTTTTAGTCTTCTTTAATCTGGAATGTTTCCTCAGTCTGTCTTTGTTTCTCAGGACCTTAGTATTTTTGGAGAGTAGAGGCCACTTATGTTGTAGGATGCCCCTCAGTTTTTGTTTGTCTGATGCTTCCTCATGATTAGATTCAGGTTATGCATTTTTTGGCAGGAAGATCACAGACATGATAGTGTGTCCTTCTCAGTGCAAGATATCAGGAGGCATGTGATATCTATTTGTCCAATTTATTGCTTATGTTCCTTTGATTATTTGGGTAAGGTGGTGTCTCCAGGTTTCCCCTCTATAACGTTACTGTTCTTCCCTATATAATTATGAGTATCGTATGGAGAGATGGGAGATGATTTGAGACTATAAATATGCTTTTCCTCACTGTTCTTTACTTGCTAGTTTCAATATTCACTGCTGATTGTTTTCCTGCTCAAGACAATTATTATTACAGTAAGATCTTGAAAACATTATTTGATTGTACTTATCATCTTTACCTGGCAAATCAGATCTAAAATGTGCCTTCAGTGAGATACCGGATTCTAGAATCTTTTATGTATCTATACTAAATCTCTCGGTAACCTGGTCAATTGGGAATTGGATATAGTTTCCCTAAGTGATGCGCTGGGAGGGCTGGGGTTGCAGTGGCCTTGCGTCCACCAGGGTTGCATGTTCACTCCCTCCTTGTCTGCCTCATCAGTGGCCACGCGTGAGCTCTCCTTTCCCTGCCGCAGGAAGCTGCTTGTCAGAGGGAACAGAAGTAGTGCCTCCGAGGCCTCAGAAATCTGTGTTTCCTTTGAGAATACTAAGTTTCTGTGTTTTGTTTTGTCAGACTGCTATTTTAGAAATGGGAATTGCATAACACTGGCCAGGTATTTTCCATTTTAAGAGTTGTTATTTCCTGCCACACTTCATGACATATGAATGAGATTGCTTTAGGAATTTATACTATTTTTAGCACTTGTAAGGATAGTAAACATTTTCCCCAAGTGTTCTTTTTACTTGCATACAAGTATAATGCTTTGTTCTGGTAAAAGAAATGTATGTAGTGTGGGGTTAAAGAATTCTGATTAAAAGGAAAAACAATAATTTGGGCCCTATTCTTTTACATGTATAAGTGGAAAAACATTTGGAAAGTTTTTGCTGGTCAGACACAGACGTTGGAGAGATACTGATGCCGTGTTAATTAAACACCCGCGAAGAATAACTAAAGTAATCAAGATGGAATTCTTGAATGAATAGTTTAGTTTGAGGTTTAGTTTCTCATGTTTATCTCCTTGGTGCGAATCACTGTGGATATGAAAGATGGGATTTTGCGAAGTAAGTAATTGTGAGTTTGGGGCAGAAACCCTTTATGAATTAAATGTATATGTGCATGGTAGGTGTCCTTTTGGAAATCAGGTATATGGGTTTTTAATCAGTACCGTTTTCTTCTTTTTAAGAAGCAGTGACTGGGACTTGCTGATAAAGCCTTTGCTCAGAGGCACAGACCCCAGAGTTCTTAAAGCCTTTTCCAACCATAATAAGTGAAACTAATTTTCGATGTTTAACATTTATAAGCCTGTGAAACCAATAGGGCGGCATCAGTATTGAGAAAAGTGAAGCCAAAAGAAGAGCCATGTCTGAGAATGGGCCTTGAAAACAGTTCCTCAAAACAGGGCAAAACAAAACAGAACAAACTGGCATGCCAGAACAAAGCTGTCAGTGCACTAGCATTATGACACAGCAAGCATATATTTTTCCAGAATCATATTCCCTTAAATTAATGATGACGTTAAAGATGTATTTAATCTGGTTTGGGGGATGGCTCAGGTTCACATGTTGGAAAGCTAGATTGTGCTATCAAGTTTGGTTTTGCCGTGTAGTAATGTGGTTGCTTTGGGACTGTCCCTCCTGTTGATTAAATCCTTCTTTGTTGTTAACAATCTTGGAGGAGAGCTAAAGTGGAAAAGTCCTGTTGATTAAATCCTTCCTTGTTGTTAACAGTCTTGGAGGAGAGCTAAAGTGGAAAAGTACACTTGTGTCATACTGATGAAACTGTTCTAATTTGAAAACAAAAGTTCTTTTTTTAAACAATACTATTTATATATATATGTCATACGTGTACATTCACACACGCACATGCACACAGGTGTCTGAGCACATTCGTAGCTTGTTAACCTCAGGCCTGAATTGGAAGGACATTCCGTTCATTGATAGTGATCCTCGAAAATGCCGTCCTTTGGTGCTTGCCTTTTCTGGCACACCATCTTCGTTACAATCCAGATCATACCAATTTGTAGAAACCAGGAGAAACAAGTATCTCAAAATTAAGTGCTAAAGCCTAGATTTAATAAAGTAAGCTGCACTTCAGCTGAATCTCCCATTTTGGAAAGAGAATTTTTCTCTAGGCGTCTTCGTGGTAGCCTGCTGTAGATAAAAACCAGCGTGGTTTGGCAGCAGACAGTGAGTTTCTCCCGTCGAATGAGTCACACCTACGTTAGCTACATCTGTTGCTTTCAATTATAGCTGTACAATGTCAGGGCAGAAATGAGCGGGGAAGGGAGGTGGCCTGTGAATTTGGTTTGTGCTTTGTATACCTCATGCCCTTAAAGGTTGCCTTTTCTGTAAGTGACTCAAATAGGATGGCCTTCGGCAGCACCAGCTAAACTTAATTCCTTGAAAACATCAGTACATATTTCATGTTGTAATGTTATAACCATTTCGTATAACTTAGAATAGTCATTAAAAAAATAATTTGCAAGGTTTTAATATTCCCATCTGAGATATTTTGGTTATAATCTGCTACCATCTTTGCTAAGGCCAAAACCTTTCAGTTTGGAGTAATGAATAAAATGTTTCACATTTTAAAGCTCTTTTGCTGCAACTTCTGGATGGAGGCCTAAGGCAATGACTTCAGCCTTTAGTGCTGTTAAGTATAGTATTTATTTAGAACCTAACCAAGGTATCACAAGTATAAAAT
Organism: Tursiops truncatus; assembly: GCF_011762595.2. NCBI lineage: Eukaryota > Metazoa > Chordata > Mammalia > Artiodactyla > Delphinidae > Tursiops > Tursiops truncatus. The sequence goes on from NC_047049.1 coordinate 12,407,526, forward strand.
GATTTTAAAAAAGTATCTCACTTTGATAGTATTCTTTTTATAGATATAGATAAATATTACATTGGCAGTATGAATTAAACTGAGAATTTAATTTTAACTTCATTAAATTTACTAAATAAACTACCTAGATTTTTGGATTCTAAACATAGGTAAACTTAATAATGTTGAAATAGTAATAGTTTGTTAATATTTAAATAACAAAGGTAGGAGTGGCCTTTTTAGAAACTAATGTTTGAATTGATTGAGTTGTATTCTTTCCTAGCTCAGTACATTAAATACTCTCTAAATTTGGGCAGATTATTAATTTGCCTAAGTTCTATTTTTAGAGCCATTTCCTAGAAAATCTGAAGGCATTCTCATTGGAGAGGGATACACACACACACACACACACACACACATTTGAGGAGATAGCATCTGTATTTTATGTTAACATGTGAGAAGTGGTCCTTTCTCAGAAATATTTCAGACGCTACAGCACTTGGCCCTAGCATTCAGAACTTTTCCAGTACCGTTCGTTGTTAGGCTTTAGCTTCCCTGGGAGGATTCTGGCTACAATTCACCCTTTTCATTTTGGTTATTAATTTTATGTCGATGTACATGCTATGTTGTCTGATGGAATAAGAGCTTGAATTCACTGCCCGCCCCCCCCCGCCCCGCGTGCAAAAAAGAAAAAAACCCTGCCCCAAATAGTACAATTTTGACAGATTTATCCATCAAAAAGTACCTGGAGCATTCTCATATCTAGAGTTCAGAATTGAAACATCTGTTTACATTTTTGAGATAGAGATGCTGCCAAACTTGATCAGTTTGAAGTTACTTCTCATCAGTGCTGTTTTCAGAGCTTCGGTATTTTAGGAAGGGTGTTTGCATCACACACAAAAAAAAGACTAAATTGAAAGACATTATAGTGAAGCAAGTCGTGTGGTTCTAAACTCTTTATTCTGTATTCCAGAGAGCAAAATTGTTTTCTTCCTGTTTTTGTGACTAGTTTTAGAACTATCGTAACAGCCATGATTGCAAAGGTAAAACGATTTGTTCAGGTATGAAGCTGAACGTGTATTCCAGTTAGCTATTGTAAGAATTTATCATTAGAACCCATGAAGGCTGGCAGGTGCTTTCTATTTTCTTAATTATTGTGTTTTCTAGCCACTGAAGGTAAGGTAAACAAAGTAAAAATGCATTAAATAGTACTCATTTGTACATATTAAGAGTTTAAAATTAAATATCTCCATTTCAACATTTTATTTTTACAGAAAGGAGATTTCCTTTTTTGCTAGTACCAGGGGTGTATATGAAGAATATATTATTTCAGACAAAGTCATCTAATGCCTGCAAACTCTGGCAAAATTTGTTTTATGCCCCTATTTGAAATTTTCCTACGCTGACTTCCATCCCTTACTTTTTCTTTCTTTCTTTCTTTTTCTCTTTCCAGTTAGCAGAGTGTAGGACCAGTTTCTTTGTGGTATATTTCACTGATTAGCATTGGGAGAGAATCTAGGACACGAGGGAGAGAAAACCCTCACTGAACAGGCTCTTGTTAGTTGGCAGTGATCAGCCACCTGGGGAAGCCGGCTGCGCTCTGCCTGCCGCGGAGGGAGGGGTGGGAGGGGTGTGTGCTTCCATTTAGGATCATCTAGAACTGACTCACTTTCATTAACTTTGGTCATTTCTCAGTGGTTTTTTAATTTAGATGTTCCGCTGTGTGTCATTTTGTAGTCTGTGCATAGTATGCGGGACCTTTAAATGGTGATTTTAATTCTTTGAAGCCTTGTTCTCCTTAGTTCTTAAAAGTAACTCAGTTATTTCATATAGATGAACAATTAGCACATCGTATGGAAAATCTGCTATGCCTATCCAGGTGAGGGAAGGCCTAGTTGAATTCCTTTACGTGGAACCTAAAGATACGTTCTTTCCTATAAAAAATGGTGTACATCCTTGAAGTTGGAGCATTTTAGAAATGCTCCAACTTCAAGAGAAAAATAAAAATGGTACCGAGGGATGGGTTTTCCTCTCAGGCTTCTAGGTGTGCTTTTTAGATCTCATTGCACTGAGGACATTTTCTTTTAACCTCTGGGGAATGATTGGGTGATCACCTAGAATGGTGTTCCTTATACTCTCTTTTAATTATGTTTATCTGTGCTTTTAACAAACCTTAAAAAAAAAATTCAGATGTTACAAGTCTAATTAAAGAGACAGACAAAGCACAGTTTATACTGTAGATTTTTTCTGCAGTTCAATTAATCAGCATGTTTTCTCTTTTAATTAAAACCATTTTAGTAAATTAAAGCCCACAGCAAAACACATATATAATTTGTTTGTAATTAGCTCTTAATTGGTGGTAGTTGAAGCTTAGCACCCATGGTTTCTTTCTTCATGATTGCCATTTTATTAGCAGCCAGTCATTAATTAATCTTTTTCTAATTAGCTTATAAAACTGTTGATGGCACATTATTGTAAATGTGATTTTAAGTTCAAAGCTTGTTAATAAGCTTTCTTACTTAGAAGAACAGAGATAAAGAAATTGCTGAAAACAGTACTACAGTTCTTTAAAAAACTGTCTTTCTGATGGGGACTGTGTAAAGCATCTAACAGCTTATGGTTAATTTTTTAATGCTCTTTTCCCTTATGAATGAATTGAATATAAATGTCTCTATCCAGGAGTGATTTCAACAGTATAACATCTTTTCTCCCCGCTTTGGAATACTGTAATCTACATATGATTTGAAGCCTTAACAGTTATCATTAAACCAGGTGTTATATAAACTATTCCGCTATGAAATCAGAGTTGAGGATATGAATCAAAGTCTATCTTCTCATACCTCATGGACCAAATACAAAATTTTTTTATAAATTGCAAGGTGAATCATACACACACACACACACACACACACACACACACACACACACACATACACATATATATGTAATATGTCTATACAAATATATCTTATAATGTATTTTAAAAACAGGGTTTGTTGGGTTATGCTTTGAAATAAAAACCATTTGGATTTAACTGATAATGAAGTTGTAGGTATAAAAATAAATTATAGGTGTTTGTACAGTTGTGCACACAACATAGATGTAAGTAGTACACAAACATGCAAACCTGTGTGTGCACATTTTAAGATGACAGTGAAATTGGGCTGTTTCCTCTAACAGAGAGAAAAAGACTTGATTTACAGTCAGTGTTTAAATGACTGGATATGGCAGAGCTTATTTGCTGTCCTCAGAGCTTTGGCATCTCAGGTATGACCGTGGAGAGAAAGGTACCGATCCGAGTGGAGACATCCTGAATTTACTATAGCACCTGCCATGTTAAATTGTGGTTTGAGTGAAATACATTAGCCACATCATCTTCTTTATTGAAATATACTAGCGATTTCATAAAACTCCTTAACTGCATGGTGTTCTGAGCTGTTAATATTTTTGCAAAGTTTTGAAAGTTACTAAAAAAAAAAAAATAAAGCATCATCAGTCCTTGGAAGTGCTTTTTCTTCTTTGCTTTTTGAACTTTGCATGTTATTCCAACTTTGGCTATTTCTCTGCTTGTTTCTAAGAAGGCATTTTGTGATGCCATGCAGGAGACACTAGAAAGGGATAGCTGACAAGGAAAAAATTAAAAATTGGATAAAAAGTAAATGAATAATGTCATATTACCAAAAAGATGAGAGGCTAATTTGTGCCGACTTTTTGCTAATTTTGTTCAAGCCTCAAAATGAGGAGCTGTCACCCGTTCTGTGTAGCACTGATGACAGTGCCAATGATCCATGAAATAAGCTGCCGCTGGCTTTGTTCTGATAAGAATGAACAAATCTGCACAATGTTCGGCTCCCAGAATCTCATTTTCATACTTGCATGCAGGCGAAAAGAAATAAGCTGTTTGCAGGCTTGATTAATCAGACATTGGAGGGGTTTTTGTCTCTTTGATCTCTTTCGTCTCCTAGGTAACTTGCTTGACATTAATGTTGAGCTCGAGTAAAGACAATCATGAATTGTCGACCAAACTGATATAGAAATTAAAGACCTTAACACTTTAAGTGCTCCAGTAATGGTTCCGCTTTACTTCAGAAAACATCTGTTTTCATTTAATTAAAGAACAAAAGAGAATGGCATAAATATTTTTTCATAGAGACCTATTATTCCATCAAAAGTTAAAGTATGATAATTGGTATTTTTAAATAAGTGCCTTGAAAGTGTTCAGAAGGGAGGAAAACTTCATAAATCTGTTACAAGCTAGTAATTCAAAGGTGAGTAAAGTATTTTATGAAATGGATAAGAAGTTTACAGTGATGCTAGATTAAGCTGTTTGAATCAGATGCTTCAAATGATTACCGGCAAACTTCAGTAGGGCAAGGTTTAGTGAGAAAAATGAACTTTATTTTGCGAGTTTGTCTTTTAAAAATCTCTACTGTGTTACAAGATGTGCCATTATATCTATTTTACAACCCAATATGATTTACGCATGCTAAACCTGTAAAATTGAAAGGAATTAAAAAAATGTCGCCGGGTGCATTTGCTTGAGGTTATGCAGACGCTTTTACAAATCTTCCAAGTGGCTGTAAAGATGAATGCCTCAAGGGTCCAGCCAGGGCCCTGCTTTTCCAACCAGCTAAAGCCCTTATCTTAAATCCAAGCAAAGTACCATTAATCTTTTTGAAAGACCTTTTATGGCTTTTAATATATCCCAAATTAGAACATTTTACACCCTTGGTTCCTGAAATATGGTGATAAAAAGCCTTTAGAGCTTAATTTTCCTTACCGTTTGCTCTGACCAATTTGCAGTTCTTTGTGATAATGTTTAGACACCTTAATTAAAATGCAGCAAAATATTGGATGTTCTATATGGAAAATGCTGATACTTTGGCTACACATACAAGAAATTCTGTATATATTTTTGTTTGGTTAAAAAAATTTCTTCCCACATTGTGTTGCTATAGTTATCTGATGACCTGAAACAGTTTTTTAATATGAAAACCATTGACCAAGCTTTTGTGATGTTTACATTGGGCACGAAGATGCATTTTTCTTTTTAGAGAAGCAGAAGGGGGATCCTTGTGGGCCTATATTGTTTGTTTGTAATACGGAAACATAGCACGGTATTCTTTTATCTTCTGGAACGTGGGCTGGTCATCTTGCCTGAGAAAACATGTTTCTTCTCAACTGTGTCTTCTATAGAAGATCTCATGATCCTTCCATATTTCCAAATATTTCCATTCTTTTTACTTTCTCCACAGGAATAAGTGAAACATTCATTTTAAGCATGGGAAGGACACAACATTGATAAGACTTTTCATCATCATTACAAGCTAAAAGATTCTTTCTGTAAAATGCATAGACCAGGCTTGTTTAATGTTCATCAGTTAAAGAACATTTCATTGAACCTAACACCAGGCAAAATACAGTTAGAAAATATACCTTTCCTACAAACAGGTCTGCTTGAACGTATGGCCTACGTACCTAATCATTTACTATATTTAATTAGTCTACAAAGCGATGGAGCCCTCTCATGTAAATACGTGTTTCTTACATTGTAATGAATTCTTTTTAACAAGTTTGTGCTATGTCTTCTGTGGCATATGTGCTCTCAGTCTTCACTGTGATGCTGATTGTGCTGGGTTTGTCCTTCGTGTTGCTAGAAAACTAAAATCTTTTACATTGTAAGAGTATATGACCACGTTGAAGAGGCCCCACTTAAAATCACATGACCACGGTCAATGTCCAGACACACTGAGATGCTCTTTGGTTTGTCTATCCCCAAACCAGAAAATCCATACTGGGAAATTTCAGTAAGCTAAAACTGTAAGCTGCGTCTTAATTTACAACAGTTTTAGGAAGTAATTTTGTCACGGGGTTAATGGTACATGGCAAATATAGTTCAGGTCATTTTTGTTTCATGCTCAAAAGTATAGGCTCAATTTAAATATAAGATAAACTAGCTGAGTGGAACTTTAGTTAGGGGGTGATCCTGGCAAAACTATATCATATTTCAAATTTGCATATGCTGTCTAAAACATAGGAATATAATTAGATAGGCAAATACTGAGTTCTGTGTTTTATCTTTGGGAGGTGGGGGACAGAGAGGAGACTAAATATCCTACACGAATGTGGAGAGACCCAGTGTACCCCTTAAACCCAGGCGGCAAGCTGCATGTTATGACAGCAGACAGTTCATTAGGTGCATTTAGTGTTCCCCTGATGTCCCCCAGCACCCCTGTGGCCAGCCGCCTCGCAGCCAGGTGGAATTGTGAGTAGTTCTGACCAGACGGCTTTGAGCAGAAACGCTGTGTGTTGCTTCTGGACTAAAGCATTAAAGAGCCAGTGTGAGACCCTCTGGCCATCTCCTCCTCTGCCACAGCGCCTTGAAAGCCACGTGCTGAGATGTTGGCACCACAAGATGGGGAGACCTGCCAGTCACAGCTGACATTAAGTGAAACACGAAATAAAAGTTCAGCCCCTGAGATTTGGGGGTTTGTTTGTTACTGCAGTTTTGACTAGCCTAACCAGACAGGCGTAACTTGATGTTTTTACATTTATGACAAGTGAATGGTGTTTCAGTTGATAGGAAATCCATCTTCGTGCTAAATGATTCCAGAGCATTCTTCCAGAGCTTCGTTTTCTCCTTAGACGATGATGCTACAGCCCTTTGATTCTTAACCTTTTTTATAGTTGACTTATATGAATTTTTCTGTAATAAAGAACTGGAAATGAAAAGAGAGCCAAAAGAACAGGTCCGGGATTGAAGCAGTCAGATGTAACTGGCAACCCCTTCTCCCCAGCTGCCCCACCCCCCGCCTGCCCCGAAGCCCTCTTTTTAACAGCTGTATCTGCAGCGCCTGCAACAGTGCCTGGCAAAATAATGCATTTGTGCCCTTGTGATATTGATTGAATGAATGTCGTCCTTGTGAAAAAAGATGCTGCTGCTAGTGTTGGCTTGAGTGTCAGGAAGGCTCCGAGTTGGTCTGCTTTCCCAGGTGGGCTCACAGCCACAATCGACCCTCCTTCCTTCAGTGGCTTTCCTTTTGGTGTCGACTACCTCAGCACGCCGGCTTGATTGTCATATTGCTTCCATTTACTTACCTTCTTTATGTGTATTCTTTCCTAGACTGAAAAATCAGATCTGTATTTGTTCTCATTTATAAACCCCGGTCAGTGCTTGATGACTGCTTGTTTGTTTTATTCTAAAGGAAACTGTTCTCCAAGATGAGCTGAAAGGAGTGTCGGGCATGTCAAACCTCACTTTCCTAAGTCGGCTTCTCTCCTTACACACGAGCCCCTGACTGCCTGCCGTGCCTCACTGTTGGCCAGCAGGTCCCTAAACCTTGGGCTGTAATACTTTGACTTGAGAATAGCTTCTGGGTCCTTGCCTCTTGTCCACAAGTCTGCTGGCTACTGAAATGCAGTAGGCTGTGTACAGAGAGAGAAAAGGAAAGAAGTACCAGGAAGAGATTTTTAGCCTTTGTTGTTTAACCTGGGTTCTTAACAGATACTTTTGAGCCATCCATATAGGTGGGCATTTTTAAAATCAGAGCCCACCAAAACTAGGGGATTACCATGCCTGTCCTGGAGACGCTCACCGAGGAACAGCTCTGTGGCCAGAGAGCTGTACCATAGGTTATGGCACAGAAGCTGAAGGGCTAGAGAAATAAAGAAATAAAGACTTTGTTGGGTTGAGTTAGAGAAGTCTTCCGGGGGTGGGGTGAGAGGAGGCTTTGTTCTGCTTCAACCTTCTAGCACTGGGGCAGATGGGTGTAAGGGGGGAGCATGCACGCACGGGCGACTGGCAGAGGGAACACTTCGGTACTGTGGTCCTGGTGCCCCGCCTCTTTGCCTCTTGGCACCCCTTGTATTCCTTTTTCTATCAGTGAGTGACAAGCGATTGCCCATCACACAAACTGTGTTTATGAAGTAGTAATTAGCTTTCCTGTGTTTTATTAATCACATCTATGACTGCCAATCTGAGCTTCTGATCAGCGTGAGATAACGGGTACACCCATACTGAGTTTCTGTAATTCTAGCCCAGAGCAAAGAAACTGGATGTCTCTGTCAGCCTGTGCAGCCTTATCGGGGTAAATTCCTGTCTGGCCTACTGAAATGCTGAAAGCGCTTCAAGATCTTCATCCACAGCGCCCGTGGACCCTCGACGGGCCGTAGTGTGGGAAGGAGTTCCATCTGGGAGACTGGGAGGCTGGTACGGTTGGGATAAAGGTCTGTGGGGGGAGAATAGCGGCTAGCTACATCTTTGTATTTGTTGTAATGCGGTGGTTTTGGGGGCCGAGCATAAGAATTTCTATTCTTAGCATGTCTAAAGCAACGCCGACATGGGTTTCATACCCACAAATTCTCGAGTATTTGTATCACTGTAATTCTTGTATCAGCTAGAATATTTATTTTCACTTTTCCTCCTGTGTAATTCTTAGCTTGGTGTAAAAATTGCCAAAGCGATTGCCTGCCACAACTTTGTAAAAGCCAAAAAGGATGCTGAAAATTCACAGGTTGCTCGGAAAAAGAAGAAACTTGCCTGGGGGTGAGTTCAAGATTTTTTAAATTAGTAATTCTACTAAATTCATAGGAATTACAGAAATCCTGTGATATATTTGGTGAATCCAGTTTGTGTGTAATTGTTATTCATTTTATTCTTTGTATCTTTGCTGAATGTTTATCAGATTATAAATATGGAGGCATTTCTTCCTCCTGTTCGATGTTTATTTTGTAATTGATGGAGTATGTGAAAACTTTTAAAGTTTATTTTACTTTGGCGCTTAGTAAACATGTTACTTCAGGAAAGTATTTAGAAATAAATTGGGATTTTCATATTCTTCATTTTAGGTTTGAAGCAAAGAAGAGGTGGGAAACCAAAAGCAACATGGGATATATGTGACTTGCCAGAGTCTTCAAGACCTTTGAGACTTCACTTGAGTCTTCAGTTGCTTAATTTACTGGAAAGATTTTCCTGTTCATGTTAACTATGTTGGAAAATTGATGGAAATAGAAAAAAATAAGCATAAAATTTGGAAGTTGATTATCAAATCTTTTTTCAGTCTTTTTCTAAAGAGCTCATCCTGCTGAAGTGAATGAAATGGAGCATTCTGTTGTTTGTACAAGAAATCTAAGCATACATACAGGAAAAAAAAAGATAGGATTTTATTTATTTATTTATATAGACCTCCAGTATAAAATCAATTTTACTTTTCATCCACTTGGTGTAGCATAGCCAATGAGCTCCTTGTACTTTCTTATCTGTACTCAGTGTAACTGCACTTATTCTGGAGCTGTGTTTTTAAGATTGGCATTTGTTTATAATGGATTAGTCATAAGTGCAAGAAAGATACTGTCTTCACAAATGACTTTATCTTAATGTTATAAAAGTAATTATTGGTTCTTTATTGGAGACAGTAGAGTTGATATTTCACAGTCACATAATAAAAGCAATTGATTAATTTTTGTGTACCTTCAGATTAAATATCACAGTTTGTAAAAAGGACAGAATGTAGTATTTAGAGGATGATTTAAATTCAAGTTCTCTGCCTGGAAGTGTCTTCCTAAATCTCTCTCTCAGCCATGTCGTTCTTTAAATTATGAGATAGTTCTTAGAAGAGAAATTGGTATAATAGTATTAGACAGTTATAACTCAAGACAGTGTAACTCTGAACCTTCTAAGAACAAACATGGTTTGATTATTTTTTCTCCTCTTCCCCATCACTCCTGGAGAGACTGAGTGAGTGAATGAGGATAACGGGGATTGGTGCCCTGGGAAGTGGTTTTCACTGAAAGTGTGTTTCGTAGTCTGAACTAGAAGGGGCTTTGAGAAATTGTCACAAGCTGATGGACAAGACCACAGCTGGATGTTGTGATTTGGGGGTAGGCCTAGGTATTTTGGCACCTCCTCTTGGTGCCCAGTGGAGGTGAAGGACTGCTTATTGTGGCTTTCATCAGGTCTCTTCCCTTCTTCAGCCTTCATCAGAGGTGTCTGCTGTCCGACACAAACTCTCTAGGTTGATAATATAATTTCAGGAACATAGAAAATGAGTCATGATGATATTACTAGTAGTAGTATTTTGTTATTTTTGTTTTATTTTATTCTATTTTTCTTTGTGGTACGCGGGCTTCTCACTGCTGTGGCCTCTCCCGTCGCGGAGCACAGGCTCTGGATGCGCAGGCTCAGCGGCCATGGCTCACGGGCCCAGCCGCTCCGCAGCATGTGGGATCTTCCCGGACCGGGGCACGAACCCGCGTCCCCTGAATCGGCAAACAGTAATCAAATTTTACTTATTTGTGGTGGCATATTTTTTTATTTACTTACAAACAGTTAATCAAATTTTACTTATTTGGGGTGACATATTTTATTTTTCTGTGTTCTGGAATAAGTGAGCAACTAATTGCTATTTACGAGAACAAAAATAGTATCTTGCTTCCACTTAGGTGACAAAAGCCAGTATAATAGAGAAAGCAAGATTTTAAGAGATTGTGTACCTTCTTATAGAATTCATAATGGAGAGAGAGACTAAATATTGGAAAATCTAACATTTTATGATTTAATATTCCCTGTTGGGTTCTGTGGATATGATCATACCCTGCTTAGCTACAGCATCTTATTTCAAACTCCTTATAGGTGAATACAGACTTAGAGTATAGGAAATTTTCCTCTGAAAAAATCCTTCATGGGGGAAATATCCGCTACACAATCCAGTGGTTTTGTCTGAAACATGAAAAATGTTCGCTTTGAGCAGGCAGGTAGTATGAGTATTCTCATGCATAGGGCCCCAGCACAGGCACCTCCCTGCAGTCTCTGCCCCCTTTCCCCCTGGATCCACTTCCTTAGAGCAGTGAGTGACCCCTGCAGGCACATCCCCACTCCGCTTGTGCTGAGGCCTTGCCGGAGTGGCCTCCCTTAGGGTCTGATTTGGGAGCCCCTGAACCCAGAGTTCCCCTGACCCTTCTTCTTCCGCCTGCTCTGGGGCCAGAGGTTGCCCACTTCCCGCACTCAGAGGTCCCACGTAGATGGGAGCTTTTTCCCTGAGTAGATGGCATTATGGTGGAATCAGGTAGCAGGGGATTCATTTGATAAGAGGAGCCATGACGCCTAAGGCCCCCCTCTTCGGGGCCTGGGTTTTGAAAGGCTCTAAAACAGTGCAGCCGAGGAGGGGGTGGGATGGGAAGAGGGTTTGAGGGAGAGGAAGGGACTGGTTTTCTTGGGTTAACCCTGCTGGCATGTCATTTGGGAACACTTTACTTTTAATCTGTTTTAATTTGAATTAGACATTTTACTCATTAAAGCATTAAAATGGGGACATTATTCTTAGAAAACCCAGGTTGCCCCCAAAGTGTAGTCATTTGTCCTTTCCGTCTGGTCACAGTGAAATAAAGATTCTTTTTGGATCAGTAATAACTTCAGTTCCCGAAGCTTTAACATGTACCTTTACTACCACCAGAATGACTGAGTTAGATTAGTGATGTAAATGTCAGGTATTGTTAACTGAGATTAATATGTTTCAGGCCATGGGTGTGGCATTAGTGTAACTGCAGTTTACTGTTTGAGTGCTTCAGGCTAAAACACCTTTCTAAAGAACAGTAATTTTGAGCTTTGCAGCACTGGTTCTGAGAATTAAAGTTGATAGTGCATTCTTCTTTGGGAGCCCTCAGGGTGTTTCTGATTTTCAGCAGAACATTCTATTCTTTCACCAAAAGAAGAGTTTGAATATATAATCTCAGGTTTGCTGTAATTAGTTCTGATGACAGACTTAAAAACCTTGGCCAAAACTGCAAATCAGTAGTTAAGCAGGTTTTTGCGACTGATCATAAATCTCAAAACTCCATATTTTAAACGTGCTTATTGTTTTTTAGAGAGACAGCTGAGGGAGGAGCAGGCCAAGGACAGGAATAAAATGTTACCTGAACTTGACTAACAGCTTAAAACCGCACCTTTAAAATCTCCTGATTTCCCTGATACCTGTTGTCTAAAATGTTATCTAAATATTTTAATAACTTAGCTTATTCTTCGGTAAGACAAGTTTGAACTTAACTTTTAAAATATGAAGGTTGATTTTCAAATGTTCAAATTTTCGTTTGTCAGGTAAAGATACCACATTTTTAGAAAAGTATGTCCTGCTACACTATAAAAAATATATGAGGTTAATATTTAAATAAGATGCCAGTTGTGAGTAGTTTGTTTTAAGAGGTAATGTGTGAGGAAACAAGAGTATAACATTAACGTCAGGCCCCATTTTGGAAAATGAACTTAGTGAAACCCGGTAGTCAAATTCAGAACCAACCAAAATACTCAAGTTCTTCCACGTTGGCAGACGTCGCTTTTATTTTTAGAATCTGGCAGAGCAACAAATGCTTTGCATGTCAGTTTAATGTTTTTTGAAGCCAACTGTTTATTCATTGGCTTAAAATTTACACTCTAGTAAAGTCTTAGCCTTGACTTTCATGAAACAAATAGTAATATTTGGACAAAATATGCACACGAAAATCTTTTTCCAAGACCAAATGTAGATTGGTGTTTGTGGTATCAGTGCTTTCTAACATGGTAATGGATCTGAAAATGCTTTGAAAAGTCTAAGTCGTTATAAACCCAGGGCATGCATTCCAAGGAATTAATTTTGATTATGAAATAATCAGAGCATCTTTCTAGGTTTTCAGATTTAAATTAGTGAGAGACTTTCTGCTAGAAAGTAGACTCTACATGGAGTAAATTTCAATGAACTATCAAAAGATTCTTTTATCAATTTATTTATCCTTGACCTTAGTAGCATACTGAGACAATGGGATCCATTTTTCCATTTTTGAGGTTGGGGTGCTCTGTAGACTTTGTTAAAATGAGCAGAGCTGCATTCTTTAGTTTTTATTATCTTGTCCTCCCTCCACGTTACTCACCTTAAAAGACACACGACACACGCGCGCACACACATTCAGTGTTGTAGCTGTAATCAGCACGAAGACATACTGGGAAAGGGATTCTCAACTCCAGTCGAGAACATGGCAGCATGTAAAAGATCTAGATGCCATGAAGAAACTTAGGAAGGAGTCAGACTGTTGTGCTCTCGTGTTAAAATGAAGTGTGCAGTTTCTTCAACAGCATCTCCTCCTAGTCTCCTGTGAGTATTCTGGAGATATGTGTTCATTTTGCTAAAATTTCTTCAGATATGGCAGTGGTGCCACGCTAGCTCTTGTGACCATGATCCCTGGAACACAACTACAGGCCTTTGGTGGGACTATCTATTAAGTGCCATGTGATACGCTGGGTTTTTAGATATGCTTGTAAAATCAAGAATTAGCTGAGGGATAATTATCTTTTTATTAATATTAGTAACTCCCTTTGTAGATTCAAGTAAAACATAAGAATTTTCCAAGTAGGAGGAAATTTAGAAAAAAATTGAATTTTGGTACATGCCTTTTATATCCAGACCAGGTTTCTTAAGGAAACACAGAATAAAAGGGACTGAGATGGGAACGGAGGGTAGTGTCCAAGAGAAGCCTTGGCTCCTGGGTGCTCCTGCCTGGGGTTCCTCCTGTGTCCTTACTGGTGTCATTCTAGAAGGCCCAGCCCACATCTCCTCCGGGGCTCATGGGCTGCCTCTTGCTGAATTGCTGCAGGGGGCCAGCTATGTGACGGGTATGGAATGAGGTAATCTTTTCCCACTTCTAATATCTGAAAGGTGTGTCTGTCCAGTTATTACTTGTTCATTGAACTGAAAGGTTTAGAAACCAACATCTGCGGTACAAGCTGTAATTATTGATGTCTGTTTCATATTCATCTGTAAGTTCTGACATTTGATCAAGAAGTTAATATATCACTTCATCTTCAGGCTGCATATGCCTCAGCTATAAACGTTTTATTTTTTGATGGATAGTATCTAATTATGACTGCCCAGAATAAAAAGTGTTTTCATTTGTGAGTGATACTAGAAGTAATTATGAATGTCACAAGGAGTAGTGAAACAAGCCTTGCGTTTCTTTGATTTCCTCCCTACTTGATATCTGAGAGACATTCACTGAATGTTAGACACTAACTCGTGCTGATGCAAAAATGAATAAGCACAGTGTGATTGGGAAGCATATATAAAGCGTGTGTTGGACAACTTGATTTTTAGGTAGGCTGTTAACACAAAGGAGGAATCTACATGTAATAAATTAAATAACTTAGACGTAAAATTTTTAGCTCTGTGGGTATACGTTCTCTCCAGGGTGTGAAGTCTGCTGAGCAGCTGCTTACGGTCACTCACTAGCTTAGCACTCACCTCACAGTGAGTGGGATTGACACCCTGACTTTCACCTTATTTCTTAGATTCATGCAGAGGTGAGGGTCACCGATGGGGTGAGACTAGGGGGTGAATGCAACTGTTTTGCACAATACTCCCTAATTTTAAGCTTAAAGTTTTTCTTAGGCTGTACCAACACGTCCTTTATACTCCAATGGCTGTGTCACAGTGCCTGCCCATGTTAGGGAAATGTTAACTACTACAAGAAATATGTCCCCAAACTACAATGACTCAAACACAATAGCACTTTATTTCCTGCTCAAGGGACAAAGGAGGATGTTCCTGTCACCGGGGGGCTCTGCTCCGTGCACTCACTCAGAGATCCAGGCTGACAGCAGCTCTCTGACTTTCTCTTCCTAGCAACCCTGGGGGGTCACCATCCCAGTCAACTGGAAGGGAAGTAACCATAGAATAGCAGTCAGGGGAGGTGATGGGCCTGGCCTGGAAGGGGAATACATTACTTCTGCTCACTTTGTACCAGCTAGAACCTCATTACTTCACCTAACTGCGAGGGAGGCTGGGAAACGTATACTGTTTCCCAGGAAGGGGAGGAAATACATTTAGTAAAGAGCTAGCAGTGTCTGCCACGTGTGACCATTGCATGTGACCTTGACTTGTAGTAGCCAGGTGTTACTGAGGCATGATGTTGAATACCACAAACTGCTATTTGTGGTTTGATGTAAGCATTTTACTTGGATGTGTTCACAGAGCTGATCAAAATAGCCGCTCAGATTGCCAGGCAAGGCGCATGGTAGAGGTCCCGAGCATCTCCCACAATGTATGGTAAGTGCTGAAGTAGAATCACATTTCAACAAGACTCAGATGAGAATGTAGTTGCCACCCGTGGAAAGTCAGTCGAGGTCATGGCAGAGGCGATGCTTAGTTTAGGTCGAAAAGGATAAAACTGGGACTTCATACAGGAGACCAGTTGAAGCAAGATCATCCCAGGCAGGAGGAGCAGCATGGCACGTTGGAGGTGCAGCGAGGAGTTTAGCAGTGGGGTAGCGTGGGAGTTTGGAGGCCGAGCCGGAGAACCATGGTGCTGGAGAGGGTGGCTGGAGCCCCCCTGCGCACAGACAGTGAGACGCGTGGGGGAGTTTGGACTTGTGTCTCTAGGGAGTGAGGACACATCAACTCATATTAAGCAAGCAAGAAATGCATGTTTGCATGATGAGAAATGGGTTGGGAGGCAAACCTGAAGATAGGTCAGTTAGGGTATTTCAATAGCCCAGGGAAGAACTGATGAGAACCTAAACCAAGGCTGTGGGAATTGAGGGGAGAGCATGAATGTCGGGCGTGTTCGGGGGAAGACTTGACGAGACTTGCTGACTCTTTGCACAGGGGTGCGGGAGGGTTGGGTGCCTATGGACGGTGATGTGGGATGAGTGAGGCAGGTAGCAGAGAGCAGGAAATGTAGGTCGTATTTAGTAATTTAGTCGTATTTCGTCGTGTGAAATCAGACATTTAGTAATAGGTCATTTTTAGCAATGCTGGTGATACTTAGACTCACTGTGGCAAGGTTCATGTGGAACTTCCTTCCGGAAGGTCAGAAGAGAAGGTTGTTGCAGAAGACAGGAAAGAGGCTTATTTGAAAGGTGGTGTGTCAACAGCAACAAACACTGCTGAGCCGTCGAGTAAGATGACAGCGGCTTCAGAAGGCCCTGGTCATCTTGGCCAAATCAGAGATTTAAATCTGGATCACAATGATTGCCACCTCAGATCAGGTTTCTAAGAAGCAACGTCTCAGATGTCTTCTGAAAGTGATGTATAAAGGTGTGCATGTCTGGAAAAACCTGTAAGGGAGAGAGTGAACCCGATGAGGAAGGGAAAGAGCTGGTTAAGCCTTGGCGCCTTATGGCAAAGGAGACAGCCTCTCCTGCCCTTATCCCAGTTGGCCAATGGCTGTGGGCCTTCCCTGGGGCGTCACTTCCCTGGGCAAAGCGGCCTCCCTCAGTGGAGGGCAGTTCTCTCAAAGAGGGACAGCCGGGCACTGGTAGCAGCTGAAGCAGCAGCTGGGGGATGGATAGGCCCACCCAGTAAAGGGAGATGCGGGGAGTGTGGATGCGTGTGCGGGACAGGACAGACAGTCGTCGTCATGGCAGTTGGGCCCAGCTCTATCCGGGGGAGATTCTTTGGACAAACGGTGTGGGGTGGTAAACTTGAGGTCAGAAGGGTTTACGTAATCCCCACCTTGCCTGGTGTCTTGATTACATGAGAAATAGAGACGCCTGATAGTGCTGGGTAGAAGCCTGCTGGATTTGAAATCATAGGTGTTGTGATTATTGATTCCAATAATAAGTGAAACCCCTTAATAACCCTCCCTGAGATAGTATGAAAACTGAGCTGCTTAAAGATTTAAAAAACTCGTGAGCGCCTGCAACTGTGAGTACACGGTAGAAATTGAAACCATCTACTACTATAAGACATGTGCTTAGGGCTTCCCTGGTGGCGCAGTGGTTGAGAGTCCGCCTGCCGATGCAGGGGACACGGGTTCGTGCCCCGGTCCGGGAAGATCCCACATGCCGCAGAGCGGCTGGGCCCGTGAGCCACGGCCGCCGAGCCTGTGCGTCCAGAGCCTGTGCTCCACAGCGGGAGAGGACACAACAGTGAGAGGCCCGCATACCGCAAAAAAAAAGATATGTGCTTAAATACCAATATATAGATAAATGTATGTACATATATTGATACATACAGATATAGAGAGGAGGAGCTCCCGTAGTAAGTTCCGTGGAATCTTGGTCCATTAAGAAGAACAGGTTTCTGTGGTTAAATACATTTGGGAAACACTGCATGTTAGCACCACTGTGACCTTGACGGTGCACATCGTCAGCACATCAGGGCCTCTGAGAGGTCAGTAACCTCCCGCTGCTGTTCATCACAAGCTTCTCAAATTTGTTTAACAATGTGATCTTTCTTCTTTTCCACCTACCACTTATTAACAGTCCACGTGAATGAATCCGTGTATTTAACGCTCTGGGAAACACAAACCTAACTGTACAACACCTAGAATGGTAACATTTTAGACTATCTAACACTGCTTTTGCTTCCGGGAACCCTGTCTGGGAAGAGCCTCTGTGCTTTCCCCCTCTGTGTTTGTGCTGAGCCCCTCCCCTCCCCCTGTCTAGCCAGATCCATCCTTTATTTGAGGCTCATCTTATATCCTCATTCTCTCAAGTTTTCCTTGGTATCTCCCCCCAGGGTGTGGAAATCACATTCTCTGAACGCTTATGTAGATTTCTGAGTTCAACCCAGACCTACTGGATCTCTGAGCATGTGGTTTGGAACTGTTTTTGTTTGATTTTCAAGGTCTCCAGTGATTCTAATGCAGCTAGACTGGCGCAGGATTACAGGCCAACATTTTATGTGAATGGAAAGATGGTGGATGGATGGATGGGTGGATGGGTGAATATATACATACCTGGTCCTTCCAGTTGAACCATTTGAAGTCTTGTCTTGATGTCCGTATTAAATATTCATGACTCATTGAGAATATAAGCCTTGGAACTATCGTATTGTTCTACTGAAAAAAACTTTTAAACATGCTGAGAATCAGTACTGTATATGCTCCTGCCTCAAAGAAACACCTTAATTCTACATACATCATATAAAAGTCTTGCCGGTTGAAAAGCTAAAATGTTTTCATTACACGTTCCATACTCTGGGGAGCATCCCTCTAAGGAAGCCAATACATATTATACTTTTTTATAGATGAGGAAACTGCGATGCCGGGAGGCTAAGAGAGAACTCTCAGTCTGTGCCTCTCTCTAGCATGCAAGAGCTGGGATTGGGGCTTAGGCCAGGCCTTTGCTCTTTATTCCTCTTCCAGTGATTCTTCTTTTTCTTTTGTGGTACGCGGGCCTCTCACTGTTGTGGCCTCTCCCGTTGCGGACGGAGCACAGGCTCCGGATGCACAGGCCCAGCGGCCATGGCTCACGGGCCCAGCCGCTCCGCGGCATGTGGGATCTTCCCGGACCGGGGCACGAACCTGCGTCCCCTGCATCGGCAGGCGGACTCTCAACCGCTGCGCCACCAGGGAAGCCCCAGTGATTCTTAAAGTGTGATCCATGCACTACCAGCAAGCAGAAGAATCACTTGTTAAAAATGTGAACTCCAGGGTCCCTCTCTGGGGGTGGGGCCTGGGATTCTGCATTTTAATAAGCTCCTCTGTGATTAATGCACATTAATTCTGAAGGATTGTTGTCTTGGAGTAGCACCTCCGTTCTACACAGGTAAGCTGGGATGGGAAAGACAAAAACAAGCCAGTGAAACTTGCACGTCTTATCATAAACCATAGGGAGGGAGGGATACCTCAGTATAAATACTGAGTCTGGGCTTCCCTGGTGGCGCAGTGGTTGAGAGTCCGCCTGCCAATGCAGGGGACATGGGTTCGTGCCCCCGTCTGGGAAGATCCCACATGCCGCGGAGCAGGTGGGCCTGTGAGCTGTGGCCACTGAGCCTGCGCATCCGGAGCCTGTGCTCCGCAACAGGAGAGGCCACAACAGTGAGAGGCCCGCATACCGAAAAAAAAAAAAAAAAAAAAAAAAATTACTGAGTCTAATTCCATTAATATAAATGCTCATATTCCCCAAAAGCCTGGCTCTACTCATAAACCATATTCATTAACAAAGAAAAAGGAACAGAAAAAGAAAAGTTCCGTGTCAAAGAACTCAATTGGAATCCTCACTTGGGACTCGCTTCCTTACCAGCAGTGCTCAAAAAGAAAAGAAAAGGAGAAAATCTAAAGTCCGTGTGCATAAAAGTTCCATTCCCCATGGCGGAAGGCTTAATTAACGTTCTCAGATGTTCCTCTGCAGCTTGGAAGACATTTTTATGAAATTCACATATTACTAGAAGTGGCTCCAACAATTCTCGAGATCAGAAGCCTTGTAAGTGGCCTCGCTGCATCAGGAGCACGCCGCCCGCTTCAGGTCCTGTCGTGGCTCCTTTCCTTCGAGTCTCGTGGTGGGAAACACTGACTGCTCCTGGATGGCACTAGAGTGTTTTCCACAGTTACGGTCAAATGACAGAATCCGGAAGAAATGGACTTCCCTGCATTTGCTTTCCTGAGTCTTTCAGTAAATATGTGTTGAGGGCTTGTTATGCTCCAGGTACAATTGTAAGCACTGAGGATACGGCAGTGAGCAAAACAGGAGAATCCTGAGCTTCATGGAGCCCATATTTTAGTGGGAAAGACAGATCATAAACAAACTAGACAACATCACAGTGGTTCCCAAGGTGAGATCCTGGACCAGCAGCACCTGGGAGATGGAGAAATGCATGTTTTCAAGTTCCAGGCCAGACCCGAATCAGAAATTGGTATAACAAACCCTGCAGGTGACTCTCATGTACACTCAGTTTGAGAACCACTGTGCTCTCGTGTGGTGAGAAGCTATGGAGAAAAAGACAGTGTCCAGAGCAGGTGTTGCTGATACCAGCAAACGTTAAAACGGTGAAGCGGTTACACCCTGGACTCTGGAGCAGCCCAGATTCAAATGCCAGCACTACCACTGTGAACTGTGTCACCTTCAAGCAGGTCACTCAACGTCTCTGTATCTTGGTTCTCCTACTGAACAATGGAGCTACTAATAGTACCTATGTGACAGACCTGTGAGGATGAAAGGAATTGATGAATATGAAAGTGCTCAGATCCGGGTACATAGCAAGTAATATCCTCATGGGGAGACAGTTCTCTGGGGTTTCTTGCATTACCCACATCTTGCAAGCAAGGCGGAGCTACCCTTTTGTTGCAGGCTATCTTTGCAAGGATGTTTGTGTATAAACAGCCTTGGAAGATTGAGATAGTGTCTCCCTCTGGATCAAAGAGTGGCCATGCTTACTGTCCAGTATGATAAAGAACGTCTTCCTTTGGAGCTAAGGCAGCCATGCCTGTTCCCATTATAAAGATCTGGAGCAGGTGTCATCTGGCCCTCTTAGTATCGCACTATTGGAATCAGTGCAAAAAGTGCTGAGACAATGGCTACTGCTTGTGAGTAATAAATTGTCCTTTGTCTCTGATCCAGGAGTCCAGTATCCTCTACCAGCATCCATGAAACAGTGGCAGGCTGACTTGCTGACTTTAAGTAGGGCGAAATCTCAGCCCCTTCATAGTTCTTGATGATACTTGCATGAATGTTTGGGTGTGCGTTAGTATTACTGTTATTACTCCCCACATGTGCCAAATTTCTGGAAGAAACAAAAATATAACTGGTGACTTCAGCCTTCAAAGAGCTTCCTAATGACCCAAAGAGGTTAAATATCTGTATAAAGATGACAAGAAAGACAGTAAAATGGGTTTGAGTCTAGGCTCTGGACTCTCACTCTCTATGGGAACTCTCTAAGCCTCAATATCTTATTTGTCAAGTGGCATTAGTAATGATGCTTACCTTGTGAACTTGTTGTGGACATTAAGGTAACGCACGTAGAAAGTTTAACCCGAGACCTGGCATTCAGTAAGCACTCAGTTACCATTGGCTCATATTACTGTATTAATTTTGTGTGTAAAATATGGTCAGAGCATTTTCTATCCTCTCCCTGGATCGTTAGGGAAGTCAGACCCAATACAGTACCGTATTCCAGGCAGAAGCTGCTTTTCAACTACCCAAACCCCAACTCAGTGTATTCTTGGATTCTGCCCCCAAAATTCTCCAAATTAAGCTCCTATAGGTGGGGTGGATAAAGGACTGACTTTAGTCAGAAAGCTCTCAGTTCATATATAATTTGAGTTCATATATAATATGATAATAATTTGAAGTTTATATGGTTGTTTGTAAAGATTTTATTACTGTACATAAAACTCTAGCACATAATATATATTCAGCCAATGTTATTCAGTCCCCTTGGCTGCAACAGCATGGTTTAATGGACCATTCCTTTATCATGACTGCATCCCTAGGACTTTTCACAATGACTAGCAAAGAGTAGGTGTTCAATAAAAAATTTTGACTGACTGAATGAACTGAAGTACCTGCTAATTAATAAATTCTTATTTTCCCTTCCTTTGGAGACATTTTTGCTTTAAAATGTCCTCAGTATATTTTTCTGAAACCAAAAGATTCTTGACAAAGGTCCTCAGCTTCCTCTCTGCCACTGGCTTTTAAACTTCTGGAGGCCACAGACAGACCCTCTCTCTGAAAAGACACATGTGAACATATATACTGTATTCTGATATGATTCCAGTGGTTCTTGGATCTCCTAAACACTTCCTATCTAGAGGACCCTACTTAAAACTCCTGTTCTAGAGTACCCAGCCCACTAAGATAAGAAGGCCAAGAAATCCCGTCCCCTCTATCTGTCCCAAATCAGCAAGCTAGTATGGACAACCTATAACACAGTGGCTATTTCATCTCTTTAGTCAAGGCCACATAAGACCTACTTCCAATTACTTGTGTTTTAGAAGAGCAAACCTTAAAGCACTTCAGATATTTTGGGTTCCTTAAAATAGATTTGTGGGTTCTGAATAAGCTCAGGGAAATGTTATTGTAAAAATAGGTTCATTCAGTCTTACTGATCATGCTTATCATCCTGAAAAGTCTTAACATACTTCCTATAACTATGTTTCTGCTCTCCCTCCATTCTCCAGTTGTGAGAATACCCAATGGTCAAAGATTTACCAGCCTTCTCTGGGCCCTAGAAAACTGGGCAGTCAGCACCCTCCTGGAAGCAGAAAGGAGGACTGGACAGGAGAAGACTTTCTAAAACTAAATCATGTCAAGTGCCTTGTTTGACCTCAAAAAATACTTCACCAGGGTTGGTAATTGATTGACAGGGAAACTCAAAGGGAGAAATGGGGAATGGATGAAAATACTTAAGTAAAACTGCCCAGAGGAAGAACCTGAGAAGTTCAGGCATAGATTTTCTGCAAAGATGAAAGTATAGGCTTTAGCGTACTCAAGAATTAGACAACGAGTTTTCTCCTTTTGGAAGCTAAAAAAAAAGAATGATCTGCTGCCCAAGACAAAGAAGAAAATGATTTGGGCCCAGAGGGAACTGTCACTCATACCTACACTGTCCAGGGGGCTAGAGAAGGATTATAGCCGCTATTTTGGCTTCTCTAGAGTGAAGCAGCAAAACAATGTCTAGTAGTTGCTAGGCAACCATTAGCTCATTGCTGCCCTTTTCCATTAAACATTATCTCCCTTCTTAGATTGTTTTAATTTATTTTTTTAAACAGGAAGAGTAATGCAACAGAGAATTATCAGTGTGACCTAACAATAAAAATGCATTTGAGGTAAAGGTTTTTGCAAAGGTTAGATCACTCTTGGGTGGGATGTTAAAAATAGTGACCGTTGACTGAAACCTCTTCCCCCAAATATTTCGTCACTTGACCTCATGTTTCCCGATGCCAAAAATAACTGGAGACATAACAATAATCTCTGAACGTTGTAAACCTTAAGGTCAGACATTTTTGCATTGATCCAGTTTGAATAATCCTCTCAGTGCTCTGCTATGACCTACCTCAAGCTAGAGCTTGTCCTATGGCAAGTTTCTCTACCGGAAAAGAATGGTTGTTAGAGGTGGTGAAATGGAGTTCTGGCTCTGATCAGCTTTGCAGACAGCTGAAAGCATATTACTCACAGTATCTGAGCAGAGACAGGGAAATACCTCCTGTTTATGTAAGGAACAATTTCTGGAACATAAAAATGAAAAGTACCTGAAAGGAGACAGTATGAGTCTTTGTTCAGAAACCCATGTGCCTTCAAGTTTTAGAGATACATTTGCGACTTTTCCAAGAGGATGAGGTGGTACCCAGCAAAAGGGTATAAAGTCAGGATTAGGAGAGTTACTGGTAGCCTGCCATGCACTATTCACATAGGGTCTTCTTTATAAATTCCAGTGGGTTCACTGTCTAGCTCAGGGGACCTGTCTGGGAAGGGATTCAGGGAAAGAAGATGGGCTGATTCCATGGACTGGGGCTCAAACACTTAAAGCGGCACATATAAAGTTAGTTTTCTCACTTCCATACACACCCAAGATAAGGAGATGAGAATGGGTGTAGGGCCTGGGAGAGTCAAATATGCAAATAACTAGGTTCCAAGACTGGTTCTCTTGCTCACAAGTTGTGTGACCTTGGGCAACTTTCCTGTGTTCTTTGTTTGTAAGTGAGGGTAATAATATCTACTTCGTCAGGGCTGTTATGAGAATTAAACAACATAATGGATGGTAAATGGCAGCCACCATTATTATTATTATTACTTTATTGTTGCTACTAACACCACCTCACTACCAACACTGTTCCTCTACAGTAGAGAAACATGGCTTCACGCTGCCCCTTTCAGATGTCTGTTATTCCTCCCGGCTGCCTTTAGTGTTCTAAATGCAACTCCATCTGGACTAGAAGAGTATATACACCATGTAATTCCAACTATATGACCTTCTGGAAAAGGCCAGACTTTGGAGACAGTAAAAAAGATCAAGGGTTACCAGGGCTGGGGCTGTGGGGGAAGAGGCGAGACAAAAAGGCGGAGCACAGAGGATTTGGGGGGCAGAGAACATACTGTGTGTGGTGTTACAATGACGGATATATGCCATTATCCATTTGAATGTACAACACCGAGAGTGAACCCTAAGGTAAACGGTGGACTTTGTGTGATTATGATGTGACAATATGGGTTCATCCTTGGTAACGAACGTGCCACTCTGGCGAGTGATATTGATAA
The DNA here is from genome assembly GCF_011762595.2 of Tursiops truncatus. Classification (NCBI taxonomy): domain Eukaryota; kingdom Metazoa; phylum Chordata; class Mammalia; order Artiodactyla; family Delphinidae; genus Tursiops; species Tursiops truncatus. The sequence continues at coordinate 12,431,443 of NC_047049.1, forward strand.
GGGAGGAGACTGCCTGTGTGGGAGCAGGGTATATGAGGTAGCTCTGTACCGTCTTCTCAATTTTGTTGTAAACCTAAAACTGCTCTAAAAAATTTGTCTTGGGCTTCCCTGGTGGCACAGTGGTTGAGAGTCCGCCTGCCGATGCAGGGGACACGGGTTCGTGCCCCGGTCCGGGAAGATCCCACATGCCGCGGAGCGGCTGGGCCCGTGAGCCATGGCCGCTGAGCCTGCGCGTCCGGAGCCTGTGCTCCGCAGCGGGAGAGGCCGCAACAGTGAGAGGCCCGCGTATCAACAACAACAACAGAAAATTTGTCTTTACATTAAAAAAAGAAAAGAAAAGAATGTAGGTTTCCCTCTTGCAGTCACTTTCCTCTTAAAGTCCAGTGTAGGAGAAAGATGTCATCGGAGTCACCCAAATAGATAAAAGTAACTGGGGTAAACGGTGTAAAGGAGTTCTCAGTTCCAGGAGAGGCCACGATAAGTGGACGTGACTGGGTCAAGATGCAGGAGGACCTGGGAGACTTCCCTGAGGACAGGAGAGTGGAGCTCAGCTCTGAAAAGGCGAGAGCAGGAACACCGGGGAACAGCCCAAGGCCCTCTGGTGAGGGGGAGGGGACACTCTTAGAGGCTTAAGAGGATTGGGGGTGGATAAGCGAAATCCAGGAGTGGGGAGGTCAGGGGCGAAGCTTCAGGTCAGGAGTAGAATAAGCCCACACAGCATGTTGAAGACCCAAGCACTCCTGCGATCACTAACATTGGTCGAGCCCACTTGCTGTGGAGGCCCAGGGATCTCAGGGTCTGCCAGCTGCAGGGGCCACCCCTGGACCCAGCCTGGCCCTGCTCCCTGAGGCAGCCCCCTCCGCCGTGGTCAGCCTCTGGGACCATTGCTGGTGGCCCTCTGCCTTTCTGCACATCCATCTTCCACTCTTAGGAGCTTCACTTAGTCATAGCCTTTCCCTCTATGGTTGAAGAAGTTTTACTTGTTGCTTTTACACCTGCTGTGATCCCCCATTGTCCCAAAGGGATAATGTTCTGGAAGAGGCTGTAGTGGGTGGGAAAACCATGCTTAGGAATGCAGCAGCTGGGCCCCCGGCTGTCCAGAGGAGCTGGCCCTTCCCATCTCAGGACGACTGGACTCCTCACAGCCTCGCCACCCTCCTCCTGGGCTCTTTGGGAGGATGATTGTTCCTTGTCCTTTGGTGCCATGCAGACACGCAACACTTTAGGAGAACATCAACAGAGCGCCGGGAAACGCCATGCTACAACGTAACCCGCACTGTCCTCACGTACATGTTTTTATGATCATCAGTTATTTAAAAGGATGTACTCTAGGTACCTCCTGAGTGATTATGGGCTGGGCCAAAAGGTTCATTCGGTTTCTTCTGTAAGATGGCTCTAGTAGCACTTAGTTGTCTCTAACTTCATTCAAGACGGTTTTGTTAGATTGTATGTGACAGCTGTCATATCCGCGTGCATTTAAAAAAAGACTTAGAATTGGTGAATTTTTGTGTAGCCATTTTAATATTGAAGACCGAAGAAAAAAAGCAACATTTTCAGCATATTATACTTTATTATTTCCAGAAAGGTAAAAACACAACCGAAATGCAAAAAGAGATTTGTGCAGCGTATGGAGAAGGTGCTGTGACTGATCGAATGTGTCAAAAGTGGTTTGGGAAGTTTTGTGCTGGAGATTGCTCGCTGGACGATGCTCCATGGTCGGGTAGAGCAGTTGAAGTCGATAGCAATCAAATCGGAACAATAATTGAGAACAATCAACGTTATACCACGCGGGAGATAGCCGACAAACTCAAAATATCCAAATCAAGTGCTGAAAATCATCTGCACCAGCTTGGTTATGTGAGTCACTTTGATGTTTGGGTTCCACAGAAGTTAAGCGAAGAAAACCTTCTTGACCGTATTTCCACATGCGATTCTCTACTGAAACATAATGAAAACTTTCGGTTTTTAAAACAAATTGTGACAGACAATGAAAAGTGGATACTGTACAATAATGTGGAATGGGAGAGATCGTGGGACAAGCGAAATGAACCATCACCAACTACACCAGAGGCCGATCTTCAGTGAAAGAAGGTGATGTTGTGTATATGGTGGGATTGGAACGGAGTCCTCTATTATGAGCTCCTTCTGGAAAACCAAACGATTAATTCCAGCAAGTACTGCTCCCAATTAGACCAACTGAAGGCAGCACTCGACAAAAAGCACCCAGAATTAGTCAACAGAAAACGCATAATCTTCCATCAGGATAACACAAGATCGCATGTTTCTTTGATGACCAGGCAAAAACTGTTACAGCTTGGCTGGGAAGTTCTGATTCATCTGCCATATTCACCAGACATTCCACCTTCAGATTTCCATTTATTTCGGTCTTTACAAGATTTTCTTAATGGAAAAAAATTCAATTCCCTGGAAGACTGTAAAAGGCACCTGGAACAGTTCTTTGCTCAAAAAGATAAAAAAGTTTCGGGAAGATGGAATTAAGAAGTTGCCTGAAAAATGGCAGAAGGTAGTAGTGGAACAAAATGGTGAATACGTTATTCAATAAAGTTCTTGGTGAAAACGAAGAATGTGTCTTTTATTTTTATTTAAAAAACCAAAGGCATTGGGACTTCCCTGGTGGCACAGTGGTTCAGAATCCGCCTGCCAGCGCAGGGGATGTGGGTTTGATCCCTGGTGCGGGAAGATCCCACATGCCGCGGAGCAACTAAGCCCATGTGCCACAACTACTGACTCTGTGCTCTAGAGCCCGTGAGCCACAACTACTGAAGCCCGCGTGCCTAGAGCCCATGCTCTTCAACAAGTGAAGCCACTGCAATGAGAAGCCCACGCACCACAATGAAGAGTAGCCCCTGCTCGCCACAACTAGAGAAGCAATGAAGACCCCATGCAGCAACGAAGACCCAACGCAGCCAAAAATAAATAAATAAGTAAATTAAAAAAAACAAAACTGAAGGCACTTTATGGCCAACCCAGTATTTTATAAGCATGGTTCAGTTGATGATCCATTAGCAAAATTATTTTAGAATAATATTATACTTGTCGGGCTTCCCTGGTGGCGCAGTGGTTGAGAGTCCGCCTGCCGATGCAGGGGACACGGGTTCGTGCCCCGGTCTGGGAAGATCCCACATGCCACGGAGCGGTTGGGCCCGTGAGCCATGGCCGCTGAGACTGCGTGTCTGGAGCCTGTGCTTCGCAACGGGAGAGGCCACAACAGTGAGAGGCCCACGTACAGCAAAAAATATATATATATATTTATTTATATATATATATATTATACTTGTCAGAAAATATAAAAATTATTAATTTGATCACTACAGTAAACCACCCGGATCATGGGTATCTATTGAGCCATTTCATTAGAGCTGAGATTTTCCTCTGGTTTCAACTTCTAATCAAAAAGTCATTGCTAGGGCTTCCCTGGTGGCGCAGTGGTTGAGAGTCCGCCTGCCAATGCAGGGGACATGGGTTCGTGCCCCGGTCCGGGAGGATCCCACGTGCCGCGGAGCGGCTGGGCCCGTGAGCCATGGCCACTGAGCCTGCGCGTCTGGAGCCTGTGCTCCTCAACGGGTGAGGCCACAACAGTGAGAGGCCCTCATACAGCAAAAAAAAAAAAAAAAAAAAAAAAGTCATTGCTATAAAAAATATCTAAACACAAATCCCTGTCATTTTTTGGTTTTTTAGAACTTTGATACATTGTTATAATCATCTCATTAAATAATATTTTGTTAGGAAAGGATAAAGCATTTTTGACCAGGGAATTTTAGGGGGATAATAACCCAAACAATAGGATGGCAATAAATACATCTTGCAGCCAGAGAATTTGGCACTAAAGATCAATATTTAATGTTCATTGCAGCATTATTCACAATAGCCAAAAGATGGAAACAACCCACATGTCCCTCAACTGATGAATGGATAAGCAAAAGGTCATAGGTCCACACAATGGAATATTATTCAGCCATAAAAAGCAACTAAGTACTAATACATGCAACAACATAGAAGAACCTTGAAAGCATTATGCTAAGTCAAAGGAGCAAGATACAAAAGGCCACATATGATTCCATTCATATGAAATAGTCACAAGAGGAAAATCCAGGGAGACAGAGAGTAGATTAGTAATTGCCAAGGAGGGAAGGGGGGTATGGGGAGTAATTGCTAAGGGATACAGGGTTTCTTTTGGGGGTGATGACAATGTTCTGGATTTAGACAGTGGTGATGGTTGTACAACTCTGTGGATACACTAAAAACCACGGAACTCTATCTAAACTTTAAAATGGTGAAATTCATTTATGTGAATTATATCTCAATTTAGAAAAGAGTAGATATACTGGCAGGCCATAACCATGTTTACATTTACTCAGCTGTTAGTGTTATTGTTTAGACAAATGTTCTGCAGATGTGGTCATGAACCATCTGTACTTTACTGAAGTTAACTGGTCAAACTGCATTTTCCTGATGCCCCATTGGAATGGAGGCAACAGAATCTGCATTTCTAATAAGCTCTTGAGTAATTTATTTTGCACAAAAAAAATGCCTCAGAGGTTAGGATTTTGGTTTTGGGCTTTTAAAAAATCTTTTAATAAACAAGAGATACCATTTGGGCTCTAAGCTCCTAATAGGAAAAACAACTATTAATTGCAGACCAGAGGTATCATTCTGAAATCTCCCCACATCATCATCCTAGGAATTTCCCTCATCTCCCTCCCGTGTTGAGCTCTTATTACCTGCACTCCACATCTTCCTCTTGTTTTTTTTTTTTGTGGGGGGGCGGGGATACATGGGTCTCTCACTGTTGTGGCCTCTCCCGTTGCGGAGCACAGGCTCTGGAAGCGCAGGCTCAGCGGCCATGGCTCACAGGCCCAGCTGCTCCGCGGCATGTGGGATCTTCCCGGACCAGGGCACGAACCTGTGTCCCCTGCGTCGGCAGGCGGACTCTCAACCACTGCGCCACCAGGGAAGCCCAACATCTTCCTCTTTCTTAATCTCCTGTTTTGGTGGCACTCATCTTCGAGACATTTCTAAGAAAGGGTGCAGAGAAGAAAAATTTTTCTGAGAACTTGCCTGATTGAAATTGCCTTATTCTACCCTGTAATTGAATAATAGACTGAGTTTGAAATTATAAGTTGGTATTAATTTTCCTCCTGAATTTTGAAGGCCTTATTCCATTACTTTCTCTCTTCTGGTATTGCTGTTGAGAAATCTGAAGGCATCGTGATTCTTGATTCCTTGTGGGTGAACTGCTTTTTCTTTTCTTCTTTTTTCATTCTCTCTGGAAGCTTGTAATCTCTTCTCTCTGTCTCCTGTGTTCTGGAAGCTCATGTTCATATGTCTTTGCAAGGTCTTTTTCATTCATTGTCCTGGGCCCTTTCAATTTTACCAACTAATGTTTGTCAATTATGGGAAACTTTCTTAAAATATTTTGATTTTTTTCCCTTTCTTACAGAAAAAATCCACCTCTCTTTCTAGAATCTCTTGTTTTGCTTTTGCTTTCATTCTTTGTTTTTTAAGGTTTGTTTTTAAGATAATATTATCATCTTCCAAGTTTTCAATTGAGGGTTTCATTTCTGCTCTATTTTAAATTCTTAGAGCTCTTTTTACAATTCTCAGAATCTCCCTTTTTATAGTAATCTGTTTTTGTTTTATGGTTGCAGTATCTTAGGTCTCAGAGGTTTACTTCTAATTGCAAATTATCTGTTTCGACCAAATTGCTTATTTATGTTCATTTGTTTGGTTTTCTTCTTTTGCATTATAATCCTTGGTTGTCTGGTTATATTTAAGAGTGGAGAGATGACATGCTGATTTAAAGCTCTGAGGGCATGTGGGGAGCTCAAACACCACAGCCTTATCTAGGTAGGATGGTCTAACTGGGCTGTGATTTCAATGACAGTGTTTTAGGTCTTTCCTTTCAGACCAGTCAAATTCTCCATAGATGCCACCACTTTCTCCTTAAAGGTTGAAGTCTTGGCTACCAGCTTTGTGGGACCTAAATGAGTCAATGGGTAGGCATCTCAACTTCCAGCATGTGTACCTTCCCTTATCACCCTGGCCTGGTATATGTTTTCCCTCCCTCTACCATGTCTAATATCTCTCAGGCCCAAGACATCCTGTTCATCTTCTCCAGGGAGAGGGTGGGGAAGGATATCAGCTTAAAAGCCAAATGCTTGGGCTTCCCTGGTGGCGCAGTGGTTGAGAGTCCACCTGCCGATGCAGGGGACACGGGTTCGTGCCCCGGTCCGAGAAGATCCCACATGCCGCGGAGCGGCTGGGCCCGTGAGCCATGGCCGCTGAGCCTGCGCGTCTGGAGCCTGTGCTCCGCAACAGGAGAGGCCACAACAGTGAGAGGCCCGCGTACCGCAAAAAAAGCCAAATGCTTAAAAACAGATTTTCGATCAATCCTCCTTACTTTTCCAGCCTCCCTTCACCCCCACGTCTAGAGGTAACTGGAGCCATTAGAATTTCTTACCCTTTGTGCAGTGAGTGGGTCTTGGCTTTTCTCATCAGCCCCTAAGGATCCAATCATCTCAGGTTTCTTCATTGTTTCCAGCTTCTATTAACTTGGTTGCTAATGACTCTTTTTCTATTTACTGTCCTTGTAGATATGTGCCTTTAAAAGAGGGTTTTAGTATTATGGTGGAAGGAATGAAAGTAGATAAGTTCCATCCACCATTTTTGTCCAGAAATCTCTCTTAGTTTTTTAAATCAACTTCACGAAATGTGATATCTGTATAATAAACTGCACCCGTTTAAAATGTGCAATCCATTAGTTTTAACAGAAGTATATGCCTGTAAAACCTCTACCACAATTAAGATACGAAACATTTCCATTACCCCAAATATTCCTTGTGCTCCATTTGCAGTCCAAGCCTCCTTCTAGTGTCCCAAACAACCACCCGTTTGCTTTTTAGCACTAGAAATTAGTTTTCATTTTCTAGAATTTTATATAAATGGGATCATACAATATTTACTCTTTTGGGGCTTCCCTGGTGGCGCAATGGTTAAGAATCTGCCTGCCGATGCAGGGGACATGGGTTTGATCCCTGGTTCAGGAAGATCCCACATGCCGCAGAGCAACTAAGCCTGTGCGCCATAACTCCTGAGCCTGTGCTCTAGAGCCCGTGAGCCACAGCTACTGAAGCCAGCGAGCCACAACTACTGAAGGCTGCACGCTTAGAGTCCATGCTCCGCAACAAGAGAAGCCACCACAATGAGAAGCCCGTGCGCAGCAATGAAGGCCCAATGCAGCCAAAATAAATAAATGTATTTAAAAAAAATTTACTCTTTTTTTCTGGCTTCTTTTACTCAGCATAATGATTTTGAGATTCATAAATGTTTTGCACATACTGTTGTTCCTTTGCATTACTAAGCAGTGTTCCATTGTGTGGATAAACAATTTGTTTAACCATTCTTTGGCTGAAGGACTTTGTTTCTAGTTTGGGGCTATTGTGACTAAAACTGCTATGAAATTTGTGCACAAGTCTTTGCATGGAACCTCTCATTCATTTTTAATTTAACTATTTCAATAGCCACATACTGGGTCTTACTGTCCCAACATTTTTCTGTGCCAGTACAGCCTACACGTTGCTTCCAGAACGTTCTTCTCAAGCCACAACTCTGATCCTGTCATATATTTTATGATGTCTCACAGTCTATAAGTAAAAGTCAATATTATTTTATTGCCAAGAACATTCACATATCTTTTCACATCACTCATAATCCACCTTTCCTTTGGCCACACCAAACCCACTCTCACCCAGAAACCCCCTTCACACTCCTGGACTCCTGGACCTTCCCCCTATTCTTCCAGGAGAGCCTCACCCATCACTGTACATGAGTTGCTCTGCAGCTATTACAAGTATGGAGGATGGGCCATTGCCTTCATGAAATTCAAGTTGGCCGTCTATCCCTCCTTTAATTCTCCATGACCCTTTATATACCTCTCATGGGCTCGCAGCACTTCACACGGACGTGGCATTCTAGCTATTGAGTAAACAAGTGAGTGCATTTATAACTCTGTATGTAGGACATAGTCGACAGGATGCGGTGTATCCTGCATCACGGGGAGATGAAACAAAACATACGAGTTATCCAGGTGACCTAAGTGTAATAACGTTGAAAATAAACATTTTATGGAAATATTTCTCAAATGAGTTACAAACGCCTCTGTCTTCTTAACCAGATTTAACTGAACATAATTGAGACCTTGTAATGGTTCCGCGTAATCACTAGAATCATCATTTACAGATTCGTATGGTGGTGCAGACGTCCACGGGCAGCTGTGTGTAGAGCCTTCACACCTTCACTAAATGTCCCCAGATGGCTGCACTTTTGTACTTTTATTTCCTTTCTCTATTAGGCTGTCACTTCTTGCCACACACTGTCTAGTTGCTGTCTTATGTTACTTGTAATTACCAACATGATGGCTTGCAGGGTAAAGAAATGGGGTCTGTTCCACTGCATAGACTTATCAATCCTTAAAGATGACGATCATGTGGTTGTGATAAAATCATCCCAGGCGTAGAATAGAGAACGGCTCAGCAGTGAGGGCTGTTTGTTAGTTTACATAGATTACATCCCCAACAAAGGAAAGGAGGCCCAGAAAGGAGTGAACTGATGGAGATGACATGATGGTTAGCTACAGAGCTGAGACCAGAACCCAAGCTCCCTAACTCTTGTCCCAGGACTCACTCTTTCTGCACAATATATTTACAGAAAGTAGAGTTACACAATTCTACCCTGGTTTATACCTACATTTTGGGTGACTGAGTTTCTGGAAGCATCACCAGAAACATGGGATAGGTGTAATTTGACCATGTAAATATTCACCAGTATGGATCTCCCCACCTTCCAATGAGCTGTTTGAGATAACAAGATTGAGAACAGGACCAACAGCTGTCAAAGGGGGAAAGGGGCTGTTCCTCAGTCCGTCTGTGTCCCTAAAGAGGACAGCTGCTGAATGTGCCAGAGGTTAAGCCATCAAACCGTGTGGGCTCAGCCCCAAGGGCTCCCCATCGGTTCTTCCACATCAGTGTTCAGCTCTGGGTGCATCTTCAGGTAAGAGAGGTAAAAAGTCTAGTGAAGCCAAACCGTATAAAGAGCTGTGCCTGCTGTGCAGACACTGCTGGTTGCCTGCCCAATGTCTAGTGCCATTTCTTTCTTGCTTATATAACCTGATGTTAAATACATCATCTCCCAGCCTTCATTGCAGCCAGGTGGCCACGTGATGCATTTCTGGCCAACGAATGGACAGGGAAAAACCTCGCCAGAGGGAGGTGTACCGATGTCTGTAGTTTACTTTGGAATGCCTCAAAAATCAATCCTGTGAATTGATGGATGGATAGAGAGCTGGAGAGCTGGAAAGAAATGTGATAAAGCAAATATGGGAAAACGTTAATGGTGGAATCTAGCTGCTGGATATACAAATGCTTCCTGTAAAATATTTCCAACTTTGCCATATGTTAGAATTCTTTTTTCAAAATAAAATGTTGGGAAACAAACTTCCCACGGAGAAGGCTTTTGGTCTTCAGCCTCTCATCTTTCTCCTCCTGTATGTGGAAAGTACCATGGTTATCTTGTAACAGCGATGGCTGGTTTGATGTCTACAGGACCGAGGAGCAGAACGACAGAAGGCTGTGGGCCCTTGATGAATTCCTTGAGCAGTTACACCAGGAATTTCCTTCTACACCTGTTGCTTCTACCTGTTGCTCCATGGGCCACAGAAATCCTCATATGTTTGAGACCATGTTGGCTGGGTTTTCAGATATACTTGGATACTCTAGAAAACAACACTTGTTTGAAAAGTTTCAGACACAGAGTGCAGTAGTAGAGGGAGACAGCCCCACACTGCTTTTTCTCCCGGTGCTGTTTGCAATATGTTTGCAATGCGTATGTTGAACCTTTTCCTCTGTGGTCCAGAGTCTGTGAACCTTGTTCTCTTTACATGGACTTGGACAGCAGTGGCCTGATTCCCAAGGGAGGGTCTGAACTCTTGGGTGGGCAACGGCAGCACAGGCTCTTGGGGTCAGAGATGGCCAGATTCCTCATTTAGGAGATGCAGCCGAGGGGTCATTACTATGGACACAGCTGTGGCTCTGCACGGGGCAAAGCCAAAGTGGAATATGTGAAAGCAGAGTTGTGATTCTCCGTCAAGGACTGGCCTGGAGCTAGGGATATCCCAGTCAGGCTGCTAACTCGAAACGTGTTAGTGTCCCTGGGGTTCCCCGACGTATTGCCAACATGGGCTAATGTCTAACTTTAAAAGCGAATTCCAAAAGTATGGCCAAATAGCAGAACTCCAACTCCTTTTGTTAAAAAGCAAATTACATTAAGAGTTCTAGTTCAGTTATAGACGGATTTAAAAAAAAAAAAATATATATATATATATATATATATATATATATTCGATTTCCAGTATATTTTCTAGAAATGGTCCAGCAGAGCATTTCTTCTCTCTTCCAGGCCAGGTAAGGTTTTTTCATCTGCCCCTGTCTCAAATCTGTGTCTCTTAAAGCTGGATTCACCCTCAGGGAAAAATACCACTGGCCTTTGATTGTTTCCATGTGGATATGGTCATCTTGCTTCCTGTTCTAGCAAGTGTTGAAGGTTAATACTCCCATCTTCCAAGTCAGAAGTGGTTCAGAACCCTCTGCATCTCTGCAGAGATGCTCTGCATCTCCACTGCTCCTCTCTAGCTCCAAGAAAAAAGCTACTCACATGATGTTTCAGGTCAAGAGCAAGAAAAGGATCTCAGGATTGAAAGGGCTTCTAGGATCTGGTCAGGACCGGCTGTGTTCTGTGCCTGTTGTTACAGCCAGCGAATGTTCTTCCCTTCACTCAGGCCTCTTGAACTCTTGGTACCTGCACCACCACAGTGTTTGCTGGTGTGTGATCCAGAAGACAGCATCATGTCAGGGCACTGATGCCGTGGGAAGTGCAGCAGGACCCAGCAATTGTTCTTCCCGTCCTGGGGCTATGGGGCCTCCAGAGCAGCCAATGCCATGGTCTGACTCTATGCAGGTCATGTAGAATGGCTCTGTCCCCCAGTCATGAGGCTCTGGGGTGAACCTCTTGGACGCTGGTGGGTGTGGGTAGAGAGATTCCATCCAGATCCCCTCGGAACTGGGTGGTCAGACAGTGGAGGGGCAGCTGCAGCTTCTAGGTCATGAGTCTGACCACCAGCCTTAGAGATAGCAACCCTGGCCTCCAGGCATGCGACGGTATCTGATCTGGGATGGGGGAAGGCCAGGGTGTGAGTGCTCCTTGGGGAAGCCTCTTTGCCCAGGGAAAATTCCCTAATTTACCTGTTACATGCTTCTGATGCCCAACTCACTACCTCACCCTTCTTAGCTCAGACCCTATTATCCTGAACATCTTCTCTCCACTTTCCTTCTTAATGACAAGGTCCAAGGAATCACAGGGACTTAGCTTCCTCCTACTCATCCTCCAGAACTCAGATTAGATGTCCCTCCCTTGAGAAGCCTTCCCTGACTCAGTGTCCTGACCAGGTGCCCTGTCCTGTGCACCATGTGGTTCTGCACCACCTCCACCATGAGCCTTAGCATATTCTGCTGTCATTCCTTGCTCTGTGTCTGTCTCCCCCACTGGACTGCAAGCATAGTGGGAGCAGAACTGGACCTCTGTATTAGACTGGATGACCTTGGTCAAGTCACTTCTGTTCTCTGGGCCTCATTCATTTATTACAACTACTTTTCTGTTGTACAAGGGCTGAGTTGGGAAGTCACTGAGGTTACAAGATGGGTGACTCAAGGTCTCCAGTCTCAGGTTGCTTTTGTAGGAAGTCTTGAATATAAACAAACAAACAAAGAAAACACAAGCAAGCATGATATTCAAGCTATTTAACCACCAGGAAGGTATGGGCATCCAACACTCAGCACGCTCATATGGGGGCATCCCAGCTGAGTGTCGCCCCTCCAAGAAGCATGGCACCAAAAGCCCACGGCCATGGTATAGGTGTGCGCAGCAGAGGTCAGCCAGTGCTAGCCTGGCCCATGGACCACATTTGACCAGCCAGCTGTTTGTGTAAACAAAGTTTTATTGAACACAGCCACGCCCACTTGTTTACCTATTGTCCATAGCTGCTTTCGTGCTACAAGGGCAGAGTTGAGAGGTTGCAACAGAGCCCAGATGGCCCATAAAACATGAAGTATGTACTATCTGGCCTCCTATAGAAAAGTTGGCTGACTCCTGGATTAGATAACATTGTATTTTTCTCCGTGATTTCCTGAGCAGGTAGAACACACAAGTCGCATTAGATGTGATTTTCTTTGAAGAGCTCGGCCAAAAGTCTGCGTGTCCAAAGCAGACAGTGAATGCCATTCCCTGGGATGATGGGGAGTGGAGACCAAATCCTTGGGATACAGAATGTAGGCTGAGCTCTGTCCTCCAGGGAAATTATTTTTCTTCTGTACAAAAAATTCTGCCCATTGCCTTAATGAAGCCCATTAGGGAGTTGCTCATTGTACCAGTTGGGGAGCACATATTTGCATTTAAAAACAGTGAAGCTTCCAGGAAGTCATAGTCAAGAAATGTGCTCAGACATGTAAGAGCTGATCCACATGCAGACGGAAGGGTCTAATGGGCTTGGTTGGACTGGCTTGGAAATCAACACTGCATGCTTTTTCCTTGCAGACTCCAAGAGAAAGAATCAGTAGGTTGGAACCAGGTTGGCTCCATGAGAGGCTGTGGTAATAGCAGGCTTGAGCAATCCTGGGAGAATGGGATGAGGCCCCGAGCAAGGACAGAGATTGGTGGAGCTCAACTGGGCTGCTCTTCACTGATGTCTTCCCCTTGATACCCTTCCTCCTCTCATACCATCCCTTTTCAGTCTTTTCTGTTGAATCCTTAAAGGCGGACCCCAAGTCAAGAGATCTCTTGTTTATCTTTGAACCACTGTGGGTGATTGCATTATTGGCCCCAATTCCTTACCCTTCCCTGCATTCATCCTTTCCTAGTGACTTTGTAGTTCTCCCACCATCTCCAAGAACAGAGTGGGGAAATATAGTTTCATGCTCCTTGAATTTTGGTTTGGCCATGTGACCTGTTTTTGTTATATATGGGTGAGAGGACAGTGTGACATGTGACAGCTCTGATCCTGAGCTTGTGTACCTATGTGTTGTTTGGTACCTCTACCATCACTATAAGAAAAACATGCCTACCTTAGGCAGGATGTCAAAGGAGGATGAGAGACATATGGAGTGGGTTGCTCTAACCAACCAGCAGTCCTGCAATGAGAGCTGCCAAGATGTCTGAAGCAGAGGCCTCAGCTGAGCCCAGCCTAGATCAGCCAAATCCAAGTGGATCCACAGATGTGAGCAATTATAAATCGTTGATACTTTAAGCCACTGAAAGTTGGGTGGTTTGTTACACAGCAGAACTAACTGATACCAACCTCCCACAAGCTCTGGAAGAAAGGGTCTATCAGAAAGCAAGAGAGCTGTTAAATGAAGGGTCAGGACAAGTCCACCTACTGTGTTAGAAGCAAACATGGATAACAGCTAAGATGGATAGAGCCCTTCTTTATTCCTGGGTAAGAAAGGAGGAAGGAGAGGAGCAGGAGGAGGAGGAAGGAAGAAAAGAAGAAGGAGGGAAGGAAAGAAGGAAGAAAGGAAGAGAGAATTGGGGGCAATTGATTGAGAAAAAAAAAAAAAAAGACAAGCCTATAGCTTAAAAAAAACAGAAGGGAACATTGCCTGAAGATGCAGAAGCTAATTCTTTTGAAAAACATTTAGCTAAGGAAACAAAGCTTTTAGATAGCTTCTGCTTGATACTTGTAATAAAATTGGAGAAAATATGGACTTTTGAGAATAAGAAATTAAGTGTAAGATAAGACAACAGTGTTAGCCGTATGCACTCTCTTGGATCACTTACTCAGGTGCGCTTGCCAGCTGCCATGCTGTGAGGACACTCAAGTAGCCCTATGGGGAGGTCCGTGTGGGCAGGAGCTGAGACCTCCTGCAAACAGTCAGCATTAGTTTGTCAGCCACGTGCATGAGCCACTTTGGAAGTGGATCCTCCAGCCTTCGTATGATGGCCGTTGGAAGAGAGTGCAAGGTGGACGGTGCAATGATGTTTACAACCCACCCTCAGAAGTCACACTCCATCATTTCCTCAGTGTTCTAGTGGTTGCGTCCCCATTCAATGTGAAAGAAACAATGCAAAAACATGAATGCCAGGAGACCATCTTAGAGGCTTTGGGGACCATCTTGGAGGCTGACTACTACACTCAGTGTATGAGATACTTGCCTAGTGGAAGAATTTTTTTCAGTAAACAATAACTGCTAACATTTATCCTGTCTTGCTATGTTATAGACACTGCCGAAAGTGCTTTACATGTATTTAAACTTCCCAACAACCCTATGAGGTAGGTGCTATTACACTCATTTTATAGACCAGGAAACTGAGGTAGTAAGAGTTTAAGTAATTTGCCCAATGTCATTCACTTAGTATGGAGAAAAGCCAGAATTGAAACTCAGGCAGCCTGGCTTCAGAAGCCACACTTGTAAGCACTGTATTATCCTGCCCCTATCCTGCCCCTTGATCACACTAAACTCTGCCACCACGGCTTTTTGCAATTGTTTTGTGGGAGTGGGAGTGGAAATATGAAGAATAGGAGGAAGCTAAGAGACGTGGGGGCAGTTTGCTTGCTACTGTGCTCAGAATAGCAATTCCAGAATCCAGAAGCTTCTACCCTACTGGAAAGATCCTGATCTACACAGTGACCTTCTCTGCACAACGTGTGGGTGGCAGGTGGCTCCCTGTTTCCTGTCACTGCTTGGGATCATCTCAGGATGCTTGCTGATGGGGTGTATATGCCACAACCAAGCTACCCAAGCATCTTCACACCTCCCTAGAAAAGAATACAATTAACTTTCCTTTTAAATAAACTTCCCAGGCCAGTCTATTAACAGTTATCTGCTCTCTGCTGCCAGAGAATGCAGATGGGTGGGGAGCATCTCACTCACTTGTTTGAGGAGTGTTGGGTAGTAAATTATAAACGAAAATTCGACCTGCTTAGAATAGCCCTCCCTGTACATTTGACCCCAGGAGAATGTGGTGAATTTGCACCAGAAGAAAGCAACTGGATTTCCCAGGAACATCCTGGGGCTGCCTCTGTGGCCCCCAAAGTGGAGATGGGCTGGGGTAGACCAGTTGTATATCGAGACACAGTTGAGGTTCTGCACAAGGCCACCTGCAAGGTCAGGCCACGTCCTGGGGCCTCAGTCGTGTCTCAGAAGATGCTGCAGTGCCAGCCTTGGAGAGGGAAACCAACAGGGTTTGTCACAAAGAAACAGAGAGTGTGACTCAGAGCAGGGTGGCGGGTATGAGGGAAAAGCCCGCAGAGGACAGCGAGTGGGTGCGCTGCCCTTTTTGCTGCTCTAACTTCATACTCCTTCTTTTCTTTCTTTCTCTTTGGCTCGGGAGATGACTTAACATGTGGCTCACAGCTGACTCTTCGCAGGGATCTCAGATAAACGATGAGAAGAAAAATAACACCTGAGCACCTTTGTACTATTCATTCTGTGTGGATTGAGGACAGAGCCAGATGGACTCTGCTCCACCTCCTTTATTTATGGAAAGCTTCACTCGCTTTTCAACAGGAGGAGTGAGTGAGTGAGGGACACTGAGGTTATGTGTTCAGGGACAGGAAACAGTAGGTATGAGCAAGCGGCCCTGGAAAGCCATTGAATATGGACGCAGTCACTGGGGCCCGCCTCCTTCTTCCAAAAGCCCTTGGCTTGTGGTCCAGCCGAGGACCGCTAGAGGCCATAATAAGAGGAAGCACTCATATAGTGCTTGCACGGGGCCGGGCACTCCTCTAAATGCTACTATGTAGCAAGCTCTTGCCGTGGGCGCACTCTTACTCCTACTTCCCAGATAAGAGGAGCGAGGCACAGAGAGATTAAGTAATCTGCCCGAGTTTATCCAGGTGTAAATGGCAGAGCCAGGGATGCAGACCCAGGCAGTTCAGAGCCCGCGCTCATGACCACCCTTCTGTATTGCTTTGCAAAGTACAACAATCCTCGGGACTCTCTGACCCAGGTTTCCCAAACATCGCTCACTCCTAAACTACACACATTATCTTGCAACATCTGTGTCCCACCTATAATGTTATTTACCTAACATTTTTCTCTGAATAAATCACTATGTTTAATTAAACGCATTTATTTTGAAAGGAATCTTGATATTCCTATTAAAGATGAAAAATCAGCATCCTTTGCTGTAAGTAGAAAGAAAATGTAAACATAAATTCAGTGAAAATAGTGTTACTGAATGTTAGCTGGGTACTGCTGCCCACCTGAATTGAGGGATGGAGAGAGAAGGGAAGCGGGGAGGGTCATGCTCACAGAGCTTGCCTCAGCAGATGCTCTGTTCTCTCAGGGAACCGCCTAGCTGCCCCCCTCCACTCTGAGAAAGCTAGTCTAGAACACCTCTCTTCTTATAGCTGAGGAAACAGAGGCTCAGAGAGTGGAACTGCTGTGCCTTCTTGCACGTTGGTGGCCAAGCCCAGGCCAGCACTCTCGACCCCCGATTCCCCAGCACCTCGGCCCCTACACCTATTTCTAGAAACGTTTCCCATAGGCTGCGCCTACCAGGTTCATTCCTGAGTGAATTCTGGGAATTTACATTTTGACTGGAGCTAAGCTCGTCCTCCAGTTCACACGTTTCTGGAGGAATTCCAAGCCTCTGCTGTTGCAGCTGTTATTGTCCATTCTGGAGATAGCCCCAGGCCACGTGCGAACTCAGGACCCCTTGACCTAGTGGGGTCTGCCTGTCACTGTGGTGTGGATCACTTAGCTTCTTTCCATCTGCCAACCCATCTAGAGGTTGCTGCTAATAGCGTTTTCTCCATGTACTTCATAGGGCTGTTGTTAGAATCCAAGTGAGGTCATGGATTGGAAGATGCTCTGGTGAAAAACGCTGCTCTAAACAAGCATGCTCGTATTCACCCCAACACTCACTCATCTGGCATCCACAAGTGATAAGAACCACGAAGGAAGGGAAAAGGCATTTGAAAAGACAAAAAGAGATCTCAAAGTTGACTCATGCATTCGTGGGGCATCTACTTATCCTACAGCACAAGGTGCCAGTGCTAGCAGGGTATGAAAGAACACAGACAGGGTACCACGTGGCCCCAGCTTGAAGAGGTTCACAGTGTAAAAGACAAAGGGACACCCAGGCACTAAAGTGATGGGGTTCTTCGCGGTACGGACAGACCCTCACCCTGGGCACCACCAATCTTCCGTAGACCCAAGTCTAACAGGTTTGCTCATCTGTTTTCCTAAATCACATGACTTCAGATCTAACAGATGAAAAGGAGGCAGGTGCTCATTTCTGGGGCAGGGAAAGATTGATTTGATGTAGAAGGGGGGCTGACCTGGAGGAAAGAGATAAGGAAACTCAGAGTCAGGAATTTATACAATGAAGCCTGAGGTCACTTAGTCGAGGAGCTCAAAACCTTACACTGACCCTGGGGTTTGTTGTTTTGTATAGTTATGAATAACCCAATATTCATAATCTCCTCCTGAACTGAGTGCTTTGTTTTCGCTGTTGCCTCTACCTGGAATGCTCTTCCCCAGACCTCTGCTGGCCTGACTCTTCAACTGCTTCATGTCTCTGTGCAATGTCCCCAACCTCAGCGACACCCCCCCAGCAACTCTATTCTCAGTTACTTCCCATCCTGGCTCTTAGAACTTTCCCATAGTACTCATCAGCTTTGGACATACTGCTTGTCATCTATCTATCTATCTATCTACCTATCATCTATCTATCTACCTACTTATTATCTATCTACCAGTTTATCTGTCATCTATTTATTATCTACCAATTATCTATCTGTCTATCTACCTATCTATCTATTTATATCTATTATCTGTCTACCAATTATCTATCTGTCTATCTATCTATCTGTCTATCTATCCATCCTCACTTTATCTATCTTCTGTCAATTATCTATCTATCTACCTGCCTTTCAATCTGTCAGTCATCTTTCTATCTTGTATTATAGCTTTTGTTTGACTACTCTCTTTGGAATATAAGTTCCATGAGTGCCAGAGTGTTTGTTTTTTTTCCCCAGTAGAGCCCATGACCAGAGCATGTATTAGACACTCAATAAATTTCTGTTGGTTAACCTCCAACTCTGAGTCATTAAGAAAGGGTCAAATTGTTAATATATTTTGAAAAGAGAGCTCTTGGTAGCTGCTTTCACTCCCATCATCTGCCACACTATAGTGTGTCAATGTGCACACTGTATTCATTCCAGGAGAGTGGACCCCATCTTCCTCAGCTTTATATCTAGCCTGGAGCCAGGGTCAACACAGAGAAGCCACCTCCCTTCTCCAGCCCCACCCCCTCTCACGGGCTTCCCATGATGACTTCCCTGAAAGAGCTCCTGCAGAGAAACAGGTTTATTTCATTTTATTTTATTTTTTGCCATTTGCCCAATTTTCTTCACAATTTCCTTGTTTCTTACCAGTCTTTAAAGAGTCATTTAGGAGATAAGTAACCAGAATCCTTATGAAATACCTGACATAAAGAGAGAGAAAATACAGTAAATTATTGCAATTTACTCATCTATCCTCAGCCACTTAAATAATAATAAAAAAAAAACTATAAAAGGCAAAAGTTTCGAATTAGCAACCAAAAATGTCCCGCTTAACTTAAGTACTGTTTAGGCTACCTTTGTCATAGCAACTTGAAGCCCATTTTGGTGGTCACTGCGGCCAATTCTATTGAAGCTAAAAATTACCTTAACCGTGTGCATGTGCTTGGCCAGCACAGTAAAGTCTGGGTCACAGAAAATTAAAACTTTTTAAATCAGTGAAATTACTTTTACTGGAGCAAAAGAAACCTCTCAAATCTAAGTGTTTTTCTTCTTAAAAAAAGCATAATTTGTCAGACATTAAAATAACAAAAGGGCTTTGAGAAAGGATTATGGGTTTCTGATGTTTCACCACTAGAATAGATTTACTTTATATCCGACTGATGTTGTAATCTTGCATTCTGAGGTAATGTTTTAGCTCTTTCTCTTCCCATAAATAAAGATTTCGATGATAGCACTTCATTCCTTCTCTAGAGCATTCCTTTGGATTTTTTTCCTCTCAGACTTGTAAACCATTTCACCAGGAAAGAGTACAAATTGGATGCAGGACTTCTGTCGGGGGCAGGGAACTCATTACCAGAGGTTTTCATTGCTAGGAGCTTAAAATGGAAAATGTTTAAAGTCTGGAGAGTTTGAATGGAAATGCTTCACATCAGATGCTTTTGCTAACTACGACGAGGAGGAGAAACTCTGTTTTTGAAATGGAGAGTTCAAAGTTCTCGTCTTAAACCCAAAGGCGCCTGGCCCTGGGATTTCTCTGAGCCTGAGACTGTCGATGATGAATACGAACTCAGGTAATTCTGATTTCAGAAAGAAAGCGCCTGTTTACAGCCCTGACCTGCTGGTCGCATGCGTCTCCTTTCCCTGTTGCAACCTACAACTCTCTCCAGGCAGTATAGATTTAATTAGGGTGAAATCCCTTTAAAAATTCCCATACGTATCCCTTCCCCTATAAAGCAAATGCAGAAACTACCCAGGCTTTGAATATCTTTTGAAACTGAACAACTGTATGTAAATAAAGGGCTGGTATTTACCAACAAGAGGACAAAAACCCGGGCACCCCTTCAGTTTCAGGCCACTGCAGGACACCTCTCCCTGCGGCTTCGTACTTATTAGCGTGATTGCCAACTTTGGTTTGTTATTCACAAATTCACCCTGAGCCCGGCCTTTGAATGCAAAGAAGAAATGGTGTTTATGTTCCAGATTTTTTGCTTTATTCTCAGGACTGAAGTAAATGATGAAGTATTTTCTGCTTCAGCAGAGCCAGCAGGGAAGAAACGCATGGTGTAATTACCTTAAACAAGCAGGCAATGGAAATTGCTTCTGGAGCTGCCTGGTAGGAGCCCCGGGAAAAGTGGGGGACACCGGATGTCCGTCTACACTCAGACTTCCACGTGTCTACTTACATGGGGACTTTAGTCTTTCCCCTTTAGGAGGGACCCACGATGTATACCTTCAAAGGTGGCCTGTGCCCAATTTAGTGACAGAAATGCTCTCTCCAGCCAGTAAAACACATACTGTTAATTGGGTATTACTTTGATTTTTTTGAAAGATGAAAATTGATGAACATGTTTAAATGTTTTTAAAGAAAAATCATTGTATTCAAGCCACACAAAATGACAGGCGCAAATCTAAACTTTACTAAAAATCATTAAAGGGGCATCACTTATGATAAACACTTATGGATCTGAAACAAAGATAGCTTCAGACAAAGATTTTGATCGGGACAAATCCATCAATACAATCAATATGTACTTTATCAAAAGTACAAATGGTATTCAGTGTTTGACCTTAAATAATCTCCAATTCTGATATCTGGTTTGGGATCTGGTTCCAATATAGTCATCTTCCTTCATAATCACTAAAAAGAGCCTATCAACTATGTCTCTGTTTTAAGCAATTGGGGTTATCACTGGGGTTTAGGCTTAAAAGCAATATTTGTATTAAACAGTCTTCAGAGTTTCTCTACCAAATAATGACGCCTGATTGTCTTGCAGAGGTCTGTGAAGGGCGGTAACTACTGCAAAGTCTTGGGCGGTGCCCCCCTCCCCCCACCCCCTTCCCTGGGGAGCAGGGTTGGAGGGGGTGTGGAGCCTGTCTCCTGGCCTCCCCTCCCTGTTTCTCTCTCTGGAGAGGGAGGGCAGATTTCTTTCTCCTAAATTCTCCTATACCAAGTGTGTGCGGTGTTCCTTCTACTACTAAGTAATGTGAGAATAGAGAATCAAAGAGGGTTTTTGAAGAGGGACAGATTAATCCCCTCGGATATGCCTGGAGGCAGGCAAGATATCTTCTGTTTTGTTTTGCAAAATTCTGCAATTAGATTTGCAAAAGTTCCATTTTTAGTAAAGATTTTGTTGACAAATTTCATCCACTTCAGAGAAAAGACACACACACACACACACCCTATTTCCAGGAAACGATTTTGAAGAGAATATGTTTTTGGACAACTGAAAGATTCCTGTGCCACCTCCCCTACCTGGCGGAGTACCCTGGGCTTCAACGTAGAGGGTGAGCCCGGAAACTCCTCAGGGTGGACACTGCTTTAAACACAGAACTTGGACATCCCCTTCTTCATTTCAGCCCTAAAATGACCCTGGCAGGTGTCATTATTGCCCCCATTTTACGGATGAAGAAACTAAGGCTCAGAGCAGTTAAGTGATTTACTCAGGTCACACAGAGAGTAAGTGTTGGAGACAAGATTCAAACCCAAATGGCTTTACTCCAAATCCCAACCTCTTTCCTCTGGGTTTTCCTGACGTCCTGCAGGTTTCATGGAAAAGAAAATGCAAGTTGGACATGTAATGCAACTTCAAGCTTAATTGTAACCCCGATGAAAAGAAGTCTGTGTCTCTCTTGTAACTCAAAGATCGATATGTGAAATGGAAGATAATTACAGGTCATGACTTAAATATTTAGTTTTTGCTTAATGCGCACAGAATTCAGATATTAGTTTCTCATAAATCAGTGCCCTTCAATTTACGCTCCTGGTCACAAATAAACCCTGGAGGTGAGCTGTAATCAGTCAGGCTAAATACGCTGTCCCTTGAAGTACTTTTCCCCTTCATGTGAAGAAAGGGGCTTACTTCTTGAAATGTCACTGACGCCAGAACATCTTTTCCCCTTCCTTCCACTACACTTTGTGACAATCCCCCCTCCCTCCACTACCAGTTCAGAAATTGGTGCACACAATTTCCTTTTCTAGTGTTGTTTTTGGGGGTCAGTACTTTACATCATTTGGCCAGGCTGCATAAAATAGCATCAAGTTGTGCTTTCTCTTTTTAAACCCTCCAGGGGAAGGGAGGGGAGTGGACATATTCTGGGCTCCTGCCCCACGCCCACGTTGTGAGCTGAGTTACGGCGCTTGGTCTCCCCAACAGCGCTTGGGGGGATGAATTGTGAGTCCTGTTCCCTGGATGCACAAACTGGTCTCCAGGAAGTTGAGAAGCTCATGTGCCGAGGACACCGAATGAATGAACTGGTGTGCCCTGCCAGCCTCCCTACCATCTCCCTAACAGATCAGGAAATTTACATCTTGAGGCAGAATGTCCTCGCCAGAGCCGCCTGTCACAATCCTGGAAGATAGGCACTGCGTACAGTCACAAACCCCTTCCTCAAGCCCATTTTGAAGGTGGGACATCTGTGAGAAGGTGAATGATTTATCCAAGGTCTCCCTACATTTACTTAGTGGTGGAGTCTGGATTCAAACTGGGGTCCTTTTATTCCTCACTCTAAGCTCTTGACACTTAAAACCATATTTCTGTCAATATCATTTACATTAATTAAAGTTGGATAGGTTAAAGAATAACAAGATTATGACTGAAGATGAGGGCTATTTATGCTTGTTATGAGTACAAGCATATAAGAAGGAAGGTGTCTTCAGAGCGTCATCGAACGCTAGACATTTAGTGTTAATTTCTTACTGATCAATGCGTCAGGGCTCTTCTCACCCCAAGCATCCTGGTGAACACTGACTGTGTCCCCACTTGCAGCCCCTAAGTTCCACATGACTGTTAGGGCTTTCTATATTTCTTGAAGTCACATAATTAGGCCTAAATCACTAGTCCTCAGGTTTTTAGCTGACAGGATATTTAGCCAAGGACAGAACACTTTTCCGGAACTAAGATGTTATAACCTCAGCCAAGCCTGGACCTCAGAGGCCGCCTGGACCGCAGTGGACCAGAGCATTTATGTTGTCCAACCACTGCTCTCTGCCATGCCTAGTTCGAAGAGAGGACAGACAAAGGCGAGAAGATGGGGTAGGGCCCTGGCAGTCCCGGAGACCATGCCTCAGGGCATTTGCGCCCCAGTCAGGCTCCCACTGGCTGTTGGCACTAGTGGCCAGGATGGAGCTTGCAAGACTGTGAGGTGATCCAAGTTTCTGTTTTATGCCCCCCTCCGTGGGTCTTCTCAGAGCTCACTGGGGTCCCCGTAATGGGCTGCCTGGCCATACTCCAGCTCTCTGTGGCCTGGGCCTTTTGGACTGTACAAATACCAAATGTGACGATTAAAAGCAAGAGCGCTGGAATCTGACAAACCCAAGTTTGCTTCCTAACCACTTAAATTGCTGTGTAACCTTGGACACGTCAGTTAACCTTTCTGAATCTTAGCTTCCTCATCGGTAACATGGAGATAATAATACTGCTTACTGGATAAGGATTATGTGAAATCATGTATATAAAGTACTCAGTGCCTGGTACATAGTACTCAGTAAATGGTAGTTTATTATTTTTATCAGCTGTGTATTTTGAATATACAGCTTAAAGAATACTAGGCTTAAAATTGTGTAAAGAGCTCTGAGCCATGCTACGACACTGGATGAACCTTGAAAACATTATGCTGAGTGAAAGAAGCCAGACACAGAAGGCCACACGTTGTAGGACTCCATTAATGTGAAATGTCCAGAACAGGCAAATCTATAGAGACAGAAAGTAGATGAGAGTTTTCCAGGGGCTGCGGGGAGAGGTGACGGGGAGTGACTACTTAGTGGGTCCAGGGTTTCCTTTTCGGGTGATGAAAATGTTCTGGAACTGGATAGGGGTAATGGCTGCACAACATTGTGACTGTACTAAATGACACTCAACTGTGTACTTTAAAATGATAAATTTCATGTGTATGTTGCCACAGTTTAAAAAAATTGGGTAAAGCAGCAGTCCCCAACCTTTTTGGCACCAGGGACCGGTTTCACGGCAGACAGTTTTTCCACAGACAGGGGTGGGTGTGGAGAGGCGGGAGCAGGGAAATGGTTCAGCTGGCAACGCGAGCGATGGGGGGATGGTTCAGGCAGTGACGTGAGTGATGGGGGGCGATGGGGAGAGACGGGGAGCGGCCGATGAAGCTTTGCTGGCCCACCCGCTGCTCTCCTCCTGCTGTGTGGCCCGGTTCCTAACGGGTCTCGGACCCACACTGGTCCGTGGCCTGGGGGGGGGGGTCAGGAATCCCTGATGTAAAGAACACCCACTTCACACGTCTTTATCCAACTGAGGTCACATGTTTACCTTGATAGTCATAGAGGCAGGATCAATCTCTGTACTCATTTACCCTAAAGATTAATTTGTCCAAATCAAAAGCCTTCACATGTTAAATAGAGCTTTATCATTTGCTCACATGAAACCACATTCCCCACCATACTGTGAGGTAGGCAACAAGTAAAACTGCCCCCATTTTACAGATGAGAAACTTGAGGATCAGTGAGAGTAGGACCAGTTGTGGTTGTTATAGGTGCTGTTTTATAGCGTTGACATTATTTTTGGAGGTCACAGAGCTAATGGCTGTTGGAGGCTAGACTCAAATTTTTGTCTTCCGGTTCCTGGGTCAGTGTCACATTTCTTGACCATACATTGTATATTACACATACTACTTTATTTTTATGTTAATTATTTATAAATGATACTGTATGAGTGTTTATTCCCGGCTGACTCACAGGGAAGGCAGATTTCATCTTTGTGGAGAGTTCGCATTTGGACTGGTGGCTTCCCTTATTTAACTGAAAATTACTGCCTTCACTCGGGGCCATTAGCACATCAAAACGGTGTTTGTTGAGCCAGGAAAAGTGATACATTATGCTTGCATTTATTCTTTGGTCCCCAAAGACTAATTGTTGGTTTGTGTTTTTAAACATGCTTTCAAGTGCTAAGAGCCCCTAATGAGTTAAATTAACAAACCGTTAGGGTTAAGAATAATGGCGTGACGTGGGCACCAGGATGAGACAGTGACTCAAACACTACAAACCCCTCTATTTCTGATGCTATTTGTCACGTGACAGAGTGTTTCTTCTACACTGTTCTTCAGTCCATACATCAGTCTTACAGCGAGGGCACTGAGGCTTAGAGAAGCGAAGTGGTGTCCGTTCAGAGCTCGTAAGGGGCATTCAGTTGTGGGTTGTGGTACCTCCAGAGCCCACCCCAGAGAGCACCTGTGTGCTGATGGTGTCACACATTTGGTCAGGTTTTGGACATGCATGGCGCTTGTCAGGTTTCTATTATAAACTGCCCAGAACCCACCTCAATACTGGCTTGGAGGTGATGTCCCCTGATTCCACTTGAAGACCTGACTTATTAGCGGAGGGCAGTCTCGTCATGCAACTAAGTGACCCATGGTAAGCACTCTAGGAAGCTGTTAAAAGAAATGTTGGGGGGCTGCCCCTAAACTCTGCTGAGGTGATCAGCTGATTTCTCTGAGTGGATGGAAACCCAGCCCTACTCCCCAGTGATAAAGCAGCAGCCATGTTTGGAACATCTGGAGACATCCTCTGAGTGCATCTGTTCCCAGGGGGCCTAGGATACCACAGTTTCAGGATGAGGTTGTTAATCTTAACTACCACCATCGTTTCAGCTTCCTTGGTATTGGGTGCTTAGTGCTCCCTGTATGTATGATATCGAATCATCTCAACTGTCTCATGGGGTCAGTACTATATTTTCCTACCTTGCAGAAGAAGGTATTGAAGCTCAGAGCAGGTGAGTGGCTTTCCTGAAGGTACAGTAGCCACTGCTCACGTGTCTCCTGCTGCACTTGCTGGCTTCCTCCCTTGGGTGGTTCTAGCATCATTGCTTGTTCTCATGATCTGCTCAGCTGAGCTCCAGAGGTATCAGATTCATCACACCCTATCAAGCCAGGGCCAAAGCTAAGCTGAGGAGGTCGGTGAGAATGAGTCAGGAGGTTCAGGTCACTGGCAGGGCCTAAATCAACCACACACAGCCCTCATATTTTAGGAGACTGGGGA
This sequence comes from Tursiops truncatus, assembly GCF_011762595.2. Taxonomy (NCBI): domain Eukaryota; kingdom Metazoa; phylum Chordata; class Mammalia; order Artiodactyla; family Delphinidae; genus Tursiops; species Tursiops truncatus. Next base: position 12,457,296 of record NC_047049.1, read on the forward strand.
AGATGGGCCAGGAATCACTCAAAATCAAGGGCCTCTGCTCTGAGGGAGGTGTGTTTCATTGCACTTAGCAAAATAAATCATCTGACCCTGTCTGAAGTTTTCTAACCAAAAAGTCCAGCTCCCCAGATTCAACCTCAGCATGGCCTGTGTGCTATTCTGAGCCATACAGCACTTATGGGGTCTGCCTGGTGTGAGGGGAATTGGGCTGCTTCTTAATACATAATAATCATCATTACCTCTCAATTATTTAACAAATAGACGAGCGCAGGGCCATGTTATTTCAAAAGAGCCTCCTGAGAGTAGGGCTGGAGATCTCCAAGTGCTACCCAGAATTAGCTGGGAGAGGGCAGGCGATCAGATCTTTTAATATGTACCCAGGGGAAAGTGCACATATCATGTACTAATAACTTAGGCAGTGTCATAAGTGTTCCATGCCCTTTCCCTCTAAGCTCTGACCTGGGAGACACCCTGCTCCTTCTTTTCTTGCTAAGAGAGAGCCAGTCCACGGAAGAGGATTCAATCAGAACCCTTCTGTTATTAGCACAGGTGATGAATGGGCTACCTTGCTCTCAAACCTAGCAGACCCACCTCTAAGTTGGAGACCAAGTAGCCATTCAGGAAAGATGAAAAAAAAAAAAGTGAAAAGGAAAAAAAAAATCAGTAAATGAAGCAGTGTGGAAAAAAGAAATTAAATTGTTTGGTGTTGTGTAGACCAAAAAAAAAAAAAAAGTAAAAACATAAAAAAAACAACAACCAAAAAAACTGGATTGTAAGACATCACCCTCCCCTTTTCGGAATTATAGTAGCTACCTTGTGTTTTGAGTTTGCCAATAAGCGAGTACTGCTAAAATTCTATGAAACAGTTGCTTTGGGCAAGTTAAACATAGCCCATTTTCTTGAGAAATATATTTACTCCCCAAGGCAATTTTTAGTGTCTTAAACAAGCACTGTTTCCTATGAGAAAGTAGGAACAAGTAAGACCTTTCGTTTTATATTCAAGAATTGCTTTAGATTTAACGTAGATTGCAACTCTGAAAGGAGCTTCGGCTTTTCTGGTGCCATGAAAACTAAAATTAAATTTGGCTTTAGCTAAAAATCCTCAATGCATAATGAGGATTAAACGTTAGGGCTCAGGCTGCCCATGAAACTTTTGATTTTGTGTTGATTGGCGTCTCTGAACACTCAGAGCAGAAGGCACATGTTTAATTTACAGGAATATGGGGACTTCAGGTACTCTGCTTGCTAGCTTTGTGTCTTTACACCGAGTGAATAGCTGTGCACTTCTCGTAGCATCAAGGACTAGGGAAGTAAAGGGGAGAGAAGAGATTACCCTTTCAGAATCCCGATTCCCACTAAACCAAAGGTAAGCTCTTTGTAACTATTGATCAGGAAATAAATCCTCTTTAGTTTTCCACAGATGCAGGAAAACCTCTTCTCCCTCTGCTTTTCTTCAACTCTTCCTGCAAACACATAGTTCATACTGACCTAGCATTTCTTCTCACAGACTGCCAATTTGGAACTTTTCTGACCTTAATTGCTGAATTTTGTTTTTTGCCTCCTCAAAACAGGAAGTGAAAATACCTCAGCTGGTGAGTTAAACTTTTCTGTCCAAAAAATGTTCCAAACCATTTACCATTTTCAATTCACCCGGTAGGGAAAACAGTAATATATTGCGAACTTAGCCATGTCATTGGAGCCTCTCAAATCTCACATTCAGTATCTTCAAACAATGCTTTTAATTATATTCAAGGAGTAACGATGTAAGTACTTTAGAATTTTCTGTTAAGAATTAGATTATGACTCTACATGATTCTAAGGAACCCATCAATATTTTTGAGGCTCTATATATTTTTCTTATTAATGCTCTGCCCAGAAATACTCAACTTCGCTCAACTCACAAGTCTTTGCCAGCGGTAGCTAATGATCAACCAACCACTGCAGAGGTGGTGGAGGGGGGAGTGATGATTAGAGCATATATGTTTATGTTATTTAAGTAGAAAATCCATGTGCCATTGGTAATGAATTGAAGGTTAAGTGACAATTTTTCTTTACAACCACTCTTGTCGTATAGTCTGTGAACTGAAAACTGGATTAACCTTTAATTACCCTCTACGATCTCTCAACCCCAAGACAACATTCCCACTCCTACCAGTAGTATTTGCATATACAATTTAATGAGAGAAACATCTGTTTGCATATTTGGTATCATTAATATTATGCAGATAAATAGATACGCACAGTGTGATGGGCATTCGTGTTAATGTCTCATTTTCTTTCTTCATTTCTAGTCTTTCTTCCTCCACCCACTGATTCAGCTAGACTTGTATTAATTAGAAGCAAAGCCTGTCTAGAGCCAGCAGCCTTGTGCAGAATGCACAGATGCAATAGGATCTGAACGCCTGCAAAGCCACATTTTATTCAACTGGGGAAAACACTGCTGGGTTTTACGAAATGTACACTTTATAGGCTTGTGTGAGTGTCTGCGTGTGTGTGTGTGCGTGTGAGTGTGTCTGCGTGTGTGTGCGTGTGTGTGTGTGTGTGTGCGTGTGTGTGTGATTTAAACAAAACTATGCTTTCCCCTCTTTAATCAAACATTTAAAGAAATCCTTTGTCTATCTTAGGAAATATTTGCTTTCGTACACAGCTTTCCTCTTCAATGACTGTATCAAAAACTTCCTATATGGAGTTTGACAATTTTAGCACTGACAGAGCCCTTGGAGGCCAAGCCAATCAAACCTTTATTTTTGAGCCAGGCTGAGTGACTTGCCTGCAGTCACCTTAGTGGCTAGTGATGTAGCTGGGCCTGGGCAGGGGTCTGAGCCTCTGGACATGAAGCCTAGTGCTTTGTCGACTGAAATGTGCTGCCTCTCTAGGTGAATGAAGTTTCAAGACATTTACAAAAGCCAGTAAACCCATTTCAAACAGTTTTCTAGAAATTCTATGTGGTTATTAACTGAGGCCATTTTAAAGGTGTACACATATGCATTATGAATATAAGATGCACTCTATAAATACAATCTTTATCAGTAAAGGTTATGTTTTGTGTATAAGTGTTTTGATTTTTGCACGTGCAAAGCTTCTGTTTCTGCATTGATCCAAAGATAATGAAAGATTCCTTAAAGATTTTCAGGGCTTTAATTTCATGGTGCATTTTTCAATACTTCTTTCAATATGAAAATAAAGTGCTGCTTCTTTATGCTTTTTAAAGTAGAAAAACTCTCAGTTCTGACTTAATTTCACCCCCTTCTGATCATAAGCCTTGAGCCACGCACCATCCCCTTTAGTACTTCCAGCTTCCCAGCATATGCCGTGGAAATTATTTGATAGAGCTACTCCCCATGACTGTATTGTCTCATCAGAATGAAGAAAATTCTTGGCTTTCATTAGTGAATCCATCCTCATTAATTCAAACTAAGTGGTGGTGGTGGTGAAGGGGCAGCCAGATTAACTAGTGAATACTTTGAACCATAGAAATTTTTTATGGGAATGTACTATTCTTACTTCCATGGATGTTCTGTAATTAGAGCTGGGCTGTGACTCTAAAGGTCTTTAGGATACATGATTAACTCAGTTGGTTTGTGATTTCATATCCATTATTTGCAGGCAAAGGTGCATTACTAAACTATTGGAAGCGAATTGTTCTCTAAACACTTTCAAAATTCTCCTTGTACCCTACCTGCTCACTTACACTATCTGTAAAATAAAAAGCATTTCTAGAAAAGAAAAAAAAGGGAGAGCTAGTTCAGATAGAATATGGGTTACTGTCATTTCTAAATAAGTAAGATATTTACCATATTCTCCAAGTAGAAATGGGTACAATGTCACAATTTGATTTCAAAAGACATTTTGAACACCTGATGTGAAAAGGACACTGATCGAGAATTAGGTTTCTATCTGAAGAATAATCATTCTGTACAATCATTTTAGATGCTCTGTCTCCTACTATTGTCCGGCAAGTAACATTTAAATACTAGGTGAGAATGTCTCCCTGCCAATTGTGACTGTGAATGCCTGACACACCAATAATAACAATATTCAATGTTCATTAACAATAAACATTTGTTGGATGGCTGAATGGATGGGTGGATGGATGGATTGTGGTAGCATGAGGCATCCTGACTCTGTTAGCCATTTCTAGAATCTGAAGGAGCCCACCATTTCCAATGACCTAAGTACAAATTCTAGTCGTTGGGCAAATTTTCGTAAAGAGAGGTGTCACTATAATTCATGGCTTCTAGCAATAGCTGTTCTATGATGTATTTCGTGGGTATCCAAATATGAATTCCTAATCACTCTAGAATTGCTTGGGTAGCAAAGTTAAGGGGTGTGTGTGTGTGTGTGTGTGTGTGTGTGTGTGTGTGTTGGGGGATTCATAAGGAATCTACCCAAAATTGCATTTAATAGACAATTGGAAAGTACAAATTAGATTCCAGCTTCATGGTGACCCATATATTTTAAAATTTATGCTGCAACTTATTCTTGTTTTTACTTTATATTAGACTTGTCTTATAGATGCTCTTATTGTGTTTCTGGCTGTATTCTAAACTCTAGAAGTTATAGTATATGCTCTTGGGTATACTGATTTATGGGTCATGAATACATTTACTCCAAGACAGGAGGGAAAAAGGTTAGAAGGTTCAGGGCCAGATTTCCCTTGTGGGGTGTTAAGGGTGCATCTGCTGATCTACTGGTTGGAACTTCTTTGGCTCCTGCCGTAATGGTAGTTCACCTGTTTCTGACTGATTTAGGTCAGAACTCTTGGCATGTGATCAAGCTTCTGGTTGCATTAGGAATTGGAAGCACAAATGCCTTACTTAGATGCACTAGAAGAATCTCTGGGGTAGACCTTGGGTTTCCATGGGCCCATCAACTCTGGGGCATTTGTCACTGTCAGCAATACACTGGGGCGAGGAAAGAAAATACTAGCGCTTCTATTAACATATTTTCATGAAAAAGATAAGAAGTAAAATAAGCATGACTAGTACTTATTATAACGGATGAAATCTGTATATGCATATAATTTAATCGTACATATGCTGAGGATGATCAAATCCTTTTGCAGGGATGGGGATACATGGTCAAAAAAGTTGGGAGACCTCTAGCCTATGGGAAGATGCACTGCATTTCCTAGGACAGCTGATCGGGGCTCTTGTCTACCTTTCCAGTTTCTTTCTCCCACTCCTTCCCGATCATTTCCTGTAGCTCTGGACAGTCTGGATACCCCACCCAGCTTTCAGATCTGGGCTATGCTGTTGTGTCGCTCAGGGCCTTTGCACCTGCTATTTTTTTAACCTTAGGTTTTCTCTTCCCTCTGCTTAGTGAATCTTCGTTTTACTTTTGTAAACAGTTTCCTGTATTTTTTGGACTGTGTGGGTCTTTCTTTCCGAGGGCTCTACCGTCCCCTCCTCATGTCTCTGTCACAGCTTTATGAGTTTACTGCCCTGTTGGTCTTCTGAACAGCATGAGGGCAGAGATTGTTTGTTGTGCCTTGGTGCATAAATGCTTGGAGAATGAATGAATGGAAGACGTGACAGTAGTCTTCACTGACAACGAGCTGCACTGTTTGGACCCTGTGGCTTGTTCAGGTCACCAGGAGGGGTCGCTGTTGGCACTTCTTGTAACGGGGAGAGCCTAGCTGTCAGATCTTGGCTAACAGTGAGTTCCTTCCCAACATGGCAGAGTCTAATTTCAGGTTAAGTTCTTCCCCTACCCCTTCTCCCACACAATCACTTAGGAGGGGGAGAGAGACTAAGCCAGAAGGCAAAGCAGAGCCTTGGACTTTATGATGAAAATTCTTTTTGTACCTGGGTTACCCTGGACATTGTGGTCTGGGAGCCCCTAACATGTGGGTCCATCCTTGGATGGAGTCACAAATGCTACTGGAGAAATTGTTGATGCTGTCTTGCTTCTTCTAGACCAGAGAAGTCATTCTGGAACAAACAATGGAATATTAAAGAGGGTTTTGAAAATATCATTGGCTGAGAGACAGCAACCAACACCCAGGAGCAGATTTTGTGAGGCACAAAATCACTTTGCTGCCTCTGAATGCAGCTGGGTCGGAAGGTTCATCTGGCTTCCCTTGGTAAACTGGATAGAAAAATGCACCAAAGTAGGCGAGATCTTTGTATTAACCATAATGTCAGAGAATGCATTGCCATTTGCCATGACAAACTATGTTTTTAAGAGGCAAGCAGTTAGGAAGGAGTTGCTGCAAATAAAAAAGGGGTACAGAATGTTTCAGTCCCATCCTTTAAAACTGCTCTTCATTTTTTCCACTTTATTTTAGTTCCAGGACATTTTTATACCTTGGTAATAAATTAACATTTCAAAAGTACTTTTACCTGCTGAGATGGTTCATTCTGCTAATATGGGTAACACTGTGGGCTCGAATAATTAGTGTAAATTGCCTTTGAATAACACAGAGCTGGGAACAACTCTAACTTGCCAGGGCTTAATGCCCCTTGCTGTACAGGATGAAGAGTCCTTAATGGGGCCTGGAAAAACAACTAATACCTACAAATCAAAGGAGAAAAGCCGTTTTTGATGCATTTGTCTGAGAGTGTGAGTTTTAAACTAAATTGTTAACACTTCCTCCCCTGCTGAGGGTCATGGATTAGCTAGGCTGGGAGATTCTTTGAGAATCTTTCACACTGACCAGGGGAGGTAGGGGGTTCCAAATACAAGTGTTTTCTTAACCCTAATCCCCACCTCCCTGACCAGGACAGCTCTGCATTTCCCTCTAATTAGGTGAAGAATTAGGAGGTGGATAAATGTGTTCGGGGATGAGGATAAAGTGATTAGTTCACTCCAGACCATGATAGCGATTCTGAGGCACTACTTAGTTCCTTTCAAGATGATAACTTTTCTCTTTTCTACAAAAACGTATTCGAGCAAACCTCAAACATGTATTTATAAGCAATGATAATTATCTTCAGGCAAGTTTGGGACAGCATATTGACAAACGATTTTTACTCCCCTTTGCATTTAGCTGCTTTTCATAAGATTTTTATCCCATAGAGGAAAATCCAGAGCAGTTTCTAATCGGACTCAAGTTTTATAATTATTTGTGCAATCGAACACAATCTAATAACCTAACCCAAAAATAATGCATTCACATTTAAATGATCCTTTCAGTGAAAGGGTGGAAAGGACACATTGCTTAGGAGCTGAGATAAAACCTTTTTGACACTTCTTCTGCATATGAATGGATGCTACTGGGTATGCCTTTTTTTTTTTTAAAGATCTTGTAGATATTCTTCACTGAAGTGTAATTTTAAATCTCAGGCTGATGAAAGCAGTTACAGAATAGCTTCAAACTTTGGTGATATTAGCAACCTTCACCCATGACGACTATCCCAGAGCTATCTAGATTTCTAAATCAGTTTCTGCACACAAAACCCGCAGCCAGGTACCAAAAAGAACATATCGTCTTTTACACTCCGTTCCAGAACTGCATGCATCCAATTTTCCTCTGCTTTTGCCATTTTGCTCACTTGTAGGCTGAATGTGTCACCTTTTAGTCTTACCTGGTACATGTCTTTTGTGCTATAAACATATAATGAAGATAACCTCAGGAAAAGGAAAAGTGTTAGTGATAAATAACAAAACATAATGTTCTTCTACCTCTTTTCCGAGGGCGTTGGAAGGCCCCAGGCGTTTTTCCCCTTGGTTCTGTTTGAAGACCCATGAAAAGCAATGATCTAATTGTGACCTTTCAGAACAAGTTCTCCCTGTTTCCTCCTTGGACGTTCATCTCTGAGGATTATAAATGAGCCAGAGCAAAACAGAGGTGAAAAGTACAACTGTAGCTGTGCTCTGGGTCTCCGGGCTTAATTTTTCTTCTCTCTCTCTTTTTTTTTTAAGTTTAGTGTTTTATTTTTTTAATCTTATACTTATTTATTGAAATATATGTTAATTTTCCCCCCTTTTTAAAAAATTGAAGTATAGTTGATGTATAGTTAGTTTCAGGTATACAGCAAAGTGATTCAATTATACATAAATATATACCTGTATTTTTTTCAGATTCTTTTCCCTTATAGGTTATGACAAAATATTGAGTATAGCTCCCTGTGCTATACAGTAGGTCCTTGTTGGTTATTTTTTTAATATATAGTAGTGTGTGTATGCTAATCCCGTACTCCTAATTTATCTCTCCTTTCCCCTTTGGTAACCATAAATTTGTTTTCTGTGTCTGTGGGTCTATTTCTGGTTCGTAAATAAGTTCACTTGTATATTTTTGTGTTTGTTTTTAGATTCCTCATATAAGCGATACCATATGCTATTTGTCTTTCTCTATCTGGCTTCCTTCACTTAGTATGATCATCTCTAGGTCCCAGGCTTAATTTCTGAGTTAGTCTCAGCCCACTGGGAGTAGACCCTGCCCCTCCAGATCACACTATGGTGACTCATAATAATGGGAGGGAGGCACAACTCGTTATTTAAAAACAACAACAACAGCAACGTCTTTTAAACTGCTGTAAGTTTTCCTTTCCATTCCTACAAATATCACGGCTGGTTTAAGGTGTGATGCCCAATTACGCTATACAAGACAGATCACACTACATTAACCAGGATTATGTTGCCTCTTGATCTTATCAGCTTTGTTTCCTAAACTACAAAAAGATCTAACACAGCGCTGGTTAGCAGTTTGGCTTAGACAGTCTCCACAGTCATCCATCACTGTCACTGGTTAGCAAGAGGCATTAGGCACGAAGCAAGGAGGCAGGGTGCTGTGCTGATACACTCTTCCCAAGCCAGCGCTCTCATCTCCCACTGATGCTCGTCCTTCCTCACTACTGAAACTTTCTTTTCCTTGGTGAAAAGAAATCTATACCTTCTGCCTTCTGAAATCTTAGGCAGTATGTTACACACGTCAATTGTTTGCTTGTTTTTAAATTCTTAGCAGCTATAGATAAGACAGAGAGGGAACACAAGGCAAAATATACATTCCTAAGCTAAAAAGAGGGTAGAAAGTCAGATGCTTGAGGGAGAAGAGGCTAATTAGCAGATTAAATCTGACCAATACCATCTTCTGGGTTCAACTTGGATACACTGTGTGCCCATAATGGGAATTCTCAGAAGAAAGATACAGTCTAGCAACTGGGATTTAGCATCGTTTTTTTTTTTTTCTTTCCCATCAACTCCGGGATTATGCCAAACGTGTCCATTTCTGTTTTCTAGCCTGACTCTTTTAAAGAGCCCTAGGAGTTAGCTAAGATATCTGGATTCTGACCCGCCGTAAATGGGAGCAGACAGCGCCTGCGCTGGGCACTTTCCTGTGTTAGGCAGGTATCGCGGCTGCCTTGTCGGGAGATGTGAAACAGAATGAGATTTGTAAACAGAATCCATTACCCTGTTTGTGATCAAACTCTGATAGGATCAAGTAACTGGTCTCCCAGTAGAAATATCTACATGTCAAGGAGTACACTTGATAATTGTAAGAATGTAGTTAACGCAGCAGGAGAGAATAGCAAACCAGATTAACATTTCTGTTACATAATTACAAGTTCAAGGAGTTCGGCCTCTTATCACTTTATAGTGAGTATAGAAAGTAGGAGTGATCTTCTTTAATTTGTAATTGTTTAACTGAAATGTGAGGTCCAGCGGCCTTTTTCTTACCCTTCTGGGCTGCCAGACATTGGTATGCAGAGCCCATGTGAGAAGGCACAGCACACTATCAGAGGGAGACGTGTTTGATTATTCTTTAAAACCAACTAAGAGAAGTTAATCTCATTGAACTTCTTTTTATTCAACAAAAGAGTTGGATGTTTCCAAGTCTAATGTGACTATAATGTTCATTAAATGGGCTTCTTTACACCTTTAAATGGATTAACGGCACATCTTCACAGTCTAATTATTATACATGTCATTCAAAAAAATCACAGATCTAATTCAGGGGAGGTGATAAAGGCCTTTCTTTTACAATGATGGAAAAGACACTGCAGTAAATGGGTGTGATTTTTATCTGGGCCATTTTTTTTTTAAAGGGCACATGCTGCTCCGAGGAGGTGGGAGGGGAGGATGTGGGGAACATGCCAAGTGTTTCTGCCCTGGTAATTTGCGTTTGGAGATTTAGGAGCTGACCATGCCGGAGCTTGCCCCTTCCGGACTCACCGTGCCAGGTACCTTAGCGGTTCCTCCCACCCAAGCCTGCTCGGCTAATGACTTCAGTCTGTCCAAGACAGCTCTTCGGCAGATAAGCGATAAATTATGGACAGCCCCCTTTCAGTCTCAGGCCTTTGGGGCTTCTCTGAGTTCCTTTACCCAGACCTTTGTTGAAAGGCAGAGACACCCTCTCATCACGCCCCAAGAAATAGCAGTTCGGTTTTCACACGTACCTTTCACATGTATCTTTGGGCCCGTACTTGTCTCCTTTTTGGCTGGGGGAGCATTAAACTTGACATAGTCTGGCAGCTCACTGGTGTCCTGAGAATGTCACAGGCCTTGCTTGGTGCAGGTGGGTACAGAATGTTCTAGAGGCCATCGCAGAGCTGCAAGGACATTTCTCTCCCTAGGGGATGGGAAGTCTAGAGGGGGAGCCCTGGCACCCCAAAGGGAGTGATTCAGGCTTTTTCCGGTTTAAAGCTGAAGAACGCGGAGGTTTGTCTTCATTCATTCATTTCGCCAGTATTTACTGGGAAACGATTCTAGGTCAGGTACTGGGCATAGCCTAGGAGACGCAGCGCAAAGATGCACAGACACAATTCCTCCTCTCAGGGAGCAATCAGTCTAAGAGATACGGATAGATAATTTTTTAAATCAAAGGAGTCCCTAAATTTTCTGGATGAGAGGGGCTTCGAGTTGACAATCTGGTTAGAAGTTGACTCTAGAGGACTTGCTCTGAGGTTGTGCTTGCCTAGGAAGCTCACACGGTTTTTATTTACATTGTACCTCCATGGAGTTGCTTTGTAGTGGTGGCTGGAGACCTGGGGGAAGAAATGAAGCACCTAACCCCTCCCTTGGGGCCACCACGAGACACCTTCCTTGGAATCAGTCAACAACCTTTTTACCTCCTAGGGGTACTGGGGAGGGATCACAGGTGAGGACGTAGGGTGTGTCTTTGGAGCATCTTCCTGGCATCATGGAAGAAGCATACACTGTGTCAGGTAACCCAGGGGGGAAACACCAGCACGGCTGCTTCCAGCGATTGGCCTGTCAAGTTACTCATCTTTTTTAAGTCTCAGTTTTCTCCTCTGTAAATAGGGATAATTATACCCATCTTTCAGTGTCCTTGTGGGGATTTAGAAACAACACATATATAGAGGGTCTAGCGCAGTGCCTGGCACATAGTAGCTGTTTAGTAAATACTAGTCCCCCTGTTCTTCCCTATCATCTGCCCCCTTCATCATTCTCTTCTTCCCTGTCCCACTATTAATTCTCACAGTGAATCATTTTACTCTGAGTTAGGTCTTACTTCATGACCAAAGTGTAAAGCTCAAAGCCTATCTGTACTGGGGTCTGGCTTCCGAAAGGAAACTCCTAAGACATTCAAAATCCTAAGGAGCCGTGGAATGATGCCCAGTGGGGTTGACATTTGGGCAGATGGACATGCCTTCGATGTGGACAGCCACAGAGCCACGTGACCACAGATTCCCACAGCCAGAGGCCCCATTTCAGGCTGCATGGTCTCAGTCTAAGCCTGCTACCTCAAATGCCACCTTAGGCCTGGCCAGGGTCTGACTTACAGCTCTGGAATATGCACGAGGTTGGTGTGGCCCGGGCTTAGCACGTGCTGTCCCCAAGCCTGAGCTGCCCAGGCTCAAAGCTGAGATGTGACACTTTTGCTCCCATCGCTGCCCATCTTCTGGTCTCCTTTGTATCTGGTGTTCCACAGGATATGGCAGCAATGGGTGAAGATACTCTTAGAAATGCCTGCACTGAGGCAGTAAACTCTTTCATAAATCATTTAAGATCCATGCTGTACCAACATCAATTATGAGAATTAATTGCCCCCTAAAACATGAGGAATTGTGCTACAGAGAGTCAACATGAGCTCAGGAACTGTAAGCCTCTTCCTCCTGTCTTCTGAAGGCACGCCAGGCAGGTACCTCGATAAAGCAAACATCAGCCTTTTGTTGTGTGCTAGGTACTATGTCCCCGTTTCCAAACCAATAAATACTAAATGAGTAAACAATTTTGTTTTCTCTCTGCGCTATAAAGAGTCAGTTTTATTTGGCCAAGTAACTGCAGGGAATATCATTAAATACTTTTCCAATAGTGCTTTCTCTAAGCCAGAGTCTGCTCTTGGAGAATGCCTACAGATCAATCTAGAAAGTCAAGGTGGAGAGAGGTGGGGTGCAAACCCAACTCTCTATAAGAGGCCCCTCAAAATTGGAACTGTCCTCACCGAGAGAGAAATCGACAGTGGAGACACGTATTGTTTACTTACCCATTTACTCTCTCACTTGTCTTATTACTTTAATGAGGTACCATGGAATATTAAATTTCAGGAATTAAAATGTTACCCAAACAAAGACGTTCTGTAATAATAAAAAGCCAGAGAAAAATTTAATTATAAAAATCTGATTTCAGGATATTTAATAGAATTCTAATATTTTATTTTTTATGTATAGACTGTATATATGGATGTAACTTTTATAGCATAAATGTGTGGTTAGATATATAAATAACCTGCATGTTACACATGAGATGATATTAACACCAAAAGTCTATACTCTTTAGCCAGAAACCAGATTACTACTTCAAGATTTTTCTCTTCCGGGGCATTCTGTGAGATTCCTATTTCCATCTTAGATATACTTGATTCATAAGGTAGGAAGAGTTAAACATGTTTTAAGTTAATTTTGTCCTAGGTTTATCAGGTAATAGACAGCATGCTTTGATTTGCACTTATGCAGAGACCTGACACCAGCTTCGAGGCTTGGGAGGGAAAAGGATCTTTGTTCAGGAAGTTACTTATTAGACAATTAACATGTGGAAACTATACCGAACGGTATGTGCAACTGGTAAGTTCACGTTGAATTTCCAAAGGGCGGAGGCTCATTCTTCTTCTAACAAGACCGTGACAACTCTTGCTGATGGAATAAATGGGATCATTATATTTCAGTCTCCCAGTGATTATCAGAAATGAAGCTTTGTGAATTCTTTCCTAATGGGGCCACCTGTCACCCTTCCGTCTTTGTATATAATGGTATTTTGTTTCTGAAGACCTCGGCCCAAGTTTAGCTCTTCCAAATGTGAGGGACCATGTCCTGACTCCCCCTGTCTTGCTGTGATGAATAGATATATTTTCAGCCAGTTACGCACCTTCCACCCAACATGTGATTCTGTGCAACCAAAGTGACTATGGCAGGTATGTAAAGCGACAGCAAAGCCAGGTGTTCCACCTTCATTGCTTGCCCATCAGCAGAGTTGATTCCTGAGACATCCGCAGCAGGAGGGGACTCACCTCCCTGCCCCCATTCCCCCCCCACCCCCAGCCTGCTGCCAGCTGCTCTGGGCTTGTGGCAGCTGCATCAGGCTGTTGCAGACACTGAGAGCTAGCAGTGGCTCACTGTGGCCCGAGGTCAGGTGAACTGGGCTTCCAGGATCTTACTCAGGGACTCAGCCAGAACGCCAGCTCCGCATCTCTTCTACTGGCAGGCTGGCCGCATACGCTCAAGGCTTTTCCTCTGAGGCTGGACAGAGGATGCAACTTGGCTCTGAGATCACTTGTGTGACCCACAGGCTCTTAGGGGTGCAGCTGTCTTGTAGATCTCTGGTGGATGATTCAAGATTTTTCTCTACCAGGGCATTCTGTGATGGCCCTATTGCCATCTTGTTTGATCTGTGAGATAAGGTAAGAAACGCTAAACAACTCACCATGTTTGACGTTAATTTTGTTCTGGGTTTACTAGGGAATAGCCAAAATGATTTGATTTGTCCTTATTCAGAGACCCGACACCAGCTTTGGATGCTTGGGGGGGGAAAGGATCTTTGTTCAGGACAAATAACATGTGGGAAACTAACCAAACAGTATGTGTTAGTGGTAAGTTCACGCTGCATTTCCAAAGGTGAAAGCCTACCTCTTCCCTTTCTCACGGGGCCAGAAGCCTGCGTTATTGGGTCCACTGATAGCTTTAGACTTTCTCCCAGAGCGGGTATGGGGTGCGGTGGGGACCTCCGAAGGGTGCGGCCTGGCACAGTGTCCTTGCCAGGGGTCTCCTCTCCTGGGCAGAGCTATGTGGACAGAAGACCAGGCCCACAGCAGCTGATCTGATAAAGTACTTTCATTAGGTTGTGCTTTGTGCTCGGTTCTCTGAAACAAGGAGGGGAAATCCTCGGAAGGTCTTTTTCATTTGAGTGAAAAGTGCTTTTCAGGGCTTGGGAGTCGAGACTCGGATATAATATTTGAGTGCAAGTCTGCACAATCACAAGTGCCTGGGCACATTTCCTTACCTCAGTCCTACAGGTCCATGTGGATCGGGGCCGTAACATTACGGGGAAATATAATTTCACGGTAATTAGGACTTCTCACAACCCACTTCCTGAAAGGTTCAGGTTTGTGCTAGTGAGGCAAGATTTAATTAGTAATCAAAAGCGTTCACTCCAAACATAGGAAGAATCCTCGGGACTTTCTTATATCACCCAAAGATGTCCTTGTTCCAAGCTGGGCCCAGGGAAAGTGAGTCCCAGACTGACACCTTAACCTATTTCACTCTCAAATTCTCTCGCAAGTGATGGTTCTTCAGAAACATCGCCAAGCCTCCTTCCCTTCCCCCAGCTGGACAGACGGTCACATCACTGCCCGAGTGGCTGAACTGAGCGCTGCCATCCTCATGCAGCAGGCTGTGTGATTCTGACCACAGCCCCCCACATTGACACCTGTTGAAATAATATTGGAATCACTTTTGTAACTAATCGCTACCAAGACGTCAGCTCCTTTAGTCTGACGATGGGACAACCCAGGAGACTCTGTTCCTGCCCGGGCTGAGGCTCCTAGCCGAGTCCAGGCTTGTTGTCTATTATCTGACAAGCCCAGGACAAAATTAACACTAAATATAAGGTAATTTAATTAATTTCTCCCATCCCAACAGGCAGGTCCCAGCACCCTGGCACCCCCAGGCCTTCTAGCAAGCAGAGGAGCGTTGCACCCCCAGCGAGTAAACACTCGGGTTGTGCTTTCATTATTTTACGTGGGCGATTTGCAACCAAGGATTTCTATGAAACTCCTTTAAGCACTAAAGCAAAAGTATAGTTTTTTCTTATCCTTAAGGACATGTAATAAATTGTGTGAAAATTGTTCACAGGAAAACATACCTTGTAAGAGTCAGGATTCTTCAAGGAATGTGTGTGTGCTTTCTGGAGAGGAGTGGGGAAAGAGAAGAGTGAGAAGAGGGCAGGGGGGGAGAGAGAGAGAGAGAGAGAGAGAGAGAGAGAGAGAGAGAGGGAGCGTGCGCGCAGAAGACCCTGGTTTAAAAGGAACAATAATAATAAGACAGTCTGAAAGGGTCAAAAAAAAAAACCCAAAAAAACAAAGAAGCTATAATAAATATAAGAAAAAATACACTTCAGAAATTGTTTTATTACGAAGACCTTCTGTGAGCCGATATTTTTAAGGGACACAAAGGCCCCTTTTATTTCCAAATTTCAACAAAGCTGACCCTTGACTTTCATCCCCAGTGAAGTGAACAGCAACCTATTTAATTATTCCTCCCATTTTCCTGCTCTCCAATATTAAGCCAACACAAAAGGACATAAAGCAACAGGTTATGAGCTTTATGATTGCAAATTGCAACTCCTCTGTCTGTAAAGATGAAGTAGACAGTTGAAAAGTCTGGGTGGGAAAAATGAGGCAGCTTGTGGCTGTAACTGTTAGCCAGCTGAGCCCTTCGCTTGTAGTCCATCACTGGAGGTCATGGGGGAATGTGGGCTTTTCCCCCATGTCCGTGGAGTGGGAGAGTTTGCTGAAAGCCTGGTCCGTGTTCTCACCTGGGACTCCCAGTGATGAGTGACAGCCAGGCTGAAGGCTGGCTGGGCTCGGTGCGTGTGGCTGGGGGCGGGGGGGGGGGGGGGGGGGGGGGGCGTGGCTATTCTCCAGGTGAAGCCGATTAGGTTAGGCATCAAAATGATAAGGAGGTTGCAGCACGTTTCCAAGTGCAGATGAAATCAGCTACCTGAGTGAGGAGAGACCAGGTCCATAAAAGCCTGCAGACCTCATTAAAAGGCAGATCAGCGGGATGGACTAAAATCATTAAATATGTTAATTTACAGCCAGGAAATGAAAACTTGGGGAGAAGCCAGTGGCTGATGGCTTGAGGTTTCATCTTGGCTGCCTGGGTTCCTTCCTTGGGTGACCTTGGGCAACCTTGGGTGCTCGAGATACCAGTTACCTTGTCTCTTTCGCGAGGGAGTTGGTGTACGTCATTTAAGTTCACCCCCATTCCATTTAGTTGATCACTCGGGACTCTAGTCACCTTGGGCAGGTGCTTCTCAGCCAGGGACATCAGAATTACCAGGGACCTTTTAAATATCCCAGTGCCCAGACCCATCCCAGACCAATTCCATCAAAATCTTGGCGGAACTCAGGAATCAGCATTTTTTCAAGTTCTCTAGGTGATTATGTGGCCAAGACTGAGGACCACCAAACTCATTCTTTCTAAAAAATAGGAACTAGAGACCCCTAACCCCCCCCCACCCCACACACCCCCGCCGCCATCTCCCATCCTTGAGAAGCAGTGGCGTTTTCTTGATGGGAAAAGGGATCAAACAACTTGCTCCAGCTTGCACTCGATTTCTGGACAAATAACTCAGGAAAAAGTGGAATCAGACAGATCACGGGTGTCGGTAACAGCAAATGGCAGGGGCCTTAGATCTGCCTGGTCAGCTTGCTGACGGACGGAGCTGGAGAAGGCCAAGCGGGCCATGCCATGCCGAGGTGGAAGGCGTGGGCTGTTTGGAGGAATTGGAGCCCATCTTTGCTTCACAGACTGGAGCTCCCAGCCCGTAGTGAAGCACAGGCATTTCTCACCGTGGTCCTTTGACTGCCCTCCAGGAGGGAGAGAAAACTGAGACCCATAAAAAAGTCAACATGAGGGCTTCCCTGAGCGCAGTGGTTGAGAGTCCGCCTGCCGATGCAGGGGACGCGGGTTCGTGCCCCGGTCCGGAAGGATCCCACATGCCGCGGAGCGGCTGGGCCCGTGTGCCATTTCCGCTGAGCCTGCACGTCTGGAGCCTGTGCTCCGCAACGGGAGAGGCCACAACAGTGAGAGGCCCGCGTACCGCAAAAAAAAAAAAAAAAAAAAAGTCAACATGAAAAGCAGGTTAGGGTAAATTACTCTGTTAGGCGAACTGCACTGCATGGACCAGTGTGTCCTCCACAAAGCTCATGTCCTCCCCAGAACCTCAGAATGTGATCTTATTCAGAATAGAGTCATTGTAGAGGTGGTTAAGATGAGGTCATCCTGGAGTAGGGTGGGCCCTTAATCCACTGTGACTAGTGTCCTTATGAGAAGATGGGGGCAGGGAGACACATGGGGATGACGCCATGTACGTTAGTTTGCTTGGGCTGCCGTACAAAATGTCATAACAGAAATTGGTTTTCTCACAGGTCTGAAAGCTAGATGTCCGAGATCACGGTGTAGGCAGATCTGGTTTCTCATGAAGGTTCTCTTCTTGGCTTGTGGATGGCTGCCTTCTTGCTGTGTCCTCACCTGGTCATCCATCGACCTGCTACCTTTGTCCTAACGTCCTCTTTTTACAGGGATGCCAGTGGTGTTGGATTGGGGCCCACCCCAATGATCCCATTTTAACTTAATTACCTCCGAATACGATCACATTCTGAGGTGCTGAGGTTAGGGCTTCAGCATATGAATTGGGGTGAGGGAGACAGAATTCCGCCCATAACACCAAGTGATGAGGATGGTAGAGATTGGAGCCACATGGTCTACAAGCCAAGGAATTCGAAGAATTGCTGGAAGAAGCACGGAAGGCTCCTCCCCTGGAGACTTCAGACGTTCTGCTGACACCTTGATTTCAGACTTCCAGCTTCCGGAGCTCTGAGACAATAAGCTTCTCCTGTTTTACGCCACCTGGTTTGTGATCATGTGTTACACCAGCCCCAGGAAATGAATACAGCTTGCCGTATGCTTTTACCTCTGGGCGTCTACGGCATGACTTAAATGTCTAGACACGGTGAAGGCTCATGCCCTCCAATCGAGCTCGTGCTGTCCCCGCAGGCTACAGCGAGGGGCGGCAGGACAGCCTGAGGAGTGGATTTCTCACCCGTTGCTACGGCTGCCGCCACTGCCACACTCCACACACTTTTCCACGGGGGACCCCGGGGAAGGCCGGGCCAGGTTGGGCACAGCAGGGCTAGCCCGGGGTTATGGTCAGGAGGGATGCCCCCCGTCACGCCTCGCTTTTTACTGGGGAGTGGTCCTTTGAGCGCAGTGCTGGCTGCAGATCACTCATCAGAAGTTCTGCGTGGGATCGGCTCTCATCTTGGGACTGAGGCGTGATTTTAACAGAGGTCTGTTGCCTATTTATTGCTCTCAGCATCCAGCCCAACCCAAGCTCCTTTGCCAGCAGCGACGCCTGGGACCCAGGCCCTTGTGTGGGCAGAAGTGCTCAAGCCGGGCGGCAGCAGGCCCACACCGCCGGCATCCTTGTGAAGTGACGGGTCAGTGTGGACCCGCGTTGTTCAGTAAGTTCATTTACAAAAGGAGATTGGTGTGCTCCCCCCTCCCCGCCTCCTTCAAAGGGTTTAGCTGACCGGCTTTGGACCATACAGGCAGGTTTCTGACCGTGGAAGGCCCAGAAAAGGGGAATAGGCCACAGAGACTACACGGGGAAAATGTGTAGGAAGAAGCGCCAACTGCAAAGGACAGAGCACGACACGAACCCCAGAACCTCCAGACAGTCGAGCTCTGCTGGGGGCCGTTGAAGAAGCTGAGGCTGTGCTCGCCATGGCAGAAACCTGTGGCGTGGGTTTAAACAGGGAAGTGAAGACGCAGGAAAGCAGCTTCCGTGAGGTGCTTTGCCCACAGGAAGTCTGTGGTCCTGGGCTCTGCTTCTTGCTGGATCCAGGCAGGGGGAGGCTTTGCAGCTGCCAGCTCCCCTCTGGGTCAAAGCAGAGAGTTAGGATGCACGACCTCCAACCTCCCGTGACTTGGTCACTTTTCTTTGCAATCAGTGAACGTAGCAGGAGCATGCATAATTTGGTTTGGTTCGTTTGTTTGTTGGCTTGCTTTTGGCTCCTAACCTTGCCAGTGAGTCCAGGTGTGTAAATCAGGCCCTTGAAGCCTCTTTGAGAAGAAGGAGGACCCGAGGGGGGAGACCAGGCAGCGCTCAGCATCCGTCCCCGCTGTGTAGCTGCAAGTAACGAGCACATAGACGGCTGTGCAGAACCCAGGGCTTGTCTGAAACTCTGCTTCCAGGGGCACTGGGTTTAAGAGTGATTTTTAAATTCAGGAAAAAGGGAGAGAAGGGGCTGAGGAGAGGAAGGGACCCCAAAATGGAGAACTGCCCCAATTAGACCAGCAAACAGCAGGCAGCCTTTCTCCCCGGCAGGCAGCACCCCAGCACACGATGAGTGACAAGAAGCCGCTGCGAGGTGCCCACTTTTTCAAAGGGAAAATGTAATATGTAAACAGTCAACATCTTAACAAGCTATAAACGACCAGCCCTGACTTCTAGCAGATTTACTGATGCCTGAGTGACTAAAATTCACAATGTTTTTTCAAACCAACTCTGCTAATTTGTGGCCTGGTGTTCATTAGGAACCGCCTCCAGCTCCGCTTCCAACTTAATGATGCAGGGCTGGGTCTGAGCCCTTTTCCACCGGGGGTGCGGGCCCAGGGCAGTTCAATCTTGTCTTCTTCTCTTTCTCACCACGGCTGGCCTTGTACCTCACAGGATAGGATATGTTTGTTTTGTTTTAAAATTCTAGCGTTTCAAAAATCACCCATCATTTATCACTCATCTTAGATGAACAATTGCAGGTTGGTGCCGGTGGGATGCTTTTCCTCCAGACTCCTCCTCTCTCCACCACACCGCCTACCTCCTCCCCCCCAGGGAAATCAAGAAAAACAAGATTCTACTTGTCCAGGCCCTCAGAGCCTCCTCGGAATGGCTGGAATCGTCACAATAAGTGGTAGTAATAGAACCATATACAGGACCATAAATACAAACTGCTCTGTGGAGTGGCAAAAAATAATGAAGTAATTAGGTGAACTATTACCAGCACCTGCGACTGATTGGTACAAGCACGTCTGGGCTTTATTATTTTATTATTTGTCAGGAACAATAAGAAGATTCTGAAGTTGCAGAACTTCAGCCCTTGCACCCAGCTTCCCTCTCCCGAGGGCCCCCGTCACCCCCAGGGTGCGCGGTCCGGATGGGGGAGCTGTCTGCTCAGCCTGTGGAAACCCACGGCGGGTAAACGCGAGTTCTGCTTCCCAGTCCATTAGGGTTAATGCCACTTTAATTAGCAATTGATGGGCAGCCTAAGAGGTGCCACTTAATGCGCCACTTCTAGGCTAAGCATGTGTCCCAAAGACAGACCCAAAACAAGAGACCATCAAGGGAATGGAGACATTCAGAGCTACTCACTAGTGGCTCTAAGTGGAAATGACCGTTCGAATGCTCACACTGCAATCTTGTACTTGGCAGGCTGCCCTTCCTCCTTGTTGGGATTTCTGCACCGAAGTGCCCAACTGCCAGTAAAAATAATAATTTGATGATGATGATAATAGTTAACGCTTATAGTATTACTATGCACCCGGCCCTGTTTTAAGCATTGTATACGAATTTATTCATTTACTCTTCACAAGACCAGTGAGATAGATACTGTTATCATTCCCATTTTACAGATGGAGAAACTGAGGCACAGAGAAGTGAAGTGACTCCTCCAAGGTCACACAGCTAGGATTCCAAGCCAGGGAGTTTGGTGGTAAACTACACACTCTTTTTTTTTTTAAACATCTTTATTGGAGTATAATTGCTTTACACTGTTGTCTTATAAACTACACACTCTTAATCCTCTGTCCACTGCCCCTCCTCAGTGGGTTCCTTATAGGACTAGGGACCAAGGGATACCCACAGTGTGTCTGGTGGAGGCTGGGAAGGAAGGAGAGAGGTAAAGAAGTGGAAAAGAGTCATGCTAAGAACCAAGGCAAGAAAATAGTTTCTCAGACTTGTCAATGGACTTAGGAGAATCCAGTGCCTTTCCTTAGCTGGAGAAGATAGACCTCCCTCCAGGTACAACCGTCACACGTACGGAGGCACGTGCTAGAATTCTCATCCTCTTCTAGAGAAATGTGTGATGTTGAC
Organism: Tursiops truncatus; assembly: GCF_011762595.2. Taxonomy (NCBI): domain Eukaryota; kingdom Metazoa; phylum Chordata; class Mammalia; order Artiodactyla; family Delphinidae; genus Tursiops; species Tursiops truncatus. The sequence goes on from NC_047049.1 coordinate 12,478,566, forward strand.
AGAGTACAGCCTTTTGTGAGAGCCTCAGATGCACTCAGGCTCCTCTTGGGTTTCCCGCCACGCAGAACCTCTCGGGGTCCACAAAATTTGACTGGCTACTTACCTTAAGGATTTAATTTTTAAACCAGTTGAGTTCGTTGAGTTGCTAGCCAGGTGATTCTGTTTTGCAAGTTTCTGTCCAGTGGGAGAGTCATTTGCCATTTCTGGCAGAAGGAAGCTGAGCAGTGGACCTTGCTGGATGACCGCAGACAAGTTACCCAACCTCTTTGGACCTCAACTTTCTTACCTGTAAAATGGGGATAATAACCCATCTGCCTCACGGGCTGACTGTGAGGATTCAATGAGTTAATAAATGTTCTTCACTAATTACTATTTCTATGTACAAAGGTGGGTTGTCCATGAAGCCAGTGAAACTTAAGCTTCAGGTCCCTGGTCTTGCATTCTTGTGCGCCTCCTCCCCCAAAGCACTATATCTCATCCTCATTTTGTCCTTTTTTTTTTTTAATTTTGGCCGCACCGCTCAGCTTGTGGGATCTTAGTTCCCTGACCAGGGATCGAACCCATGCTTCCTGCAGTGGAAGTGCAGAGTCCTAACTACTGGACTGCTAGGGAATTCCCTTATTTTTCTTAAAGAGGGTCCCAGCTTGCATACGCTTTGAGCCCTTCAAAACCTGGATCCACCTGGAATTATCTAGAAAAAGAAGCAGCTGATTTGGATAACTGCTGCAGTCCCACGTAATGCAAAAATGCAAGCTTCTAGGTCTTAGACATGAACACACATGTGAAGGACCCTCCTTTGTGGATAGGGGCACAAACGTCTTTCTAAGCAGACAAGGAGCCATAGAAGATAGCATGTGCTGGGCTCATGATAGAGCGACCAACTAGTCCCAGTCTTCCTGGGACGGCACCAGTTTTAAAACCTAAAGCACTAAGTCTCAGAAATCCGCTCAGTTCTGGGCAAACCGGGACGGTTGGTCACCCTCCTTGTTGAGGACAGACACATGTCACTGTCATTCACCACAGAGCTCCCAGGTAGCTGAGTGCCCGGCACCCAGTAGGTGCCCAGTGACTCTTTGTGGAGTGAGTGGTGTGTAAACCAACCATGGTGCCTTGTGAGCTGGAGGAAGGAGAGTGCATGGTGGGCTGGGGGCGGGGGAGAAGGTAGATTGCATGGAAATCCAGTGTGAAAAACAAGCCTGTGGTGGTGAAGTTGGATCAGAAAACTACCATTATTGGGAGGGAGGGCTGTGGATTGTGACGAGAGAAACCGCCCCCCCTCGCCCCCCGCAAATGCAGGTTGGCTGCCTAGACCAGGGATAGTTTCTGTTCACTTCTAGGTACCTGATAGCAAACAGCATGTCTTCCACTGAGAATCTGCCCATCGTCATTTTCTCAGAAAATGCTCAGAAGCTTCCCCTGTGTCCTGTGTCCAGGCAAAGCCCCCACTACAAGCTGGATCGGGCAGGGGGTGGGGTCGGGGGGTGGGAAATGGTGCTGCAGGCAGGTCTGCGGCGGGCTTCGGGCATGCGGACGAGCTGCTCAGGCCCCGATTCCACATGCTGTGTAGACTCCAATTACCCGAGGACTTAGAGATCAAACAGCCCAACTGTGCTCCACAATAAAAGAGGAACTCAGTTTTACTGTGCACCGCACACTTCAGCCAGACTGTGCAAAAACAATGCATCGCATTGATGTCCTCCTGTGCCCCAAACCTTCCTCAAATTGTCTCCTCTTATTCCAGCAACATCTCTATAAAGTGGACAGTGGAGAGAGTCAGAGATTTAAAAGGACTGCCCAGGATAGCACGGCTACCACACATGGCTTGAACCACACGCTCCTACTTTGCTAAGGACAGAGAATTTAAAAATTGTCACTGATTTGTATTTTCAGGTATATTTGAAAAGTGTAGCATTGGAAGATGAGGAAAATTATATCGGCCCTTAGCTGAGCTATGGCATAGATGCTGAGGACTTGAAAGAAAACAGGAAAGCCAGCAAAAGGCCAAGGGCCAGAGACTGGAATTTTTCAAATTTTATTTTTCTCCTCTCTCATAGTACAAACATAGTACATCATAATCAGGATTTCTAGTGAGGCACGGCACGGCCAAAAATTAGTCTGTTTTTTTTTTTCAACAATAATGTCAGTTCATAGGTAAATATTCTGGAAAATGCAATCACTTTGAACATATAAGATTAAGGAAAGCCAAAAGGTTTGGGAGAAAAAATTTTCTTTGTAGACCTCTAAGTACGTCGGCAACAATGGAGATCTAAGTCCACAAATCAAATTCGTTTTTCCATATACCAGTATTTTAAAACATACTTTTAGCTTTCAGGACAAAAGCTATTTAATTAAGAATAGTGCACTAAAGTGATAAAAAAATTTCAGAATGTTTTGATAGGTGACTTCACCTGCATAACAATCAGGTTATTCATGTTTCTACTTGTTTACGGGCTTCTCTATAAATGAATGATACAGGTACCTTAAATAGATCCATGGTCCCCTTTGATGTAGAAAGTGAAAAATAAATGTTTGAGATGTAGTTGAAGCTCTATCACAACATAGGGATCAGGATTATAGCTCAAAAGGCAAAGGCAAATATCTTTTAGGCTGAGCATTTTTTACTGAAAGCAAGCGTTTATAATAAAAATTGACCTTAATGTTAAGAGGAAATGCTCTTGCAGGGTTTTCTATTTTGGAACTAATATGCTAAATTGTTTCTCATTTGATGGTCTTAAAGAGCAGTTAGTATGACTTTGAAAGCAGCATTTTTCAAGCACTGTAAACATGCTAGTGTAGAAAACGAGAGAGAAGCAAAACTGTCTCATTTGTGAGATTCCTAAACAATGTCTTAAATTTAGTTGTTTACTCTCAAATATCGAATGCTCTTCCCACCATGCCACTATACCCACACATTGTTTATTTAGCGATTTTTGTGAAATTTACGTCTAAATGACTTATGGTCACACTTCAGATTGTCTTGAAGATATTTAACGCTGAAATAATGCAAGAACTCAAAGTGCTCACTCTATTTTGAATAACTTGCCACTATAAGAATAAACCTGGAGATATTTATTTTCTGCTACTAATTTTGGATCTATTAATTCTTTTACTGTAATAGCCCTCAACTAGAAAGTTAAAAATCAGATTGTTGATAATCGTGAAATAGGATATTGTAATCCATTACAAAACGTCACTATTATGCATATGTGTAAGAATTAAGATGTCTTATGAATTAGCACCAAACGCTGAATAAAATGAACCACCTGCCACAGAATCTTCCCCTGTGCAAATTCAGCAATGCTAAGCAGGTCCTCCGGGTTGTAGAAGTCATGGCCAGATCATGAGTTTCTGCACACAGTGACGGTTTCTGTGGGAAAAATGTAGCAGGGAATGTCATGCTACTTACCTTGCTTTATACCACAACTGTTGCAGGCAAAGATTTCTCCGACTGCTTCCCAGTTTTGCTCCGGATCTAGAGAGAAACAGTCTCCCTGACTAGTTACTTCTTAGGTGTTCCTTAGGACATAGAGATTTTGGAAGATAATTTGGCATGCTGTCCTCAGTGGTCCCTCTCAGTTTAAAGCCTTAAAGATGGACAAACGTACCTTGGCTTCTCCTACAGGCTCTGAAATTCGGAGCAGTCAAACTGGCTCCAAAAACCTTTCCCGGGAAATGAGCACAGTTTCTCGTAGAGCCACTAGATGGCGCATGACAACCATTTGTGCCAGCCACCCACGGGCTTCCCATCTGTCAATAACTTCCCGAATGTGTTCTAAAACAATTCCTCAAATGTGTTGTCTAATAGCGACAACTTCGCTATTAGATTATCATCATTTCAATCTTTATATGGAAATTTAAATGGTTCTGATTTATGTTTTTGAATTAGACGAAATCTTCACTGGAAGAGACTATAACAGAAAGTGCATTTGCTATGTACCAACGTTGATAAACACTGGCACTTAAAGCTGAATTAAGACACAAATATTAAATGTTGGGGCTTCCCTGGTGGCGCAGTGGTTAAGAATCCGCCTGCCAATGCAGGCGACACGGGTTCGAGCCCTGGTCCGGGAGGATCCCACATACTGCGGAGCAATTAAGTCCGTGTGCCACAACTACTGAGCCTGCGCTCTTGAGCCCGCAAGCCACAACTACTGAGGCCGTGAGCCACATCTACTGAAGCCCGTGAGCCTAGAGCCCGGGTTCCGCAACAAGAGAAGCCACAGCAATGAGAAGCCCACGCACCGCAACGAAGAGTAGCCCCCGCTCACAGCAACTAGAGAAAGCCCGCGCACAGCAACGAAGACCCAAAGCAGCCAAAATAAATAAATAAAATAAATAAATTTAAAAAAAATGTTACCCATTTATCTACCGATGCTTCAACAAATTTTAATAAGTGAAAATTGTGTAGTAAATGTTACCTGTGCTTCTAAAATGTTGAAAGAACATCTTATTACCAGAAATCAATTAAGTATCTGAAAGTAAAGACATCAATTCCATGTTTTACAGTTGGGCCACCAATATAATGTTAAAATTAAATAAGTGCTGGAATTTCAGCAGCTTCATACTGGATGTAGAATAAATCTGAAACTCAGGGACAAAAATGATCAAGTGAAGCACTTTGTAGATTATTTTCCCCCCACAGCAAAATATGACCTCCCCCTCGCCTTAATAAAGGTAAATGCCTATAAAGAAAATAGACTAGTAAGATATACAAGTCCTATAGTAGGGTCAGTTTTCTCTTTTGTGTCCTTTATTACTAAGTATAGGTATGAGATAATGAGATGCTCTTAGGAATGAGTATTTTACGACATAATTTTTTTAGTCTATTTGTTGATAAGCCTTAATAATAACGGCTTTATCACGATGTTCAGAAGGGCGTGAGAAGAACTGTTCAAAAGTGAGTTCCACACCTGTGGAGATAATCAACAAATCTCTCAGATCCTTTCCACTTTTAAGAATCAATGATTAAAAAAAAAGGAGCATTTCAATTCTTTCACCCTTCTCAAAATAGGTGTGATATTTCTTCTAGGCCAGTCTCTACCCCAAAGAAAAGAATGGTCTCACTTTTAGAGTTACTGGCTGTTTGTTTGAACTGAAGAATTAGTTGCATTTCAAAATAAAGACATGCCTAATGAAATGATTAAAACATACAGAGCATTAAATTATAAGCAGATGGGGGTGAGAGGGGGTGGGGGGAGGTGAGTTTGCCAGAGACCCGAGACCAGGAACACTGACAGCTTTGGGTTTTTCTCCACAATACAGAAGATGATTGTTTAAGCAATAAAAGATAAAACCACCTCTGAAAGATAAATCTTTTTTTTTTTGATAGACAGGAATATGCAAGAAGAGCCAGAAAGTAAAATCCATATGTATTATAATGGATTAAAGAGATGGCCGCTATTGAAGGAAACTGGATATTCACAATGATGCTGGGAAAGGGAACCAGGATGCTTGCAAGTGTATCATCAGAGCGAGAGGTCCTATGTGAGCGAAGAGCATCAGAGGGCCCAGGATAAGTCATGGTTCAGGGTTTGCAGTCTTCAGAAAAAAGGCGTCTCCTCGGCTGTTGTCTGGTCCCGGTTATTCATGTAACCCTGTCTTCCTCCCCTCCTCCCCCAAATTTATGATTTTAAATGCCGCCCCATATAGTTAAAAGATAAGAGTTTGATGAGATCAAGTTTAGAATAGCTAAAAAAGAAGTTTGGCGAATGGGAGCAATTCACAGACTGTGCAAATTGTCTCAGTGACACTACATTGCAGCAGAATCCGTGAGAGTTTTATCTCGGGTTTCTATCAGGCCGCATTCAAGGGGAGCTGGTTCCCTGGAAACAGGCTTTTTCTTTATCTATGTTGTGTCTCTCTTTCCTGGATATACGATGGCAGTTTCGACCCATCTGAGTTGCCCTCCCGAACAGCGGCACTGATTGTCTTCCAGTGTGGGTTAATGGATGTAGGTCTAAAGATAAAGGAAATAAACCCTCTAAGATTCTGTCTAATTTTTAAAAGGCGTCTCACCTTCCTAAGTGGTGTGTCTTTGTCCTGGATGTCTGCAAGGGAGAGGACAGCCCTGCTGTGGTGACTGTGGCTGGTACCCGGGGCCAGGGCCAGGGCCAGGGTCATTTTCAGAATTGAAAGCAGTTCTTGCTTTAATAACAGAAAGAACACGCTGAAGATGAGTGGGGTGCACACACTCACATACACACACACAGACGCTCTCTCCAGGGAGGAATTTGCTGCCCTTGCTCTCTTTCACGTAAGACCCCGTCTCCCATCCATTTGAGCTGCCCCTGTGCGTGGCCGCAGCACTCGTATGTCTGGCCACGTGGCCGGGAGCACTGCTCTGAAAACTGACCAGTTACTGCAGGATCTTGTTTCCCCAGCACCATCCGCGGACCTTGAGCACCGCTCAAACCTAAAGTTGGAGGAACAAGCTATCCATTCCACTCTGCCTCATGCCTTACTGAAACTCTCAGAGTCATCTCTGCCAGGAGACCAGGTCTACGTGTTCAGCAGCTGAGGGAGTGTGTCTCCTTCCCAAATAATTTGCCCCATTTATTGGGAAGGTCGAGGTTCAATGGAAGGCTTAGCTACACCCAACCCCGTTGGCCTGGTTTGGGAATAGTGACGCCCCTTCCCGCCTCCCCTCTCTGACCACTGTAAGACTCTTTTTTCTTTGATTTTTCAAGTTCTGTTGAATGTGTCCGAGAGTATGATTCTTTCAGTCCTTGGAAAGTAAATGACCATAAATGTAGAAATTTAACATTTATGTACAAAAATATACAAATAATATGTACTGACATTCTACCCTTAAATTTGGAAATTTGACAGTGTTCCCATTCCTTTATGAGAAAAGAACATTTTTGCAGAGGTTGAGACCATCTATCTCTATTGTCACTGGCTAGAGTGGAGGGTGAGGGCCCAGAAGCTGGGATGGGGGTGGGGAATTACTTGGCCGCTGAAAAAGCAAAGCTTATCAGGGCTTGGTGAGGGCATGAGACAGAGTTGCCTGGTGGGGGGACAGTGCGGGGAGAGTTATGCTCCCTGTGGGAGTGGAAAGGAGCCGAAGACCCATGAGAACGGCTCCTTCTCTCTGTGCATCCGTGGCCCTGCCCACCTCTTCCTGGTCCCTGCAACATCCTACAGGAGCAAAGGGATGACTGCAACCAGGCTGGGAAGAGGCCATACCCTGATCTTAGGTTCTGGCTCCGCCCCATCAGGCACAGCCACGGGGAGACCTGGAGTTACGTCCTCCAGAAACTCAGTTGAGTGGTTGCCCTCATCATCATAGTTGTAGTAGAAGCCAACCTGTTGAGAGCTCACCTCCTTTAAGGTACTGTTGTAAGCACTTCACATGCATCGTGCCACTTAAAGCTCTCAGTCACCCTGTGAACCTGTTGCCATGTTCACGCCATGTTCACGCCATGTTCACGCCATGTTCACGCCATGTTCACGCCAAGTCCTGGTCAGAACAGTGCTTGGCTCATGATAAGAGCTCCAAGAAGAAGAGTCATGGCCAGCGTTCTGTACGAGGCACTTGCGCGGGAACGGTCCTTTGAAAGAGGACAGAGGTACCATAGAGCGAGTCATCAACACGAGTTCACTGACTCCTGTTCAGTGTCCTTGCGGAGGATCCCAGGCTGCTGGCCCTGCAGGTCTCACTGCACCGGCTGTCACACTGGGCATTTCAGAGTCGGCTGGCTCAGTCTATAGGGGGTTCAGAGACATGCATGGGCTACCCTGGTCCTGGAGACCTGAGGATGTGGAGTAGAGATGAGATGCAGAGTGACAGAAAAGTGTAAGGGAGAGCGGCACAAGGTACATGTCTGGAGACATATGGCCTGTCACAGCCTCAGCTCCAGGCAGTATTCCGGGCCCAAGGAGTATCTAAGGAGGTGGTTAAAGATGCAGACACCCATCCCCAGAGCTGCTAATTTGCTGAGTCTGGGTTGGGCCAGGGAATCTGCATTTTAATCAAGTTTCCAGGTGTTCCCAAAGCTGGAGGTCCAAACTTAAAGGAGACAGATCAGAGTGGATGGACTAGGGACCAGAGGAGGGGGGAGGCTTTGAGTGGCCCTGACCTTTATCACAACTAAGGTCATTTTTTTTTTTGAGACTAGTACTAACTTTTATGTCAAAACCAGACAAAGTCTGTATGAAAAAAGAAAACTATAGAGGTCTTACCTATAAACATAGATGTGAAAACTCTAAACAAAACATAAACCAGTGGAATCCAACGATGTATAAAAAAAAGTTTTCATGATCAACTTGGAATGCAGAATTGGCTAAACATGCTAAAAAGCTATCAAAGCTTGAGTGACACATTCTAACATATATATATATACATATATACACATATATAGGTGTGTATATATATATATATATATATATATATATATATATTTGAAGTATTAAGACTCTGAAAGAGTTATGCCAATTTTGAAAAATAAGGATAAAGAGGGGAGGCTGACTCTACCAGATAGTAAGATATACTACAAAATTATATCCTTACAACTAAGGTCATTTATCTCAACTCTTCACCTGATTAAATATGGGATCGTAAGAGATTGAAATTGAGGGGGGACTCCCCACACTTTCCAGAAACATAAACTGCAATTCTTCAGCACTGGGTGCCTGGGAGGAGAAAGAGAGACAAGACAAAACCATGCATCCTGCCTTTGGGAGCTGATGCTCGGAAGATGAAACAAGGCTCAGATTAGCTCTGAGGTCCCCGGAGCGCAGTTCAGGGCTCTGACCAGCCAGGAGGAGGCTGAGGGGCGCCTCTCTCAGCCTGTCATCCAGCCGCCTGGATGGAAACAGCTGAACTTCAAAAGAAGCCTGGGGTTTACCCAAAGGCAGCTGTGGTTGTGTGGGTGGGTGACGCACCCAGGGGAGCTGCAAAAAGAGCTGAAGAACAGGAAGAGAGAGAGAGGGATTCAGGAAGGAATGAACAGCCTTAGGATTGGGCTTTATTTAGGAAGGAGGTGGGCATACTTGGAAATGTCTTCCACATTTGTGTTTCCATCAACACTGAATTGTAAAATCTCCCTGATAATCCCTCGAACATCCATGCAGAGAAGTTGTTTCACGGTGATTCCACCTGAAATCCTTTCCTGCACTCCTACTTTAAGGATTGCCGTTAAAACGTCCTGGGAGCCAGGAGGCAAAGAACCTGGGGCATCCATGTCACTCCCAACAGATGCTTTTGTGAGTTCTTTTTTCCCTTAAGAGGCAGTGATTCTAGAGAGTCTGGCTAAGGGGTGGAGAAAACCCCGAACAAACAAAAGAAAGCCACTCAGGATTTGGAAGACAGAACAGCTAAGAGCCCGAACCATGTTCTGTCTTAGGAAGACAACAGAAGACAGAGCCCCTAGCAGTTTCACAATAGGCGAGATGATGTTATCGAAGGAATCGCTTTCAGTGGCTTAAGTTACGGGAGGGAAAACATGGGCTCAGAGCTTGAAGAAGTTCAAAAAAAAAGAAAAAGAAAAACCAAACCAGGGATTGTGCAGAACAAGAGAACAAGCAAAACAAGGGAATGAACTGCCAAAGAAAGGGGAATTTCCATCCCTGGAGCTATTCTGAGCGAGAGGAGGGAACTCTTTATTACAGGTTGTTTGGAATAATGAACTCGATCCCAGCGCGGTGCATGGAATGGACTAAATGACCCTGGCCAAGTTCCTTCCAGTCCAAACAACTCCATAATTATTGACCCAGGTGGCCAAGGGTTGGTCTCAGAGGAGGAAGAGTCCGTTTTCAAATGACTTTCAAGGGCTCAGTTGCCAGCAGTGCTTTGTCACTGACTGGATCGTTTTCAAGTCATTTTGTTTGGCGAAAACTCCAATAGGGAGGCCCACTCAGCAACCGGTTTTGAGCCTTTGCCGAGGGTCTCCAGGTTTCAAACATTTCTGGCCAGATTTAATTCCCAGTTGCATCATGCAGGCTCTGGAAAGGTCCCAGAGGTCTCCTGCAGAATTCTGCTGCTCCCTGGAGAAAGGGAGGTGGCAAATGCCCTCCATGTTTTCTCTTGCTAGAAAGTTCCATCCATTGGCCTCTAAGGCTGGTTGATGGAGTTTCTCCCCAAAGATGTTGAGCAGAGTCTACCTCGATCCTGTTTTCAGTCACTTGGAGTGAGCTGAAAATGACTCTGGCCTCCTGGCCTGCATTTTTGCTGTTTTGTCACCTCCGTAGCTCGACATGAGGCTCACCCCCGTGCCCCCCAAAAAAGTCAGACTCCCAATCGGTTTGAATTCTCCACTCCTCTCTCATCTTCCACTCTCAGGGAGACCATTTTAAAAAGAATTTTAGGAAACTGGCTTCAACCTTTTATGTACTTATACAATTAATATTTCATGACAATAATTTAATTTAAAAAAAGCATCAACCCTGATTTTCTCAGGCTTCAGCAGCGTGAGGGATAAATGACCCCACCTTGATGAACAAACCATGCCTCCCTGGCTCTGGTCCCCCTCACATAACACGTAACGTGTAGGGCCTCTTAAGCCTCAGAAGGTTCTTTTTTTTTTAATCAATTTTATTTTATTTTTTATTTACTTATTCTTTAGCATCTTTATGGGAGTATAATTGCTTTACAATGGTGTGTTAGCTTCTGCTTTATAACAAAGTGAATCAGCTATACATATACATATATCCCCATATCTCCTCCCTCTTGCGTCTCCCCCCCACCCTCCCTATCCCACCCCCGTGCTAACACATATATATGGAATCTCAGAAGGTTCTTTTTTTTTTTTGCGGTACGCGGGCATCTCACTGCTGTGGCCTCTCCCGTTGCGGAGCACAGGCTCTGGACGTGGAGGCTCAGCGGCCATGGCTTACGGGCCCAGCCGCTCCGCAGCATGTGGGATCTTGCCGGACCGGGGCACGAATCCATGTCCCCTGCATCGGCAGGTGGACTCTCAACCACTGCACCACCAGGGAAGCCCTCAGAAGGTTCTTGAAAGAGCTCTCCCAGCAGTCACAGAGAGTCAGTCCGCCCTGGTTCTGCTCCCCAGGAAACCGCATGGAAGGGGCAATTTGTCACCATCCCTGCTGCCATGACCCACAGTGACAAAATGGATCTCTTGACAAGCTTGCTGGTTCCAGGTGGTTCCAAAGTGGCAAAGCCAGGGGCCCCAGCAGTGCTATATTCCTCAGAGTCCTCTGCATGGTGAAGACACAGGTTCAATCCTGCTGAAATGTGGAAAGACCCCTCTCCCTTAGCCTCTACCCATCCCACACTGTCTCTATGTCTCTGTAAATTAGACCCAGACACCAGTCACTCTGCTTGGCCAAGGTCTTAGTACCTGGTTCAGAGAAAATTCTCCCCCACCAGGGAGAGCAGAATCCCCTCCTGCACTGGGCTCCCAGGGGCCCTACCCAGTCAAGTCAGAATTCAGCTGTGGTTCTTGCTGGCATTTCCAACTCCAAAACCCATACTTTTTCTTTAGTTATACCCTACGATTCAGTAATTCCTTCTCAGTCACTTTTTCTAGGGAAATAATTCTGAGTACAGAAAAGTTCATAGGCACAAAAATATTTACTGAAATATCATTTAGGAGAGTAAGAAATTAGAAGTCACCGAAATGTCTGACCATTAAAAAATGGGTGGGTAAATTATGAAACGTCCCCTTCAAAGGAATGGTACACAGCCATTAAAAATTGTTTACAGGGCTTCCCTGGTGGCACACAGTGGTTGAGAGTCTGCCTGCCGATGCAGGGGACACGCGTTCGTGCCCCGGTCCGGGAAGATCCCACATGCCGCGGAGCGGCTGGGCCCGTGAGCCATGGCCGCTGAGCCTGCGCGTCCGGAGCCCGTGCTCCGCAATGGGAGAGGCCACAACAGTGAGAGGCCCGCGTACCGCAAAAAAAAAAAAAAAAAAAAAAAAAAAAAAAATTGTTTACAGAGGCTTTGTAGTAACAAGGAAAATGTTTGTCAAATAAGATTAAGTGAAAAAGGCAATAAGAATACAGAATTTTACATTCAAATGATTGTAATGATATTGAAGAAAACTGAAAATATGCATAAAAGGTCAGGAGTCTTTAGGTAGTAGAATACTGGGTGATTTAACAAATACCTCTCTTTTTACTTTTCTGAATATATCAAAATTTCATCCAGTGAGAGTAGCCCTTAAATAATGGAAAAATAAGTGTTAAAAAAAAGAGAGAAAAAAGATTCTCATCCCCATTTCCATACAGGTGAAAATGAAGCCTGTATGAGCTGGTGGAGGACACACAAGTTCAGCATCCCCACTGGACACTCCGGCAGCTAATGTCCCTTCCTAAGTAAACATGACAGGGTCTAAATGCCACACCAGAAGATTTGCCATCAGAAACGTGGTCTCTGTCAATTCCGAGTATTTACATGACAGTATGAACACCTGTCATGGGTCCAGCCTTGTCTCACTGAAAATGAATATAAATTAAGGCCCATTTAGGAACTCTTTACAATTCCAGAAGGAATTGTTATCTCTCAGGTCTGCCCTTCCTCTGCTATACTCAACTTGGGGTGCTGAGGCTGGGACTCCGCACACCCCATTACTGCTCCGCGAGCTCCCTGTGAGGCTTGGCCAGTAGGGAGAGCAGAAGGGAGATGGAGGAGGAAGAGGCTTGCTCCCTCCTCTTGGCTTCCTGTTTCTGAGCACCTCTCCAGACCTTGCTGCTTCGCGCCGGCAGCTGCAGTTCCTTCCTGAGACATGGCTGAATCCATTTTGCAATTTTCCCAACACTTACAGAACTAGCCTCGTGCTGCCCCTTTAGAGACGCACATTCTGGCCAGTGCTTCCTCCTCAGACATCTGGGTCCCACCCCACTGCTCCCTCTTCTAAGCTTCTAAATTTTAATAATCCGAACTTTCCTTTTGTTCTTCCATCCCTAGGGGTGGTTGTTGCCTTCTGCAGTAGCTACCTCTGCAATGCCTTAAAGTGGTCTTTTTAAGCCTTTCAGTTACTTAATAATTTTTTTAACCTTACTAAAAATTCTTTACATTAAATTATCTCTGTTCGAATAGCGGGAATGGCTTCTGTGTCCTGAATGTACCTTGACTGCTATGATACACATTTCCGGAAGGGGAGAGTCACTTGGGTGACGTCAGGATACCTAGACTATCAGTTCATTATCCATTTCCTCTTACAGATATTCAACATTACCTCAAAGGAATCCTTCCTATAGACTTTTGAATCTGCTCAGATCTCACAGAATAAAAATAACCCTTTCTTGATTCCCAATCCCCTACCAGTGGCCACCCTCTCTCTTTCTCATCCTCTCAATAACCAAACTTCTTAGAGTTCTTTACCTCTTGCAAACACCTCCATTGTTGCCCTGCTGCCATATTTTTTGTCTATTGCAGTGGCCTCTTAACTGATCTGCCCTTTCCCCCTTTCCCCTCTCCCAGGGCATTCTCTAGATTGCAGCTGGAGCAATCAGCTAAAGAAGAAAATCTAAGCATGTCACCTCTCAACTTAAAGCATGTCAATGACTTCTTTTCAGTCTTAGAAAAAACCTGAAATCCTTCCCAAGACCTCCCAGGCCCTGGCCCACTGCCAACCTCACCTAACACCCTTCTCTTTCCTGTTCTCCGTTTTCCAGCCACCTGGCCTTCTCCTGTTCCCTCCTGTCCCAGGGCCTTTGTACATGCTAGTTTCATCATCTGGGTTGTCTATTGATTCTTCATACCTCAGTGCAATGATCATTTCTGAGGGAAACCTTCTCTGATTCGCCCTCCCATGCCCCGGGCTTGGCGAGGGCCCCTTTGCAGAGAGCTATGTACCTACCTCTCCTTGGAGACACTTCCACAGTTGCAGTTTTACATTTATTCCTGTGGTTCACTGGCTGATGTTGGTCTCCCCACAAGTTGCATGTTCTAGATCGGGGACCATATCTGTCTTACTTTGCCCTTGAATTCTCAGGCCCAGAACTGGCTCTTCCACACAATAGATATGTATTTGTTGAGTAGATGAATGAGTTTGATGATCTCAGGATGCAACATTTTCGATACCTTTACACCATGGAATCTTTCTGTATATTTAAATGGAAAATGTTGCCTGGATGTTAAGAAATGCTGTTTCAAGCTGAAAGACTACAGATTAAGCCACTACAAGCTGAAAAGGAAAATCCATGACAATATCTTCCTGATTTAAAACCAAACGAAACTTCTTTTAGGCATCGCTTAAAATTAGAAATGTATTTTCAAACAGGAAGAAGGCAGATATGTGTTTCATTTACTGTCTAAAGCAGAAAAGTTAGATATGTTATAGTAATGGAAGCAAAACCTTTGATGAGAAACAAAACTTAAGTACAATTTGCTGCCTGAATCCAGAAGGGACAACTAGCTAGAAGGGTTTGGAAAAGAATGTCTTTTAAAAAATACACTTTTTATTTTGACATAAATTAAAATTTTTAGAAAAATTGAAAGATAACACAGAGAGATCCCATATACCCTTCACACAACTTCCCTCGTTGTTAAACGTCTTATATAGTCATGGCACATTTGTCAAAAGTAACCAACATTTGTACGTTGCTATTAGCTAAACTCCAGAATTTATCTTGATTTCATGAATTTTCCCACTCATATCCTTTTTCTGTTCCAGAATCCGATCCAGGGTACCACATTGTATTTAGAAAATTTCCTTCTTCAAGGAAGAAAAAAAGGGCCCCCAAACCTATTACTGATAATATGAGGAGCTGAGTTTAAATTCACTGGCTGAGATGATCTGGGAACAACTTCTGTTAATAAACAATAAAAGTGTTTATTTTTAATAAGTACTTATTGAGCACCTATTGTATATGTTACATTATCTATGTATATTTTATATAATATATATCATAACAATAGTTTTGTCTCAAGCAATCATATGCACTACCTGACTTAATAGTTACAAAATCCCATGTCATTGGTGTAATTATCACTTGTTTTACAGATGAAAGAACTAAGTCTTGGGGAGTTAAAATTGCTCAAGATTATACAACTAGTTATACTAGTTGTATACTAGGCAGAGACGAGTCTCCAACCCCTGTCAGCTTGACTCCGAAGTTTAGCATATTAATCACCATGAGAAAGTACCAGTTGATGCTCACTACATGGATATATCAGTGGTCCAGTTACCTATTGATGCTTAAAAAACCATTTCAAAATTGGTTATTTAAACAACAGCTGTTTTAGTATGCTCATGATTCTGTGGGTCAGAAATTCAGGTAAGGCACAGTACACACGGCTCATCTCTGCTTAGATCGACTCAAATGGCTGAGGATGACTGGCATGGCTCACTGGGCATTACACGCCGGGGACCCTAGTTCTGGCTCTTGGCTGGGTTCCTTGACTCTTCTCCGTATCACAACTTTTGTCCTGGAGGCTCCACAATGGGTTTTTCATTTACATGTCTGACACTGGGTTGGAGTAGTTGGATGAGCTGGGGCTAGTCAGGCATCTCTCTCTCTCTCCAAGCAGCCTTTCTAGCAGCTAACTTGGCTTCCTCACAGCAGGGTGGTCTTTAAGGAATTTGTCTTAGATGGCAGCTGCCTTCCCTCAGAATGACCATGGCAAGAGGTGGCCTGGAAACTGACAGAATATCCCTTCTTTATTGGTCAAAGCAGTCAGAGTCCATCTAGATTCAAGGGAAGGGGAGGCAGACCCCACTTCTGGATGGGGAGGAGTGTCAAAAAATGTCACCATTTCAATTCATCATAATCAGATACATCAGAATTACTCTCAATGTTTTGGAATACTATATATATTTTACACTGTTTTATTTCTTTTTAGGATAAACACTGCTTATAAATTTAATGTTATCACTCTTGTATGAGGTTTCAGGTTCTTATAACAGTAACTATACGTTAGATAACTCAGAAATGTCTATAGCGATCACGGCAGGACATCAAAGTGGAGGGTAGATAGAACAGAAAGGGTAACAATATTCTGTTATTTACAAACCCTGATGGTTAAAACATAATGACTCCCAGGAGAGTAGTGGACAGCTGACAAGCCTTGAAATGGGATGCTGTTATTAATCTCCTCTGTTTTTATGATTCAATCTCCTCTGTTTTTATGATTTCCTCTCTCTTGCTTACCTTTATTTTTTTTAAGGTGTTGGGTTTTTACTGGTTTCATTGGTCTTTTAGCACTGTATTCCTCTAAATGTCATTGTTCTTTTTTACAACTTCGTAAGCCCTTTTCTGGATTTTTAAAAATTAAAGTTTTTAATTTTGAGATGACTGTAGATTCAAACAAGTTGCCAAATATGATGCAATTTTCTTGAACCCTTTGCCTAGTTTCTCCCATGATGACATCTTGTAAACGATAGTATAGTATCACAAATGGGATATTGACATTGATAAGGTCAAGATGCAGAACATTTCTATCACCACAAGGATCCCTCAAGGTGCCCTTTTATAGCCACATCCATTTTATAGCCACATCCACTTCCTTCCCAATCCAATCCCCCTTTAAGCCATGGCAAGCACTCATCTGTTCTCCATTTCTATAATTTTGTCAGTCAAGAATGTAACATAAAGGGGAAGACGTATGTATGTAACCTTTTGGGACTGGCTTCTTTTGCTCTCTGTAATTCTCTAGAGATTCATTCAGATGGCTGTGTATATCAAGAATTCATTCCTTTTTATTTCTGAGTAATATTCCATGGTATGGATGGACTGTAGTTGAATCATTCACCTATTAAGGAACATCTGGGTTGTTTCCAGTTTGTGGCTATTCCAAATAAAGCTGCTATAAACACACACTTACAGGTTTTGTGTGAACACAAGTTTTCATTTCTCTAGGATAAATTTCCAGGGTCCAGTTGCTGGGTGGTATGATAATTGCACATTTAGCTTTGTAAGAAACTGCCAGACAGCTCTGTTTACAACAATCAAGACATGGAAGCAACCTAAGTGTCCATCAACAGGTGAATGGATAAAGAAGATGTGGCACATATATACAATGGAGTATTACTTAGCCATAAAAAGAAACGAAACTGAGTTATTTGTAGTGAGGTGGATGGACCTAGAGTCTGTCATACAGAGTGAAGTAAGTCAGAAAGAAAAAAACAAATACCGTATGCTCACACATATATATAAAATCTAAAAAAAAAAAAAAGGGTTATGAAGAACCTAAGGGCAAGACAGGAATAAAGATGCAGACATAGAGGATGGACTTGAGGACATGTGGAGGGGGAAGCGGAAGCTGGGATGAAGTGAGAAAGTGGCATGGACTTTATACTACCAAATGTAAAATAGAGAGCTAGTGGGAAGCAACCGCATAGCACAGGGAGATCAGCTCCGTGCTTTGTGACCACCTAGAGGGGTGGGATAGGGAGGGAGAGGGAGACACAAGAGGAAGGAGATAGGCGGTTAGATGTATATGTATAGCTGATTGACTTTGTTATAAAGCAGAAACTAGCATACCATTGTAAAGCAATTATACTCCAATAAAGATGTTAAAAAATGTATATGTATACATATATAGACATATATATACACACATATACATATATATGTGTGTATATATACGACATAAATGGATCACACTCTACACACAGTTCTGTATTCTCCTATTTTCACACAATACTGTTGGCACATATGGACTATTAATGGCTGCTTAGTATTTCATTATATGGATGTGCCATAAAGAATTTAATTTTCTTAAAGCAGACATTAGAGAGTAACCAGGTTTTGTTATTGAGTCTTAAAGCAGACATTAGAGAGTAACCAGGCTTTGTTACTGAGTCTTAAAGCAGACATTTAGAGAGTAACCAGGTTTTGTTATTGAGGTCATTAAGGTGCTGTAGTAAACATTTTGTCCAAAAAAAAAAAAAAAGAGAGAAAAACAAAAGAAACGGCCCGACAGTTTTTCGGGGGGGCGATACCATTTTACATTCTCGTCAGCGATATAGGAGTGATCCAGTTTGTCTACGCCATCTCCAGCCTTTGCATTTTTGCTAGTTTAGTTTTAGCCATTCTGATAGGTGTGTAGTGATAGGGCATGGTTTCAGTTTGCATTTCCCTAATGGTTAATGATGTTGAACATCTTTTCATGTACTTATTTGCTATCTGTATATTCTCTTCAATGAAATATCTGTTCATGTCTTTTGCCCCTTTTCTAATTGGATTGTTTGATTTCCCACTATTGAGTTTTGAGAGTACTTTGTATATTCTAGATTCCAGTCCTTTATTGGGTATATGGTTTGCAAATATTTTCTCCTACTCTGAAGCTTGTCTCTTCATCCTCTTAACAGGGTCTTTTTTGGAGCAAAAGTTTAAAAATTTTATGAAGTGAGTTTATCAAATTTTCCTTCTGTGGTGTGTGATTTTGGTGTTATATCTAATTCTTTGCCTATCCCTAGATTCTAAAGATTTTCTCTATTTTTTCCCTAAAACTTTTAGTTTTACCTTTTACATTTAAGTTAGTATCTGTTTTGAGTTAACTTTTGGATAAAGTTCAAGACTTAGGTCAAGATTAATTTTCCCCCCTATGGATATCCAATTGCTCCAGCACCATTTGTTAAAACGGCTATCTTATATATATATATATTTTTGCCGTAAGCGGGCCTCTCACTGTTGTGGCCTCTTCCGTTGCGGAGCACAGGCTCCGGACGTGCAGGCTCAGCGGCCATGGCTCACGGGCCCAGCCACTCCGCGGCACGTGGGATCTTCCCGGACCGGGGCACGAACCCGTGTCCCCTGCATCGGCAGGCGGACTCTCAACCACTGCGCCACCAGGGAAGCCCAGAACGGCTCTCTTTTATACACTGAACTGCTTTTGCACCTTTGGAAAAAAATCAGTTGGACATATTTGTGTGAGTCTATCCCTGGGTTGTCTATTCTGTTCCATTGATCTATGAGTCTATTCCTCTGCCAGTGCCATGCAGGCTTGATTACTGTAGCTATATAATAAATCCTGAAATCAGATACACTGATCCTTCTAACTTACTTTTAAAAACTTGTTTTAGCCATTGTAGTCCCTTTGCCTTTCCATACAAATTTTGGAATAATCTTGCCTATATCTACAAAGATCTTACAGAGCTTTTGATATGAATTATATTAAACCTGCTTATATATTTGGGTAGAATTGGTATCTTTGCTATGGTGGGTCTTCCAATTCATGAATAAATATGTCTATTTTTTTAGATCTTTGATTTCCTTTATCAGTGTTATATAAATTCAGCATACAAGTCCTGTACATATTTTGTTAGATTTATATTTAAGTATGTTATTTTTTCAAATGGTAATAAATAAATAAGTGGTATTATATTTAAAACATTCATGTGATATTCATGGCTATTATTTAGAAATATACTTGATTTTTGCATATTTATCTTGTATCCTGTAACCTCGCTAAACTTGCTTATTAGTTCTATGAGTTTTTTTGGGTAGATTTCTTGGAATTTTCTATGGAGAAAATCATGTCATCTGTAAGTAGGTGCAGTTTTATTTATTTCTTTCCAATCTGTATGTCTTTTGTTTTCTTTTCTTGTCTCATTACACTGGTTAGAAAGACCGGCACTATGTTGAATAAGAGCGGTGACAGTGCTTTGCTCCTGATGTCAGGGGGAAAACACTTAGTCTTTTGCCATTAGATGTAATGTTAGTTGTAGGCTTTTGGTAGATGCTCTTTCTCAAATTGAAAAAGTGCTCTTTAATTCATGTACCAAAATGTTCACTGCAGCTCTATTTACAATAGCCCGGACATGGAAGCAACCTAAGTGTCCATCAACAGATGAATGGATAAAGAAGATGTGGCACATATATACAATGGAATATTACTCAGCCATAAAAAGAAATGAAATTGAGTTATTTGTAGTGAGGTGGGTGGACCTAGAGTCTGTCATACAGAGTGAAGTAAGTCAGAAAGAGAAAGACAAATGCCATATGCTAACGCATATATATGGAATCTAAGAAAAAAAAAAAGGTCATGAAGAACCTAGGGGCAAGACGAGAATAAAGACACAGACCTACTAGAGAATGGACTTGAGGATATGGGGAGGGGGAAGGGTAAGCTGTGACAAAGCGAGAGAGAGGCATGGACATATATACACTACCAAACGTAAGGTAGATAGCTAGTGGGAAGCAGCCGCATAGCACAGGGGGATAGGCTCGGTGCTTTGTGGCCGCCTGGAGGGGTGGGATAGGGAGTGTGGGAGGGAGGGAGATGCAATAGGGCGGAGATATGGGAACATATGTATAACTGATTCACTTTGTTATAAAGCAGAAACTGGCACACCATTGTGAAGCAATTATACTCCAATAAAAGTATTTAAAAAAAGTGCTCTTTATTCCTATTTTTCTGAGAGGTTTTTTGTTTGCTTTTTCTTATCATGAATGGGTGTTGAATTTTGTCAAATGCTTTTTCTGCATATGTTGATGTGATCATATGATTTTTATCTTTAGCCTATCATTATGATGGATTACACTGATTGATTTTCAAATACTGAACCAGCCTTGCATTCCTAAAATAAGCTCCATTTGGTCATGATATATAATTCTTATATTGCTTGATTCTACTTGCCAATGTTTAAGGACTTTTGTACCTCTACTCATGAGGAATAATGGTCCATAATTTTCTTTTTTGTACCGTCTTTGCCTGGTTTTTGTATCAAGGTCATACTAACTTCATAAAATAAATTGGAAAATATTCCTTCCTCTTCTATTGTTTGAAAGAGTTTGTGTAGAATTAATGTTAATCCTGAAACTTTTGTTAAAATTCTCCAATAAAACATCTGAGTCTGGAGATTTCTTTTGGGGGAGTTTTAAAATTATAAACTCAATTTTCTTAATAGTTACAGGGCTATTCAAATTATCTATTTTGTATTGGGTGAGTTGTGGTAGTTTGATTTTTTGAGAGTAATTGGTCCATTTCGTCTAAATTGTTAAATGTATGTATGTAGATTGAAGTATTTCTTTATTGTCGCTTTGATGTTTTCAGTGTCTTTGGCAATACTCCACATTTCATTCCTGATATTGGTCATTTGTGTGTGGCTCTGTTTTTCAGTCTTTCTAGAAGTTTGTCAATTTTATTTCTTTTCAAAGAACCAGCTCTTTGTTTCATTGATTTTCTCTATTTTTATATTGGTTTTAATTTCATTAACTGCTGCTTTTGTCTTTATAATTTGCTTCCTTTGCTTGCCTTAGGTTTATTTTGCTCTTCTTCTAGGTCCTTGAGGTGGAAGCTTAGATTATTGATTGTAGTTTTGATTTCCATCCTTTTATTCCCAAATTGCTTTTCTTGTTACATGTGAAATGAGTTTCTTGTTAGACAGTACATACTTGGGTATGTTTTTTAATACACTCTTCTAATCTGTGTGTTTCAATTGGTGTATTTAGACCATTTACATTTAAAATTATTGTTGATATGTTAGGTCTTAAGTCTGCCATTTTCTTTCTGCTTGTTCACTCTGTTTTTAATTTTTCTTTTCTTTTTCCCAACTTCCTGTGATTCACTTAAACCTTTTTTAGAATTCGATTTCGATTTATCTAAAATCAAAATTCGAGTGTATCTCTTTCTAGAGCTTTTTAAGTGGTTGCTCCAGGTATCACATTATATATACATAATTTATCAGTTTACTAGTGTCACCATCTTACCAGTTTGAGTGAAATGTAAAAAAGTTATCTCCCTTTATGTCAATTTATTCTTCTTCATGTAATAAGATTGTGTTAAATATTTCCTTTAATACATTTAGAAACATGTCAGACAGTGTTATAATTTTTGCTTCAACCATCAACCGTAATTTAAAAGACTCAAGGGAAGAAAGAAAGTCTATTGTATTGACCCATATTTTTGCTTGCTATATTCTTTCCTTCCTCCTGGTGTCCCAGGATTGCTTCTTTTATCATTTCATTTCTATTTAGAGAACTTCTATTAGCCATTCTCTTAGGGTAAGTCTGCTGGCAACAAATTCTCTTAGTTTTTCTTCATTCGAAAAATGTGTTGATTTCCTCTTCATTCTTGTAGGATATTTTTCTTGGATATAGGATTCTGAGTTGTCAGTTCTTTTCTTTCAGCACTTGAACAATGTTATGCCACCTCCTCTGGCCCCCATGGCTTCCGATAAGAAATTCACTGTCATTAGAATTTCCTCAGTGTGTTTTTCAGTGATTTCAAAATATTTTTTTTCAAGTTTGAGTGTAATGTGTCTTGATGTGGATTTCTTTGGGCTTATTCTGTTTGGAATTCACTCAGTTTCTTAAATCTAAAAATGTATGTGTTTTGCCAAATTTGGGATGTTTTAAGTCATTATTTCTTCCAGTGCTTTTTCAGCCTCACTCTTTTTTTTCCCTATCCTTCTGGGAGTCCAATGGCATAAATATTAGACCTTTTATTAAAGTCCCACAGGCCCCTGAGGCTCTGATCCCTTATTTTCAGTCTAATTTTTCTCTACTGTGCAGATTAGGGAGCTATTATTGTTCTGTCTTCAAATTTAATGATTCTTCCCTCTGTTCCCTTCATTCTGTTATTGAGCCCATATAATGAATTTTTAAAGTTATTGTACTTTTCAGAAGAACCATTTGGTTCTTCATTATATCTTCTATGGCTTTTCTGTGATTCTCTGTTTTTTGAATTTGTTTCAACTTGTTCATAATTTCTTATCAAAACATTTTTATGATGGTTGTTTTCATATCTTAGAAATTCTAATATCTCTGTCATCTCAGT
Organism: Tursiops truncatus; assembly: GCF_011762595.2. Taxonomy (NCBI): domain Eukaryota; kingdom Metazoa; phylum Chordata; class Mammalia; order Artiodactyla; family Delphinidae; genus Tursiops; species Tursiops truncatus. Next base: position 12,501,199 of record NC_047049.1, read on the forward strand.
GTTGGCATCTATTAATTGTCTTTTTTTCATTCAGTTTGATATCATCCTGGTTCTTGGTATGATGAATGATTTTGATTGAAATCTGAATATTTTTAGTATAATGTTATAAGACACTAGATCTTATTTTAATCTTCTGTTTCAGATGGCTTCCTTTGACACTGCTCCAGCAGGAGAAGGGGAAGGAGAGAGAGGCACCACCTTGCTACGGCCAGATTTCTTCTTGGCCTTTGTTGACGCCTATTTGAAAGGTAGGGGAATGCTTCTTGTTAGTGCTGGGAGGGTGTGGGAGTTCTGGCTCCCATGAGGCCTCCAGTGACACCCCAGAGTGGAGTGGCCTCTGAATGTTAGAAGGTTATCCTGACTCTTCAAGCCCACCACTTCCGACACCACCAGTGGATTGGGGTAGCGGGGACATCTCATTACTGTCAGGTGGCGTTTGAAGTTTAGGGTTACCACATGACCTTCAGTGATCCTGCAGGGACATGGGGGTTTGGGGTGGGGAACTCCTTACTCCCTATAGGGAATGAAAGTCCCAGCTACATGGCCATCTCTGATAACACCCCAGCAAGGGTGGGGTGGGGTTTGGACACCTCTTGCAGCCTGGTGAGGGATGATGTCTAGAATCCCACGTGGCCTTTACTGTCATGGGTGGGGCTGGGACCACGGTGTTTTCTGTGATATTTAGTTACAGCTGAGTCGTTGTTTTCTAAAAGTTTACTACTTTCTTGCGAGGCTGCCCTTTCCTTGTCCCTTGGCTAGAGAGAGCAGGCTTTTTTGCTGAGGCTTTTCTGTCTGCATCTGTTGGTATTTGCAGGTTGCCTGCTTTGCCAGCACCCAGTCTGGGATGTCTGAGGCAACAAGAAAAATCATCACTGTGCTGTGTTTCAAGTCCTGGGATCCCTAGCCCATCTGCCTTCTTCTCTCTGCCTTTCAGAGTCTTCTTATGCTTGTTTTATATATTATGTCCAGGATTTTTAGTTGTATTTTGAGGGAGGGATAGAGAAAAGTACACTGACTTTATCTTCTGAAGCTGAAGTTCTGTTATCTTTATTTTTAAAGAATATAAAACATTTTGTTTAAAAATAATAATTTTAAAGTTATAGTTTGCACAGTCAGAGAACAAATACAGCAAATATTAAACAAACTTAGATGTGAAACTTAGAGATAAATACTCAGTATGGTCTTTTAAAGAAACCTGCAGTCATTAAGACTATCTAAAACCTTCACAGAATAAAAAGAATGTTCCCTTATATTTAGAGTTCTTTATGCTTTCTTAAATACTTTCTTATATTTTGTCTTATTTGATCCTTCTGGGAATCCTGTGAAGGAGGTAAGGCATATATAATCATCGCAGTTTTACAGAAGGGGAAATGGGACTATAAAAGTCAGAACAAAACATAGGACCCATTAAAGATTTATACTAAACAATTGGCATATTTGTTTCCCTACTCTGAAATAAATAATTCTCTTTTATAGAAAATCATAAAACTAATCTTTCCTGAAGGCTTTCTTCCCTATCATCTAAAAAGAGAACATTTTACCTACTCTAAAGCTTCCAGGTTCCAACCATGAGAAGACTTGTTTGGAATCAATGAGAGGATGGGAATTTACTACTTCTCCACCCCCTTCAAAAATTCCGCACCATAACTTCTCCGCACCATAACTCATGAATCATCTTTTGAAAGTCTTGAGTTATATTCTGAATGCTCATCTGGACCCAAGCTGGAGAAATGGCATCTTCTTTGAATTTCAGATTCCTTCTGTGCAATGGAGGCCAAACCCTGCTGAGTTTCCCCTACCTGCTGCTGTATGGGCGGCACGCTGAAGCATGGGAACTATTCTGAGGAACATGTGATGCTGAAATGAGGTGGTGTCCATTCTGACCCTGAATTACAGGCAAAGCCAATGTTTTCTTGGGCACCAAATATTTTCCCATGACAGAAAAATTCCTCGAGTGTGAGTTTCCATCGTCTGCCTCCATACCTTCTGCAGGAAGCAGAACTCACAGAGGAAGTGGTCCTAGGACTTTCTCTCGGAGATACAGCCTGGAGAACTTCTCTGTTTAGTTTGGTTTCCATGTACAGATATAAGAGATTCAAATGTAGAATCTATTGAAGAGGAGAGGGAAATAAAACAACACCTTAAACATGACAGATCTTTTATAAAATAATAAGAAAGGAAATGTTTGAGAGTAAGGAATTGAGTGGAATGCTGAGTTTATTTAGGTACTCAATAATGGCTCACCGACACATCCAAGGTATTACGACATGGAGAAACCATTTTCCCAATTAAGCCAGGGTCTGGGTCTTTTGTTTATTTTATCTGTTGCCCATTACTTCTGTCTGAGGCAATTGCTGGCAGCAGGAAGACTCAGCCTCTGTCCTCAGGGAGCTTCCAGCCCTGCTGAGGAGGCCAGACATAGAGACAGGAAGATGAGAAGCTGCAAGGGAATGGCACAGACGTGACGCTGCTTCTGTTATTTTTGGACTGGGCTGGCCCTAGGAAGTAGACCTGGGATGTAGCAGGGGGAAGAGGGGTCAGCCAAAGAGGAGAAGGGAGGAAAGGCGTGAGGGTGGGTCTCCACCTGTTCTTCAAGGGCAATGAATGGACATGCCTCCAGGACCTCTGCCAAGGACATAGTTTATGGAGGGACATAGTGGGAAAAGGGGGCCAAGAGACAGGACAGGTGAGACTGGGACTTTCTTTGGCAAGGAAGGAGCGCTCTTAAAGGCCAGTGGGGAAATGAGAGACACACAGAAGGAAACGCATCAGGAAGATGAATCCAGCAGTGGAGTAGAAGATGGGTTGCAGAGAAGAGAACTGCATACAGTGGTGACAGGTCATTTATTTAGAAAGAAATGTTCCCTTTTTGGTTAAACAACAAAACTCCGCAAGGGAATAATTAATTTGCATCCTCTTGATCTGTTTACAATTAATATGGTCAAATAAATGTCCAAAAATCTAAATTCAGCCAAGTTCAAGCTTTGTCAACCCTGGGGATTCCCTAATATAACCACGAAGATATTATTCAACATCCTCTGAGCATCTTCAGTGTCCCTACACCGAATTACGCTCCTACATCCAATTTGGGATGCGGAACTGAAATTAGCATTTTTTTTACTCACAAGAAAAGAAATATCTCACAATTTTGAATGCTAAGTTTTCTCAAAATTATAAAATTTGCTTCACTTTTTTATTGAAGTATAGTTGATTTACAATGTAGTGTCAGTTTCAGGTGTACAGCAAAGTGATTCAATTGTACATATAATACTTATATATCCATTCTTTTCCAGATTCTTTTCCCTTATAAGTTTTTACAAAATATTGAGTATAGTTCCCTGTGGTACTTGTTGGTTATCTACTTTATATATAGTAGTGTGTATATGTTAATCCCAAACTCCTAATTTATCCCTCCCCCTCCCCCTTTCCCCTTTGGTAACCGTAAGTTTGTTTTCTATGTCTGTGGATCTATTTCTTTTTGAAAATAAATTAATTTGTATCATTTTTTTTGTAGATTCCACATATAGGTGATATCATATGATATTTGTCTTTCTTTGTGTGTCTTACTTCCCTTAGTATGATAATCTCTAGGTTCATCCATGTTTCTGCAAATGGCATTATTTCATTTTTTTTTTTTTTTTTTTTTGCGGTACGCGGGCCTCTCACTGCTGTGGCCTCTCCTGTTGTGGAGCACAGGCTCCGGATGCGCAGGCTCAGCGGCCGTGGCTCACGGGCCCAGCCGCTCCGCGGCATGTGGGATCTTCCCAGACTGGGGCATGAACCCGTGTCCCCTGCATCGGCAGGCGGACTCTCAACCACTGCCCCACCAGGGAAGCCCCATCTTTTTTTATTGTTGAGTAATATACCATTGTGTTTGATACATCAGCTGCTTATCCTTCAAGGGGAAAAATTAAATAATTCATATGGCTAAACAAGAAGCCCAACTTCCAGTTTACATAAGACTAGAAGGAGGCTGGTTAGGTTTGTCTCAGCACTGAGAAGCAGGAATGCCCTTCAAGACCAGATGTTACAAACCTTTCACTTTAGAGGTGAAGCTGTCAAGACCAGAGGTGTTTTGGGCCTGCCACTTGTCCAGTTGGTGGCCAGGCAGGACCATGCTGAATCCACCCCCTAACTCCACCTTCTGATGTTCACTGAGACACCTGCTCAAACCCCTGGCTGCCGTGGTCCTTGCCGGGCCCATTAGAAAATAGGTTTGAGCATCATTTCCCTGGTCTGGGGTCCAAGTGGAAAGTTTCTCTAAGGTCCCTCCCAGAGTGAAGTCCCATGAAGAGTCTATTCCCAAACTCTACCACAAGTTTATTTAACTTTCTTGTTCTCAGTTGCTTCTTCTTTAAAGTGGACTGATACCTGCTCCATGCACTTTCCAGAGCTCTGATTAGGATCAGGGGAGATAGTGCATGTGAACTTTCTTGGAAAAGAGTAATTCATGATACAAATATTTCTTTGTTAGCTGATTTATCCTCCAATCAACTGTGGATTGGTTTGATATAAGTAGCTGGGGAATAGTTTTTAAGACCCTAGGTTTAGTGCTATTATTCATACTGAAAGCTTTGGTCAGACTTATACGGGCCTGTAGGGTGTTAGAAGAATATGATAATTATTTGAAATATTTTCCGTCTCACATCCATAAAGTTTTTCCCAGGGCAGAGAGGAATGTCTTCCTTTCTTGCTCCCAGAAATTTGATTCAACAAAATTTACTGAGACATCACGCTGTAGAAAGAATTATGTTAAGTGCTGAAGAGGTAAGTGAAAAAAGCCCCAGCTGCCCAGAGAAAACTCATGATCCAGAAAGGGGAGGAGAGTTACTCGCATCCCAGGTTGAGAATCAAACACGAACTAACTGCCGACCTGGGCTGATACACACATGAGAGCACGGGGTAGAGCTGCCCTTCTGAGAAGCAACCGATTGACAAATCAGCCTGAGTTTGGGGGCATCGATGCCTGTAACTTTCAGGTTGGGGCTATTTGAAATGACCCCCTGTTTGCTCTTAAAGTGCACGTCACACCTCTCCCCGTCAGCAGTCACACTGGCCTCTCACGGCACCTAGGTTTGACTAATCTGGAGAATAACCATCCATCCATTTGCCATGTCCCACCGCAGGCTCGCCTGGAGTGATTTTCACATAAGCTCACGTGATTCATATTTTAGACCTTTCTAAGTGGAGTGTAAGATCTCTTTAGCCATTTTCTTTTAATGCTTTTGCAGAAATTTAATTTAATTTTTTATACATTTTTATCCAATTTCTTTGGAAAAAAAAATTAAGGCACTTAACCATGATCTGATGAGATAACAAAGTTGTATGTATTAGTTTGCCAGGGCTGCCTTAACAAAATGCCTCAAACCACAGAAATGTATTCCCTCAGAGTTATAGAGCCCGGAAGTCAGAGATCAAGGTGTTGGCAGAGCACACTCCCTCTGATGGCGCTGGGGAAGGACGCTTCCTCGCCTTTTCCGTCTTCTGGTGGCTTCTGGCAGTCCTCGGTATTCTTTGCATTGTAGCTGTATCACTGTAATCTTGGCTTCCATTGTCACGTGATAGTTTTCCTATGTTTCTTTCTGTGTCTTCTCTTCCTCTTATAAAGACACCAGTCATTGGATTCAGGGTCTACCCTATTCTAGTATGACCTCATCTTCATCTAAGTAATGATATTTGCAGTGACCTTATTTCTAAATAAGGTCACGTTCTCAGTTTCCAGGTGGACACAAGTTTTGGGGGGACACTTCAGCCTACTACAGTAAGCAAGTGGGACCATCAACAGTGGGACAGGGGAAAGGGCTTGCCAAGTAAAATGAAGAGTAAGGTTGACATCCAGAGTCTGCCATAGACTGTTCCACACTGTGTTAGAAGGTGGGCTGCAGGCTCCTGGTTGTAGTTCCTTACATGGTCAAGTTGCTATCATCAAGAGCTTGAGCTCTAGGGTCTGACCACCCAGGTTTGATTCCTGGCTGGTTTCACCAATGTGATTTGGGGCAAGTTACTTAATCTTCCTGTGCCTCAATTTTTTCATCTGTAAACTGGGATTAATGGCTTTCTGGGGGAATAATTAAATAATGCATGTAAAGCACTTGGCACAAGGTAAGCTCTCAGTGAAAGCCAGCCATGAAAATGTTGGCTTTGCAAAGTCTAGAAGGCAAAAAGTAAAGGAAGCCGCAAAGGTCTGATGTGGGAGAAGATTTCAAAGGAGTGATAAATCTGGCTGAGGAGTTTAGGAAAGCCTCCGTGGAAGGGGTGGCCATTAGAAGGACTTGGATGTTTGGAGATGGGTGGGCACATGGCCTATCTAGCAGTCAGGAAAGTGTGGGGTCTGGGGGAACAGGGGCAAGTCTGGTTTGGCTGGAGCAGAGAATAAGAGAGGAGGAGTGTAGGGCTGATTGGAGAGGTTGGCTGGGCCCACCCTGGACATCAGGGTGAAGATCCTGACCCAACTGGCACAAGTGGTTATGGTGACATCTTGCCTAAGTTCTGATGCCCACAGAGAGCCACGATAGAGGGCACTCCTTGGTCTCTGCGGGAGCCTCAATCACCCCATGCCATGTATCTCTGTATTCCCACTGCTGCTCCTCCTCGTAGCTGTTGGTTTTCAACCCTGTTGTAAATTTTGTGGCTCCGCTTTGATGTACCTCAAACCGTTCCTCATCTCTCCTCTTTGGTAGAACCAGAACTGCCCACCGTTAGGATTTTACCCTACCTCAGATGTTTTATTCCAAACTCCTAGTTTTACAACCCTGTGTCTTCCATCTCTCCGCCCCCTCACTTCTTTATCTATAAACAGGGTTATATATGTGACTTTGTGTCTGGTCCACGGTGACCCCTGGATCCTTTCCAGCCTGTCTCCGTGATCTGTAGGCATTCTAAATCTTATCTTGGCCTAACGTGCTTCTTCCCTCTCCGTGGGGCACTGTGATGTGCTCGCGTGGTACTGCACTGTATCGGGGCTGCTCTCCCCCCAGCCACAGACCGTAAAATTAAGAACGGCAAGACTCTCTGGATTAATTTCATTCGCCTGTCTTTAAATCCATTAAAGAAAATGCCTGTTTGAATCATTCTTTTGTGAGCATATTTGTAAATAATGCTTAAAAAACACTTCATCTAATTATTCTTACCACAGCTGAATGTTAATAGATTGAAGATGAGATTTATGTTTAGACAGCATTAAGGTACTAATTTTTTCTCAACAATAAGAGCTGCCATTGACAAAATTAAAACAGAAGACGTAGACCAACGAAAATTAATTTGCAGCAGGCTTAATAGTTTCTCTAAGCAAAGCCAGTCTCTCCTCAGCTGCCTAAGAAAAGCCATAAAAATTTCTGAGAAGAATCTGGAGTTTAGGATTCCACACTAATTGCTTCCCCTCCCCTTTTACTTCATCTCCTTTTCTTGTTCATCTTGACCGCAGAGGGACATGCAGTTTCCATATCCAAAATGCCTTCGGCTCTGCTGGGGTAAGGAAGTCAGGGGGAGGAGGGAGAAGGCCAGGGAACCACATAAATAAATGGGAATTTCTACATGGACATGAGGATTTTCGTTTTCATTTTTTAAAAATGAGAAGAAGGCACGAGTATAAATTCCAAAAAGAGCAATTCATTTAAGTCTATCATTTTTGGCAACACAATAGAACGCACATTGGGCTGAAGAGTCACAAATCACTCCCCTTCCCACTGTCTGTTTTCTCCACCATATGTTGTGGAGAATACAATTCACATGCTGAAGTTTCGCCTCCTTTCAATGTGAGAAAGCATATTGCTATATCAGCAGCCTGGTTACCGAGCCAACGCTTCTTGGAGCGGTGCGGGTGGGAAGAGAGAGGAAGTGGGGAAGACAGCTAACCCTCCAGTCAGAGTACTTATTTTAAAGCCTGGGAAACCTTCGAAATAGTTTGCTCCCCAGCAATATGGACTTGAACAAGCCGGACTAGGTGCTTCCTGTAGTTGACTTTCATTGACTCCCAGGACTTGGATGTGGACTTGATGGGCCACCCGTGCAAACACGTGGCATGGATGTCCCATCAATTTTTTTTTCAGTTGTTTACCATTTTATACACAAGGGTAACCTTCCTTCTCCATAACCAGTGGGATGTGTGGGTCTAAAGTATTTACTTAGTAGAAAGGTTATGATACCCCCCATTCTCCCCCATGGCCCCCGGCCTCATTTTCCCCTCACCTGGTTCTCCATGACCAATCAAAAATGGGACAACAGTAATTGGTGAAACAGACCAAAGGTAACTCCATGACAGCCTCACAGTTCCAACCTCATTAGCCCTTTGTCGTAGCCCAAAGAGCTGACATACCCACAATGCACCGCCCACCCAGAGAAGACTAAAGCTCTGACAACTCTTCCATGCCATCTCTGTTCACCACCAACAGGATTGTTGTATGCTCTTTGTATCATAGCTTTCATAACCTCTGTCCTTCCGTGTAAATGGCACAGATGGCCCTGGTGAAACGAGGCTTTCTAAGCCGACTTAGGATGAGGTCAAAGATTTGATTAAGCCCTATACTTTCAGTTATTTAAGAAAAAACCTATGGCCCCACCAGAAAAAGCTTGAGTTTTCGTTTACAGCATGACAACGTTTGAAACAATATTTTCAATATTTAATCAATTGCCGAATCCAAGTTGACCTGTAGGAAACTTCACGAAAGACAAGAAAAACCTTTTACTTTTTTGGCTCTTGGGATTTATAAAAATCACAGGTAAAAAGTGAATTTGATTCCTGAAATGTTGCATCAAACTCCTTGTCTAAATTAAACTGAACAGATGTGGAAAAAATGAGTCAGGGGCTCCCCATATCATTCGAAACGAGCTTTCAGGTTCCGCTTCCTATGTCTGATTTCAGCCTAAGCCGCCTTATTGCTTAAAATCTGCAACTTGATACTAAAAGCTTGTCAGAATTAAGTGCACGCTTTATAAGTTTACATTTTACAGTCTGTTTTTCTTTGATATTTGACAGGGACACAGGTTCCCATGTCATCTGGCCTTGAAGTACTTTTAGAACTTTCTCCTGGACCAATTTGAGGAAGCTCACGATTGCAGTGAGTTATGGGCCTTTAAGCTGCCTGCCCAGCCGCCGGCCGTTGGGCCCACACTTGAGGGCTAACACCTGTTGGCTGGACAGAGCAATTAATTTTTTTTTTTTTAAATGCAGTAAGCCGCCAAAAATCAAAGCTAAAGGATAAAAATATAATTTTACCTCCTGAGCTTCCAGGGGTGACCTTTGATCTCGTCCAACGTTCGTGTGGCAGGAGACACCGATCTTAAATTTTCTTCCTAAAGAAGCACTTTGAAAGACACAATTTCCGAGAGCTGGCCGCACATTTTCTGTCCTCCGTCATTTCACTCTTGCGCGATTATTCACATGGAGACCTGACTGAGATCGTCACTCACAACAAAAAGCCACATCTACCAAGTGTCCCCGCTTTAAGAAAATTATAACTGGAAGCTCTTAAATTATGCTGCGGTCCATCCCTTGTAAGATCGAGTGTTATTTCCCTAAGAGGTGACAGTTGGGTTTTCTAGTTGATGATTATAACGTGGCATTTTTTTTTCAGAATACGTCTGTACGTTAAATAGATAACTGTGAACTTCAAAGAGCTAAATACCAATCGTGGGCTGGGGCATGGCCACATGGACAGCCTCCCTCCTTCTCCAAACCCTTTGGTAGCCAAGACAAGGTCACTGATCAGGGTAATTTGCAGGAAAAGTCAATTTCTCAAGTACCGAAGCAGGTGTTGTGGCACTCTATGACAATTTACTGAATCTAAATTGAGGAAGTTGAAAAAAACCAAAGGTCATGATCCACAGGAAGAACGGAGGAAAGGAAATCTCTTTGACTGTATTTTTAACTCCTTTTCGACCAGGACACACTCACCAACGGAGTCGATTCACGCTAAAAATAAATAAATGCAAATCAGAATATCTCACTCCAATCAGCAACTTATCTGATTTCTTTAAGTAAGAGGAGAGGAATTCAATTTTGCTTTGCATTCACAAGGAAACAAGCCCAGTTTATAGAAGCTCAAGATCAGGTCTTTCGGCTCATGAGTTTAGAAACAAAAATCAAACCAAGATGTCAGAACTTTCTGTCTTTAGAAAAATTAGATATGTAGTAATATATATTATATGATATATACTACTTAGCATAGAGTAGAAAGTATAGTGTAAATGTTAAACAAATAATCTATAACCTGGATTTTTTTCTTTTAAATGAGCACATTCCCTACTTCCCCACCCTAGGAAAAGAGAACACAGCTGAAATGGAAAATGCTTTTAGGAAGGGAAATGTAACATGAGCCTTAGCATCTGTAACGTTGTTGGTGTAGCAAGGAGAACATGGGATGCGGAATGAGAAGGTTTGAACTTGAATTTTAGTTAATCACTAATTGTGTAATTACAGCTAATCATTTAACCTCTTTAAGCCTCCATTTTCTCACCTGTAAAATTGGGGGTTGTACGGATTAAATGAGCTAATATATGGGGGGCAACATTTGGCAAATTATACATATTAATTATCATTACTAACCTTTAGGGCATTATTATCCTGAAGGATGATACGCACACCACTGGTGTGCATGAGGCTGTTACAAGCCTTTGAGGTTTAAAAAGATGAATCAATTAGAAGAAAAATGTTAAATAAATAAGAGCACAGGTGGAAAAATATTGAAGGTGGCAGGAGAAAGACTGGCATTTGGGTGACTTTTCAAGATTTAGTTAAATTCTTCTTGGGAGGTAGGGAAAAGAGACGGAGCTCCCAAACTCCCTAATAATGTTTCCAGCACAAGAAATGTTTTTCTAATGCAGGTAAAAATTTAAAAATGAGTTACTTTTAGTTAATTCCAACATTCAACCTAAGAGGAAAGTACATTTGCTTGCTTGTCGTTTCTCTTATTCCAAAGAAAGTTCTCATTAAAACAACACTATTCATGTAACCCGAAGATTTCTGAGTTCTAGTTTGTAGGTCAATGATTTCAAGCAATATGAAATGCAACAAAATTCTCTTCCGGCATAATCTGAATGCCTCCCTGGGAACTCACGTCTTTTGTCTAACACGGTGTTGCAGGTCATAGTGTGCTAGCCACAAGTTATCATAAATGTCATGTATGCCAACCTCCTCGCTTTATGGATGGGGAAACTGAGGACCAGAGAATGGTAGCAATTTGGTGACTCTGCGTATGTCACAGATCCAGGGCTGGGAGGGGCTTTGGGTCCAACGACTAAGTCCAGGGCTTTTCCTAGTTCCTAAATGTCAAGTGCTCAATGTTCCAGCTAAGCCAGGGGGGACTGTGGAGGATGCCAATGCTACCTGTAGCATTTTGACATTTAAATCTCCATTCGTTTTTTTAATTTATTAGTGTTAGTGAAAATCCTATATAGAACACAGAGGGCAACCTTAAAAAGTATTACACACTCCATACATTAAGAATTGAAATATAGATTGAATATTACTTCTTCCAGAGTCGTATTCTCACGTGCTCTTAAATTTTATGATGCTTTAATATTCCTAGTTTAGTTCTGAAGTTACTTTCCATGTTTATGTTACCTCCCCTTGGGTTTAAATATTCTTTCCCAAAGGTGCTTCTTAATCTTAACCACGGTGTTTGCACACCTTCTACATTGATTGGAATATTTTGATATGGATCATTGAAAATTCAGCATACAGAAACATTGGTCTATAAGGAAGGCAATAATTTAATTGTTGATACAGATTTTTACACTTGACTATTTAATCTGAAAATAGTTTGCTTTTTTATGTTGGTACTCATTGTTTGGTAAAACATATTTTCCAGTGGCCATTCAAATAAATCGCTGGAAAATGAACTCTATTTTAGCTATCAGGATACTATGGTCATTTTGGCTTTCAGAAACTAAGTTCCAAACATGTGGAGAGAAATGTTTCCTGCGGTGGTCAGTCTCAGAACATTCCAGCCTTTCACCCACACCCCTGGCACTGTGCCCTCCAGAACTGGATGTCTAGTCTAGAGGGTCATTTATTTTAAAGTTTTTAAAATTACATTTTAAATATTGAAATAATTTTATATATGAAAAAGTCACAATGATCAGACAAAGAGTTGCCGTATATCCTTCATCAAGGTTGCCTATGTTCACATTTCACCAGTTACTTTATCACTCTCAATAGAGAGACAGAGATATATATATATTTTCTGAACCATCTGAGAATAAACTGTAGACCTGATGTTGCTTTATTCCTGAATACTTCAGTGTTTATTTTCCCAGTATAGGGACATTCTCTTACATGGCCACAGTAAAATCATCAAAATCAGGAACTTAGCATTGACACAGGACTATCGTCTAATCTAAAGACCTATATATAGTCTACAGACCTATACTTATTCAAATTTCTCCGTCTCACTAATTTTCTTTCAATATTTTCAATATTTCATGTCATCTTGCTCTACCTGATTTATTGGCAATTCTATAAACCAGAGGCTCCTGTTCCCAGAAAAAGAATTAATTTATCTATTCTAGATATATTAATTATAATAAATTGTTCCTATTGAAGGAACACTCATATGTAAATTTGTAGACCAGGCCCATTAGAGCGACTTCTAGTGAGTCAATGCAAGTCACACACTCTTGTCTCAAAAGCATGTTTTACGTGAATATTGTGAACTATGGAGAACAGTATGGAGGTTCCTTAAAAAGCTAAAAATAGAACTACCATATGACCCAGCAATCCCACTACTGGGCATATACCCTAAGAAAACCATAATTCAAAAAGAGTCATGTACCACAATGTTCGTTGCAGCACTGTTTACAATAGCCAGGATATGGAAGCAACCCAAGTGTCCATCGACAGATGAACGGATAAAGAAGATGTGGCACATATATACAATGGAATATTTCTCAGCCATAAAAAGAAATGAAATTGAGTTCTTTGTAGTGAGGTGGATGGACCTAGAGTCTGTCATACAGAGTGAAATACGTCAGAAAGAAAAAAACAAATACCTTATGCTAACACATATATATGGAATCTACAAAAAAAAGGTTCTCATGAACCTAGTGGCAGGACAGGAATGAAGACGAAGACGTAGAGAATGGACTTGAGGACACGTGGGGGAAGGGGAACCTGGGACGAAGTGAGAGAGTAGCACTGACATATATACACTACCAAATGTAAAATGGATGGCTAGTGGGAAGGAGCTGCATAGCACAGTGAGGTCAGCTTGGTGATTTGTGACCACCTACAGAGGTGGGATAGGGAGGGTGGGAGGGAGGCTCAAGAGGGAGGAGATATGGGGATATATGTATGCATATGGCTGATTCACTTTGTTATACAGCAGAAACTAACACAACATTGTAAAGCAATTATACTCCAATAAAGATGTAAAAAAATTAATATTCCCAGCTGAAAGAAAAACAAGAATTTATCATCATCTTATACACTTTATATTTTGGGGCTTACTTTATGGCTATAAGCACCACACCATGAGGACAGTGATCTTGGACATTTTATTCACTTCTGTTCCCCCAGACCTAAAAATATGCCTGGCATATAAAAAGAAATCAGCAAATAATTGCTGAATAAATGAATTAATTGAAAAAAAAATTGTGAACTTACCTGAGTGTTTGTGATTTGCAGGGATGGGTTCCCCTTTGCAGGGGTGGAAAGTTAACCACACATCTGCAAGTAAGTGCTTTGGAGAAATAGCTTGTAGCTTGAAGGCAGCTTCCCCACTGAGGCTGTGTTCACTTGGGCAGCTTATTCTTGGAGTTTCGATTTCCTCTGGTCAATGAGACAGGCAAGCTCTTCCTTCGTGAATTACATGAGGTAAATAAAGCATTAGGACTGGGACTGGCCTGTTAGGGGCCCCATCGCTTATAGACATGGTTAATTTCATCATTTGAATGAACTAACAGGCAAATGCACTTTGTTTTGCGCAAAACAGGAAAAAAATTATTTCCAATTCAATGGAAAGCAATTAACACATTGATTTTCCACAGCTTTTGTAAGCAAGCTAAAGGGATCCTAGCCCTCCTCATGAAAGAAAAACTAATTGCACCCTTGTCTTGGAGCTTTCCAAATTAAGAGAATATATTAAACTAAGAGCACAGAACTGGGACAGGGGCTATTTTATTTGTATACTGCAATGGATACTTTGCCTACAGTGCATTAAATGATACACCTACAAACTTTCTAACTGATTGTCAAGTCGTATTTCTATTCCTTGCCTAAGAGGTCTTAAAATAAGACAACCTATCACAGAAGCTAAAGAAAATTAGGAAGTACCTTTCTTTCTTCCTTTCTTTCTTTCTTTTTCTTCCTTCCTTCCTTCCTTCCTTCCTTCCTTCCTTCCTTCCTTCCTTCCTTTCTTTCTTTCTTTCTTCTTTCTTTCTTTTTCTTTCTTTCTTTCTATTTCCTTCTTTCTTTCTTTCTCTCAGGAAGAGACAAAGAAGGAACACCTCCAGCTTGGGAATGTGACCCCGAGCTGATTAGCCAGGCAAATAAACAAATACAGTAAAATATACAAATAGAGGTCGCCACACCTGCAGGCATGCGGGCTGGGTGAGAGGGGACCACACTGGCCCCATTTCCACCACCACTGACCATCCCGCAAGTGCAGCTGTAACACCACTTCGCCTGCAGCAAGGTCAGAGTACAGCGGGACAGAAACAGAGGCAGCATTGTGTCTCATGTCCACACGGAATACCATCCAGCGTGCTCTGACCTGCAGCTGCAACACGGCCTCCCCAGAAAGCCATCTGCCCTCACCCATCAGCCACCCTTCTTCCATGAACTCACCATCCATAAAATGCCTGATCTTGGCTTTTTAAACACTCTTCAATCCTTTGGTGAACGTGAGACTTCTAAACTTTCCTATTTCTACAAATTGCCTTTAAATGAGAAGTTATTTGGCCTGTGGTGGGCACTGTCACCTGGAGCTCAATGAAAGCTATGATTAATGAATGATAAAGCCAGTTCATTGAGCCATGACATTGGTACAGCACTGTCGTAAGCAGGAACTAATTATACATGGAAATAATCATTCAACCTGAGAAAGGTATTTCCTAGTCATTAGAAAATAGTATGAAGAGATAATACTTAGAAAAGAAAGTTTTCTATGTTATTGGCCAAAAGAAAGGATTATTCCATTCTTTATAATGAATTTGTCAGGAAACCTCGAATTTGAATTTTGGCTTAGTTGTCGGCTTTACTTTCTGGTGAAAAACAGTGTTACATGATTACTTGATTATAAACAATTTGCTGCATGACAAGTTCTTGAAAAGTATATGTCTTTAAATTAAAAGTTCTCAATTTGTGTTTCATTACTGAAAAACTTGGTAGGAAAAACATGTTTTCAAGACTATAACACAAGCTTAGGGGAAAATTTTGGTCATTATTTTTCATTTACTTTCCTTATTGAGCTAATTTAATTATCATAGAGACACAAACATTAGCTCCGGTACTGGGCTTCTCACATCTGTTGGTAAAGATTTGATTAGGGCGACACAAATGTGCTAGATTAAACTATCTAGTTGGTGAAATTCAAGCCACCTGGATATTTTAGCAACATCAATAAGAATAATTCTCTTTTTCAAAATCAGTAAATCCAAGCTATATTAAAAAGAATTAATTAATGAGTGCCAGATAGCGAAAACAAACATTTGACAATGAATCATATTATCAAAGGTTTTGAGGGAGATCCTTCTCAGCTTATGTTTAGATGTCAAATTATATTACCAAAGCTAAACAATCTGTTAAAATGATGTCTTAATGTGATGTCTCCTGCGCTGTACTTTTTTTAAAACTTCTTAAATATTTATAGTAGAAAAAAAGATATGTTGTATTTAACAATGATAATCAAATCATAAGACATTTGCCCCAAAATATTGCCTTGGATATTTCCAAGAGCTGTTAACATAATTTAAATCCTATAAGAAAAAGAAACTGTTATAAAGTTTGCTTAATGTATAATATGTATCTTTTGAAGCAGCACAAGACATAATTCACAGGAGAAGCTCCATAAAGATTTGGGGATTGAAAGGATTAATACATAAATATTAGGTGTTTTATAGAATATATAAGGAATTCTAGAATTGGAGAGGACCCCCAAAGTCAACTAGTCCAGGGCTGGCCAACTTGTTCTGTTAATGGGTAGATAATAACTATTTTAGGCTTTGGGGGCCAGGTGTGCTCTGTCACAACTACTCAACTCTGCCCCCATGGCTGCAGATAATAGTAAACTCACGGGCATGGCTGTGTTTCAATAAAACTTCATTTACAAAAGCAGGTAGCAGACAGATTTTAGCCCACCTGTAGTATTCTGATGATCCCTCATGGAGCCCAACTTCTGTATTTTGAAGATCAGACACCTTAGGTCCTTTGTGGGAAAGTAACTCACCCAAGTTAGACAGTAAGTTCCACAACAAGCGGCAGAGTTAGAGCTGAAATTGGCCTTTCTGGCTTCCAGGCAGGCACTCACAATGGGCTGAATTAATTTCAGTGACACGTGGACAGGTGGCCATGTCCAAATGGAAGGTCTGCCTCTGTGGTAAAGCACATCCACATGCTTCATGCATTGATGTCTATAGAACTGTGATGTGTAGATGATTCCTCAAGTCTCCAGAGAATAAGTTGCTTTTCAGAGACCTAAGCAGAGTCATAAAGAATATTTTTTGGGAAAGGAACATGAACAGCCTGACAGTTAGCGAAGCATGAAAATGCTTGACTGAAAAACCACACATGGCTTGCTTCCTTAAAGACTATTTCAATCCTGGAAAACTGTTTCTATTGAATATTTATAGCAAATATGATTGAATAAGAAGAATTTAAAGTAGAAAAAACCCTGTGTGTTGTGATTCCAAATTAAATCTTATTTTCATGGTTGCCAGTGTTTTGCATTCCCCATGTTTGCATTGTATAAAAAACCCATCTTGTTACAATGCCCTTTTCCAGCAGCAAATAATAAGATTTCTAGATTAACACTTGAGCTGCCAACATCCATTTTCTGGTGGGGTTTCCCCTTTTCACATAACTCATTTTCATTTGGAAGGATAGTGGAGGAAACGGGTCCCTAGGACATCCTAAACGGAGAAGTGGATCTGGGTTTTTCTTCGAGAACGTCTGTGGATGTCGCCTGGAAAGGCTTGGTAATCATTGCTGTGAAACTGACAGTCCAGAAAGACATGATTGATGAAAGGGAATTGGATGTTTGAGCCAAAATGGACCGTCATTAACTAACTGAACCAAGTAAACGAAATGGAGTTTCCAAGGGGCAGTGGGGCACATTCTTCTGGAAAAGGTGGGCCCAATGTTCAGGATGTGTTTCACCGAAGGGGGCGGGGGGAGTGGAGGGAGCCATTACTTAATGGCTCCCAGCTTGCGAAGGTGAAATAACCCACACTATATAGGTTTTCTTTCTTCGGCAGTTCTGTGTTGATATTGATTCACACATTTCTCACTGAACAGAAGAAGGTGCATCTTCTCATGTGTCATGCATTTTCTGGTCTTGAAATCACAAAAAAGGTTTCCATACTAATAAATGTAAATAAAATTCTGCTACTGTAACTGTTTTTTAGCTTAGGCATTTAAAACCAAGTCAGTAAATCAAGCTGTATTATTTACTACTTTAGCTTGTGTGAGCAAATGAAATTGTATATATGCATAAGATAAAATTATGCACTTGTGTAAAGTCATATTTTTTAAAAGGAGAAAAGAAATATTAATTGATCTTTTTTAATATCTTGTGGGTTTTTAATTTTTATTTATTTATTAAAATTTTTTATTGAAGTGTAGTTGATTAAAGTCATATTTTTATACCTGGTTCTCTTTTTTGATCAAAATGACAGTAGATATTTTATAAATCTTATTTATTTTATTATACCTCATGTTAGAACTTAACTTTAAAGTAATAAAAAATAGTTTTATAATACAATAAAAAACAAATCCATACAATTATTGACATATTGGAGCATATAATTTTTTTTTTTACGTTTTCTAATAAAAAGTTTGTCCTCTCTACCCCATGCCCCCAAAAGAAAAATCCACCAGATTGCTTTAGGCCAAGGATAAAAAAAGCATGAATGATTCAGATGAGGACCTTTTGAACTTTCCTCAGGAAGATTTGAGTGGTAGGATAACTTAAAATCTTGACCAGAATGCATGCAGGTGGCCATTTCTCAGCTTGAAACATCTTGAAACAGTTTCGGTGCCTGGTAAGGAGGCTTCTGGTGTCAGTGTGGCTTGCCCAAGAGGGAGGGAAAGAGAGTATGCAAATGAGGACATATGCATTAGTTCAAGAGCAAGACTGAGCACCTTAAAGGTTAGAAGCCCAGAATCTCATTACCCTCCTCTCAAAAGATGGCCAGAGTACATCAAGTGACCAAAAATGCATTTTCATTATGTTTTATTAACTGAAGGAATTTTTGTTTTGGTTTCTGTAATAAACTATTAAGGAATACAGGACAGCCTGTAATAGATTATTATTCTGCAAGAATAACAAAGACAAACAGTTAGCAAACTACTGAATTAGAGTGGATTTACGATGGTAGAGGTTTACCTAAACGAAAGTCTGTGCCTTGATTTTAAGTGTTAACGGACGAAAATCTTGGCTGAGCTGTCTGAGCTATTCCTGTTTATAAAATAGAACTTGTGACAAATGTGTAAGACTTTGTAGTATACATTTTTATATTAACTTTATTCCTTGCTTCATGTTATAGTCATACTTTTTTTTTAAAGAAATCATGTTATCTTGAAGAATTTCATGTATCTTTAGAAATACTTTAGGTCTTTTTTGGAAGTAGAAAGTTATATATATACAGTGTGAATTTTACACAGTCATGGAAATTTAAAGATGTTATGATTCACTGATAGGCACAAATTATAAGAAAACCTGAAGTCATTAGCTCAGATAAAGGATTAGAATTAACAATGGAATTGAACCTAGAGTATAATTAATGAAGTCTGTAATTGTTCTTCCTGTGTTAGTTCATTAAGCCTGACTATCGAGTGGATAGTTGGGCATCTGTCTCTAACATCTGTTGTCTCACTGATTCCCTCGGTTGAATGCGTCAATGCATGGGAAGAAGGGTATGATTTCCCTCCAAAACTTGAACATGCTGGAAAAAAAACAAAACCAATAACCATTCTCTAATATGATAGCATGATAAAGAACCACCTTGGGGGGAGTTTAGCTGACCGAAGACATGTGAAAAAATTAGAGATTATGTTAAATGAGTTCATTAAATGAAAAATATAAAATATAGTTTTCCCAAGAAGCTTCTTTTGTGCTCACATTAGCTGAATTCAATTGCAATCAAAAACACGTATCAAGCACCTACTTTGCACAATATGTTCTTGGCTAGTGATGGCTTTCATTGATTGAGCACTTATCTTTTTTATTTGAATTTTATTTAATTTATTTTTTATACAGCAGGTTCTTATTAATTATCTATTTTATACGTATTTGTGTATATATATGTCAGTCCCAATCTCCCAATTCATCCCACCAGTGCCCCACCCCCACCGCTTCTGCCCTTGGTGTCCGTACATTTGTGCTCTACATCTGTGTCTCAATTTCTGCCCTGCAAACTGGTTCATCTGTACCATTTTTCTAGGTTCCACATATATGTGTTAATATACAATATTTGTTTTTCTCTTTCTGACTTACTTCACTCTGTATGACAGTCTCTAGATTCATCCACATCTCGACAAATGACCCAATTTCATTCCTTTTTATGGCTGAGTAATATTCCATTGTATATATGTACCACATCTTCTTTATCCATTCATCTGTTGATGGGCATTTAGGTTGCTTCCAGGACCTGGCTATTGTAAATAGTGCTGCAGTGAACATTGGGGTGCATGTGTCTTTTTGAATTATAGTTTCCTCTGGGTATATGTCCAGTAGTGGGATTGCTGGGTCATATGGTAATTCTATTTTAGTTTTTTAAGGCACCTCCATACTGTTCTCCATAGTGGGTGTATCAATTTACATTCCCACCAACAGTGCAAGAAGGTTGCCTTTTCTCCACACCCTCTCCAGCATTTGTTGTTTGTAGATTTTCTGATGATGGCCATTCTAACCAGTGTGAGGTGATACCTCATTGCAGTTTTGATTTGCATTTCTCTAATAATTAGTGATGTTGAGCAGCTTTTCATGTGCCTCTTGGCCATCTGTATGTCTTCTTTGGAGAAATGTCTATTTAGGTCTTCCACTCATTTTTGGATTGGGTTGTTTGCTTTTTTAATATTGAGCTGCATCAGCTGTTTATATATTTTGGAGATTAATCCTTTGTCCATTGTTTTGTTTACAAATATTTTCTCCCATTCTGTGGGTTGTCTTTTCCTCTTGTTTATAATTTCCTTTGCTGTGCAAAAGCTTTTAAGTTTCATTAGGTCCCATTTATTTATTTTTGTTTTTATTTCCATTACTGTGGGAGGTGGCTCAAAAAAGATCTTGCTGTGATTTATGTCAAAGAGTGTTCTTCCTATGTTTTCCTCTAAGAGTTCTATAGTGTCCAGTCTTACATTTAGGTCTTTAATCTATTTTATTTTTGTGTATGGTGTTAGGGAGTGTTCTAATTTCATTCTTTTACATGTAGCTGTCCAGTTTTCCCAACACCACTTATTGAAGAGACTGTCTTTTCTCCACTGTATATCCTTGCCTCCTTTGTCATAGATTAGTTGACCATAGGTGCGTGGGTTTATCTCTGGGCTTTCTATCCTATTGTATTGATCTATATTTCTGTTTTTGTGCCAGTACCATATTGTCTTGATTACTGTAGCTTTGTAGTGTAGTCTGAAGTCAGAGAGTCTGATTCCTCCAGCTCTGTTTTTTCCCTCAAGATTGTTTTGGCTATTCGGGGTCTTTTGGGCCTCCGTACAAATTTTAAGATTTTTTTGTTCTAGTTCTGTGAAAAATGTCATTGGTAATTTGATAGGGATTGCATTGAATGTGTAGATTGCTTTGGGTAGTATAGTTATTTTCACAATATTGATTCTTCCAATCCAAGAATAAGGTATATCTCTCCATCTGTTTATGTCATCTTTGATTTCTTTCATCAGTGTCTTATAGTTTTCTGAGTACAGGTCTAGATATTTCCTGTATTTCTGAGTACAGGTCTAGATTCCTAGATATTTTATTCTCTTTGTTGCAATGGAGAATGTTTCCTTAATTTCTCTTTCTGATCTTTCATTGTTAGTGTATAGAAATGCAAGACATTTCTGTGAATTAATTTTGTATCTTACAGCTTTACCAAATTCATTGATTAGATCTAGTAGTTTTCTGGTGACATCTTTAGGATTCTCTCTATATAGTATCATGTCATCTACAAAGAGTGACAATTTTACTTCTTCTTTTCCAGTTTGTATTCCTTTTATTTCTTTTTCTTCTCTGATTGCTGTGACTAGGACCTCCAAAACTATGTTGAATAATAGTGGCAAGAGTAGACATCCTTGTCTTGTTCCTGATCTTAGAGGAAATGCTTTCAGTTTTTCACCACTGAGAATGATGTTTGCTGTGGGTTTTTCATATATGGCCTTTATTATGTTGAAGTAGGTTCCCTCTATGCCCACTTTCTGGAGAGTTTTTAATCATAAATAGGTGTTGAATTTTGTCAAAAGCTTTTTCTGCATCTACTGACGTGATCATATGGTTTTTATTCTTCAATTTGTTAATATGGTGTATCACATTGATTGATTTGCATTTATTGAAGAATCCTTGCATCCCTGGGATAAATCCCACTTGATCATGGTGTATGATCCTTTTAATGTGTTGTTGGATTCTGTTTGTTAGTATTTTGTTAAGGATTTTTGTGTCTATATTCATCAGTGATATTGGCCTGTAATTTTCTTTTTTTGTAATATCTCCGTCTGGTTTTGGTATCAGGGTGATGGTGGCCTCATAGAATGAGTTTGGTAGTGTTCTTTCCTCTGCAATTTTTTGGAAGAGCTTGAGAAGGATGGGTGTTAACTCTTTAAATGTTTGATAGAATTCACCTGTGAAGCCATCTGGTCCTGGACTTCAGTTTGTTGGACGATTTTTAATCACAGTTTCAATTTCATTACTTGTGATTGGTCTGTTCATATTTTCTGTTTCTTCCTGGTTCAGTCTTGGAAGGTTATAGCTTTCTAAGAATTTGTCTATTTCTTCCAGGTTGTCTATTTTATTGGCATAGAGCTGCTTATAGTAGTCTCTTATGATGCTTTGTATTTCTGCGGTGTCTGTGATAACTTCTCCTTTTTCATTTCTAATTTTATTGATTTGAGTCCTCTCCCTCTTCTTCTTGATGAGTCTGGCTAAAGGTTTATCAATTTTGTTCATCTTCTCAAAGAACAAGCTTTTAGTTTTGTTGATCTTTGCTATTGTTTTCTTTGTTTCTATTTCATTTATTTCTTCTCTGATCTTTATGATTTCTTTCCTTCTAGTAACTTTGGGTTTTGTTTTTTCTTCTTTCTCTAGCTCCTTTAGGTATAAGGTTAGATTGTTTATTTGAGATTTTTCTTGTTTCTTGAGGTAGGAGTGTATTGCTATAAAATTCCCTCTTAGAACTACTTTTGCTGCATCCCATAGTTTTTAGATCATCGTGTTCTCGCTGTCATTTGTCTCTAGGTATTTTTTGATTCCCTCTTTGATTTCTTCAGTGATCTCTTGGTTATTAAGTAACATATTGTTTAGCCTCCATATGTTTGTGTTTTTTACGTTTTTCCCCCCTGTAATTTATTTCTAATCTCATAGTGTTGTGGTCAGAAAAGATGCATGATATAATTTCAGTTTTCTTAAATTTACCGAGGCTTGATTTGTGACCCAAGATGTGATCTATCCTGGAGAATGTTTCGTGTGCACTTGAGGAGAAAGTGTAATCTGCTGTTTTCGGATGGAATGTCCTATAAATATCAATTAAATTAAATTAAATATCAAGTAAATTAAATATCAATTAAGTTAAATATCAATTAAATCTACCTGGTCTATTGTGTCATTTAAAGCTTTCATTTCCTTATTAATTTTCTGTCTGGATGATCTGTCCATTGGTGAAGTGGGGTGTTAAAGTCCATTTCTATTATAGTGTTACTATTGATTTCCTCTTTTATGGCTGTTAGCATTTGCATTATGTATTGAGGTGCTCCTATGTTGGGTGCATAAATATTTACAATTATTATGTCTTCTTCTTGGATTGATCACTTTATCATTATGTAGTGTCCTTCCTTGTCTCTTGTAACATTGTTTATTTTAAAGTCTATTTTATCTGATATGAGTATTGCTACTCCAGCTTTCTTTCGATTTCCATTTGCATGGAATATCTTTTTTCCATCCCCTCACTTTTGGTCTGTATGTGTCCCTGGGTCTCTGAAGTGGGTCTCTTGTAGACGGCATATATATGGGTCTTGTTTTTGTATCCATTCAGCGAGCCTGTGTTTTTGCTTGAAGCATTTAATCCAGTCACATTTAAGGTAATTATCGATATGTATGTTTCTATTAGTATTTTCTGAATTCTTTTGGGTTTGGTTTTGTAGGTCCTTTTCTTCTCTTGTGTTTCCCACTAGAGAAATTTCTTTAGCATTTGCTGTAGAGCTGGTTTGGTGGTGCTGAATTCTCTTAGCTTTTGCTTGTCTGTAAAGCTTTTGATTTCTCCATTGAATCTGAATGAGATCCTTGCTGGGTAGAGTAATCTTGGTTGTAGGTTCTTCCCTTTCATCACTTTAAATATATCATGCCACTTCCTTCTGGCTTGTAGAATTTCTGCTGAGAAGTCAGCTGTTAACCTCGTGGCAGTTCCCTTGTATGTTATTTGTCATTTTTTCCTTGTTGCTTTTAATAATTTTTCTTTGTCTTTAATTTTTGTCAATTTGATTAGTATGTGTCTCAGTGTGTTTCTCCCTGGGTTTATCCTGTCTGGGACTCTCTGTGCTTCCTGGGCTTGGGTGGCTATTTCCTTTCCCATGTTAGGGAAGTTTTTGACTATAATCTCTTCAAATATTTTCTTGGGTTCTTTCTCTCTCTCTTCTCCTTCTGGGACCCCTATAATGTGAATGTTGGTGCATTTAATGTTGTGCCAGAGGTCTCTTAGGCTGTCTTCATTTCTTTTCATTCTTTTTTCTTTATTCTGTTCTGCAGCAGTGAATTCCACCATTCTGTCTTCCAGGTCACTTATCCCTTCTTCTGCCTCAGTTATTCTGCTATTGATTCCTTACGGTGTATTTTTCATTTCAGTTATTGTATTGTTCTTCTCTGTTTGTTTGTTCTTTAATTCTTCTAGGTCTTTGTTAAACATTTCTTGCATCTTCTCGATATTTGCATCCATCCTTTTTTTCCCTGAGGTCCTGGATCCTCTTCACTGTCATTATTCTGAATTCTTTTTCTGGAAGGTTGCCCATCTCCACTTCATTTAGTTGTTTTTCTGGGGTTTTATCTTGTTCCTTCATCTGGTACATAGTCCTCTGCTTTTTCATTTTGTCTGTCTTTCTGTGAATGTGGTTTTCATTCCACAGGCTGCAGGATTGTAGTTCTTACTTCTGCTGTCTGCCTTCTGGTGGATGAGGCTATCTAAGAGGCTTGTGCCAGCTTCCTGATGGGAGGGACTGGTGGTGGGTTGAGCTGGGTGTTGCTCTGGTGGGCAGAGCTCAGTAAAACTTTAATCTGCTTGTCTGCTGATGGGTGGGGCTGAGTTCCCTCCCTGTTGGTTGTTTGGCCGGAGGTAACCCAGCCCTGGAGCCTACAGGCTCTTTGGTGAGGCTAATGGTGGACTCCAGGAGGGCTCATGCCAAGGAGTACTTCCCAGAACTTCTGCTGCCAGTGTCCTTGTCCCTGTGGTGAGCCACAGCCACCCTCCGCTTCTGCAGGGGACCCTCCAACACTAGCAGGTTGGTGTGGTTCAGTCTCCTATGGGGTCACTGCTCCTTCCCCTGGCTCTTGATACGCACACTACTTTGTGTGTGCCCTCCAAGAATGGAGTCTCTGTTTCCCCCAGTCCTGTCGAAGTCCTGCAATCAAATCCCACTAGCCTTCAGAGTCTGATTCTCTGGGAATTCCTCCTCTCGTTGTTGGACCCCCAGGTTGGGAAACCTGATGTGGGGCAATTGAGCACTTATCTTGTATCAGACTTGGTATCAAGGGTTTTACATACTTTATCAAATTTAATTTACTCCTGCCCTGAGGGCCAGTGATGGTATTCCCATTTAGAAATGAGTAGACTGAGGTCCAGAGACTTCATTTGACTTGCCTGGTTTCAACCAGTAAATGATGAATGAGGCTCCCCACCTGCTTCCATCACTGAGCTTTTATCCAGTACTCTGAGAATAAACTTGCTGCCTCCAGAAAGCTGCTTGTTGCATGGCTTAGCTCAGGTTGCTATAATAAAAATAGCATAGACTGGGTGGCTCAAACAAGACACATTTATTTCTCACAGTTCTGGAGGCTGGAAAGTTCAAGATCAAAATACTGGTAGATTCAGAGTCTGGTGGGGGCCCATGTCCTGGTTCATAGATGACTGTCTTTTTGCTGGGTCCTCACATTGGTGTTTTATAAAGGCACTAATTCCAGTCATAAGGGCTCCACCCTCACGACCTAATCACTGAGGGCCCCAGCTTCAAATACCATCTCATTGGGGTTTATATTTCAACATATGGAGTTTTAGAGGTCACAAACATTCAGCCCATAATACAGAGGGCCTGCAAAGTTTTTTCCCCTTTTCTTTGATGGTCTGGGAACTAAAATGTGAATAAGGATTTGGGATGTCAAAGCTAAGACACAAAAATCTATTACTTGCTACTGATGGCCAGTGTTGAGGAGAGAAAGAGATACATTCAGAGATGTGTCTACTTGCTTAGCTCATTTTAATCTCTGCTTATGTGGATTGTACATGGTCCACAGTGTGGCAGCCCCGACCATGCATCATCTTTAGGTTCAGAGCTTTACTGGTGATGAGATAGGAGATGGGAAGATGTCTTCTCAGATAAATGACTATCAGCACCATGGACACATTTTTCAGAAACAAGAAGTTCACGGCCAGTATGTGGGCCTTACCACATGACCTTTTCCCAGTAGGAAGGCTCTTAATAGTCTCACTGTGCTCAGAGACTAACAGTGTAGAGAAGAAACAAGTTTATCCTTTTCTTGGTTTATGAAGACCTTTATTGGACTGGTGTTCTAGATAACACACTCATTAAGAATTGGAGAGCAGAAAGACCTAGAAGAAGGCAGAGGTACAGAAAGAAGCAAAAGATGTCTTTATCATTTGATCAGCTTGTTAAGTTCCAGGACTTTACATTATAAAAAAAAAAAGAATAGTTGCTTGGGCTATTATTAAAAGGGAACAATAAAACTTTAGCTGAAGAATAGTTGGCTAGCAAAAGCAATTCCAGGATAAGTTAAAACATACAGGCAGTATGCTGGGTTAAGATACTTTCCCTCAGATAAATAAACATATAGTAAAGCTCACCGCTACTTTTAAAATAGGTTGGCTTCAGCTTACACTGGCAGATGGTTATATGTATAAATATTTGCTCATGGCCATTACTATTATTAATGTATAACATTTGGGAAGTTTCAGAGTTCTAGTTACATGGATTTATTAGGAAATGTTCTCCTGTATGGAAGATGTTCATTGCTAGTTTTCCCCTTTTGCAGTGAAACAAGTCCAGTAAGAAATCTGAGAGTGGATGCATTGAAGAGGGTAGGAAGACCAGTTTTATTTTACCCATGTCATCCCTTCCCAAAGATGACACAACTTGGTGCCAAAAGAGGCCCCTAAGCCTGTGATTTCTCCCATAGGGGAAAATGAGAGCAAAGTGAGCACTTGGCTTCCCCATGCTTGTAGCATGATCCTCAGGAGGCCCACTTCCATCCTGCCCCATGCAGAACACTGCAGGGGATCAGCAGGGCTACATCATCTGGGGGCAGTCAGGAACAGCTAGGAGCAGAGAGAGAGGGGATGGGAATTCACAACAACCAGCACGTGGATCTCAAAAGTCTGGCCACAGTCCTTCTCACTGGCTTGCAGACTCTACCAAGAGGCCTGTCCATGAACCCTTCAGGACAACCTGCTTGCAGAACCCCCAATCCGCCAATGTACCCTGCATGCCCCTTTGCATGGCACCCTACATGCCCTTGCAAATGATCTATGTGAGGCCCTGCTGACAGCACACAGATCTCGGTAGTAGGGATGGATGTCAGCAGCCGACTGGACCCAGCTGGACTGGACTGGACATACAGCCTTGAAACTTCAGGGTACTGCCCTAGGGAACAAGAACTGGAGCACCCAGTCTGGCTTTTCGGGATCAAGAGAAGGCACACAGTCCTAAGACTTCCCCCTTAGAGGGAACAAGAGGAGAAGAGCTGGTAGACCCATAGAAAATACCTTAGATACCCCAGAATCTCTAGCTGGGCTGACTGGTGAAGGTCATTCTTTCCTGAAGCCAGTCACTAAAAACTGGAGCTGGTGACAGCAACAGGAGGCTTCTAGGAACACAGAGACGCAAGGAAACATGGCACCTTCAAAGGAATGAAATCAAACTACATTGGTGGAGCACAAAGAAATGAAGATTGGTGAATATTCTAGCAAAGAATTCGAAATCATCATCTCAAAGTATTGGATTGGCCAACAAGTGCCTTCAGTTTTTAAGTAAAAATAAAAGACACATTTTTCATTTTCACCAAGAACTTTATCGAACAATGTACTCACACTTTTGTTCCACTACCTTCTGCCATTTCTCAGGCAACTTTATAATTCCATCTTCCCAAAACTTTTTATCTTTTTGACCAAAGAACTGTTCCAGGTGCCTTTTACAGTCTTCCAGGGAATTGAAATTTTTTCCATTAAGAGAATCCTGTAAAGACCAAAATAAATGGAAATCTGAAGGTGCAGTGTCTGGTGAATACGGTGGATGAATCAGAATTTCCCAGCCAAGCTGTAACAGTTTTTGCCTGGTCTTGGCGTTATCCTGATGGAAGATCATGCATTTTCTGTTGACTAATTCTGGATGCTTTTCATCAAGTGCTACTTTCGGTTGGTCTAACTGGGAGCGGTACTTGTTAGAATTAATCGTTTGGTTTTCCAGAAGGAGCTCATAATCGATGACTTCCTTCCAATCCCACCATATATGCAACATCACCTTCTTTGGAAGAAGACTGGCCTTTGGTGTGGTTGGTGGGGGTTCATTTCGCTTGCCTCATGACCTCTTCCATTCCACATTATTGTACAGTATCCACTTTTCATCTCCCATCACAATTTGCTTTAAAAACAGAACGTTTTTATTACATTTAGGTAGAGAATCACATGTGGAAATACGGTCAAGAGGTTTTTATCGCTTGACTTTTGTGGAACTCAAACATCAAAGTGATTCACATAACCAAGCTGGTGCAAATGATTTTCAACGCTTGATTTGGATATTTTGAGTATGTCTGCTATCTCCTGCGTGGTATAATGTTGATTGTTCTCAGTTAATGTCTTGAATTGATGGCTCTCAACTTCAACTGGTCTACCAGACTGTGGTGTATCGTCCAGCGAGAAATCTCCAGCACGAAACTTCGCAAACCACTTTTGACACATTTGATCAGTCATAGCACCTTCTCCATACACTGCATAAATCTTTTTTTTGCGTTTCAGTTGTGTTTTTACCTTTCTTAAAATAATAAAGCATAATATGCCGAAAATGTTGCTTTTTTCTTCCATTTTCAATATTAAAGTGGCTACATAAAATTTCACCAATTTTGATAAGTCCTTTTTTAAATGCATGCTGATACAACAGCTGTCACATACAATCTAACAAAATTGTTTTGAATGAAGTTAAAGACAAATAAGTCATCTTTTTGGCATCTACTAGAGCCATCTTACGGAAAAAACCAGAATGAAACTTTTGGCCAACCCAATAGCTCAGTGAGCTACAAGAAAACACAGACAATTAAATTAAATCAGGAAAACAATACATGAGCAAAATGAGAAATTTAATAAAGAAATAGTAACTGTAAAAAAAAAGAAACAAACTGAAATGTCTAAACTGAAGTATTCAACAGAGAGTTTCAGCAATAGAGATTTGGAAAGACACTCCATCAACAAAGAAACACAATGGCAAATAAGCACATGAAAAGATGCTGAACATCATTAGACGTCAGGGAAGTACAAATTAAAGATACAATGAGATACCATTACATACCTATTAGAATGACTAAAATTAAAAAGGTGACTGTACCAAGTGCTGGTAAGGAGGAAGAGGAATTGGACCTCTAGTACCGTGGTGGGAACGTCAAATGGAAGAACCAGTGCAAGACAGTTTGGCAGCTTCTGAAAGTGTTAACTATTCACCTGCCATATGACCTAGCTATTCTCCTAGCGGGTATTTACCCAAGAGAAATGAAAGCTTGTCCATAGGAATACCTGTACAGGTTCACAGCAGATTTATTTTTAATAGCCAAGATCTAGAGACAACCAAAATGTCCATCCACAGGTGAATGAATAAACAAATTGTGGTATATCCATAGAATGAAATACTACTTAGCAAAAAAAGAGGAATGAACTATTGATAGACACAGCAACATGGATGGATCACAAAACAATAATACTGAATGAAACAAACAAGAGGACATATTATATGATCCCATGAATATAAATCTCTAGGAAATGCAAACTAATCTACAGTGTCAGAAGGCAGGTCAGTAATCACCTGGAGATGGAGATGAAGGGGTTTGAGAAAATTTTAGGGGTTATGGATAAGTTCATTATCTTGGCTATGTTGAAAATATAGGTCAAAATTGATCAATTTGTGTGCCGTTTATCGTATGCATGCTTTTTTAAAAACAAGCAAAACTAGGAAAGTATATTTACAGCAAATACGGTAATCATATCACATCTATAATAGATAAAAAGCTTGTGTATATTGACATGAAAAATACTAACAGTCCAAAAGATAAATGGGCAAAGGTCCTATACTGTTTTTAAAAAATAACAAAAATATAACTAGTGCTTTAAGAAAATGTTCAATTTCACAAAGAATTGAGGAAATGGGAATGAAAACAATTTAAAAATATCAATTTTTACTTTAGGAAATATCTTTAAGTGATTAAAAAGCATTCATCAAGGTATGATGAAATAGTCCCTCATATATTGCTAGTGAACACGTATATTTTTCTTTTGGACAAAAATTTGGCAATGTGCATTGCCTACGCAAAACAACATACAACCTGAGCCTTGAAAATGAACTTGATAGTGACCCGGTCATTCTACTATTGGAACCTATCCTAAGAGAAAAAATTCCAAAAATGAAAACCCCCCTTTTCCCAAAGATAGTCATGCCAATAATATTTACAATAAGGAAGTCTTGGAAACAGCCTTGAAAACAGCATTGAAAAATTATACAGCCCTATACATTTACAAAGATTTTATAATAACTGGGGGAAAAGGATAAAAGGCCAAAAACAAATAAAAGTACACAAAATCACATTATTACTGCAATTGTATTTTTTAAGTATTTTTTATAAAGAAAAGACATAATAAAGATTGGGTTTGAATACATCAAAGGGTTGACAATGGATTTCTTTGAGACTAGATTTAAAGCTGATTTTCTTCCCTTCTTTCTGATCTTTGGATGTTTCCAGTTTTTTTAGTGAGTGTGTTATATTTTTTATTAAGGGAAAAAAAATTCTTAAAAAAATACAGAAGCAGAATGTTGGCCCGTTATTTACGAATTTTATAGTTTGAGTATAAAAGTTTGAGTTTCATTTTTTTTAGTTATTTGTAGGCCACTAAATATGGGGTGTTTCCACCTGCAAAATGATATTTGGAAAGACCACTACCCAGTTCCCATTTTTGCCACCAACTATCTGGGTGGCAAAATTCTGTTTGTCTGAATCTGTTTCTTTCTCTTCTCACTGAGAGAACTGGACTAGTTTTGTACATTCTTACATCATGTATTTCTGGAGTACCTGTTCTGGGCAAGCCCCTCAAGGTGGGAGCAGGGATCCTGGAAAACCTACGCGGCTCTCAGGATCCAAGGTATCCCTCTGGGAGCTGGTGCGATGAGCAGGCTTCTGAGAGCCGGCGATTTCCCATGAGCCATCCTCGGCGCACGGGGCTGGTGTTTGAGAAAACAAACACTCAGTGGTCTCTCTCACTGAAGAGTGAGAATAGGCTTCAGATCAACAGGTAAATGCACGTTTATCTCAGCGGTATGTCCAGATCTAAGCCAAAAGGACAAATAAGGTCAGAGGAAAAATTTAAAAGATCGGACCAAAATAAAGCCTAATATTTCTTAGAGCCCTCATAATACATCCACCATCAGCTCAGAGAAGCAAGAGAAAAAAACGGCAGTGTGTGGGGGTAGTTTAGGAGGAGGTAAAGGCCAAATAGTAGTGATGTATGTGTTGAGGGCTCAACTCTGGACACTATGAACTCAAAATGTGTTTATAACACAGTTTAATTGGTCCGAAGACTGAGGGTTTTATAATAACTGGGGAGGCCAGTTCTGAATGGGTCACAAGTTCTACTCTCACTGGAAGATGCTGTTGCTTTAACAAACACCTGGACCCCGGAACACGTCCTCCCTACCTCTGGACATCCTGCCTGCCTTTTCCATCCTGACTTTTTAATGCCGATGACTCCCGGGGAAGCCAGCTGCTACAGACACTCTTTGGGAAGAATGTGCTAGCTGCCTTTAGCCCAGATCAACTTTATGCTTCTGATTAAAGCCTGAAAAGAGAATCTATTTCGACTTCCTCCTATATGTAAAAAATGATCATTTGCTGATGGTTCCTGCTGCAATTCAAAAGGAAAATTATTAGATGTATGTAGGCAAGTACTAGCTTGCAATGACAGTTTCAGTGAAGATGTCGAAGGTAACAAAAAATATATTGCTAGGAGTTTTCTGTTTGTTTTCATTATCTAATGTTCACTGGGCTGGCGGGAGATGAGTGTGTGTATATGCGTGTTTCCATGTAGGGAGAAAGTCAGTTATTAACATTTTCATCTGCAGAAACTAATTGAAATTGTGTTCACTGACTCACAAGTGAGATCCATTACAGGACGCTGGTTGGCACTGTCTTCTGAAAAGCACATGGTGAATAAGAGATGGTCAGGTGGGTATGGGGGTGGGGGCAGTAGTGGCCACTTCCGAGACAAGGGTTTTGAGGGGTGGTTTTCAAGGGGTTTGGCTCAAGTTGGAGGACCCTCCAGGCTCTGGCCAAGGCTTTGACAACCGTTAATGGGTCACACTCTGGCTTGTCATATCCTGAGGAAAAGCGGATCGGTTTTCAAAGTCCACGAGTGACAGGATTATTGTGTAAGTGCTTCCGAAATGCTTTCATCTTGACTACTCTCGTCTGAAGCTGCTGCAAGGGGCTTTGCCAAGAAAAGCAAAGAATAAAATCGAAACATGCCCAGTGCTAATGTCCTGGGTTTCACAAGTGCAGCGCCAGGGACTTCAATTCTGAATGGGATGCCCTCGGAGCAGTCCGGTGCTGGGATGGAAGGACTGTTCCCACAGCCGAAAGGAAGCAGTAGGTCCACACCACGTTTCTTCACCCCGGGCAGAGCCGTCATGCATGGAGATTTTCCACTCCAGTTGGGAGGGTCAGAACCTCAGCAGTGACAAACCCATCCAAGGGGTACATTCTGGGCCAGGGAAACAACCCAGTTTTGTGCACGACGCACGGGCTAAGCACGCTTTGTTCCCCAGCCCTCCCTTGAAGAGGCCCGACGCTTTCTCAGTGTTCCTCTCCAGCCTAACACGTTAAGTGATTCTAAGTGTGGGGTTGTGGTCCCCCCGCACCAACATTATCAGGAACCAGCGTTAAAATGCAGATTCCTGCCTACAACCACCCCCAAACTTACTGAATCAAAATTTTGGGGATCCACACCCCGAATCTGTATTCTTAAGCACTGGGAGGTTTGAGGAGCCCCAAGAAAGGCCAAGAGGGGTGGTTTGACTTTGTTTCCTTTAGTTCTGCCTCAGCAGCAATCCTGCTGTGTGCCCTCCTCCTCTGGCCCCCAGACTGGAAACTGGGACACTAGGGGTCCAGGTGCATGGGACCCCTTCCCATCCAGCCGCCTCCTGGGACTCGCTTTACGGAAGTCTTTGGTAATCAAGCACACCTGCCCACCTCAGTTTCTGTCCTGTTCACTCTGCCCTTTGTCTCTGATACCGACCCACCCACCTTGGGTCCTCTCATGCAACCCTTTTCCACTCGTCCCTAAGTGCCCTCCAGACTTGGACCAGGGTACCTTTTTCTTGCTGTGAACAGACTGACTTTTGTCACTCGCAATTTCTTTGCAAATTCTTTCCTTCCTTAGTGTAATTTCCATTCTGGCCAGGAGTGTCAGAATCTTTGCAGTGACAAATCCATGCGTAGACTACATTCTGCCAGGACCCACTGATGGCAAAATGTGTGGAGTGGGACGTTTGTCTCCAGCATGTCTACCTCCCCTCTGACAACTGTCCTGCATCCTGATCTACCGCCTGCAGGCTGGAGGCCCAGGGAAGCCAGTGGTGTAGATCCAACCTAAACCCCGAATCCAGAGAACCACAGGAGCCAATGGCACGTGTCCTGTTCCAATGGCCCGAGAACCAGGAGTGCTACCAATGTCTGAGGGCAGAAGATGAATGTCTCAGTTCAAGCAGAGAGCAAATTCGTCCTTCCTCTGCCTTTTTGTTCTAATCGGGCCCCAACACATGGGAAGATACCCACTCACACTGGGGAGGGCGATCTTCTTTACACAGTTGATCAATTCAAATGCTAATTTCTTCCAGAAACACCTTCACAGACACACCCAGTAAATAGTTTTACCACCTATCTGGGCATCCCTTAGCCCAGTCAAGTTGATATAAAATTAATTGTCACAACGATCATAGGGGATAAAAATAAATGGATGGCATAGAAACCTTACGTGACTCAATTGCATCCTTAAGTGTGAAGAGTCTGGGATAAATCCGAGTTTTTGTTAGGGATGCCAATCCAGTAGTGGTCCTCTAATTTCAGGATGACACACAGAAGACTCAGCGTCCCACAGCTTCCTCCTCCTGTGTCTCTGTGACCCTCAGCAGGGTAAAGCAGTGTAAACACAGTGATGCACTTTGTGGAGCTGAAGAAAGAGAAAAGGAATCAAGAGAGTAGATGGGAGAAAAACAATGCTCGGATGGAGATGATATATTGAGGCAAATTGAACAAGCCATTCATTCACGCCCCAATGAATGGAATTGTGTTATCTGACTTAAGGGTTGCAAGATTACTGATACTTTTATTTCTACCAGCTCATGAAATTAGCTGATGTTGGAATAAATCTTGGTTAAAGTGAAGCAGAATGCTTGAGTTATTTGGGGACAGACCAGAAAATCACCATGACCTTTGAAAAAATTGTTTAGGGCATCTCTTCTCACCTTGCCTAGTACCTCCATTGTCACAGAATGTTCTATTTAGAAGGAAACCTAAAAACTCTCATATGTGTCAATTACTATTAGAGTAGGTACCTGGCTTTTTAAAAATTGCAAACCTCATATCCTTTCAAGGACATTTCAACTTGGAGTTAGCCTTGTCTCTTCATGTGTGTAGTGTCATGAGAACACCTTTTGTGTAGTAGAAAAGAAATGGAACGTACAATCACCCAACTTCCCATGACATATTAGACAACACTGATGCAGCATAAAGGTGTTTAGATAAACTCTGTCTCAGGTCCTAGATGATTTTTGGGAAGAATATCTCAGAGCCTCTACAAAACCTTCAAGAACAGATTGTCTTCAAGATTATCTACCTTATATTGTTTGTTTTGGGCACTAAACTGACCTGTTAGTGAGGGTTCATCTCATTGATGACTTGCTTAGAAATTCAGATTGGGATGTCATTTTCTTCACTTCTTGTCTTTGTCACTCCCAAATCTACTCATCTTCCAGTGTCTCCGCTCAGCAAATGACTTGCTTTCACCCTTTTGCACCCACTTCCCTCCTCAACATTCATCTAAGCAAACACCAAGTCTAATTATATCCTGTATCCATCGCTCCCTTTTCACTGTCATTCTCATAGTCCAAATACCATCATCTCTTTCCCAGACCATGGCCATAGCCTCCCAACTGCTCTCCCTATTTCTTCTTGTCTTCCTCTCCCTTCCCTATCCAATCTCCACACAGCAGCTAGAATGATGTTCTCAAGACACCAATCTGACTGTATCTTATCCCTGCTTAAGGCCCTTCTGTGAATTCCTCTGTGATACTTTAGCTTGGCCTCCAAGGCATGATCTGACTTCTGCCCCGACGCCCACTGCCCTCGACTGCAGCACTTTTCAAGCACTCCCACCCTCACCATGCCTTAACCATGAAGACGTCACCCCTTTCCTCAAGTGCGCCAAGATCCTGCTGATTCAAGATCTTCATTCATGCTGCCTTTTCTTTCTGGAGCTACATAGATTCCCCCAACTTTGCCTCAACCTCACAAACTTGCCTGGCCAGCTCATTTTCAACCTTCAGTCTCACCCTAAATGTCAGTTTCTCAGAAAGACCTCCCTGATCCCTGAGATTTAGATTCCTTCTGTGAGATGTACTAGAGCTGATGTAGAAAACTTTGTCTATAAAGTTTTTGGCTTTGCTGGCCATTTGGTCTCTGTAGCAATTACTCAACTCTGCAAGTGTAGTGGAAAGCAGCTGTAGACAATACCTGAGTAAATGAGCGTGGCTGTGTTTCAATAAAACTTTATTTATAAAAACAGGCAGTGGGCCAGATTGGGTCCACAGGCCATCATTTGACAACCCGGGCCTTAGAGCATCCTACTTTTTTGCTTCATAGTGTTTACAATAATGTGTAACAAGGTCATTATATCTGAATGATTATGGGTTAATGTCTGTCTTTGCTCTCTAGACTGCTTTTTCATGAAGACAGAGATCAAACAGCAGCACCCGGGGGGACAAAATGTACCCAAATAAAAAAGCATGTGACTCAAGCCAAGCTGGTTTGTCTCATCTGACTTTACCCCAAGTCTTCAGCTTGAGCAATGAGGAAGAGACTTGTGGAGGACAGTAACCTCCACATATACAAGTTGGAGTTGCTGCAACCTTCTTGGCATCATGCAGAGCCTGAGAATGGAGCCAGCACTGGGGAAGTAGTTCTGAGAAATGGAGAGAATAAATTGGATAGTGACTATATCATTAAGGCCCTGAATCAAGCCCTACCTGACATATTCTCTAGCTCTTGTTTATAAAGTTACATAAACCAATATATTCCCATTTTTTTAATCAAACACATTTAAATTAAAGTTTTCTGTCACATACAATGGAAAAATATTTATATAAGGCCTGATATTTTCTCATTTGCACAGTGGGAATAATAAAACATACCATGAAGGGCTATTATAAGCATTAAAAATATATATACATACATATAAATGACTGAGTATTGTACACAGAAACCACTCATGCTTATTAAATAAATGAGTAATTATTTTCACTAACAAATACATATGATTCTGTGAAGGGTTACTTATAATAATATATCTTTACCCCCTCATCCCATTTAAAATTTTGATTACGGAAAATCTTGTCACTAGTGTCATTTGGAAAACAATCAAAATGGAGCTATCATCTCAATATATAGAACAAGTCACCATGAAAAGGGGATGCAATAATGATAATAATAATAATAACTTGTTTTATCCACAATTTTAACAATAAATATCTTATGTAAAAAGAGATTTGCAGACACCTCAACAAAAGAAGATATACAGATTGCAAATAAACATATGAAAAGATGTTCAACATCATACGTCATTAGGGAAATGCAAATTAAAACAACAATGAGATACTATTATCCTTTATTACAGTGGTCAAAATCCAAAACACTGACAATACCAAATGCTGTCAAAGATGGTGAGCAACAGGAACTGTCATTATTTGCTGGTGGGAATGCAAAACGGTATGGTTACTTTGGAAGACAGTTGGCGGTTTCTTATAAAACTAAACATACTCTTACCATAAAATCCAGCAATCAAGCTCCTTGGTATTTACCCAAATGAATTGAAAACTTATGTCCACACGAAAACCCACACACGTATGTTTATAGCAGCTTTATTCATAATTGCCAAAACTTGGAAGCACCCAAGATGTCCTTCAGTAGGTGAATGGATAAAAAAAACTGTGGTACATCCAGACAATGGAATATTATTTAGGGCTAAAAAGAAATAAGCTATCAAGCCATGAACAGATATGGAGGAACCTTAAATGCATATTACCAAGTGAAAGAAGCCAATTTGAAAAGGCTATAGTCTGTATGATTTCAACTGTATGACATTCCAGAAAAGACAAAACTATGGAGACAGTAAAAAGATCGGTGGTTGCCAGGGCTTTGGTGGGAGGGAGGGATGAATAGGCCAAGCACAGAGGATTTTTAGGGCACTGAAAGTAATCTGTATGGTACTACAAAGGTGAATACTTGTCATACATTTGTTGAAACCTGCAGAATGTACAACACCAAGCGTGAACCGCAATGTAAACTGTTGACTTCGGGTGATAATGATACATCAGTGTAAGTTCATGGATTGTAACAAACGCAGCACTGTGGTGTGAGGATGTCCACAGCAGGGGAAGTTGTGTCTTTGTGGGGACAGTGGGTTATATGGGAACTGTCTATCCTTTCTGCTGAATTTTGCTATCAATCTAAAACTCTGAATAATAATTTATTAATTTAAAAAAGTATTTTAAAAAAGAAGCTTGCCCATATCATGATTCAAATAAAAATTATTCAGAAATCAGAAATTTCCTTCTTCCCCCAAGACAATATTTTTGAAGAATCAGAAAAGAAACAGAGGGAAAAAAAGAAAACAATTGACCAAATCTCCAAACACACCTGAGGACTGAGCATGCCGTGTCTTTGGTACCAGCTTTTCAATCTTCATCATGAGTATGAAAAGAATAGTATTTGTTTTCTTCTGTTTTATGACCCAGAAGTGTGAATAACCATTGACAGATGCTTGCCAAGACATGAAAATAGTGGGAATGCATCTGACTCAGGGAGCAAATGATACAAAACTGAGAACAGAACAAAGATGACAAGACCTAGAATACAAATGGGAGCCAGTTTCCCCCTTTGTGGAGCCACCCACTGGCTCCTCACACCACGTAGAATCAAAGCCCCAGTCCTTCCAAGTACCAAAGAGGCCCTGCATGAGCTGCCTCCACGTTCCTTCTCCCACCTCATTTCCCACCATTCCTTCCCTACCATTCTGGCTTCCTTTTTGTTTCTGCCTCAGGGCCTTTGCACTTGCTGTTCTCTTTGCCCAGAAACTTCTCCTTCACCTGTATGACTTCCTGCTACTCATTCTATTCTCTGATCAAATGACATTTCTGCAGAGAGGACACCTGTGGCCACAAGACTTAAAATATCAACCTCCCTCCAACTCTCTATTCCTCTTCCCTGCTTGAAGTCTTTTCACATCACTAATCATATAAGTTACATATTGCTCTGTTCTTCTGTTCCATGTCTGTCTTCCCCACCTGAATGTGAGCTCCGGAGGACAGAGTTCTCTGCTGCTGGGCTCCCTTATCTTCACCTCAGCATCTATGACAGCGCCCGACGCACAGTAGCAACTCAATACATATTTATTGATTGAATTTGTTGCAACCAATTTCTATATGTCAACTTGGCAATCGCATTAAATCCATTGTTTGATTTTCTAACAATCAAAAGAAATCTCAGTAACTACAAACCTCTCTGGGACAGCTCACGTGTCTCCAGTGATGCAGGCGTAGGTGGCTGAGAGTGCTACCAGCCTCATTTATTCCAGATCAAACTCAAACACTCATAATGTAAAGAATATCACATGCTTCCTCATGGAACTGAGACATACTTTTCAAGAGGATTAGCTTATAAGAGTCAGATAATCCCTCTGGGTTGAATAAATAGATCTTATAGAAATTCCTGGGGCACGTTCAACATAAGGCCTTTCGCTAAAATTAAATTAGCAACAAAATGAGCTTTTCTTGGGGTAAATTCAAGTGGGTTTTCTTTTACAAGCTGTTTTAAACTATCATAATCTGATAGGCAGGGTCCTCCCTCAGACACACACGGTATTTCAAATGCCTCATTTTGGAAACATGTACCCCCAAGCCCAGGAAAGAGGGAAGGAAAAGAAGGCTGGAACTCCCAAAAGGCAGTAGCCAAATCTGCAAAGAGAGGGAGATTTGGGACATATAGAAAAGAACCTAAGAATTTCAGTAATTTAGGAAAACTACTTCCTCAAATTGGTGCCTGTGACAACGTGAAACGCACGGAAGAACAGTGATGAATAAAATAATCAGCCTGTCAGTTGCCTCCCGTCCCCTCAACAAACTGAAACTGAGACTGTGATTATGTCACAACTCAGCAGCGTTTGTCAATAACTGTCACTAGGGCAGTGACCTAACTCAGGGCACATCCACAGAGCACACACAACGCTGAGGTTTGCTCGCCTCCTACAAAAATGTTGGTCCTGGCGAGGTCAGCAGAGCATCCCCCTCCCACTCGGGTGCAGCGCTGTCTGCTCTTGACTGAATCACACACTGTGCAAATATTTTACTTTCATACATCATCTGTAGCAAGTGTAATACTGAGATTTAAAGGTAAATAGCTAGAGAAATTGCAGTTGTATTATCGGGCTGACATTCCGGTCGTCACAAATCAAATTCTGCCGTGTGCAGCCCAAAGCAAATAGTGCTTTTAGTCAAAACCCTTTTTTTGTGGCTTCCTTCAGATCATATACACAAGGCTGTGATTTTGGTCAACAAATAATCAGATAAAGACATATTTTGTAAGGGTTATTCCCAGGGAAGGAGTTGAACTCTTTATTTTAAAATCATCCTGTTTCTTCTCACTAGAAGGAGTCAGAACTAAACTAGGGAGAATTGATGTACTGGGTGTGAGTTAGAACAAGAAGAGAGTAAACTTGAACTGAAATATTAAAGCACGCTTGGTCCCTGAAAGGATCTGGTTTAGCCACGGCAGACAGCTCAACTGAAGGGCTTAGGTCTGAGGTGGCCTCTCTTCTGTGACACTGAGAAGGTGAGGCATGGTGCCTGGAAGTGAAGGTAAAATTCCAGACGGAGAGACATTCACTTATTCATTCAATCTTTATGAAGCCAACCTTGTGCCAAGTTCTGTGCTGGGACTTGGGGATATAAACCAGCCCTCCTGCCCAGTTACTTATATAAGTATCAGGACAAATGTTGCATAGGTGCCTATGAATATGAAATAAAATTTATTACTTACACAGTAAACAGCGAAAGGATTCCCTAAGGAGAAAGGCTCTGGAGTGAAGTAAGAGCAAAACAGGATGGGGGCTTTGAGGGCGTATCTGGGCTGGGGGTTCCCCAGCATGGGCTAGAGGTTGTGCTGTTTGATATTTCCATGGGCATAGAGGTGACAGTCCCTTACATGGGGTCACACAGGAGATAGGCAGGAGGGGCTATGCTACATTCTCCAAAGAGTGTCTTCCTTACTCTGCTGGAGGGCAGAAGCTATGTCTTAATCATCTTTACAAACTCCATTCTGCTAGCAATGAATTTACTCAGTCATTCTAACTGGCCTCCTGGTTCTGTTTCTCTGAGAACCCTGATTGATTCTGTCTTTCACCACAAAGTATAATATTAGCTGTAGGTTTTTGTTAGATGTACTTTACTCAAATTGAGAAAATTCCCTTCTATTTCTAGTTAGCTGAGACATTTTATCAGGAATGGATGTTGGATTTTGTCAAATGCTTTTCTTGAATGTATTGAGATGATGACTTTTGGTTTTTTACTTTGTTAATATAGTGAATTGTATTGGTTGATTTCCAATGTTAAACCAATCTTGCATGATGGTCACGATGTATTTTTTAATATATATATTCTTGGATCAATTTGCTAAAATTTTGTTTAAAATGTTTTCATCTATGTTTATCAGAGATATTGGTCTGTAGTTTTCCTTTCTTAGAGTATCTTTATCTGGCTTTGATATAAAGGTAATGCTGGCCTCATAGTTGCAAAGTATTACCTCCTGCACAATTTTCTGGAAGAGTTTATATAGCTCTGGTATTATTTATTCTTTGATACAGAATTCACCATTGAAACCATTCAAGACTGGAATTTTCTTTGTGGGAAGGTTTTTTTTAAAATTTTTATTGGAGTATAGTTACTTTACAACGTTGTGTTAGTTTCTGCTGTACAGCAAAGTGAATCAGCTATATGTATACATACATCCCCTCTTTTTTGGATTTCCGTCCCATTTAGATCACCACAGAGCACTGAGTAGAGTTCCTTGTGCTATACAGCAGGTTCTCATTAGTTATCTATTTTATATATAGTAGTGTGTATGTTTCAGTCCCAATCTCCCAATTCATCCCACCCACCCTTCCCACCTTGGTATCCATGTGGAAAGTTGTTTAACTACAAATTCAATTTCTCTAATAGATATCTATTAGAAGTTGAATAGATTCAATTTCTCTGAATAGATTATCTATCTCTTTTAGAGTGAACTTTGATAATTTGTGTTCTTCAAGGAATTAGTTCACTTCATCTAACCTCTGAAATTTATTGACATAAAGTTGTTCATACTATTTCCTTAGTATCTTCTTAATATCTCTAGATTCTTTAGAGATGACATCTCTCATCCTGATAGTGATAATTTGTGTTTTCTCTCTTTGTTTCCTGATCAGCCACACTTATTAATCCTATCAAAGAACTAATTTTTGTTTTATTAATTTTATCTGTTGTTTTTTTCTGACTTTTATTGCATTGACTTCTGCTCTGATCTTTATTATTTCCTTTCTTCTGCTTACTCTAAGATTAATTTGCTTTCTTCTAGTTTCTTAAGATAGGAAGTGAGGTCATTGATTTGAGACCTTTATTCCTATCTGATATAGTATTTGTACTATGAATTTTCCTCTTAATACTGCTATAGTGCATTCCCTAGCTCACAGAGTCTATGGGACTCTGCGTGAGCTTATCCTCTCTGCACTGCTGCCTAGAAACTCTCTCAAGGCAGCAATCTGGGGCAATCATAGGGCCCATCTCATTTGCTTCATGTCTCTCAAGGATTACTGTCTGCTTTTGCTTAATGCACAGGGCCTTGAAAATTGTTTTTATATACACTTGTCTATTTATTTATTTCAAGTGAGAGAGTAAATCTAGTCTACGTTCCTCTATCTTATCCAGAAGCAGAAGTTCCTTTGTTTGATTTTTAATTTGTGGAGTTTTTTTTACACAAATCCTTTTACTTTTATGTAGTTAAATATATTGATCGATTTATTTACATTTTTTCTGTCTCTTTTATCATAAAAGTCTACCCTCCACTAGAAGCCTGAATCACCCAAACCTTTGTTTCTTCTTCTGATTTTCATTCATTCACAAACTTGTATAGATTTTAATGTGAGATGAAGTTCTAAATTATTTCCCATGTGCCTTCCTCCCCCATCCAAATAGCCAACTGATTGTCCCAGCATCATTTGTTACAATGCTTCCATTAATTTGAGATGAATTCCTATCATTATATTTTTATAAAGAATATAATCCATTGCTGGGATATTCATTATGTTACTCTGATCTTTCTTCTCCTCTCTCCCTTTCTTTTTCTTTCTCTCCTTTTTAAAAAATAATAGTATGTTTTAAAATTGTTGTTTTACCATATTTTAAACACTGGTTTACAATACTGTTTTACTTGCTTCCGTCAGTGATATGCAGAAGCTAGCTTTTACCAGCTCATACGAGCCAATTCAGTGCATGTCTTTCCAATGCCATGTTCAGTCGTGTCACGTTGGTAGCTTGAAATTGACCCATAATGGACGTATTCACACCATAGAGATTGGCAAACACTGGACACCATGGATTTTTGTTTTTGTTTTTCCCTCTGAAAGCCAGTTTTGACAGCACACCACCGGGGCTCGTTCCTCCTCATAAATCTTTTTTATTGTTCGTTATTCACATCTGTTGTACCACATGAACTTTAGAGTGCTTTTAAGATTTTTGTTGGCATCATATTCAAGCTCATTTAATCTGGAAAGAATTGACATCTTCCAACTTATGACATTCAATCTTCCCATTCTAATTAAATGTCCATAACTTCATTTAAGTTTTTTCGAACAAATCTCTTCAAAAAACTGGTTAATAGTTTTCTCTGTATGGGTCATATAAATTTTATGGGGTACATTGTAAACAGTATTCTAGACTGAAATTGTGATAAATTTGTAAAATTGTTGACCCAAAAGAAATGAGAATGAGAAGAAACGTACCTAGATGTCCCTTGGAGTGTTGAATTTTATACTCATCTAGCGCTAACAACATCCTGCCTCATCTGACCCCAAAGAGGCAACAGACAAACAATGTCTGGGATGCTCATTCTCAAGAAGCAAACCAAGGGACAGAAGGCAGGTCATACCAGGCAAAGCGAAAGGATCTGGAAGCTTTATTTTAGAGAAGAGAAATCTAATGTATAATGATAAATAATACAAAGACTCTTCTGAAAAATATACTAAGGATTTCATCCAAGAATGAGCACTGGAAACAGTGGAGAGGAAATTTATACAACAGTCAGAATTAGATGAATGGACATTTCAGTTTCTTTTGATTCTTGTAAGCTAAGGTTTAAATTTTCTCTGGTTATGGTGAACTAACATGAAGAAGCAGAAGTTTCAGCTTAGTGTAAGGAGAATTCCAGCTCTATTAATGCAAACAAACAACAAAAACAACAGAATAAACACTACAAAAGGGTTTGAAGAAGGCTGGGTATTCTCCAGCTGAATATTTAGCAGCAATCCTGGGTCTGTGGCAGCAAATTGGGAAATGATGGTCTCAATATGGCAACAGGGGTATTTTATTTACCTGGCACAGTAGCATCAAAAAACAAAATCACACTTGTGTGTCTCAAGTGGTGGAAGATGCATTCTCCCATCTGCCACAGGCCATCTACTCTCTATTGCTTTTTATCCTTCTACTGCAAGCTGCTCTCAACACTTATACAACCTGGCTGTTTCTGAAGGCAGACACATATGAAACCTCTGGTTTAAGCATTCAGTACTCTGAAGTTGAGGTATTAAAAATCCAAAACCAGTCTTAGAATTATAAAAACCTTAACACAGAATTTTAAGCTGAAAATGATTATTCACATCTTGGACTTTTAATCTTTTTTTTTTCCTGTACTTGCTAGTACAGAATTCATGTTCATTAGCAATGATTCCAAAGTAGCACTTAGGGGAAGGTAATGTTTTCTGCTCCCAACTGAACATGGTAACATTTCCACTTTTAGAGATGACTGCTGAACCACTTTCCTGGTTGATTAGGCCATTAAGTGTTGACGGTGAGGCCCAAAGATCAATGATAAATAAAGAAATATTAAATTATATGTCCTTCAAATACATTTCTAGAGAATAAGACAATCTTTGTTTGTTTTCTGCGTATAGAGATGTCCTGGAGCCATTTTGACCATCCCATAGACAAATGGATAAACAACAGTTCTAAAGGTTCACTGCTATGAAGCAGAAAGTGACCTTATAGAAATAAATCCTAATCATAGAGGCATATCATGATTATTGAACTTCTAACCATGGTTCTTGACCTTTTGCATCAAATGGTAACACAAATGTAAAAAAATAATATAAAACTGAGTACATGGACTCCTAAGAGGTCTGTGTCAATGTCTCAATCCACTTGGCAGGCTTGTTCTTACTCTTGCCCTTAACTTCTTAGCTTCAACTTGAAATGAGAAAATAAGGAGAGAAACAGCCCAATGGAGAGCAAATGTCACACCCTCAACATGGCTTTAATATTTAATGTATTAGAAACAATATAAATTTGGGTTGAAGCAACTGTTTTTTCTTTTCCTTTATATGCAGCAGCAGAATTCCATACACAGTGTTTTGAAAACCAGAGCCTCC
The DNA here is from genome assembly GCF_011762595.2 of Tursiops truncatus. NCBI lineage: Eukaryota > Metazoa > Chordata > Mammalia > Artiodactyla > Delphinidae > Tursiops > Tursiops truncatus. Next base: position 12,546,022 of record NC_047049.1, read on the forward strand.
TGAATAAGAGTTTAAAGTTATTTCTTAGTATTTGTTTAAGGAGTTTTGGATAGGGTCATATTTTAAACATATGTATAAAACAGCATTCCATAATTGATTTATTAACATATGAGGTCATATTTATGATTTCTTTCTGAAATATTTAAAAGCAAACTAAAACTTCATAATCCTGTAAAATCTATTCATCACAAACCTGCTTCAAAAGTTCATAGAAAGCACAAAAAGAGCCAGCATATTGTATTTAGTTACGGTTGAAGTTTGTACTCCAAAGGATAAATGAATACGATTTGTATTTGCTATGGATAGAGCTGGGTTTTATTCACATTGTATTACATCTCAGGAGAGAGTTTGCTAAATAAGTCCAAATGGCAGAGATTCAGAAATCCAGAAAAATGCAAACATCACATTTTTTTTCATGATGGACAAGACAGGAATGATTAAGAAATCCTTTAGAAAATATTGCATTTTCAAATGTTTTCAAAAGTTCACAAAATTCCTAAAAGCTAAATCCCTTCCCATCCTATTCATCTTTATCCTGTCATTGGATGTGATCTTTAAAAATATAATGTGCATGCTTTGCTCTGCTAAGCCCTTTTAATTTAGTTTTCATGTATCCTTTATATTCAGATACATTTACTTGTCACTGTTTCCTGCCGATCTCAATGGTTACCAGAGAAAACTAAGGCCCTGTGTTGGCTCAAAGATAGGATTGGTGATTTTTTTGTAGTATAATATCTGGGTTATCAGAAAACCCCTTCTTCCTGTAAAAGTACTCCCCCCAAATTGTATGTTAGTATCTCACTTCTTTTATCAAGGGTGTCTGGAAGAGGGTGACATACTGAATCAAATTTATTCCAACTTGTAAATGATTGTTATTAGATCTCTTAATGAGAATAGGTTTTATTAGAGGGCAGGGTAGAGATCTGGCACTTATAGGAATCTTTATAAGGGGAAAGAGAACATTTCTGGGGAAAGGGCAAAGGTGAAGAAAAGAGAGTCTTGGTTTTTTTTTTTTTTTAATTGGAGTATAATTGCTTTACAATTTTGCGTTAGTTTCTGCTGTACAATGAAGTGAATCAGCTATATGCATACATAGTCTTGGGGTTTTAAAGATGAATATCCTGTTTCACAATTTTCCTGCGAAAGGAAGTAAAGAAAGTGACAGTGCCTGAGCCCAGCTAATTGCCACAATGGCAGTGTCACACATATGGACCTGTTTACTCCAATTGTAACCTTGAGAGGCTATTTTTTTTTCTTTTACAGATAGGAGAAGTAAAGCATAATTTTTTTCAAGTGGATAAAATCATGACTGTTACGCAAATATACTTGTCAGTGGTTTTATTTAATTCATTCGTTAATGAGAGCACCAGCAAGATGTAATAGGTACAACGAAAAGCCTTTGAATAAAATTGATCAAGAATGCTGAAATGGGGCTTCCCTGGTGGCACAGTGGTTGAGAGTCCGCCTGCCGATGCAGGGGACACGGGTTCGTGCCCCGGTCCGGGAAGAGCCCACATGCCGCGGAGCGGCTGGGCCCATGAGCCATGGCCGCTGAGCCTGCGCATCCGGAGCCTGTGCCCCGCAACGGGAGAGGCCACAACAGTGAGAGGCCCGCGTACCGCAAAAAACAAAAACAAAAACAAGAATGCTGAAATGATTTTGCTCATAAATGCAAAAGTGGTCAATAGCTACACGGTAATAACCACTTGCATCTCCACTGGGATAGAGTTCATTTACATCTGCATGGGCAAGAATCAGCTCTAAGATTCCTGCAATTTATAGAGCAGCAAAAAAACAAAGGTGTAGACCCCTAAGAATCAGAAAAGCCCCTGGAGGATCTGTCTAGACCAGGTTTTCTTAATCTCATTTTGGGCCAAACAATTTTTCACAGTGAAGGGCTGTCTTGTGCGTGATAGGATGTTTCACAGCATCTCTGCTCTCTATCCACTAGATTCCAGTAGCAACCCCCAAGTTGTGACAACCACAAATGTCTGCAGAAATGGCCAAATATCTCTTGGGGGACAAAATCACCCCAGGTTGAGACACTGGTTTAAATAATGCCCGACATTCCATTGCAGGGATACCAGTCAACTCTGCCCATTTCCAGGTCTTCCACAATTTTTCTGGATGGAATGAGACTGAGAAAAGTTAAGTACTTTGGTCAACATTACATTACTCCACGGTGGTGGAATGAGTTACAAAATAATTCCAGAGCGTATTTCTTTTTTTCATTCCACCTCTGTGAAAATAGGAATTGGTGATATTTAGCTCCCTACGTGAAATTTTGCCTTAATAATTATAATCCAAATAATCCTGGACCTTCTTGCACTAAGAACAATTTCTGCTTGATGTCAGTATTAAGAGAAATACAAATCTAATCCAAAGGTCTAGAAAAGTAATGTCTTCACTGAAGTCTGTTGATGAGGTAGAAAATGAGAATTTCATCACATAAGAAACAGCAAAACTTCTTAAAACCTTTTGTAGGCATCTACCTTCTGAAGCACCCTCACTTCGCTTTGTAGCTGCTTCCCTAATATCTCTTCTGTCTCTTTGAAACTCCAGCTTGCTTCTCTCACATCTCCTAGTCCCATGCTCCAGAGAGAAGCAGCGTTATGCCCTTAAACAAATTAATTTCGTCTCCCTACCTTTATTTTTCAATTTATTTCTTTACCCCTTACTCTGATCAGCACAAGAAAGAGGCTGAATGGGAGAATAAAAAGTAAAGCTGTAAATCCTTACATTTTGGTATTTTTGATGCTATGTAAAAATAAAAAATTCTTTTTAAATAAGAAAGTAGATAATAAAACATTTGAGGGTGTGTCCATTGAAAGAATCTAGAAGCAGTGATACTCCAGGAACCATGAGCACTGCTAGTGCCCAGATCTTGGCTTCTAAATACCAAGATCTCCATTACAGGAACAGGGCTCTTTAGAAGAATGTGCTGGGGGAGGAAAACACATAGAGTGAGGCTGGAACATCTTGAACCAGAAAGGGAGGAAGGGCTCAAAGATGAATGATGTGGACGTGTTGAAAAAAATGCAGGCGCCAGCTAAAGGAGTTCCCGTTGCCAAATGTAAAACCATTTGAGCAGCAGAAAGAATAATGGCAGTTACGGATCACAGCACAAAGAATCCATGGCTCCATAGTGATACTCAAAACAAAAAGAAAAACAAAAACCTTTGGGTGCTGGGAAGAGAAGGAGAAGGAAAAGATTTTCTTTACCCAAATATTCTAACTAATAAAGGTAAAGGGAATGATGGAGATAGTATCTACAGTTTGTCTGCAATTATTTTAACTCCTCTAATTACCAAAGTAATTATATATATTTTTAACAAAAAATTCTATCTATCCATCCATGTATATATACTTGGAGTTTATATGAGTCTTTAGGTTCCCCTGCTAAAATAAGTTTGAAAACTATTGTTATACAGATTATTTTATATTTTATTTATATGTCTGCCTGGATTTAAGAAATTTAACCATACTTTAACTGTGGTCAATTTTTAAAGTATTACTTTATTATGGTAAAATGGACCTCCTCATTAGTAACTCTCTTTGTGTATCTCGATTGTTTCCTCCAGATAAATTCAGAGAAGTGGAATGGCTGATTCAAAAGATGAAAACAGTTTTAGAATTTTTGGTATAGATTTTCCAGAAAACTATGTACAAATGTGTCCTTTTGACAGTGGGCTTGCATGATGTTGTGATTTATGAATAGTAACAGTAATGCTGGTTCCCGCTTCCTGGGCACCTGCACTATGCCCCACAGTTCGTAGACATCTCTCCTAGAGTCCTTCCAACCACCTTGCCAGCTTGGTCATCTTTTCCCCATAAAAATGAGGACCTGAAGCTGGAATTGTAGGACCTTTCTCTAGAGCCTATGCTCTTTCCACGTGGCTGAGCTACCTGGCATGATGTGCTAAAAACAGGGTCTCATTTCCTGTGTCTCTGTGTCTCTCCATGTCTAATTTTCACAAACTGTAACTTGGTCTTTACTCAGGAGAGGGAATAATCTGTTTTCGAATCCTATTTTCTTCAATTCCTAACTGGGATCCCATTCCCCAGGAGGCTAGCTGAACCTAATGCTACCTTCTTCCCCCACACCTCATAAGAGGTGTATGAACAGGACACACAACACACGTACACTCACACGCACACACACACACTCATTTGATGTTTCCAAGTCTAATCCAAAATCATGATTCTTTCTCTCCATTCCATATTCTTTTTTTTTTTTTTTTTTTTTTTGCGGTACGCGGGCCTCTCACTGCTGTGGCCTCTCCCGTTGCGGAGCACAGGCTCCGGACGCGCAGGCTCAGCGGCCATGGCTCACGGGCGCAGCCGCTCCGCGGCATGTGGAATCTTCCCAGACCGGGGCACGAACCCATGTCACGAATCTGGAATCTTCCCAGACCGGGGCACGAATCAGTTTACAGAAATCTTTTTCATTTCTTTTTTTTAAACACTTGCGTACTGCTCCCCTGTGTGGCTCTATCATTGCTTATTCAACCATTCTCCTAAGTATTGGCATTTAGACAACTTCCAACAATTTGCTCTTATAAATCACAACTTCAATGCATAATTTTTTGTATTCATACAGGTATATCTTCAGACTAATTTCCTAGAAGTTGGATTTCTGGGTAAATCCAGCTTACCAAATCCCATTTACCAAGAGGTAAATGCACACATCATTAGAAGTTGCCTCCTAGCAAGTTATGAGAGTCCATTTCCTCAAAGCCTCATCAAGAGGATGTTATCAAATCTTTGACATTTTGCCTGTCAGATTCAGGAGAAATTATATCTCTGTGCAGTTTAATTTGCATTTCTCTTATCATAAGTGAAGTTAAACATTTCCGTGTACAAGGGTCATTTGTATACATACATTTGAATACATTGTGTGTATGTATATACATCTATATATTTTTCTGAATTTTCTGTTTATCTCTTTTGCCCATTTTACTGTTAGTTTTTTTTCTCCCATAATTTTTAAGAGTTCTTTATATATAAGGGTTATTAACCTTTTGTCTATGATATATGTTGCATGTATTTTATTCCACTTTAACATTTGTGTTTTGACTTATGATCTTTTTTTCACACACGAATTTTTTTTAACTCAATGTTTTATTTGCTGCATCTGGATTTGGAGTCATAGTTGGAAAACGTTTCTCCATGTCCAAGTTTTATAATGAAATTCACCTGTGTTTTATTCCAGTACATATATGGTTTCATGTTTTACCTGTAAATCTCTCACCCATTTGGATTTATTTGGGTGTATGGTGTAAGTGAAAAGAAGATTTTAAAATTAATTTTAAGGTTGCCATTGGCTTGGCTTGTGATTTCTTTCAGGAACTTGCTAGAATGTACGACTTACAAAATGCAAGTGCTATGAGGACAGGGGACACTGAAGTGATAACATTAATGTGAGATTCTCATGCATGGGAGATTCTCTTTCTGAAGGGGCTGGCTGGTCCTCAAGCATCACTGTTTAGAAGCGTACAGTATTTGCACTGAAGGCGTGAGTTGGGACCGGGCCGAATCATTGGTGGCCAGGCGAACTGCTTTCTGGCAAGAGGGTAAAAAGGCAATGAAGATAAGTCAGGGAAGGGGGGAGATCTGAGCTGGTGAGTGATGGGTTCAAAGGAAGGGGAGTTACCTCCTGCTGAGCTGCGGAGGCTGAGAGGAGGATCAGTGGCTGCAGTTCTTCAAAGGGCCAAGATGTGGTCGGGGTAGAAGATGGGTGTCATGGGGTGACCATGAAGCCCACCAGGAAGAAGGTGGGGCTGGCGGGCGTGGTGTCCCCACCAAGATAGCTCTTGTTAGTCTGAGTTCTGTGCTCTAGATCTAAAGTGTTGGATTGAACCCAGCATTTAAAGTGATCTGTATTCTCCAAACTCGGGGGTGGGAAGGTAGAGAAACGTCAGCCATCTGAGGGAGTTTTATGGATAAGCCCCAGGAGCATTCAAACATGCATCGTACAGAATGAAACACAACTTAGGAGGATTTAGAGAGATTTCTGACACAGACCATGAAATCTGGCTCGCGGAGAAATCTATGAGTCAGGGGTATTCCTCTAAGCAAAAACAAACTAATTCCACTAAGTGAATTATTGCTGGATATGAGACCAAAGGAGAGTTAGTATTTTATTTTAATTGATAGAATTGCTGCTGCTTCACCCGTCATCTCCTGACCTCTCAGTGGCTGGGTCCTCTAACACCAGGATGCAAAGATAACCCAGAGGACCTGTGCCAGCTTGTGGGTGAACCAGGATCGAGGAGCCCTGGTCTTATATTCATAAACTAAAGAAAGGCCCAATACAATACTTTTCACCTTAAAATGACATCACCTGTCAGTCAAAGTCGAGAGGGCCTTGTAATGGGTTCAAAATACCATTTTAAATATATGAGAGTGGGGCAAGGAGCCCCTGATAGGCTCAGGTAGCACTCTGGAAATGCGACGCAAACAGGTATAAAGGAAACAGAGTGAGAGTGGTTACTTCCCCTCCTGAGTAAGAAGCGGCCTATTGTCTGAGTGTGGGAAGCATCCTGGCATAAGGCAAGAGAGAACCAGAGAAAGGACCTCCGATTCCAGCACGCCTTGTTCCTTGCTTTGTAATTCTGGACAACTGTGTCCCTTTGAGCTCCAGGCCTTCGTTTGTAGGGGGAACAGATGACCAACCTTGCAAGGTGGCTGGGAAGACTACAGGAGACATTTCTTTAAACTGTGGGGCAGCTGCCCGGAAAATGGGAACCAGCATGACTGTTACTGTTCATAAATCATAACGACATGCAAGCCTGCTGCGGGAGGGAGGTATTGGTACATAGTTTTTCTGGAAAATCTATACCAAGAGTTCTAAAACAGCCTCCACCCTTTGAATGAGCCATTCCACTGCTTCGCCTTTACCTGGAAGAAACAATTGAGATGTACACAGAGAATTATGGATGAGGATGTCCATGTTAGCATCATAAATAAATAAATATTTTAAATTTAGCATAATAAGTTGGGAAACAATTAACATATGGTTAAGTTAAAATTTTCAAACAGACAATAAAAAGCTAGGCAGAAAAAAAAATTTGAAACAATAGCTTTCAAACTTCTTTAGCAGAGAAACTCAAAAATCTTCTATGGAATCAAAACACATACACATACAAGTACGTATACACACATATGCTCACACTCACGTGTATACACACATATACATGTGTATGTTCACATCCACATATATACACACATATACATATATATATGAAGATGGATATATAGAGGTATAGATAGAAATACAGACAGATTTTTTATTATTATTATAATTTTATTTTATTTTTTTGGTGGTACGCGGGCCTCTCACTGTTGTGGCCTCTCCCGTTGCGGAGCACAGGCTCCGGACGCGCAGGCTCAGCGGCCGTGGCTCACGGGCCTAGCAGCTCCGCGGCATGTGGGATCTGCCTGGACCGGAGCACGAACCCATGTCCCCTGCCGGCAGGTGGACTCTCAACCACTGCGCCACCAGGGAAGTCCCAGATTTATTATTAAATATATATTTCTTTACATTGGTAAGTAGGAAAAATTATTTAAAGTCATAGAGACAAACTGTAGATGAATTTGTACTAATACGTTGATAGCCATATGCAATATTGAGATAGTCTCTTACTATGTCTTTGCCCCACAGATATTTATTACAAGTATAATTGAAGTTGTCCTCTGCTAGGACAAAAATGCATGTTGGGCTTCTTAGTAAACATAACAAAAATCAATCTTGCTGTCTAATCCCAACTTGGCAGCCACAAGACATAAATTTCTTTCCAATCAGCATAGAGCTCTTTTCAGTCACCTCTCACCAGACAGCTCAGTTTTGAATTGACTGCTCTGTATTGCCCATCAAGGCATGATTGAGACTACAGATGCTTGAGGGAGATGCCTAAGGTTTTCCTTTTCAGTCCCTTTTGCTCCAATCTGATGTCATGTCGAAGAACCAGACCGTAAGGTAGACACAACCTCTGCTAAAAATTACTCCAATTAAACATTGTGTCTACCTTTCTATCATAGGTTGGAATTAGAAGCATCAATAAAAATAACGTCTGCATCTTGTGTAACCTACTTTTTGATGAGATTCATTACCCTATTAAATGTTATTTGATGAGGATATATATAGTAAACTCTGTCTAAGATTTAGTACCAAGAAGTTTGCCCTTCCTGAAGAAGTGGTAAACTACTTTTTACCAGACAATGAAAGGTATGTTTCTTGCTGGATTTTCCTTTTCACCTTGGCTCTCAGGAAGATCAGTACTAGATTTAATGTCCAACTAAAATACGTATTTCATTTTGGTATAATTATTTCACTTTTTTATGTAATTTCTGATCTTGCTTGACTTTATTTTAGCTATCTTGATTACAGATTGTTGTCATTCAAAAACACTGAGATAAAGAAGTGTAACAGGCGTGCTCAGGCAGAGACTTCCCAAGGTAGCTCTGGGGATAGAAACTCAAACCAAACCTGGTCCTTAGCCTTGTTGCTCTGGAAACTGGATGCTTTCTAGAACAATAAACCGGAGATGATTATTCTCTTAAGGGCTATGTTAAGCTAACCAAACTCATAAGAAACCAGTAGTGCTAATAATCATGATATTAATGGCTAACATTTTTTGAATGCCTATTTTGTTAAATATACTTGCAAGCAACCAAATACAGCAAATATTGTAGAACAATAAACTAGAGTGCATTTGTCTCTTGGAGACTGGCCCAAGTCAACCAGATTCACAAGAGACAAAGGTGATTGCTGATAATCATGATAACAGTTGCTCCCCTTGTGAAATATTCTTACAAGCAGCCAAGACAATCAGTACAAATTGAATAGTGGTTAAGAGCAAAGTATTTGGGGGCATATACCCAGAGAAAACCATAATTCAAAAAGACATATGCACCCCAATGTTCAGTGCAGCACTATTTACAATAGCCAGGTCATGGAAGCAACCTAAATGCCCACTGACAGACGAATGGATAAAGAAGATGTGGTACATATATACAATGGAATATTACTCAGCCATAAAAAGGAACGAAATTGGGTCATTTGTAGAGACGTGGATGGATCTAGAGACTGCTATACAGAGTGAAGTAAGTCAGAAAGAGAAAAACATACATCGTATATTAATGCATATATGTGGAATCCAGAAAAATGGTACAGATGAACTGGTTTGCAAGGCAGAAATAGAGACACAGATGTAGAGAACAAACATATGGACACCAAGGGGGGAAAGCGGCAGAGGGGTGGTGGTGGTGGGATGAGTTGGGAGATTGGGATTGACATGTATACACTGATGTGTATAAAATGAATGACTAATAAGAACATGCTGTATAATAAATAAATAAATAAAATAAAATAAAAATAAATTAAAAAACAAACAAACAAAAAGGCACTGAAAAACCAGAACCTAAAAAAAAAAAGAACAAAGTATTTGGACTTGTGTCTGGGTTCAGGACCCAGCCCTGCTACTTAGTCAATGTGAGTTGGGGCAAATTACTTCACTTTTCTGTGCCAGTTTTCTCATCTATAAAATCGAGATGATTATAGTAGCTCTAAGGACTGTGGGGGGATGATGCACATAGATACTCAGCACAGGGACTAGAAAATAAACAAATGGAAGTCTTAATGATGAAGGGTGTGGAGGTGATGATAAGGAGAATTCCCACCGGAAGCCAAGTCATAATCCAAAAGATAATCCAGGAGTGAGGATGGATTCAGGAACCAAGGGAAGTAAAATATCTTAACAAAGTGTCTCCCAGCTCACCTGACTTGACCAATCTCCCCATTCCTGGGCCTGAACCTTCAGGTCAGAGCATGAGGCCCTTGGAGCCCCCCACAGCACACAAATTACATCTGTGTTGGTTGTGTTTGCATCTCTTTTCGGCTGGAAGTTAAGCACAGCCGTAGACAGCATAGCCTCCAATGGAGGCTCACTCGTCCCACCCCTTGCATTCAGTTTCCTTTCACTGTACAGACTTCCTTTTTCTTGGGAAAGAGATTCAGGCATGTTGGCACCATAAGTTTTTCCTGGTCATGTTCATGGACAAGATTGTTGTCATGTCGCCTCAAGCATGCATGCTATTTTTAAAAGGGATATCATTTTAAAAATTGTGTTGATTTTACCCATTTCATGTTAATGGATAAACTTTTTTTGTCCACTTATTGTGATCATTTTAGCCCTTCATGCTGTCCGCCCAGGTGTCTGTGTGATTTGGGTTTTGTTTTGTTTTTGTTTTACTGGAGTTTGCTCCATATTTTTCTTTTCAGCTTTGAAAATAAGCAGGTAGAGTGTTAATATTTTTAAAATATAATGATATTTGTAATAACATCTTTCAAAAACTTTTAAATAACTAATGCATTGGCCAAAGGAAAAATAATTTTATTAATTTTAAAACCTACACACCTGCTTGATGGTGGGAAGAAGCAGAGGAAACAGCAGCTGGTTTAAAAGCAATAGTGATGGTGACACCATCATAGCAACACCATGTGGTTTTTCTTTGCAAATCCAGGAGGAAGAGCCAGACTGCAAGAAACCAGAGCTATTTGCCTTGGTACAGAAGTCAGATTATTTTCTTCTTCCAGTGAAACACTATTCAAATTGAGTATTTATATTCTGCCTTTCGCTAAAGCGCAATTGAAAATGAATATGAATCTTGTGGGGATTTAAACACTGCATATTGTCTAGTGGACAGAGTCATTTATAAAAGTCGGGATATTTTATACCCCATCAGAGCTTAATTACGGTTTATAAAGATCGCTAGCAGTTGAAATAGAAATATTGTATTCTTCCTTCCCCCAATGACTTTCCCTAGTTATTTTATGGGGGCCTTTAAAACTCATTTAAGTCTTGCCGAAGTTCTTCATAAAGATAGATACCAACCGTTCTAAAGGGGAATTTAATCCTCTGCACTTTTCCTCTTCTCCCCAGAATTTCTTGGAAAACCATAAGTAGGTCAGTTCCAAATTCTGTCCCTTCTCCTAATAGACTTTTGAAAGGAAATGCCCTCAGACAAGGAGGTGATTAAAAATACACATGAAACTCAAGACATCTGCACTCACAGAATTTCAGCTGATTTAGGCCAAAGAATAAAAAATGAACTGCTTGGTAACTCCAAGCGATGGAAAATGCTGACAAAAGGTATCTTTGCACAGGAGATCTTAACACTCTGACTGTGAGGGTGGAAAACTGAACAGGTGGCACCTCTGAATGCAAGGCTCATATAACCTATTTCCACTCGTGTTTTTCGTAAACTTTTATTTTAAATTTGGTGCTAAGAACAACAACAACAAAAGTGTGTTAACGGCACCATCCGGGGACAAACTTGCACAAGCTTCTCTCTCATTCAGCCTGTGGCTCTCATCCTTTTCCTGTTTTTAGTTTTGTTGGGAATTAATTAAGGTGAGATTTCAGGGGAACCAGGCTATTCAGTCAGATAATGACTACACTAGGGTCTGTACTAGAGCGAGACCTCTGATGCACTTGACATCAAAATGGAAACCCCACATGGTTCTCCCGCTGGCCTGTCTGCCTTGCCCCTTTGTGGATTTCATCAATGACAAGTTTATCGACCTGCAAGTATGAAAAAGGGGCAAGACAAAAATCTTACTATATAATCGTTTATGTGTGAAAGACAATGGGTTGACGATGAACTATAACTTAATTGACAAAGCAAATTGTCAAAACATGTCCATCTTAAGTTCAGCTGTGAAGTTTTGAGCTGGATTCTAATATAAGGATATTTTAGAATGTTGAGAATCTAGAAATTCCATCCCTCTGGTTATGTAATATAATGAGTTGGTTTTGTTGTGTCGCTCACAGAACAGGTATTCAGGGAAGTGGGTTTTTATCTTGACACGTGTATATGTCTTATCTTCACAACCAAATCTTAAGGGTCCTAAGAGTAGGGACTGTGTCTTTTACTTCTGTACTTATATCCCCACTGCCCCAGTTGTGTGGATCAGGTGAAGCACTCACTAAACGCCTGTCAACTGAACTCTCGTCAAGTTTCAAGCGAGAGTGGAAAGATCACAGCAGATAACTTACAAATATAAAAATCTAGAGACCAGGGCTTCCCTGGTGGCGCAGTGGTTGGGAGTCCGCCTGCCGATGCAGGGGGCATGGGTTCGTGCCCCGGTCCGGGAAGATCCCACGTGCCGCGGAGCGGCTGGGCCCGTGAGCCATGGCCGCTGGGCCTGCGCGTCCGGAGCCTGTGCTCTGCAACGGGAGAGGTCACAACAGTGAGAGGTCCACGTACCGCAAAAAAAAAAAAAAAAAAAAAATCTAGAGACCAGATGTTCAGGAAAGTGAGGGCTGAGCAAAATAACTTTATGCAAAAGTGAACAAGCCACGTTCTAAGTGAACTTCAGTTCTCTTCCTGTTGATATATGTTGGGTGTCAGCTACTAGAAACATCATTATTTCTGTGGAATAACTAGGTAACCCCGTGGGAGTTCAAACGCATCCATCAAAATCATTGCTCCGCTCTGTGCTGGTCCCAGAAAATCACCGCATCAGTCAGGTGTTTAGGTGCAAGCAAGGCACAGAAACTGACACTGGATAATTTAAACTGCAAAAGGTACTGGGCAAATGACAGTATTTCTGAAGGGCTCAGAAAGCATGGCTGGGGGCACGAAGCCAAGAACAAGGCCCAGGTGATGCTGCAGAGCCAGGCTGGTGGATACCACTGTGGCAGTCACAGGGCACAGAGGCCAAGGTTTGTCCCACCGTGCCCTCCACCACCAGTGCTGGACGTTAGATGCTGCCCCTTGAACAGCTGTGATGGCCACCTGTGGAGATTCGATGCAACTTTTGCTGCTGATGCCAAATCCTAGTCCCCGGATAGTCCCTGCTTTGTCGCTGCACCAGCTTCTGATTCGAGATGGAGGGCTCCCCACCATGTGATGGGTGGAGATTAAGCTACGTGCTGTGCCCTAAAAGCAAGGGAAGGTGGCAAACAAGAGCCAAGCACTTTGAGCTTCAATAGGAGGAAGAGGGCTGTGTGTCATATGAAGTGGGCCTGTTCTAGGGGAGTCATGCTTTCTAACCGTAGGAGGGGTTTCAAATACCAGGCAAACAAAACTGATGACAGCTATCCACCATATTCACCATTTGATCAACTCTGGAGTTCTCTGCAGGGCTGGCTCTCCCCTTGCCCTCCCCAGTCTGTCCTGCCAAACCTCCATGTATCTCCTACTAAACTGATGCCTTGTAGCACTCTGCTTACCTATTTATCTTCTCATTAACCCATTGCTCCCTGAGGATAACAGTCCTGTCCCTTCTCTCTTGTATTCTCAATGCCCAGCCCAGTCCCAAGCACAGTCAATAAAGAGTTGACTGATGGATACACATTTGCTTCCTTCAAAGCTGGTCTCTAGGACAGCTACAAAGAAGGAGAGTTGGGGCAGTGAGAAAAACTCTTGTCTTTAAACTTCCTAACCACAGGCTTCAGAGCATCTGTGAGTCTGGAAAGTGTACGCAAATGTTTGTGTGCAGGTATGTGTGCGTGCGTTTCTCTGGGGAGAGAATCCATCGTTTACACCGTTTTCTCAGAGACACTGAAGATGCAAGAAGGAACACTTAATATGTCTGTTTATGTTTGATGCCTGCGTAAAGGTAGACAACGCTCGCTGAGAATACTTTGAAAACACATCAAAATCCCACAATAGGGTGTTTCTGTGGAACAGAGCATCATGTTCCTTTCTGTCTTTTAATATATATTTTTAGAAAGATAAAATGTCAATACATATGCATTTATTGAAGTATTAAAAATGTGGAATCAGTAGCAGGAAACGAGGTTGAGACAGAAGTTTGAAGTCAGGGTCTACCATTAGTTGCCCATCTTGGATAATTAGCCAACTTATCTGAACCTTGCCTTCTTCATGGAGAAAGTACACATCACTCCTACTTCAGAAGGTTACTGGAAAGATTAAATGAGACGGCTTGAGTAAGCATTTGGCGAGGACTTAGAGCTCAACCAACAGCATTTCCTTTCTGCCTGTTCAAAATATCTAACAATCATACAGGCAAGAATTCTGAGTTAAATTTGCTCCAGTATTAGAAAGAAGTCCAGTCTTAGAAGATTACATTGTTCTTAGCCTCTGATGTCAGTGTTTGGGTTTCTGGTGTTGGGATTTGTCTCCCCACTTTCAATGAGCACTAAGGAACAGAGTGGCATGTCAGTTGAGAGAAGAAGGGGTTTGCTTCTCCTTTCGAGGTCACTGAGATATTGGCAAGTGAAGGTCCTTAGAAAGTGAGTGGCCCTGGGACTGTCTCTCATGAAAGGAATGACCTGGGTAGTTTGGAAACGCCAACTAGAAAGGCCAGCGGGCTAGGCAAGTTTCCTCCCCCCTTCAGAGCAGAGAACCCTGAAATCCTCTCCCAGAGATTCCTCCCATTTTTCTTGGCCCCGACCCCCAGCTTTCTTTCCCTTGGGCCGAATGTCCAGTGGGTCTGAGAACCAGTCAGGGATTCATGAGAAAAAAAAGATGAAAAATTATCTATATATTAGGTGGGCCAAAAAGTGCATTTGGGTTTTTCTGTAAGAGGTAATGGAAAAGCCTGAATGAACTTTTTGGCCGACCCAATATTTTGCTACCTCTAAGTTCTGCACATTCAATACTTTTGAAAAGCATTTTCAACAGAAGAGAGAAATAGTCATCAAACAACTAAAGGAGAATTCAAGTGAACGGTTCTGGTGTCAGTGCGATGAGTCAGGCATCCTCTGGCAAACTGAGTTCCCTAAGCCAACATGAAGAGAAATAGAATTCACCCTGGCTTCCTCAGGCCTGCGAGAGGAACAACCACTGCCTTAGAAAATAGAAGTAATTTATTCACGGGAACACAAGTAAGAGGTGATGGAACCAGGTGTCAACCCCAGGGTTTGGCTCCCATTCCTGTTTTTAACCACTAAACCATGTGCCTTTGAAGCTCTGGAGTGAGTTCAGGATTCCCCGAAGGAAGCCTCCGTTTGCTGAGTGGCACCTGTTGGAAGATCCAGTCCTGTCTATTGGTTCTCTCATGGATTCTGCTGGTCAAGAAAAGGGGACTGACTACACCCAGGGAACCTGAGTCTTCCTCTTGGGTGGGTCAGATCTCCCAAGTATAGAAAGAGTCCAAGACCCTCATGTATCAGAAGGATAGACCAACATCCAGACTCTGTCTTGAAGACCAGTGTCTCCTCTCAGCCAAAAAGTTCTGGAGGCAAAGTAGAAATGAGAGTTTTGTGCTATGTGTAGAAGCCACCAGAAGAAAAACCTATGTTAACAAATTTTGTCATTTGTTTAAAAAAATGAGGACAGAATAATTTGTATTAACTAAACAGGTTAAGTTTTGAATTATTTGATTTGTGATCCAAAATAGAGCATATATATTGTGAAATAAATGGGATGGGTTTTAGATTATATTTTTCATCTTCAAAGAGTTACATTTCAAAACATCTTGGAAGAAGACTTCTTTTGTGGTTAAAAAAAAAAAATCTGAGACACTTTAGAGTTGGGTAGGCCTCTAATACTTATGAAGTTCCCCATCCCTCCCCAACTGTACGCAGACTCTCCTCACCTCTCATGAAGCCCGGGTCTCTCCTACACACTAGTTCTTCAAACTGGTCCCTAAACCAGTAGCATCGCCATCATCACTTGGGAGATTTTTAAACCTGGGGATCTCAGACCTATTGATTGAGAGTCTTCAGTCAGATCCCCAGGTAATTTGTACAGACATTACAGTTTAAGAAACATCATCCTTAGCAAAAGTTCTCAGCCTTAATCATACGTGGCAATCACCTGAGGAGTTTTTAAAACAATTGACGTCTGAGCCTATCTCCAGTAATTCTGGTTCAATTGTTCCTGAGCAAGGGGAGTTTTAAATGCTTCCTGGATGATTCTAATGGGAGCACAATTTGAGAACCACTGCTCTTTTGCACATTGAACGTGTGGTCGCCCTACCTTTTCTTGAATATATTCAGAGGCGGCAACCCGGTCCATTCCATGATAGTGCAGTGTGCCACTTGATGTTAAATTGGAGAAATACGCCTTTTGGTAACTTTTATTCTCTTGGCCCAGCTCTGTCCGTGGAGGATTTACAGAAAGTGTCACATTCCCTCTAGGGTGAGCAACTCATCCTGGTTTGCCCAGAACTTTCCAAACATTAGCACTGATAGTCCCTTGTCCTGGAAAACCCTCCGTCCCTGACAGACCAAGATGGTTGGGATAATGTCCTCCAGCTAGGTCTGTTCTTCCTCAGGCTAAAGATGAATGTTTTCTTAATTGCATTTATCAGTCCTTACCTTGCTAGGGAAACATCTACATCTGTTGTCCTGTGGTACCGGATCCATCAGCACAACTCAGAATGGCATGGAAAGCTTAGGCTGCAAGCTCCAAAGGAATTGTGATCCATGCAAAGCAAGCTGTCCTTTGAGGAACTTCTGATTTTTAAAAAGAAGATTGAGTTTAAGAGATGATGCTTTGGGCTTCCCTGGTGGCGCAGTGGTTGAGAGTCCGCCTGCCAATGCAGGGGTCACGGGTTCGTGCCCCGGTCTGGGAAGATCCCACGTGCCGTGGAACGGCTGGGCCCGTGAGCCATGGCCGCTGAGCCTGCGCGTCCGGAGCCTGTGCTCCGCAACGGGAGAGGCCACAACAGTGAGAGGCCCGCTTACCGCAAAAAAAAAAAAAAAAAAAAAAGAGATGCTGCTTTGAAAATTAACAATGATCAATTACCTCCTTCCAAAAGCATCTCTTGTGTTATTTTCACAAATTTTAGGTGCAGAATAAAACACATAGCTATTATTTTATTTGTTTCTCTATCATCTTCCAATGTAATTGCTGGTCATAATTAAAGGACAATGAAAGAAGTATAAATTGTAGAATCAAATTTTTAAACCCAAAATAATCAACCACAGGTAATTATTTTGTTTTAAATTATTGGGTTGGCCAAAAAGTTCGTTCTGGTTTGTTCATTTGGGTAACATCTTACAGAAAAAACCCGAACGAAATTTTTGGTCAACCCAATAATTAAAAAAATAATACTACTAAAAATAAAATACCACGTGAATAAATGTGTTTATTGCAGTGTAACTTATAACTGTGAAGAAAATTGGAAACAATGTTAATATATAATAAGGGTAAGTAAATTACAAATTAATCACTTGATAAAATGTTATTCCACAATTTTAAAATGGTTGTGATGACTAGGTAGCAGTATAGAAATGCTTATGATATAATATTAATTGAAAAAATCAAAACACAAAATTAAATCCATGCGGTGATTACAACGTGTACTCAAATTACAGTTTTAGATGAACCGAGATGGAAAGGAAATAGACGTTTTAAGTCATGACAGAAAGGGTGGTATGGGTACTCATGACCTTATCCTTTATTTTAATGAGGCTTCTGTTCCTGTTATTAGGGTAAAAAATTATACTAAAACATGTATTCTCTCAAACTGTCGTGATTATTTTAATTTATTTGCAATTATTTAGAACATTTCTGTCCACAAGAGATGGCAGAGGAGAGTGGGTGAGTCCATGTGCTTACAGCTGACACGGAACACCTCTGCACCTCAGCTTCCTCTTTCAGGAAATGGGCGTAACAAAAGCTGCCTCACAGTGTTGTGGTGAGGGTTAAATCAAGGAATCAAATAATATGTATAGAACAGTGCCTGGCACATAATAGTATTACAGTAGATACATATACAACAGTAAATTATTATATATAATTATTATATATTGTATATATTACACATTATATATCTCTATATCTATCTATCTATATTTTTTAGAAGACTAAGAAGATAAACAATCCAAAATACAGCTTACTGGGGTTGGCTCTCCTCAAGGGGTGTGTGTGTGCTTCACTTCCAGTGTATCTATGGGTGTGAGTCCATTCAGGTGGATGCAGACGTACACCTGTCTGTAAAGTTACCTTCGTACCTGTGGGTGAGCCTTTAGGATCATCTACTCAAATCCTTTCATTTTATCAAGGAGGATGCTGCAGCCCGGAACTGGGGTGCTATCCTCATCAGATCACAGAGTGAGAGCAGAGCAGGTGGAAATCTGGGCAGCCCCACTGGTGTCCCTGAGCACCAAGCAGGACCCTAGCTGGACAGCATCGCCTGGGGGCAAACAGAGTGGGCTCTGTGGTGAGAGGGCTTAGGCTTGAGTCTTGGCTTTTCTATTCCAGGCAACTGGCTGAACCTCACTACATCTTGGTTTCTTCACTCGAAGACCAAGGATAATAATACCCATCTCACGTTTGTCGTGAATATCAAAAAATAAGATGCACAGCGCCTCACACTTAGCGAGAACTAATAAACGTCTGTTATAATTAGACAAGGGGCTGCAATTCAACATTGTTTCATTAAATAGAGAAAAATTTTAAAATTGTAAGCTGTCCTTATGTTTAATCCCAAGGAAATAAAGAATAGTCACACTTCTTATGTGTGTAGAAATTTATATAAGGAAACTCAGTTAATTCCTAAAACTACCCTCCTAGTGGGAGCAGTATTATTATACCCATTTTACAGATAAGGAAGATGAGTCTAAGAAAGATTCACTTATTCAATAAAAAACTTACATTAGAAGAAATAAAATTGTTCATGAACATAAAAACATAATCAAATTCACTAATAATCAAAGAGATGCATACAAAATACCAATGAGATATCACTTTTAATACATCAATTTTTTCCTTATTGTTTTTGAATAAGATTACTCAAACTTAGGCAGTTGGAGTGAAATGAGAATTCTTATATACTACTTACTAGTAGGAATGTAATTTGGTACAGCCCTTCTGGAGAGCAATTCGGTGATGTGATTCATGAGATTTAAATTCATGTTCATACCTTTTGGTACAATATTTGCATCTCTTAAAATCTATGCCAAAGAATTAACACAAAATGTCAGTAAAGATTGACACACAAAGATGTTTAACAAGTGTTATTTATAACAGCAAAAAAAGAGAAAGAAACGCTTTAAATGGTCAGCAATAGACCAATGATTAAGTACATTTCACATAATATTATACAACCGTTAAATGTGATGTTTATTAAAGCATGGGGAAGGGCTGGTATGATGACACTGAGTGAAAAACAAGGTACAAAATTATAGATACAGTATTATTACTGTATCTATATTAAGAAATCATAGAAAAATTAAGGATATACCTACATATTATAGTTATTAAACTAGATGATTCCTTTTATCCACTTTATACGCTTCTTTACCTTCAGTCATTCTAAAATGAACGTGCGTTGATTTAGAATTAGAAAAAGTAACATGAATCTTGTCCAGCACATAATCCAGGGCAGAGCCAAGATTTAAATCAGGCCCATGAGACACCGAAGCTGCATTTTTTCTACCACATCCGGGATCTCAAAGTCAGAAGCTACAGGAATTATCAGGTATGCTCAATGAGCTAAGGGGGATAGTGTGTGAGCCCTAGGAAATGGTGGGGCTTTTGGGGCCCCGGAGGCCATGTGCTCCCCCTACATGGGGTGGCCACTCCTCTCTTCCATGGGGATCTCTGCCATGGGGAGAAGGCAGGCCCAGTGTTGACAGATCTTTGGATTTTTTAAGAAAAGCCAGAAACTCAACTTTGAATGTTAAATGTTGATAACTAATTCAAAATATTTGAAAGCACCATGCAGGCTACAAGAAGCTGATTTGGAATATCTGCTCTATATCACACTCCCCTCCCTACAGCCAGGTTTCTGTCACCTGGGTGAATCAGTCACATATCCTCGTCCTGTTCCCTTAGGTCCAAGCCATGCCCCATATCCAACTCTCCGGCAAGGTACAATGATCTTTGATCAAATCACTTACATGTGATGCACCATAAAAGGGAAACTGACTTCAAACCATTTTTCATAATAATATTTCCCTGAGACATGGTTTAATCCCAACTTTAAATTTAATCAGAAGTAAAAAGTGATGACACGGCCCAGGCAATCATTTAATCACAATGTAGAAGGGAACATCTTTCTGGGTAGAAAGTTCAGGCATCAATATCTTTTCCCTGAATGATACTTAACAGGTCATATCATGTCATAGATGAACAAAGACAGAATCAGGTGGAATCTCGTATATACAAAAAAGATGCCTGGTAAAATTCCGGGAGAAAAAAATAAGCATTCTTGCAAAAATGTTTACATGGCTACAATTGAAATGCCTAGCCAAGCATAAAAATGTTATGCTTCTGGGAAAATCTCACCCTCTGTTTACGCACCTGCTTTCTCAATTTTTGTTCTGAGTTTTAATTAAAAAGTTAGAATCTGTCCCTTTCCCCCAACCTGTAACAACAAGGACCTGGTGGAATCAGTAGCATTTTCTATAATGTAGGAGAGGGTCTTTGCCTACTTTTACCCAGTAAATCTCAATTCACTGGCAGAGAACTTTGCAAATATTTTGTAGACTGAAATGTTTAGGCGTTTTCCAAGATAAATTATTTGCTAATATCCCGAATGACCCTCTGTAGGTACAGGCTGCTGCTTTTCTTCCTCTGGCATAGTGCTTTTATCTTGACAAGATTGTGACAAAGGATTCATTGGACCCATTTTATTCTGCAAATGTTGAACTCTCAGGAAATTCACTAGTTCCACTTCTAATCATAGAGCTAAACTGGCAAGTGGGCAGTTAGCAAAGTCGACCGCACATCTGCAAATATCAAATGTCTGCGAACAAGACGAAGAATGCTCTCTCTCCTTTCTGGTCAGATGGTTTCATTTAAGATCCAAAGGGTCAAGGGTCACAGCATGACCTCATCAAATTAGACCCAACTGAGAGAGGTGTTTAGCACAACAGAAAGGAAATAATCTGAAGGACATTAAATGCAAATGAATTGCCATCTGCAAACTTCAAAAAACACCTAAAAAAATAAATCTCCCACTTAGAGCCGAAACCTTGCCTCCTTCCCTCGTCCAGAGTGGACACAGAAGTTTGTTCTTGTAGCCTCCTGACAATCCCTCAACCTGCCAAAGTCCTTTTGCATTTAATATTCCCTTCTCATTTTTTTCTAGTTGAAAAATTTGACAGTGATCTCTGAGGAACAAGAAGAGGGAAGTTCAAGCATGAATATTACTCCTTTGCCTCTTGTGTCTGGGTGATCAAATTGGTCACAGGAACCTTTGATTTCTAAAACTAGAAGCCTGTCACTTTGGGGCAAATTTGTGTGACCATTAATGGGAGACTGTGTAAATTCATGGAATGAAGCTATGAGACAGAGGTTCTGAGGGAGAAGGGAACTATAGTTTATTTTTATTTATTTATTTATTTATTTATTTATTACGGTGTTGGGTCTTCCTTGCTGTGCAAGGGCTTTCTCTAGTTGCGGCGAGCGGGGGCAGCTCTTCCTTGCGGTGCACGGGCTTCTCATTGCGGTGGCTTCTCTTGTTAAGGAGCACGGGCTCTAGAGCGCAGGCTCAGTAGTTGTGGCGCACGGGCTTAGTCGCTCCACGGCATGTGGGATCTTCTCGCACCAGGGCTCGAACCCCTGTCCCCTGCGTTGGCAGGCAGATTCTTAACCACTGTGCCACCAGGGAAGTCCCTATTTTTTATTTATTCAGAATATGCCAGGAACAGCAGGTCCTAGGGATATACGCTGCCAAGCCAGGCAGACATGGTCCCTGTCCTCACAGAACTCATAGACAAATAATGACTAGAAATTGTGACAAATACTGGTTCATTACAGTGGTCACTCAGAAATACCCAAACATCACCCAGGCGGCCTTCTCCTGCCCAGATCCAATGCAGACAGAGAGGAGAACAAAGCACTTGCTCTCATCTAGGGCAGAGGAGTCAGAAAGGCCCTTGCGTGATAGTGAGGCCGACCCTGTCGGCCCTGCCAGAAGCATGACCTGTGCAGGACCCCTCGCCTGTGCCTGTCTGGCCCTGGTTTCTTCATTAGGCTGATAAGATCGGAGTAGGGCTGTTCTATTTGTACAGAACTTTCTAACAACATAGACTTCTGGCAAAATCCAGCCAACAGCTCCATGAGGTGAGCTTCTCCTTAGTGGCTCTGTTCCAGAAAGGGATGGAAAACCAGTAGCTAGGAATGCTGGGGCACATGGGTGCGGGTAGATGACAGCTAAAGCCAGGTCCAGTTTCAGCATCACAGAAGACTGAGAGAGGGTTTGGTTTTGTTTTTCAGTTGTAAAACTATGATCCTATTCATGTTAATTAAAATCACCGTGAACATGTCACCCACGTTACATTAGGGAAAGACTCTCATTTTCTTAAAGACATCAGGTGGATGGTGCTTCCTGGAGTCATTCATGGGTATGAACCTGAGTAACTTAAAGCCAGCATCCCCTTTGACAAAATGTAAAGTTCCTTGAGAGACTATGCCTAATAAGTTCTTCAGACATCCTCCGATGCCTCTCAGGGGACCGACATGATCAATAAACACGTGTGATTTTGATGAAGGGCTGTGAGATTTCTCCTGGTGATGTGTAGGGCTTGTCCTTGGGGTACTGCTGTCACACACAACAGTGGGAACTGGGAGCCCGTAGGGTCAATGGCTCTGTCACTTGCAGGCTGTTTTATCTTAGGCAAATTCCCTAAGGTTTCTGAAACTCAGTTTTATTATTTATAAATGCAACTGTAAAAAAAATTGGCCTGCAAGGATTTTATAACTGTAAGGAACTGTAGAAATTAGAGGGTCTACCATGGTTCCTTATCAATGTTGGGCACCACGTTTCCCTTGAATTACGAGGAAGAAATACTGGAAATGGGAAGAGCGATCTTCTGGCATCAAGACTCTTAGGTGTCCTTTTGTTGCCAAAGCGATCTGAGGGTTGAACGATGATCAAATGTGCTTCAGAGATAATAATAACCTCACAGTTCTGCCTCATTTTTTTTTTCCTTCCGAACTGTATAGAAGGCAAGAAGAGATCAAGATTCATCAGAAAAAGTGAAAAAAAAAAAAAAGATTACTGTCCTGAGCAGTGTCTTGTTTGTCCACTGACCAGGGTCCACATCCATTACATCATAGTAACTTATTCCTTAGAACTTGCTAATTTATCCTGCGAAAGAATCTGAGGGTCAGAAAGAGAGAAGTCTATAGATGCCATGGAGCTAAATGTGAGAGACAGGGGGTGGTTCCCTTGATGATTTCACCACCACAACATTTGGGTACGTAGGATCTTGGTTTTCACATAGCAGTTTTTGCTAAGACCCGTGTCAGGAGCACAGGCAGCCATGCGTGCTGTGCGGGTACACAGAACAGGGAAGGGGACAGCAGGGCAGTGCCAGGAGCAGAGGGGAGGAGAAGAAGGTGTGGTCGGAGAGCAAGAAGGACCCCCCCCCAAGCTCTACTTGGGGGCTCAGTTCACTCCTCAAAACAAGAAAAGGACTGAACCAGATGCCCTCCAAAGACTTGGTAATGATACAGTGGAAAATGCACAGGCTTGGGCGGCAGAGGGTCTGGGTCTGGAGAAGCAGCCCTATCGTGCACGGGTTATGTGATGTTCCACAAGTCACTTTCACCTCTCTGAGCCTTGTTTCTCTCATCTGTAAAATATACCACTAATCCTGTCTCACAGGGCTGTAGAGAGGGTTAAGTGAGAAAATCAAGGTGGCAATCCTTCGTTAAGTGCTATACAAATGTCAACTTGTTTGTGGCCCCAGAAGTGAAGGGAAAAGAATGAGGGAGCAGAAACTGTGCCCTGAAGTATATCAGTGGTTTCTCTCTAGTAAGATGGATATGAAATATTAGTAGTTAAAACTGGCTTCCCTGGAGCTAATGCGCTATATTCCAGTATTTTTCATCTCTAAGCATTTTTTTTTTTTTTGCGGTACGCGGGTCTCTCACTGTTGTGGCCTCTCCCGTTGCGGAGCACAGTCTCCGGACACGCAGGCTCAGCGGCCATGGCTCATGGGCCCAGCCGCTCCGCGGCACGTGGGATCCTCCTGGACCGGGGCACGAACCCATGTCCCCTGCATCGGCAGGCGGACTCTCAACCACTGCGCCACCAGGGAAGCCCTAAGCATCTTTAATGCATCAATAGATAAGAGCAGCCAGAGGAAAAATCTAGACCCGGCTGACAAATAAAGGGATTGGATATCCACGACGGTGTTTTGGCCCTTGTGGATGAGACACAAAAATACGTCCCATGTTGCTGGGGATCAAATATTGCAATACATTTTTGGAGCCAGTGGTGGTATAGGGTAACTTCATCATCCTGGTGCTTGCTAGGAAAGGAGACGGAGGACCTGGGCATGCGGCCTGACTGCCACCTTCTTGGATTTGGGGATGATGACACCTCATTCATCTTATGTCATTTCAGAGAATGGCCAATCGCCTCCCTGCCTTGGAACTGGGTCAGGGAGCCGTGGTCCAAAGAGGCATTTGTTAGTGGCAAGAAAGCAGTCAGTGCGTGGAGCAGGGGATTTATGAATTTGAGGCCAGGAACGCTGGGCGTGGGGCGCACATCTGGCCACAAGATGCTTTCTGGCCGCCTCGTGAATGAAGAGGTTTGGTCAAAGGAGGTCACGGCGGGTTCAGTGGGATTGTGAAGGGTGGCGGGTGCGGTGAAAGTAAACAAGGTGCCCTCATGGCTTCAGGCTTCCCCGGAGGCAAGCGGAGCAGAGGGCTGTGCTCGTATTTATCTTCAACATCGCTGCACTACTTCTAAGCTCTTGGAAATCCAAAGCTGAAAAATCGCTCTCATCTATCGAGATTGAAAGTTCTGTATGAGGACAGCGACAGCTGAGACGCTGCCTAAATAAAAGAATGCTGCTCTAAAGTAGTTACTAAAAGGGTTAAAGGAAAAACGTATCCCTATGCTATCAATCCTACAAAGTAAGTCGGCAATCAATTCCACGTAATTTCTGCATAATAACTATCGCTGTTTTCCTAGATTAATTAAAAACATTACATTGGTAAAGCTTTAAGTGAATTTCATAGGGTTTTCTTTGGGTTTTTTGGTGGGGGGTGGGTAGCAAAAGACGGCTCTGTTATATACAGAAGATAGACCTACTGTCTATAGAAAACAGAAGACAGATCAACTCATTTTTGAGAACTATAAAAATAAGAGTCTTTCAATGAGATAGAAAGGACTTTTTATTAAGGCAGAAAAAAGTCATGTTCTCCTGGTATTTCTTGTACAGGAGCATTGAGTGTGGTTTTCTATGTCCACCGTACTCTGGCGCAGCATGTGTCTCTTATACCGATTTCTGTGGCTTGCATCACCAAATGGAAGCCTAGCTCTAGTTCCACCTGGACAGACATGCCTGGCTACATATGCAACTTCAGCCTAATGCTAAGCTTTCCCATCAAGTATTCCCTCTTGAGGAACGAAAAAAAAAAAAAAAAAGAGTAACACTGAAGAGGAGATAATGTAATATTGTCTGTAATTTTAAGCAGCTTTTTATTTATTTATTTTTGCGGTGTGCGGGCCTCTCACTGTTGTGGCCTCTCCCGTTGCGGAGCACAGGCTCCAGACGCGCAGGCTCAGCGGCCATGGCTCACGGGCCCAGCCGCTCCGCGGCATGTGGGATCCTCCTGGACCGGGGCCCGAACCCATGTCCCCTGCATCGGCAGGCGGACTCTCAACCAATGTGCCACCAGGGAAGCCCTAAGCAGCTTTTTAAAGAGACACTTTATTGAATGTCATCAATTAACTAAACGTACAAATATGTGAGCTTTCAAAATCTATCTTGTTAAGTCTTGAGTGATAGATTTTCATCACAAAGATATATGAAATTTTTAAGCTCAAATAATTTATGTGTTTTAATTTAAGACATCTGTTTTTCATCTGACTAGTTAAAATACCTTCTGTACAATATTTAGATTTTTTTTTTTACTCAGCATCATTTAGTTAGACCATCTTTTGAGTTTGAGAAATTTAAAAAGTCCCAATACACTGAATGTATAAATCATTAAAAAAATGCAAATTGACAACTCTGTCCTGTCACACCACATCATTCCCCGAGCTGCAGGGCTGAGTTCTCAAGAGAGATCATTCGTTAGGTCCATAAAACTGTTCTCTTCCTCAACAACAGGAGAATAGAAAACTAGTTCAGATTTTTACAAAGTTCTCTTTCCTTCCTTTGTGCCTCTTGAGTTTGCTTTACCTCTTTAGATTCAAGCCCTTCTACAGAAGGCAATAACATGTAAACAACATGTACAAGCACCCCACAGGGTACCAGGCCTTATTCTCGGTACCACAGCGGAGTATGAATAAGACACAGTTAAGTCATCAAGGAGCTTATAATTTACTAAGGGAGACAAAGATGTACATAATTCATCTAATAATGGCCACATGTAGTAAGTGCTTTGATAAGGCCACAAGGAAAAATGGGAGTATGACTCAAGAAGAGATTAATTCAAGTGTGGAAGGGGGAGTAAAGGAGGAGAAGTCATCTGAGCCAGGGTTTGAAGGGTGGTCAGTAGGGGATGCACATTCCAAAATGAAAGACTGTAATGAGCACAGAGGACTAAAGTGATGGGGACAGGACAGCTTACAGCGTTTTGTACAACGTGTACAAAGAATCAGAAGAAGATGGTTGTGGTTGGTGCTTGGAAGTACATTTGGGAGAGTTGTAGTGAAGGATAAAGTTTGAAAGACACTTTGGGTCAGAATAAGGAAAGACATGAATAACATATTAAGGAGTTTCAAGTTTATTTTAGGTAATAGGGGAGGATGGGTATTGAAGGTTTTTAGGCATAAAAATTACATGACCGTATCTGTACTTAGGAGGCTAACCCTGGCCAACAGTGCAGCAGATGAGTTAGAAGAGAAATACACTGGAGACAGAGACCAGTTAAGAGCATATTGCACTGTCTAAGTAGAAATTTAAAAAATGGCCTGAATTAAGATAGCAGAAGAGGACATGGGAAGATATTTCAGATCTTGAAGGAGATGGATGGAAGGATAACATAGAGACCTATTAGATGCTGGAAAAGGAGGGATCAAAGATGATTCCCAGCTTTCACATGGAAGGAACGAGAGCATGGTTTTACCATCAACTGAAATAAGTGAGGCTGTTAAGGAAAAACTCCTAAAACCGTAAAGAAGTTAAAAAAATTATTTCATGCCTTTTCAATGTCCTATTGGAGAATTGTCTAACAATCCCTGATTCTTGAGGGAAATGTAATTTTGTTTGACTTACTCTTTTTTATTGATTAGGGCCCAGAATAAGGAAATTATGTTAACTTTTTTAGCCTTTTATAAGTTGCAAGTGATTTTTGTGTGGTAGAGATACAAATGATTTCTGTCCATTGGAAAAGGAAAAACCTAAAGGTCACGGTTGTGTTGACCTATAGGACATTAAACAGTTTTGCATCTGACTTAGTAATCTTATTTCAGCATTTTTTTTCATATCCTCTTTGAACCAGCTTTGCCATCTTGTAGCTCCCTCATTAATTATTTATATAAACACTTGACACACGCTCACTATATAGTAGTACTATATATTTTTATGAAAAATATGTTTTTAACTTCTTGATAATTATACGTTGAGAGGGCCTAACTTATAACATGGAAATACCAAGGCTCTCCTTGTGTTAACAAAACAATGTATTAAAATTACCCCAAATGAGGATGTTTAACAGCAGACAAAGTATGAAAGACAAGTATATTTTGGTTGGAAAGATAACGTATCTTAAGTACTTCGATGTTCCAAAACCCTACACGTGGCTCACTTAAAAATATTTCCCATTAGTGCAATTTATCACCCTCCAGTATTGCAGCGATGTTAGCCACATTTTAGCCCACATCTTTTATTATTTATTTAAGATAAATTTCCAGGATAGAATTGCCTGTGTGAAGGGTATGCACATTTTTCTAAGGCTTTTGATATGAATTATCAAATTGAACTACAGTTTATATTCCTATCAAAGGGGATACGTGAATACTCATATTCTTGAAAAGTTGGCAATAATGAGAATTGTCTTTTCTTTAATCTATACCAATTTTATAATAAAAAATGGTTTAAGGTATGTCAGCTGACATAGAGAAAACCTCACCTACTCCAAGCATATTATTTAAAAGCTGATAAAATAAAAATAATAAATGCATAATTGAGCCAGACACTAATCAAGGAAAGCACCAGAACCAGTTCTCACAAACACAGCAGTGAGTAAAAGCAGCAGCTGAGGAGCTCATGGGAATGGGAAGCGGGCATGGCTGGGGAGGGAGCTTCAGTGTTGTCTCTGGAAGGCAAGTGTAAAGTACAGGCCATCAGCATAGCCAGAGTTTGAATGATGCTATGTGCATAAGGCAGGAGTTTCCCACATAATGCTATGTGGGAAACTTTCTTATCCCTCCCTTGAAAGAGGGATAAGAAAGTTTCCCACAAGCCCATGAGATAGTCAGTAAGTACATCAGAATGTGGGACCACAGTGGGAAATAATGTCACCCTCAGTAATTAGAACAAGTCTGTCTCACCCGCCACTGTGGTGTCAGACTTCGTGCACCAATGTGGGAAAGGCATTCTTTTTTTTTAAATATTTATTTATTTGTGTGCACCAGGTCTTAGCTGCTGCACATGGGATCTTCGTTGCAGCACACGGGATCTTCCTTGCGGCATGTGGGATCTTTTAGTTGCATCATGCGGACTCTGGGTTGTGGCATGTGGGATCTAGTTCCCTGATCAGGGATTGAACCTGGGCCCCCTGCATTGAAGCATGGACTCTTAGCCACTGGACCACCAGGGAAGTCCCCGGGAAAGGCATACTTACTGAAAATTAATTTAAAAAGTGATCCTGGACCAGCAAAACCTGTAGGAACCTACAGAAATGAGAGTGAAACCACTATGTAGGAATGCTTTTACAAACTAGGTAATGAGACTTCAAGGAAAACAACCACTGCTAAAGATGAGCTCACAATGGAAAATTACAAACCACATGAGGAAACCAACCACCATGGAGGAGAGTCAGGACACATAATAATGGAAAACATGTACTCCACATACTGGATATAAGAGAATAATTTGAAATAGTCTTTAGAATATTTAAAATGTTAAGGAAGTAAAAAAAAAAAAAAACCATAATACAGGAGCATAACACTATTAAAAAAGAGAGAGGGAAAGCTAGTTTGAAAACTGACCAAAATAGAATTTTCAAACACATGTAGAGTCTGGATCTCACCACCAACATTGTGCCAGTGTACCATAAAAATAATAAA
The DNA here is from genome assembly GCF_011762595.2 of Tursiops truncatus. Lineage (NCBI taxonomy): Eukaryota > Metazoa > Chordata > Mammalia > Artiodactyla > Delphinidae > Tursiops > Tursiops truncatus. The sequence goes on from NC_047049.1 coordinate 12,575,150, forward strand.
TACTTGTTGAATGAGAAAAAAACCAATTTACAATATAAATGGTATATTAGACACAGCTATACTAAAACTCATATCCAGAAAATTGATAGCATACAACTCAGTTATCTGATCTCAAAGCAATTAAGTCATAAGTCAAGTACAAAACGATGGTTTCAAAAATTGGAAATGAGGGCTTCCCTGGTGGCGCGGTGGTTGAGAGTCCGCCTGCCGATGCAGGGGACGCGGGTTCATGCCCCGGTCCGGGAAGATCCCACATGCCGCGGAGCGGCTGGGCCCGTGAGCCATGGCTGCTGAGCCTGCGCGTCTGCAGCCTGTGCTCCGCAACGGGGGAGGCCACGGCAGTGAGAGGCCCGCGTACCACAAAAATTGGAAATGAAAAACCAATCCCAATTGTAAATCAGATATAGATTACAGAAGAAATCACAATGGAGATTATGAAATATTTAGATCTAAATAATAGCAAAATTCTCCATATGAAAATATGTGGGATGCAGCTTAAAGAGTTACTTAGAGTATCTTTTTGTGACTGGCTTATTTCTCTTAGCATAATGTTCTCGAGTTTCATCCATGTGGAGCAATGTATCAGAATTTCCTTCCTTTCTAAGGTTGAATAATATTTAATTGTGTGCATATGTATATATATACTCACACATATATAATTATACATACATATATAGATATATTAAATATACACATATGTAATTATACATATAGTTAATATTATATATATATACACACACACACACATAACACCCCATATTTTGCTTATCTATTCATCCATGAGGGACACTTGGGTTGCTTTCATGTTTTATTGTCTCATTTATGAATTGTAGACCTACTCAGCATCCCTAAGAAAGAGATTTGATTTTATTTATGTCTGAACTGTTAAAATAGCTGAAAAATAAAATTATGACTGAGTTAGAGGGCTGAATCCCAAATCTCATTCAGAAGTACCTAAGGACACCCCTTACTCCGTTCCCATATACCACAAGAATGGCCTGAGTGTTGAATGTTCATAGTCAGAATCCTGAGGTATGCATGGCCCCTTTTTTTCTGAATGAACTTGAGATTAATTTCTATTAAAAGATTAACAACTCAAATTTCGTTAAATTCTATATTTTGAATCTGTGAATCATATTGTTTAAGAAACAATCATTTTATTTTGTTGTTTTGGATTAGCTGTTTAAAGACAAAAGACTTGAGGTTCTAATTATTGCTGCCAAAAATTAATTTAAGTAAACTAATTGACTACATGCTGTAAGCTACGTATAGTCTTGGTGTTTAAATAATTCAATTCCTTGCAAAAGTGGGTGTGAGCTTTGTACCCTCTTATAAAACAATGCTAGATCAATCCATTACTAAATACTCACTGAGCATCTATCCAGATAAGCTCTGCTCTGGCACTGGGTGTGCCCATAGTCCAAACGATTATCTTTCACACATAACAGGTGCTCGAGAAATACTTGCTTTTGACCTGTGGAGGACACAAACCAAACCAAGACTCAGCTTTACTATCAAGGAGTGAATATTGGGAAGACAAAGCTTATGAGAAATATAAAAGGCCAGATTTGATTAATACTCAAACAAATGACTCAGGCCATGAGTTCAGAGGGCAGAGAGTAGAAGCACTATGGATGCAAAGGTCTGGGAAATCTTCTTGGAAAAGAAACAAACTGATCAAGCTAAGTGTCCTTGGCTTGGAAGGAAGGATAAGAGAAAGGAATGGGAGGCAAGGAAAGAGAAAACATGGGGAGAGGAAATAACATGACATTCGGTACTTAGTACACATACTCTTTATGCGGAGAGGAAATAACATGACATTCGGTACTTAGTACACATACTCTTTTTGCTGTTTGCTATTTTTTATGTGTCTATGATTTGAATCTCCAACTGAGGGGAGAAACAGTACATAAAGATGATGATGATAATGATGGTGACAGTGATACCTACTGAGCTCTTACTATGACACAGGGACCCAAATGAGCACTTTACATGTATTATCTCATCTAATCTTCACAAGAATTCTATCAGGAAGTACACATAAAAGAGGTCCAAACAGCTTAGGTAAAATGCTCTAATCATATAATTAGAAAAACACAAAGCATGGGCCTGAATACAAACCATCAGGGTTCCAGGGCCCATGGTCTCTCGTTGAGTGGTTCTCCTTTGCATTTCCTAAAGCTGTTAACACGGGGCTTAACCACAAGAGGTGCCTGGTGGATTTTCATCTGTGAAATTCTGAGTTACTGAAGCTAAGGGTGTTTGATGGAAAGCGATACAAAGGGAAAAAAAGCCAAAGAAGAGGGGTTCCAGAATCTGGAGGACGTTGAAGGCGGAGTTGAGGAATTTAGGGAATAAGGAACCTTCGATGATTTTGAATCTAAATTTGCATGAAAGTCTGCCTCTTCGTTCTCAGCTTTGCCATTCAATTTTCCACCTTAGAGACTACTCTTTGCCTCCATATAAAAGGAGGAGAAACAAGAAATCTACTTTGCACGAATAACAATAATAACAGCTGCTCTTAGTGGGGTGGCCCTTCCTGTTTTCCCAAGCATTTCACTGCAGTGTCCTGAGCAGGTCTGTCCATTTCTAACAGACTGTTTGTTTCCCCAGAGCCGATTTCTTCAAAGAGGAAGAAACACTTCCACTTTTCTATTTCTCTTCTAAAATCCTATCATCATCCCCTGTTTCCCTAAGTTGATTTTTTTCCCAAATAATTCATAGGTTCATGTCAATCAATTGAATCACTTATTTATTCAACAGATATCTCCTGAGGGCCTACTGTGTGTCAGATACTGTTCTCAATACTAGAGACACAAAATTAAACAAGGGAGAGAGTGTCTCTGCTCTTGTAGAGTTCCCAGTTTAGCTGGGAATACAAGCATTAACCAAGGAATTAAAATACAGAGTGAAGAATGTTTGGGAGGTGAAATGAAAGGGCACTGGGGAAGCTTATGTTGGGCAGAGGCCAAGGAAGTTAGGGAGAACTGATTTTCTGTGGGACATGCCATTGAAACCAAAATATGGAGGAGAAGCAAGAGTTAGGCAGGCCAAAGAGGTGAGTGTGTGTGTGTGTGAGTGTGTGTGAGTGTGTGTGTGTGTGTGAGTGTGTGTGTGTTTGTGTGTGTGTGTGTGTGTGTGTGAGAGAGAGAGAGAGAGAGAGAGAGAGAGAGAGATGGAGAGATGGAGAGATGGAGAGAGAGCTGTTCAGAGGTAGGAGCAGTGGCAGATGTAGGGAGATAAAGGATGAGGGTGTTCCAAGCTAGGGGAAAAGTCTATGCAAAGACCTGGGCATGAGGTAGAGCCTAGTGTTTTCAAGGAAAGTCAAGTGGGTGGCCTTGCAGAGAGCAAAGATTGAGAGTGGCTTGAAAGTGAATGATTGGGCCCATGGGTCTGGCATCTACAGGCCTTATAAACCACATGAAAGGGTTTAGAATTGATTCCCCATGTAATGGGAAGGCACCGACCGGCTTCAGGCTGGGATGACATGATCCGATTTGCATTTTTGAGCATGGCTGGCTATAGAATGGAGAATGGCTGGAGAAAGGCGTGAATGGAGGTTTGGGGACCAGGCAGAAGGTGGTCTGTCATTCAGGGGAGAGATGTTGGGTGCAGAGGGGAAGGGAGGAATGGATGGAACCCAGAGAAGGCTAGAATCAATAGGAAGTGATGACAGATGACATGGGCGAGGGGGTCCTTGCTGTCTGCCAGGCTTCTGGCTCCAGCAGTTGGATTTTCACTCTTCTCACACCTCACTGTTTGCATGATTTCCCCACCTTCCTACTGCATACGGGAGAGATCTACCCAGAAACGTGGAGCAGGAAGGTGGGCCATTTGCCGAAGAATTCATTCTTGCTGTAATATTAACTATCAATAGTTTCCTCTGGCAGTCCCTAAAAATTCTTATTCAAGAATTTATAGTCCAAGAAATGAGAATATTTTGTGCTTCCCTTTCAAAGGGCCCTCCACAGTGCAGAGACTTACTGAAAACAAACTTCAAACATTCCTGGTGTCCTTCCATCCATTGAGATCAAAGTCCTCAAGAGTCATTGGCTTGGGTTATAATGACCACTCAGAGTTTAGGTAAAAATTAATGAAACACATATTTTGGTTCAATGTAAGGAAGACTTTTCAAAGAGGAAATGAGCTGCCTCAGGGGCACGCATTACTCACATCTAAGACTCAGCTCAAACATCACCTCTCAAGATGCCAGCCCTGAGTCCTCTGGGCAGAGGCCATTATTCCAGCCTCGATGCCCAGTGCATTGTGTCCTTCTCCACCGTAACGTTCACCTCCTCTTACTACATCTCATTATAAAAGACTGTCAACTCCTAGTCTTATCCATGATTGTGGTCTGACGTGTGGAAGGCACTCAAATATTGAATGGCTGAGTGAATGAATGAACAATGTGAGAGGTTTTTAGAGGTTGGGTGATGATACGGCTGTGAGTTGAGGAGATTCAAGTGAACATTTAAGGAGTTGGATTATAAGACTTTTAAGATACTTCCTATAAAAATCACACCCTTCTTAGCCATGAACAGCCTCCACTTTTTACCTGAAGCCCTCAATCCTCATGATCATGGGCCAATGCCTCAGGAATTCGTGCTGAGCCTGAATCTTTCCACCTCGTGTCCCCCACTTATACAGCTTTCACTTCGCAATTGGCTTTCAATTGCGGATCTGGCCATCAGGACAGACCTTTTCAGTTCTTACAAGGGGTGCCGGGGACACTGTTTTCCCTCTTCCTTCCTCTATACTCTCCAGCCAAGGACTAGGTTCCCCCAAGACATAAACCTAGTCTCAGCATAGACAATCCAGGTGAGGGCCCCAGAGCTCTCCTAAGAGTGGGGTTTAAATACATTTCACATCATAGTCTCTGACTGCTTCATCAGGATGGATGGATGTTTTGTTGAGAATGCTTAATTAACCCTCAAGTCTTGTGCTTGGTTCCTCCGTAAAAGTTTCCCTACGAATATTACAGGAAAATGCAGCAGAAGATGTATTCTGTGGCATAACCAGGTATATTAGTTTCCTGTGGCTATTGGAACAAATTATTAGAAACTGGGTGGCTTAAAATCAGAGGAATATATTCTCTTACAGTGCTGGAGGCCAGAAGTCGGAAATCAAGGTGTTGGCTGGGCCATGGTCCCTCTGAGAGTTCTAGAGGAAAATCTGCTCCTTGGCTCTTCTAGCTTCTGGTGGGTCTAGGCATTCCTTGGCTTGTGGCCTCATCACTCCAATCTCTGCCTCCATGATCAACGGTCTCTTCTTCTGTCTCAAAAATCCCTCTGCCTCTCTCTTACATGGATACATTTGATTGTATTTAAGGCCCACCCAGATAATCTAGGGCACATTCCTCCTCTCAAGATCCTTAACTTCATATTTTTCCCATACAAGGAATATTCACTCATTTGCCATAAAGGATAATATTCACAGGTTCCAGTCAGGAACGAGGACATGGATATATCCTCTGGAAGACCTACTACACTAGGTAAAACTTACTTTGTCCTATCATTTTTGGAAGATGTTAATGTTATTGAGAAGGCCATTGTATACTAGAGATGGCAAGCCACTGAGAAAGCAGGTAAAGGATCCTGAGCTCAGAGAGGTTAAGTGACTTGCCAAAGGTCACCCAGTTGTAGAGCTAGAACCAGGAGGTCCGCAGGCAACCAGCCCAGGGAGCTTGAGTCCCATATTATGCAATAATCCCAGTAGAAATGTTATATATGTGCTCATTTAGTTTAAAAAATTAATCCCTATATTGAGTTTGTGCGGGTGACAGGGTGACCTTTTGAAAGGGAAGCCACTTGATACAAAGCAAGGCTGAAGCCATTTCATTTATTACCATCCCTCTGTCACTGGTAGGGAATAAAATGCACATGGCTTAATATCTCACCCTGTGGTACTTAAGAGTGATGTGAGCAAATTCTGTAGAATAAGTTTGCAGAGAGAATGGAGCTTATCATTTTCATAGAAAAGTGAATCGAGGAGGCTTTGGAAATAAACCAATACAGGCTTGAACTCCAGTTCTTTCACTTCAATGGTGGATCTCCAGGAAGGTGATTAACATCATCAGCAAATGGAGAAAATACCCACCATAGTGGGTTCAAATCTAAAAATCCATAAAGCACCGAGCACAAGTACTGGCACGTGGCAGACTCTTTATCAGCAATCGTAGTATTATTATCACCCCTATACTGATACATTGGAGGGGAGAGCCACGTACTTTCTAAGCAAATTATGTATGTCTATCTGAAAACAACAAGAAAAACATAAGATGATCTGAAAAAGACAAGAAAAACATGTGGAAATACTTCGAAACTCATTTTAACACACTGTTTGTTTATTTTTTTGCCAAAGTTATAAAAATTTGGCTATTTTTGGAACTAAAATTATTTTCAAACTTCACAGGTCTTAAGTACTCTTGGGCCATATTTTATTCTCCCAAAATATGCAATGTTTACTTACGTCAACAAAACTTCACTGAACACTTAGCATGTGCAAAGAATTATACTGGGATTTACAAGTGGCAATTTTAAAATTATATTAAGAACAAAGAGCTATTTGACCAAATAAGTGAGTGTTCTAAACGTAACTGAACATTTAAGGATAGAACCACTTTGACAACACTGCGGAGCACATGACTTCCGTAGAAGTCCTCATTTCAGCTTTTACCTGCAATGGAATAAGGCAAGAATCACTATATTTAATAACATAGTCACTGGATCAAATCAGAAGCTTAGGCTAAAGACCACTGTATAACTTAACATAGTAAAGAATACAGTATGATTTTCAAAATAAGGTATGAAAATCAAAACAGAACAAAATTGGAAATACTTGAATTCATTTCAAAAGAGGCCATATGAAATAGCAAAGAGCACAGCTTTGGAGTCAGACAGCTGGGTTTGAAATCTGGTTTTGCCCCTCACCTTATGACTGAGGACATGTTACTTCTCTTTGCTGAGCCTCAATTTCCTCATCTGTAAAATGGGGATAAGGATGACTGTTTCACAGGACTGCTATGAAAAGTAGTGCTGAGGATTAGGCTTAGGGAGTATCAGGTACACAGTACGTGCTCAATAAATGCTGTCTATCTATGAAAAGAATCGGTAGCAGAGTTGACATCATTAAAAGAAGCATTAGACCACTGTTTGTGTCCAAATTTTTAACAGGCATCTCTCCTTATCATTTGTGTTCTATTTATTTGTGTTAGTCAAGATATACTGTTGCCAACTAGAAAGGTTTGTTTCATTGTTAGTCTCATTCATATATTCATTTCAGACATTAACGGAAGTGTAAATATCCTTACACACTTACCTATGCACCTACCACAGTGGACTTTCCTCTGAGCTCTTTGCACTAAAAAGCACACTCATCTAAATGTTAGGTCTAAAACACTCCGACATAGCTCCCCTCCTCTGACATTCTTCCCCTTTACACACCAAAAAGGAATCAGCCTGCATCGTTCACTATAAACCCTGGCAGGGAGGTCAGAATTTTCTTGGAGGAAAACATGCTCTTTCTTTTTTATAGTTTGAATTTGATGGAAGACAGCCCAAATGTTCAATACAATAGCTTGAGCTATTTTTTTCTGATAGAACCTACATTTCCAAGTGTGAGCTAATCCATATTTTCCCATGGTCCTTAGATAGAAATAAAATGGATAAATCAACAAATCTCATTTTGACCCATTCATTATAACAACCCTTTCATGAAAATGTATGCTAAAGTTATTCCAAAGGAAAAACCCAGTGGGCCTGAGGTACAGCTCCATCCATTCCCTTTTCATAATTGGTACTAATAAGAATTAGTAGCTTGTTTGTGTTTGGGGGCAGACCTAATGGAGAAATGAACACACTTGGGTAATAATGTAATGGGATTTTTAAAAAACTTATGGGAATTAAAAAAAAAATTACCCCAGGACCTATGCTCTGAATAAGGGAAAAATAAATTTCTGACTGCCTCCATTCTGTCACAAAAGTTGATGTACTGGCCAAAAATTCTGCCTAAGAATACAAACTGGAGCAAATTATAGGAAAAAATCAAATTGCAAAGCTTTTGCTCATGTTTTGCCTTGCTAAGGGTGTAGAATCTTTTGCGTAAGAAAATACCTTGATAGGTTTTCTTGAATGATGAAAAGTCTGAAAGGAGATGGTTGATACAAAAGACCCAAATGATATCAGATAACAAAGTTGTAAACAACCACCACCATGGCTAGGATATGTTTCTCAGCAGTAGATGGGAAGGAAGCTTGGGGGGCGATTTCTCTGATCTGGGAAGAGTGGGAGCAAGCTTGGGCAACATGCCAGCCTGTTAAGCAGATGCTGAGGAGGAAGATGGTCAGTGAGACATTCCTAGTGACAAGGGTGGCAGAGGGTCTTTTAAGGAAAAGCAATGACTACTTTTAACTTTAAGCAGTTTCTTGTTGTGCATGAGATTGTCAGCTTCTCTAATATTATCAGCCTTCTGTGAACATCTGTGTCACACATCAACCTTGAGTTTGTGGTACTTTGGTGAATAAACTTAAGGAGACAGTGACCACATAGGAGATAAAGTAGATGGAGAGAGGATGGCAACAGGAGGCAAGATGGGAAGTCAATGGGAGCTGGAATCTGGAATGGAAATTTAGTAGAGTGTACATTACATAGTATATGCAATAAATATATTCTTTTCTTTTTTCACATCTTTATTGGAGTATAAATGCTTTACAATGTTGTGTTAGTTTCTGCTGTACAACACAGTGAATCAACTATATGTATATATATATCCCCATATCCCATCCCTCTTGAGCCTCCCTCCCACCATCCCTATCTCATCCCTCTGTGTCATCACAAAACATCGAGTTGATCTCCCTGCGCTATGCAGCAGCTTCCCACTAGCCATCCATTTTACATTTGGTAGTGTATATATGTCAATGCTACTCTCTCACTTCATCCTAGCTTCGCCTTCCCCGCCGTGTCCTCGTCTGTTCTCTACATCTGCGTCTTTATTCCTGCCCTGCCACTAGGTTCATCAGTACTGCTTGGAGGCAAAAGACCTGTACTCAGAAAACTATAAAACACTGATGAAAGAAATCAAAGATAACATAAACAGATGGAGAAATACACCATGCTCCTGGATTGGAAGAATCAACATTGTGAAAATGACTATACTACCCAAAGCAATCTACAAGTTCAATGCAATCCCTATTAAATTACCAATGGCACTTTTCACAGAACTAGAACAAGAAATTGTACAATTTATATGGAAACACAAAAGACCCCGAATAGCCAAAGCAATCTTAAGAAAGAAAAACAGAGCTGGAGGAATCAGGCTCTCTGATTTCAGACCATACTACAAAGCTACAGTAATCAAGACAGTATGGTACTGGCACAAAAACAGAAATATAGATCAATGGAACAGGATAGAAAGCCCAGAGGTAAACTCACACACATATAGTCACCTTATCTTTGACAAAGGTGGCAAGAATATACAATGGAGAAATGATAAATACATTTATAATGAATGAATGGAGCTCTGGAAATACTGGGATAGGAATGCTTGACTTCCAAGAGCCTGAAGTATTAGGGGTGTATCAAGTCATTGTATTTGGATATTAATTTTAAAATGCTCTCAGAAGCTTGTAGGAGTTGCGGACACCCAGGCTACATTTGTTAAGACCTAGGTATTAGAAGATCAATGTGAAGAAGATGCTTTAAGGTGGAGGATGAGAAAGATGAGAAGTTGAGGAGGCCAGTTCTAGAGAACTATGTTTTGTATTTCTCATCTTGTTTATGTGTTTCTGGGAGGGAGATATGGGAAAATTTCCTTAGACATTTCTTTAAACTCTCCATTACATTTGAAGTGGAGAGGCCCAGTTCTATTAGTGAGAGCAAACACTCAATGGCATTGTTTCTCTCAAACAAAAGAAGACATTATGATAAAAAAAAAAGGTATCATGTGACACCTAGGATGGGGTAGACAGGGGTCATAAAATCTCATAGGCTGGGACTCTTGGGACTTGGGCTGTTTAAAATTATAAGGGCATTCCACTAAACCATCCAAGGGCAGAGAACATGGAAAAGACAGCTGATTTGCAAGTCCAGCTTGTTGATGATGGCAGAATATATGAAGCTGCCGTTTTTGTTCTCTGTCTTGGAACTGTGGCATTTAGCCAAACTCAGATCAATGGCTCAAGAAAACAATGGTATTGTGTTCCTTGATGAAATGAACATTATCTTCCCAAACTAGCAAACATTATGTTCTCCACTAAAAAGTCCTCAAAAATAAAACATGTAAAGGGTAAAATGAATTAATAAATGACAGTATTTCTTATTAAATTCCTAGATCTGAGCAATACATTTGCCTATTTTTACTTATCAAAACATTTCACCTTTTAGAATAGCCCCGTTTCAGGCTGAATCCACCCAAAAGAGAAACTCAGAGGAGAGAAAACAAGAATTCCTTTAGCTCTGTGGTTATCAGTGAGGGGTAATTTTGTCCACCAGGGGTCATTTGGCAATGTCTGGAGACATTTTTAGTTGTCACAACTTGGGGGGAGGCATCTAGTATCCTTAGCCTCTACGACTGGCATCTAGTAGGTAGAGGCTAAGGATGCTGTTAAACATACACAATGCACAGGACGGTCCCCCACAGCAAAGACTCCCCCAGCCCCAAATGTGAATAATGCCAAGGCTGAGAAACCCTACCTTAGCACTAAAGGTTTGAGGCACTTCCAATCATTTTTAATTTAACAATAAGATCTTAATGAAGCTTAATGTATGCCCAGGGTATTCTGAGTACTGTGAGTTCAGAGTTCTACTCTGGAAGACCTCACAGCCCAGAAAGAGAAACAGGTAAAAATGGAACCAAATACAACAAGGGAAGAGTGTTTGCAAAGGCGTATGTGATGCCTTTTGGCAGCGTAGGAGAGGCTGAGAGTAATTGACAAAGAGCAGCGAGGAGTGTTGCCAAGGACTGAGTTGTGACCTTTCGTTCATTTATTCATTTAGCAAAATTTACTAAAGCTTGGCCAAGATGGGCCCAGCTTTGTCCTAGCTGGAGATAATACTGTTCTGTGAGTCCTTGACCTGAGATTTTTTTTTTTTTTTGCGGTACGCGGGCCTCTCACTGTTGTGGCCTCCCCCGCTGCGGAGCGCAGGCTCCAACGCGCAGGCTCACGGCCATGGCTCGCGGGCCCAGCCGCTCCGCGGCATGTGGGATCTTCCCGGACCGGGGCACGAACCGTGTCTCCTGCATCAGCAGGCGGACTCTCAACCACTGCGCCACCAGGGAAGCCCTTGACCTGAGATTTTTAAGGTGGATGAAGCCAAGCCTATGAAAACCCATTGGACTGAAATCTCTTCCTCTATGCAGATAGATGTAAGGTGGTTTTCCTTGCGCACAAGTAAGGCTATTTGAGACTGATTTCCTGATGTGCTGGGTTTCTTGGATTTGCCTTAGAGACTGCCCAGGGTGGGGGCAGAAGATGAGGGGGTTTTTAATATGGTGGGTTTCAAGTTCTTCTATGCCCACCGCTGCCCAACTGCATAGCAGTTGTTTCTTACCTGTGTACATATGATGAAGTACATTAGAGGATCCCTTTTTAAAAGGTTTAAAAATCATTGGTTTAAGGAATGCACTTTACCATAGTGGAAACCGAGAAATGACACTGATGTGAATTAAGGCAACATGGTATAAAGGGAGCAATATTACACAGGCAGACAGGAAGCCCAAGTTCTCATTGAACTCTGCTGTTGACAAGCTGAGTGACCTTGGGCAAGGTACTTCATCCCCTGGGCCTCAGTTTCTTCACCTACAAAAGGCAATGATTATTCTAAATGATCTCTGAGGTAACTCTCAGCTGTAAGAAGCTATTATGTAATTATATGATAATACTGATGAAATAAACAGGCAGAGAAATGGTTTGATTGCACAGACGACAAGAGTAAATGAAATTCTGGGAGTCCTTTTCTGAGAGAATGGACACTTCAAATTTGAATCAGTGTAGTAGGTGGGCATATAAAGAGTTAAAGCTTCCTAGCATTCTGAGTTCAAAGTCTGAGAAGCATCCCTGGATCTTTCCTCAGTCTCACTAGATATGCAAATGAGAAAGAATTCACTGCTCTCAAGGTCCCATGTAAATATCAAGTAGCAAAGGAAGATATTTATAAGAGAACTCTGCATTTAACCTACAAAGCATATAGCTCAGTGGGTTCATCAGGTATCTAGCAAAATACCAGATGCTCAACACAACCTTTTTTACTGGTGATCTGGTCTACACAGGAGGAGAAATAACTGAACAGCAGGGAAGGGGAGCCTTATTCCCCCTTCCCTTTCCCTTAACAGGTGGCATGGCCTTTTTAAGTCACAGGACTTCACTTGCAACTGCACTGACTTCAGTTCCTCCGATGAGCAGGTTTCTGATAATAAGAAATATAACACCTTTCATTCATCCGTTCAGTCAACAAAGATTTATTGAACACCTGCTCTGTGCCCTAGAGGTGCAGCTCTCTCTTGTTCCTAGTACCACCTCTAAAGATGAAGATGGTTTTAAAACGACGCCACCTGTCCTTCCTGTAATCTCTGTTGTCCAGAAGCATTCCATTTTCTGAAACCAGGAGTTACTGAACCTTAGCATTGCAATTTTCCCAGCATTTCCCCTCTTTGTGTTTTATAACTCCATGAAGTCACATCTCCCCCAGGCTATTGGAACAGTTCAGCTGAGCCTGAAACCTACCAAGAAAAAAGAAACAAGAAAAAGGAGAGGGGGAAAGTTAATGGTAAAAGCTATTAGCATGGTGCCACACCCACGGGTCCAACAGGTTCTGTGATAGCCTTACAAGCTTGATTAGTGAGGCGTGCCTCCCCAGGGACGTGCTGGGACGTCCAGTTTCTCTAAAGGACCCGCTAGGCCAAACTTCCTGGAGAAAACCCCACTACCCATAAAACGCATTTTGAGTCACACCAAAGTGCACAGTGACCCTTAGCTTTCCTCTTCTGAACAAATTGTTTAAAGACCAAGATGTGTTGGGGAGATACCGGGCACCGGAGAATTAGCCGCAGGTGCTATTTATAGAGCCGCTGGGCTCTGCAGAGTTCCCTCTGCCCAGGGAAAGCCATTAATCTTCCCCAGCAAAAGAAAAAAGAAGTAATAAACTTAATAATGATTTAAAGTAAAGGAGGGAGAGAAAGCACGGAGTCTAATACTAAGGTGGATCTAAGCCAAGAGATCAGTTTCTCCCTGTGGAAAACAACATGCTCACACACACGCGCGCAAGCACGCACACACGCATACACACACACACGCAGGAACATTAAGAAATGCAGGCCAGCCTGGTCCCTGCCACCTCCCTAAACCACCGCTGCGGTTTAGCCTCTCAAAAGAAGCCGTTAAATGGCTTTTCTTTTTGTGAGGCTGACAGACATATGTCTCCAAATCTCGCACTGCTACAGAGAATACTCTCTAGATACACTGCTCTTGAAACAGAAAAGTGAAGCCATTCGAGGTTTATTAAACCCTACTGTGCCCAATAAATGGACTAGAAAAGAATTAATTCCTAGTTGATTATCTTTATCAATAAAAAAATGCCAAGACGTATTTTTAAACATTTCTATTTTAGCATCGTTTCACTCACGCTCCAGTGTGAACACCCAGCAGGTCTCAAGAAGCTTGAGAAAAACGTTCCTGTTTTCGTAGATAAGAGAGATTCTGACCAGTATATATATGAACATGAAAACTCCTAGTCAATAAAGGGAGTTTTTGCATTCAGAAATTCTCCTTTTCGTAAAGTTCTCATGGATGGGAAAACATAAATTATGATGAGCAAGATACCCAAAGAGAGAGCTTTTTTCCAGAAAAGATGCATTAAAAATAAATATGCTTCCAAAGGAAGTGACTGTCCTCACTTGAGTCTTTAAAGTTCTCAGAGAGTGCCAGTTAGCGGGAAGTATTTTCATTACAAACAATTCTGCCTTTTTAAATGGTAAGTATCCTTTATTCCTGGACACCAACCAGAGACAATAGAAAGAAAGAGAGACCTAGGCATCCAGGCAGAAAACGGGCCTTGTAACGCAGCCAAAATGAATTTAGAATTCTTGTGCAATACAATGTTAAGGCAGGAGTGTTGAGTCGAAATGTGTAATGAACTCCAAGTGGCTGCCTTTCAGATCTCAAGAGCTGAAACTGACTTGACGCCGGGACCTTGCTTCCCTTGCTCAAGTATTCAAGTGGCACAAGAATAACAATGAGAACGGCACAAAGACCACCACTTCAGCATGGTGTTCAAGGATGGAGACGGGCCAAATGTGCGGGGGCAACAGACCCCCCAAACACATTGTGGGTAACAATCGCTCAAATTTGGTATCGCCTAGGGAAAAAAATCAGGGACAGGCGGCCATTGAGTAAGCTTATGTCACTTCGGGGAAGCTCTGTGAATGCAAAAACACTAGGTACTTTTCATTAATATCACATAGGAAGGGGAAGACTATATTCCAGGGATTTGTTAAGTAAAACATCTCTTATTAGACATGAGATTGTCATTATGTTGACTAAATTGTTAGTGATGTGAAAAACATCATCTCCTAATTTATTTATGTTAATAATGCCTAATGTTGCAAAGACTGTTCATCGTGGCAAACCTGTAAAGTAGATATTGCAGGTATTATCATCCGTGTTCTGCAATAGGAAACTGTAGCGTGGAGCATTGATCACTGCATGTGAATGGGATGGTAATCGAACTTGCGCTAGAACCTGGGTCTCCTATCTCTATTTTACTCATCATTGCGCCATAGCAAACGTAACATGGACCCAAAGTCTCTAAATGCAGTTATGGTATCATTGGGTCAACTAGTTGGAACATGGTCCTAATAAGGCAAAGGCAATAAAAACTGTAGAGGCTGAACTGTAAAAAGGAACAACTAGTATTGCTCCGTTTCATGGCTACAAACCACATCCCTAACTTCGTTCAGCTCCTTTGCAAATATGTACCCGAGATCAAAAGTATTTGAAATAAGGTAAGAGGATAGATAGGCCAGCAGAGATTTCTTATCATAAATGGGGGGAAGAAAAAAAAGCCAAGATAATTTTGAATTACTTGTAAGTCAATGATGAATTTTCACAATAAAAGACATTGCATTGTCATAAGGTTGGAAGAATATAGCTAACTTTGAATTTTTCTGCCCGTATGGGAGAACAGAAAACCACACCACTAGGGTAGCCCCCACCTTTACACTCCACCCAGTGACCACCCAGCCTTTACACTTCACAGATTCTCCAAATTACAATTACTCTGGTATTTTGTACTTATTACAATCCAAAGGATGGAATTCAGATAAGGCAGAATTGTCTTTGTTCCCAATTAAAACTGTTTAGAACTCTCTCCTTATAAAAGTTTCAACAATTACAAGGACCCGTGACCCAGATCCACGTTAAAGTGACATTATCATAGTGACTCAGGTGGCATTATAGTGAGGCTAGACTGATGTCTAGTCCATGGTGCCACTGGCTTTCCATGAGATTTTTCTCTGACAGTTCCTTTATTTTCTTTGTAATAACCGATGCCTCTAATTTGCGTTTCCCCCTTTTGAAAATGCCCTTTTAAAAACTTGCTGACTAAACAGAAAGGTTCCAGAAACTTGTGAATGAAAGGTAAGAAACCTTCTGTTTTTACTTCTTCTAATACAAGACTATCTGTTTCTGAACACACTTTTTCAAGGCTATTAACGAACCATATCCAACTTCCAGCATGTGAGGTTTATTTTGTTGGAGTTTGTTTTGTTGGCTCCTGTATCATAAACATATGAGCAATATACATTTTTACCTCCTCAGGTTTGTATGATGCAGGATTCTACAGAGGGAGAGAGGAAAAGTGGGGAGAGTTGAAAGGGTGACATATTCTGGATACGAGAATTATATGAAATTGCAGAATATCCCTATTCTAGAAGAAAACCCCAATGATGGGTAAAATTGCAACATAATGTATGGAACCCTGAGAGCCCATTTTTCAAACGTCCTATCTCTTCCTGAATCACAGAACTAGTTAGAGACAGCGAGCAAATTAGCCTCCATAGTCTTTAGCCCTATTTTTTTTTTTAGGGCAGTGAAATGAGTCTGTATGATATTATGGTGGATACGTGACTTTATACATTTGTCCAAACCCATAGAATGGCCAACACCAAGAGTGAGCCCTTATGAAGACTGCGGACTTTAGTTAATAATAAATCAATATTGGCTCCTTAGTTATAATAAATGTATCACACTAACGCAAGATGTTCGCGATGGGGAAACTCTGTGTGTGCTGGGGGGCTACGGGAACTTGACTACCACTGGCTATTATATCAACAAGATTTTATGATAATATCTAATGAGCAATGTTTTGCATCAAAGTTTCCTCATTTATCTTTCAGTGGTTCCACCACTGATTATAGAAAAAAAAGTAGCTTTGATGATTCGTTCTTCTGAAAGTCACTTCTTAGATATCGGAGGGTCACTGGGCCGTGTGTGAATATGTTACTATTCACACAATAAGGACTACACTAAGAGGAATTCCACCTGAAGGAAGAAAAAGACAAGCTAAGACTCTGAGTTTCTTATTAAAAGAATAGCGGAAACCAATGACATTTAATTCTCTCTCTGTTTAATCTCACAGTTCTTGCCATTTCCACATATATATATCAACATTTGTTCTAGGTGAAAATAAGCAAAAACAGCAAAATGACACTTGGCCATCCAACATTGTAGTTAAGATTTGTTGCACAGAAAGACATTTTTTTATAAGACCAGTGAATAATATTATGAAACAATTTCCTATGCTGAGGAGAGCCTGTTTTTCTTAAAATGGGGAAAGTTTATGGTCTAGATGACTTTTAAATAATGGTCTCTGGGTTGTCATTGAGACTTTGACAGTATGGAGATGAGTGCCCCTCACAAAAGGGTGGTCACCTTCAATTGACCATAAGAGGCTTCTGGTCCACCCACGCCAGTCAAGGTTGAGATCACACTGAGGAAGCAAAGTCCTTGATGCAACAAAGCTACTGAGAAGATAATGAGCTGTTCATTTGGCAAGGAGGTGGCCCAGGTGTCCCGCTTTGCTTTCCCAGGCACAGTCCCAACCGGAAAAACAGGACTGGTGGCACCCAGCCTGACAACACCAGGGTTCCTTACTACTTGGCTCCAGGCAGGTGGGTGAGTGCCTGTTTGGAAGGCTGATTAATCAGTAATTCAAGGAGATCAAAATCACAAAATTAAAAGACAGAGTTCAATCATATCCCTTAACAGAAGGAATGTCCTAATTGCTACATGCCCAAGGCAGGATATGAAGAGTGTGGAAGGCAAAGAGAACCCCTCCTCCACTAACCCGGTGGAGGTGATTAGCAAGTCATTTTATACCAAAGCCCGAAAGACTCCCTACCCCAGTCCTCCCCCAAATTGCAGTTCACCAAGTTTTCCCTCCTACTGCTAAGTAAGGCTGCCATGCCAGCGAACTGCTAGGAGTTACTTTCGTAAGAACTGTAGGACAGACGTATCAGAATTCACACACTGCCTCCCAGAGGACACGCTCATTTATAACTTGGCAGGGTCCCGCTTGACACTCACCAGTGGCAGATTTGTGAAGACAGGACTTCTCCTACAAGCGGTACCTAGTCCAGCGGAAGGGAAGAGTTGACAACACTCATCCAGTCTCCCATCAGGGCTGTCCAGAGTTTCATGACAGCCACCCTACAAGGCGTGATCACTGAGACAGCTCTGACGTCTGATCCAGGAGGGAAGGGTGCTCTCCATCCTGGCTGAGGCTCTTAGCTGCACGGTGTCATCAACACCTACATGGTGGCCACTGCCCTTCCGGCCTCACGTTCTGTAAGCTGCATCCTCAGGTCAGAATACAGTGAAGCAGTTTAGGCCAATGCTCTGCTCCCAGGCAGCTTTCAAAGGGTCTAGATTCTAAACCTTCCTCGGGATGTATTTATTTCTGGCTTAAAGAAGATTCTTTCATGACTCTCTGAGTTAAGATGTTATCACAACAATTGTGAACTTAACTTGGTGAATCATGTAGAATATTTACTTGGGCTTTCTACACACTGCTCCAAACAACATCAAGTCCCTCGTACACATCACTTAAACAACTTTAGCTTTCTCAGTGATGTCACATAAGATGTTTTTAAAAATCTTTGTGTCCCCAGGTGTAGAGAACAAACATATGGACACCAAGGGGGGAAAGTGGCGGGGTGGGTGGTGGTGGTGTGATGAATTGGGAGATTGGGATTGACATATACACACTAGTATGTATAAAGTGGATAACTAATAAGAACCTGCTGTAAAGGGCTTCCCTCGTGGCACAGTGGTTAAGAATCTGCCTGCCAATGCAGGGGACACGGGTTCGAGCCCTGGTCTGGGAAGATCCCACATGCCGCGGAGCAACTAAGCCCGTGTGCCACAACTACTGAGCATGCGCTCTAGAGCCCGCGAGCCACAACTACTGAGCCCACATGCTGCAACAACTGAAGCCTGCACACCTAGAGCACGTGCTCCACAAGAGAAGCCACTGCAATGAGAAGCCCGCGCATTGCAACGAAGAATAGCCCCCGCTTGCTGCAACTAGAGAAAGCCCGCACACAGCAACAAAGACCCAACACAGCCAAAAATAAATAAATAAAATAAATACATTTTTAAAATAAGAAAAAAAACCCTGCTGTATAAAAAAATAAATAAAATTCTAAAATTAAAAAAGAAATTCTTTGTGCCCCACAACTACCTTCTACTGGGACAAGCCAGATGCTCGACTGCTTCTGTCCCTCTGAAGGTGTTGTGAATGAGAAAGCAGAGTTAATACTAAACCTTAGCTAAGTAAAGCCTACAAGGTATTACTGGATAACCCTACACCCGGTAAAGAACACCATATTTATTTTCCCTATTGTAAAGAGGTCACTGACTCCAATTTTTTTCTTAGGCAAGGTTATATGATCATTTTCTAATTTCCAGGGAATGTAGAAAACTCCAAGGATATTCTGATAAATGTTATTATTACTGCTTCCAGATGAGGAAACCACGGACCTTGCTGTTGAAGAAAGCACAGCCCATCCCTGGCAGAGCTGGGTAAGGTCATGTGAAAATCCAGAAATCCGCTTGTTAAAACCCAGCTAAATGTGATTCCATCCTCACTGTGACAAGACCAGAGCCCAGCGCCCAATCAACCTGTCCCCAAAGGAAGGGCTCGATGGGCTGACAAGCATTTCAGTGCAATCATCATAGAAAAACTCCAGTTGTACAAGGCAAACTCTGCCACAAGAATATTTTCCTCACTTGGATTTTTTTTTAATCTGGTGTTTTTCATCTTTACCACTTTCTTAATTCAGTTACTTTCAGTGTCTTTTGGAGTTAAGTGACTCTTGTAGTTTGATAATGGGAGATGATAAAAAAAAATCAGGAGTAGTAGATCTTAAAAGTTCTCATCACAAGAAAAAAAATTCCATCTATGTTGTGGCGATGGATGTTAACTAAACTTACTGTGGTAATCATCTCACAATATATACATATATCAAATCATTATGTTGACACCTAAAATTAATACAATGTTATATATAATAAAAATTCCCAAAATTAAAAAATCAGGAATAAACCAAGGATGTTGAAAATTTCCAGTCCTATAAATTAAAAAAAATTTATATATGTATATGAAAGAGCAAGTCAGTAATGGGAGCATTTCTTGTTTGTCTTAAAAAAAAATCTTTATACCTTATTAGCAGTTGAAATATAAAGACAGATGAATACACTTAGCACAGTGTCTGGCACATTTAGGTGCTCAGGAAGTAGTTTTTTTTATGAATCTCAGTGTATTGGGGGTATGGGGTCTTTGTGAGCCTGTATGATATTTGACAGCAATGTTAAGAGCATAGCTCTTGTGCTCTGCATAGAACTGTAGCGGCTCTGGCCGATGTCCCCTTGCTTCCAATTTCATACTTCTCTCAACCCTACCCAACAAGCCTGCTAGATGCAATTTATAAATTTGCATAAACAAATGTAATATTTAAGAAAACTGAGCAATAACCTATATTAATATATATATTATATAGAATAATAATATAAAACTGAAAGCTCTGTTGCAAAAGAGAAAAATACAAAAATTATATTGACCTTAGAGCTGGATTAAAAGCGGCTCTTAAAGCTACACTCTGGTGAGCCTACATTTCCCAAGCACTGTGGGTTTCACAGACATTTCATGATCATTAGCCTTTAAGGGCACTTAGTTATTGTGGCCGTGGGAGCCTGGGAAGCCCACGACAATGATTCACCAGAAAGGAGGGGTAAGATTTTTCTGGTCAGAGGAGTTTTGCTCAAAATGGAAAATCTCTTGAGATCCGTTGATTGGATATTTTTAAATTATTTAACGATTTGCTTATACAGTGCTTAAATTGGAAGAAGGAAAGTCCTCAATGCCCAAATATATTATCACTGAATTTCATAGGAAAAAAAGGAAGAAAAGAAATTCTTGTTTTTATTTGTCTCTTGTCAATCGACAAATCAGTAGCATATGCTGATGACAGATTTCACTTTGTGGTACGGTTGCTCAGGTATAATTGCTTATGTCTTTAAAACAGAGTACATGTCAGAAAAAACCTAAGTAGGTCACCGTCAGAGCTACTCAGAGAGGATGTTAGGGGCGTCTTTTCAAATGACCTTCCTTCAACACTCATCTTTTATTGACGCCTGAGCGTTCGTTCACTCAGCGCAGAGAATAGCTCCTTGAATCGAAAGGCTGTAAGTGTTTTTGTGAAGGAACAATTGATTTTTGTTTCTGACTTCACATATCGTACTGAGTTTCACAGCCCACATACATCAATACAAAGTGATTTTTAAAGAGCTCGGATAGCAGTCATGTGTGGGCCACGTATGTACATAAATAGATCATTTTTATTCCTAACAGGACAAAGAATAAGGAGCATAGCAATAATACAGTTAACTTATTTATTTGATGAAAAGGTTTTCTACTTGATACCATGCGATTTTCTTTCCATGCAGAAAGCACCAGGTACTACCAGCCCCATGGGAAAAGTGGACACTGGGACATGGATTTCCCATTTGAGTTTTTAAAAATTGCATGTTGATGGAAATTATGACTCCATCTTTTAATTAAAGAAGAACCTTGTTCTCCAAATATTCTCCTGCACATCCTTTTGGGCTAGGCAGCCTGAACACAGTTTGAGATTGGAAAGAGGCCGCCCAGTGTGCTTATTAGGGAACTTTCTTGGCAGACCACTGAAAAATATCATAAAGTGTGACTCATCACATCTGCATCAAGTTATGAAAAAAGTAAGGCTTGTTAACCTGCTGTTTGGAAACCAGAACACTTTTATCAGTTCATATAATTGCTAACCCCTTATTCACTGCTCAGCACTGGAGAGTTCTTTACCTCCTAAGATCCCACTAATTGCTGACAGATTTGATTTCTCCCTGACAGCAGGAGTCCTGTTTCTGGCCTTTACATCAAGTAATTGCTTTATTTTTCTCCCTCTGCTCTAAAAAACGGAATTCCCTTCTCCCCTGCTTGAACCCCTTTAATGGCTTCTTTCTCTGTTATTAAATCCTTGCCATTTAAATCACATTTAGCGATGTTTTGAATAACTGATTCCAATTACTAAAGCTCTTACCAAGAAGCAGCTGAAAACGCAAGTCATTACTTGCCCACAGACAAGCGGCTCTACCTTGCAGCCAAGTCTCTGGTGAACTGTATTGTGTTTCTTCTCAGTACGGGGCAATTTAGACGCACAGGAGGCTGATGTGCAGCAAATAGACAGCTGCTGGAGCGCTCCTCCACTATCATCTGTGCATAGTAGATATTAGACTTTATATTTATTTTATAAATAGCCCAATTCCTTAAAGAAATCATTCCCTCCTTCCCATAGTGGCCGGGGTGGGCCACGTGGAAGAGCAGAGATGCACAGCTGACCGCTCTGTGACCCGCCGTGAGGCTGCTCTTCAAAGGTCTAGTGCAACCCGCGGTGGGGCTCACACTCAACAGCGACCCGGCCACCATGATGCCAAACCCAGGGCTCAGCTGCATCAGATTTGGCTTCGACAGTCCACAGTTTGTTTTCCCTTGACGTTGCGGACTTTTTTAAAAAAAATCTCTGTCGTCTTGTCTTCCCCCTCTTCCCACGCTCTTGGGTGCTGCCTTCATGTTTGTGTTTTTATTTACTTGGCAAAGGGACGCATCTGATAAATTTTATGACATGACCATATTTCTGTTATCATCACATCATTTCAGGCTTTGGGTAGATCCTGTTTCTCAATCACATTGGATGTAAGATGATCAGAAATTTTGCTCTGTTCCTTTAGGTAAATCTAATCTGACACACTGTTTTGGCCTCACTCATATGTATATTTTCTTGCCCTGTTTGTCCTAATGAAACGTGATTTTGTTGGGCATAATATTTCACGCAGGAAAACCTCTGTTATGCGAGGAAATTCAGCAGGCGTGGCATTCTTTATATGTCTTTGGCATTCTTATTTTAAACACTGAATAACCAATTAATTGTGTAAACACTTGTATAACGCGTTGGGTTTAAGTGGTTCACCATGTAATCTTGACATGGCCTGGTCATCACAGCTCTCGGGCGTATCTAACTTAATGAACTGACAAATGTGAAGGCAGACATACATCTAATTTTATTAACTAACTGGATGTCTCCGCTATGACTGGGGCTAAAGAAGGTTATCACTAATTTCAAACTTGAGATTGTTAGAGAACGTAAAAGGTTTCTCAGTTTTATATATTACATCTAGATGTGAAAAGAGTTTTGTGTGGGAGGTTGTATTCAAAAGGCTTAATCAACATCATCACTATAAAAATAAACGATTCATGGGAAAATTAATTAATTCTGCTCTGTATTGTACTAGACTTTTCTCTACTTTGGTGGGGCTCCAACAGATCTATATAAGTCAATCCTATACCAGATAGAGTGATCACGTTTCTTCCTAAAATTATGAACATTTTGGTTTTCATCTTTTTATTAAAGTAGGCAATTTAAGTAGGTAATTTGACTTGGAATCCATTATTCTATTATTTGACCCCCTTCAAAACAGTGACAAAAACACAAGCGTCTAAAAGAATTTAAATGAGGTGTCGGAGTGTTTCAAAGTCCTCACGCCCATGGAGATGCAAGAGAGCAGGGACACATAGGTAAGCAGCAAATTCACTTGGGATTTTGTCTTTCCCATTTTTAAACATTGCCTCTTAAATGATTTATGCTTGATATTTGTGAAAAGTGCTACCTTGGATGGCCCAGAGACCCCAGTCTCCAATTTTATATGGAATAGGAAACTGGGATAGTGGCACTGCCCATCCTAGAGACTGTATTATTAATGTGCTTCAGATCTAAGGCCATTACTTCGTTTCCCTCATTCAGCCTCAGAACCAGGGTGGTGCTTATTCATCCACAGAGACCAAAACCTTGTTATGATTCTGGGACTGAGTACATACCGGTGGAAATTGTGCAGCCTTCCCCGGCATCTATCATGATAGGTAGCCCTCCGTTTCTGCGCAGCACCCCTCCTAGTTCTCACCTCCTATCAACTCTTTGTCCAGGAATTCATTTGAGGAGAGGCTGCTAGAGCCTCAGTGCTTCTCTTATGAAAGTTCCCAAAGGAGCTTTCTGGGGCAAACAGTGTGCTGTAGAGATGGTCAAGACAGTACAGCTTTGGGCTTTAAGTGCCAAACTCATCAGGTCAAGCAGATGGGGGGCAGGGAAGAGTCTTATTAGAGCCATTTCAGTGGTGATACAAACAAGATGAATCAAAATTTAATGCAGATAAACAGTTAGTATAGTAGTTCAGGGCTCAGACTCTAGAGCCAGACTGCCTGGATTTGAAATCTGTTATTTATCAGCTGTGTAACTTTGGGTGAGTTGTCTAATCTCTCTGTCTCTGTGTCTCCAATGGGGATGATTCTAATAGTATCTATCCCATAAGATGGAGGATTATATGAATTAAGCTTGGAGAACACTGAGAATAGGTCCTAGCATGGTGTAAAGACTCCAGAAGTTCAGCTTTCATTAGTCAACCTCTGCACTGCATCTCCCCAGTCATCTCCCCTCCCTGAATGATATTCCCTTTTCCTTAACTGCCAGAAGCATCCAGAATCCTCTCGTAGTGCACTCTTTTTCCTTCCCTATCAAAACTCATGCTCTGGGCGTCCCTGGTGGTGCAGTGGTTGAGAGTCTGCCTGCCGATGCAGGGGAAACGGGTTCGTGCCCCGGTCCGGGAAGATCCCACATGCCGCGGAGCGGCTGGGCCCGTGAGCCATGGCCGCTGAGCCTGCGCGTCCGGAGCCTGTGCTCCGCAGCGGGAGAGGCCACTACAGTGAGAGGCCCGCGTACCGCAAAAACAAAAACAAAAACAAAAGAAACTCATGCTCCAAGACTTTATGTAGTCTTGGCTGATAAAAACGTTATTCTTACCAGGGATACTTGTGCTTAATAAGGATCTAAAACGAGTTTGAAGAAGATGTGAATGGTGTCCTTGTAGATTCTAGCCAAGAGGTTTGTGATGTAGGAGTGTAGGAGGGGTCTTCCTAGGGCCCTAAACCATGCTATTCTGGGGGTTGCCTCCTCTGTCACCCTGACGTTGGACACTCCTTGTGGAAAGAGAATGACGTCTGCCCATCACAATATTTTGCTGAACAGCCCTGACCAGCTCACAGTGATTTTTGATCTTCCTGTCTGCACGTAGAAAACCATCTGAGAATGAGGAGATGAAGTGGTGAGCTGCTTCCTGGGCATGGAGTCAGCACCGTCTTTCCCTTGGTTGAAAAGATGCAACTTGACATTCAGATCCTACTCATGGGGCTCCTCACAAGGGTAAAGGACAGTGTACAAAATGCTTTGCATTTCATCATGACAATTTCACAAATGTGTCAGCATTCCATCCAGTAAAGTTTCTTTTGACCCTGACTATCTCCATGGAGTCGTATCTACAAGGATGGGGGAACTTGCACCTCTTCTCAAAACATGGGCTTTTCCCCAAAGGACTTTCATGGAAGCGGCATTTTGTTTTGTTTAGTCAGTATAGGTGGTGTGGACCAGGGAAGGGTGGCCATGAAGGAGCTGGTGCGTGCTGTCTCTCCTCAGGACAGGGAAGCCACCCTGCTGGTCTTAGGGAAATGGGCCCTGAACTAGGATTCAGAAAATCTGGCTCCCCACTGATGAGCTGGCTGGCCTTGGGCAAGTCCTTTCCTTCTTGCCTGAGTCTCCTTGGTCACGGAGCGTTGGATTAGATGATCTCCACAGTCCTTTCAATCTTCAAGGTTTAAACACCTTCTGCTTCCAGGAATCCAAGATACGCTTGATTATCATATTTACGGCTAGGTAGTCTCCTAGAGAGAGAAACTCATATAGTATCATTAAAAGTTATGTTCAATATTCCAAGGAATTGCATCTGGCTGTGTGTGTGTGTGCATGTGTGCATGTACATATTCATCCCTAGTTACTCACTCTAAGCTAGATCTAGTAAAACCATCATTGTTGCTATAGAGCTGGTCTTTGTAAAATATTTTAAAAGAGTATACAAGAGGAACTCTAAGCTTATCAAAGTGCCTCAGAGTTACAATGTTTCCTTAAATATTTTATGCCATTCATGAGCAGGAAGGAGACCGATAAGACTATTGTATATTTACCTCTGGAGTTCAACAAGATAGTTCTGTGCAGCCTTCATGTTTGAAATCAACCTTGGAACTCATCAGGAAGATACTTTTTTACCCAATGCTAAATATTGTTTTTTTACTTGAATTTAAAAAGAAACCAGACAATAAAACACAGCATTATTATTTATTAATGGTAATTATAAGTTATTAATACTCTATGTTAATATTATACTGGATATAACATACTGTTAAGTATTATCACATATTATGTTATATATATTATTGTGTATTAAATGTTATATATATGTGACATATGTAATATGCAATATTATACGTAATATAATGTTGTTAATAATAATAATATTAATATGGCATCAACATTGACCAAAATAATTGGATTCCTGAGAGTTTGTAAGTTCTTAATAACCTGGTAAAACTATTCATTTAGAGCATTTCATTTACCAGACCACATCTGTGCCCTTAATGAATAGTAATTAAAACTCACAGCAGCATTCCCGTTAGGTGACAGAGGGTTATTATACACACTTTCTAAAATAGATAGACTTTAGACCTTGTAATCTACCCTTCTATGTGGGTGTCAGCATTCAGGAGGAAATTGAGACAATTCTAAATTTTCCATTTCTAGAGGACTAGGTACTCTTTTAAAAACAACTGTTATATCTGAGAATCAAAATTCTAACTTGACCACATGTCACTCTAGCAGGGAGTGGTGGGAAAGTACTGTGGCAGATTCTAGCCCTGGTTCTTTAACTTGGGGTGATTGCCCCAGCATAAGACATCCATCCTCTCTGATCTTCAGTTCCTCATCTTCAGAGTGAGAGGTTGGACTATATCCTGCCCAAGATCATGTTTAGCTCAAAGAAGCACTGAATTTCTCTCTGCCTCAATATTTCTGGCATCAGCCACTGTGGCCAGCAACATACTCTGGAGACCCCAAGCCACCTCTTCTTGAGAACAGACTCCTTCTATGACGGAGAGTACAAACAGTCCCTGAGTACCCTGCTCCTTCACCTCGGAGCTTCAGCTCCTTCTTGTTAGTGGGCTAATGCCTCTTCCTCCCCCTTACGATGCCTGGCCTGTGGCCCCTGACTGCCTGGATGATGGATGCTCAACTGCCTTCTGTGATAAATGTCTTTAGTGTCCAGTCTGCTGTCCATGAGCACACTCACCTACTGTTTCTGGGGAATTTCTTATCTATCGTGAGACTTCATGGGTCTAAACTCTTTTTATCTTCCTGGTCCTTTTCTTCACTTCCTTGGTCCCTGGTCCAACTTCTACAGGCTGTTGCTATTCCCTAAGGTGGCAACGATTGCCCTCAGCAAGACGGGTCTTATTTTAGTTCCTGCAGAAGCCAACTCTGAAACAAGGATTCATATGCAAGTAGTTTATTTGGGAGGTGAAGGAAACATGTAGGGGAGCAGGGAAAAGAGGCAGGGAGGTAATTCAACCCCAAAAGGAGCATTATCAAGCAAGTTACCACAGTGAATAACTGGACCTTAATCCCCACAGGGAATTCTGGGGACCAATGTTAAATATGTGCTCAGAGTTACACTTCTGAGGGGTGAGAGAGCTGGGGTATTTATACACCTACTGCTACTGTCATTCAAATGAAAGGAGGGCTTTAATTCTCATGTACTTCCTGCCCAGCCATGCTTAGCCGAGTGGGTTCTGCTCACCAGGAAAGGCCCTCAGGTAGAGAGGTGCCAGGGTCAGCAGTTGGGAGACAAGGAGTGTGCAGGCCAATAGTAAGACTGGAAGAAGTATGTGCAGATGCTCGTAGCACACCTGGGTTCAAATATAGCCACGGGAATTCCATCACTTTAAGGATTCTAACCATCATGTAAAGGGAACTCAGTGATGAAACCATGTCTGTCGGATTCTAGCAGCAGCCTGTACCCCAGCTTGGCCTCTTCGTTTCCCTCTTCCCAGCCCCTCACTTCTTCAGCTACTTTCCCTTCTTGTGGCCTGTTCTTCTGGCTGCTGACTCAACACTTCTTTTCTCAACTAATGACCAGTTGTTGCCTTACAGCTGAGTTGTCTGCTCCCGAAATCTGGTATATTGCTACTGTTTCTCCTTGCTGTCTCCTGAACTATTCTATAAAAAGTCCAGTGGTTTAAATTTCCAATATTTCCCTTACTTTTCCTGGCTTTGGCCTCAGAAGGTCAAAACTAAGGTTTAAGGGATATGATAATGTGACACCTCACATTTGTAAGGCACTTTACAGTTTATAAAGAATTTCATGGCAACTTATTGGGAGAGCCTGAAGGTTAGAGTGAAAAGCATTGAATTTGCATCTTGGCTCTCATACATGCTCTGTGATGATGGACAAGTCATTCCTTCTTATTAAGTGTCAGTTTCCTTATTTGGAAAATAGGCATAACAATGGTGATACCTGCCCTCCTCACTCGCAAGTGTTGTTGCATGGTCGAGCAGGGCACTGGGCTGCAGACAACTATCAAGGATTTGATCTACATGTCGGTTATCTGATTTTTCACGATTTTACTATCTGATTTTCACTATTAACTATTTTCACAGCAGCCTTGTGAGAAAGTGGGCAAGGTAATGTTTTCTTTGTTTTGAGGGTAAGGGAACTGAAACTCTCTTCTGACTCTAATGCCAGCATCTGCAGTTCCCAAATGCATGCAAAGAATTACTGTAGCTTCGAATCACATCGCATTTAAATACATTTGTAACATTACATTCTTGAAGAGAAAAGCAAATACATGACATTCTTTGAATAAGTACAGTCACAAATCTGAGATCTTGGAACAACTGAAAGACTATGAGACTTGGATCCTTAGAAAAAGTTTTGCTTTCTCCCTTAAAATTCGCCATGTAGTAAACTGGATTAGTCATTTGAGATTCTAAAATGTACAAATAGGATTGGGCTAAGAAACCAAGAACCGTGTACTTATCTGTTATTGCTTCTTAAAAAAAATTCTCCCCAATGACTTTTAATTTCCTAGATAGGGGACAGCCAGCCTTTTGAAGAAACTCATTTATTTTAGCGTCACTCCAAGTTTCTAATGTAAACGTCTTAAGGGCTGATTTGGAGGAACTAGGACAAGACATTTCCACTATTGCCTGAAGACAATTTGCATCTCTTAAAGATGAAGAGGCAGAGGGTAAACATAAGCTGAAACTCATCATGACTTACATAGCATGGAATTTTTTTATATATCATTTCACACAAATCCATTTTTAAAAGTTGAATTATGTGATTTTTAAAGTCAAATATCTGCAAGGGAAATTGGACTGACCTGACTCTGTCTCCAAGGTTTAAGGGTAAAATATGTTGTGAAATTTGAAGCAATTTTGTTTTCCATGCACATATTCCTTTTTTAGGAAGAAAATCTTTCTTTGCTCCACATTCCTCTTTGTGCCCACAGAAATGCTTGATTTGGTTTGGTATGAGTCAAACAAACTGTTCTCATCACAGTGGAGCAAAGGAAAAAAGAGCTTTTCGTTCAAGTTATGGGCTCTGGAAAAATTTGTGTAAAAGCATTCTGTGTAACTGTAGTCGTTGGCCACTCTTTTGTGAGCTATCTGTAGAATAGTTATTGTCTCCTGCACCCAACAAGAAAATAATGGAGTGTGAGAAAATTCAGCCTATTAAAGTGTAGGGAGTATAGAAAAGTGCTTATAGCACTCCTTTTTTTCTCCATCATATGAATGTTCATGCACGTCTATGGAGAATTCTTTCTCTTCTATCTTTCTATGCTTCCCCCAAGATTGTCAGCCCAGCAGGTTTAAGAGATGGACTACAAGATGGAAACCACATCTAGTGCCAATTTCATCTGATGAAGTACCATACATATTAAATCTCATCTACGACTCATGCTATGATTTTGTTAACATGGTTTATATAAATAATTATCGTTCTTAAACCACAATGTGTAAAGTGTGGATATTTAACCAAGAAAAAGAAGTTAAAATGAGCCAAAGATAGAAATTAGACAATTAGCCATTTCTTCTAATACAGAAATCTTCTCAGCAAATGAAAAAAAATACCATCATGATCACAGGGGAATGAAATGAAGACCTCAACAAACCCTCTTAGAGACTGTTAAACCCAATCATCCAGTATCATAATTTGGAGATGATAGAATAACTTCTTTGATGCACTAGGACATAACTAATGTCAACTCTGAAGCTCTTTAAAATATCTAGTGTAACAGGCAAAGCTGAGATATTAAAACTAGAGCATGAACGGGCCTGATAAATCAAAGGAGACTGGAACCCTGGTGAGGATCCCTGCAGGTTTCAGTGGTAGTGGTGCTGGTGGGCTACTGGAGCCTCATCATGAGTTCCAGGAAATGACCTGAGAAAAAACTCTTAGGATCCTAGGTCCAGGAGGAAACTGGAGATCCCATCCAGTCTGCCCACCTGCCTCAAAGCTAGACCACAAGAAAACTTTTAAAAATCCCATGGAGTTTACACATTGCAAATTAGTAGCATTGTTGTATAAGAAACCTTAAAAAAGAGATAATCCATTTGTTTTCCCTTCTGAAAAACCGACACCAGCCTAAAGGAGTTAGTTCACGGCTCTAAAATTGTTGTTGATTCTCAGGTAGAATATTGTACAGACGTGCCAGGCATCATTGCTCACAATGCCTCTGTTGCCTTTCAAAATCAGCTTTGGAAACACTTAAGTCTTGGATGGTTTGTCATTCTGGTTTGAGATCTAGCATGACTTAAAAACACTAACCAACAAGTAAATGTCAAAAGATGAAAAAAAATCTACCACATTCTGTTTTTCATAAAAATATAGATTTAATAAATTTCTAAAGGAGAACAGAATGGTCACGTTAGAACACTGCCAAAGTTATAAACTTTGACAGTCCCACATACTGAGATGAACAGGAAAATGCATTTCACAAGAAATAAAATACATTTTTTGTCCGCTGGGTTCGCTGAAGAAGAAGAGAAGCACATCTGTCCCAAATTTCTTCGAAGGAACTGAATACATTCAGTTTTCCTGAGTGAATAGGCTTACTCTTTCTACTGGGTTACCTTAGAGGGCTTTAAAAAAATAATTTCAAAGCTATAATTAATCAAGGAGACAAATTGAACAATCTTTATCTCAATTAACATCTCAAAGCTGGAAATAAAAATTTCCTCAGATGTAGGAAGTATATCAATATGAGTAATTAAGTATTTGTAGGGTTATTTACCACAGGGTTGTATGAAATAATGATAGCACTTTGTGATGTTATTGTATCATTTTAAAAATGAGATAGTCACAGTCAGTTCATAGCTCTTCTGTCTGACAGTACTAAACATGCTGGAAGATGTTTCTACTTCTATTGTTTCTGCTGTTGTGGTCAACATTGCTGTTGCTGTTATCATTTGTGTTATAATTCCATTCTAACTGGCCTCTTTGGGGACAAGCTGTAGGAACCTCAGTGGCCAAGGTTACAGACAAGGATGTCTGAAAGCAAGTTTCAGGTCTCACATTCTCTGGATTTCTAAGTAGGAGGTGTAATGAATAGGACTAGGTTACCACATCCGAAAGGGACAGGACAAGGGCCATGATTGAAACCAAGAAATGCAGCGCAGTGTACAGGAAAGCCCAGTCTGAAGACACTTCCTCTCCCACTGTCATGCACCAGTGCTGCTTTGAGTCTGTGTCCTGAGGCTGCATCAGGGGGGTGTCCCCAAGTACCTAAGGCGAGACGCTGGGAACAGACACATTCCATCACTTCACCACCTTCTGAAGGATTTTAAAGCATACTCTGGAAAAAATATTACAAAAGAGCAAATATTGAAAACATTTAAAAACAATTCGCCAAAATGGCAAGAAAGTCTGGATTTGATGTTCAGATAAACACTGCTCTTTGTAGGTGTAAATGACATATCAGGATCTCAAAGGACCATTTCAAGCAGCCTCTTCAGAGAGGGTACAGACTCTGGTCCACCAGGGGACCATATTCTTTAATCTAACAGTGCCTGATCCAGAAGAGAATCTTCACAACACACATATAATGAACTGAATCTGCGTCTATGTGGCTAAATCAGTAAATGTAGGAAAACGTCAAATTATCAAAGACGTCATGGAAACAAACTGGTGTTTTGGCTCTATGTAAACAAAAGGTCTGAAGTGTTGATTTTCAACTAGTTGTTTTGTTCCTGCATAAAGTTACTCTGTAGACACTTTTCTTGTGCTCCTTTTAGGAGAAAAATCCTTCAAAAGTCAGTGGCATTGAAAAGTTTTATTTTTATTTTACTTTTCTTTTGAGAAAAAGAGTTAGGGGAATATTTCTTTTGGAACGTGCCTCTCTAACCCCCGCCTGCTTCAGAAATGTTCAGGGTGATTGTTTAAAAGCAGATTTCTGGAACTCATGAATGAGTCGGCATTTTTGACCTGTGGGAAAAAGTGGAAAGGTACATAACAACATAGGGTAAGAAATGTCTTTCAGGGAAATGAATAGTGTGGAATGCTTCTTAATTCACAAAATGAGAAAGGAGTCTTATACTTAAATGTATTATATTTAGATTTTCTGATATAACCATCTCCAAGTCTAGTTCCAAAACCTAACTCTATATCAGTCTTTCTTGTCTGTTATATGTTTTTGTTTGATTATACAAGTTCTGTTTTTCATAAAATATAGATTTAATTATTTCTAAAGAAGAGCATAGTTTTATGGTAAACTGCCTTTTTTGGGGAATTAATTAGTATATAAACACAGGAAAGTATGCCTAGAAAAAATACAAGAAGTATGAGTGGGAAAATGTTAGCTGGAGAAAGGATTTTTCTCCCTTTTTAATATCTATGTTTTACATAACAGGAAATCCTCTAGTTTATTTTTAGAAGGATGTTACATACATGCCTAAAGAAATAACCATAATCTGCTCTTTCATGAGAATACAGATAAGACCTACTGAAATTCCTAAATACTAGATTTTCTGGAAAGTTCCCAGCAATCACAAAGATAGCCTAGTATGAACAAAACTGACACCATCAGAGGGCAGAGCTATTGAGATCTTTAGATTCATAATCACCATACATTCTATTACTTGAAGTTTCTAAAGAGTAGACTATTCTTTGAATTAAAATCTTCCTTCTCTTCTACTTTTGATAAGTAAATCTAACCTGATGACTACCCAAGGACAATAATATCTGTGCACCGGGTACCCTCCTCTAGCTTTTTGGCACCCATCCTAATAGTCTTTCTGTCTCTCTGTCTAGTTTACATCTGAGCTTTGAGGACAGCCTCTCTCCCTTTCCTTCCTCTATTATCCCCCAGTCTTTAAACACTTACCAGCTCTCCATCTGATAGAGGGAAATTGAGCTTGGTTACATTCAGAATTATTGATGTGCTTTTGATATGTCCAAAATGGATGTAAATGTGCCGTACGTCTGCAAAGAAAATTAAATACTCGGATGATACAGTTAAGTAGAAATTATATTAGTATGTCATCATGTTTGATAACTGAGCCATGTTAACTGTTATTATAAGATATCAAAAATCATTATTCTTTTCTTACAAAAGGCTGTTGTTATACGCCTTTCCAGATTTCATGTATCTTAAGTTCCTAACCTTGCATATTATTATCACTATTACCTAAAAAATGAGAGCCAAAAATTGATGGATGTGGAAGACATTTACTTAGATACATCCAAAAGCAGAGATGAACAGACAGAGGCAATTTTGGGAACAAACGTCTGTATCTTTATTGATACAATAGTTTCTTGATATAAAAAGGCTGATCAAAGAATTAAGTCATTTGAGGTCATGATTTCCATTTCCCCTGCCCATAGATTGGAGATGAAACAGCAAGGAGAAAAACAGTACTGGAACAGAATTAGGAGGCCTGGGTCCTAAGTCTGACTTTATGACCAATTAGTTCTATAGCATTGGGAAAATAATTTATATTCTGTTGAATTCAGTTTCCTCATTTGCAAAATAAATGGGTTGGGCTGAATAATCCCTAAAGTCACCCCTGGTGTTAAGGCTTTAAAATGGACATGAATCACTATATACACATATAGTGATTATATACATGGTTATATATATATATGATTAAGACTCTCATTTCCTTTTTTACAGAAATTCCAGATAAAGACTCTTCTGCAACGATAAAGCCAGCTAACAATGAGAAGGCAAGTAACCAATAACATTTTTCAATTTTTCCAAATGCACGATAAACAAAACTCTATGCAGATGTTTATGGTTTCAGAGAAATATCTCTAGCCTGTGAGGTACAGAAATGGTGCAGCAGAAAA
This sequence comes from Tursiops truncatus, assembly GCF_011762595.2. Lineage (NCBI taxonomy): Eukaryota > Metazoa > Chordata > Mammalia > Artiodactyla > Delphinidae > Tursiops > Tursiops truncatus. Next base: position 12,609,012 of record NC_047049.1, read on the forward strand.
AAGTTAGGTATCTGTCTCTTAGTCAAACTAAACCCACAAATAAAAGTAGATTGACGTAAATGATAGAAATCTTGGAGCTATCTGTTCAGAAAGCCCTGGCAGGAAGAAGCAGGAACTAAGTGTGCTTTCCCCAGAGGGTCCTTTGCAACAACAGTGGAGAGTTTGCCTTAAGAAATCACTTTTATGCTTCCAAAGTAGTTTAAATAACCAAGTGAAAATATACAGAAGTGCTCTGGCTGCTGAGAGAAATTCTTATTCCACACTGAATGATCCACGGACTCAATTCCTCACTGCAAATGGAAAATCCTTTGTTCTTTAGAGCCTTAGAGAAAGTAAAGAGAATCACACCAGCCAATAAGCACATTAAAGTGACATGGATTTTCCTTTTGAAGTAAAATGTACATAAGAACTTGTGTGATATACCCAGATTTGCTGCTGCTGCAGTAATTTCTATTCAATGCCCTAAAAATGATGAGATGTGCTCCTTCTTATTGGAGAAATGTTGAAAATTTACCCATCATTGTTGGTCTTTCCTCTTTTTCTATAATCTTGGACTCAACTAGGCTGCTAAAAGCCTCACTAAGATTTTTCTATTGGAAGGTGCCAGAGTCGCATCAAGAATTAACCCTGGGATTTAAAAGCTCTAGTCACATTCATTTGCACTTCCTGCCTTGCAAGAATATGAGTGGAAGGGGAGACGAGGTAAACCTTCCCAAGAGTCCCAAGGACTAACTGACTTCGTGAGTTGCTTAGTGAATTGAATAGGGGTGTCATGTAGGGAGAGGGAACCAGACAGGAAGAAGACAGTTTGGAAGCACAAGCTCTATCAGAGGCATCACCATGGTAGGTCAGCAATCACGTTCTCCTCCGAGATGACCAATAAGCTCTCAGACTCAAGGAATGCCCCCCAGCCTAACAGGGCATAGCGTTTGCCTCTTACCAGATGATGGCTCTTGAGCCAATGTGTTAAATTTTTGACAAAAATGTAGCTTTGCAAGGCACGCAGGCTGACTTTGTACTTCTGAACAATGCCAAAGATGAGGAAATAGTCCTGGAGTAAAAATACAAGATGGATTTGTTCCAAGGTGGTAGATCATTTGAAGACAGTGACATAAAAGGATCTGCCATGGCTTATCATATCTATCATCTACTAGTGGCTTCTGGAAAACGTTAAGTTATAGGATCTCAGATTTTCTCTTCTATTTTTAATTTTTAAAACAAAATTTTTTGATTATCCTTATTAAAGTTCAATAATTAGTATCTTAAGGAATTGTTACCACAGGCAATAGGGAGAAATGAATAATTAGCCTGTTTAGAGAAGTGATATTAGACAATCTGGGTGATACAGGAAAAGAATATGTTCCCCTTAACAGTAGGAGACTTTGTCCAATTTAGTCATCTAATTACATCACATTTTAGTCAGAAAGTGGTAAGAGTTATTTTGGAAGCCTTGCCATCTTTGCTCCTTGCAATTGGAACTGTAGTCTTGGTATGTACAAAGATGTAATATCCACAGGTTTTAGTCTACCTTCTTTTCTTTGAAAACATTAAGATTATAAGCTGCTATACAATAAAGTTTGCCAAAAGTTCTGTATAAAAAGTAGTTCTACGTCATATGGCAGTTCTATTTTTAGTTTTTTAAGGAACCTCCATACTATTCTCCATATGCCAATTTACATTTCTATGCCTGGAGAAAACTATAATTCAGAAACTTACATGCACCCCAATGTTAACTGCAGCACTGTTTACAAGGGTCAGGACATGGAAGCAATCTAATGTCCATCAACAGAGGAATGGATAAAGAAGATGTGGTACATATACACAATGGAATATTACTCAGCCATAAAAAAGAACAAAATAATGCCATTTGCAGCAACATGGATAGACCTAAGATTGCCACACTGAGTGAAGTAAGTCAGACACAGAAAGACAAATGTCATATGACATTGTTTATATGTGGAATCTAAAAAAATAGGGTGCGAATGAACTTACTTACAAAACAGAAGTAGAGTCACGAATGTGGAAAACAAACTTATGGTTACCAGGGGATGGGGGGGAGGGATAAATTGGGAGATTGGGATTGACATATACACACTACTGTATATAAAATAGGAAACTAGTAAGAACCTGCTGCATAGCACAGGGAACTCTTATCAATACTCTGTAATGGCCTATGTGGGAAAAGAATCTTAAAAAAAACTGGAGAGATATATATATATATATATATATACATATATATATATAACTGATTCACTTTGCTGTACCCCTGAAACTAACACAACATTGTAAATCAACTATACTCCAATAAAAATTTTAAAAAATAAAAAAGTAGTTCCGCAAGTCAAATTATTCTAAATGAAACAACTAATCATTGCTCCTTAAACAAAACCTAACAATTCTTGCCCTCCGGCCCTTGTTTAGGCTGTTTCTTCCACCCAGGCTGCCCTCTTGATATTGCTGGCTGCATAAACTAATCACAGTATTGTTTAATCCAGCAATGATTTACTGAAACCATATTATGTACAAGACATAGTTCTAGGTGGTGGATGATGAACAAAACCAGACAAAAATAGCTACCCTCATGGAGTTTCCATGTTGGTGGAAAAAATGGATAATATCAAGTTGAAATGGAAATAGCTAGATGAGGCTTGGTGAGAGGAAGTTCATCCATTTGTCCCATGTTTAGGATCCATCTCGGCCACCATGTCCCCCGCCCCATCCCCATTTCACTCACACCTTGCACCAGCACTAGGTGGCCAAGGAAAAGAACTGCCTGGCAGGCACAGGTCCAGCTTTTTGTCAGCCCAGGCACTGGCTCTTTTCTCTGTAGTGAATTCTCTCTGGGGCTCATCACTGTGAGACACAAGGATGCTTTTTCCCCTTTTCCAAAGGTCCATCCACATGCCCCTTCCAGATTTTTTGGCCTCCTGTATTTTAATCTTAGTCATTCTAGGCTCCTGACCAAATAGTGAAACCATTTGTTTCTGCCCACAAATTTGTGCCTATCCATTCTTTAGGTCAATTCTGCCTCCATACATACTGAACTATCAAGCATACTGCTCACAGCTGTGCCTACTAGAAGGCCTTTCCTTCTCCACTGACTTTAGGGCCGCCCTTGACTGGGGCAGTAGTCCTTTTTAGGCTAACAGCAACATATCATGCCAAGCCATCTGTGAACTAAGCCTAAATTTTTTCCTGTAAGTAGGTTATACCTTTCTACTTCCACCCCATGATGTCATAGGTATGAGTTGAAGGAGAGGTGTTGGTGCAACAAAGGTAAATGCCATGGACATCTGGACTATTTATATAATCTACTTGTGTCTTCTTGACACAATTCCAAATGTACCCTTTCAACACAATGGATTGCCACTGTGCCTACCCACCTCTATGACACAGAGGACCCAGATTATGGTGGACAATTCCACCTGCACAGTCACTTTGATGTCCCACAGTCAAGTTCTCAGTATTACTAGGGCCAAGAAACATCAGGGGCTAATTTACAAATGACAAATGGTTCTCTGTCATAAGAGGCAGCACTCCAGAACTGTAGAGAGCTACGATGTGACCCTCCAAAGGACTTTCCAGAGATGATGCAGAGCGTCCTTACACATGACAGAAGCCACCTTCAGAATACGTTTCATCATGTGGGCCAAGCTACAGATCAGCTGCACCATTGTTAGGACCTTAGTGAGGGGCAGTAAATTCCCAGTCCTCTCCAGCTCTCATCACCTACAGGTCAAGCAGTCTTCTGTAACCCAAGGACCATCCTCCAAAGAAGAACTTCAGATGCTGGGTTTTCAAAGAAAAAGCACACTAAGATGCGAGAGGGACTGCACAAAAGAGGGACGAAGAGAACTGAGGGGATCAGAGGGGAGCCCAACATTATCCACCATGTCCACTGTATTCACCAAGGTCCGTCATATTTTGCCAGACAGACGAAATGTACAGGGGTATAATGGAGACCACTAGCCCTGTGACCTGAGGTCTTTGCAGGTGATCCTAGCAACTCCCCCGAGACGTAGTATTACTTCTGATGTACTGTTTGCTATTTTAGCAGTTTGCCTAGCCTGTACCCACTAGAAGCCAGTGACATCCCGTTCCATCCCTCCCCCAGTTATTACAACCAAAAATGTCTTTAGACACGGCCAAATATCCTTTGGGGTCTCCAGTTGAAAACAACTGTTCTAGAGGACGCAGCCTCCTTTTAATCAAAGCTCTCTGTGTCTGTGAACTGACTTAGATCTGGAATTCGGGTGAGGGACCATGATTTTCCAAAGCAGTGGCTGATATCAGCTTTCTGCTTGCCAGCTCACTGTTTTGAACTATTATTTTTATATCGGCCATGTAACTGACTAGTTGATCTTTCACATATTGCCACAGGTTCCTGTAAGGCCAAGGCATCCTGACTGCCACTCCAGCCTTTCAGCTCATGTTAGTAATCACATCTATCTCGTCTATATTGACCAAGGGCCTCTGCCAGTCCAGATTTCCATGGTTCTCCGGGAGTTCAGTTCCATGAAGCATCTCCCACCATCCTTCCAGCCTGAAATGGTTAAATGCTTTTCCTGAGTGAACAGTTTAGAGATGTACGTCATAAGGCTCTCATGAAGGTCCTGCAGGATTGAGGTATCCAGAGTGTTTCTTCCCTCCTTCCCTGTTTTACTGTCCTTGTCCCTTACTCCCAATTCCTGGGGATCACATTTCAAAATAAACTACCTAGATATAGACCTTGGTTTTTAGGGTCATTTTTTGAGGAGTCCAGGCTGACTCTTGTTATCAAGAGCGACCCTAGGAAGCAGGCCCTCTGGGTAGGATATTAAAGCTGGATCACCCACCAAGCATATGATATGATAATAAGAATCCCATTGCTAGTGGTAAGTGGGGTGGTGATAACCCCTGGCATGTAGACATAGGTGAAAAGTATCTGTGACACTTGAATGTTCTGGGGGCAATAGTAATTATGTGGATTATGGAGTGGACAGGCTTTTGTTAAAGTTTTTAGAAATCTGGGGAAGGGGGGAAACAATGAGCTCAGATCACCAACTCTCAACTTAAGGCATGCAGTGAAATCCTGAAGGACACCTGGCACATTAAGAAGCTCTACATCTTCAACAGCCACAGAAGAGGCTGCTGAAAATTAGACCTAGGATCTGTTTGTGATGGGACAGAGCTATAAAGGAACCTGTTTTGGCTGTGCATTTAGGCTTGTTTATAGCTCTGCTTCATATCAAGAATCTTAACCTCAACTCCTTTAAAGAAGAGACTGAAACAAAGGTTCATCATTGGTGGTTTGTTTTGGAATATGAACCCCATAAAGCAGGAGTAAGGGATAAGTTCAGGAAAACACAGGCGGAGGGAAAAAACACTCTGCATGGCTCTATCTGGTAGGACTTTCACAAACGTCTTATGAAATGCATCTCCAAACTGTCTGCTCGGGGAAGAATGGAGAAAGCATTTACCCATTGGCTTCTATCCCTGATTGATCAAGGACTGCTCCAAGGAATGTGAACTCCCCCAAATTTCTGGATCATGCATGAGTTAGTTCCACCTGCATCTTATAAGATGTCCCATTCCATGGTGTCAGAGAAGCCCCAGGGCAGAAAGCAAGAGAGGCAACACAGCTTGCACATCTGCAAAGCTGGTTGAAGGCTTCATGTAACTGTTCCCCAGAGCAATAGCTAGAGTAAGAAGTGGGGCCCATATAGTTTTAAAGTAATGCACAATATATACGTGATAAAGCTAGAAAAGGCAGCTTTTCAGGGAACAGGAAATGATCCATTGTGTCAGATGCCATTAATAAGTAGGATGAGAACTGACTTTCAGCAACATTGAAGGTCACGATGACCTTGACAGTTCTAATGGAGTGGTGGCGGGCAAAGCCTGATTCGTTCACCTAGACTCAGCTCCTCTTTGATATTTCAGGCTACAAAAATGTAAGTCACAAAACAGATCTTCCTCAATTTCTGCCGTGTAACTTTGAAATCTACCTTGGCCACCAGTCTTGGCTACTTCCCTTTAGATGCAAGGGAAGAGGCAGTCTCTTCCTGCCTAAGGGTTATCCTGTTCTCTCCCAGCCTTTTAGGTCTCTTCATTATTCACTTTTCTTTCTAGATATTCAATATCTCCTTTCCCATTCAGTTTTTCCCATCCTGGAGCAACCACAGAGTCTGGCCTATTCACTAAACAATGCCCAGAGTCTAGAACAAGCCTTGATACACAGTAGACCCTAAATATATATTTGTTGAATGATCAGATAAATGAATTTTAACCACTTCTTTACCTGTATTTTGCTCACAGTAGTCCCTGACTACGGACATGTGTAAATCAATCAGTGTATAAATGAGTGAATATTTTCTTGGTTACCCCAGCTGGAAGAAATCTCTCTTTCCTCTGAACTCATATGTAACACCTCTTTCAATGTCAACACATTATTCTGTCTTTAATTCATTTTGATATGCATCTCTCTTACTGACTATAAACTCCTTGAGCTCAAGAGCAGCATCTCTTTTATCTTTATTTCCCACCTAACATATATTACCAGACATTACAGAGAGCAGTACTTCAATAGATATTTGGTGATTGACTGTATGAATGAATGAATAAACAAGTGACTAAAAAGGACAAAATCTGACAACTTGTAAACTTCTACATGCTTAAGACTATTGAATCCTTTCATACTTGTCCCAGATCTGCTACAGCTCTCCACCAAATCCACCACTTGAGGTTTCAGAGGCTCAAAAAACTTCATTTCTTCCCTCTGAGCAGTGGCTACAAGAAGCAGCAAGTAGCAAAACACTCATGACACCCATGGGCCTACTGGACTCTTTTTCTTGGCCACTAACTCAATTTGGTATCGTTTAGCACATTACAAGATTGTTCAAGAGTACTATAAAAGATGTCAGACACCATCAGAAAACACTTCAGAAAATCATTGCCTTGTAGCTGGATCAAAAGGTGAACTCCTGGAAACTAGCAATGCTAGAAAAACAGAATAAATCATTTTTCTTCTCTACCTCTTAGAGATTTGCACCTTTGCAAATGGTGCAAAAATATGAAATATGAATATTTTTCATATGAAATATATTTCATATGAAAAATATTTCATATGAAAATATTTCATATGAAATAATATGGAATATTTTGGAAATATGAATATTTTGGAATATTTCATATTTTGGAAATATGAAATAATATGGAAAAATATTTCATATGAAAAATATTTCATATGAAATATGAAATAATATGGAATGGCCATATTTTCTGAAATTTGAAGCTTCTGTAGTATATTTATAAAGCATTTGTGCAATAATAAAACATCTACCTGATTGAAGAGGAATAATCCTGGGTTCTCACTCCTCTTTGCAATTATTTTGGCCTATTTTCAGGTCATTTTATTTATTCAGGTCAATTATTCAGGTTGTTTTATTCTGATGCCATTTTCAAAACGTTAATGTAATGACAATCATGTTTATCCAAATTATCATCAACGTCATCATCATCCTCTTGAATTTTCAATAAACTTTATTGAATGAAAATATTTTAAGTTGACTTTAAAAAGCAAGGAGGTAAATGTTTAACTGCTTTAAGCAAATTAATTCAGGCAAAATGCAAGGCTCAGAATGGTGATACTTTTATTTATTTTTCTTTCTATCTCAGAAGAGAGTTGCAAGAACAGTTTGGTCAGAGTTCTTATGTGAAAGTTAGTGCACCCCAATTTTTAAAAAAATTTATTTATTTAATTAATTTATTTCTTTTTGGCTGCATTGGGTGCTTGTTGCTGCACACGGGCTTTCTCTAGTTGCGGCGAGCGGGGGCTACTCTTCGTTGTGGAGTGCCGGCTTCTCACTGCGGTGGCTTCTCTTGTTGTGGAGCACAGGCTCTAGAGCACAGGCTCAGTAGTTGTGGCGCACGGGCTCAGCTGCTCCGTGGCATGTGGGATCTCCCCGGACCAGAGCTCGAACCTGTGTCCCCTGCATTGGCAGGCGGATTCTTAACCACTGTGCCACCAGGGAAGCCCTGTGCACCCCAATTTTAACCCATTTATTTCTTGGAGTCTCCAGTTGCTTCCTGCTGTCTACCCCTTGCCTCATGAACTGGTATTTGTGGTTGAGATGACCTCACCTCAGCCTGTCAGTTAACTCACACTAACTTGTGAATAGATTCAGCCAGCATACAACAGTATATGTGTCTGCAGCAACTCCTCTTACTAAAGACACACCAAAGCTGGGCTTTCTTAAAGGAGTGTGGGAAAAGGAAATGAGATGTGTGAAAAATTAGGACTTTTTTTTCCGGTCATTTTTATAGCTTGAACGTGGTTTATCTGAAATTCTGTGAACTTGATATGCTATTGTCTTCATGCATCCAGGCTGCAGAGTTCAAAAAGAGATGGTTTGTTTGAAATTATGGCACCAAAATGTGTTTCCACTTAGGATTTTACAAAACAAATGCTTTGGAGATTTGGAGAAGGGTACGGCAAAGAAAGAAAGAACTTTCAAATTTTATTTTAACATTCAGTTCTCTGTGCTAGAGGAATTCGGTCCCAGTACACTATGACAATCGCATCTGTCAAGCCCCTTTCGGATTCATCTCAGTCTTGAACGCAACATTAAAAAATGTCCATGAGGGTTTTTTTCCTCTGAAAAATGAATGTGCTTTGCTGTGGAGATGCCCCTTAAAACATTGTTACTTTCTTGAAATGTTACTAGACCGAAATATATTATGAACTATACCTTGGACTCCCTTGTTCAAAAAATGTAAAACTACAGAATTAATCAGCTAAACAAAAATGTATTTCCAAGTGGACAGTTTTGTCTGAAGATCTTTTTTTCCTACTTTATATTGAATGACCTGCAATGTATCAGGTAAGGAACGTGTGTGATTGTGCGGTGTGTGTCTGAGGGGTGCTTTGTTGTGACTGATATTTTCTGCCTTCCCTGGACCTGTATGAAACAGGATTCATTCATTCATTACTCTACCTTCACACCATTCACAGAGGGACTAATGGAGGGCACAGAGACCTGGCAGAATGTTTAAGAGGGAGAGGTGACCAGGGGACTCGTGCAATTTGAAAAAGTCAGTTCTGCTAGGAATACACACCCATAATCTTCTGAATCACTCCCTTACACTGTTAAGCTTCAAAAGGCTGAAAGATAAACACACAAACAGAAACTCTTTATAGGAATAAATGTCCTAAACTTGTCATTCGTATATGATCTTCAGAATTTTGGCATATTCAAGCATCCTGTTAGTTCCTTGATCCTCATTAACAAATTTAATCTCTCTTTTTTTTTTTTTTTTTTTTTGCGGTACGCGGGCCTCTCGCTGTTGTGGCCTCTCCCGCTGCGGAGCACAGGCTCCAGACGCGCAGGCTCAGCGGCCATGGCTCACGGGCCCAGCCGCTCCGCAGCATGTGGGATCTTCGCGGACCGGGGCACAAACCCGTGTCCCCTGCATCGGCAGGCGGACTCTCAACCACTGCGCCACTAGGGAAGCCCCTAATCTTTTTTTTTTAAAGAAAACTTAAATTTATTTTGCTAAGGGGAAATTTCTTTCACTACCATCCATAGATGTGCTGCTCACATATATATTTTTATATTTCTGTGTTTTTATATATTATGTTATAATCTATAAATATCTAATAATAATATTTATATATTATAGTTACATGCGATATATATTTTTCTGAAACATTACATATTAAGTATATAAATGTTCTAGAAAAAATTTTGTGATTTGAAAGCATCTCATTTTGGGAAGCACTGTTTTGAAGTATCCAAAAGTAGAAAGATTTTGAAAAGAAAATCAAAAGTTTTAGGTGAGGAAGCCAACAGGATCCCGCGTGCGGGGGAGCCTCTTGTGGACGCCGCCCTTGTTTTGCTTGCTGGCTCCCTTCTCTTTCTTTTTGTTCCCTCTGTCATGAATTTTTCCAGCATTCCTTCCAACAACCGTGTTTTCCCCTCCTTCTATCCCTTACCTCACAGAGGTTACTCATAATCTGTGTTTCCCCCGGCCAAAAAAAAAACAGGCGTGAAACAGTCGCATACCCAAAGGAGAGTAAGCAGACTGTTACATAAAGACTTTATTTCACTGTTGAGAAAAAGATCCCCAAATCCTACTCAACGTCCAGTCTTCCATGATATTGTGCGTGTTAGTTACATGTGCTTTTCAACATATTGGAAGCATGAAACCATATTGTAAAATTAGAGTTGACTCTTTTTTAATATATTCACTGCAATAATAAATTAAGGCAAACCTTTTTCTTTTTAGACAGCGATAAGAAGTCCATCTTGTTAACAACAAAAAAATTAAAGCTATCTTTTATCTCTGAGAAATTAACCTTCCATTTCACTTCATTTGGGTGCATAGAAAGCTAGAGCTCGACTTAGAAATATGGCATTTCTCAGATACTAATACAGAAAAATTAAAAGTGAGTATCATTTATTCCCTTTAGTTTTCTTAATTTAGCTAGACAAAGGCTGCATGACAAAATGGGGATTCTTTTTGTTTCGATTTGATTTGTTTTTAAGATGAAGATTATACCTAAAAGATATGTCAAAAACAAGTAGTTTTAAAGCGTTTTAAACTTAGTACATTTAAACGTAACGTTTATTTTGTTTAGCAAGCTTGTTGACACTGATGATTTTATGCATAATAGAGGAGGTTTTAGTAGGATACAAGGATCCTGTTTTAAATAAACCCTAAATATAATAGTCTGCTCATACAAAAATCCTGATTCAGGCAAAAGACAACTGACTCTACCCATGCTGGTCCTCAGTTTCCTCATTTGTAAAAGGAGTGGGTCCACTGAAAGGGTCTCCAAGCCCCTTTTAGCTCTAAAAGTTTATAATTCTGAGCTCCTATATTTTTCAAAGATATCAAATATTATATGTTAGTGTTGAGCAGATTATTAAAGAAGCAAAGACAAATTAAAATACTAGAAAAATTATGTACCTATTAATTCACTAATGAATTGTGGACCCTACACTAAATATTTATATAGTCACAATTTTCTGCCTTAAAATGATTTCAAGTCCAGTGACTAGCTCAGTTAAGTGTCATTTTTAAATTTGTAATAAAACATAGTAACTATTCAATGTTGTCACTTACCAAAATTGCATTCTGTGGACAAAAAATTAATGAGTTAAATTGTAGCCACGTCATATGTCTTATTTCAGGGCTTGATTCCAGTCTGAGACAGATACATATGGCTGCCTACCTTTAAACTCAAAAAAAAGAAAAATTGCAACTGTGTTTCTTTCTGATTTAAGGCTTTAATGTTAATATGCTGTTTTAGATGCTCCTTAAACTAAAAAACTTAGTCTACATAAAGTACAAACTATAAGTCTAAGCAGGTTATCCTGAACAAAGGCTGAGAGGGAAAGAAGTGTCATTGTTTCGGCTGATAAAGGGCAGATAAGTTGATGGGTTTCTATTTAAGGCTGGGATTTTAACACAGGCTTGGGGTGGGGTAAGGGTGACGTTGGGGTTTGTAGGAGTCCCTTAAGGTCCAAGCTGGGGCCTTGCATTTCCACTTTGGAGGTTATTTCTAAACGAGATTAAACATACTGTTATTCTACTTATTTTATGCTGTAAGTATTAATTTGTTAAATATAATCATTTAAAGTTCACTAAAGTTTATAGAAACTGATGTTGCCGTTTCTTCATTGTTTTCTTTTTTAATGTATTCAGAAACCTGGAGAAACACAAGTGACTTGATTGTGACTCTGTTATTGGCTTATGGATGTTTACACATCCGTGACCACCAGAACCCAAGTTCCACAAAAGCTTGGATGTTTGTCTGTCTCACTCACTGGAGTATCTCCAGTGCCTAGAACAGTCCCTGACACATGTAGACACTCGAACAAAATTTAAGGAATGAAGAAAGGGAATGAATATATTTTTGAATTTGTGTTCTCAAAATGTCCGTATTCTTCCTCTCAATCTCCCTCTTTCTTTCTCTCTCTCTCTCTCAGGCTTGGGGAAAACAGGCAGGGATTAATTGATAAACAATGTAATCTTTTCAGTCTTTCTACAGAATATCCCTCAAACTGTGCTCTAATCTTACCTTTAAAACCAGCAAAAAGTGAAATAGCAAATCCCAGGAAAGTTAGGCAGCAGCAATAAAAAGCCCGAATAGGGATTCCCTGGTGGCGCAGTGGTTGAGACTCCGCCTGCTGATGCAGGGTACACAGGTTCGTGCCCCGATCCGCACATGATCCCACATGCCGCGGAGTGGCTGGGCCCGTGAGCCATGGCCGCTGAGCCTGCACGTTCGGAGCCTGTGCTCCGCAGCGGGAGAGGCCACAACAGTGAGAGGCCGGCGTACCGCGAAAGAAAAAAAAAAAAGCCCAAATAAACGCTGAAGCATTTTTTTTTCCTCAACTTGACCAGTTAACTCTCAAACTCTCTCTCACTCAAGGCTGCTTATATTGGGCAGAAGAAAACGAATGACTGAATGAATGAATAAGGTTGGGGAAAACTATTTTATCTCCTCTTTGGAAACATATTATAGTAATAATAGTTAATATATACAAGGTGTTTATGTCAGGTTCTGTTCCAAGGGCTTCATATATATCAGCTCAAGTGGTTCTCAAAATTGCCCTGAGGGATAGACCCTACTTATAGTTCTATTTTGCAGATGAAGAAACTGAGGTGCAGAAAGATTGAGGGACTTAAGTCTTAGTGGTGGAGTCAGGAGTCAAAGCCAGCAGGAGTTCCAGTGTTCAGACTCTTCACTGCTTTGACCTACTGCCTCTGAGACTCGGCAAAGAAATGTCTTTAGCTTTCTTTAACCCAGTGTTCCCAAACTTGTGTCACCACGACGTACCAATCAATATGTTTAGAATAAAACATGGCAAACACTGAAGCAGAATGTTTCTTTGGTTCCTTACAAGTCAAAATGTTGTAATAGGAAAATGAGCTATGATCATAAATGTTCCCCTAATTTCAGGAGGAAGTGAACATGGATTGAGCTTCAATTCTCATCCTTCCCATGCCATGTAACTCACTTATCAAACAAGGGAAGGAGGCGAGATAGTCTTTGCCATCTCTTAAAAATAAAACTTAACTCCTTTGATTGCTATTCATGAGATACAAACCAAATAGAACTATTCAAAAAGTGCCTCGCTGGCAAAACAACGTGACAGATGAAACCATGAAGTTCATGATGAAAGAATGCTAAGAAATGTTTAGTTCTTCAAAGTAATTGAAACCTGGGCTTTACCATGTAACCATGAGCCATTCCAGCTGCCAGAATCCTTCTCAGAGCCACCAGAGAGATCTAAATGGGCCCCACTGTAAAAAGTCGAATGAACAACACTGCTTGTTTGCACACGCCTGCATATGACCGTAAGTGGGGGAAGTACGTTTGGCTAGGTAAGAATGTATTTTTTTTAGGAGACTACAGAAGATGAGCTTGTCCCTTGAGAGGCGCGCAGGCTAGGTCTGCCACATGAAACAGGAGTTTGAGCATCTTTAGCTGTATTTTGAATCCCTATTCCCATCCACTGAGATTAAGTTTAAGGTGGGGAAGAGTGCAGGTGGGAATGATGGGAGAGTAAGTCCCACAGGTAGCAGAAGAAGCTGCCAAGTAACTCCCTCTTCGTGCCCAGTCATCTGAGACAGCCATCAATGCCAGCTTTGTCCTCAATGAGAGCTTTGGCCAAGCAAAGGCCTCTTGCAACACATGGACAGCTTTGGTTGACTTTCATCACTACTCACTGCTGGATGGGAGTCAATATGCTCTCAAAAGGAAAGGGTTTGGTGAGCTGAGGCTGTCTGAGTTTTCCTCAAAGCTTTTTTTTTTTTTTTCCTTTTTAATTCTGATTCTTGCTGATCTACAGATCAGATAGTATCAGAATGCAGAATATAGGCCCTGCTTTGTAATGCTCAGCACACAAGCTATACTGTCAATCCTACTATTTGAAATAATGAGTAGAGGAAAACTGTTTTTAAATTATTTCACTACTAAGCTCTAAGGTTTATTTTACTAAATATCATGTTTAATGTTATAAGTTGACATAATGACTGCAAGGAATCACACGCACAACCATCCGCACAGTCTTCCAAAGTTAAAGGTACAATGTGAGATATATCATTGGAATCCATAATGGAATCTTTGAATGGTTCAATGCATGGCTTGAATTAATAAAAACATAGGGAAATTATTCTTTAAAACCATGAATTCACAACTACAAAGCCTATTTTTGCTTTGCTATTATTAATACAATAAGAGGTTTGACTTTGACCTTGGAATCATAAACGTGGAAAACATTAACAGTATTATATTGACATGTTCTGAGCCTCTCTTTTTCTGTATTAAACTGAGGCTTCTGATAAGTTTGGTGGAGTCACTGTGGCACCAAATAAAACTAAACAATTCATACAGACTAAGATCAAGGAGGTCTAGTGAACCGAAAGATTCCAGCTCCTCGATAAAAGGAGGTCTGTTTGAAACCATTGGCAATTATTAATGTTTTAAAACTTTAATTTAAGAAATCATTCTTTGTAAGAATAAATATTAACCTTTTGGAAAATCCGTCCTTTATAATAAGATATATAGCAGGGTTTTCAAAGGTATTTCAGACTCATGTTGATAAAAATATCTTCGTATTATTAACTTAGCTTTTTCCCTTTAGCCATGATACTTTTAAACTGTTTAAGAACTAATTGGAAGGCTGCAGTGTTCTTTAATGTAATAGCACATCCCTTATAATAAAATAAGACACCTTTTAAGATGTTATGATTTTTTCCTAGAAGTATTTAATACTTAAGGTTGGGTTTTGACAACATAAAATAAAACGAGATTTTTGTCCTCCAGGTTGTCAGTTAGTCTCCTCTGGGGTAATAGAGTGGCAGTTGGTTGCAGGCTGTGCGTTTTGCAAGGCTGCTCTGTACCTTTGCAAAAGGAAAACTGCATGTGGTGTCACAGCTTGCAAAGGAAGACACAATGCTGTTTTTCTCTTGCTTTTCAACCTAAATAGGCCAATAGCCATGAATCAGGCTTGGGATGGAACATATTCCAGAGATAGGTATATAACAAAGAGAAGGGGGCTTCCCTGGTGGCGCAGTGGTTAAGAATCCGCCTGCCAATGCAGGGGTCACGGGTTCGAGTCCTGGTCCGGGAAGATCCCATATGCCGTGGAGCAACTCAGCCCGTGCGCCACAACTACTGAGCCTGTGCTCCAGAGCCCGTGAGCCACAACTCCTGAAGCCCGGGGAACTCAGAGTCCGTGCTCTGCAACAAGAGAATCCACCACCATGAGAAGCCCACACACCGCAATGAAGAGTAGCCCCCGCTCACCGCAACTGGAGAAAGCCCGTGCACAGCAACAAAGACCCAATGCAGCCAAAAATAAATAAATAAAGTAAATAAAATTTTTTTTAAATGTTATAAAAAAACAAAGAGAAGTAGCTAGGAAGCCATTGTCACTGGTCATCTGGTCACGATATCTCGAGCAAAGTATCCAGTACTAGCTTTCCCCAAATAGGATAACAGGCTGAAGGCTTGGTTTGAAGCCTATCGTAGCCTCAAAAGAGCTTGCGTGAATCCAAGTGCCTATAAATATTGCTGACTACACCTCAATGGTTCTTTAGACTTCACGTTTTCTTAGACTTCCTGCAGAAATTACCACTTTGGGAAAGTTGGCAGGATGAACCACATTTCTGTACATAATTTTTGTCAGAAAAAAGGCAAAAAAAAAAAATGAGCTTTAAGAGGATATTTTCTTTTTGCTTTTCCAGAATTTACTACATTTATTTCATAATTCTGAAATCAAAAGAGTCACTGATCCTTATGTGATTATTACATGCCATCAGAATGTATCACATGTTAACATTTTGCCATCATTCACAGGATTCTATAAAAAGAAAGTGTTTTTACAAGTGACAGTTAAAAATGAAAATATCTCTGTGGAAATGAATATAAATAATTTAGAAATACAAAAGCCACAAAACAGATGACAAAGGAAAAGATCAACAGACTTGACTACATAATTATTTAAAACATGAATATGACAAAAGCCACCAAGACAAGTACACAAGGAGAAAATATCAGCTACATAAAATCAACACAATAACATCTAGAATACAGAGAAACTACTATTCAGTAAGAAACTCTTATTATTGGCCAGTTCACAAAGATATATGTTTCAAGGATGGAATTTTTTTTATAATAGCATAAAACTGGAAACAAGTATCCATCATTAGGAGGACCATTAAAAAATTAAAGCAATAAAAAATAATGAAGTCTATAAGAGGATATTTTCTTTCCAGCCTGGTCAAAATATATGCAATTTAAAAATAAACTGTAGTGCTGTGTACAAAACTGTAGTGCTGTGTACACATTATCAAAATGGGTTTTTGAGCCTGTTTGGTCTTTAATCACGTTACAGAGGCAGCACTCCATCAAGAGAAGATGAGAGTGGAATCCACTTTTTAGCTGAAAATGTTAGTAAATGTTGGTTTCTTAACAGTTAAGCTAAGCTGTCTCAAAACAACAACAAAAAAAGCAATTTGGATTCATCTCCTCAATCTCAAAAAGGATGTGCTTTCATCCCAAATGTGTGTATATTTATGGTAATTGATGTGTTCTATTGATTAACTTGACAACTGTTAATGGGCCCCATGTTACCAGGATAATCTGACTCCTTTTGAACCCCCCCAAATGGAGATATTTTCAAACATCTTGGGTTACAGTTGATGTCAGTTTTTGGTGTCCTTTAGAATAGCTTTAGTATATCCAAAAAACTGTTTCTCAATTTATTTTGGTTTAAACCACTGGCATTCAATTTACCTAAGGAAAACATTATACTTAAGGTTGGGTTGTGGCAACACAAATGAAATGGGATTTTTGTCTTCCAGATCGTCAGTTAGACTCTTCTGCATCAATAGACTTTAAGGGTAGCTCACAAATCTCTTTAGTTTATGTATAAGTATAGGAAATATTAAGTTTCTAAAGGGGTTTTGAATAATGTTTGGTTTCATTAGTTAAAAACCTTCAAACATTTTAAACTTTGTTTTTACATTTAATATATTATATTTTCATTTTAAGTACTTCAATTATCTGAACTACAGAAAGCCCAATATATACGTATATAGCTTTTATATATTTAGTACATTAAAGACACAGTGACACTAAAGTTCTCTTAAATGATACAATATTGTATATGAGTTTAGTAAGATTTCATTTGAAAAACTCTAGTCAAAATAAAATGACCAATTACACTAAATTGAAGAGTGTCGAGGATGCAGGACTTTCAGTTTTAAAACAAAGACAGTCTTGAGTAAAACCAGGACAAGTTGGTCACCCTGAGTAAAAATCACAATTACAATTTTCAATTGAAATTATAAGACTGTCATTCCAAATAGGCCAAATACATAAAATGACAAATCTGAATGACCCCCTTCATAGCCCCCAAACATTAATACTTCAATTTTAATCATTGTAATCCTTTCTATACTTAAAAAAAACTTTTACCCACTGAAGGAAGCTTGTTGCCATACCAAGTAATGTAGGTTACTTGTGAACAGAGATTTTGGCCTAAACGGGGACTGGAATTTTGTTAAAGACTCTGATGACTCTTACTGAATCTTGTTTTATGGTTGAAATATCATGGGCTTCAAATCGTAAAGGTGAGCTCAACATCACTAATCATTAGGGAAATGCAAATAAAAACCACAATTAGATATACTTCACATCCACTATGATGGCTAGTGTCAAAACCAAACAAACAGAAAATAACGAGTGCTGGCAAGAATGGGAAGAAATTGGAACACTTGTGCACTGTTGGTGGGAATGTGAAATGGTGCAGCCACTATGGAAAACAGTATGGCTGTTCCTCAAAAAATTTGAAATAGAATTATACTACATGATCCAACAATTTCACTTCTGGGTACATACATAAAAGAATGGAAAGCAGGGTCTCTAAGAGATATTTGAACACCCATATTCATGGCAATATTATTCATAATAACCAAAAAGTAGAAGCAACATATGTGTCCATTAATGGATGAATGGATAAATAAAATGTGGTATATACATACAATGGAATATTATTCAGTCTTAAAAAGGAAGGAAGGTTTGATACATGCCTCAACATGGGTGGACCTTGAGGATATTATTTTAGGTGAAATAACCCAGTTATAAAAAGGACAAATATTATATGATTCTACTTATATGAGGTACTTAGAGTAGCCAAATTCATAGAGGCAAAAAGTATGAACTGTGGTTTCCAGGAGCTGGGAGTATAGGGAGATGGGAGGTTGACATTTAATGGGTATAGAGAGTTTTAGTTTTACAAGATAGAAAGAGTTCTGGAGACTAGCTTCTTAACAATTTTAATGTACTTAAGATTACTGAACTGTACACTTAAAAATGGTTGCTACGGTAAATTTTATGTTGTGTATATTTTACCACAATTAAAAAGTGTTTTTAATTATGTTAAGAATCAAAAAGTTAGATAACGACCTGCAATGATGAAGATGTGTAGAAATAAGAGCGCTCCTGCACAGCTGATGAGAAAGTAAAACAGCCTGGCAGTTCCTCAGATGACTAAACGTAGAGTTACCATATGAGGATATGTCAATAGAAACTTCCAAAACTGAAAAGCAAAGAGCAAAAACACTGAAGAAGATGGAACAGAATATTCAAGGACTGTGAACAACTACAAAAGGTGTAATATATGCATAATGGTAATACCAGAAAGAGAAGAGAGAAAGGAACAGAAGAAACTTTGGAAGCAATAATGACTATGGGGCTTCCCTAGTGGAGCAGTGGTTGAGAGTCTGCCTGCCGATGCAGGGGACGCGGGTTCGAGCCCTGGTCTGGGAAGATCCCACATGCTGCAGAGCAACTAAGCCCGTGTGCCACAACTTCTGAGCCTGCACTCTAGAGCCTGCGAGCCACAACTACTGAGGCCATGTGCCTAGAGCCTGTGCTCTGCAACAAGTGAAGCTACCGCAATGAGAAGCCTGTACACCACAATGAAGAGCAGCCCCTGCTCACCACAACTAGAGAAAAGCCCGCACACAGTAACAAAGACCCAACACAACCAAAAATAAATAAATAAATAATAAAATAAATTTTAAAAGTTATTTAAAAAAAAAAGCTAGAGATCATAGGGTGATTTAGTCTTGTGAATATACTTAATATTTGGAAAAGGAACCAAAATTTTCAGTAACTATTGGTAAAGCAATAAATGAATATAGGTGACTGTGAGACTTACGACTTTTTTTTTTTTTGTATATCTTTTTTTTTTTAACATCTTTATTGGGGTACAATTGCGAGACTTACGACTTTTAATACAGAAATGTTGTAGTTCACACTGTTATGGGCTGAATCATATCTCCAACAAATTTATAGGGAGAAGCCCTAACCCCTAGTTTGACTGTATTTAGAGATGGGGGCCTCTAAGGAGGTAATTAAGGTAAAATAAGGTCATAAGGAAGGAGTCCTAATCTAATAGGACTAGTGTCCTTACAAGAAGAGGAAGAGACCCCAGGAATGTTCACACACAGAGGAAAGGCTACGTGAGGCCAGTGACAAGGTGCCATGTGCAAGCCAGGAAGAAAGATCTCATCAGAAACCAAGTCTGCCAGAACCTTGATTTTAGATTTCCAGTCACCAGAACTATGAGAAGATAAATTTCTGTATTTAAATTACCCAGTCTGTGGTATTCTGTTATGGCAGCCCAAGCAGACTAACACAATACAAGTTTAAAAAGTTTTTTAAAAAATTTATTTATTCTATTTTTTTGGCTGCATTGGGTCTTCGTTGCTGCACCTGGGCTTTCTCTAGTTGCAGTGAGTAGGGGCTACTCTTTGTTGCAGTGCACGGGCTCTAGTCACTTGGGCTTCAGTAGTTGCAGCACGTGGGCTCAGTAGTTGTGGCTCGTGGGCTCTAGAGCGCAGGCTCAGTAGTTGTGGCGCACGGGTTGGGTTGCTCTGTGGCATGTGGGATTTTCCCAGACCAGGGCTCAAACCCGTGTCCCCTGCATTGGCAGGCAGATTCTTAACCACTGTGCCACTTTAAGGAAGCCCTAAAAAGTTTTTTATAAATTCCTTTTTTCTATTTTGACTGGCCCTTGAGCCTTCTTTTTTTTTTCTTTCGCGGTACGTGGGCCTCTCACTGCTGTGGTTTCTCCCGTTGCGGAGCACAGGCTCTGGACGCGCAGGCTCAGTGACCATGGCTCACGGGCCCAGCCGCTCCGTGGCATGTGGGATCTTCCCGGACCAGGGCATGAACCCACTGTGCCACCAGGGAAGCCTCCTTGAGGCTTTTTTAAATGTTTCTTTTTTTTTTTTTTTTTTTTGTGGTACGCGGGCCTCTCACTGTTGTGGCCTCTCCCGTTGCGGAGCACAGGCTCCGGACGTGCAGGTTCAGCGGCCATGGCCCACGGGCCCAGCCGGTCCACGGCATGTGGGATCTTCCCGGACCGGGGCACGAACCCGTGTCCCCTGCATCAGCAGGCAGACTCTCAACCACTGCGCCACCAGGGAAGCCCGAGCCTTTTTTAGATGATTTTACTAACTTCCTGTCACACAGCAACTTCAAGTTGTTATGTTTATCAACTAGAGGCCAAAATGTAATTTACAATGTGGTGGCCCCTGTATCTTCCTAGTTATTTGTTTGTTTTGGCCTTACTTTTTTCATCTTTTAGTGTTCTTTAAGGATTTGTTACCAGGTTACTCTTTCTTGCATAATTCTTTATTCATGGCTAATGTATTTTGAATTTGAAGTTCTTCTGCTCACAGTAAGTATAGTAGCCCCCTCTTTGTATCTTCACTTCACTCCTGCATGTGGATACGCTGTCCAGAGGACACGACCCCATGGTTTCTATTAGGAAGCAAGATTTCAGCAAATCACGTGGCTCAAGTGTTCAAGAGTTTATCAAAGTTTTGGTTTTAGTTCAGTTTTAGTTTTGTAGTATTTTTTTTTTCACCCTGGTCATTTGCAGTGGAATTGTCAGTGCAGTTCAGTTATAGGTCAAGTTTCAGGTGTTTAATACTTGAGACATCGAGCACTTCTCAAAAGCTTAAAACACATGCAAAATATTCATGCTGACTGACAGCGAATTAAGAGAAGTAGAGAAGGCTGGCTTGAAAATATGTTAAAATAAAAACCCATCCCATTGTTTATAAATCATAAGAAGTCAATACAATTACATTTGTAATTTGAAATACACAAGACATTTTTCTTTCTTAAAGTCAGACTATGGTAAACCTATGATATTCTGGTTTGGCTAACCACCGCAGCTGCAGAAAAACTAAAGCCAAATGAAAGTTTTGAAAGAAAAAAAAAATCCCTAAAGGTATTGCAACCATCTCATGCATCATGATTACTGATAGTATTAGACAAAGTTAATGGAAATGATTTGATTTTCAGCAAATTGCTCACTTGACAAACTGGTTTTCCAGCAAGTTGATTTTCTCCTCTCCCTTTCTGAATGTGTGTACCCATACAGAAGTTTAAGCAGTAAGGTAAATGCATTCGGTAACTGTGAGTTTTTTTTTTACTGCATTATCATCTCCATAACTAAAACAAAAGGAAACCACCTCTCTGTCAAATAACATGATACATTTGTCATCTGAAAGGACAGCCTTCAAGTTGGAAAAGTTTTTAAGCTTAATGGAGGTTACTAGTGACAAATTTAATCTCAATGGAAACATTTTTTTGTGTGTTATATACTAACTAGAAAGATCGCTTTATTCATCTGGACATTTTAAAGCACTTAGTAAAACAGCTACTTGACATTTAACATTTTTCCCTCTTGAAAACAAATTTATCTTTATAACGGTTTGAAGTGATAAATATACCGAATGGAAATGAATACTTCACATGGCACCGTTAATGGGAAATAAATAGATGTTTTAAATATTTGCTCCTAGAGGTCTCTTCTTGAACTTAAGCATAAGTTATCTAAACAGTTGAAAAAAGATTTATAGTTATGAAGAGGCCTATATGTCAAGGAAAGTTTTATGATATGTTCCATAATAAATTAGCAATAAATGGATACAGGTGACTGTGGAATTTATGACCTTTAATGCTTTAATACTGCACTAAAGAAAAACTAATTATTAAGGTCCTAAAGGGTAATATAAGAATACTATCTACAAATTGTCAAATTAAACCGTTAGTGCTAGGTATTTGAGGTAGTTGCTTTTTATGTGACTCATCCTGTGAGGCAGATATAGATAAATACAAAAAAACTCAGTGCCTTCAAGTAGTAGAACAGCAGCTGGCAGGCTTTCTAGCTGAAACTAAAGAATTACTTCTAAAATTTGTTTCTTCTGCTTAAAAATAATCATTCTTTTAGCACTTTAGTCAAGGGCTACGTCATACTGGAAAAAAAAATGATTAATTTCACTAGATCCTCTCATAGCATTTCTTGCCCCTTTCCCCCTCAAGCGCCCCACGAAGATGTCTGAACACAAGAGGTCCCATAAAAAGTTGTCTGATGGAAAAAAAAAATCAAATTTAAGCGAGTTGCAGTTTTTAGAACTGTCCTTAACGTAAGCAATTTCAATTAAAGCACCCGTTGTGGTGAAGCATCTCCACTTTCATCCTTAGTTTTTCACAAGAAAAAAAAAAAGAACTCACCCTTTTCTTCCTAATTTGAACCTCACCAGGAGGTAGATGAGTTTATTTCCTAGAGGGAAGAGGCTATTGTAAAAGTCGGCCTCTAAAGCGATCGTCCACAGTTTCCAATCTCTCACCCTTTTAATCCATTCTCCACACTAACACCAGAATGGTCTTTATTTCCAGGGGGAAAAATGTGATTATATCACATCTCTGCTTAAAATCCTTTGCCGGGCTTTGGCTGCTTAGCCCAACTCCTAAGCGAGGCAGAGGCCCTTCTGTGATTTGGTCCCCCCTGTCTCCCCGGGCTCCCTGCCTCCGGTCGGGAACGCTCGGCTCCGCGTGATGGACCACTGGCGGCGCGTGCGTGGCTTGCCTGTGATGCTCAGTGTTCTCACCCTTTGCTTCTGCTGCTTGAACAACCTTTCTCCTTATTCTTCCTTTTCTTTCAAGGACCAGCCCAAACGCCACTTCACGTGTCCTGTCATAAGAGTAACAATGGTCCTGTCAGCATCCATCGTTTTCGCAATGATTCCACTTCATCTGATCCCTTTCCTCGCATTATGGTTAATGGTCTAGGTGCCTGTCTTGTTACTCAAGTGAAAATCGTGGAAGGCAAGGATCTCGTCTTGCTTCTTTTCATTCCCAGCATCTAAGTCTATCGGGATATAATAGTGTTCAATAAAGTTTTATTGAATAAAAAGGCTGGGGATAGGGAATTGAGAGGGGGGAAGTGATCGGAGATGGATTATGAGTCTGAGACAGGGGTCAGTAAACCTTTCTTGCTTGTAAGTCCAGAGTTAAGAGAAGTCTTGGATAGAAACCAAGTTAGCCTTTGCCCAGGTTTCATCATTTCCTTAACAGGCTACTAAATAATAGCATAGAAAAGAATATACATTATCTGAGATTGAAAGATGGGGGAAAGTTAATAAGGAAATTATAACTATAATAACAAGGAAAACAGGGAGGTAAGATCTCTCAATTGGGGACACTACTGTATCACAGGGAAAAGGACTTAAAACTAAAACTAGAATCAGAAGACTGAAATGAAATCTCACTCACTCTGTGATCTAATGGAAAGTGTTTAGTTTTTCTTACTTTGTTTCCACTTCTGTGAAGATGGGGGCAATAATGGATACTTCCCAATGTTTTCAGGTGGATTAAAGGAGATAATATAAATAAAATGATGGTAATAATACCTACCATTTATTGAAGATCTGCTATTTGAAAGCCTTTGTGCTTTATATACATTACATTTAATTTCATTTTGAAAAATGTACAGTGTTTTTGTAACCACCCTGTTTATCACTTAGACATTGGTACCCTTTTCCAAACAGTCATGAGAAGTCTGACTTCCTTAGATTTTGTGATATCAGATTCTTCGTGGAGAGACGGGCTCACCGAGTGTCTTTACCTTAGACAAAAACATTCCATAAATGTTTCTAGTGTGTGCAAGCGGCTGATGTCTAGCATTTTAACCATGTGCTTCCTTAAAAAGAAGGCCAGTTATAGTCAAACTGTGAAAGAGGCAAAGATGTCTGTCATTTTCATATTTCTGTCTGTCTCTCCCTGTCCCCAATGACTGCAGTGTTTGTGCCCCAGGGTCCCCTGTGACCTGCCCAAGGACTCCATATCTGGTGCTCAAAAATGACCTCTTATCCTCCCCGCAACCTAGTAAAAGATCCAGAGAAGCTGATGAAACTAACTCACCCCATGGCCAGCTAAGCGTCTGCTTAAGTCTTTCTGGGTGGGTGTTTATAATTGTAAAGAAGTATACAAGTTAATGAATCTATTTAGTTAAGACTTCTTCACTTAAGACTAATCCAGAGGCAGATTCACTTAACTTTCAGGGCCCTTCATTTGCTTGATCCCCCTTCTAAATGAATATTTATCCAAGTCATTTATATTTAAGCCCCACAAAACTTGTAATAACCCCTAACAAGTCCTATCTAAAATGTTCCAGCACAATTCTTCTTGGCTTATGGCTTTGCCTCTGGGATTGGCTCATTTTCTTCTCAAACATTTTCCATGATCTCTCATTCACTGACTCTCCCACGATCTTTGATTCACCATCCATGCCTTGGGTAAATCTAAGGCTGGGCAAGGCAGTAAGGGTATCACCAGAAACTCCAATGTTACTCCAGCTCTCTATGGCTCAAAGTGTACCCTCAAATTCCAGCTCTCAGAAAATTCCACCCTTCACCTCTTGAGTTTAAATGAATATGGTTATGATCACCCTATGCTAATAAAACAAATTATTAAAAATTTGCAATGTAAAAGGGTACCCAAGAGTGTTTCATTGTGGTGACGGAATGCTTCTGTACTGGGTAGTGTTGGTGGTTACATGAACCTATACATGTGATGTAACAGTACACATCAAAAAAAGGGGGGGGGGTACATGTAAAAACTGATAAAATCTGAACAGGGCCTATAGTTTAGCTAATAGCACTGTACCAATGTCAGTTCCCTAAGGTACTATGGTTATATAAGGTATCATCATTGGGGCAAGCTAGGTGAAGGATATATGGGAACTCCACCATTTTTGCAAATTCCTGTGATTCTTAAATTATTTCCAAATAAAAAGTTAAAATATAAAATGGGTTATTTCTAAATTCATCTGAATAATCTTTTCAGGTTTGGGGTTTAGTTGGAAATACTGGTAAAAACCATCTTTAACATACACCCACTCTTACCCTCTGCCCAAAATGGAAGAATGAAACAACAAAGAGTGTAGAAAAGTCTCAGTTTTCACTAGCACCTTGTTTTAATACATATTTCAGCACAGAATAAAAAGCCCTGCTTTCTTTTACACATCTTCCTTTCTCTAAGTGCCAGAAAGGTAGACGGCAGATTTGGGGGGACCTCCCACTGCGATCCTTTTCCCCACCTATCACTAATCTCAAGCAAGAGTCAGGAAACTGTCTGAAGGCTGATGTGAAACAAGCATATCTTATCCAAGGTGGTTTAAAGAGGATGCTTTCATTGAGTGGAAGGTCAGACTACCTCAGTGATTTCTAAAATACACAGACTGGGCCAGCACAATATGAAGATTTCAGCTGTCTGCTGCTAAATGAGAAAAGCAAGGAGAATAAAGTACACAAGTTATTTTAAAATTGATATAGCCGCTTGGGGGAAGGACCAATCTTTTACCCTGACATTATGTCCTTTGAATTTTGTTTGTGCATGTTGAACTTTATTTATAAACCCCATTTTGTTTTTATATTGTGTTTTATGAAATGATGATAGAAGATAATTGTTCATTTATACTTCTTGGCAAAATAAAAACTGGCAATTCTAAGTCACCCACCTTCTAATTTCCCCAGTCTGTGAAATCTGACATCCAAGAACCACTGGATTAAATGTCTTTAAATCATCTTTAACATTTAATAGGTTCTCATATACTTAGTCATTTATTTTGCTTATTATTTGCAAAGTGTAGTTCCAGGAATTATGGGATTCAGCTCTCCAAAAACTAAAGATAAGACAGGTGCAGAAATAATAATAATAATGCAAGGCAGAAAGTGAAAAGTGCTGTGCAATTTTGGAAAATAAGCTGGAAATTTATTCTGACACTTATAAATACAGGCAAGGTTGGAAAAGGTAAGAACTGAGATGTCAAGTGGCATGAAATTCACTGTCTAGACCTTTTGGGCAGAAAGGGAGTCTCATATCAAGATTGACAAGAGTGAAGGCTGGAGAAAGGTAAAGACTGTTAAACTTGAAATAAACATGCACTACACTAGAGCAAGTTTAAAGCGGCTCAGACATGAACCAGAACACATGTCTCAGGGGAATCCTCATAGCACAAAGGGAATGAAATCATTTATCTCTGTACCTTAAGCAGTTTAACAATGAAACTTTTTTTTTTACATGCTGAATCTGAAAAAATATTGTTTGACCACAGAATTATTTGATATTAGATTTTTTAAAGCTGAATCCTTAAAGCTAGTAAATTTTTAAAAAACCAGTATCTCAATATTTGGATTTATATACATGATGAGCAAAAGGGAGGGAAAAAGCAAGAAAGAAAAGGAAAATGTGAAATGAAAGACAAATCAGGAAAGTTATCACTGAGAGAAATAGGGGGTTGGGGAGGGGGGAGCAGAGGAAGGCTGGTGATGGAAGAGAGTTAGAAATTCCTCTGTTGTAAAGAAGATTCTGTTTTCTCACTTCTTATTGTCAGTTACAGCTTTGTTCATGAAACGTATAAATAGCTGTGAGTCCGAAAGCTCCAGTGTGGTGGCTGTATTTGTTTTAATGTCTACATAGGTGAAATACCACTAGTTAGAGTCATCATTAATTATGCTAGGCATTTTATCCAACATACTTCCAGGAATTTTAAAACTTAGTCTATCAGTTTCCCTTAGTTTCTAGGCTTCCTCTAGTACATTAACAGTATAATACAATCTTGAAACTACATTATAAGGGCTAGAAAAACATGACAATTTCCTATTTCCTAAAGCATTATACTTTATGGCCCAGCTTTCTAATATGATTATGTATAGTGCCAGGGAACTGATAATTCAATTCTCTAGTCCTTACCACTTTTTTTCCCCTAAAGATATCTGGGTGTATTTCAAATGTGGGTGCTATTTTAGCTACCTATTGCTGTGTAACAAACTACTATGAACATAGCAGCTTAAAGCAATACATGTTTATTATTTTAAAGCTTCTGTGGTTCAGGAGTCTGGCATAGCATAGCTGCTCTGCTAAGAGTCTAACAAGGCTACAGTCAAAGTACTAGCTAGGTTGTGATCTCATGTGAAGACTCGACTGGGGAAGAATCTGTTTCCATGCTCATTCTGGTGGTTGATAGAATTCATTTCTTGGTGCTGTATGACTGACATCCTTAGTTCCTAGAGGCTGTCCATGCTACTGGCCACATGAACTCCTCCATAGGCAGTTCACAACATGGCAGCTTAATTCTTCAAGAGCAGCCTGAGACTGAGATCTAGAAAGAAAGTCATATAATGTGACGTAATGGGAGTCACATCCCATCATCCTTGCCACATTCTAAGAGTTAAAAGCAAGTCACAGGTCCTGCCCACACTCAAAGGGAGGAGATTATATAAGGATGTGAACATCAGAAGGCAGGGTTCATTGGGGGTCATCTTAGGGTCTGTCTGCCACAGGTGTTAAAATAAACCTTTCATATTTTGATATCCTTTTACACAGACAAAATTTAAAAGGTGAAAGTGATAATATGGAACAGTGTTTTTAATAGGGAAAGAGTTAAGGTCTAGAGAATTTAAAAGGTACTTTTAACAAACTCAGAGTATAATAAATAAAATTCAAGTTTAGGTTTTAAAAATTATTTAACTAATGTGGAACTGAATATACATATATATATATATATATATATATATATATGTGTTAGCTAACTGATTTCTTGAAATGTTTAAGCACTAGCAATAGTTTTACATGCTCCAACAGTATTCAAAAATAAACAAAGCAAAAAAAAAGAAAAAAAGGCTAGTAGAAAATACTTGCAATAAACTTAACAGAGAGAAGATTAAATCCAAAATACATAAAAGCTTCAACAAATTACTGAAGATAAATTAAAAAAAAAGAAAAATGGACAAAATATGAATAGGCAATTCACAAAGAAACTGTATATTAAATAAAGAAATAAATGCTCAATTAAGTTTACTTATAATTAAGTAAATAAATTATCAAAACAATAATAAGGAGCTTCCCTGGTGGCGCAGTGGTTGAGAGTCTGCCTGCCGATGCAGGGGACACTGGTTCGTGCCCTGGTCTGGGAAGATCCCACAGGCCGCGGAGCGGCTGGGCCCGTGAGCCATGGCCGCTGAGACTGCGCGTCCGGAGCTTGTGCTCCGCAATGGGTGAGGCCACAACAGTGAGAGGCCCGCGCACCACAAAAAAACACACACAAAAAAAATAATAAAATATAAATGTTCACTCACAAAATTGAAAAGATAAAACAAACAAAAAAAAGATGTGTAATCTCAAGGGCTTTTAAGGAGGTGAGAAAACAGGCACTCATACATTTAGTGAAAAGATAAGCTTTTTGGAAGGCAGTTTAGCAAAACCTATAAAATTTTAAAAAGGCTTACTATTTGACCCAGAAATTTCATTTCTGGGAAACTATCCTAAAGAAATACTCCCACTTTTTTTTTTTTTTTTTATTTTTTTACAGTTTTACCGGTATTTTTTTTGGCTGCGTTGAGTCTTCATTGCTGCACGCAGGCTTTCTCTAGTTGTGCCGAGCAGGGGCTACTCTTCATTGCGGTGTGCGGGCTTCTCATTGCGGTTGTGGAGCACGGGCTCTAGGAACACAGGCTTCAGTAGTTGCAGCATGCAGGCTCAGTAATTGTGGCTCTTGGGCTCTAGAGCGCAAGCTCAGTAGTTGTGGCGCACGGGCTTAGTTGCTCTGCAGCATGTGGGATCTTCCCAGACCAGGGCTTGAACCCGTGTCCCCTGAATTGTCAGGTGGATTCTTAACCACTGCACCACCAGGGAAGTCCCAATACTCCCACTTTTTAAAAAGCAATTCACAGGGATATTCACTGTAGAATTTTATAACAGTAAAACACTGGAAATGACTACAATGTACTATAATAGAGAACTGAATAATGATAGATTCATGCTATGAAATTCTATGAGGCCAATAAAAAGAAAGAAGTTGACTTATGTCTACTCACCTAAAAAGAGCTCCATGACATATGGAGCTTAAGAAACTGAAGAATTTATATACATATATATATATGTGTTGATCTTATGTATATAAACAAGATACGTATAGATAGGTACATATATGTGTGAAACACATAGAAGAGGACTGAAAGAATGTACATCCAACTCTGACCACGCCCACCTTTGAGTGGGACACAAGAGTAGGAGGGTGATCAGAGACTCTCACGCTTGGTTTTGTGTCACTTGATTTGTTTGTCTCATGTGCACTAAGAATGCACAAGAGTAGAAATTAATGAAGTGCTCTCACATTTTTGCCATTGTAAATGGAAAAAAACACTTCAATAATTAAAAATAATAAATATTTTTAAGCCAACCATCTAAATTTATTTATGTCCTTCCTTGAAAACTTCTTGCTAAGTCAGCTAATTTTCCAGCATATGATAAATACAAACAAGAGATTCGAAATTAAGGGTCACCATCTATTTATCATCTATCTATCTGTCATCTAACATCTACCTATCTACCTACTTATCTAACAATTTTCTATCCCTGTTATTTATACTCTCTGCCTTCCCTAAATAGTTTGTACTACCCTTCATGCTGGTCCTAAAATTTATAGCTGTTTCCCCACATAACATTTTGTTTTCAGGAGCCAAGAAATGACAAGAATAGAATGGAAAAATAACAAGAATGCATAACAAAAATAACAATATTAAAGTAGACCTGTGTCAACATTACAGCTCTAGAATTTTGCCATCAACTGTAAAACCTTTCTTGCCTATGTTCAGGTTTTCCATCTAAAAGGTTCAGTAGCTCTGTTTTCTTAGCAAAATGATAGCAAGCTGTAAAGCGTTCTGATTTATTTTGCCACAGTGAAGAATTTTTTAATATGACCTCATGTCACTTTTGCTGATATGAATGTTTGTTGCCGTAGTCAGTGCATTCTATTATGCATTCTATACCAGCTTGCAAGCAACATTTTTTATAAAGGTTAATCCAACTTCTTTTACAGAAAAAGCAACTAAAGAGCTTAAAAATTAAAGCAAAAATTAAAAACATCTGGTTTGGGGTCTTTGCATTTGATTGGGTAAATATGTATATAAATTATACTTAGACCTGAAGGTAGTCCCTGCCCGTTTTTACTTTATGATTACCTCAAGTCAATGTCGTGCCTTGTAAAAACATACCTATGCTGCAGTTATTCCATAAACTCTATGAAATAAAACACATCTTTCTGGCTCAGTGAAGTTCAGAAAATCTGGGTCTTCGCTCCTATAAATGTATCATATTGCATTTACTGGCTAATAAAGTCTCAAAGAACAAGATTGCCCTTCTTCTCACAACTTGATCCTTTACAAATTTACAAATGTAATGCTTTAACCTACTTGAACTCAACTCTGGCTCCCTGAGGGAAGATCCTAACCAAGTGGAAGTGTCTGTTCTCGGTTAGCTGGGCCTGGGCTCGCAGCAGCGGGCGCATCGGGAGGGGGCAGCCGTGTGCCTGAGGGTACAGTTGGCCTCCGCTAGAGGTTTATGTAGCCTGAGTTAATGAGGTTAATAAACCAAGGTCAAAACAAGGAGGCAAAAGGAGAGAGTGGGCACTGAGGAAGCAGAACACAGGGACCAGGTACCAGAAGGTTTGGTCACAAGACAAGGTCGAGACCTGTTATCAAACCGGAGGCCAACTCCCCGAAAACCAAACAGAGATAAATGCTGAGGAATAGGTGACATTCTTCAGAATCAAAGTGTTCGTTCCCTCCTAGCCATCAAATGCCGGGAGAAATATTTCTCTGCAGAGCTTCTGTATCTAGACAATCACAGTCCCCTTACCTGAAAGGCCTTTGTGACATTCATGTGGCCTTATGGAGGGTCTCATGATAAAAGGCCCTTACTCAAAGGCCACCCAGAACAAGTCATTTTAGTCTGTTTTTCGGTTAAAAGGGTATAGTTTGAAAAGAGAAGCTCCAAAGGAGTTAAATATATAAGAAACTGTAATGACACTGTAGGCAGTAACTTGAACGTGACCTTGTATAAAAATGGCAAGTTCTTTATCAAACAATGAAATGTTTTGTCTATACAACTCCAAGCATTCTGAACTAGGAACAATAAAACAATGAGTTTGCACTGGACGTAGAGGGAAAGTGGAGAAAAGTAAAATTCAAAGAAGAGAGAAGAAATGAGAGGTAGGGAGAGGGAGGGTTAATGTGTTTTCTCTCCAAAGCAGGGGAGCATGTTTCACCTGTCAGATAAAAAGAGCCCATTTCTGCTGCAAATTATCCTCATGGAAGACTGGATTTTTTTCTGAATTCCCTGCATGTTTGTCGTTGAGTCTGATCACTTAATAAAATGGATAATTAAAGCTGTTTGCTAAATAACTCCAAAAATTGCTTCAGTTTCGACACCACCACAAAAATGCAACCCATGCATTTTCTAGGTAATTTGAAATCAAAGCTTTGGGATCTAAAAGAATTACCTGGTTTTCCATTCTGCTCTGCTAGTTGATCTTCATTGGAAAAGGAACAAACGGTTTCTTAGAGTCTGCAATGCACACGCTCCATTTGTTTTGAAGTTTTTAACTGGGCAGATGCCCTATCCATTACCCGTGGTTAAGAGCCACTTCTAACTACCTCGCGCCCCCTCCAAGAAGAAGCAGTGTGTGATCATCATCAAAACGCTGACAGTAAAATGTCTGTTTCACTAAATTTCAAAATAAACCACTAAAAGCACTGTGACCACTGGCTACCTCGTGCTCGTTTCCTTCATCTTTTAACAGTTCAAAATTTTATGGAAAACAAGTACTTTTCATGAAAATGGTTGGAGCTCTGGCTGTCCCTAGATGAATGTGGGTCCCTCCAGAAATAACATCGCATAAGGTCCCCAACTGCCAGCATTTTAATCCAGGTAAAAAAAATCAAGTGATGTGAGTCTTTGTGGCAACCCTAAAGGGCAAAAGGTCAGCCAGAAGGTCTGCAGGTGGCCTGTGGAGGTGGGGAGGGGCAGCTAAGGAGCCTTGAAAGGCTACAACTTCTGAAGAATGTTCTCAGGAAAACAAGTACCCCGTCCCTCCCAACACACACACACATTTTTCCATCCTCGCTCCACTCCCTATAAGAGGTTTTGTTTGTTTTGTTTTATTTAGCATATTTGGGGACCAACCGCCACCATCTCATGAGTTGCCGTCATAGTCCCACCGGGCAGGGGCTGAAACGACCATCTTTGATTAACATATGGAGAAAATCCACCCTCTGTTTTGGAGCTGAAATGCCAGTTGGTCTTTGTTTTACAAATGTGTCTGTAGTTTTATCTTTACTTCTGATGCAGATGAGGCACCGTGACTTTTTTTTTTTTTAAGATGTAAGAGAAAAACTTCCCAGTGAAATATCTGTTTGCAGTGGTAATGTGCTTGCCTGAATATTTTGGGAAATATTTGCTTATTCTTTACAACAAATATTTGGCAGAGCAACTGTGTTTTAAATAGTAGCTAAAACTCTATAGTGGAGATATGATTACCCAAGGAGTGGTAAACATTTCAATTCAATTCAATGTAGTACTGCTTTCCTAGTCTATGCTTAGCACCCTCTAAGTGCTGGAAGATAGCAAAGAAGTGTAAGAAGCAGCTCCAGCTTTTTGCAATGTTATTGAAGAGAAAAGACAGAAATAACAGACGGTGCAAGAGAGCATGAAACGAAGTACCAACATGTGTCCTGCCAAGGACATATTCTTGTTTTAAGCACTAAAGGAAAAAATAAATTGTACTGAAGCTCTGCTAAGAAAAATGGCTTAGCTCTACTTTCATTGGAGGTAGTATGGTACAGTGGGGAAAAAAAAAAAACAAAATAGATTTTTAAGGTCAGAGCGTAGCAACCCAGGTCAGTGGGGTGGCAAATATCTAAGCCAGAGGGTTCTTACGCAGACCTGGGTTTGAATTCGGACTCTTCCTCTGATTTCGTTTTGTGATCTTGGACAAGGTTAGTTTCCAATTGCAATTGAGGATAATGATATAGTACAATTGATTTATTTCAAAGTCTCAGTGAAGTGGGGTATAGACATGAACTGGCTTTACGTTTATCCAATCACTGCTTTGAACATTGTTTTGGGTAACCCTATCTTTCTCATTGGAAGGCTTGTAATTTCTTATCCGTGAGATAAGCCGTACTGACGCCAGGAAAAATGTCCGGTCCCCGTGTTAAACGTTACTTAGATCAAGCAAAATCACTAGGCAGTTTGGTCCGGAAAACACTTGTTTTGGAAGAGAACATCATAAATCCATTCTGGAAGACAAGAGTCAACTAAATAGCTTACTGATCAAGACTAGCTACTTGCTCAACAAGGTTCATTCCAAGACTGGAGTCTTGATTTGCACTTAACCAAAGCTGTTACGTCACAGACCGCCCGGTCTCACCCAGTGACCCCTACTCCTGCCTCGCAAAACCTGCCCCAGCATCACCAGCCCAGACCCTTAGGCCCTTTCCCAACTCCCCACTTTGAGGCACCCCTGAGACTTTGTCAAGGTGGTGTTCTCTCTTATTGCAGTAGATCTAATAAACTTCTCCTGGCTGGATCAATTGGTTTTCTGGTGGCTTTTTAAGAAGTTAATGATCAACGCATCCCTCCAGAATATCTTCAGCAGCTCTCCTAATATTCTGGCCACTCTGGAATTAAAACACAAACCTATCGGGTCTGGCTTATAAAGTTCAATTTACATCTTCTTCAAAGCACTCACCCAACCTTACTTTACCCCAGATGTGTGGCTCAAGGGACCTGGGAGGGCAAGGTGGGTTGGCCTTCCTTTAAAGTGGGGGTGAGGCAAGAGGGGGAGGGGACATGGCTTGAGATGACCCTTCCCCCTTTGAAGAACTCACACCCCTGGGAAGAGGAAGGTAGCTGGTCACTAGCTGGTTGTGTGGAGAGGTTTTCCTCATATTGCTGCTCTAGCTGGTTCCCTGGGTCCCTGTGTCCACCAATATGGTGGCCCCTGTGTAGATGGTGCCCATGGCTTTCTCTGGGCACAGTCAGCATCACGCTGCCCCCTCCATCACTAATGTCCTTTTCAAAGAAGAGAATCCTATCCATCACACCTGCCTCACAAAACCTTTCTTGGTACAGTGTTGCCCTGCTCTGCCCCCTCTTATAAACTTTCTGCTCCTTCATATGGAGCCACTAAGAAAATGAGAATAAAATAGAACATTGTAGTGAGAATTAAACACACTTCTAAAATATATGGCCTACAGACAATAACTAGAAATCTTCTTTCTTCCCTGTTATACAGGATACATTGTGATGGTGACACTACCTTTGTAATTAAGAATGAAATATGAGAATATTATCTAAATTTACCATTTTCAAGTATACGAAAAGGTTCACAAACCAAACTACAAACTAATGTAAATTTACCATCAAGTATTTAAAAATTCTTGTCCAGACCAATAAGGAAAAAAATTTTGGTGCCAGAGTGGTGCTCTATTTTGACTTTTTGTTGTTGTTACCTCTTAATAAATAAACTTTAATTCCACGTCTTAAAGATGGATACGTCGTTGTTGATGTGGTTAGACTCTATTCAAGGTGTGAAATTAGTATATGCCAACATGAAAGGGGCATAGTTTTCTTAATAACACTTTCCATGACATGTCTTAAAGAGTATTGCTATTCGGGGGAGAGCCAAAAGAGCAGAGTGAGAAATACTTACAGCATATGACTATAATAAAAAAATGTAATCATGAACAAACAATACGTTAAACTGGTAGGACATAGTTTACATTAGATCACAGGAATGAATATCAAAAATACAGGCAATATTTTTGAAAAAACAACCAGCAGTGAAAAATTTATTTATAATGCAAACCAGACACTCCAAAATAATTTGTGGTTTACTTAATTCTTACCGTTCATCCTATATTCTTTTGAATAAGCTGAAGGAAGGCACCCGAGTAACTACCTCAGCTGTTTTTGATTTTGATTCTGAATTTTCAGTGAGATGAAAACTCTAGTCTATACAACAAAAAGAGATGGCATGTCATTTTTAGAAATTTAGATTTTTCCCCCTCATTGTAGATACATATTTAAAAGAAATGTATTACAATAAATTACTGTATTTCCAAATTGTCTCATTATTTCTGGGCAAACAATAATTACATATAAATTCTGAATAAAGGAATATCACATTGCATCTTATGCGTTCTGCAATAGGCACTCACAGAAAATCATTACAGTAATAAAACCAGCTGTATGTAATAGAAAGCAAATGATTTACAATGTTACTATGAGAAACTACTTTATTTCATATTATCATAAAAAGAGCAGAGCTGAATATTTGCATGACAAACAGAAGAATCCAGGAAATTCCAAATGCAGCTCAGTTTTTTTTTAAATAGGTATTAACGCTGGGAGGTGATTTGAAAGCTTTCTACTCTAGAGAATATTAGCAATTATAATTTGCAGTCATTATTAGTCCAACAATTGAAAGAAAAAAATCTACAAACACTAATAGAATATAGAAATAAATACTTGGAGTAGTATGGGCTTCGATCATACAACATCGACATTACAAGAGCTTACATTTAGTGATTGTGAACACTTCATTTCATTTAAGCTGAGAAGTAGAATGCATTTTTGTCCCTATGTGAAGCTTGACCCTGAAACTTGACCCACACCAAAAGTCTTCAATGTCTGTGTTTTAACGTTTTATATGTCATTCATCGTAGTTGCCTACCAACAGCCTAGTCCAAGAGAATTGGCTCTGTCCACATCCCTGATAAAGGTGAAATCCTCTGCAGACTGTGGGGTCCCAGCTTTCTCCCTCCATCCAGCCACAGCCATGGGGATAGAGTCAGAGCTACTCTGATATGCCCTGCCTCAAGAAAAGTTGAACTGGGTCTGTGAGACTCTTAACATCACCAAACCAGAGAAAGGTCCCAGGATGCAGATATTTATACCTGAAGTCCAAGCTCCAAGTCCCTTGTTAGAGCTACCAAATAAAAGTTGTCTTTAGTGATCATGCTTTTTAGAGAAGCACCTAGTATAGGCTGTTTGATAACTTTTATGGTGGAAGCAGTGGGTGGATATAAAACATATTTTAAATATAATTGAAAAAAAATACACTAAATGAGTACAGGAAACTAGCTCTTGGTTTATATTTTCATTACTAATCATCATATATCACAATGACATTAAACTATAATACACCCAATACTGCAACAGAGTAGGCCATCACTTTGAACCTTGGTGTTGTTCTAAGACGTCTTTGCTCCCTAAATTCTAACATCAGTTTTACCTCATGAATGAAAGAAAGCTTTAAGTGATTAACTGTATCAAATGTTGCTAATCTGCCCAATAAGATGAGGACTGACCATTGACCCTGGCAACATGTAGGTGTAGAGTAGGGAAGACAAAATCTGATTGGAGCACTTTCAGTAGAAAATGGGAGAAAGAGAGAGCAAATCTTGACAAGACTTTCAGGAAGTTTTCCTCCAAAAAGAAATAGAAAAGTGGGGTGGTAGCTGGAGGGGATGTAAGGTCAAATGAGCGATTATTGTTTTAATATGAGAAGTATTGGAGAATATGTATATTGATGAGATTTGATCCAGTAGAGAAGAAAACAGCTGAGATGCAGGAGGGAGAAGGGAGGATGGAAGACGCAAAATCTTGAGACGACAAGGGATGAGACGCATTGCCTGTGCAGCGGAAATGTCCTCAGGTCGGGGCACAGATCAGTGATCCGCTGCAACAGGAGAGCAGAGTGAAGGAGAATACTGGAGCACCTTCATGAACTATATTTCCATCAATGCATGCAAAATTTGCATTAACTTTGCAAGAAGCCACACCATGATATCAATTTCAACTGCCTTTGGAATCAACCAAGGCTCTACGTCTTTTCCCTGTTTGCTGTTGAGAGGTCAGGTGTCCAATCCACCGCAGGTGATTTTTAGGACCAAGTTCACTAGAGACATCACTTCAGGTTAATACATTTGTAGTGTTTGTTATATATGCTAATACATTTTAACATTTAGTCCTAATGTACCACCGTAAGCTGATAGAAAAGGGGATCCAACACCATCTTATAACATCATGGAGGGACCCCTCAAATCCATGGGCTCTGGCAATCACTTCACTTTGCTTATAATGTATTACCCCTTGTAGTGAGTATAGTATTTTAGGCCACAGCCTGGGGTGATATGTAAGAAATGTAACTATTTTCCCTATTATTCAACTTAATCTCTGTTTTGATTGTTCCATTTCTATCCCTGTCAAAATTCATCCAGAAAACATAGCTGGATAAATTTAATAATTTCAGGTTTTAAACTCGGGTAATAATTTCTGCCTCCCTATCCTTCTCCCTGGGACAGAACTGAAGTTCTAAGGGCTGAACTGAATTTGAGGCCCAGGGGACCAGCCAGGGTGTGTCCATGGCTGTTGGAATCTGTTCCCAATAGCATCTCCTTATGTATATCAATACGTGTGTGTGCCATTGTGGTCGGTTCCTGGTCTTGGATCCGTGTACTCCAATCCTTTCCAGTCCTGATTTGGATGATCATTTAAGTCTACCAGTGGTTT
This sequence comes from Tursiops truncatus, assembly GCF_011762595.2. NCBI lineage: Eukaryota > Metazoa > Chordata > Mammalia > Artiodactyla > Delphinidae > Tursiops > Tursiops truncatus. Next base: position 12,646,795 of record NC_047049.1, read on the forward strand.
CTTAGTCATTTTCACACTTCTCTGGGGAAGATGAAATTCTCAGAAGTTTTCTGGTGCCTCTCTGATGACAGGAGGCTCAGGGGGTTACCTTGGATCTTCTCTACCTAGGGTTCCCCTGCCCTGATGTTCTACTGCTACAGTAGCTGCTCCAAGGCAGCGTGGTGCAGAGGAGTGGGGAGCTCTAGTACCTTGCACACCTTCAAGGACCCTCCCAGGAGACAAGATACAAGCGATAACCGCTTTTGGTCTGGAGGCTTTATCAACAATATGCCCAATTCTTATGCTCAACAAAAGCAGGAAGAGAAATACCATGCACACGTTAAAAAACATCAGACAAGCTCGACCTTCTGTGCCAGTATCCTTATTTTTTCCCTTCTCCCTGACCAGTAAAATCTTTGTCCAGTGTAATTCTTCCATCAATTGCATTCTTCCAAAATTCTTTGTTTACTGCATAAACTTTGGCTTTTGTTATCTCTACCCTTACTGGTTACTTTGACATGGCAAAGCTGATACTGGACCCTGGTGCAGTAAGTCTGGTTTTCCTAGCTGCTGCCTGAAACTAGGAGGAAGGTCACAAGGGGGCCAGGTATAACTAAGAATGAGAAGCACGTAAGGTGTTATCAACGTATTATCAACCTTAACAACCACATGAGCTTGCTAAGGTGTGTTTTTCCAAGAGGGTACTGGGATTCTCATTCCATAATAAATTTACATTTAGTCTGTCTAAGTACAGTGTATTTGACCCATCACATATATTTATCTATGTAGTTTTCAAGTTATTATTTATTCATTACCCTATAAATTTGATTGAGTTGAACTTAGCTTGAATGATGGTAAACTAGAATTTTCTTTCTTTTAAATCTGTCCAACACTTATCATTCTAAGCAACTATTGATGCTAGAAGAAAAAGTGTGAATGCTAGTAGGTATGCATGTGAGAGATACAGGACTAAAACCTATGATAAAATATCATATTTGTAAAATTCTTTATAGTTTACAGCATGTTCTTCCATACATTATTGTGTTTTACTCTCCAGCAAATGTCTAATAAATATAATGAGTAGGCTGAGGTACTATGTGAGCCTTGGTCTCCTGAATGAAAACCCAACAATTTCCCAACATTGAGCTATGAAAGCAGAAGAATGAAGTGATATCAAAAATGACTTGTTTTTCAATGGAGAGGGTTCACTAATACATTACAATCCCCTCTAGTTTGTGGATGCCAAACACCACAGAACAGGCTGCTGCTCCCGGGAGTATGCCATGAGCTGCAAAATAGATCAATTGTCTTTTGTTTGTCTCTACGCTTTCACTAAAGCAGTGTTAGGCTCTGGGATTGTGTCAAGGATGCTACGATAATGCTTAAAGCCAATTGAGGTACAAGAGTTGTTCAAAGGATATGAAGGATTTGATTTCCAAGTTTCCTGCCTCATCCTGGTGTGAGCAATGCCTAAGAGGACAGTCTACTGTACAACCTTCCTCCTTCTTTGTGATGGGATAGGAAAAGGCAATGGTGATGTTTGTGTTGGCTATAGCTTTATCTCTTTCAAATTAAATGAGAATGCAATGTTAAAGAATTTAGCGTAAGGTGAGCAATCAGCAAATATTAGCTATTATTATTAGTACAGAGATAACATGCTTAAAATTAGAGTGGTACACGGGAGTTCGAAAACACTGATTAGTCGCTGAATGTTTATGTTACTAGGTGTACCAAAGGATGTCATACTTTTGTTTTTAAATTCGTCACAATTCTAAGTAGAAATCTAGTATATTAAAATATTATCTGGTATATGATCTATTACTTAAGTTTCTAATTCAGCTACTTGTAGAGATAGAAGGTACATAATTTAGGGAGTCTTCGTTATTTTTGTGCAACTCAAAATCTGTCTAATAAAGTTGTTAAAATGATACTTTAAAAAGTCAGTATTAAATGTTAAGTGAAGGTCTGAAATATTAAGGAGTTATTTTATTTTTATTTGGAAAAAAGTGTCTAACAACATTGGGTTTGGCTTGAAACTAAAGTAACTCAGGGTCTCCGCTGGCTGGCTCTCACCTGCTGAGCTAGAGAAGCACCTGCTGCAGCTCCAGACCCTTAACCCCTTGGTGAAGAATAGCCCAGAACAACCGTGCTGCTAGCCATTGCCTTCAGATATGAGGAAAGCCGTTGCAAAGAGAATTGGAATTGTACCACCAACCCAATAGCAATGAACATCTTTTGAGAACTTCCTATGTGCCAGGCCCTCTCTGAACTTTACATGACCCCTCAATTCATCCTCCCAACAACCCATTTGGCAGATGAGCAAACCTAAATTTAGAGAGTTTACATCATTTTCCAGAGGTCGCACTGGTAGTTAGTGCCCAAGGGACAAAACCTTTCCTGGGATGGACACTCAATCAAAGTTGAGTGAATGTTTCTATCTGAGTGAGTGCCTGTATCCCAGGAACTTTGGAGAAAGTCTTGTTTTAGAAAATGTTGCAAGCCCTTGATTCCTGAGGTGCCTAATGCACCGGACTTCATTTTTACAAAGCTAGTTTGCTCCATTCCTTTCCAATGTCCAAGTGTATGTAGAAAAGGCAAACAAAACCCCTTGAAATTACAAAGATGATTTAGTCAAAACTTGAGCTTAGAAATTCATACAATGCACTTTGTAGTTTGGACAGGAGTTTTTTTTTAAAAACTTCCTTAATTTTTCTTAAGACCTCAGGTTACAAGAGCACAGTTACAGGCACAAATTACACCATCTAAATACCTTATCCTCCTGGGTAAGCCTGATAAACAACCACGGTAAAACACAGTTGCTTATTGATGTGAGTCCATTGGGAAGTAGGTCTGGATAACCTGAGATCCAAGTTTGGAAGTAGAAGAAAGGTACAAGTTGCTATTTTACTAAAGAAGAATTTAAGTTGCTCAGGGTCATACATACTGTTGGTTGGTTGACCCAGATGGCCTCTCTCAGTCCAATGTTCCTTCCATTATTCCTTCACTTTTTGGAAGCAAGTATTGCTTTTAGGTCTACTTTGCCAAACTAAGTCCGATGCTTAATTCTGGCTATGGAGATCATCAACGATCATTTCAATAACTAGAAAATGATTATAATATGGTTTCGAAATCATCGTTCCCTATATCATAACCTGTAAGTGCTCGGAAGGTGACCTAATCCAGACCATGTAAAAGATAAGTACCCGGTTCTAAGCCAAAACTATTTTTATTATCAGACATTCAGATGGACTAAAACATTGTTCAGGCTGATTGAAAACTGCTTAGCAGAAATCTGACCTTGGAGCAAGAAGAGTTGGGTCTAGCCCTCAAAATGAAATGCTTTTCCCCAGGCTTTATATCAAACACACAAAATATAACAAATACTTTTAAAGTCCTCTACTTTGTTTTGGATAGATTAAATAAGTAGAAAGGGAGAGAGAGCAGTAGATCTTATGTAGGGGGAGAAAAACATCCCATCAAATGGTTTTGCAAGCTGCTCACCAGTTTAATGCTCTCCCAAAGAACATATATATTAGTTCCAGAAATATTGTAATTCTAATCCCTTATTATTTGTTTCTAAAAATCCTCCATCTTGGATTTTAACTGGTCATGAAAAACTATTAACAGATGTTTACCGAGTACGGGGATGATAAGTTTATGTAACTCTGATAAACATTTCTTTCAATAATAAAGTTATCCCTTCCTTGTTAACTTCCACATAAATCCATACAAGTAGCAATGTTCTGGAAGATTTCAGTAAGACTCATGATGGTGAGACAATCACAACTTGAAGACAGATACCTGTGTATTTGCAAAATCTTTTTCCAATAGCAATAATCTCTGCTTTTCAGTAATTGCATACATATATAAACTTAGTTTACTTTATCAATATATACAATATATGTATACATAGAAACAAATCATATATATTAACATATAACATTATACATTATAATATATATATTTATTAAATTATAATATATTATAAATTATACATATTATATATGCATATATGATATGTTATTAGATATTATATACTATATACAACATGTAAAATTTATAATATATTATGTTGTATGTAATATATATTATGTACAGTATTTTATCTATTTATTTTTATATATAACTTTGAGAATTCTGGAGGTGGAAGGGGCCTCAGAGGCACAGAAAGATTATGACTTGTCACGTCTACAACTCCTTAGTTGCAGAGCCAGAATTAGAACTCATGTCTTCTGATGCTCAGGCCCATGGGTTTCTCACACTATCATTCACAAACTCCTAATAATTTCATCGTCAGTTGTCAAAAAGAGGCACGATTACCAAAAAAAAAATTCCCTGCACATGTGCATAGGAGACATATATGGATATCTCTGCAGCATTGTTTATGATACTGAAAAATTAGAATCAATTTAAATATCCTTTGGAAGGAGAAAAGATCAAATCGGGCTTATTCATTTGACCCAATACTATAAAGTATTAAAGTAAATCAGTTCATGTTCTGTGTGTTAACATGTATTGACTTTGTTGAGGAAACAAAAATTGCACAACATAATAGTAAGATACCATGAAGAGGAAATTAGAAAGCATCCATACTAAACATTTTTATGTACAAATATGAATTCTGGTCCACAAATTCTTACCCTTCTCAGCATGTCTTCATAGATTGAAAAAGCTACAAGTAATATGAATAGAAGTTAGGTTTATTACTACTAATGAAAAGTTTAATACTTTTCAAAACCCCTTTATGTAATTTCTTCCAAATCTTGAGTTGTTCGTGTCAATTTCCTCATGCAGGGTCTATAAATAAAAGTTATATTTACTTCCTTTCTGTGATGGTCATTTTCATCCGGGAGAGAGAGCTCTCATTTTGAAGATCTTTTTCTCCTGAATTAGAAAATCCTTCATTAATAAATTACATAAAAAGGGATCTGCTTTAGTATATTGACCAAATTCAATTAGATAATGATAATGCGATTTGCTTCTTTGTGTTATGGACGTACTACTTCAAATTATTAAATGATAGAAAATGCTTTAAGTGGTTCCTATTATAGACTCTTACTTTACAAATGAATAAACAGAGGTCCAAAGAAGGAAAATTACTTCCCTAAAGATATGTACCTAGGAATCTGTAGCCCTGGGATTAAGATACAGGCTGTTGACTAGAGCACTTTAAACTACACACCACACTGCTTCTCCTGCATCACAAACTGTGTCCATACACTGCCCAATCCCAGAGACAAATTAATCAATGATACAAACAAAACAATCACCAAAAACCCCAATACTAGTTAATAGCTATTATAATTTCTAATTGGCTTGCCAAGTTTACTTTTTTACTGATTATGTGGAGTTTATCTATGTATGTATCTCCAACATAACCCTGAGTTTTGCCATATTGTATATGTATATATATTTTATATACATTGAGTTGTATGTATATTTGCAGCATGTGTGTGTGTGTGTGTGTGTGTGTGTGTATCTGAAGTCTGAAGATTGTAATGGTACATTGGGAAAGCTTCTTGTTGCCCTATGTTTCTGAACCTCCATCTGGAAAACAATATCTGGTACATAATGTATATGTTATGCAATGTATATGTGGGCTATTTAAAAACTAAGAGCACTATAATTGTCCTACAATAGATTTGCAAGTCTTAATTTTGAAGATGCTGATGCCCAAAGGGGGAAAAAAATGGAAAGATTCATGATGATGCTTAGAATAAGTCTCCTTATGGGATTTTATTAAAGGTGCGGCATTTAGTAAATATTTTCGTCTGTAGAATCCTCCACTATTGAAGAATAAATATTGATTAGTTTTACTTTCTGGCCAAATCATTTTTATTCATTGCAGCAGTATTGTTAACAGTTAGAAATTTCAGCATTTTCCTCCTTTAAGATATGTTATTTTTCCAAGCCCTTGATTTTTGGAATTACACCAAACATTTCTGGACATATCATTAGTCATAGGGTAATTTTTAAAAAGTGACTCCTTTAATTCTGGTATGTTGTCCTTATGAATGCAATCCTTTTTCCCTGTTTAAATTATGGTCCTTGTATATTTTTAAATTAGTAAAAAGAATCTTTAGACTGTAAGACAATAAACATTTTTGTAGAACCACTTTGATCTCAGATCTTACATAATTACCATTATATTTCACAGTGAGCCAACCATATATTTGACTCGACTGACATGTTTTTACTCTTCATACAAATAATCAAAAAAGAAAAAAAACACTTTCTTATAGAAAAACACTTTTATAATGCAATTCAAGTTCTATTTAGTTCATTTTGATTTGTTTGTTTATTTGCTTTCTCCGGGGCAAAAATATACTATTTTTTTATTTTGGCTTAGAACATTAAGTCATGACTTCTGATCTTGCCAGATAGTAAAACTAAACAATTTTGGCTCTAGCCAAGTTTTGGGAAAACTCAAAAGAAATTTAGGTGCAACAGGGAGAGATGTTAGTAATTCCATTTGTTCAGCTCTTGCTTTTAGAGTATTCCCTGAATTTTGTTGAAGTCTGTTACTGCATTGCTGTGAATCATTGCTGCCAACTTCCACCCTAGAGATGGCTATATTTCAGATGGGTGAAATGATACTTGTAAACAAGTTTATAATCATTAATAAAGCTTATCAAACAATTTTAAGCTCTTTAGAAACACACATTCACTATTATAGTTGCCTATTTCTTATTTAATTACAACTTTTAATAGAGACATGACGACTTTTAAAATGCAATTTATAACAATTCTACACTTAAGTTTTTTTCATGATGTTTATCTTGTTTTTGTAAGTTTCAGGTGTCAATTTATTTCTCCCTGGACATACTGGTTGAAATTTCACTGTTGACTATTCCAATGCACCCTTTAAAAATCCCTGAGAATATTTTTCTTTCAGGTTGACAACAGCCCACTCTGGGATCCAGGTGCAATATTAACAGTATGATGATTTTGTTCTGTTTTCTACACATGGCTTTTTCATACACTGTCTCTCAGAGATGGAAAATTCTGCCTCTTTTTTACATTTTATAGTAAACTTTCATCAGAATGACCTAAAACCAGGTCTTTTCATTCTAGATGGCTCAAGATTATTCAAGATTCATCTGTAGTTTGGTTCCCTGAATATCTTGGTGATAAATTAATCTAATGTCTCTTTTTAGAGTGCCTACTTCATGCAGAACATACACCAGCCACTGTGTGTAAGCAGCACTAAAAAACTGTGGTTTCCAATAAATGAAATCTATAGATGCGAGCAAGTGTCAGTGGGTCCCTGAAAGAATGTGCTAGAATCTGAGTAGTCTTGAGGTTTGTGGTGCTGTCCTTTAGAGTCAGGAGAGTATCTTCTTTCCATAAGATTAAAATAATATATAACGTTATCCCCTCTCCCCCTAAGGTTTTCCAACTGTATGGTTGCTCTTCTGACACAAATGCATTGGGCCCTCCCATACCTCCATTCAAAAAGTAATGAAAAGACCCTTGTTTCTTAAGAGTTTTAAGTGCTTCAGCTAGTATCCATGAGGATAGCGAGAAAACATGGAGAACACAACGTTCTCCCCAAACTGAAAAGTTTTAAACATTGCCTGAAAATCATAAACACAATACCTTACACTTTTATAGTCACTTTAAGTTGGAAAAGTGTATACACATCTATCATATTGTTTTACTCTCAAAATTAGTCTTGTAAAGGGAGAAGGGCATTCAATAATTGAGTGTCTACTGCCTGCTAAACACTGTGAAGTGATGATCCATGATACACAAGGCAATCCAAAGAGGTTAGACTTTCCTTGGGAAGATAAGACATGAACAGAAATAAATACAATAAAGATAGAATGTATCTTGTAATAAATAGAGGGAGGAAGGGAGACTTAGAATTATGTTCCATACTATGCCAGGAAATGAATATGTATAATCTCTTAATACCCCTCCCAACTCTATAGTAGCAATTTTATCAACAATTTATGGACTAGGAAATCCAGGCTCCCAGAATCTAACTTCCTTGTCTCAGGAAGCTAAGTGCCCATCACAAGCTTTGTACTGAATTTCTGGCAGTCAGGACATCAAGCAAGGCTCCTGACTCATCAGCCATTACCCAAACTTTTCCCATTAGATCAGGCTGATTTCAGAAAAAATGCAGTATTAACACATCCACATTTTGTTCTCTTAACACCGTCCCTTCCATTCCAACAGCGCTGGTGTCCCTCAGGACTTGCCCTCAGGGCAGGTAAGGAACTTGTCGGTTGCCCTTGGTGAGGGAGGCTGTTTGCTTTTCTTAGTTGACTTAGCCGAATACGACCAGAATCACCTCTGCGTTTGGCGTCTGACGTTAGATAGACTAACAGACTGTGAGTGCCCAAGGGGGTCCTTTGGACGCGTAAGCCCACAGAGTGGCGATGGCGTCTCAGACTTTACGGAGACCTGTTTTACCTGTGAAGAAAACGAGGCTCAGGGAGGGGAAATGACTTGACCAAGGTCATACATTCGACGGTGGCAGATGTGGGATCAGAACCAGGTCTTCTGACTCCAGCCCAGTGCCTCCCAGGATCTAATTTATTAACCCCTGTGTTAGCTTTGGAATCTTTTATCCGCTTCCCTTTTTCCTGTCGTCTGAGTGGGGGATGTCATTCCAGTCAATTAGCAGCCTTCTCTCCTTTCAAAAAGGGAAGAGTGGATAAGGGGTTGGGGAAAAGTATGTTTTCGGCCAGTTAAAGGGACTGATTTATTTCACCACCACTCATCCAACGCCCGCTCGGTGCCAGGCACTGGGCATCCACGGTACAGCAAAGACAGCTTCCAAAGATTGAAACTGGGTCTCTCCCAAGACCGGGCGTGCCCTGGGCCTTGACTGCCTCCTCTCGGAGCAGTCTCCCGCTGTCCCCAGAGCCCCCCTGCTCGAGGAACCTCCAGCACTGGGCGCCTAGCTCACGGCCTCAGCGCCCGCGCGACACGCCCCCGGTCACCACGGCAACCGGGGAGGTGCTGACCCTTGACCCCGGGCCCCGCCCGGCCCTGCCCCGCCCCGTCGCATTCCCGAGATCAAGATGGAGAAGGACAACCCGGAAGTGCCGCCGCCCGCCTGGTGCTAGGAGCCGCCGGCTCGGCTAGGCCGAGACCCGCGCCCGCCGTCCTTCCGCCAGCGGCCCACCCCGCGGTCCTTCCGCGCCGGAGCTGCAGCGTCCCCCGCCCCCGGTCCCACTCCACCCCACAGCGACCCGCCCCCGCCCCCAGGCCCGCCCGAGAGGAGGAGCCGAGGCGAGGGGGAGGAGGCGGGAGAGGTTTGCGAGAGGGAGCGAGGCCGCACGAGCCGCCGGCGGTTCGTATTACCGGGGTCGGGAGGAGGAGCCCAGCCGGGCCCGCGGACCAGCGCCGGGCGGGCGGGAGGCGCGGAGGAGGCGGGCGGAAAGCCCGGGGCTGCGAATTGGGGCGGGGGCGCCCTCCCACCTCTGCCGCCCTCCGTTCGGGCCTTGGCGGCCTGGCCTCACCTGCCCGGAGGCCTGGGAGCCACCAGTCGCCGCCGAGGGCCAGTCCCCGGGGCCGGCGGAGCGTGGAGGTGCGGACGCGAGGCGCGGGCCTCCGCGCGGAGGCCTGGACTGCGCGGCCAGGTGATGGTGGGCCCCTGTGCTTCTCCAGAGGAAAGGGGACCCCCAGAGCAGCTGTGCCCCCAGGCTGCCCCAGCAAGCCGTTTGGACATCAGCCGTAGGGAAGTCGGGCAGCTGTGAGTTTGCCTGTCTCCGTTAAGTGTCCTTAGGATGCAGTGATTTAAGGAATCAGGCTCTCCCTGCGGGAGGGGCCCTGCCTGCGCTGGTGAACTCGGTGCAGAGAAAAAGGACAGAATGATGCTTTCCGAGCAAGCCCAAAAGTGGTTTCCGACCCACGTGCAGGTCACAGTGCTCCAAGCCAAAGATCTTAAGCCAAAAGGCAAAAGTGGCACCAATGACACATACACTATAATTCAGCTGGGCAAGGAAAAGTACTCCACGTCTGTAGCTGAGAAAACCCTTGAGCCAGTCTGGAAGGAAGAGGCCTCTTTTGAGCTGCCTGGTTTGCTAATGCAGGGGAATCCAGAGAAATACATCCTTTTCCTCATAGTTATGCACAGGTCCCTGGTGGGTCTGGATAAGTTTTTAGGGCAGGTGGCCATCAATCTCAATGACATCTTTGAGGACAAACAAAGAAGGAAAACAGAGTAAGTTATGTAATTTATTTTGAATTGGGGGGAGTTTAACTATTATCTCATTTATGGATTTCCTGTTCTTGGAAATTATTTGTCTATCTAGGGCATTGGTTTTTGGACTGAAATATGACCCAGTTTTAAACACCATATTTGCATGAATCTGAAGTAAAAATAGCCCTTGTGAAGAAACATTTTTTAAGTGGAGTCTTTAATGATCCATTACTCTCTCATTTGTTTGAGGTAAACATCTTCAATAGTTGAATATTTTGCGCAGGATTTTAAGTAAACATTGTTTCACTGCTTAATAAGAGGACTGGACCATAGTGTTGACCAATTAAAACAACATATATGTAAATTGTTACAATCTTTAAACATGAACAGTTTTTCAGAAAATGGAACATCAGAAAATTAAGTCTGCCAATATGACGTCTTATATATATATATATATATATATTTTTTAATTGAACTCTGAAGCTGTTAAGTGGTAAATTACCAAATTTAGAACTCAGTATTTTATTTCATCATTATAAACACAGTTGACTTTTATTTTAGCTCAGATTTAAGGGTCAGTACATCTTCATGGAGTCTAAAGCTATTAAAAGAAAAGTTTTAAAAGTATGTACAGATATCCTCAACCTTGAATGCAATTACTTCAAAGTTAGTTCTGTAAAGCCAGTGTGTTTAGACCATATTAAATGCTAGTCAGATTGGAGACAGTGATTAAATTCTTGTGATGAAATGATTTAATGACATCTTCAATAAAAACATGGGCTTTTTAATATGACTTACAAACTTAGGTTAGATGTATTCTAATTTAAAAAACCATAATATAAGTTAAAACTAGGATATATGTCTTAAATTGAAAATAGTATGTTTTCTGAGATAGAGATACTCACCCCTTGCTTAAACTTATAATTTCTCTAGTCTGAGAAAACATTAAAGTTGATGTAATTAGTGAGAGAAAAATATAGGTTGAATTTATGAGGACTTCAGATTCCAAAAATAGCTTTGCTGTTTCAGTTATAACTGAAATTTATTTATGCTTTTAAGAAGAACTTTTATAATAACTTTCTTGAAGTTCATGTTATTTTCTTATATTTTAAAACAGCCATCTCATGTTCTTTCTGTACATATCTTCCTGCAAGATTCTCTTGATTGGAGTTTTTATTGAAAAAAAATTTTTTAATCAGGTCTTTGGTTTAATATATGTGGGATAAAAGGGTAGAGAGAGAAGTAATACTAGGAATGCTGGAGGAAAATGGTAAATATTTAACTGAAGAGATGAAAATATTTTAAAAGGAGAGAAAAGGGTTTAAAGAAAAGTGTAAAGTTGAATATATATCAATGATTTTAATAACACTGTTTGATACCTACAAAGTAGCATTCAGTTACTTCTGAGGAGTTCTTCATCAAATTTAAACTGAAAAATGGATAATCACCAAATAATTTATTTCAAATTGCCAATTTTAGATGACCTTACTAAATAATATTTAGAAGTGTTTTGAATGTAAACTTTTAAGTATATTGCATCTGCAAATTTCATACTGCATTTTCCGTACTTTTAGTGTTAATGGATGATATACTACAGGCCTTCTCTGAAATATAAGTTTTCCGAGTGAAAGTAGGCCCAACTGTGTGAACCCAGAGATTCTGAGGATGAAATAAGCTTTTAAAGTTTCTTCTTGTTTTACTCCTTATCTTTGGCAGCATCACAATTACAATAAAGTTGGCTGTAAGCGATACTCCAATATCGTAGTCTCCGTACAGAAATTCTCTATTGGCTACTATATGAAATGGATTAGAACTTTTGGGAAGGAAAATGCTTTTAAATGTTATCAAGAGCGCTTGTGATGTTATTGCATTCAAAGTGATTTTCATATGTTATTAAATCCCTAACATTTTCTTTCTTTGTGGGTAAATGGGGACCACGTATTTGATGAGATCTCTTTATTGGTAATATTTCTAGTTTTTTAATATAGTTAATAGCTTCCTTTTCCAGCACAGCTGTACATATGGCCCAGTAAGAGACAGACTTGAGTCACCGGTGTGTTGCAAGAAAGATATTTAATATTCTGCACATTGTTGAGCCTTGTCAGCATATTCCCAAGTGCTTTTTAGAAAACCGGTATGAGTGATGAAGGCTACCAGCTGATTTAGAAGTCCCATGGAACTGCTGGGTGTGACAGTTTCTACTCTTGACACTGAAGACAAGTATTTACAGCTTGTCTTCCAGTTGTGTTATGACAAGCCAAGAAGTGTGGTGGCTAAAACTATCATTTTACTTATTTTTATACCTTGAAATTAAAAGCCTTTTTTTTTCTTTCAAGGAGAGGGGAAGAGGGGCCTGAGCCAGAACACTTTGAGTGGGGCATGGAAAGAGAACTTCTGTATCTCCCACTTTAATGGGTGTCTGGGTCGGTTCTGGCACGAGATTTAAGGAAACAATACAGTATTTAATAATAGAATGGTAAAATAGTTCATGCTGTTATGTAATACCGATTGATTTTTTTTTTTAACAGCAGAAGTGGGTGATGTTGATTTTTTTTTTTTTAAATGCTCATGAAAAGTAGTAACTATCAGAGTCCCCAGAGTTAGGTATGACTCAAGCACATGCAGATTTTAGGACTTTTGTGTGCAGCTCTGCAGTGCACCTGCGTCCTGGCCTCTGGCACCCTTACTGCCAATCTTGTCCCATTTCTGACCACACAGTACCAATTGCTTGGGAATAGTTCCCACATGTGTGGTGGTTTTTGAACATGGACCTGTGCCCACTAAAAATTGAACAGAGGCCATATACAGTTTAAATCCAGCACTCCAGAGGTGAAAAAAAAATCAGCATTAATCCACTAAGCCTCAAATGCTATGTCTTCATTTTATCTTTTTGAAGCCTGGGAAAACAAGTGCTATCTCTGGAATGATTCTTGAAGGTCTCATTAAGACTTCCCTATTATATCACTTTCAAAACAAAGCAGCTAGAGTTATTTGTCATGCCTGTATTTTCAGTTGGTATATTAAAGTTCTTCGCAGTTGGGTTTTTGGAGGGTTTTTTTTGACGAGGAGGAAGGAAAATACTGTTTTTACAGTTTATATTCAAACACTGACTTGCTTTATCCATTAAAGCTTACCTAAGTCTTTATCTTTCCTTACCAAAGAACAAAACAGTGCAACACATACACACACACACAGGGTTGTAGCATGGCTGTTTTAAGAATATAGTTCTAGAAATGAAAATTCAGTAAACATTTATTTAGTGCGAGGCACACTGCCTTCAAGGAGCTTACAGTCTAGCAGGACAAAACCTACATTGCCTTCTTTGTTGGCTCTCATGTCTCCTGATTAAATACAGTGTCCTGTAAGGTACAACCTGGTATGCGTTTAACCTTATTGACATATGTGATTCATTAGATACAAAACAACTACTATTTTCATGCAGCTGTTATTCATCAATTTTGGCTGTTTTCCTTGTTGACTCCGATCTGACATTGAGAAGTTACTTATTCTCTGTGCCTCAGTTTCCTCATATGTGAAATAAGGATGTTAGACTAGATGATTTATTTGGTCTCATTTCTAAAATTTATGAATTTCGATTACCCTTACTCCCTTACATTTATTGGGTTATTGCTTCATTTTTTCCTCAGATTTGCTTTGATTTGTTATACACATGCAAACCCTATATGCTTGGAGTTTTTGTTTGGTTCATTTTGTTTGGGGATTTGTGGGGTTGGGGGGTGCATTTCTTGCAAAGTGGATTCACCTATTTTCTATATAACCTGAGTTGTTAATAGAGCATTTCTCATGGGCCATCCATCGGAAGGATTTCTCCCCCATGGAAAATGCTCTGTTTCCCCAAACTGTGAGTTAATAATTGGATATATAACCTTGCTTCATTTCCAGGCTTTTCGAGTGCTCAACTTTGTTTTGTTGAAGGTTCTCTATTCCACAGAATTTATTGCTGTAATTTTTTATTTCTAGTCTCTGAGTTTTCAGATTTCACCATTTGCCTCAGATAAGGGATTTTCTCTATTTAGGGTTAATGCTTTCTATTATAAGATATTCATGTTAATGCTTTCTATTATAAGATATTCTCTTTAAAAAGTTGCTTGTTTTGATGCAACTAGATCTTAATTGATTGAATTGCTTCAAATTAAATAGAAAATATTTCTCTTGCATGTTACTTGCTAAGATGTAGCTGGTATATGTATTATGTGCCAGTTTTCTTTTGCCTGGAAAGGCCTTTGAACCAGTCTTCCAATTGATAGTAAATGTAGCTTCTTCTGGTATATCCTGTAAAATTAGATCAGAGTTCCTTTTGTAGCTAAGAAAATTTAACACTTGCAGAGCTGTATTTAAATGATGACCTGTCTCCGATAATATACGGATATATACGGGATATATCAGATATATACAGGACGGATAATATACTTCATTGTTAAGTAATGTGAAAACATTGTGGAAACTCTCTTCTAGGCTGGCGTTTGTAGTTTTTTTGGCTGTTTGCCCTGTAGACTGACCATTTGTGACACCAACAGCTGGAGAGGTTCTCATGGATAAAAATACTGTAAACAAAACCAAAATAAACTTTGCTTCTTACACATCATTTAAAAATGGGCAGTGTAATTCACTGAAGTGACTAAAAGCATAGGATATGGCTCCAGTTAAAATAAGTTTTATTTGGTATTGTCACAGTACCAGTAGTTAATGAAACAAATAGATTCTAAGAGGACGCACGTAAGCTTTCTTTTTTCATCAAAAACGCTTTACAAGATTTATGACTATTTGTCACTTCTTGCATTTTATTAATTTGCATATTTTATTCAGGAAGAGGCTTTGACCCATTTTATATGAATGCAAATTATATCATATGCGATTTTCATGATTAGCAAACTATATGGAGTAGTCTCCCATATTAACAAAATTCTTTTAATAGCTTTTGCAGAGGAACTATTTTGAGATAGAGGCTAAATGTTTATTATTTTATTAAAAAATTAGTCATTATCATTTTATGGTGCTCAAAAATAGTTTGTATTGATGAATTATTTCAGGGTCTCTATCTTAGTGTCTTTTAATGCTAAAAAATGTTCTTCAGCCATTAGCAACACTTACCCCAGATGGAAACATAATAGGCTATGTATGGTTGGTAAGAATTTTTGATGATGAGTGATTTTCAAATCATGAAAGAAAAAGTTGTCTAAATAGCTTTTCAAAAAAGACTGATTCCTTCTGTATATGCCACATGACAGAGACTTATCTGTTTTTTAAATGAAGCATTGAATAAAACCAGAAGCACTCTGGCTGACAATTTCTCGTTTAGTGCTTAGATTGCCTTGATGTAGAGTAACTTTACCTAAAAAGCTGTTTGTATACAACAGAGCTCAATAATCCTCTCTTCATTACATGTTACAACCCAGTTTTTCCTTCTCTTTAAGGTGGTTTAGTTTAGAATCCAAACAAGGAAAAAGAGCCAAAAACAGGGGTGAGATAAAGGTCAATATTCAATTTATGAGGAACAATATGACAGCAAGTATGTTTGACTTATCAATGAAGGACAAAACAAGATCTCCTTTTGCAAAATTAAAAGATAAGATGAAAGGTAGAAAAAATGATGGGACATTTTCTGATACATCTTCTGCAATCATTCCAAGTTCTCACATGCCTGATGC
This sequence comes from Tursiops truncatus, assembly GCF_011762595.2. Classification (NCBI taxonomy): domain Eukaryota; kingdom Metazoa; phylum Chordata; class Mammalia; order Artiodactyla; family Delphinidae; genus Tursiops; species Tursiops truncatus. Next base: position 12,662,602 of record NC_047049.1, read on the forward strand.
CAATACTGAATTTTCAAGTAGTGAAATACAGATGAAATCTAAACCAAAAAAGCCTTTCCTTTTGGGTCCTCAGCGACTCTCTTCAGCGCATTCAATGTCTGATTTAACTGGGGCCCACGTATCCTCGGAGAAGCTGAAGGCTGGCACTGTTGCTCAAACGCATCTTCTCGGACACCAGATAGGTTCCTTTGGAGCAGTTCCGGAAAGTGGTAAGTGACTCATGCATTCTTTCTTGTTGATCCTCCGTGGTTTGAACTACCCTCTTAATTTTTAAAGTTTGACTTCAAAGTTAGAGAATAAGAATTGGAGTTTCTTGCTAGTATTTTCTAAATTTAGTCATCAAATATTTATTGAGTACCTACTGTACTCAAAATTGGTAAGTATATTAAAGGCAGAGCTTGTCTGCATTCAGTACTGTATTTATATTATTAGAGAATAAAAATGATTCTTGGTTTCTTTTCATGGCCTGGCTTCTTTTTCTTAACTGCCGTTTCTCCTGTCTCAAAAGCCTGAAGCATAAATGAATATTCCGTTTCATCAGAAAGTTCCTAGAAAAGAAACCTTTAATGTTCAGAAGTAAGAAAGTAAATTTAATGCTAATGATGAAAAAAAGTCTGAGAATTTATAGCACTATGATGCCAAGCAGAACCTTTAGTTTTGACATTATAATTTGTTTATGTGATTGTTTCTTTCTGAGCTGAGTAAATTACTAATTGTCTAGCAAGATACTAATTGTTATTAGCCTACATACCGCTGTACCTTAGCATTTTAAGGTTGTTTTCCTTGATTATTTTAAAAGGTTAATATCTTTAAATAGCTAATTGCTCTCATTCTAAAAACAGCAGTATGCTCACAGAACATGTCAAATAGTGTGATGTAATGTGTCACTGATTATGTACTAACTACAAAATTGTTTGCAGGAAGTCTCAGATCTCCACACAGAAGAACATTAAGCTTTGATACTTCTAAAATGAACCAACCTGACAGCAGTGTGGGTGAAGGTGAATCGTCTTTCGGAAGACAAAATGACCCATTTACAAATGTGACTGCTTCATTACCCCAAAAATTTGCAACACTGCCAAGGAAGAAAAATCCATTTGAAGAAAGCAACGAATCGTGGGACAGCAGCATGAATTTATTTTCAAAATCAACTGAAGTAAGAAAAGAAAATAAAAGAGAAAAAAGGGAGAAAGTTAGCCTGTTTGAAAGAGTGACTGGAAAAAAAGACAGCAGAAGATCTGATAGACTTAACAATGGGGGATCTGATAGCCCTTGTGACTTGAAATCACCTAATGCATTTAGTGAAAATCGTCAGGACTATTTTGATTATGAGTCAACTAATCCGTTTACAACAAAATTCAGGGCTTCAAATATAATGCCATCTTCAAGGTAAGCTTAAACGGGGGGAAATTGTGCTATTTTGGAAAATATTGTACTTGAAAGTATCAAATATCCTTTTTAAATTCCTTTTATTTTACTTGAAAAATAATTCTTATCTTATTTTTATAATTAATTTTGGAGCCGGGCAGTGTTGCATACATCTTTGGAATTGAACTTTTTATCTTAGAAGGATAAAAGATTCTTAATCCCCACTGTAGTTTATTTCTACTTATGTTAGCCAGAAGCTCACCGAAACTTACAGAGAAAACAGCATAGCTTTTGATGAGACATAGTGGGAGTGAATCACCAGTGGGAGTTAATTCAAGCCAGAAATTTAGGTGATAAGTTGTGTTTCTAGATGTTATTTTCCGGAGATTAGTTATGGACCAATAGCAGCCTATGGACTATTCTTTAAGAAATGCTGGCTTCAGTATTAATGGTTTTCATAATAGGTGTTAACTATCCTTATTAAATGGCTATTTAGAGTAGTTTTTATTTGTGAATGTTTATTGGAATTCAGTGAACCTTGTGGGTACTATAAATACATCAAAGAGTATCTGTAATGATGACTTATAGTTATAGAAATAATCTATCATGATAAGGTTTAGATTTTCAAAATCTGTTCTCAGTTATGTAATAGTACTTTTCTAATTCCTTAGTACAGGTTGGAACTGTATGGTTTAAATAAAATGATAGATTTTGCAGAAGTGAATGGTGGAATAGCTGATTAAGGAAACCTCAAGCAAAGAGTAAGATGAATTTATTGGAACCTTAAGCAGTCATCATGGAAGAGCATGGTAGGCTGTTTGCCATGTAACATAGACGTTCTTTCCCAAGGCAAGGACGTATGGTGTTCAGACCCCAGTGGGAAACCTGGCTCAGTAGCTCTGTGACCTCTCTCAACCTCAGCATCTCCATCTTTGAAATAAGGAAAATGATATCTACTTGATAGGATTGGGAGACGATAAATGATAAAGTACATGGTACAAAGCCAGGCCCCAAATAGGGAACCCATAAACGGTGGTTGCTGTTTACATTGCCATGTCATACTTTGTTCAAGAACAGTGCTTTGTGTTGTCCTACTATAAACAGAAAATAGTACTAACAATTGCCCTTTTAGGCTTGTGATCTCCTGCCTGTCTTCTGATCTTCTAAAACATGCATTTAGAGTTTTCCAGGGAAAGTTTGTGTTTCTTTTATCAATAAATGGGTATTTGCTGTGGCTTTAGAAAGTATTGTTCAGTTTTCTTTATAGACTGTACTCCAAAGAAATACGTTTTTATCATATGGTATTAATATTTTATTGAAGAGTCCATGGTTTTTTCATGCTATTCTCAAGCATTTCATTTTGGTATTTTACATAGTGTACTTCACATATTGCGGTTAAGTCTTAAACTACAGAGGTAAATAGAAATGTATTTGCTTTTTTCCCCTCTTTAACTGAACTTTTTTTGAAGAGGATTACTGTAAAGAACTGAGATAACTTAGAGATTGGATAATTTACATAATGTTAGAGTCAAAGAAAAGCAAGAAAAATGGGAAACAATAGGAAAATAATTTTTAAATTATGGCAGCATATGGAAAAATAGGTATCCTCAAATTTTTAATTGCCTTATACTTGGGCTTATTTACGTGGACTTAAAAATTAATGTTTTAAAAGTGAGTGTGGCATTTTGTGAAATTCAGGCTTTGTTTTGGGTTACTTCGATATTAATACTGTATCAAAATTAGAGCTGTTTCGTGATATTTATATAAAATGATTGCAAATGTGTGAAAAACAATAGGTTTTTTAACTTTAAGAATTTCTCTTCTTCATATTCATGAGATGCCAGCTATAAGAACAGAAACATTTGTAGATTCCTGAGAAGTTACTCTTCCTTTTTGTGTCACAAACCATCTTTGTGATAAATGTGAAACATTTGCAATAAAGGGGTAGGTCTAATTAATAGTATAAAAAAAGAAGGATTGAATATAAATAGATCTAGGAAGAGAGTACAGTTCAAATTCTTGGAAAGCAACTTTGTCTCGAGTGGAATTAGGAAGGATATAGTCTGAGGTAGTTTGGTCTATTCATATTTATCCTCCCAGTATCATTCCTCAGTTATATGGGACATTTTAGATTTCTCACCTTAACATCTAAACCAAATGCACTTTGAAGCTATAGACTCACATCACTAGGACACATGCTGTGAATTATTTTTTTCTGTAGTGCTAAATAGATCCATTTACGGAGTCTCCTGGACTCTTTTTTTTAAAAATTTATTTTCATTAATTTATTTTTTTGGCTGTGTTGGGTCTTCGTTGCTGCACATGGGCTTTCTCTAGTTGCGGCGAGGGGGGCTATTCTTTGTTGTGGTGCGCGGGCTTCTCATTGCAGTAGCTTCTCTTGTCGTGGAGGCACGCGGGCTTCCGTAGTTGTGGCACGTGGGCTTAGTAGTTGTGGCTCACGGGCTCTAGAGTGCAGGCTCCGTAGTTGTGGTGCACAGGCTTAGTTGCTCCACAGAATGTGGGATCTTCCCAGACCAGGGCTTGAACTCGTGTCCCCTGCATTGGCAGGCGGATTCTTAACCACTTGCGCCACCAGGGAAGTCCTCTCTTGGACACTTGTGACTGATGTTTTCTTTTTTTTTCTTTTTCTTTTTTTTTTTTTGCGGTACGCGGGCCTCTCACTGATGTGTCCTCTCCCGTTGCGGAGCACAAGCTCCGGATGCACTGGCTCAGCACCATAGGCTCCATGGCATGTGGGATCTGCCTGGACCGGGGCACAAACCCATGTCTCCTGCATCGGCAGGTGGACTCTCAACCACTGTGCCACCAGGGAAGCCCGACTGATATATTTGAGAATGCTGAACAAAGTGAAGGGTAAAATATGTAGCTGTGGAACTGGATTTTGTTCTTTAGTGAGCTGTCTCCGCTATGATTGCAGGTACACAGGAACCATATTATTACCCTCTGGGTGAATAATGTGTATGATTACAACCATAGAATTTTCTTTATGCCAAAAAAATTTTAAATACTAAGGAACGCTTTCTTGAAAGTTAGTTTTTATTTCTTTGTAAGTAAAGTCCACCTGAAGAAATCACCTCGTAATCACAAAAATTACTGCATTTTGGTTCTGTTCTTGGAATAGATCCCATAGTCTTACATAAAACTGAGAGCGGAAATGAGTTAGGCTTTTTGTTGGGTTACTTCTACAAAGAGCAGGGCTCTTTGAAACACCTTTCCCTGCAGTTACTAATTCTCAGTCTCTTTCCTCTTACCCACCCCCACTTCTTTGAAGCCTCTCTTACTCTTGTAGGAAGAGGTATCTGTTCCTTGTGCTGCAGCATGTTCTTACCTAATCTTCCTTTCTGTGGGCATCTCATTGTTCACTAATGTGACCAGCCACTTTTTTTCCCTCTCACCTCCATGAACAACATGAGGGCAGGGCCTGCATTTCATTCATCTTTCAACCCTTCATCTCCAGCATGATGGGAAGTAGCTGGTATTGGAAAGCATTTTTTGATTAAATGAACACGGTATAGCAGATGGATTTCCTAAAATGCTACTTTCATTCTCTCATTCCCTTAGTCTCCTGCTTCCAGCTCAGTGTGGGCTAATAACACTGAGACACCTGCTAACACCAACAACAGATCCATAAAGGCAGGTGTGTGCATTTTTATATACAACTAAACATGATTAGAAATCTAAGTGAGTTTTAAGGGACTACCAAAATTTAATATTCATATCCTAATTAACATATTTCTGGAGTTTGTTAAGAACTCTGTATTAATTAGGTTAGGTTATCAGCTGCAATAAACAACCTCAGATCTCATTGGTTTGCTCCAGTAAAAGTTTATTTTTCCTTGTTGTCACAATTGAATTCTCTGAGACGGGGCTGGAAGAAGTGGCTGCTTTGTTCCATGCTATTGCTCAGCTCAACACAGTTGCTCAGGAACCAGATGCCTTCCTTCTTGTGATGCCACCCTTTAACACCCATCCTCCAAGGCAGCAGGGAGAGAGAGTGGAGGATCACATGTGGGACGTCTTTATATGCCAGGCCTGGCAGTGGTACCCATTACTTCCACGTGTGTCCCATTGGGCAGCGCTCAGTCATGTCCCAACCTGAGTGCAGCCAGTTAAGAAACATGGTTTAGCTGTGGACCCAGAGAACACTGAATTGGGTGTGGTGAGTGTACCGTATTGTGTGTGTCCTGGATGCCAATTCTAAGAAGTGTGGACACTGTCTAACACTTGGCATGCTGTAAAAGTCCAACTACACGTGTATGTGAAAGGGTAGCTGGGATTATAATTTTCAGGAAAATGTTTTCTTAATTTACTATTGGTATTGAGTTGTTTGTATTTTAAAATTGCTCTTGCTCTTGCTTTTTAATTACAAATCACAGGTAGTTTAGCAGAATCAGTATCAACTAATTTGTTATGTGGTTAACCCTACAATTTGTAAAATAATGATTTTTTGCATCAGCAGTAATTAACTTTCCAAAAACAAATATTCCTGAATGTTTGTTATACCATTTTCAATAATTTGTTCACAACCAGTTCTTCTTTAATACTGGGTTATTTTCCCTCTGGAAAGTGGAAATAGGTGGGTATGTTCACCAAACCAGATTTCCCTTTTTTTTACAGAGATGGAGCTAGACCGTTCACTTAGGTGGGGACATGTGACCAAGTTCTGGCTTATTGAAGACTTAGTGGAAGAGATGTACGGTGGGCCCTCCATATCCCCAGGTTCTACATTCGTGGAATCAATCTCGGGTCGAAAATATTTGGGGGAAAAAATTCTAGAAAGTTCCAAAAAGTAAAACTTGAATTTGCTGCATGCTGGCAGCTACTTACATAGCATTTACATTGTATTTACAGTATTCACATAGCACTTACATTGTATTGGGTGTTGTTAGTAATCTAGAGGTGACTTAAAGTATATGGGAAGGATGTGTGTAGGTTACATGCAAATACTATGGCATTTTATATAAGAGACTTGAGCGTCCAGAGAGTTGAGTAATCTCCTGGGATCCTAGAACCAATACCCCACAGATACCGAGGGATGACTGTATACCAGTTTCAGGTCTAGTCCCATGAAAACCTCCTATACAGTCCCCCATATTGCCTGTCTTCGTCCATACCCTAGGCTGAAGGTTGCCAAATCTGGCTTGCTGCTTGTTTTCGCAAGTAAGGTTTTCTTGGAGTGCAGTTCGCCCATTTGTTTATGACTGCTTTTGTGCTATAATGGTAGAGTTGAGTAGTTATGACAGAGACTGTATGACCTACAAAGCCAAAAATATTTATTATTTGACCTTTTACAGAGATAGTTTGCTGAACCCTGTACTAGCTGGATGGGGGTCTTTAAGAAGGGCAGAGCCATAAGATAGGGACAACCTGGGTCCCTGAATGCATTTGGAAGGCCACCTGATAAACAAGAATAACTGTTGAACCTTGTCTTGAATGATAAATTTTCAGAATATTGTTACTGTGATTTTTGCATTTATTTATTATAGCACGTAGCATCATTATTATTTATCATTTATGGCACAGGGGCCATAGTGCCTCTTGTTCTTTTTAAGAAAGCCTAATTCAAAAACCTTTCAGAACCACTGGTGTGCAACACCAAATCCAAACTCTTGTTCCTAATTTTCAAGGATTATTGTATTTTAGGCTTTTCTTAACTACCCAACTTTTCTTTTACAATTCCTCACCTTTCTGTGCCAGGTGAGTTCATTTCCTTACTGCACCTCTCTACCCTGCGGTCCCTATAAGCCTGGCCAACTCTATTCCTTGGCTCAGCTGTGGAATGCACTCTTCACTCATCTCTGAGTGTCCTAAGCCTAGCTATCCTTGATGTTGAAAACTCTTTAATCCTATTTTGATTGATAACATAGTGTTCCCTTCTGTGGAATTCTGCTGATATAGAACATAATTGCTGTACGATGTTCATTGTGTCTCAGTTTTAGTTGTCCCCACTAACCTGTATCAACTGCTGAACAGTTGTGCTGAATCTTCTTTTGTGGGTGCCTGCAGCACCTAGATCACTGCATGTCATCAGTGCTAGAATCTTCAGTGAGTGGGCCCTGAAATAAAAGTCAGCATTTAAAGAAAAAAAACTTCCTGCTGATTCTCAGGCTTAAAAATTGTTGATCTAAATTATATCATCTATTTCATAAAAGTTCAGTAAGTACTTATTTATGAATAGGAATCAGGAGTCGTGCTGGTAAAGTCATAGTTGAATGGACAGTTTAGTCATATTAGCTTTGTCTACAGGGCCCTAACTAAGTAAAGGGATCAGTGAGGAGATCGGCTTGACTAAAACGGGGGTGTGGAGAAGAGTATGAATTTGGTTGAATGGCTAAGAAACATCTAAATTTACTTAGGCGTTGAAGACCAGGCAGAAATGTCTGACTGTTAAATATTTATGGCATCTGTGGATGGGTTGTTTTTCAGGATTCAGGTAACACCAAGGCATCAGTAGTGATGAACAACATTTAAAAAATATGCTTGTGTTTGTATGCTACCTATAATAAATTGAAGAGACTACATTTGTGAGGTATATTCTTCTGAGGTTCCAGTTTAGGACTGAAGATACCTCCTGGTTAATTAAGAGAGTTCATTAATATAAGGAGAAAATTTGTGGTGTATGTCTTATTCTGAAATTTAAAAAAATATAGTCAGGAATATAAGCATACTCTGTAGGATGAGCTAATGTTGTTTGATGTTAGAGGTAGCTCATCAGAGAGCAAGACCTTACGGGAGATATTTTTACCAGAGAATTTTGTTTTGGGAACATCCTTCTATTTATGACCTGCACAAAGAACACACTTTCCCTTCATTATTTTCTGCCTTGTTGTAGTTGTGAATATACCATGTAGCAAACTCTTAGTTGCGCTACAGAACTTAATGGTATGTTGTATAATAACATGCCTAGTATCATTGATTTTATTAGAGCATGTATGCATATATTTCCTTTTGCAGTAATTGCTGTGGAAGAACCTGTCTACTTCTTTGCTCTGAACTTAGGCCAAAGAGGTATTTTTTAGGGCAGTACATAAATAGTGTCTGAGATGGCGATCTCATATTTATCACTAACATTTTATAATTTTGCATGATAGTATGCCTTTTCCTTTCCGGATCAGGTTAACCTACTTCTCTTTTCCCTTCCTCCGTCCCTGCTTTCTTTAATCAATTCCGGTGATGATTGTACCATACCTTTCTTAAAAGCTGCAAAAAAGTTAGTTATCTAGAATGTATATTTAAATGTGTCTCTAATTTTCTCAAATCAAAAATCACCATAGGCTTTTAAGCATGTAACCATTATTATGAAGTTGTATAATATGTCCATAAAAAAGACTTCACTGTAGACTTACATTTTTATTTTAAAAAGTTATAGTAAACAGATGATCCTAAAGAAAAGACCTATATTCATAGTTTTAAAACCTTCATTTTTATAATGCTCCTTATGGACATTTTTTTTTTTCCTGTATAAGTTTAAAGCTCAGTCTTTGGCTTAGTAAACCTTATCCTGCATAAGGTTTACTTTAATAGCAATATTTATTTTTTATCCTTATTTGTCTAATATTAAAGATAATCTCCCTGTTATTCATAGCAGCCTATAAATCTTTTACACAGCTGAAAATTTGTAGCTTCATTTATGAGACAGAAAATAAAAACTTGACATGAATTTTGGAGCCATTAATCCATTAGTGCCCAGGGATTTACAGAATGTGTCTAATGAAACAATGACTAGGAGCATGAAATATGCGATGTGATTAGTTCCCTTAACACTAACTCGAACTTTTATGCTTAACTCCCCAGGTACTACTTGAAACTTTTTTACCCTTTGTCATCCTAATACTCATTATAATAGCTTTCATTAATTGGTACATCTCCCCATGGGTTAATTTGCAGGCACCAACCATGCCATCCTTTTGCTAACTTGCTAATGCAAATTGATATTTATAGACTTCAAAATTGAAAACAATAAAAGCTCTAACAAAAAGACTTTGCTAAGTTATTATCATTATTATTATTTTGAGCTGAGAGATTGAGATACACAGAGAATCTGTGAGAGAAGAAAACAAGCCAAAAAAATCCACAAAAACTACTGTAGGCTAATAAACTGATGTGAAAATTTCTCAATTTACAGCACTTGACAGGTGCTAAAAGAAAAGCATCTTTAATTTTAATGTGTTGTTAGGACCTCTTTAGAGAGACTGTACAAGTTATTAACAAGGTCCTCTGAGACAGGAGACGGGTAATTAACAAGACCTATGGAGGTATAGTTTAGGTAATTAACGAGCTCTTAGGCACTGGACACAGGATAACACATAGCGAGTCCAATAGTTAAAGAGAACAGGTTGTTATGATATGATCAAATACAAGATGTAGTATGTAAGTCTTCTTGCAGTTTCTGATAGGAGAGTATTAAGATTATATTCCAATGACCTTAGTGTACTAATTTTTGTAAATCATATATAAATATTTTGCTTTAAGATAGAATTTGAGAGGATTATTTGCAAAATCAACAAGCAGAGAAGCTTGTTACATGTAGATTAATAATCTTCGTTAATTGCCATTAATGAACATGTATATTTTAAGAGCAATATATTGGAGAGACATAAATTATGTGATTCTAAGTTTAGACTTTTATTCCGTTTACTTTTTACCTGTGGCCTCTTGGCTAAAATTGTCTATTCCAAATTGGCAGTCTACTTTCCTTGTCCAGTTTAAGACTGTCAGGATCTAGGGCAGAGAGAAGACTGTCCTTCCTCAGTTTGTTTTTTACATAATATGCAAAGGTCCCTCAAGTCATGATCTTATGGTACCTTTAAGTCTGAGACTCGAGAGTCCCAATTTCAGGTACTTGGTCTAATCATTTCCAGTGTAAATTTGAAATTGTTGGAGTATGAATCGAGTTCTGGTTCAGAAAACTCCCAGTCAGCAAACCTTTATTATAAACATGTTATACTCTGAAGATTAAGAATATGAAGAAAGAAAGCCCTGCAGGTCTGATTCATTCCATTGCTTCCGACGTGTGGCTGCTCCAGGCCATCAGTATGACTTTTTCCGAATTTCAGATCTGATAATCAAATGATATTTTCATTTTTATTATTTTTGGATGAACAGCAGTACTTTAATAAGATAGAGCAATACTTGCTATAGACAAGGACAGCAGAGGTTATTAAGATATAAATCCTGCTCTTAGAGCTCATAAAAGCAGTCATGTAAATATTAGGTCTGAATTCCATGCTCAGGACTGGACATTGTATAGGCGTTGGGGTACTTTGAAAGACTTTTCAGTTGGGTTGTGATATGATCAGAGTAATATCTTAGATAACTCTGTAGCATGGTGGGGGGGTCTGCTGGGGCCAGGAGTGGGAACAGGGAGGAGGCTTTGGGGCAAGAGAACAAGTTGGGAAGTTACCGTGATTGTTGAGGTGAGAGTTGATGGAGGTCACTTGACAGTAAGGATGGAGAAGAAGGGAACCTCTCTGAGATACATTTCTGGGCTAATATAGATGGGATTTAACCATTCTGCTTGTGTGTGTGTGTGTGGAGGGGAGGGATGGTGGGGGACTAGTAAAGGAGAAAAAACAAGGAGGATTATTCCAAGGATGTGTCTTCAATCGGTGTCTTCAATTTGATGAATCACAGTACTGTAAAAACTGTATTACAGCAATGTCAGGTCTGTAGTCTTGAATCAAACTTGGCATTTCAGTCTTGATGGAGAGGGCTACGGTTTTTTGTGTTTTTAATGAGGTGCTGTCTTGTTTATTTTAGAATTTTGTTTTTAGAGAATAGGAATTATGTGTTTTGAGTTATTCGAGACAAGCAAGTTAGTATCAACATAATAACAGTTCTTGAGAATTTGTTTTTGAAAGCTGGAAAATATTTTGGCTTCTTTGAACACAAGAATGTGTTCTGTAACTGCTTGTGGACTTAATGCATTTAAAATGTGTTCACCTTAACACTGTAATTACTCCATGTATTTCTCTCCAGTGGCTTTTGGTTTTACCAAACCTTGCCCCCTTTTGTTAGCTTCTCACTAAGAGAATAACTTCTTTCTTTTATACTTTTCCCTTACTTCTGTATACCACTTTTCCAGGCCTCCTGCTTCTATATTTAGAACATTTCCTTTTGGACTACTGTGACCATATCACCTGTGGTTACCTTTTTTCATAGCAGTAAAGCTTTAATTTTTAAAATATGGGTGCTGTTTCTATATATTTAATATATGGTGGTAGTGTTACCTGATTATTTGATGTGTTAAATATAATTCAGTATTATTATATGACAGATAATAATTATAATGTAAATGTGTAAGAATTAATATAAATATTAAACTACAGTATTATGTAACTATTTTGAATATATTATACATCAAGTAAAAATGTTTTATGTATTTTATATATTTATTTTAAGCTTACATATCTTTTTGACAAAAGTGCTAATACCACTTAAATAGCAATTACATGGATCACCTTGTCCAGGATAAAACTTAATTCAAATTGCCAATTTTTAAAATTATTTTCACAAACATGTCTGTAAAAGTCTACTAGGGCTAGGGGTTGGATGGGTTGAAGATAAGATTCATAGGTTACTAGTAGCCTCATAAACTAGGGAGAGGGATGTGTAAGCAGTGACCTGTAATCCAGGCAGAGTGAACTGTGTTGAACACAGCATTTGCTGCGGGAAGGGAGAGGAACAGCTTGCTAGAAATTAGGAAATGCTTCTTCAAGGAAGAGGCCTTTGAACTTTTGTTCCTGACCGTTGAACATGATTTTTTACGTTGGGGAATGAGTAGATAGACAATTGTTTTAGTAAATAGCGAGAAAGCTTATTTTAAAAATTATGAGATGTGTTTGGAAGGAATGTTTTATAAATTGTGACTGTGTACTATTATATCATTAGTTGTCTGCTAACTACTTAGTAATTTTACCATTGCTTTTCTAGTTGGAACTATAGTCTTTGTCTGTTGTTCCCTGCCTGGTAGGTTCCTGAGGAAGTATGTTTGTTACTTTAGGCTACCAGGAGCCAATTAGTGAGTGCCCTGCAGCAGCTCTGCATTAAGTATAACAACCTCTTTGTTATGGAGCCTGGTGTGGGAATGGGGGTATTCAGGTTAATCACATGTTTTGTTTACTTGAGGTGTACAATATTGTTTCATGTAGATTTTTTCACTTTAAAAGAAATTAAATGCCCCAAATAAATTTAAAATGGAAATCATACCAAACATAATTTAATATTTGATTCAGAAGGTATATTTAACTACTTCTACCTGAGGATTTTTCAGTGTTACATGAAAGTATAAATATAGTAATAGAATATCTAAATACAGTACTAGTAGAATATCCTAAAGCGAGTATAGGATAGGTTTAAGAATTCAGGTTTAGGACTCAGGTCTGGATTTGAGTCTTTGGAATAGCTATATGACCTTACTTAGCCTTTCTAAGCCTAATTGTAAAATGGAATAACAACCTTGGTGTGTTGTGGAAGAGATTAAATGATGTAAGGCACGTAAAGTGCTGAAGGTAGGTTTGCCACATGGTAAACCTGGAAATGGTAGCTCTTGCTATGATCTTATTACAAAGCATCTACAGAATCTGTAACAATTGGTTTAAATAAGTTAAATGAAATTATTTACAAGTAACAATAGATTCTCAACTTTAAAAACCGTAAATAAAAGAAGTTAGGAGCTCATGTTTTTCACTGACTGATAAAGGACATACATTTGGTAGAAAACAATAAACTGGATAAAAGTTTTTTTCAAGATGTATGTTCAGTAATAATCTTTGATGAAATAAACTAAACCACATTCAAATTAAGTAAAAGTATTCCCTGTATTTAGTAGAAAATTTATTTTATGACTTTCAAGGCAAAGGTATTCTAATCAGTATTGCTATAAAATCCTGTGTCCAGAAATTATCGCATAGCACTAATAAGGACAGTGCAGGGTAAATATCTAAGCTGTGGCTTTACCTTAAAGGATGATGAGGTTTTCATAAACTCACATGACTGAGTTCAAATTAAATTGTTCAAAACTATCATAGTAAGAAAGATAAATGCCGCTTACCAAAAACTCCTCAGAGACCCCTTTGGGAAGAGGGTCCCTGCCTTAGGAAATTCACACAGGTAGTAGTATATCCCTTCTAACCAAGGTTTAGAAGTTGGCTCTTTCATTTCTTTGTCAGTGAAAGTACACTCTTTTGTCTTTGTTTTTTTTTTGTTTTTGTTTTTGTTTTTGCGGTATGCGGGCCTGTCACTGCTGTGGCCTCTCCCGTTGCGGAGCACAGGCTCCAGATGCGCAGGCTCAGCGGCCATGGCTCACGGGCCCAGCCGCTCCGCGGCATGTGGGATCTTCCCGGACCGGGGCATGAACCCGTGTCCCCTGCATCGGCAGGCGGACTCTCAACCACTGCGCCACCAGGGAAGCCCCTGTCTTTGTTTTTTAAGCAAAAGTATAAGATTCTACTCGAGTAGTCTCCGAGCTCAGCGTTCTGAGAGATAGTATAATGTATAATTTCCAGTAAAATCATTATACTTATCTTTTTTGGGGAGGGGGCTGGAGAGTGTATCTTAACACAAAACAGTAAATTCTTTTCTAGCAAAATTTTATTAATTTCGTAGCACTGTGAAACCAGCTCTTACTTGCCAAGAATGTTTTAAGGCTGGGCTTTTCAGCCTAGGGTGTAGCATGGCCAGAAATCCCCCAGTCACCCCAGCAGCTCTGCTTCCAAGGAGGATACACAGGAGTTTGGGGTTTGTGTCACCAAATGGAGGGTCCCCAGGAAGTCTGGCTGCCTTGAGTGCCTCTCCTTGAAGGGTCTGCAGAGATGACAGGTTAAGGAAGCAGTTGCTTTCTGGCCAGGGGCCTCATTGCAGGGTGTTCTTGAACATTGGAGGCCTTCCTGGTGACCAGAGGGCACCAAGGCTTCTTTTCCAGAACTTGGCTTCGTCCTGGGTACAGAGCCAGCTTGTGGTACTTTTGGCCAAGGGTGTTGTGAGCCAACTTGCTTCGCTCTCCACCTTCCTGGAAGAGTTACCTCTGCCCAGGTTGTCCTCAACCTCTCCTCATAGGAAAAGGCTGATCAGGGATGCTGGGTTGTCCTTGATCGCAGACAGAACCTGTGCTCTGTCAGGCCCTGTCAAGGGCCCTCGTGCCTTGTTCTCATCGCTTCTGTCCAGTTTCACTGTTTGGCTTCCAAAGTAAACAGAACTTGCTTTCCACTCCCCTGTACCCTCAGGTAGACTCTAGTGGATATATGGCAGACAGTGGACCAGGATCTACTCAGAGCAACAGGATAATCACAACACAATTTCCCAGAGTGACAAGGTTCCTAAAGATTTAAGGAGAAAAGATTCTTTTTCTATTAAGAGAAGCACAATTATGATAGGGAGTAAAACTTAAAAATCTACCTGAATTTTTAAGTTAAATTTGAGATGTCGAGGCAATTTTATGCTTGTTGTCAGATTTATTCTCATGGATCAGGGGTACTAAAGAGAACAAAGTTTGACAAGCTTAGTTGTAAAGAAATGGAGAATTTTTGGAATTCATACAGATTATGTTTGGAAATTTGTGAATTGTTTGATTGACTGTATTTTAAATAATCATTTCTTTTCTTCACCAGGAGAAAATAGTAAGTTAAACTTGATTGAACGTGATATTCTTGATGAAACATGCCTTAATTTCATGGGTATCTTTCAGCCTTCAAGTTTTAGGACTTCTTCAACAGTATCGTCATTACCATTTCATGATGGAAAACCAGTTAGGTCTGAATTTGCTGTCCATGATCTTTGGTATCACTGACCACAATTTCCTAATTGTCTTGCCTACGAGATCTCATAAAAGATATCCTGTGAGAATAATAATAAGTAAATTACTGTTAATCCCCATAGACGTTTATAAATTAGGTTCTGTTTTGCCATCGCGGTATTAGTGTGCATGCCCAGTCCCAAGAGAGATAATGGAGTATTTTAATCTCTAATAGCATTAATTTGATTTGGTACTCACTCCCCACCCCCCCCCACAAAAAAAAAAACAGGAAAAAAGCAGTATTGAGTTGCACTGTGGCTCTTAAGCCCTATTTGCATGTGTAATAGACATAATTGAAATGTGCTAAAGGTTGAGTTTACTAGTGGAAAGTCTCTTTGGACACTTCATTTTTTAGGGCTTTTATAAAAGGAATCATTAAGAACATTTCTTTAAACTCCTTTAACATTGAACCTCTATGGAATAAATGTTTTCAGGATTTACCAGAAAATTGTCAGTTGAATCTGTATTGTGGTCAAATACCTAAACTGGTAGACTTGGTTGGTAAACTGGATAAACTGGCTAGTTGAATGGATTATATTAGAAGTCACCAATTTGAAACTTATTTCAATTCATATTGGCAGTTTTAAGTATCAGAGTAATTCTTTCTGTCTTAAAAAGAATGGAAAAATATTCCATTCATATGCTGTCAGGTCTAGATAAAAGTGATCTTTGTTATTCAGAAAAACGATATCCTCTGCTCTTTGGGGACTTGATACCTTGTTGTCGAAACCTGTATTGACCTACTATTGATTTACTCAGTCAGCTATTAGCCCAATTTTTATTAAGCACTGGCTGCTAATTTATTCAGCATACATTTGTTAAGCATCTGCCATACCCTAGGTACTATGTCAGATGCTAGGGCTGAAAAGATTGAGATATCATTCCTTCCTGTAAGCAGTTTGTAGTAGAAAGAGGTGGGGAGGCCAGGGGTTAGGATAGATACCCAAAATGCGAACTTAAAAAAAAATTCATTTTTAGAGCAGTTTGAAATCACAGCAGAATTGAGCGGAAGGTATGAGATTTCCCATATACATCTTACCTGCACACACATAGCCTCTCCCATTAGCAACCTTCCCCACGAGAGTGGTACATTTGCTAAAATTGATGGACCTACGTTGACACGTCATAATTATACGTAGTCCATAGTTTACATTACGGTTCACTCTTGGTGTGGTATATTCTGAGGCTTTTGACAAATGTATTAATATAATGGCGTGCGTTCATCTTTATAGTATCATACAGAGTATTTCTACTGCCCTAAAAATCTTTTGTGCTCTGCCTATTGACTGGTCCCTCCCCCCAAACCCTTGGAAACTGCTGATGTTTTTACTGTCTCCATAGTTTTTGCCTTTTCCAGAATGTCATATAGTTGGAATCATACAGTCTGTAGCCTTTTCAGATTGGCTTCTTTCACTAAGTAATATGCATTTAAGGTTCCTCCATGTCTTTTCATGGTTTGAGAGTTCATTCTTTTTTTAAGCACTGGATGTACTAGTTTATCCATTTACCTGCTGAAGGACATCTTGGGTGCTTGCAAGTTTGGGCAGTTATGAATAAAGCTTCTATAAACATTTGTGTGTAGGTTTTTGTGTGGACATACATTTCAACTCCTTTGGGTAAATACCATGGAGTGCAATGGCTGGATCTTATGGTACAAGTTCCTGTTGCTCCATATCTTTGTCAGCATTAGGTGGTGTTAGTGTTGCGCATTTTGGCCATGGCAGTAGGTGTGTGGTGGTATCTCGTTTTAATTTGCTTTTCCTGGATATCATATGATGTGGAACACCTTTTTATGCCTATTGCCATCTGTATATCTTTGTATCTGTTGGGATCTTCGGCCCATTTTTAAATTGGATTTTTTTTCCTTATTGTTTACTTTTAAGAGTTCTTTGTATATTTTGGGTACCAGTCCTTTATCAGATATGTCTTTTTCATATATCTTCTCCCAGTCTTTTCATTCTATTTAACAGTGTTTTTCGCACAGCAGAAATTTTTAATTTTAATGAAGTCCAGCTTATAAATTCTTTGTTTCGTGGATCCTGCCTTTGGTGTTGTATCTAAAAAATTATTACCATACCCAAGATCATCTGCATTTTCTCTGTGTTATCTTCTAGGAGTTTTATAGTTTTTTGCTTTACATTTGGGTCTGTGATCAATTTTGAGTTGATTTTTATGTAAGGTCTGTATTTAGGTTCATATATCTGAAATTGGAATAGCACTTCGTCATGCAAAACATTCCATTTTAACTCTCTTTTAATCCTAATTCTTTGAAATAGGTGGTAAAATGTCTATTTCTTGATTAAAAATAAAATATGAAATTTAGAGCAATTTAATAGGTTGTACCTGGGTACTGGGTGGTGGGCAGTAGGTTTGGAAAGATAAGTATAGTCAAGCCCAATAGGCTTTGAAAGCCAGGCCAAGAAATTTTGTTATTGTTCCAGAGGAAGGTGGAGGCCAGAAGTTTTTTTTTTTTTTGCAGTACGCGGGCCTCTCACTGTTGTGGCCTCTCCTGTTGCGGAGCACAGGCTCCGGACGCACAGGTTCAGCGGCCACGGCTCACGGGCCCAGCCACTCCGCGGCATGTGGGATCTTCCCGGACCGGGGCACGAACCCGTGTCCCCTGCATCGGCAGGCGGACTCTCAACCACTGCGCCACCAGGGAAGCTCCAGAAGTTTTTTGACAGAAGAATAATGAGGTTAGACTTTAGCTTTAGAATGTCCTACCCAGCCATGTTGCATAGGCTGGATGGGACAAAGGAGTAGTGACAGAGACTGAGAGGAGGCTATTACAGCAGTCCGGCCTGTTATAGTCTAGGTGGTCATGTGGTCTTGTGAGCGGAAAGGTAGCTGTGAAAGTGAGTAGTGAGGAAACAATGAGAGATCCATGTCCAGAAGCTGAATGGGGAGAACTTGGCAGCTTATTGATGAGGCACAAGCTGGAGGCTGGAGTCAGGGGTGCCTCTGAGGCTTCACCTTTGGTGATCAGGAGACTGGCTGTACCAGAAGGAAGAAACAGACAGAACTGATAGAAAAGTCAAGATGATGATTGGTTTGGGAGAACTTTGAGACAAGTTAAGTGCAGGTAAGATATCCAGTGTGAGACTTTAAACAGACATTTGTAAAGGCGGTATTGCAAAGGACAAAGTGATTGTGGTTGAAGATCAAAGATTTAGCAGTCATCTGTCCATTTAATGGTGGCAGTTGAAGTAGTGATTTCCAAGGTAGAGTGGAAAAAGAGGTTTGAAAACAGAACGTTAAGAAATAGCTAGTGTTGGGGCTTCCCTGGTGGAGCAGTGATTGAGAGTCTGCCTGCCGATGCAGGGGACACGGGTTCGTGCCCCGGTCCGGGAAGATCCCACATGCCGCGGAGTGGCTGGGCCCGTGAGCCGTGGCCGCTGAACCTGTGCGTCCGGAGCCTGTGCTCCGCAACGGGAGAGGCCACAACAGTCAGAGGCCCGCGTACCACAAAAAAAAAAAAAAAAAAAAGATAAAAAAAAAAAGAAATAGCTAGTGTTTCCCACCTAGGGTGAAACGGGGAAGAAGATAGGTAATCAGAAACATAGGAGAAAATTTAGGCCACCACTTATCACAGAGGGGGAGAGTCTCAGAAAGAACAGTCATCAAAGGGAGCTGAGAGGTTAAAGAGAATGAGGCTGTTACCTTAAGTAAAAATTGCTTGTTGGCCGTGAGTATCGGTGGCGGGGGGATGTGTTTCAGGTTATAAAAGGTGAGGCAGTGAAGTAACGAAGACAGCAGGAGTTACTTGTGAGGGACCTGGGAGGGATTAGAGATTGGCAAAATAAAAGTGGTGGAACATCTGAGGGGTAATGGACTATAAGTATGCTCTGGTGAGACGGGTGAGGAAATACAAACAGGTTAGGAAACAATTGGGATGACAGTGGGGGTCCACAGAGCAGGTCTGATGGGGTGACGGAGTGGGAGAATCGGAAGGTGAGATGGATCAGTTGGAATTTCAGTTGGATGAGATCCTTCTGTGAGTGATCGCATCCCACCTTATTGATTACTGTTCCTCAGTTGAGAGGAACTCCGTTTGTGGAAATGTGTTATAAATTGTAAGGCAGTGTATAACTGTGCAGTGGTACTATTCAAATCCCAGTCACTTCAGTTATACCATTTCAAAAGTGCAGTTTTTCTTTGGCTTCCTTTCTTTCTCTCCTATTTTAAATTATTAAGTGAACAGTTTTTGGCATTTATTATATATTCTTGTATCAGTTAAAGTCCTAGCAGGAAACAAATGACACACTCAAAACGAGTAATTGAAGTAAGTTTAGTGAAGATATCATTTATAGAGGGGTGGCTAGGGTTAGGACACCAAGGAAGGGATAGTAGAGCACTAGGGACCAGCAGTATCTGGAAGGGACTGCCATGCTTAGGTGTGAAGGAACAGCTGTGGCTGTCTGTACAGAAGCTACTGGTAAAGCTGCAGTGCAGCAGGGCGACTGAAGAGGTTGGTAGGATGGGGCTGGAATAAATACCCTGTCTCCCCTTATTTCTGTCCTCCAGTCTCTTGCAGGTGCCTCCCAGTGGCAGAGCACAACTGGAAGCCAATGGGCAAGGGGACCCAGGCGATGCCCTTTCCAGAGATCAGCCTTCTGGGGTGCAGGGAGGGGCAGAATGGAGCAGGAGAGGCAAACAGGAAAAAATTCAATACCTGTTGCTTTTCAGCCTTCGTTCTGTCTCTTTAAGATTGTCTAAGTCTTGCACTTTTCTTAGTCATTCTGACTGGAAGAATCCTCAGGAAATTGTGTTGGCCTGCCTGAAACCAGCTGTCTCTGAGCTCATGGTTAAAGTCCAGTAATACCAGTCGTTGCTAGGCTGGTGTCATTACTCTCTGCCCTTGCTTCGCTGTAAATGGTGTATTTTTCTTTTCTTCTTTTCAGACTCATTAAAGGTTTTGTATTATGTTATAGTTCTCAGTTTACGCCCCTCCGCCTCAACTACATTTGTCACCAAAGTGAAGCTCCAGGTCTCCAGAGCCCACTCTGCTAGCTAAACAAGAAGATCAGTAGGATACTGTCCTTTGAAAAGAATTCATGTCCGAAGTTCTTCTGTGATAAAGTTATACTTATTTCCTATACACCATAAGAAATTGAATGGTGTTTAAGAAAGTTACTCCTCCACTCTGTTTTCCTCTCTTTGCCCCACCTCCCAGACAAGCAGGACGAGGTCCTGAGTTTTGCAAATAACTTGAATTGACTTATTAAATACAAAATGAGTCAAGTTGTAGGCCAAAGTGGACTTAGCTTTATAATTCCAGCAGTAACAGGGCTTGGAAAGAGGTACATGGAAGATGTAATAATAGTTGTTTTTAAAATGCCTTGGAAAGAACTTCAGGTGTTGTTACGTGACTTCTCCTTGAAAGATTTAAAACCCTAGAGCCAGGAATTTACACAGTTTGCCTTGTCTTATACTGACAAGGCAGCTAGTTAATCAGTTTTAATAGATCTTTGTTCTTCTGTGGGCTTTTTTTTTTGTCATGACAGACTTTTTCACTGTTAATAGTCTCTTCCCTTTCTTAGGTATTCTTGCTCCAAAAGAGAGCAAAAAGTTCTAAAAAGAGAAAAGGAAGGACATAGAAGAAAACTCTGATCACTGACAAATGCTTTAGTGATTTCTGTAGTGGTCAGTTTTATCACTTTATAAATGTTGCTTTGCTTTTCTGGCTTATCTGTGGAAGACTAGTCCATAGCAGAAACTGAAGGACAGTTTCAAGTTTCACCAATTTACTTACTCAGTATTTATCCTAACTTCAAAGTAAATTAATGTGATGTTATTGAAGAGATACTAATGATGCCTTGAAATACATTTGAGTACTGTTAATTTTAAAATTTCGAGTTTACCAGGAAAAATTGTTTAAAAATTGGAAATATCACAAGGTAAAAAATAAGCTTTTATTAAACCTAAAGACTTCAGAATGTTAAGGTAAAGCATTTTATTAGTTTAAATTATTTTTTAAAATATGAATTTAAAAATATTTTTATCAGTCTCAAAGTTACTTCAAAATCCTCTGCTGCCACCAAACTCTTTCAGTTCCGATTTCAAAAATTAATTGTTTTGAATTCTGAAGTTTAAATTTGTGTAGACTTTTTCAGTGTGAGCATGTCTAAGTTTATTTTTATACATGATTAAAAACACCATTTTCCTTAACCTGTCAACAACTCAGTTGAGCAGACTACATTATTCAGTGTCTTGTCTGGCATGAGGAAGCAGTCCAAGAAGGGTAGCACAAATTGGTGCCGCACTTGGATAGAGACATTTCCCCCCAAGCTAATTCATCCAGTTCAGTTAACTTTTTTTTTCCCACTTAAGGACAGATCAAAAAAAGCAGCTGTGAATGACTGAGTTGGTCACGTATTTGATGCGTCAGTTTGTGAATATAAAGCCGAACACAGGAGCGGGGTCCTGCCTTTAGATTCCAGACAATGGCCAGTACCAGAGCCCTGGCCTCAGATCGCTACACTGGGCTGCTGGAGAGTGTGGGCGAGCTTAGGTTACACTCAGGTACAATGGCAAAGAGCTGGGGCTCGCTGTGCTCCATACCTCTTTCCCTTACAGTTGTGACCATTCTTGAGAATTCTCAGACACTTTTCAGGTTGTCACTGAGTTTCACTTCCCCATAGGCTGAAGACGTTGGATAGTACATATGGTTAGGTTCGTGATTTTGATAAAATTTTTGTCCTAAATGTCTGTTCCTTCAAAACTCTTATTACAATTAATATAATACCAGCATTTCTATTTCTCAGTTCAATAATTTCTTCCTGAGACATATAATGAAATTTATACAGTCATAATACTGTTTATTCTTCAAGGATGTGATAGGATAGATATGAAACATCTAAATAACATTTATGAAAGATTAAATTTGTCAAAAATGGCCTGTTGCTCTATGGATCAGCTCTAAGAGCTCATCTTCTGCATGACAACCCTTCAGGGGCTCCTTCCCATCCCGCTTCCTGTGTACCAGTCTGCTCCGTGTCCTGCAGTGGCACCGCTGTCCGGCATCCCCAGACAGCATGTGTCTTCAGAGTTCTCTTTCTCTGGCCTGCCGAACCTAACCGTCATGTAATTTTAAGTTCTACTTTTTCCTTGACTTAGTAGACCTTCCTTGACTAATGCTGCGATAGAACGTTTCCTTCTTCTGGGTGGTCTAAGAATTTAACTCTCAGGGGTGCTCTCCCCCTACAAGGGCATCTCTCCTGTGTGCTTACTCAAAACATCTGATTGATCCACGCGTCCTGTGTGTTCAGGGCTTCAGCCGTGCGGCCTGTGCTCACTAGGTAGATCTATGAGCAGAAAACAGGGCTAGGACTGTGTCACCTCCAACACTCATCCACTGGACAACCTCACACAAGCTACCTAACCTCTCTGTGATTCATTTCCTTCTTTTGAAAATGAAGAGCATACCTACCTTAAGGGTTATGAAGATTAAATGAGTTAATTTTGGTAAAGTGCTTAGCACAGTATCTGGCACTTTCTAAGGGCTATGCAAATGTTTATTAAAATAATTTACTGAACATGTCTGTTAACCACTGTGCTAAGTGTTTTACATGTGGTCAACTCATTTAATCTTCCCAGTAGTCTTACATGGTAGATCCTGTTACCATCCCCATTTTACAGAGGAAGGAACCCAGACACACTCAAAGGCAAGTAAGTAGAGGGCAGAACCAGGATTTGAGTTCACACCATGTGGTTCCAGGGCCCTCAAGCACTTCTCTGCCTGTAACCAGTACGGTGTGCCGTTACACTGAATGTAAATCAGTTTGTCTTCGAGAATGTCACAGTCGGATGGAGAGAGATGCAGCAGAATGTGTTTCTTGACCTATTAGAGAGCAACATGCTGTGAGATCACGGGACAAGGAGAGATTAGTCCCACTGGTCCCTGGTGTTGACCTCCTTGGACTGAAAATCAGGGAGGCTGAGAACTGTGCATGTTATCAGCTGCTCCCTCGGCACTCTAGGCCTAGGGGTACCACGTGATAATGTATTTTGGGTTTGTATTTGTTTTCTTTTAAGCCACTTTTCTGTCAGGCTTTTGAGACTTTGCCGGTACAGTGACTCTAGTCTGGGACCATACAGAACACAATAAAGACGGTGAGGTACAGGGAATGAGAAAATGTGTCAGCCGAGTCGGCCTGTAAATGGTGCATCGTAGGTATTTAAAACATGTTTCAATCTTCCCTACCATGTCACCCAGCTCTACTGAAATACCAGGTTTATCCACAAGAGTTCTAGGTAGAAAAGATCAGCAACCGGTTCTGGAAGCTAGTACTACAAATCTTAGTCATAACAAATGAAACGTTGGATATGTGAGAAATTCTCTTGAGGTGGTTGTACATGCCTGCATGCCCTGTAGATTTACAGCTGGGGATATGTACTTGTAATAATAGATACTTTTCAGTGTCCAGACTTTTTGTGCATACAGTCAAAAGTTTTAAAAGTGAATTTCTTCAAAGGATTCCAGTTATTTGGCTGATAAAGCACAGATAATGAAAAAATATATTTTACAGTTAAGTCTTTTTTTTTTTTTTTGGAATAAAAAGGTTCCTAGGACAGTAATGCTTTGTAGAGGTTCTAATGGTTAATACTCTTAAGTGCCGGGTAAAAATTAAACTTGAATAGCAACGATGAAATATTTACTCACCAGATGGCTTTGAAGTTTAGCTTCTTTTTGGTTCCAGTCCCCTTCCTAATGGACATGTTTCAAAGAAGAAAACGATTATAACATTCAGCTGTGATGTTTTCGTCCTCTGTGCATGCAAGAAATCCATTTTGTTTTGGTCCATTTGGGTATTTAAATTTTGAAGACCAGCTACTTAGAAATTCATTAATGACAGAAATGGTTCACACAGCTCTGAATTCATTCTCCTTGATAGGATAACATTTAAAGGTTAATTTTTCTAATACCTATAGAAATAATTGTTTTAAAAGATTGCTTCAACTCTTTTAGTCTACAGTCTTCCCAACCTAAATTTATTTAAGTCTCTACAGTTTTATATTAGAAGGCCTAAGGTAAGTGAGTGTGTGTATATAAAATGAATAATAACATTATAGAATTTAATTTTATAAAACATCTCACTAGGTAAAATCGCTTATATTTAAAGATGTTTAGAAAGTACACGTTAGAGGTACAGTTCTTCAGTTCTAATAATACTGAAGGGTTTTCCTTCAAAGTTGAAAATTGTAGCTGCTTTAGAATGTTTAGTAAATATTGTTTTTCTGTTACATCCTGGATTAAATTTCACTCACTCAGGTAATATAGGAGTTTAGAAATTGTTATTGCAATGTTGGTTAAAATGTCCTGTTTTTATGTTTCCTCCCACGTGTACTATGATACGCTTTTAACATTTATGTTTGTCTTTTATTGCTCAGTTTTCATATGAATCCGACAAGTAATGAAGACCTCAGGAAAATCCCGGTAAGTTGCAGAGGGGGTTAGAGAATTACCAAAAACCAAGCCACAAGCTGTCTTTCTGTCTGGGGCACATTTCTAAAAAGGCCTCCGTCTCCTTGAATCCCTCAGTTATCCACAGATTATAGCTTAGTATGATGATTTAGGGAGAAAGAAAAACAGCAAAATTCAAACTTTATCTTTAATATACCATAGGGTGTGACTTCTGTATGATCTATGGAAGTGTACGCAAACATAGTTATAATTGAAGCCAATTTAGAATATACAGGTTTTGTTTGCAGACTGTTTAAAAATCGATATGAAAGCTGTATGTCAGCATTATAGTTGTGAAATAAGAGCATGTGGAGAAAGCTGCCATTTTGTTACTGTTGTTGTAAATCAGGTTGAGGGGAGAATAAACCTGCTTGTGAACATTTAACAGTAGGAAGAGCTTCCTGGCCAGAGACCCATTTAACCAGGAGTGTGTGTGAAAGATCCTTTACGACACTTAACCTTCCAAGTCAGAACAAAACCAAATATATTAACAGGCTTTGTAGCGACCAGCCAGATTAGCTCACATATTTTGCAAGGATTATTCAGATATCTTAACTTCATTTCATTGTTATTTGAAGTCCAGTTTTTGACCTCTGTTCCGAGGTCCAGTACATCTTCAGTCTATTCTAAATACTATACTAAGCCTAGAGAGAATAAGTTGCTTTACAAAAATATGGGCACATGTCTTGGTAGGAAACTAAATTCTCACTGAATAACAGAAATAAAGCCTTTATTCCAAGAGGCTGGTGGTTGCTCTTTGAACCATCTGTCCTTAATGTGTGTGATCCAGATGTGTAATAAGAATTTTTCGAAGCAATAGCATATCACAGTCTTCTGTGGTGTGATAGGCTGAGAAGAAACCATGGTGTTGTGTAAACCATTCTAAATGCAGTCATTTGTCTTTAAAATGGTAGAAAACACTATAGAGGCAGAGGACTTTGTACTGTTTTTGCTGTTTTAATGTACATGATGTGTACGTTTTGATGTTTCATAAATACTCAAGTCTTTATATTATGGCAGACTGGCGAGAAACGTCAGAATATATGAAGTCAGCCTTTGATCAGATAGTAAAATGAATTCTATCAGGCGGTTACTTAATCTCAAACAAAATGCGACATCAAAAAATCGATTTAATGTGCAGCTATTGTTTATTAAGTAACTTAATTACAACTTCTATGTGCTTGTAAATGCACTTTTCCAAATCTTGTAATTTATTGCTGTAAAAGCATCCTTAGAATTCTTTAAAGAAATAAAATGTGAAAATTGTTTTAGTTCAGGGATTTAAAGGTGATAAAAGAATCCTTGATGTGTGATTATTTTTCTCTGGAATACTAACTATTCTAAATGACAGTTAAAGGATTACTAGGTGTTGTTAATTTACTGCAAGATACAATTAAGAGGAGAAAGCTCATCCTCATACTGATCGTTATTGAAAAAAGTATTTGAACAAGTTTTATGTTGAAGATTATAAGATGTTTGAAGTAATTTACCTTAAGTTCTTTAATAATAGCTGTCCACCAAGTTATATTTTTTTCCCCTTCTGGACATAGTATTTTGTAATTAAGTTTGTATGTCTTATATGCTAGTGCCAACACCTGTCTGTGAAAGCAGTGTTTAAACAGGAGCAGTAGCCAGTTGAAAGGGCAGTGTGAGCTCTTTAAGGCCTAATTAAGAACTGAAAGGGAGATGAAGGGAGTAGCACAAAAGATGTGAAAGTAGCTGAGATGATATTCCCAGAGCAAAGTTCCTCATTAGAACAATAATGAGATGATCAGAGAATGCCAAGCCTTCATCTTATCTCTCTCTCTCTCCTCTAGTTGCCTTGGATGTCAGTTAGTACCCCACCAATATTTGGTTACCAGGACAACCTTTCTTTAAATCTTCAGTTATTTTGAGTCTTGATAATTTGCTTTTGTTGAAATTTAAATATTGTAAAAAATATACATTTCCTAGTTTAAAAGGCTAGACTGTGAGTAAAGTAAAAATAGATCACTAGTAATTCTCGAAGTATTTTGCACAACTGTTATTTAAAATTCCAGTTAGACAACTTAATGTAATAATTCTGTTCACTCACCCAACTCTTATTTTCTTATATCTGCATATGGAAATTTTTAACAGAGTTTGGGTAGGAATGAAAAAGGGTTGGTTATGAAACGGGAAGAGAGAAGAAAAATTTACATTAAATTTCAATATAAGAAGACATCTTAGAAACATATGTGCCATCTCTATGGAGTGCTAGAGGAGAAACTGTTGAGTATGTAGGAGTCCCATGTTAGGTTATCTGAGTCTTTACCAGTTTGGAGATTTCTCAATTTTAGTTTTTCTAAGAATAGTATTAAAAGTATCTTTTGAAAAAATAATTCATTTTTACATTTGCCTGAGAGTTTTCCTCTTCAAGCAAAATAATTTTTGTAACCAGAAAATATTTTAATTTCCTACTGTATTTAGTTAATATTAATCTTTATTTTATTTGGAATTATATCAACAAACAGAAGGATAGATGTATTTATTGAGTATATTAGTCAATTTAAGAATCTTATGCCTAAAATTAGAAGGTTTACATGATTTTCAAATATGGGATAAAATGTGGAACTAAGCATAAAACTGTTTTTAATTATTTTATATTCTTTTCCAGAATATAGTTTATAGTACATGTGTTTCTAAGATTTTTTTTGCATAAAAACTTGATGCAGAAATTTGGGGTAAATTTTTCACATAAAAGGACAAATGGAAAATTTATTGAAAAGGTCAGAACTGTATTTCCAAGAAATCTGTTTATCCATAAGTATTAGATGGTTGTGAGGGGGGAAAATAAGCCAAATGATGGATTTGTATATTCTAGATTATGGCTTATATCTTAAGTGCTGAACAGTATTGTGGGATAATAATTGATCATTTTGAGAGATTAAATTTTAGATTGATTTGTATCATGGCATTAATTTAAACTCCTTATGTCAAAATAAGAATTTTTTGACATGTCTTTCATCCTCATTGTCTGTAGAGAAATGTTAAAAAATTATTTTAACTACATTCTCTGGTAGCACTGGTATAGTGTTAAATGTAACAATATAAATGATTTTCTAACTGCATATTATCACTTAATTAGTTTGGAGAAATCAGTTCATATATGTATAATTTGATTAAGAGAGGCCCAGTCTGATGCTATTGTTATGTTAAATTAAGAAAAAAGGTAAAACAATCAATTGGTAATGAATCCCATTTAGTTTAATTTCATTAATCCCTGCAGTTCTCACAAGAACTGCTATTTTTCAGTAAATATTGTTTTAGAAAAATTAAATCACATTAGTTGGACATAATCACTTTTTTAGAATGCAGTTCTGAAAAACCTCTTTGCAGACCAGGAAATGTTAGAGTTGAAAGGGACCTTAGAGAACATCTCATTTATCAGAGAAGGAAAGTGAGACTTAGGTGGGTTTCAGTCTCAAATTTGTGCAGAATTACTTAGGTTAAAGTAAGAAACTTTAGCTTATTTTTAATTAATGTTTAAAATATATTTAGCTCTATGGTATGTCTTATCTTTTCTACAGAAACCTGCTGCGTATAATAAATGTGAATAGGAATGTGTTTAGGAAAATCTAAGTTTTGTATCTCTAGACGACTTATGACCAATTAAACTAGTAAATATGTGTGTATACTTATTCTAACAAAAAGTTAATTGATCTGAAAGAGAAGAGAATAAAAAGTAAACCAACACGTATCTCCAGAATTGTCCTTTAGTTGTCGTAAAACAATATTCTGAAATGTTTTGGGGGACAAAGGTAATCTAATTCATAAAGTTGTATCTATACCCAGTTTCTAATGGTAAAATGAGTCATTTTTAAACTTCCTCTTAGCATCCTCTCTATTCTGTTAATCTAGTAGAGGCTCCTCCTGACTTTTGTCTTTAGTATTTAAATAGCTTTGTAACTAATCGCGGTCCCTCTAAATGATTTTACCCACTGCTGCCACTTTCCTAAAACTTAGCTTTAATCATCTTTCCTCTGTTTAGAAACCTTCAATGGGCTTTCTATTTCCCATAACACTAAGTGTGATAGCATCAGACATCCTTGATGTTCTGTTTGGAACCCACTGTTTCAGCCTCTCTCTCTGTGCCCTGTCCTGAACCTTATTTCCCAGCCGTGCTCCACTGATCACCTTTATTAGCCACTGTGCCTTGAACCTTGCTTCCTCCTTTGAACAAGCAGAGCCACTGCTTGAGATGCCCATTACGCATTTCTGCCTGGCAAAATCTTTGAAGGCCTAGTGCAAGCTATATCTTCTCTGCAAAACCTGAGAGATTCTATGGATTGGAGAAGTTTTCAGCCAGGAATATTGTTTTGCCTTTATCCTAGAGAAGGGAGTGTGCTTGGGTAACACAAGCATCAAATTGGTATCTGTGCTCTAGCTTGTTTCTCTGGTGCAGCAAAGTCATGGGGCCTGGTGAGGAGGGGATAAAAAGTTACACTTTGGTTTTACTGATGAAAACTCCTGGATGCATAGCAAATTAAAATAGATCCTGAAATTGAATACAGACAAATTTAATTCTTATGACAAAAAAGGAAAAAAAAAGACCTTTCTACGTTCACCAGTCCTCGTTCTCCGTCCTCCACTGAATAGATTAGATACTATTAGTCCTTAAGAGCAAGGCCAATTTCCTCAGTCTTTTAGTTTATTTTCTTTAAAGCCAAATGGAAATGTTTGGAAAGAAAGTGATGAAAACCATTTTAAGTTGTTGAATGTAGTGATAGAACTATGTATAAGAAGGCATAAAGATTGCTACTTTATATTTTGGCATTATATTTTACATAATGAAACATCTAGATATTATGCACTTTAAATACATGATGTTACAGTGCCTTTTTGATTAAATTTCTGAGAAATATTTTTCTTTTAATATTAGGATGCTTTGTAATAAAAATGAATTGAATCAATGCCTTTTTTTTTTGGTTTATGTTTGTACCTTTGTGTTAAGAGAATTTTCACCAATAGAATGAGGTTAAACAAAATAAAGTAAGTGAAATGGGAGAGAATGCAGATATACTAATCTTAAGTGTTAGCATGACTGTAGTTGAACTCTTGAGTTTCCTGACAACCAAGGCAAAAAGGGAAATAAAATAAATTGTATAGGTATTAGTACTAGGAGGAGAAAATAGACTACTCAGAGGAGAAAAGGTTCTATTTGCCTATAAGTTAAAACAGTAGTTACTCCCATGGAGCTTCTTATAAAGGATGCTCATGGATTTAGTTCTGAATGCCATCAACATCTCATAGCAAACTGGAGAAGCAGAGTTGATATTGCTGTTTCTTGTAACCATCTTCAATAAAAAGGCAAAGGCATAACATTAAACTACAGTTTAGCGGAAGCGATTCCACGAGGACTAAAGTGATATCCAAATGTATAGTTTTCAATAGCTTCTTATATTTCCTAAAGTTAATTCTTACAGATGTTTCGATTTTGTCTATTTTAATTATGTTTATTATTGAGCATTTTATCTCTTAACTTAATCTTAAATTACGTGGTCAGTTTCTTATATTTAAGAATTTAGAGTTGTAATCAAGGCTTTGGTGTATCTGCTTTAGTCCTTTCCTCAGAACTGGCTAGCCGTTCTGTGAACTGTCACACTAGTTCTAGCCAAGGATAGAGAAGAGTTTGACAAGGGTTTGAAACAGTAGAACTTCAGAATAACTCATAATTTGCCCCTGATGTGCTGTCTGTTAAAGTGACCGTCTTTATCCTACTCTAGGACAGCAACCCTTTTGATGCCACTGCAGGCTACCGTAGTCTCACCTACGAGGAGGTACTGCAGGAGCTGGTAAAACACAAAGAGCTCCTTAGGAGGAAAGACTCCCACATCCGGGAGCTGGAGGACTACATCGACAACCTCCTTGTAAGGGTGATGGAGGAGACGCCCAGTATTCTCAGAGTGCCGTACGAACCATCCAGGAAAGCTGGCAAGTTCTCCACTAGTTCATAAGCCAATGGTACTGCATTTATAATTGGGGAAAAAAGAAAGGAAGAAAGAGAGAGAAAAAACAGAAGAAAAGCTCGTTACTGAGAGAGACCACACTATCAGGTTTCATTCCATACTCTCCTTCATTGTGAAGAACTGTTTCACCTGTAAATATTAGCAGGGACTATCAAGAGTGACCTTTGAAGTGAGCTAAATAATTTAAACCTTTGAAGTGAAGATGGGCCAGATTCTCGTGAACAAGCAGTTCCTTAGGATTCACTTAGGTGCTGGTGCCGGCCTGCTAATCTGCCATAGCCTAGGAGTATCTTCAGAAGGACATGATTTATTCCTCAGGAACAGGTTTCTCATCAAGCAGAACTGATACTGTGGTTGGTTTCTCAGAAGTCAATTTGTACAGATTTAGCTGCAGGAATACTGCTCATTATAAACACTACTAAAAAAAAGTTCATATTTTATATACATATATGTACATGAATAATCTGTTCATGTATCTTTGTATATAAAATACATGCATATACCTCATATATACATGTGTTTTTAGAACATTTAAAGACAACTGGTTGCCTCTAAAATTAGGATACCAATTAGGATTTCTTAATTTGAAAATATGTGTGCTCTGTCAATGCAAAACAAATCGTCATTGCTACTATAATGGTTTGTTACACAGAAGCTGCTTCAAATCACTCTTGACTACGTGAACCTTGGTTTCAAAATAAGCTGCTACTATATATTATTCCAGCATCAAATCTTTTCTCTTTTTCCAAAAGTAATGATCTAAAGCCCCTTTTTAAAGAACGATGTATTTTAGGAAACTTCATTAACCTTGCAACAGCATGAATTTCTTGAATTAATTTTTATCTTAATATTTGAGTTTTGTTTGAGCTATAAGCAGAAGATAAGCAAGTGTGATTTGTTGAGATTCTGAATGTCTTTAAAATATTCAGTACTAGCAAAGAAAATATTTGGAATTTATATCTGAAGATAATTTGGAGCGGGTGGGGGGAAGTAGGTGATCATTCTGATGCCTGATAACCCAAAGCAATGAACAAATTCTAGGAATGAAAAATTAGGCTCGGTTTCAAGTTACAAAAATAATGGAACAGATGGTTGCATTTGGTTTCTGAACCAAAATAAGAGTTACTAAAGGAGGGGTGAGTTTTTAGAATAGATCTTTACTAGCACGACATTTTACACTATTCTACAGCCACCCTGTAAGAATAAATCAGTATTACAGAATTGTGTCAGCTTTGTTTTTAAGTCTGCTCCCCAAAAATGTTGACTACTATCATGAATTTTCTTTATATATTTGTACAGAATTAGTCTTTAAAGTGAAAATGATATAAAAATATTACTAATCATCTGCTGATTTTTTAACTTTAAAAGTCTGAAATACATACTATGAAATACTGAATCTGTGTTTTCTAAAGGAAATTTAAGATGAAAAATTCACCTGTATATGGAGACATATATTCCCCAATCTTTTACCAAATGCATTTCTGTCTAATATTTATCTCTACTAAGACTTCACTGAGAGTTAAATACAAAGGCATATAATAGTTTTGCTCAGTTTAATATTTTGAATCAGATAATACTTGGCCAAGCTTATATTCACAAGCTAAAATCCCTTATTTGTATTTTTCTGAGTTTCTTCAGTTTTTCTATGAGAGCATAACTTTTGAAATTCTGAAAATTTTTCTGAAATACAAATAATTTTTAATAGGAGACAAGGAGAAATAGCTTTCACTGACTTTTTCCTCCACTTCTAAATTTCTGTAATAAACCTCACAATGTGGTATAGAATTTTATTTTGAGGTCTTGGTAGTTCTTTTTAACGTGGTGCCATTTTTAGTTAACATTTATTAAATGTTGCACAATTCTTAGTATTTGTTTTTTCTGTTGTTGGTATAACTGAGGCTCTTCTTACACTTTTAAAAGTACTAAAATCCATGTGTTTGCAGTATTATGACATTATCTGCAGATATTTTAATATGCTTTGGCCAAATTTACTCTTTATAGAATGAACCACGATGCCAGTGTTGTACTGGGGATATGTTTTATGTAAATAGAGCTCATGAAAAAGTATGGTTAAGGGACTGCCATTCTTTTTATGAGGAAATTCATTTTTAAGGAGGATTCTTTGCCTGTATAAAAACTGTTAAGGATTAGACTTGTCCATACGTTAATGATTTGGTTATAACTGCGTCAATATTTTTATCTTTAATTCTGAGACAAGAGTTGTATTGAAAACTGAATCTGCATTTATCACTGCCCGAAATGTTCTGTTCCGACGTTTATGAACTTTCTTTCACTCGTGACCTGGAATCAAACTGACTATATATATATATATTCATAATCAATCGGTCCATATAAGGAACTAAAAACAAAAAGTAAAAATGAGTTCCTATGTGAACATAACAGTGTTTCCTGTGTTTGTGGGCAGAAGTGCAAATAGAGTAGTTTTAATTTTTAGCGTTGTAGAAAAAAAGGCCAAAAGATCACATTAGTTTATTTTTGCAAACTATAACTTTTAAGTATTCTAATGGTATATTTTGTTAGTAACTTAGACAAGGAAATAAAACATATGTACTCATTAAATAACGCGCAGCACAGTAGACTTATAGACAGAGTTTACTTTTGCTTTTATGCTTAAAAAGGCATGTTCAAAAATATTTCCACCAATAAGAGGATTTTTTTAAATTGCAGAGTTTATAATAGTCTCAAACCTGTCTTAAGCTTAACATACTTCTGTTACATAATTAAAAATATTTCTGCTAATATTTTTTAAACAGTATAGTTTTACAACCAGCTCCCCTCCCAGTTCTAAAATTCAGCTTCAAAGTATTGAACATAACTGTCCTACCACTTAGGCTTCAAGTTCATTTATTAAATACCAGGGAATAAATCTTAGAATTGTATATAAAATGTGTCACCCATTCATGAAAAATATTTAAGTATTGCTTTTTGCTGCTGTATTCTGCATTGAGCCTAGTTTTGCCATCCTCCCATGAATGTAGTAGTATCCATAGATTATACATAACTACATCTATTGCTTTTAGCAGTAAGTGAAGATTTCGTTGTAATTTTCCAGCTGTGAAAATGTTGCCTGTATTTAAAAGGGTTTCATGAATGGAAACCTAAGTAAAACTCAGCTCGCTAGTGACAGACTTGCTTTCCTCACATCCTTCACTGACTCCTCCGCCCTCACACCCCACTGCCTACCACCCCCATAAGGGTGCTTATTCTTTAGCAAGGAGAATCTCAAAAAAAAAAAAAAAAAAGAATTGCTGTCTTTAATATATCTAGAAATTGTTACGCTAGAACTTCTTTTCCTCTTAGGTTTTTAGAAAAAGCAGCCTATCTTGGATTTGTAAAACAAGGTGAAACTTTCTGATGTCTGTGTGCTCATATGTCTTATAGATATGGTTGGTGTCACGTGTGTGTGTAAATGAAATATGAAGCATGCTCATTCCCTCGATCTCTTTGAAGTAAAAGGGAAAGGATCGCAGTGCTGCTGGTTCATGATTGTACATGGAAGGGTCTGTCAGCACACACTGAAAGCCCCCGTTTTCACAGATTTATAAGTTTAATAGTCCAGATGCAATCATTGGAGGTATTTAATATGTAATAGGTAGCATCTTAACTAATTAATCTGCATAAGAAGGGTTTTCTGGTGTACTTAATAAGAAGTGTAGAAGCTCTTCAAGCATTAAACTGGAGTTGACATTTTATTTCATTTATTTTCCATGTCAAAAAATACACTCTTACAGTGGAATTGAAGTCTGTAACAAATGGTACATTTGGACCTGTCAATCTTCGATCTTAGGGGTGGTTTGATTTTGAGGTACAAAAAAAAAAATGCTGCAGATCTAGAAATGTATATATTTAGCAGGTATTTGAAAGATACAAGCATTATTTATAACTGAAGAGTATTACACTTAGTAAAATGCTCTAGTAACTTGTATACATTTTTGCAGGTACAAACTCCAACGTATGTAAGCATTATGTAACATGACAGTTGTATAATTTATGTAATCTGATGCATGAATCAGAATTTTTATATATGATTATTGGTTTATTATAGTTGATTAAAATGTTTAATCTTAATTTGGTTGTCATAATTTCTTATTGCAGATAAAACAGCATGAGTATTCATTTGTACGTGAGCCCTCCTTGTCTTTTAAAAGTACAGTAGGATGCCTCTTATTATTTGATGTATGGCAGCAGGTATTCTGTAAGACCTACAGACTCACTTCACTATGAAAATAGTTTTGAAAAGTAAGGTTTAGTGTGGACACTGTTTAGCAGCCCTTTGTGTATAAGATATCCCCTCACAGGGACAGAACTTACTGTTTGGTAGCAAATTACATCTGCATATTTATACAGAGGCTAAGACCTATGCTGAGTGCTTTCTCTTTATGCGTTATTTCATTTATTCTTTACAACAGCCCTCTACGGTAAGGACTGTACAAGCTTTCAGAGGAAATTGAAGACAGCTAACAAAACAGCTATTTGTGGAACTCAAGAGTAGAGTAGAGTTGGCAAAGCCACGGCATTTCTCACTAGTTTTTAGTGTCCAGCTCATGGCAGAGACCACTAATTCATGCCCACTCCCAGCCCTCTCAGCCTGCAGTCCAGGTGTATGTCTGTCCATCCCAGATGCTGTCTGAGGGAAGCAGGAACCTAAGGGCCTGGGATGATGGTGTGGGTGTGGCAGAGTGTTAAGCAGTTGTATTATTCTATAGATTATGAGACATGATCCACACGTAGTGGTCCTGAAGGTAAGTAATCCACTCTTGGAACAAGGGAGTTCTCTGCAGCCCAGAACACCTTCCTGGTCCTTAATTGCCCTCAATTTTAGAGGCCCATTTATTGTATCTTTTTACTTCCCCTGGTATTTCTCTGGATTGTTCCCCTTTCTGTCTATCTGCAGCACACACGTTTATTTTTTCTTAGTCTACTGAGACAAAGATATTTGAGGTAATTTGAGGGTAGGGAGTTATTATTCTGTTAAAGTGGCTGTTTTCCACATAGGTTTGTTCTAATGCTGTGCCTCTCTCAGAAAGGCCAGATGGAAATGAAAGCGAGGCCAGGGTTGCTAAACCTGATCATCTCAGAGACTGAAAATATAGATTTTATGTGAAATATGATTTCCACGTGTTAGCAACTGATTCTTTAAAAAAACAAGCAAACAAAAAACCCACAAAACCGCAGGCCATTAGTGCACAGTCTTTTCCTTAGTCATTGTTTCTGATGTACCGTCATTGTCGTCATCATCATCATCAGAACAGTGCAGAGTGTAGTTGTTTACTTCCCCCACAGGTGATCTTGTGTTTAATCAAAACCTGACTTGGCCAAGGGGCATGCAGGGCATGTGTGATGTGTAAGACGGAATTACAGCTCAGGACTCCTGGGAGGGAGTGGGGAGAGGATAGGGAGTAACTCTTCAGTGACTCTAGAGTTTCAATTTGTAAGATGAATAAGTTCTGGAGGTCTGCTGTGCAACATGGTGCCTACAGTTAATGACACTGTATTGTGCATGTAAAAATCTGTTACGGGGGTAGAGCTCATTTGAAATGTTCTTACAGCAGTAAAGAAAAAGCCTTTCTCAGGTATGCCGGCCCCTGAGCCTGGCAGTGCAGATGCTTTTCAGAGAGAGAACAGCACGGTGAATCTGAGTTACAGTACAAGGGCCACCGCTCTGGTGTTTAGAGCCTTTTAGAATGTTATCTAGTATCTGATACATACCTTTTTATGGTAATTATGATTTTTCAGTATCTTATTTATGACGGTCTTGCCTTTTGGTAAAAAAACTGTATAAAAACTATTAGTGTCCCAAAGATCAGTTTAGCACTTAATTAGTGTCCCAAAGATCAGTTTAGCACTGTCCTGTGTTAAGGTCACATCACGTATGGTATGTGACAACTTCCAGTCATCTAAAGTCAATGTGTTGTTGTATGTGTGTGTTTTTTTTTAGGGTATAAAATACATATTTCAATTGAAATATATGGTCATTGATTCCGTAGTTTCTTTGATTTTGTACATCCACTATTTAAAATTCCACTGTACTTTTGGACGCCAGCCAGATCAGGAAAGCTGGATGGTTAGATCACTGGTTGTCAAAGTGTTGTCCCCAGAGCAGCATTGGCAGTATCACCTGGGAACTTGGGAGAATGAATGCAAACTCTCAGGCCCGACTCCAGACCTACTGCATTAGAAACTCTGGGGGTTGGACCCAGAAAGCTCTATTAACCAGCCCTGCAGGTGTTTCAAATGCACATTCAAATCTGACTACCATTGAGATAGAGACCCACCCCCACCCCCCTTTTTTCTTAGTTTAGTGTACTTCAGAGAATTTTTTTTTAACTTAATGTAATTTTCCTTGCCAGTCCTGAATTTATTTATGAACCTGTTTTTTTAGTTTTTTGATAAAATGGATACTTTGTGTTTTAAAGAAACTTAAGTCTGATGAAACTTAATATAGATAGAATGCTTGTAAGATAATGCGTAACGTGTTATGCAGAGTAGATACATAGTTAATACCGTTGATTCTTTGATATCTTGTTTTGTTTGTGCAGTAAGATTTGCTATTGTGATGGGGAAGGCAAAAATGCACATGGGCCTTAATGCGGAAACTGCCATAATGTCTTCCTTTGTTCTGACGTGGCGGCCAAGCTTGATTAAGGAGGGCATCTTTCTCAGCCTCACAGAGGCCTTGAAAACTGAGGTAAAAGATAGTAGTGTAGAAAGGAAACAGAAAATGGAGCCATGTATGGAATGCGGTAGAATAAAAGTTTTGAATGTATGTGTGAAATTGGGCAGTGAACCTTAATATAACAAGTGAAGCCAACTTGTGACTTGAAGTGAGAGGTTCTGTTTAACAGGCACTTTGTAAGTTTGCTAGTTACAATCATTTTGTCAAATAGTTCATAAAAAGCTTACATTATTTTCACAATCAAAACTGAGTCGAGTTCTCGTGTCTAGGGAAATCTAGAATGAAACGTAAGAGTCTTGTTAGATCTTGCATCAGATACTGGAAACACTGGATGATTAGGAAAAGACCATTATGCATTAGGTTAAAAATAACGTAATTTAAAATAAGGGTGGTATGAGAGAGGAACATCCAATAGCAGAGTATTTTATTGGTTTTTATTCCTCGGTGGAAAAATGGCTAGAACATTAACAGTGTAACATGGATTCAGAGACGTCTGGACACTGGCAAAAGTTGTTGGGTTTTTTTTTCTTGTTTGTTTCAATCATCGCTCTCAAACCCTCAGTGGAAACTTCAGTGCCAAACATTAGATTAGCCTCTGGCAGAAAGGGATCTAGAGAGCACGGGTCATTAAAATCACGGCTGATTCTGAATCCTCAACTTGAACTTGTGCTTTCAGTCTCTTTCAGCAAAATTTTGCTAAAGTTAGACAAAGAGTAAGAACATTGGCTTATGAATTTCATTTCCTTTCCTAGTTATGAAGGAGGCATTAATGAGGGGGAAATGGCAGGAAAAGCCTGGGGAATTGGGTAGGGAAGGCGGCAGTGGGCCAGGCTCACAGGAAAACTAGTTGCCAACCTCAGATTAATTTAGGTTATAATCTGAAACCATATAGGACAAGCACTTTTAAGAAATAAGTCATTTGTCATAAACAGTTGACTGATCCAATAGCAGTATTTAGTGTTTTTATGTTTACATTTAAAGATATTTTATTAATATACTGTTACTGAACATCTTTCTTGATTTATAAGCTATAAAATACTTTAATCCTTGACTTACTTTTTTACCAAGCTATTCACTTAATGCTATATGATACGTAGCGCTTGAGACCATCTGTTAGGAATACTTGAATCATATGCACACTGTGAAGATATGTACAGCAAATAAAGCAGAAAACACATGAAATACTAATAGGAAGAGTTTGTGAAGACAATCCTTGCATTTTAACTAAAAAAACAAAATGTCTGAAATCTAGCAGGAAGTCTTTCCAAAACTGAAGCTCTTTTCTTATTCTGGGCAAATTGCTCTGCTGAGTGGCCTTAAGATGTCACTTTGCCTTTAAGTGAATAGATCTTAAATAAAAATATTGGCATCAGTACTACTTAGAATTGTCCTCTGAGCATCCCTCATTAAGTGTGAGAAGTTACTGCAGAGTAATGGCGGCAGCTGCATGGGAACCAGGATAAGCAGGCTGTTTTGTGAAGCGGGCCCAAGAGGGAGGCTGGGATTAGGACAACCTGGGCGTCTTGGGGTCACCCCTGGAGGACGGATTTGGGGGGAGCATCAGGTTGAATTTGGTAGTCTTGGAAACACTGAGCTGGGTGCAGCGAAATCCTAGGCCTTGGATGGTACTTTAATGCTGTTGGAGGTTGAAGCTATTTCTTTCTTTCCTTTGAACTGGTGGAGGATGGGAGCAGGTTGGCGCCCTGGGTGGGTCTCCCCAGAGCAAGGGACCTTGTGAAAGATGGAAAGGTTTCCTAAGTCACTCAGCTGCAGGTAGACTTCTGGATTCTTAGTCCACCCTTCTGCTAGTTGGGAGTGATTCCAAGGAGCCTCGCTCACTCCAGGAGGCTTGTTGTCACTTAAGGGTCACACCACCCGATGAGCTTGTAGCCTAGACACCTGTCATGATGCCGCCTGCCTCTAAGAATGGGCCGGAATGGTATATATGTGGGACAAAATTTAGTTCCTGCCAGGCCACGGGAATGTCTGGCCAACGGTCAGTCTTAAGCCTGGTACTCACCCTTTAGCAGTGCCTTCTGTAACTGCTTTCAACTCTTGTGTTCTGATGCCTAAACCAGATGTCCTCAGAATCAAACCTTCTCTTTGTTTAGTGATTGTTACCTTTGGATCTCACAGTAGCAGGAGTAACCTCACTCATTGGGTGGACCTCAAACCCCAAAGACACATCTGTCAAAAGCCTTAAGACCACAGCTATGTACCACATCTTAATTTCTGATTGACTATTGTATAGAACTCACTATTTGGGGATATTAGCATATTATTTCGACCTTTTGTCTGATCCTTACTCTTTTTATCACAGACACCCTAGGTACTTATTATTATCCACCTAAACTAATTTGGGACTGTTCCTTCTGTTGATTTCCGCAGACTGGCCAATCATTTTACAAATGCCTTTCAGTTGTCTTTGTGCTGAGTTCTTCCTGTTTGTGGAGGGAATCAACCAGTTGGACAAGCTTCATCTAAGTTTCTCTTCCATTTGGCAATCAGTAGTATTCGGCACTCTCTAGTAGCTGAATGAATTTCAGTATGCATGGTAAACTTACCCATATTTCTCTTTGTCCTGACTCATTTATTTCATCGTTTTGAATTGTATGTATGTTTGTAAATCACCTCAGCTCTTCTGTGGGACGGGGCATCATATGAATAAATTTTTTATTTGGCATTTCTTCCAATCCTGCTCATTCCAGTGCATGCAAAGCGCCCCATCTGATCTTTGCTGACCTCCAGCAAACCACCGTCTTGTACATTTATTTGTCCTCGTTTTTGAGTCTACTAGTTATTTAAAAACTATACACAAAGAATTCCTGGCAAAGACTTTGAGCCTCTGGTCCTTGTATCCCCAACATTGATGCGTAGCACAGTGCCTGGTATTTAGTTGGTTCTCAATAACATTTGTTGAATGAGTGATCAGATTACTTTTTATTAAAATCCATATTATTGTTGTGAACATCTGTTACCAACAGTGATGTTATCTTCTAAGGGAGCCAGCCCCTTTGAAATGAATAAAAATAAAGGTTTTTAACAGGCAGTGGAAGTTGTATCTAGAGGAGACATGATTGCTACCAAAACCTTGCCAGTATGAACTGGGAACAGGCAGAAATAAATGTTCGTCTTAAATTATAGGCCGTCTACCAGAGTTCAAGAGGCATGCTTAGTCAACATCACTCTTTCCTTTACTTTAGTGGGGGCTGGTCACCTGCAACTCTTCATGTTTGTTCACTTGTCTACACGCCCTGCTCATTTGTATGCAAGCCCAACAGAACCAGATAGCTGGTCACCTTTGCTGCCCTCCCATTTAGAGTTCACGTGTCACATTCCAGGTCCTCAGTAAATGCCTGTTAGAGGAGGGAGGGGAAGGAGGACTTCAGTGGCTAGTGCTTTGAAATATGGTGTAAGAAGTTTGTACTTTTTCATTGTATGTGATTCGGTTGGCAGCATGCTGAGATTTTAATTATCTGTACTTTAAAATATTGCAACCATGGCTATTATAAAAACACTTTCCATTGTCCTTGATGAAGGGAGGAGTTCTCATTCTAATTTGGCTTCTATTTGTAATTAATGAGAAAGAAACCTTGAGTGGTCCCTAATTGAAAACAGGGAGTACATTGATCCACTTTTGTTTAGGAGTCTTATGGAAACTTTAGATATAAAAACAGTTTTCTTAATTATATCATGATACAAAAATAAATAAATCATTTCAATAAGAACACCAGGCAAGATAGGCTTTTCTAACTGAAGTGCTTCCTTTAATATACATGTCTTTCGTTGAACAGTTAGGAAAAATGAGTCCAGAATAAAACCTCGGTGCAGTGCGGTAAATAGATTTCATCTTGAGTGTTTAATTGCTCAATCAACAGCTGCTGTGTCAAGGAAGTTGGTGAAGCCTCATCTGGGCTCTCCCAGCCACCCATTGATCCATCCTTCATTCCATCCTTCAACTCAACAAACTGAATACCTGCTATGTGCAAAGCATTGTTCTAAATGCTAATGATAGAGTTGAGCAAGATGGACAAACGGAAATAGGGCCCAGATCCATCAGTGATGTCTACCAAGGGCTCATGACGTCCATGCCCCGCCCCCATTTTTTAAGGAGCATTTTTGAATTTTTTAAGGCCTATTCAAGTTGAAGTAACCAGTTAAGTACTCTCAAGTTAATCATAGCAGCACCAACTGACTGCACTTGAGTGTTACTTTCTTGTGAGGATAGAACTTCATGTCATCTGACAAATACTGATCCTAGACAATGAGGTAATGGTAGATGTATCTGGTAGTATGAAGAACTAATGATGAGCTCATATGCAGTTTTTCCATGACTCTCTTTGTTAACCCCTGAGTTTAATTTTTTTAAAATGTAGTTGAAACCTGAGAGGTGTTCCAAGCAAGATTGGAACAAATAAAAAAACCACGGAATTATCTCCAGTATAGGGACACTTCTTGGATAATTAAAGGTAATGATGCAGATGGTCTATGTTATCCTTTTCTGAATTGCAGAGAACTCATTTTCATTCACCACTTGGGTTGCAGCCGTATCATTGAGAAATGAAAGATGAATGAAAGTAAATTGTATTTAAGAAACCTTCATCAGCATTTATGACACGGGAGTTTTTGGTTTGGAGAAAAATAAGTACCAACTGCTGAATGGATTTAGAATTGTATTTAAAAGGATGTTTTTTGCCAGTAGCTTCTAAATCAAATAAACTAACTGAAAAATTTTCATACCCAGGATCTAATGAGTCTGATTTAGCTTTTTAATTGAGAGTAATTACCTTCAAAAGACGAAAAACAAACATCAAAGCAATGGGAAAGAGGTGGGTCAGTCAATAAATAGACTTAAGGCAACTGAATTCCATTTGGAAAAATATACAAGTTCAAATCCACACCTCACTCTTTATACCGAAATTAATTCTATATGGATTAAAATTTTAAACGTAAAATATGAGATGTATCAAAACAATGTGGGAGTTTTGTTCTGTTTTGTTTGGTTTACAGCAGAGAAGACCTCTCTATTCAAGTCACAAAACCTAAAGCTATAAAGGAAAAGATATATTTGACCACAGACAACTTTTAAAACATTTGAACACCACCAAAAAATCCAGTAAACAAAATCAAAAGGCAAATGGCAAAAAGGGGAATAGATAGCAGCACAAATGACAGACAAAGTCTGATTTCTCTATAATATAAAAAGCCCTCATATACCCGTAAGAAAAAGACCACGAGGAAAATACTCAGAAGGCAGACAGAAGAAAAATCCAAATAGCCTTGTGAACATCTGCAAATTAGAATAGACGAAGAACGTGCCATGTTTTACGTATCAGGTTGCTCAGCTGTGTTAAAGCACAGGCTTGCTAGGAAAAGGGGACACGGATACTAGATCATTTGGGGTGTAACTTGAAGCAAGCTCTTTGGAGGGCAATTTTATAATCTCTATGAATATCTTAAATGTGCATCCCTTTTGATCCAGCAATTTTATTCCAGGAATCTATCTTACAAATATTCTGGAAAATGTATACAAACATGTATTTGTCAGGATGTTGACTGCAACACTGTTGTTAGTAACAAAATACTAGAAATTGGCCGCTAATCAAACCCTTTATGTTGTCTAATGGAATAGTATGCAGCAAGTAAAAATCACAAGATCCATGCATAAGCTGGTATGGCAAAATACCCAATTACTTTGTTAAGGGGGTAGAAAAAGGCAACAGAAAAATACAGATAGAGTGCTCTAGTAATTTGCATTTTAAAATACGTATGGGTATGTATGCATTTGTAGGAACATTGCTGGAAGAATATTGAGATGGTGGTTATTTCTGAAGAATACACTGGGTTTGCACAGGAGACAAATTAGTTTCTCATAAATCCCTTTTGGTTTGTTTTACTCTTTCATCATATTCTTGTGCCATTTTCAGAATTAAATAAGATACATCTTTTGATTAATTTAGGAATATTTGACTTCTAGCCTGATTTTAGACTTCAGCCACCCTTATATGATTTGGGGGTCTGTATCAGAGCCTCAAGTAAACCACTGCCCTGCTGAGGTGAGTGGTTCACCATCTGGTCAAGCAGACGAGCCAGGCTCCTCCATTTGCAAAACCGCCAGCTTTCCCACTCGCACATCTGGCATCCAGAACACGTGGGGCCCTTCCCGTTAGAGAACAGAATCCCCCTGACCCAGGCTCTCCATGAAGATTGATGCTGCTTCTGCTGGAGAACCACAGTGGAAGGTGCTGCCCATCATGTTTCTTATGATACATTTCTGGTAGAATTCAGCCCAGGAATTTCATTTTTAATTTTCTATAGGAGTTGGACAGTGAAGTTCTAGAATTGACTTTCTTTACCACATTGCTTTCTTTGCCTAGAATCTTAGCATCAAAATCAGTGTTCAGGGGGCTTCCCTGGTGGCACAGTGGTTGAGAGTCCGCCTGCTGATGCGGGGGACGCAGGTTCGTGCCCCGGTCTGGGAAGATCCCACATGCTGCGGAGCGGCTGGGCCCGTGAGCCATGGCTGCTGAGCCTGCGCGTCCGGAGCCTGTGCTCCGCAACGGGAGAGGCCACAACAGTGAGGCCCGCGTACCACAAAAAAAAAAAAAAAAAAATCAGTGTTCAATTCATAACTGGCTTTTTGATGACTGTTTTAATGATCTGCTTATGACCAAGGTATTTATTGAAAATCTTTTTTTGGAGAAACCATGACATCAGTGTAAATTGTAAAGAAAAGAACAGGTTTAATGCTACTCTGACTAGAACCTTTTCTGTCCTGTAGGTGAGATGAAACCTTTAAGGTATGTTTTCCTTCTAGGAAAGACAGTATCTCCTGCATAGTATTCTTGCCAAAGATAAATTAGTTTGAATCTAATCATGAGAAAGCAATCAGACAAATCCAGAACCTAGTTTATTCTAGTCAGTTATCTTATAAAACCTCAATGTCATGAGAAACAATAGACAACAAAAAAGAAAGGTTGCTACAAATTAAAATAGTCTCCTGAGATATAACCGAATGTATTGGACAATATTATTGCCTGAATATTAGATTCTGGATTAGGAACAAGAGGCCAAAAAAAGATATTTGGGGGACAATTGAGAAAATTAAATATGAACTATATATTATTAAATAAAATTAATATTAATTTTCCCAGGTATGTGATGGTTATGGCCTTATTATTAGGAAATGCATGTTAAAATATTTAGAAATGAAGCATTTTGGAGTTTGCAACTTATTTTCAAATGGCTCAGGGGAAAGGTTACAGCTAGAAAGCTAAAGCAAATGTTAACAAAATGTTGACAATTTGTAAATCTAGATGAAGGATATATGGGTGTAAACTGTATTTTTCTTTCAACTCTGCTAAGAAAGTTTGAAATTTTTAAATGAAAAAAATGGAGAGAAAAGATC
The DNA here is from genome assembly GCF_011762595.2 of Tursiops truncatus. NCBI lineage: Eukaryota > Metazoa > Chordata > Mammalia > Artiodactyla > Delphinidae > Tursiops > Tursiops truncatus. The sequence continues at coordinate 12,707,338 of NC_047049.1, forward strand.
TAATTTGACTCATAAAATCATACTGTTGGAGAAACAGACTCACAGAGAACAGACCAGTGGTTGCCACGGGGGAGGACAGGTAGGGGAGGGGTGGAGTGGGAGGTTGGGGTCGGCAGATGCAAACTAGTATATATAGAGAGAGAGAGAGAATGGGTAAACAGCAAGTCCTGCTGTAGAGCACAGGGAACTGTAGTCAGTATACCCTGTGATAAACCAGAATGGAAAAAAGTATAAAAAAGAACGTGTATATATATACATATATAAAACTAAGTCATTTTGCTGTACAGTAGAAATTAACACAATACTGTATATCAACTATACTTCAATTTTTAAAAAATCATACTGTTTGTAAACAGTTATAGCAAAAAAAAAAAGAAGAAAAATGACTTTTTAGGTTAGGCTTCTTTGTGCCATCCTCCTGATTTGACATTTATCCCTTATTATTACCAGGTGAGGACATTCTCTTGGTAATGTCCCTGCCACTCCTAATTCCTTTGGCCTGTTCTGCCTAATGGGCAGCCCCCGCCTCTCTGCGGCCTCCATTTCTGCACTCTGGTTTCTGCCGGGCTCCTTGACCTGCCTCCTTTACACCTCATCCCAGTGGAGAGTGTTTCTATCAGGGTCCCAGGTGGCTTGTTTTTCTCAACCTTTGCCCCCGACCCCCTTGGCTCCCCAGGTGTCTCGTCTTTCAGGCCTCTCCCCCTCCTCCTGCCTTTGTCTCATTAAACTGAAGCGGTGCCGCCTGGCCAAGTTCTTCCTTCCTGGGCCTCTTTGGGTGGGTTTTCCCTTTTTCCCCCTCTGGGGCTGTCATGAATTTCTTGTCAGCATCTCTGGCCTTTCCTGCCCTCCTTTCTCCCCAGGCTGGCCCTGTGGCTGCCCCAGGTGCCCGGTTCTTAGCTGTGATGGAAATTGCTGATGGCCTTTTCAGAAACCAGGAAGACCCAATTGGGATAGCCTGCACACCTTTGCAGACACAGATTCCAAACATGGGTGCCCGTTAGGTTGACTGCTCGAGCTGGGGCACGTGTGTGTGTGTGTGTGCGCGCGCGTGTCTGTGTGTGTGGCTGTGTGTGTGGTGTGTGTGCGTGTGTGTGCGTGTCTGTGTGTGTGTGTCTGTGTGTGCGTGTGTGTGTGTGTGTGTGTGTGTCAGCCTATGTGGCTGGAAGGGGTGCCTTTGCCTCTTCCTCCCTGGGGGCCCTCCTGCCCCTTCTCACCCTGGTGTTGACCTTTTCACTTTCACACTTTGAAATTTAATGCCAAAAGCTTTCCTGTCATTCCACTGGGATCCCCAGGACCCCCAAAACAACACCCAAAACAAATAACTCTTAAACAGTCAAGGCTAATTTAATGATTTACGTCCTGGGTCCATTCAAGCGAGGAAGCCAACTCATGGATCAGTTCTTACCTGGATTTCCCAGATTTGAGCTGTGATCTGGCCGGTGGGGTTGGACCCTTAGTATGGTTACTATAGTATAAAGTGTATTGTGAAGAGAAATGAAGGCTGGAAAATTATGGGGACCAAGAGACAGTCATGCTTTGGGCCAGAACGTGCAGTCTACAACTTATTGCTGACCTTGGTGAAATACTTCAGCAAATGAGCAGTAAACACAGCTACAGGTAAGGGGGGAGCAGTCACACTGCCTTCTCCTTGGATATTCTTCCTTAAAGTTTCCAACAGTTGAGAAGCAGAGATGAATAAAGATGGATGGAGGATCCGAAGAACTGAGTTCTAGCCCTGACCTGGCCACTGATGAGCTCTAAGTTCCTAACCTTCTGTTTCCCCATTTCATAAAAAGAGGAAGTGGGTTGGAGGGCTGGTAGATTTGATGATCTCCAAAGTCTCCCCCAGCCTTAAAAGTCCACGTCTGGGGCTTCCCTGGTGGCGCAGTGGTTGAGAGTCCGCCTGCCGATGCAGGGGACACGGGTTCGTGCCCTGGTCCGGGAAGATCCCACATGCCGCGGAGCGGCTGGGCCTGTGAGCCATGGCCGCTGAGCCTGCGCGTCCGGAGCCTGTACTCCGCAGCGGGAGAGGCCACAACAGTGAGAGGCCCGCGTACCGCAAAAAAAAAAAAAAAAAAAAAAAGTCCACGTCTGGAGTTTTACATTCTTCCCCTCTATTTTTTACAAAGTGCCTTTTAAACATCGAGAGGAGGTCTTACTGTTTTTTGTAATTTGAGAAGCTCAATTTTGAGCAGTCAATCCTGATCTGAACCCAGGGCTAAGACGATACAAAAGGAGCCCTGTGAAAATCAAAGACCGCAGTGTGTGGGAGACACCTGCAGAGCATCGACACCCAGGTGTCTTCCTTATTGATGGGAAGCTCAGGGGAGCGACTCTGCAAACACCCTTGGACGCCCATGCCTGCGTGTCTGCATTCTACACCAGAGCCCTGCCTGGTTTCATCACCTCTCCCTAAGTGTTTGACGATGGTGACTTTGATCTGAGCCCGAAATCCCAAATCAGAGTGGTTGTTTGTTTAAAATTGTCACGCATCCGGAAATTCTAAAACCCAAAACAGAAAGCACTATAACAAGGATTTTTCTTTCTAGTCTGTTAAGGTCATTAAGGAGCCCTGTCCTGATTCAGATAGCTGCCTATGCTTAGAATTACTGAGTTTCCCCAGCAACAGGTTACAGAAAGAGTATACTAAGTCATGAAACAGAGCAGAAGTAAAATGAAAAGGTAGAAAGAAAAGTATGACCAAGTAATTTCCTTTGACAATTACATAATTTAATCTAAATAGAAGGCAGATTTAAAATATGGATCTAAAGAATGAGGTGAATTTTAAATTTGGAGGGGTATTTGCTAACACATATTCTGGTTACCACAATAAGAATAGAGCTGAGAATTCTAGCCCTAGTGAAGCCGGTATCATTTTAACACCACATTCCCTCTATTTTACTAAGCATTCACCTCCACGGGTGTATGTCTCTATAGAAAGGCAACAATTCCCACTCTGCTTCCAGAAGGAAAAAGCCTTTGGAAGCTTCCAGCTTCTCTCGACCCCGTCCCCCGTCAAGAGGGGGCGTGGCTTACCTGATTGACAGGTTTGGGAAGGGAGGTGCGCGTCCTTGGCTCCGAGGCAGCTTGGCCACAGGCTGCCTGCCTTCTGGGGTGTTCGGTCACGCAGTGAGCTCACAGATTCACATCTGTAGGGGGACTTCCAGCTGGCCAGAGCTGCCTATGACTGGGGGCCAACTCTATCTAATTCAGGGTGAAGGATTCAGAAGCCCAATCTGTATTCACAATGCCGCCATGCCCTCTAATTTCGCTTTATCTTGAATAAAGCTGATTTTTTTGTCTCCAGTTGTCTGACTCCTCTGTGTATCTCAGGCAGGGAAGAAGGGGGTGTTCTTTATTGTGGTCGCTGCAATTTCAATAGGTACCTACGGGGAGCCAGGTTCATTTCCAGGAAATGTCTATAAAGAAGGGTAACACTTGGTCTTTGTCCTGAGAAATCTGCAGTCTAGGATTATGAAATTCAATTTCATTAGGTATATTGTGGATGGGTTCTTCCTCACTCTTTTTTGTTTTTTAATCTCTTTGGGTGTTATCACTGTGTCCTATAAATAAGTAAATGGCGTTGCGTTTCTAATGTGAATTACGGCAGAGCTATTTTGGTCCTCTTTGTATTACACTTGGGTTTTAACAGCTCACAGAGAACAAATTTGATTGTGTTTATATTTAAATGTTCTTAATAAGGGAAACAGAAGGATTAGATTCAGTAAAAACAGGAGCAGCATTCTGAATGTGTTTAAACAAGTCTTCCCCACTGATAAATAGAAGTATTGAGCATCATTTTCAACTAGACTGACAAGAAAAAAGTCGTCAGTTCCCCTAAAGAATTTGTACAATGCTCCAGGCGAGTTACAGCTGGATCCTCTTAAAGAAATCAATCTTTCCTAGTAAATGACTCATAAGACCATTTAAATCTATGAAGCTTTTCAGTAAATTTATTCAATTAAAAGGATTTTCAATATTTTAGAAAATATTAAATTACCCATAATATTCTTGCAATGGCAGAATGGAAAACAAAACGCAGCACACACCCAAGCAGCCCTGCGCCAGAGCTGACAGCCTGTGTGTCAGCAAAGCCCTTCCAGCCTTCTGACAAGTCTCGTGTAGATTGATGCAAGTTACTTTGGTGTGTTAATGCTGACAAATTTACTGATCATTCGTGATAATCACACCTGCTGCTTTAGGGAAAACATTTTTTAAGTTCTAAGTATTGGAGGATTATATTATGCCGTACTGAAAAGGAAAAAAACAACTTCTGTAATGACAAGGCAACATCAGTAAAGACTCTGGACCAGATAATCATAATATGCTCTTATTAGAGTAACCTCTCTGTGTCCAGGGTGTATTTCACCTCAAATTGGGACTGTGACTTTCTTTTTTAGTCACTTGAAAAAGTTCACTTTACAGACTATGCTTTGGATTTCTATTGGGTTGGCCAAAAGGTTTGTTGGGTTTTTTCCATAAGATGGCTCTAGTAGCACTTAGTTGTCTTTAACTTCATTCGAAACAATTTTGTTAGATTGTATGTGACAGCTGTCATATCAGCGTGCATTTAAAAAAAGACATCAAAATTGGTGAGGTTTTGTGTAGCCATTTTTTAAAATTGAAGATGGAAGAAAAAAATCAACATTTTTGGCATATTATGCTTTATTATTTCCAGAAAGGTAAAAACGGAACTGAAAAAGTTGCAACTGCGTTTTGCAACTGAAACGCAAAAAAAGATTTGTGCAGTGTGTGGAGAAGGTGCTGTGACTGATGAAACGTGTTAAAAGTGGTTTGCGAAGTTTCGTGCTGGAGATTTCTCGCTGGACAATGCTCCACGGTCGGGTAGAGCAGTTGAAGTCGATAGCCATCAAATCGAAACAATAATTGAGAACAATCAACGTTATACCACGTGGGAGATAGCCAACATACTTAAAATATCCAAATCAACTGCTGAAAATCATTTGCACCAGCTTGGTTATGTGAATCGCTTTGGTGTTTGGGTTCCACAGAAGTTAATTGAAAAAAACCGTCTTGACCATATTTCCGCGTGTGATTCTCTACTGAAACGTAATGAAAACATTCCGTTTTTAAAACAAATTGTGACAGGCAATGAAAAGTGGATACTGTACAATAATGTGGAATGGAAGAGATCATGGGGCAAGGGAAATGAACCACCACCAACCACACCAAAGGCCAGTCTTCATCCAAAGAAGGTGATGATGTGTATATGGTGGGATTGGAAGGGAGTAATCGATTATAAGCTCCTTCCAGAAAACCAAAGGATTAATTCCAACAAGTACTGCTCCCAATGAGACCAACCGAAAGTGGCACGCAACGAAAAGCCTCCAGAATTAGTCAACAGAAAACACATAATCTTCCATCAGGATAATGCAAGATCGCATGTTTCTTTGATGACCAGGCAAAAACTGTTACAGCTTGGCTGGGAAGTTCTGATTCATCTGCCGTATTCACCAGACATTGCACCTTCAGATTTCCATTTATTTCGGTCTTTACAAGATTTTCTTAATGGAAAAAAATTCAATTCCCTGAAAGACTGTAAAAGGCACCTGGAACAGTTCTTTGCTCAAAAAGATAAAAATTTTGGGAAGATGGAATTATGAAGTTGCCTGAAAATGGCAGAAGGTAGTGGAACGAAAGTGTGAATACGTTGTTAAATAAAATTCTTGGTGAAAATGAAAAATGTCTCTTTTTATTTTTACTTAAAAACCAGAGGCACTTTTTGGCCAACTCAATACTTATGTAACTCATTTTTCTTTGAATTTGACAAAACATCATAGTAGAAAGTACATTCTAGTGGTTGGAATACTGAGCTGAATAGATGGAGGAATACAATGGCGAGAAAGGCAGTTCTCACCCATCCCACCTTGCCAGTAGGTGGAATTCACAATTTAAGAGGTATAATAAGATTTTGGCTTTGCCTTGTGGTGTGTAGTGAGTCAACTATCAAATGGGGAGATTCATCTACCTTTCAGGTCTGAGGATGAACACAAAGAGATTTTAAAGTCTGTTGAGGTCCCCAAGAAAAATGATTGTGTTAATTCTGGAAGTACTCATTGGACTCAGAGCAATGAAGTATCACTTTCCATGAGGCTGGGAAGAAGAAAGTTGGACGATGCCAAGTGTTGGTGAGGATGTAGGAATCTCTGCATCTTCCTACCCCACCTGTGAGAACAGAAGGCAGTGCTGTGCACAGTAAGCATGAGTGCCTTATGACTCAGCAATTCTGCCTTTCAAGGTATGTCCCAAGCAGATGCTCATACAGGTTTCTACAGGACTGGTACGAGGACGTCCATTGCAGCATTGTTTCTCATAGTGGGACTTGGAAGCAGCTGGGAAGAGTGGGCATGGTGGGAGGTGGGGGGTGGAGAGGAGGAGAAGCATACCACAGATGCCATGCAGCAATTGGAAGTAACAGAATAGATATCTGCAATGCAACATGGGTCAACTTGGAAACATAGTCCTGACAAAATCAAGAAACAGAGTAAGATCTATATAACAGCACTGCTTAAGTAAATTAAAAATACATGCAAAACAGTATTCATTTTACAAGAAAACATACAAACAAAAGTTTCGAGTCAATTGGAGTGATTCCATATGGTAGGGATGGGCAGTAGGAGTAGGGAATAAAGAATAAATAAACAGTGTAATTAAAAAATGTGCAAAAGGGGGTCACGCATGGAACAATAACTAGCGTATGGTGTAGTGGTGTACTATGAGCTGAGGATGATGGGCTCACACCTGTGCATTTCAAGTACTGCCCCTCCGCCAACTCTCTCTCCTCTCTCTCTCTCTCTCTCTCTCTCTCTCTCTCTCTCTCTCTCACACACACACACACACACACACACACACACACACACGATTGCCCGGTGGTGACGTACGGGCCCAATTAGGGCCTATGCAATACATAAAAATGGTTTGAATTAGTTACTAAGACTTAAAATCCAGCTTTTCAACTACTCTTAAAAGATCCAGCCAGCTTGGGCTGAGGGTCTCAATCCCCAGCTGTGCCCGGCAACTGCACCATGTAAAATAAGCTTGTAGTCTCCCGGCCATCGAAGCCCTCACCCCACCCCGCCCCTGACAGAGGATGAGGGTCAGCTCCCAATCACCTTTGCATTCTGTGCTAAACCAGACGCTTCTCCCGTTCTGTTTCCTACCTGGGCCTTGAGCCGGTGCTGCCTGACATAGATGTCAGATGCCTTCCACGTCCTTTTTCCTGCCAAATCCTCTCAGAGGTTTGGTTCAACCAGACCAAGTGAAGGAAAGAGAGGAACAGGGATAACTCCTAAAACTGGTTAAAGCATGTTGGGCGGGTGTGGGCCTTTCCCTGAAATGAAGGAGACACAGGTAGGATCAGGCTTGAGGGGAAATTCAAGAGTACCCCCCCTTTTCATCAGGAGATGTTTCAGATGCCCTTAGGAAATCCAGATGGCGCAGTTATATAAACAGTGGCTGTGTGAATGGGGAGTTCTAGGGAGAGGTGAGAGGTCAAAGTTGGAGGATAACCAGTGGACACCAGCAACAGAAATGTGGTATTTAAAGTTCTGGGACTGGATGAGATGACCCAAGGAAAGTGCAGAAATAGAGAAGGGGAGGGAGAGTTAAAAAAAAAAAAAAAGAAAGAAAAAGGGAGGTATGAAATAATCTCTGTTGAGAGGGGGAATGTGAATGAAATATGAAAATTTAGGAGAATTCCCTGGCAGCATACTTTTATATTTTTCCTAGAGCAATAGTCAATTGGATAGAGCTCAAAAAAAATCACGTTAAGTGCAAAATGCATGCTGCAGACTGGCCTGTGTAGTATGGTACTGTTTAGGACGATTGAAAAGAATATTCATGATTATTGAAAAGAAGCTGCAAAACAATGCAACGTATTTTTTCGTGAATCTATGAGGCCACAGCCTTTTGAGAGGGACCAGGGAGAGTGGGGCAGGGGAGGGGAGCAACGGAACTGTAACAATCTCTAATGTTCTTTTATTTTTATGATTTTTTAAATGATTTTTAAAAATAAATATGATATTGAGCAGTTTTAGTGAAAGTGCAGATGAAATTGGGAATATTGGAAATCTGCATAGTAGCTCAGCTACAGCAATCTGTGTATAAAGTAGATGTAAACTCTTAATGGCATGTGTGATGGTTAATTTTATGTGACAGTTTCACTGGGCCATGGGAGACCCAGATACTTGTTCAAACATTATTCTGGGTCTGTTAGTGAGGGCTTTTCTGGATGAGATGAACATTTGAAGGGGTAGACTCAGTAAAGCAGATTGCCCCTTCCCTAATGTGGGTGGACATCAGCCACTTCATTGAAGGCCTGAATAGAGCAAAAGTGCTGAGTAAGAGGGAACTTCACCTGCCTGACTATCTGAGCCGGGGCATTGGTCCTGCCCACAGATTAGAATTTACACCATCAGCTCCCCTTGTTCCCAGGCCTTGGACTTGGACTTGGGCTACACCTCCAGCACTCCTGGGTCTCCAGCTTGCCAATAGCAGACTGGAGGACTTGTCTGCCTCTACAATCTCTTGAGCCAATTCCTTTAAATAAATAGATAAACAAACAAATAAGTAAACAAACAAACACAGCACATAATAACAAAATTATTCTTTGTTTTATTCTCAGCAAACTAAGAACCAGGTCACTCGACATGTCTTTTATTGCTGGTGCAAGTTTTTTTTTTTCTTCCCTCAAATGTATTTTTGTCAAAGTAATAAATGCAAATAATTTTAAAATGTCAAAAATTGCTAAAAGGGAAAAAATTAAAAATAATAGTTCCATGCCCTCCTTGCCCACTGTCGAATCCTACCTTAGCTAGAGGCCCTTCTATTTCTTTCTTCTGACATGTATCTCCATTTCTCTCTATTAAATGTATAGTGCACTCCATCAGATCATGATTTCTAGGCATTTTTGATTACTTTTCTCTTGTGCAAGATGAGGTCAATTTTATCTTATCCTTACTTCCATTCTCCTCCCACCCTCCCTCCCATCCTCAAAATACAGGTGTACCACAATTCTAGGTTAAATCCAGATGGAATGTTTTAATTAGGATTACTCTATGAATCTTAGATTAGTGGGTCTTGGAGCCACGCTACTGGGTTCAAAACCAGTTCTGCCCCTCGGTGGCTGTGTGAGCTGGGCATTATTACAAGTACTTTATAAACAAGTACAAAATGGTTGCATGAGATGTTGTTATAGATCCTTGATGAATCTGTTCTTTGGAGTGAATGTGTAGTTTTCTATATTTTAACCTTACAATTTTCTTAATTGAAAGCTGCTTTGCTTTGTCAGCTTTCTGAATGCTTCACAGAGTCACGGACACATCTGTGAGTAGCGTCATTTCTAGGACTGTGCAAGCATTTGTGGAGCAAGTGTCTGGGGACCTACTATGTGCGACGGGCCTGCTACACGCTCCAGGCATGCTGCTGGACCCTGAGGATCCTCCAGGGGTAGAGATGAGCGCAAAGTCTTTGTTCTCGTGGGGCTTCCAGTCCGGGGGGACGCCGGGGCTGGCACTGAACACACAGTCAGATAACCCAGCTCGTGATTACAAGTAGTAGTACGTCTGGGAAGGAAAGAATGGACCTCTGTGAGTCTGTAAAGTCAGGGAATCTACTTAAGACCAGGAATCTGAAAGGGCTTCCCTGGGGCGGTGACCTCTTTGTGCGTCCTAAGACGGAAGACTAAGCCCAGTGATGGGGGAAGGGCAGACGGAACAGCACGTGTGAAGGCTCAGGGCAGAAAAAGAGTTTGAATCTTTTCATTCAGTGCTTTGGCTGGGGTGAAGGCGATTGGTGGAGACTCATAAAGACAGCCAGAGAAGGAGCTCACACCCACACCTTTCTCCTCAGGTTGCCCTTGGTAACTGCATTTGTCACTCAAAGTCATTCTTGGTCTTCTTATGGCCGGATCTTATCAGGGTAATCCCAGTGGGAAGAGGGGAAAGGTGTGGTTTGAGTGGACAGTGGGGTTCGACTTAACCCCACACCTTCCTAGGGAACACCCTCCTTTGAAAAATACCCCTTAAAACGACAGACGCTTTTTTTCAGCTGGCGCTACAATACAGTGTTGTTGGTTGTTTATCAATGAAGCAAAGTAACCCCAAAGGCCCATCAAAGACAGTGGAGACATGAGGTTTGGTTGTGCCAGCCTGCTTGGTGGGGGGCAAGATGGCCCACATCTTGCAGTGAACCCTCCACGTGACCTTGGGCAAATCCCTTCTTAGAGATAAGTTGTTATCAATGCACATTAGCCAGGCCCCTGTGTGGGTTTCACGGAAGCCATTTCTGGACCACAGAGACAACCTGACAACCCCACATCCATCAGAGAACAGGTAAGAATATTTCAAAGGCAAATATCAAAGTGTTTGATGGGACCTTCTAAGCCATCAGTACTCAGTGAGAGCCCATCTTTTGCTCCGTCTTAAAAACCACAGTAAAATAGGCCAGGAATGTAGCGAGTTTTCTTTATTTTTATTTGTGGATATGCAGACAGGAGCCAGCCACTCCTGGGAAATCGATGTCATTGAACATCTGCGCTCACCTTCCTTTTAAAGATGAGTAAGCAAATCCAATCCTAAAAGCAAAACTCTTCCCCAGGTTATCTCTGCTGTTTTCTTAGCACCCTCCTTTGCTACCTTGCCTTTGTATGTGACAAGTTACATTTATCAGGGCCCCAGTGCAGGTTTCATTCATGCAGGTTTCATTATTTATTTGACTTTTGCTTTTCTTCGGACCTTTTGCTTTTCCAGAGTTTCTCTGTAATCTTTGCTTTGGCCCCAGCATTGTGAGCTCCTTCCGGATACCCCCTTGCCTGGGATTACTCTGTTTTCTATTTTATTGGTATTAGTCTTTACTTTTCTTTCCTCCTGAACTTCTGACCTGAATTTTCTGCTCTTACGGGTTCTCCTGTATGCATCTCTTTCTCCTTGGCTTTCCTCCTATTTTATTTTTCTCAGTGGTTTCATCATTTGGAAAAGCATCAAGGTAGCGTTAGCATTACTAAACACCAAGTCTCCATCAGCTGGATTTAGTCACATTAAGGTCTAATCACTGAGCTAAATGGATTATGATTCCATACTCTCCTGCTTTGGTCTGTGACATGTATTTTCAGCAAGGGGCAAACCTGCCGCATAACCTGGGAAGAAGTTTTTTTTTTTTAAAAAAAAAGAGGATGCTAACCCTTTGGCTAAAATAATACTGTTGAGTATTTATTGAGCTGCTATTATGTGCTAGGCACTGTGCTAATAATTGAGCATAAACTAATGAACGAAATAAATATGAGCCCTGCTCTTAAGGAGCTGAGCTCAGAACTAATCCAGTCTGTTTGGTGGTGCGATCTAAAACACTGGACTGCAAATAAATCGGCCACTTGGTGTGTCTGTTTGGGGAAGCGTTGAGCAACCAGGGCCCTGCTTTGGTGTCATGAACTCCTGGGGTTGTGGGTAATGAAAATCCTCCTGAGAGAGAAACTGTGATCCCCTGGACCTAAGCCTGACCAAGGGACCGAAGTGCAGCCCCTCCACAGGCCAGTGGCCAAGGTTATGGGGTCTGGCATCATCAAAAGACCTGGGTTCAAGCCCAGGCTCCCCTACTAACGAGTTGAATGACCTTGACCTTGTTACTTACATTCTCTAAGCCTCATCTCCCCACAGTATTTCTGTGTGACCCGAGCAGCTCTATAGTCAACGTGCTTAGTGTAGCGCTTGTAGCACAGAGGATGTGCTCCATGACTGCGGCTTTTGTTATCTTCTTTCATCATTAATTGCATTACTGAGGGAAGTTATTGAGTTGGTAGCTCCCCAAAAAATTTTTTTCTTTTTTTTTTTTTGCGGTACGCGGACCTCTCACCCTTGCGGCCTCTCCCGCTGCAGAGCACAGGCTCCGGACGCGCAGGCTCAGCGGCCATGGCTCACGGGCCCAGCCGCTCCGCGGCATGTGGGATCTTCCCGGACCGGGGCATGAACCCGTGTCCCCTGCACCGGCAGGCGGACTCTCAACCACTGTGCCACCAGGGAAGCCCAGCTCCCAAAAATTTGAGTGAAGGTGATGAGCCATGGTAACTCCGAATGATGGAGAAGCCAGCATAGTGGTTAAGAACGTGTGCTCTGGAGCTGGACGGCCTGGATTTGAATCCTGACTCTGATGCTTCCTAGCTGTGTGGCCTTGAGCAGTCACTGAGGTTCTCAGAGCTTCAGTTTCCTCATCTTTAAAGTGGAGCAATTGGTCGTTGTGAGAATGAAATATATGTGATGCACTTAGAAAAGGGCATGAGATGTAGTCTTGGTAAACATCAGCTGCTGGTATGGAAGGGACCCTGCTGATGGGAGTCAGGAGGAATGGAGGCCGAGTCAGAGTAAAAGGTAAGGATGGGCTGTTGACCTCAAGAAGCCTGGGGCAGGGCTCTTAGTAGAGTTTCTGTTGGTCATGGTCTGGTTTTTCCCATTCCTTCTTGCTCCTTCCTTCTCTAAGGAAATTTACCTTGAGATCCACAAGGCAGAGGCTGGCAGACCTCTGGAACAGTCTGCCCCTGCAGATGATGGAGTATGCAGTCATGCAGAGGTGAAAGGATAGTGTCTGGGGTGGGAAGCAGAAGGAGATGGGGTGGGAGCAGGTTCACCCTGATGGACCATTGAACACAGGTTATGGGACAGGAACCAAGGTTAAAGGACAGTTTAGTGTGTGATGAGGAAGGTAGCCGTGGGAAGGAGAAGAAGGAGAACAAGAGGGGACTGGTCTCCATGTGCTCTCAAATTTCATGTGCAGAAATTTGGAGCAAAGGCTGAAGTTGAGGTTAGACCTTCACACCAGAAGAGTGAGCTGCTCACAGCATAGAATCCACACTGAGTGATGTTACCGTGGTCAGTTCTGCATGTTGCCGTCTTCCTGACCATCCATATGCTGTTTGGAGTTTCCTGTGATTCTAGGGAAGCTGACCCCAGCCTCCTATCCCAAGGTGGAGCTTCTGATGCAGGTGAAGCGAATCAGCACTTATTTCCTTCTCCTTCTACTCTCCCCACAGTGACTGGTTCTAAAGAAGGCATGTGCCTAAACTGGTTCCATAAGGTAATCTCAAGTCTTTGGTTCTAGGATAAAAAATAAGAGAAATAAAAGTGTGTGTTTGCATAAAAACCTGTGCATGGATGTTTATAGCAGCTTTATTTGTAATTTCCCAAACTGGAAACAACCGTGATGTCCTTTAACAGGTGAATGGTTAAAAAATGCTGGTGTATCCATACAATGGACCACTGCTCAGCAGTAAAAGGAATGGATTACTGATACAACAACCTGAAGAAATCTCCAGTAATTATACTGAGTGAAAAAAGCCAGTCGCGAAGGGTTACGCACTGAATGAGCACATTTACAGAGCCTTCCTGCAAAGACAAAATTATCTATGTGAAAGGGACCTCGAAATGTTTGGTAAGGAGGTGGCACCCTTCTTAGCTTCCAGAAGTAAGTTTACTTCTTTTCGCCTTTTTTGATGATTGGATTTGGGAGAGTGTGGTTAGACATCTGTACTTACTCCATCATCTTATTGGAGGCCTACCCCTAATATCTTAAACATTAGTCGTTTGTTCATTCTTCAGTTTATAAAGCATTCATTGAAAACAGTACATTTTGGGCCCTATGTTTCTCGCTATGGATAAATAAGTTAACGAGACTGACATGGTCTTTGCCTAATGCAGCTTGCAAGCCAGCAGCTTTCTTGTGTCTTTCCGCAGGACCCTAGATAAACTCATTGCATATGGTAGACAGTCAACATAATAGTTTGATAATGAGGATACACCACCGTGTTACTGCTTACCCTTCCATGGTGATCATACTATGTTCCAAGCACATTAAGCTCACAACCATCTCCAGTGCCCCACCTTGATCCCATTGACTAAACCGCCCATAAAACTTCTCAGAGATTTAATCACTGTGCTGTGATGTCAACACATTGGACGTCTAAGTTTTTCATTTCTTTTAAAGCCAACAGAACAGCCGAGCCCAGTGTACCCAAAGAAAGTGCCAGGGGATATGTTCCATCCACCTGATGTCCTGATGTGGCAGTTTAATGATCTTTTGTCATTAAGGAGGTTTTCCATAAGTGGTGGTAATGATACACCTGATGAAATGGACACTGTTTGGAACTCATGTCCCCAACAGTATCAGCAATGAAAAATGAGGGAGGACAGCATGACTGAACAACCAAGTTCAGTGGCATTTAGCCACGCCACTTGTAGATTTTGCTGCTGAGCGTTTGAATCCAGCTTTGGAAGTGTGTTGCTGGTAGAAGGCACGCTGATTGTAGCTATAACCTGGGCTCCTTTCTGTGACAAACTTGGAGGAAAATTCCCTACCCATAATATGGAATTTTACCTACATAATTCTTCTACGAGCTCTTTGGGCTTACCTTGTGTTTTTCATGCTTCTTAATTTCACTGAGCCAGAACCATAGGATTGGGGCTAAAGTAGATGATGTTTCTGAAGGAAACAGACCACTTATTGGTCCCAGGTGGCCCTGAAGCTTTTGATCCTAATATAACCATTTTTAAAGCAATGCCTGGGACTTGTAAAATTGGTCATTTTATTACAGAAATGCATTATTCTTTTGGTTAGAAAATGCCCTCCTTGGGAGCTGCCACCTGACTGGTCAATGATGCAATCAACTTTTGCAGTCACTTTCTAAGCAGATAATATATCAGGTTTTTAAAACATTTTTGCTTGTGTGGCTTAGGGAGAGAAAAATCATTCTTTAGATACAACTGAGCACACGTGGACAAGAAAATTACTCAACAAAGCCACAGTTTATTTTAAATGGCATCGAAACAAAAATTTGCTAGCTCATGAATTATTATTAACAATGGCACTAAAGCTTTGCAACTATCGCTTGTTATCTCATCTCTCTTGATCCTCATAATGACCATATGGGATGGGGAGGGCAAGAGTCACCGTGCCTACTGGTCAGATGAAGAAAATAATGTTCATGGAACATTAATTAATCATGGAAATGATTAAGTCTATGTGGCTAGAGACAGAGGTGGGTCTAGAATTGATGACTTGCATTCCACTGATCTTTCCAGACTGTGTGTTCTTGGCTCATTCCAAATCCAACAATGTTCTAATGCTGGGAGCGTCTTGAGAGGAATCTTATGGTCCAGGGGTTCATAGATGAGTTGAGTTGATCTCTTCTGCGAAAGGGTAAGGCGTTAGGTGGTGATATAGGCAAGAAAGAAGCAAAATGGAAAATAAGGAGACCCTCCCGTTTCTTCTTTTCTTTCTTTGTTTTGTTGGCTAATGAGAAAGCAGTTGAACTTGAAGACCACTAGGAACACAGCCTATCATCTGTTATTTTGCTTATAAAGGACCAACTCTTTTTAGTGACCAACCCCACTCGATCATCATCTTTTCCAGTGGAAATAATTCCGTTAAGAGCCATCCTGCTCTACGAGTGCACCTTTATGGAGCGGACCAGAGGGAAAAGTAATTGAATTTAATAAAAGCTGTTCTCGATATAAAGCCACAGGGAAATACATTTAACTTCAAAGCCAAGATGCATGGTTCCTAAATATAATTAATTGCCTGGCTGTTTCTTCCATCAAATCTCAATTTGACAGTAAAGAAGTGAATTCTTTGGCATTTTTTATTTTATAGTAACATGAATTCTCCATTGATAATTATGGCTAGATTGATAAAAGTCAGTCTCAGAAATGTCCCTCTTTAGATATGTCAAAGTTGCCACAGCTGTAACTTTTTGCCCCATCTGTTTAGGAGAGCTAAAAATAGGATTAGGTAATCTTAACAGAATTGTCAAAGGGAAACTTTCTGCACATTAACCTCCTTCCCACCTCTTTTTTTAACACTTTCCTTCACAAGAAAAAAAAATCTTCAGAGAAAATTCTTCCCTAAGCAACCCCATTAAGAGAATAGTTCTATTTTTGGTGCCCTTGTTTGCAAGTGCTAAGGATTAGTTAAACACAGATTTAAAAGTTGGGAAGTTTGCTCGGCAGTGTCAGAATCACACTAAAAGGAGAATGCCTGTAACTTAGCAGATTAAGGAAGAATGAGTGTAGTATGTTCTCAGGGAAGGCTACACCATCCTTGCTGGAGGGACTCCTGACTTGCATGGAAACATCGCTCTTCTCTGGCTTACAGCTCCTTTCCTGGTGACGGGCCATTGTTATTAAGGACAGGCCCCTTTGTCCTCTCTCCTCTCCCAAGGGAGGGGAACTTCTTTATTCCGTGAAGCTGTATATGTAGATCTAAGAGGGGAAAAGTTGTTGCAAGAACTGAGACTAGAGAAGACCTCTGCCCCAAATTCTCTTCCACAAAGAAAAAGCACAGGACATCCTGGATGAGTCTGAATGGGAAGTTGACCAAAGCAACATCTGAATCTTTAGGATCACAAGTCATTATGAGAGACAATTTTTCACCAAAAGGCAGCTGCACACTAAATTGCTTTCATTTGGGAGTACCTTTAGGAAAAATAATGGACAGTTGAAAAGAAGATATGGTAATATATACATGAACAAATGTATTTTTAAAATTAATAATATCATATTTCCAACAAACTTTGAAATAAAAAAGTTATATGCATGAAAATATCAACTGCATGGTTATCCATGACTGCAAAATACTAAAATCACATAAATCTCCAAAAGAAAGGTATTGCTTAGATAAATTATAGTCCATTTACTTGGTAATATAATAATGTAGTTATTAAAATGTAAGCTACAAAGGGTGGAAGGAATATGGAAAAGTGTTTATGGTACAATATAAAATTTAAAAACACAAGTATGTACATATACGACAACTATGTAAAAAAGTTTAAGGGCAAAGACTAGAAGTAACTATATAAAGAAGAAAATATTTATGTTGAAGTAGTGAAATTACAGGTGGTTTAGAAACTTCTACACTTTATTTCATGGCATGATTATATATATATATATATATTATATAATGAAAAAACATAGTAGAAAAGTCAAAGCTGCCATTAAGCATTTATAGAGTTCTCGTCAAGAACTTTTAGCTTTTGTGCCTTTCATCCACCATCGTTTGACTGTTGGATTTTAGCCACAGGCCCAGAGAACAGGAGGGGCCATGTGTGACTGGAAAAGCACTGCTTTCTCCATCTGCCCTGCGAGCCAGACAGACCCTTTGATTTCCCTCTGTTCACAGCTCTGCCTTCTCAGAATTATCTAATCCTCAGCTGGCCAGATGGATCGGCAGTTGGGCTGGGCCTCCTTTGGGTTTTGTGACGAGCAAGGCAATTTGAATGGCCTGAGATGATTGAATGATTTAGGGTGACTCAGTTCCCATAAGGAGGAATTGATGAAGAGCAGTTGGGAGCTGGGGGGGGGGGGCGCTGCTGACTATGGCTTAGCCTACCTACCCACCTTTCCTAAATAGCGGCTCCCAGATTACATTTCTAGAAGGCTACGGGGTGCCCTTGGTCTGGGAATGGGCTGACAGGACCACTCAGGAGGCTGTCTCCATCAGCCTAGGAGTCAGCGTGTCCCAGGCATGAGGCTTCTGCAGCACAGCCTGGAAAGGACTGGCCAGTGAGCCCTTCTAAGTCTAAACAGGGCATTGGTCCTCTGATGGTGGCCCAAGTCACCTGACAAGAACAGGAGGAAGGAGCTGACTTGTCTCTTAGACCCATGTGCTGGGTAAGCAGACCTTACGCAACATGGAAGGGGGACCACGTGATCTGGCCCACGTCCACTTGCCCACTCTGGCCCCTCACTCACTGCCCTCCCCCCCACTGGGCTTCACTCATTGTATCCAACATGCCAGATACTTGTCCATTTCACAGATTTGTGTCTTCCCTTTCCAATTCTGGGAAGATCCTTTCCCCCTTTCTCTTCTCCAAGTCCTATTTCTTTTCATCCTTCTTAACTTAAAGAACCATCATAGAGGGGGCTCTATCTACCCCCTATTTAAAGTGTGTTATTTCCCAATTTGATTATTCTCTATTTCAGCTTGTTCTTTGTTTCTTTCCTAGCTCTTGACCAGAGAAGGTGTAATTTTTACCTACTGGCTTTTGCTTATTTGTTTTCTCTCTGTCTCTCCTGCTAGACTGTAAACTGCCTGAGATTAGGGACTATGTTCATCTTGCTCACCACTGCATACCAGGGCAGCCCAGCAATCCTCTGTACTTGAGAGTCCAAACGTGGGCCTAGGGTCCAGCTGCAGCCCTTTTCACAGTGTGATTCTGGGACTCTCCTTCCAGGTCACTGGAAGCCTGGGAATGAGGCCGAGGTGCCGGGCCCAGGTGTCCCCACCCTTTGGTACCTGAAAACCCATCCCTAAGGGTTGCCTATCATTCCTAAGATCTCAACACGCAGCTCCCGTAGCCAATTAGAAAAAAACAAGAGAGCGAACAATGTAGGGCCGTTGCAATAAATTATATTGAGGCTGTCACGGAAAGGAACAGTTGTTCCTTTAAAAGAATTAACTAATTTTAAAACATGGATTTATGGTAAGGGCTCCATAATCAGCCTACTCTACTGCTTGGAAGAATAAGGGCATTTAATGGTAATAAATATGTGTTTACAAATATGTATGTGTGTATATATACGTATTTTGTAATACACTACTTTAAAAATTTCATGCCTTTATTCTTGACCAAGGTAAATTCTAGCTTCTATCCTTGGCTGCCTTGGTTATAATGTGTTGCTCTTGCCACCTTCATGTGTGAATGGGTATTAATATATTTTTATGTACTATGTTTTAATATTTATATATACTATCTTATATGTATTATACTTATATAAAATATATAATAGTTTTATATATTTTATGTTCTATGTTTTTATATATTTTACTATATTTTTATAAAATGTAAGTATGTTGTTATACAATTACCTTTATAATTTATATATAAATTTAAGATATAATTATATATAAATTACTCTATATTATATATAATTTTATAGTCTACATATAAATATATGAATATAATATTTTAAATTTCTATATTTACATGTACATAATTTATTTATAAGTATGTAAATAGAATATTAAAATTTTTTAAAAATTATACATATTTAAATACATATAAGTGTATACTATGAATTAGTGCACCTTGGCCTATAAAGTGGGGAGGGGTGATCAGTATCAACACAGCTCACATGAAAACAAAGATGGGTGATTAAAAATAAGAAGGGCAAGTTTCCCCCTCCTGCTGTGAGATAATACCAAATCTCCCAGGCAGCCCAGGTACAGCCTCTGAGCTCTCCTCACTGCATATCAGTCTTACAAGCCTGGTAAAGCTGCAGGCTTGTTAATCTAGAAGGCTGTACAGATGGACTAACTGAAGCTTTAGTCATTATACTTAATTGGGCGAGTGGCCCTCAGAGCTGTCTATAAACTGTGTGTTCACAGTGAGGTAATTAATAACGCCACTTCCTTTTGGGAGACATATCATTAGCCATTATTTCTACAAACATGACATTGATCTCTTTATTCAGAGAGGTAATTGCAGGTTTCTGAAAAGGGTGTATGGTTTACCCAACAACTCCCCACAAATGACATCATCTCTGAAAAGTAAAACCCACAAAATCTGTCATTTTGAATCCATAGTTGGGATTTTGTTCCCTAGGTGGTAAAAGAAGACGCTGGGAAAAAACCAAACAAACAAACAAAAAAACTATTTGGTATAGAAATAAGAGTGATAGATAAGATTTGGTTTTTTTGATATTAATAATTTCTCTGTGAGGCTGGTTAAGGGGGTTGAGTTTGCGCTTGTTAGGATTACAACAAGAAGTGAAATAAAGTAATAATAAATTTTTAAAGGTTTACAACTGTCTTCAGATAACAGTTTTCTTATTGTGTCTTCAACATGCTCACAAATGAATTGATTTCACCATTAACATGTGAATACTCATACATTCCAAAATCCAACTTAACATTTAAAGGAAGTAGGGAAACGCAACACAGGACTTGACATTTTGCATTGATTTGATCCCATACTGTAAAGCCAGAATCATAGGAGGATTTCAGAATAACCTTTGCTAAAGCCTGTAGCTGACTTAACCATCAACAATCCTACTTTCAGTGTCCGCATTAAATTGAAAAAAAATCTAACTTTGCCACGTTTCACTCTTTTTAGGGACTTTATGAGGTAGTGGTAGGATTAAGGAGAAACAAGACCTTTATTCTTTTGGATTATTTTCTTGCCAGTTTCAAATCCTTGCCTGGTTTTTCGAACAACCTGAGTCCATTTGAGAAAGGAGAGTTTAGCAAATTAGAACATGGTAGCTTATTTCAATCAACTGCAAGATAATCTGCTTCCCAACTCTTTTGTAAACATTACACTGTGAACCTTTCAAATGTTGATCACTTTTTCAAACCATGATTTCTCCAGAGCATCTTTCTTTTTATAACCTTGTTTAGCACCAAGTTCTCTGCTTTTTCAGGTAGAGTTCTAAATGGAAATCCTAAAACCTCTACACTTGCCATAAACCAGCCTTTCTCAAGGGTACTAAATGGGACATCAAATGTGCAAGATGCTGCAGATAAATTTGGACTATGATGTATATTTCTGTTCTCCTCTTGAAAACTGCTTGTGTATATTGGAATATTAAAGGCCCTGAGAAGGCCTGTAGTGAAGGAAGCCGCTAAGCTTTGCTCACCTGGAGGAAGTTTTGTAAGCCGTCTATTCTTCTAA
The DNA here is from genome assembly GCF_011762595.2 of Tursiops truncatus. NCBI lineage: Eukaryota > Metazoa > Chordata > Mammalia > Artiodactyla > Delphinidae > Tursiops > Tursiops truncatus. Next base: position 12,728,009 of record NC_047049.1, read on the forward strand.
CTTTTCTGTATTTTTAAAATGTTTATAATAATGGGTTAAAGCAAAACTATTTTATATTTTTCCCCATAATACCTGTTAACATCCTACAGAGTTAGTATTTCTTAAAACCCCATAGGACACATTTGTCCTAAGTGACTCCATTTAATCTATTTGTTGAGTTTCTGTTCTTTTCAGATAAACAAGAGAATCACCTGAATGTGGATTGACTGACTAAATATGAAAACTTTAAATTTGGAAACTTTTGAACATCACAGGTGTGAATTCATTTCTCAGATATAAAAGAATTTTCATTGTTAGTCAAAGCTGGTTAAGATGGCATTGACAAGACTGGATTTGCATTCAGCCTAAAAATAGAAGCGAAAAGATGTTTTTCATTAAACAGCTTTAATCAGCACTACATTTAAGTTCCCAGAAATAAATTCAAAATTTTAAGAGTAACTTGGTGAAAGAAAATGTCTTTTAAATTTTACGTTCAAATAAATGATGAAATTAAAAATGATGTTCAAATGCCTAAATAATTATTTTAAAGATAATCATAAAATGTCATTTAATGTCTCAATACCAAATGGGTAGATACTGGATTGGAAAATTTGGCATTTTAGGGTTTTGGAGAATTGAAGAAGGTATTTACAGCTTATGGGCTTTAAAACCGAAATCTCGTGATGAATTTGGTTAATGTTATTAAAAACCACATCTTAAATATCTATTCTTTAGTTACTATATTAAGTTTATTAGTACAGCTGTCTGTTGGATTTTATTTTTAACCTGGCAGGAACATATGCATTTTAATCTAAATTTAATCTAAATGCTCAAATTTATCTTCCAATGCTTTACTTAGTTAATTATGCAGACATATCTCGCTAATGTAGCAAACAACTCTATCCAAGATGTACTTTGGATGCCTAATTATCCATAAGAATTAAAAATTATTTGATTAAAACAAATCACTCCCATTAAGAATCAAACCCTCTGTTTTTCTCTCCTAAATTCACACCCTGACATATCCTTGTTCATTATATTTACCACCAGTGGGGATTTTCGCGGGGGATGGGGACACGGTGGGAAAGCCCTGAGACGGAGCCTGGGGCTAGGTACTGCGAGGGTTTCTCTGAAGGGCATCCTTCTAGGGTTTGTTAGTTTTAGGGATATTAAAATATACTGATTAATCTAATGCTTTCCTAATGTTTTGGATTATTCTATGTGTGACAAAAACAAAGAAAAGTCTTCTAAGGGGTATTTAAGTTAAGCAAATAAATTCTAGCTACGTCAAGTTAGTGAATCAAGATGTTTTTGTCTTTCTTTTCCTGCCTTGGCGGGTCTGATAAAATCAGAAACTTCTCAACTCTTTGGATTTTTAAGTAGGAAAGAAAGACCAGATTTAGGCCTGGATGCCTCTCCCTGGGCCCACTGAACCCGAACCAAGTGGCTGTGGATTGCAGAAACAAGAGTTTCTTTGTCATCTTCATTAATCAAACCCACCAAGCCAGATGAATGGGAGGCATTTTTTTCAAGTAAAATAATTCACTAGAATTTGGATGTGTTTCTCTTTAATTAATTTGATGAGCCCCAAGTCTGAGGACTTGTCAAACACCTGGTATTAACCCTGTGCTACTGACCTAGGGAAAGGCAAAGGGATGGACGGGGGAATGAGCTGAATGGGAGGCCTTTTCTGTGCAGCCTGTGCTCCAGATGAAAAGAATCATTACCACAATGATACTTCTAATTATACTGTCATTAGGATATGTCTTCGGTTTGCTGTGGGGCTGGGAGCCTTGCCTTTAGACAACATGATCCAGGAGAGGGGGAAAGCGGGGAGGCCTGGAAGGCACTTAACCCTTTCACTAGATGCACACGGCTTACATCCTCAAATCATGGAACCCAAGAGCGTCCTTGCCACCTGACGTGTAAAATGGGTCCAAACAAGTGATACATGTGTTGCTGTAAGAAAACGTTATCAGTGAGGGGATGTTCAAACAGCCATCACCCATATCGTACGTGGCATTTCCATTCTCTCATGTCCCAAAGTTCCGCCCAAGCTCAGCCAACGGACACCTTGTTTACTGTGGAACGTATTGATCTAACCACCTCTGCACCACTGGATAACAAATGACCAAGCAACAGTGCTTTAGTATTCTTAATTCTCATGTGTATTTACAAAAGCAAAACTGGGTACTGCAGAGTTAAGGGTATAGGGCAATGTGTCTGTCCTCAGAAGGGTGCAGCTCAGAGGGGGAAAGTATAGGCTTTGGTGTTTGATGGATCTGGATTTGAATCTCAGCCTGTTAACTTGCTAGATCTTTGGCCTTGAATAGATTACAAATTTCTAAGAGTAGATTGCCTCAGCCGTAAAACGGGGATTCATTATAGTACCTACTTCACAGAGGTATTTGGAATACATGATAGTTCACATACACTGCTAAACAGTACTTGGAAAATGTGTAGCAAACACTTAAGAGGATGGTTGTGAAGTGGTAGTTTTAAAAAGTTTTCTTAAAGTGAGTCTACTTTCCCCAGAAATTATCAATCTATCAGAAGTACCTGATAGCCTTTTGATGAAGAAACCTATTCTGAGGTTAAGGGCTAAGTGACTTTCTGTAGATTCCAGTTGCAAAGTGCCTAAAGAAGGCTGGTTGGTGAACTAAAGTCTTTAATTTCTAAGTCTGTTTTGAATACCACAAGCTCCTCAAAACTGTTTTGGAATAAGCACCCGGTAAGACACATTTTCCCAATAAGATAGCATGCTTTATGTTGGTGACGTTTGGATAGCGAGAATGATATTGTTAGGAAGAATCTTTGACTACCTAGGGGACTTTATTCAGGATACTGAACCCCAAATGGGGTCATGGATTTTAGCATGAATAAATCCGGTCCTGGGCTTCCCTGGTGGCGCAGTGGTTAAGAATCCGCCTGCCAATGCAGGGGACACGGGTTCGAACCCTGGTCCAGGCATATCCCACATGCCGCAGAGGAACTAAGCCCGTGGGCTACAACTGAGCCTGCGCTCTAGAGCCCGTGTGCCACAACTACTGAGCCTGCATGCCACAACTACTGAAGCCTGCGCGCCTAGAGCCCATGCTCCGCAACAAGAGAAGCCACCACAATGAGAAGCCTGCGCACCGCAACGAAGAGTAGCCCCTGCTCGCCGCAACTTAGAGAAAGCCTGCATGCAGCAACGAAGACCCAACACAGCCAAAAATAAATTAAAAAATTAATTAAAAATAAATAAATAAATCCGACACTGTTGACATCTTTTAAAAACTGTGTCTACCCCCAGCCTTCAGATGAAGCTGAGATTCTAAAAAACATTTTATTTCATATATTCTTCATACATATAAATGGATTTAATGTGTAGGATGAGAATTTAAGCTATTGGGAAGAAAAGCACTATTTATATTAAAAGTATTCTTATACTTCATCGCTATTCTTCTTAAGATAGCAAACATATATATGTTTGTATTGAACAATAGTCTAGAGAAACCACAATTTAAACTATTTCAAAATAAGTCAGTCCTGAATTTCACACTTAGAAGGTGTGGATTTTTCATGACACATAATGAAAAGCATATATTGGGAGGATTTATTGTACTGACAAATACTACTCAAGATCTACTGTGGTGAGTGGTTTGGGGCTGGTACAAAGCAAGCATGAAGGGGAGTGGGTGTCATCAGAGCACACACACATACACTTTCTCTCTCTTTATGCAAATTTTACACAAAAGACACATATGCAAATATACATTTATATATACATCTCGGACAGTGGTATAACTACATATAAACACATTCCAGATAATTATTGACCACTAAAAATAAATTCAGCATTTTTGTCATACATTTCTAACTCAGTAAAGGGATTTTCATTAGGTGAAATTGTTATTATTTATTTTTAAGTCCTTGCTATGATTATTTTAAAGTTTATACATCTTGAGGGTTTTGGTATCACACTAAAGTCATATTATTCTGAACTCTGAAGGATTGCTAAATCCAGGATCTAGTTATTTTCTATGACCATTGTAAAGATGACATTGTATTGCTATGCATTTTAATTAAAATGGCAGGCTTTGTTTAATCCTTTTATTAAAAAATCTCCCTACAATGCAAATAAAAAGTTTATGCAAGAAAGCAGTTAATTTTTTAGATGTTTGGATATCATTTCTGTTCAAATCTCATAAATGGAGCCCTCCATCCATCCATTTTTTCCTTAGAAGGCATTTTTCCACCTATTTTGTACAAAAAGTAGGGCCTGGAATTTGCTTTAAGTATAATTAGGGCCCTAAAATGTATGGTTGCTCTCTGAAAACTATTATCTCCGAGCTCCTTTGCAATACAAGTTAATTAACTGGATTTAGATATTTGCAAGATGATATATTTAATGGGATTACTGCTCATATAATGTTCTCAGTGACTGATTTGCAATCTAAGCTCACGGATCCGAGTGCCGAATTTCCAGCTCTTTGAGAGTTAATGTTGTGTTAAAGGAAAGTACAATTTGAACCTCATTGTTCATGAATAGGTGAGTTATTCCTGTGAAATGGAGCTGGGCCCTACAAGGGCTGCAGCGGGCAGATGCGTGATCAGGAGCTCAGAAACCATCACATTCCAGCCACTGCCCCAGGTAGCTGGATCCCCACACCTGAAATCCTGACAAGTTCAAGGCAATTGTGTGTCTGTCAAAATATAATGGCCCATTATTCACTGTCTGTCTCCCAAGTGGGATCAATTAGATGCTTCTGCTCCACAGGCTTAAAGATAAACACCTATGTTTTGGTTGGTTGAGAGTTAAAATGAAACCATACATAACCATTCTGCATCCCTAGACCTGACCATTGTGAGCACTAAATGTTCTAACTCCACCTTTCAATGCAGTCATTCAAAATATTTGTGATTATTTTATCAGACTAGGTGGAAAGGTAAGTAATAATTTTCTTTGAAGGAGGATTAGTAGAAAAATGTCAGCCTTCCAAAAGAAATCTCTTCCTAGTCACATCTGCCTTTGTCTTATTCTCTCTTGTTTTTGTTAAGCAAATATATTTCTGCCCATCAGTTGGGCTCTCTCTAATGTTATGGCTTCAGCCACTGAACATGATATCACTAATGAATATAATTTAAATCTTCCTGATTGGAGGACTACATAAAAATAGCATTTTAACTAAAATGTTGAAAATTTTATTAAATGTATAAATATTAGCTCAGTCAAATTACTATTAAGAGAAAATGTAAATCCTCCCTTGGTTGGAAGGCTATATCGTAGCACATCCCGTTTCTCGTTTTCATTGGAACTTAGTGAGTGAACGGTTCTTTGTATTTGACCCAACGAGATCATTTCCAGAGATCCAGAGATGCAGTCTGTGCCTTGTAGCTGAACTTCCAGATCACCACTGAACTCTCTCAAGCAAAAGGATGACTTTAAAAGGAAGTGTCTTTCCATAATATAGACATGCCAATTTCCCTCCGTATTTAGCTAAGTATTCATAAGGGTGAGCTGTTAGGCAAAAATGAAAGTATCATTTGAATACAGAGGTCAAAAATCAGAAACTAGGATCACCAAATGCAGAGGCTAAGTCAACGGAGAGGTCATTTGGTCTAGTTCACTTTATGGATGAGAAGGCTGTAATCCAAAGAGGTCAAGTGCCTTACTGGATGGTCCAGGCTGAAAGGGGAGGCATATGAAGAAGTCTTTTACTCTTTCTTCTCGAATACCCTACAACATTTTGTAGAAGAAGCTCACAGGCACACACTCGTACAGTTCCCCTCGGTAAACCTGCCACAGACACCTGTAAATGGGCAAAGCCCTTCGCCGGTAATGGCTGGGGCTGGCACCTGCCTCAGCAGCCCTGCAGTGATTTGGGGTCTCGCTCTGAGGGCTCCTAACTTGAACTCTTGGGGTATGTGCCCACCCCCTCTACCCCTCCCCCTGCCCTTCTAATTTTCCCAGAAGCTTAGGGGTTTTCTAAGCCCCAGAAGCCTTCTTTCCCAACCCACCTTAGATGAGGCATCACTGCTTTTCTGTATGTTTATGTGTTTCAGCCTTGGAGGTTCACGAAAAGAACTATCTTCCTACCTTATTGAGTTTTTCCGAAGTCAAGGCAGTTGGATACAACCTCCTAGCTCTTTTCACCTCATGAACCTCTATCCTTCCTATAGATCTCAGCTCATTTTCAAGTCTTTCTTGACCTTCACAACAAGGTCAATCCCGCTCGCGCACGCTTCCATCACATCATGTACCTTTCCTTTGCAGCACTCAACATAATTGTAATTTTATACGTATTTATGCGCTATTTCTAATGTAACTTTCTATTTTGAAGTAAAAACTCACAAGATCTTGGAAAAGTTGTAGTGAGAATTCTTGCGTGTTCTTCACCCAGATTCTCTGCTGATAACATAAGTGATAATATGGGATATAAATGCAGTATATTGTCAAAGCCGGGACCCGACATGGTGCAATATTATTAATTCAGGTAAAAATCTTAACTTGGATTTCAACAGTATTTACTTGAATATTGTGTGTTGATTTCTGAAATTTTAGATTCTAGAAACTCTCACTACAATCAGGGTACAGGGCTGTTCCTTCAGCACAAAGAAACTCCCTTGATCGCCGCACCCTTTCTCCAGCTCTAACCCCTGGCAACCAATGACCTGTTCTCTATTACTGCAGTTTTACAACGCGTTGGGAATGTTATGTACATGGAATCATACAGTGTGTAGCTCTTTAAGAATGGCTTTTCACACTCAGCATAGTCCATCCAGGTTGTTTGCATCCATCAATCATTTGATCCCTTTTACTGCTGAGTAATATTCCTTGGTATGGATGTACCACAGTTTGTTTATCCATTCATCTGTTCAAGGATATTTAGGTTGTTTCCAGGTTAGGGTTATTACTATAAACTTACATGAACATTCGTGCAGAGGTTTTTGCGTGAACATACGTTTTCATTTCTCTTGAATAAATGCCCAGGAGTGTGACTGAAAGGGTGTGTGCCAAGCTGTTTTCTAGCCAGCCTGTACCTTGTTACATCCCCACCAGCAGCGTATGAGATGTGGTCTAGTTGCTTTACATCCTCATCAGCACTTGGTGTCAACAGTGTTTGTGTGTTTGTTTTATTTTAGCCATTCTAATAGGTGTGGAGCGGTGTCTCATTATGCCTCTACTTTTATGTATGTAACCTTAATGGCTAATGATGTGAACACCTTTCCATGTGCTCATTTGCCATTTATATGTCCTGTTTTGTGAAACATCTGTACAAGTCTTACCCATTTTCTAATCGGGTGGTTTGTTTTCTTACCGTTGAATTTAGAATAGTTTTTATATATTTTGGATACAAGTCCTTTGTCAAATATGTGATGTGCACATATTTTATTCCAGTCTGAGGCATTTCATTTTATTTTCTTACGAGGGTGTTTTGCAGAGCAAAATTCTTAATTTTTGTTAAGTCCAGTTTATCCATTTTTTCTTTTATGGATCGTGCATTTGATATCATGGCTGAGATATCCGTGTCTAAGAAGACTTTGCCCAATCCTTGGTCACAAAAGCCCCAGGTGATTCTATCCAGTTGGCGCATCAAGAGTTGGGCCAGCTTAGGGTCCTTTCGTATGCAAATATCTACGATGGGTTCAAAGGAAGCACCTAGTCCTTTAGTTCATTACAACAACCAGAGAGTGAGGGCCTCCTAAATGCAAAGTGTTGTTGGCTGCAGAGATGACATTGACTTTGCCTTTGCAAATGTACAGTCAGGTAGGAGTGGGATCTCCAGTGAATAAATGGCTGTAATAAGGGTGATCAAGGAAGGTCTCTATTGGCTAAGTAGGCAAAGGTCATATCGGTGAGGGGAATTAGGAAGTCTCCGTGGACCAGTGGGATTTGGTAACGAATAGGAAGATTTCAGCAGGCGGGAGCTGGGAGTGGGGAAGGGGCTTCTGATGGAAAGGACAATGTAAACAGAACTCGCAGATAGAAAGTACACAGTGTTCAAGACAACACAAAGCATCCAGTTTCAGAGTGGAAGAGGAGGGGGAAGATGATGGGAAGGTGGTTTGCGAGCATGTACGAAGGCTTTGAAAGGCAAGCAGAAGTCTTTCTACTTAATATTCTAGGAATAGATGGAACCAAAATGAGAACTTTTGGCCAGAAGATGGACTAGATATACTTTCGACTTGGGAATATATAGCTGGCATGGGGCGTGACATGGTTCTTGGACTGGGGCAGGGAGAGAACGCTGGTTGCTATGACAACCCAGGTAAGCAGCCTTTTCTTCGTTACTTGTGTGTGATGGGTGCTAACTCATTATAGCTTCACGGGAAAGAGGAAGAATGACAAATAGGACCTGGGAGTTGAATACTCCTATGAATTATCTGTTAATGAATGAAAGATGTGTTTCTTGAAACAGGCTTGCATTTGTCCAAATTATTAGTTATCCAAACAAGATTTTGAGCAACAAGAAAAATTATGCATGTGTTAAAATGACGTTATAGAAGACCGTTAGGTATATGGTATATCCCAACTGTGCAAAAAGCCCCCAATTGTTGTATGTAGAAGAGCTAATTCTACTGCTCCCAGCTTTCAACACCAGGACATTATAGCTTCTCTAAAAATTGAAGGAGTTTATAAAAAACTAAAAATAGAACTACCATACGACCCGGAAATCCCACTACCAGGCATATACCCTGAGAAAACCATAATTCAAAAAGAGTCATGTACCACAATGTTCATTGCAGCTCTATTTACAATAGCCAGGACATGGAAACAACCTAAGTGTCCATCGACAGATGAATGGATAAAGAAGATGTGGCACATATATACAACGAAATATTACTCAGCCATAAAAAGAAACGAAATTGAGTTATTTGTAGTGAGGTGGATGGACCCAGAGTCTGCCATACAGAGTGAAGTAAGTCAGAAAGAGAGAAACAAATACCGTATGCTAACACATATATATGGAATCTAAAAAAAAAAAAAAACCAATGGTTCTGAAGAACCTAGGGGCAGGACAGGAATAAAGACGCAGACGTAGAGAATGGACTTGAGGACACGGGGAGGGGGAAGGGGAAGCTGGGACGAAGTGAGAGAGTGGCATGGACATATATACACTACCAAATGTAAAATAGATAGCTAGTGGGAAGCAGCCGCATAGCACAGGGAGATCAGCTCGGTGCTTTGTGACCACCTAGAGGGGTGGGATAAGGAGGGAGGGAGGGAGATGCAAGAGGGAGGGGATATGGGGATATATGTATATGCATAGCTGATTCACTCTGTTATACAGCAGAAACTAACACACCATTGTAAAGCAATTATACTCCAATAAAGATGTTAAAAAAAAATTGAAGGAGTTTATACTCAGGTTGAGACCAAATTCTGTTTAGGGGAAAGGTGTACTACATGTGCACTGTAAAAAGCACAGTCCCTCCTAGTGACCTTGGAAAAGGTGATGGGTATCCATGGAAATTGCAGCATGACTTACCAGTTCAACCTAAGCCAACGTCATCGGGTACAGAACCTTTTCCATGACATGACATCTAGGGAATTACTGAACTCTAAAGACAAAATTCTGGATTTATTTTCTCAAAAAAATAAAAATAAAAAGGAAATGACGGAAGGAGGAAAGGAAGAGAGGGAAGGAAAGAAGGAAGGAAGGGAGAGAGGGAAGGAGGGAGGAAAGAAGGGAGGAAGGAAAGAAAAAAGGGAGGGAGAAAAAAGAAAAGAAAACCCCTTAGTCTTACACATTTCCATAAAGTACACCTGTACTCCTCCAATGTTCAAACGCTGAGAGATGGCTTTAATAAAGAGTATGGAATTATTCATCTTGTTACTTGTGAGAAGTCAATCTAATCATTTTTTGAGAGAGAGGGTCCCACAACTGCACACATCCAGGGGGCGATGTCTATACTCCCTGGCCTCTCTCACTTTAGACTTCAAGCAAATTCTGTATTGTAATTTCAAAGATCCTAAAATATAGGTCCCCATATGATTTTTTTTCTCCAAAATCTTATACCACTGAGCTTTCCCAGGTGTTAGAAAGACGTCGACTCTCAACATCATCAGAGATGAGGATTCCTAGTCTTATTTTTAAAGGACCAGGAGAGAGGAAACCACTCTCAGAATTTTTGGAAACCAACACACCAGGAACAAAATAACCCGTTAAAATTCAACACAATACCCTGGATTCCTGTTAGTCATTTTTGAAAAGAGAAATGGGCATTGGTTACACAAAGATAAGGCCAAGATGCTTAACAGCAGGTAACTGAGATCCTCTGTAGCAAGTGGAAGGAGGAAATGGGGGCCAAGTAGAGACAACTTTAGACTTTGCCAGGGGGAAGCATGTCACCTCTATCCAGCGTGCACCATGGCTTGTCTCTCTGTCGCCACCAGTTTAAACAAACTATTTAGTGTCCTCATGAATTTGTATCCTGAGATGTTAGGAAAGAACAGTCCTTCTGTGTATTAACGAGCAAGTGGTCAGGTCACTCCTGCAAGCAAATACTTTAAAAAATAACACTACCAAGGCTCTGCCTCTCCCTGAAGCAAGCACGCATTAACTCCTTCAGAGAAGGGGCTGAAAAGCTTACATTCAGGATACATTAATCTGAAAACAAGTGTACTTTTGTGTCTGGGGAGGATTCTTTTCATTGCCATCAATTTAGTACATCGATAGACGGAGATTCTAGCTTCGCTATCAGGTTGCCCTCCGAGCCGAGACCCCTCCGAGGGCCATGCTGAGTGAAACTGTGTATCCTCTCTGATTTCTCCCATCATCAGGAACACTCTTATTTCCCTTTCCCTTCAGTAACCTGCTCTGAGTTTCTTGGGAGGAAAAGTGACCTCCAGGTAATATGAATAGTTATTCAGCTCTGCTGATGGTATGTGAACTGGGGGCAAAAGAAACACACACACAACACATTGCAATAACAACGAAAAGCATTTTGCCCTTTCGCACCAACACATCATGGTATCGTATCACAGATTTTGGCACTCTGGGGGGGACATCTAGGCACTTGCAGGCTGATAGCACTTTTCTGCCATGCTGTGAGCTTTCTGAAGATGCTACCATGCTTTGAGTTAAACTCCACTGATGTTGGGGAAAAAAGTGGTCTTTTGCAACTTGTGCTCTTTGGGTGATCAGAACCCTGTGTGGACATTCAGGGGTTCTGTTTTGTTTTAATGCCTTTGTTGTCTTAGTAGTTAGAAGAGTTGGAAGTATCTACAAAGGAATTTCTATCTTTTACATTTGTAATACTTAGAGCATCACATACTTCAAATGTTTAATTGTTAATTACAATTCCAAAATAATAATATTAATGGATTGAGGAGTTACCCTGGGCCAATACAGAGTGAGACACTTTTGCCTAACTTAGTTCTAATCCACGTCATACTCCAACATGTCAGAAGTGACAACAGTGAGTCAGGAAGGTTTGGTGACCTGCTCATCCAACGCAGTTCATTCATGGCCATGGAGGGAGCTCCAAAGCCACGTCCTTCCACCACATGACGCTATCCAAGGGAGAATGTTGGAAACTTCAACAGAGCTTCATCAGCCAGGTAGTTTTCAAGCTTGTGATTCAAAAAGAGGGAGTTAAAGTTATTGGTTCCCCTTCTGTTGGGGTTTTTTTGGTTTTGTTTAAACAAAAAGAAAAGGGTAATGAATTTGAAGGGGCTTAACGTCGTAAGTTCTAAGTCTGTGTTTTCAACAACAGTTTGCTTCCAAAATTGTTCATGTTTCCAAATTCTAGTTCTGGAAAACTCAAATTATCCAATCAAAGATGAGGTTATCAATGTAGGGTGTGGTGTGGCTCAAAACTCTGTTCCCCTTTATTCTTGGAAAATGTGCACCCCAGAAGCTAGAAATGTCATCAATTGACAAATCGGAAAGGGCGCTTAGCCATGTTGAATCCAACCACTTTCATTTCCCCCAGACGGGAAGCTGAGGTTCAAGGTTGCTGACTGGATTAGGACCTGGGTACCCTGCCTCCCTCTCACCATTGTAGAGATTGTTTGGGGACTGCTCAAAACAAGGTCCTTGCCTTCCTCTCGCTGTCCCTTGACCGCCCCCTTCCTTCCCTTGCCTCGATCTCTGATGTCCTTGGTCTGACCTTTGCTGATCACTATCTTGAAATTACTTTCCTTCCTGACAAAGGCCCCAGATGTGACCCCACGAGCAGGAAAGCCCATCTCCTCTACCGCAGCAGCCTGCCTCCTCAGCCCTGAAAATTGAATTTTAAAAGCACTTTGCAAGTCTTGTTGAGTTAATCCCCATAATCTTGGGGAATGGAGGTCACTATTAATTTCCCCATTTCACTCCTTGAGTGAGGAAATCCAGAAGCCAAAGTTTCAAGGGTTTCCCAGGATCCCTGGGCACTTTCCTTCCCAAGGAGGAGAGGCTGCGGGGGAGTGTAGGGCTCAGCCCTCTGCTGCTAGGCTCTGGCTCTCCCCTGCCTGACTTCTTCTTGTGCTTCTGGGCTCTCCCAGGTGTGCTGGTGCCTGTCACCTGGTGAGTGGGGAAGGGGATGGAGGAGAATCCTCTTTCTCATCACTGCTCAGGGGACTTCCTGGGTTTTCTTTCATTCATTTAACAAATATTTGCCAAGTGTCTTCCAAGTACTGGGCCTTATGATAAATGCTAGGGATATAGTAGGAGAACAGACATGTTCATTACGCTCATGTGTTCTGTAAAACTCAGAATTTTGGCCATTTATTCTTTCATTAATTCCAGTCCTTCAGTTTACTCTCCAGTCACTGTGGGAGCACCTAATCTTTGATTTTCAGAGAGAGCTGAAGGAAGGAGGAGGTACCTTTATGTTTTCACACACACGTACCCTCCAGGGCTGGGGTGAATTTTAAGCATCAGGAAAGGATCCTCTCTGCCCCCCACCAAAATCTCTTCCTTTCTGACTGTGATGAGCTAAATGTTTATGTCCCCCCAAAATGTATGTGTTGAATCCTAACCCCCAGTGTGATGGTATTTGGTGGTAGAGCTTTGGGGATGATTATTAGGTCATAAGGATGGAGCCCTCATGAGTGGGATTAGTGTCCTTATAAAAGGGACCCCAGAGAGCTCCTTCACCCCTTCTGCCACATGAGGACACAGTTAGAAGACCCTCTATGAACCAGGAAGTGGGCTCTCACCAGACACCAAATCTGACCATGCCTTGACTTGGACTTACAGCCCCCAGAACTGTGAGAAATAAACTTCTGTTTTTATAAGCTACCCACTCTATGGTCTTATGTTACAGCAGCCTGAATGCACTAAGACACTGACCTTCCTAATCTGGAGGATGTGGCCAGTATCCCAGTCATGTCCCATTGCATGTTTGCAGTGCACTCATGCCCTGCCCAGGATAACTTCCTGCCTTGTGGTTTAATCCATCCAATGCTGAGTGCCTTCTGTATGCAAGCCAGCTCTGTTCAAGGCATCCTTCTGCTCACCTCTGTTGTTTAAAGGAAGTTAGTGCTGTGCGCAGGGCCCTGAACACTTGTCCAACTGCTCATTGTCAGTCAACAAACGTGCACCATCCCTGTACAGAGGGTACAGCAGTGAACGAGGCAGACACAGTCCCTGTCTCACTCTAACTCAGTCCACAGTGGAGAGTCTAGACCTTGGCATCTTTGTTATTGCCCAGCATGATAACCAAGCAGTAGACAGCACTTCAGAAGCTACCAGAGGCACCCTGTCTTAAAAAATTACAAAGTTTCCCAGCACAAAAGCAATAGGGCTCACTAGATTTTGAAAACAAAACATAGAAAGAGGAAACATCATCAGCTCTAGTACTACTCCCTGTTCTTTCCAGTCTCTTTTCTCTGCATTTTTACATAGCTGTGCTTACTACACCAGCAACTTTTATTTTTAACCCTGCTTTTTGAGAACATTGCAGCATGAATGTTTTTCATGTGGTTACAAAGTCTCACTGAATATTTTTAATGACTACACAACATTCTAGGAAATCTCTCAAGGCTCCTACAGACTGTGATTCCTGTAGCTGCTATAACAAATTACTACAAACTTGGCAGCTTGGAACAGCAGAAATGTATTCTCTTACAGTTCTGGAGGCCAGACATCCAAAATCAATATCAGTGGCTGAAACCAGAGTGTCAGCCGTGCTATGTTTCCTCTGGAGGCTCAAAGGGAGAATGAGTTCCTTTCCTCTTCCAGCTTCCAGTGGCTGCCAGCATATCTTGGCTTATGGTCACATCACTCCAGTCTTCAGGGCCAGCATCTTTACATCTCTCTCTGTTGTGTTTTTACATAGCTTTCTCCTTTTCTGGGTGTCAACTCTTTTGCCTCTCACTTACGGGACACTTGTGATTACATTTAGGGCCCACCTGGATAATCCAGGATAATCTCCCCTTCTCAAAATCCTTAAATTACTCATCTCTGCAAACACCCCCTTTCCAAATCTGTAACATTTACAGATTCCAGGGTTTAAGACCTCATATCTCTGGAGGCATTATCCAGCCTACTAAATGGACAAATGAGAAAAAATCAACAAAGGAAAAGGTAACTTTTGGCATGAAGGTAACTAAGGAAGGGAAACAACGTTCAGAGAAGGCAGGGATCAGGTGAGCTAAGCTCCAGAGATCAGTAAGGTCTTTATAGCATAGATGGAGGAAAAAGAGGGGACCCTGATGGATGAAAAACAGTAATACTAACCCCCATTCTCCTAGCCTTTTGCAGCCTGCAGTGTGCTTTCATAACCATTCTTTCATCTTTTAGATATTCCAGAGTGTTTCTGAACCCAGATCTTGATGTCAAGTGTATGGGCCTTCATGTCACAGAAATGCCACTTCCTACTGGGTGACTGGGAGGCAGAATTTCAACATGTCCCCTAAGACTCTTGCCTCCTGTGTACATGTCCTGTATAATCCCCTCCCCTTGAATGTGGGCGGGACTTGTGATATGATGGGATTTCACTCCTGTGATGAGTGCACATTATATGGCAAAAGTGAAGGGACTTTCATAAGGTTAACAGCTGATTTCTCAGCAGAAACTCTACAAGCCAGAAGGGAGTGACACGATATATTTAAAGTCATGAAAGGGAAGAACCTACAATCAAGATTACTCTGCCCAGCAACGATCTCATTCAGATTTGATGGAGAAATCTAAAGCTTTACAGAAAAGCAAAAGCTAAGAGAATTCAGCACTACCAAACCAGCTCTACAACAAATGCTAAAGGAACTTCTCTAAGTGGGAAACACAAGAAAAGAAAGGACTTACAAAAACAAATCCAAAACAATTAAGAAAATGGCAATAGGAACATACATAGCAATAATTACCTTAAATATGAATGGATTAAATGCTCCAACCAAAAGACCCAGGCTCGCTGAATGGATACAAAAACAAGACCCATATACATGCTGTCTACGAGAGACTCACTTCAGACCTAGGCATATATACAGACTGAAAGTGAGGGGATGGAAAAAGATATTCCATGCAAATGGAAATCAAAAGAAAGCTGGAGTAGCAATACTCAGACAGAATAGACTTTAAAATAAAGAATGTTACAAGAGACAAGGAAGGACACTACATAATGATCAAGGGATCAATCCAAGAAGAAGATATAACAATTATAAATATATGTGCACCCAACATAGGAGCACCTCAATACATAAGGCAACTGCTAACAGCTATAAAAGAGGAAATTGACAGTAACACAATAATAGTGGGGGACTTTAACACGTTACTTACACCAATGGACAGATCATACAGACAGAAAATTAATAAGGAAATGAAAGCTTTAAATAATACAATAGACCAGATAGATTTAATTGATATTTAATTTAACTGATATTTAATTTAATTTAATTGATATTCATAGGACATTCCATCCAAAAACAGCAGATTACACTTTCTTCTCAAATGCACACAGAACATTCTCCAGAATCGATCACATTTTGGGTCACAGATCAAGCCTCGGTAAATTAAAAAATTGAAATCATATCAGGCATCTTTCTGACCAAAACGCTATGAAATTACAAATCAATTACAGGGAAAAAAGCATAAGAAGCACAAACACATGGAGGCTAAACAATACGTTACTAAATAACCAAGAGATCACTGAAGAAATCAAAGAGGAAATCAAAAAGTACCTAGAGACAAATGACAATGAAAACACGACAATCCAAAATCTATGAGATGCAGCAAAAACAGTTCTAAAAGGGAAGTTTATAGCAATACACTCCTACCTCAAGAAACAAGAAAAATCTCAAATAAACAATCTAACCTCACAACTAAAGGAACTAGAGAAAGAACACACAAAACCCAAAGTTAGTAGAAGGAAAGAAATCGTAAAGAAATAAATGAAATAGAAACAAAGAAAACAATAGCAAAGATCAATAAAACTAAAAGCTGGTTCTCTGAGAAGATAAAGAAAATTGATAAACCTTTAGCCAGACTCATCAAGTAAAAGAGGGAGAGGACTCAAATCAATAAAATTAGAAGTGAAAATGGAGAAGTTACCACAGACACTGCAAAAATACAAAGCATCATAAGAGACTACTACAAGCAGCTCTATGCCAATAAAATGGACAACCTGGAAGAAATGGACAAATTCTTAGAAAGGTATAACCTTCCAAGACTGAACCAGGAGGAAATAGAAAATATGAACAGACCAATCAAAAATAATGAAATTGAAACTGTGATTAAAAATCTTCCAACAAACAGAAGTCCAGGACCAGAAGGCTTCACAGGTGAATTCTATCAAACATTCAAGAAAAGCTAACACCCATCCTTCTTAAATGCTTCCAAAAAATTGCAGAGGAAAGAACACTACCAAACTCATTCTACGAGGTCACCATCACCCTGATACGAAAACCAGACAAAGATACTACAAAAAAAGAAAATTACAGACCAATATCACTCATGAATATAAGTGCAAAAATCCTCAACAAAACACTAGCAAACAGAATCCAACAACACATTAAAAGGATCATACACCATGATCAAGTGGGATTTATCCCAGGGATACAAGGATTCTTCAATATATGCAAATCAATCAGTGTGATACACCATATTAACAAATTGAAGAACCCCCCCCCCCCCATGATCATCTCAATAGAGGCAGAAAAAGCTTTTGACAAAATTCAACACCCACTTTCTGGAGAGTTTTTATCATAAACGGGTGCTGAATTTTGTCAAAATTATATATATAGAGGGAACCTACCTCAACATAATAAAGGCCATATATGACAAACCCACAGCAAATATCATTCTCAATGGTGAAAAACTGAAAGCATTTCCTCTAAGATCAGGAACAAGACAAGGATGTCCACTCTTGCCACTATTATTCAACATAGTTTTGGAGGTCCTAGCCACAGCAATCAGAGAACAAAAAGAAATAAAAGAATACAAACTGGAAAAGAAGAAGTAATACTCTCACTGTTTGCAGATGACATGATACTATGCATAGAGAATCCTAAAGACGCCACCAGAAAACTACTAGAGCTAATCAATGAATCTGGTAAAGTTGCAGGATACAAAATTAATGCACAGAAAATCTCTTGCATTCCTATACACTAACAATGAAAGATCAGAAAGAGAAATTAAGAAAGAAATCAAAGATGACACAAACAGATGGAGAGATATACCATGTTCTTGGATTGGAAGAATCAATATTTTGAAAATGACTATACTACCCAAAGCAATCTACAGATTCAATGCAATCCCTATCAAACTACCAATGACATTTTTCACAGAACTAGAACAAAAAGTCTTAAAATTTGTATGGAGATACAAAAGACCCCGAATAGCCAAAACAATGTTGAGGGAAAAAACGGAGCTGGAGGAATCAGACTCCCTGACTTCACACTATACTACAAAGCTACAGTAATCCAGACAACATGGTACTGGCACCAAAACAGAAATATAGATAAATGGAACAGGATAGAAAGCCCAGAGATAAACCCACGCACCTGTGGTCAACTAATCTATGATAAAGGAGGCAAGGATGTACAATGGAGAAAAGACAGTCTCTTCAATAAGTGGTGCTCGGAAAACTGGACAGCTACATGTAAAAGAATGAAATTAGAACACTCCCTAACACCATACACAAAAATAAACTCAAAATGGATTAAAGACCTAAATGTAAGACTGGACACTATAAAACACTTAGAGGAAAACATAGGAAGAACACTCTTTGACATAAATCACAGCAAGATCTTTTTTGAGCCACCTCCAAGAGTAATGGAAATAAAAACAAAAATAAACAAGTGGGACCTAATGAAACTTAAAAGATTTTGCATGGCAAAGGAAATTATAAACAAGACGAAAAGACAACCCTCAGAATGGCAGAAAATATTTGCAAACGAATCAATGGACAAAAAATTAATCTCCAAAATATATAAATAGCTCATGCAGCTCAATATTATAAAAACAAAATACCCAATCAAAAAGTGGGCAGAAGACCTAAATAGACATTTCTCCAAAGAAGACATACAGATGACCAAGAGGCATATGAAAAGCTTCTCAACATCACCAATAATTAGAGAAATGCAAATTAAAACTACAGTGAGGTATCACCTCACACCAGTTAGAATGATCATCATCAGAAAATCTACAAACAACAAATGCTGGAGAGGGTGTGGAGAAAAGGGAACCTTCTTGCACTGTTGGTGGGAGTGTAAATTGATACAGCCACTATGGAGAACAGTATGGAGGTTCCTTAAAAAACTAAAAATAGAACTACCATATGACCCAGCAATCCCACTACTGGGCATATACCCAGAGAAAAACATAATTCAAAAAGACACGTGCACCCCAATGTTCATTGCAGCACAATTGCAGCTATTTGCAATAGCCTGGTAGGTCATGGAAGCAACCTAAATGCCCATCGACAGATGAGTGGATAAAGAAGATGTGGTACATATATACAATGGAATATTAGCCATAAAAAGGAATGAAACTGGGTCATTTGTAGAGATGTGGATGGACTTGGAGACTGTCATACAGAGTGAAGTAAGTCAGAAAGAGAAAAACAAATATTGTATATTAACGCATATATGTGGAATCTAGAAAAATGGTACAGATGAACCAGTTTGCAGGGCAGAAATTGAGACACAGATGTAGAGCACAAATGTATGGACACCAAGGCGGGAAAGTGGGGGGTGGTGGGGTGGTGGGATGATTTGGGAGATTGGGACTGACATATATACAGTAATATGTATAAAATAGATAACTAATAAGAACATGCTGTATAAAATAAATTAAATTAAATTAATAAAAATGAATAACACACACACAAAATTGAAGGGATTTTGAGATACAGTTATGGTCCCTTATCAGTTAACTTTGAATTAATTAAAAAAGGAGATTATCTTGAGAGAACATCACCTAATCACACTAGCCCTTTAAAAACACCCATCGTTAAAGGTCCCAGCACGGTGTTAAAAGAACTTCCCAAGCAGCTGGACCTACAAGTTGACCTGACTTTTGCAGTTTGCTGCAGCCCATGAAATGATGAGGGTGCAAATAAAGTGCAGTTTATCCCAAGCAGCTTTCTAATGGGCACATTATTCAGTGACTAATACAAAATATGGTTCTACCTAATGTTTGTGGTGAAGCTACTCATGGGTTTCCCTAATTCACCACCATAAAAATTGTGATAATTTAAGGCTCATTTTAACATTAATTATGACTTGCAAAAGCATGTTTAAAACTTTGCAGTGTGAAATATGACCCTTGAGCAAGCAGGAACTTCAGTCAGTCAGCTTTCCCTTGAAGTCTGCATGAATGATAACTGTAAAATAGTCCATTTCTCTGGCAGGTCTAATTTAGGGTATATATTACACAGGAGGTGCATTTTTAAAAACAACAACTTCCGCTCTATATTAAAGGCTTAATAGCTTTTTCTAGTCTTTAAATTCAGTCTTCACATGCAATTTAAAACCCAGTAATAACTTAAATAAGGTACATATCAGAGATCAGGGTGTTTTTTTTTTTTCTCTATATCCACACGAGCATTTTATAAACCAAGAGATACTGTGTTTCAAACTCTTTCTCTGGCTTCATCATTTTGTTGGAAAGAGAGAGTAAGGTTAGCAATCTTCCTCAAGTAAACTTTCCCTAGGAGCCGGTTCTGTGCCCAGGACCAGGATGGGAGGACAAAGGTGCGATGAAGATGCCCTCTGGCAACACAGAGGTGTCTGGCAGGTGGATTGCAGGGCAGATCATGAAAAGAACACCCAGAAAGGAGGACCTTCACTTTCCCAGCGTGAAGATGGCATTAATGTCTTTTTTAAATTAGCAAAGCAGTTTTGCCTCATGGTTAAACCTGGGTCAAGACTGGTGTTGCCACATACGAGCCACATGACTCAGGCAAGTTGATGATCTTTTCTGGGCCTCTGCGCCCCCTTGCAAACTGAGGGCAACGGTAGTACTGATGTCATCCTGTATCAGTTGTGAGGCTCCAATGGGGTACTAGATGTAAAGCATCTAGAACACAGAGGAAATGCCTCTGTGCTTTGGTCAACATTGTGACTCAGCACCACCAATGCACACTCATTGAAATCAATGGGAACAGTTCAGAAAAAGAGGGGGGTGGACAGCGAAAATTGCCTGCACTCCCGCCACCCTGAGATAGTCCTATTTTGGTGGCCATACTTCCACTCATCTCTTATTGACGAGAAACATGCCTGGAAATATATATTATATTTAAAAATATATATAAACAGTAACGCTTTTTTTGGTTTACTTCTCTCTCTTTTCCCAGCCTCCTGCCCATCCTGCTCCTGGGATGTTAAAGCAAACATTGATGTGCAACCTTCTACATCTTCCTTGATCCTCCAACAATCAACGCGTTGGGGAGGAAAAAACTGAACTTAGTCTTGAAGGACAACCAGAGTATGGAAGGTAGAAAAGAGGGAAGAGTATCTCAGGTAAGTTTCTCTTACTGCTTAAGCCTAGAGTTATAGCTGGGGCTTAAGATGGGTGTTGCGAGCAGGGGAGACCAGATGGGTAGGAGTGAGGGGCCGTGTTCAGGAGTTTTGATATTGTCTAACAGGATATGGGCAAACGACAGACTTTAAACCAATTTTATCGCATGAGTGTTTGGAGGAGATCACTCTGGTAGCAGGTGGTATGTTGATTTAATTTGCCGGAGCAATTGAAGTCGCAAGTCAAGGAGATCAGGTGGGATGGTAGAGGTGAAGACATGGGGACATTTCAGGGGAAAGGTCACAGGACTTCTCGGCCAGATGCTCAAGACTTTGACCAGCTTGAGCACATGATTGGCTCTCAGTCAAAGAGCTATGACACTGCCTGGGGCAACCACCCAAAGACACAGATACCCCTGTGGCCTTTAGCTCCACCACTTTGGAAAAGTCTCCCCAAATTCTAAAGGATTACCCTGATCTCACATTTATGAAGTAATATCTGTTACACGAGGGACTATCTTTTATAGCCCTGTGCTCTTGGCAATGAACAAACATCTCAAATTCCTAAGAAGAAAGCTGTGGTTCTATTATGAAATTAATTTTCCCCTGACCCAGGTCCAGAAGGCTGTTTGAAAGATAAGTGTTGATTGAGGGGCCTAGGAAGACTTCCATCCAGCCTTGCAAAGTATGAAATCTGTAAATCTGCAAGTAGAAATAGGGTCTTTCTGGAAAAAATATTACTACTGTACCTTGGTGTTACCAGGTGATTGCTTTTCAACACCTGGGAGGACTTTTAAATGAACAATTCCTACTTACATCTTCCCTTAAATAGCATTGGAACTCCCAGGCATCTTATAAAAGTTTGAAACAGGCCTGTGTTGCCGAGGTCATAGCTTGATTAATCATACAGAAAGCGCAAGCCCGGCCACGTTACAATTATAGGGGGATCATGTCTCAAATGAGCCAGGCACCTGAAATGAGTGAATGTCTAAATCCTAGGGGTGATTCTGAAAACAAAAATGCAAGGAATGAATCCAGAGGACAATATTGAAATAGATGGCAGGAGGTGAGTTTAAGAAAGAATTGAAAAATGAGAGATGAGAATAGAATGATAGAGGCAGGACCCTGAGGGCGCGTTTCCATAGCAGCAGGCAACTCGAAGGAGGGGTAGGAGAGAACAGAGCAGAAACACACAGCCACAGACTCTGGAAAAAGGGAAAAGTGAAGGAGGCCTTGGAAGCGTTGAATGAACCCTTTCTCCTCCCTGTCTTACAAACGAGGAGACGCAACGATCAATCCTTACCAACCCAAAGCTCACTTCTGGGGTCTCCTTTCTGTTCATCAGGCCGTGCTTCCTGAAGCCCCAGCCCAATTCTTTCTGCACCTACACAGGGGAACAGCTGGAGTATTAGATGCACATGGATTCTGTCTCCATTTGCCACAAACAAGGAAATGAGACTAGAGGTTCTGTGAGATATTGAGGCACAAATACTGACTCAAGGGAAGAAGTACAGATGCAGGAAAAACAGATGCAGGAGTTTTCTGCTTTGTTTCGTTATGTTTTACAAACTGATTTAGGAAGGTGTGTGAGCGTGTAGAACCTCCCATGATGGGCAAAATGACAGTTACACCCCAAAAGAGTTCCCTTCCTCATCGTCAAAACCCCTGAGTATGATACATCACATGGCAAAAGGGACTTTGCAGATAGGATTGAAGTCAAGGACCTTGAGATGAGGAGACAATTTTGGATTATCCAGTTGGGCCTAATCTAACCCTGTGAGTCCTTTTTTCCCCCCAAGTATTTGTTTTTAATTGTCTTGATAGTTTTCTCATTAACCTCAAAGAAGAGAATCTTCCATGCTCCAGAGAACTAGAGAGGCAGTTTGAGAAAGACTTGGCCCAACATTGCTGGCTTTGAATATGGAGGAGGAAGATGCAAGCCAAGGAATGCAGGAGGCCTCCAGAAAGTGGAAATGGCAAGGAAGCAGATTCTCCCCAGAGCCTCCAGGAGGAACAGAGGCCTGCCAACACCTTTTATCCCAATGAGATTCTTGTAAGACTGACCACCAGAACTGTAAGAAAATAAATTTTTGTTGTTTAAGCCACCAAGTCTGTGCTAATTGCTTACAGAAGCCATAGAAAACTGATACACTCACAGAGCTGGTGAAGAGAGAAGCCTGCCATGATGAGAACATCACCAAGAACAGAATGAATCAGAGTTCTGCCAAGATTTCATCTTATGATTTGTCTTAGCTCAGTTCGCTATAACAAAATACCATAGACTGGATGACTTAAACAACAGATAGTTATTTCTTATAGTCATAACAGACATTTATTTCTCATAATCCAGACTGTCTAGAGGCTGGGACGTCCACGTTCAAGGTGCCAGCTGATTCAGTTCCTGTTGAGAGCCCCCTTCCTGGCTTGCAGGTGGCCACTTTTTCCTGTGTCTTCACATGGTGGAGAGAGAGAGAGTTCTGACTTCTTCTTCTTCTCATAAGGACACAAATTTCATCATGGGGCCCCACCCTCATGACCTCACCTAAACCTAATTACCTCCCAAAGACCCGTCTCCAAATACCATCACATTGGGAGTTAGGACTTCAGTATAGGAATTTGGAAGGAGGACACAAACATTCAGTCCAGCAAGATTTTTGAAGGATCGATGGGCAAAAATGAGAGTAAAACAGAGTAGTTATTTAAATCTATAAGCAGGTTAATTTTCCTTGGAGGTAGACATTAAATGTTGACTACAACTGATATATTAAAATCTCTCTGAGACATGTTTCTTTTCACAGAATGGGTATACCTTTAACTTACTGCTTGTTCTTGGAGACATGCATGTATCCTGGGCAAGCTCACAGGCTATCATGGCTGCCATTATGCAAGACTACATGGAGGGTATGCGGGCTGGTCATCATGATGATAGGAGGATCAAGAAAAGAAACTGAACCCGACCTGATGAAGTTCCATCTGGGTTGTCCTCTGGGTAGTTATGTCCATTAAAGTAAAGAATATCTGCTAGCTAACACAACCCTGAATTCCAGTAGCCTAAGTCAACATAGGTCAATTTCTTACTTATACAGCAATCATGCAATTTACCAGCTGCCAGTTTGGCAGTTGACATTCTACATGATGATTCAGGGAACCAGACTCCTTCCATCTTGTGACTCTGCCCTTTTCTAGGGCCCTGGAGTACCTCGCATGTGGCCAGTCAATGGGGGAAAAATGATGGAGAAGACATGCCTACTCCTTAACCACTGTGGCCCCAAAGGGATTTGTTACTTCCACTCACATTCCACAGGTGACGATCAGCCCTGTTGTCTTACCTAGGTGGAAGGGAAATGATACATGTCTCTGCACTAAGGAAGGAGAAAGAGAAATCTTTGGGGAACAGCCAGCATTCTCTGCTGTAGTGTCCAACACACTGTGTTTTTAAGAGTCAGTAGCCTAGACTGGGAAATGTACTGACAATGGACATTATGTTCTGATAAAACTGTCCAACTTGGAGCAGCAAGAAAAGAAGTGTGTGTTTATTCCATCAGGTAATGAATATTCACACTCTCAGTCACCCTGAAAGAGGCTGCTCCTGGGAGAGGAAGGGAGGGCGGGAGAAGTGGCCTCAGACCAAAGAGATGGGGAAACATCTTTCTCCCTCTGGGCTGTCCTGGTTGGGTCTGGATGAAGATGCAGATGTGATTTCCATCTCAATGGCTTAAGAGAGAAGCTGTTGCCAAGTAACAGGGCAGGAGTTAAGCAAGCTAGTGTCCTTCAAGTAGCCAAGGGATTTGGTATAGGCTTGTGAGATTTGAGGATGCCCCTGTGCAGGAGTGGTTATAGCTGTGCTCGCTATCGTTTTCTACAAACTATCAGTGAAGTCATATTAAAAGTTGTGAAACGGTAGCAGTTCTATTGCAGAAATTAAAGGGAGGGCCTGTGTTAGGGGCTGAATTGCAAAATTCAGCCAAAATTGTTACAATGAGGTCTTAACCACCGCCCCCCCAACCAGCATCTTAGAATATGACCTTATTTGAAAATAGCGTTTTTAAAGAGGTAAGTTAAAATGAGGTCATTAGGGTGAACCCTAATCCACTATGACTGGTGTCCTTATAAGAAGAGGAGATTGGGAGACAGACATGCACAGAGGAAGACCTTGGAAGGTGATACGGAGTGAAGACACACGAAAACAAGACATCCGCAAGCCAAGGAGAGAGGCCTCAGGAGAAAACAACCCCGCGATACCTTGATCTCAGACTTCTAAGCTCTGGGATTGTAAAAAAATAAATTTCTGTTGCCTGAGCTACCCAGCAGCCCTCAGAAATTAATACAGCCTGGTTCATACTTGGGGTAGAAGGGAGAGGGGAGGGCAGGGCATTCTCCCCAGGGCCATCATGCCGGTGTTAGGGGCAGTCATTGGCATAGGCAGGTGACACCCAGTCAGCAGTGACAATGTCGAATAGCAGGAGTGGCAAGGTGCTGGATCAGGAGGCCAGGCAGGTAAACACGAAGGGTCTTATTCTGAGAACACATCTAACTTGTGGAACTTAACTGGGGACCGAGTTCTTCCATGGCCTAGTGAAGTTGCGGTCTTCCTAGTATCATATTAGTGGACGTACACATGCCCACTTTGGGAAATTCCAAGGTGGTGAAGCCAAGCGTCACGTGGGTAGCAAGAGAATGAATGTGCTTGGGCTTCAAGGAAACTGACAGTGTCCTTCGAAATCCAAACTCCTCCTCTTCCTATCTGTGTGCCCTTTACTTAGCCTCCATAAACTTGGCTTTCTCATCTGTAATACGTTAATAATAACAATTTTTGCTTGGATATAATATAGTATAATTAATATAATTAATATAATCCTGTCATTAAACTTAAATGCAACGATATAAGGCCCTTAGTACTGGGCTTGACATATATTATATGCTCAGTAAATGACTGCTGCTGTGTTTATTATAGAAAAACACTTGGTAATGAGAGGAACATGGTCCTTGAACCCTGCTGAGCGGAACACAGTTATACGAAGGATGTTGGCCGTTTGTGTATTGGGGAGAAATTGGGCCAGCTCTTTGACCAAATTTGGCATCAGTTGGACCACCTGTGGGATGAAAAATGACTTCAGAAAGGGAGAAGGATGGCTGAGCCATACAGAGGTCCCTGGTTCTCTTCTGTCTCAAATATTAATTCTGTTACAGGTCCAAATTCAGGCACCCTCGTCCGCCCAGAGTCATGGGCCAGCGCTGCCCTGAATTCTGTTTCTCATGGCTTTCGTCATTTCTGAAGGAGGCTCTATGTGTCTGAACATAAGTGTGTTAGCCATTACCAGAAAGAGGATTCTCAGAGCCAGGTCACAGAAGGAGAGCTGCCCAGTATGGTTAGTTGTCTATACTGCACTTGCTGTGTCAGGATACACAGTGATCTGCAGGAACTTAAGGTGTATGTGGGAGGAGGGGGGAAATGTCGAGTCTCTGAGCGCAGAACAGTTACTCAGCCCGTATTCAATTTCTTGGTTGAGCTCCCTGTCATCGCCTCCCTCTATCTGGACCCTCAAGCCTTTCAGTGTTGTTGCCTTTTACTCTTTAGACTGATGGCATTGGGCAAACTTTCAAAACATTTGGACCAGAATCGCTGCCACGCACACTGAGCTGGTCTGGGCCTGGTTACACACAGGCAGCCGCACCTCCCAGATGCCACCGGGATCACAACACTCTCTTATGAAGTCGGACTTTTAAAAAGCTGGAGTCAAGTGGCAAAGTCAGTGGCTGTCAACAGCCTCAGTCCTGAGTGAGCATCGTTCGCTGGGTGAGGCAGCTCTGGTTAGTCTCCGATGGCCCCATCTGGGATTGGGGGAGGGGAAGAGTCAGGAGGCCAGGAAAGTGGAGGCCAGCACCCGGGGCTGGGGCGCTGATCATGCATCTCGTCCTGGTTCTGACCCTGGACCCTGTCCGCTGCCTCAGCTTCCATTTTGCTCCCAGAGTCCCTGACTTGGTCATCTGCTTGGACTCCATAGGGCTGGGACCACCCCCCCTCATTCTTTTTCAAGCTATGCTCCTGAATTTTCACCCAGATTGGTGAGAGGGTGAGGTTGGTCGAATTAGTCCAGAAGTATCAAATTGGCTACCGAGTTGAGGGCCACAGGTGGCCACACCATAGACACATCACAAATGTCCTATCTTATCAACTCTGAGAGTGGGTATCATTTTTTTCCTCTTTCTATAGATAGGTAAACTGAGGCTTAGAGAATCGAAATGAATTACCTAAAGTCACACAGCCCGTAAATGATGGAGATTCAAACTCGGGACTGTTTGGATCCAGAGCTCTTTTTGTTTTTTATATCACAGTGGTTGGTCCTCCATTCAGAAAGGGAAAAGCGTAGCATCCTTGGAGAAAGCATTTCAGAAACTGCCTCATACTTTTTCAAAGCCCCCAAAACCGGGATAATGCTGAACACACAGCAGGAGCCCAATGAGCACATGCTGTCAAAATAATGCACGTGTTAATTGCTCTTCCCTTATGAGTGAATCATAAGCCGTTGCCCTACACGTACATGTTACGTATGAATCCTGAGAGAGAGAAAGTGATAAATCTTTTTATAAGGAAACCTTTTAGCAAAGGTATTCGAAGTAGGTCTGGAAGTTTCCCAGTTCTCAAAATAAGAAATACCACAGATGTTTTGCTGACAAGTCTTACTTTGCTTTTGTTTTGTTTTGACTTCATTCTTTTCTTTTTTCTGTCTAGTACTATATGAAGTATAATTCAAAAAATGCCATTAAAAAGCCAGTGAGATCTTAGCTCTTTATCCTAACTCTGTTGCTTTCAGTAGAATTTTATATCAGACACACTGCTGAATTCTTGGGCAGGTGCCAAATTCCAGAATCTGCTTACTATCTCTAAATTTTAAACAGTGAGATTCAACTTACTGGGAACTTTGTTATCTCAAACACACTTAGAAAGAAAATGTTGAGTTTATCTTATTTATGAATGTAATTCAACTTCTTTATATCCCAAATCATCCTGTCAAGGATTTGAGGGCTTATGGCAAAAACACGTATCATGAACTGGTAACCTAAGAGTCAGATTTAAAAATCTGAACCAGGGAAAGTAGAACTTAAAACAGGAAGTCAAACCCAGGAGAAAAATGGAAGGCGAGTATCTGGCCTCAAAGAGACCGCGTTGGAGATTGCAAAACGGCAGCCCCTGAGACAAACCCAACTGAAGTTACATTTTAGCCTGTTTCACACATCAGTCGGAGGAGACACTACCACAGAACAAAAGGGATTTAAGAGCTGGAACTACCAAGTGCAATGTGTGGACTTTGTGTAGTCCAACTGTAAAACCAGCTTTGGTTTTGGATTTGGAAATTTTGAATATGCATTAAGTACCAGAGGATATTAAGGAATTATTGTTCTTTTGGTTAGGTATGATAATGGTATACATACCAGTAAAACCACAAGATATCTGAGATTTACTTTAAAATACACAAGCAAAAATAAAAAACTAAATGGGGGCTTCCCTGGTGGCGCAGTGGTTGAGAGTCCGCCTGCCGATGCAGGGGACACGGGTTCGTGCCCCGGTCCGGGAAGATCCCACATGCCGCGGAGCGGCTGGGCCCGTGAGCCGTGGCCGCTGAGCCTGCGTGTCCGGAGCCTGGGCTCCACAACGGGAGAGGCCACAACAGTGAGAGGCCCGTGTACCGCAAACAAAAACAAAAACAAAAACAAAAACACACACAAAAAACCCTAAATGGGGTAGGTAAACAAGATTAGCAAAATGTTGATAATTTTTGAATCTGAATGATGGGTATATGAGGTTTTTTTACACCTCTCTGTTTTTATCTATGTTTGAAAATTTCCATCATGAATATTTAGAAAATTTAGACTATGACTGTCTGGAGGTGAATGATGTGCTTTTTAGCTCAATACAGTCTCCACCCGCCACCCTTCTTACCCCTCAACCCTGTTGCCACAGTCTCAGGCTGTTCATTTAATTCCCTGCCTGGCTTGCCTTATTACTCTAATTACGATTCCTAAAGTCAGATAGAAAAGGGACACGTGGTCAGCTGTTGAAGAGGAATAAACATCCCAGTTCCTCAACTGGGAAGGACTTAACTAGAACTAAACAGTAAAAGAAAATTCTTCCAAGGAGCATCGCTGGGAACCAGAGTAATGCAGACAGTATTTCTCGACCAGCTGCAGGAGAGACCAGACCCCAACCCCATCTCTGGGCACCAGTGACCCTGCAGTACGGGGACTGGCTCCATCTACAAGCCACACTAGGAGTAGCACTCCTCTACCCCAGCACCCTCAGCAAGGGCCAGTAGAGGCTGACCAAAATACATTTCAGGAAAGCCTTTCTGCATGGCCCCAAAGCAATAGGATCTGGGCATGCGGCTTTTTGATGGGCTGGCTGGATCTAAAGACAAAATGGGGTACAAGGGAGACTCGAGAAGATTGAACAGAAGGCACAGTCTTCAAACAACCCTCGGTAAGCATCACTCATTGTTGTGGGGTGAATAGTAGCCCTCCAAAACATATGTTCCTATCCTGACCTTGGTACTTGTGAATGTGATGTTATTTGGAAACAGGGTCTTTGCAGATGTAATCACATGAGGATACGGTCAGGAGTAGGGTGGGCCCTACCAATGGCTGGTGTCCTTATAAGAAGAGGTCAGTTTGGACGCAGAGACACACAAGGAGAACACCACGTGATGCTGGAAGTAGAGATGAGAGTAAGGCATCTTACAAGCCAATGACGGCCAACAGCCCCCAGTAACTAGGAGGGCTGCATGGAACAGACTCTCCCTCAGCACCTCCAGAAGGAACCCGCGCTGCTGACACCCTGATTTCAGAGTTCTAGCCTCCAGACCTGTGCGAGAATAATGGAATTTTTTACGGCAGCCCAGGAAAGAAATAGACTTACCTCACTCAGGCTTTTGGTAAGGTTTTGGTAAGACAATTCGTTTCTGAGGTGAGTTCCTAGGGGACAGATGTTCTATGCGTTTGCTGGCAGGCAGCCCCGCGCTGGGAGAGAAGGGGCCAAGGCAGGCTGAGCCCCTTTGGGGGAGGAAGTTGCCCTACTCCGCTGTCTTAGTGAATGACCTGTCATCAGGCAGCTCAATACCAGGACTGTTTTTGGAGGACATTGTTAAGGGTCCACTTTAGAATGAGAAAGTTAAGGTCAGTAGAAGCCTCTTTGGTCAAAGACTCATAAACCTTAGCTGGAAAGGGTATTTAAAATTCAGATCCCTGAGGCTTACTTTAGAGACTGATTCAGTAGCCTTCAGTGAGGCCAAGGAATCTGTGACATTCCAGAGGCTCCAGGCGACGCTGATGCAGGTGGCTGGAGGCACGGTGCTTTGGGCCCAGGTGAATTAGAAACTGAGCTAGAAATATTAGTTCCTGGATAGACAATCTGTCATCACCTTTTAAAGAGACAACTCCCTATTTTGCATCATTTTCTCACGGACAGACTGAGAGTAGTAAAATGTATAAAATGAAAATGACACTAATTTCATTCTCTGAAGAAAATGTGGGGTTTGTGCAGTTTTATTTTTTCAAGTACAAATTTCTTAAGATCTGTAAAAATGTCTACGAGCATGAGGAAAGGATAGAGGCAGGCATGGAAGGATTGCGGGGTTTTTTCTTTGTTTTAATCTGTCACTTAGCAACAGCATATGTATGGCTGACAGTCGGAGTAATCTTTGAGCTGGCAACATTGAATTGTTAGGAAGTTTAAATTTGTGTTTTATCATTGTTAGCGGTGTTTTAGCAAATCGTGGAAGGTACAATATGTGCGTTCTGCTGTTTTGGAAGGGAGACGTTTTAAGTCAGAAATATTTGACTGTAAACATATTTCTCACTGAACCCTATTTTCCTTCTACATAGAAGAAAAACCAAAGCTTACCTAAACACAGTCAGAAACCTAGTTAATCACCACTATAGGATTAGAGGGGAAATGGTCTTCAAAAGTAGTTTATGAAAGTTTTAATTACACACACAATCATGAAATGTGCAGTAATTGCCGCGTATTGATTCCGTTTTTTCCTTCTGGAAATGCTCAAACTATTTCAATATACACAGAATCAATAAACATAATTAAAATATGAGCTCATCAAAACAGTAATTAAATGTACTTAACAGCTTTTGTGGCTTTTCCCCATATGGTTACTGTGGGAGTGTGAATCTGGCGCGCTAGATAAATGTAACAAAATAAAGTGGAAGCCTCGGAAAGATTACTGTCGTATCATAATACAATAAAACCCGGCTCTGCAGCAGCGGCACTAAATCAAAAAGTTGACAAAAGGAGTGGTGTACGCAATTATTATACATTTGGGGGCTGTTTTCTATTTATGTGAGATTAACACTACCATGGTCTACATTCAGAGGGAACAGTGAAATCCTCCAGCGTGAAAGGAACCGGGGGAGAACGCCCTGAATTCTTAATATGACAATTCCCCTTTTAGGATATTACTAGAAAAGAGTTTGATTCTCACCTAGTTCTAGGTTGGTCTGCCTCGCAGGGGCCCAGTCACATGACTCCCAAGCCCTGGCCCCCACGGTTCTCAGACCTGGGACTTGTGAAGATGGTTTTTATTCGTTCTGCCATTCATTTCAGCGGGCCTGGGCAAGAGAAGGGAAAGGTTGTTGAAGTCGAAGTCTTGCCTTTCGTGAGCGCACAGCCCAGGTGCCTGGAAATGGTCTTGAATCACCAGGTAAGGACAGGAGATCTATCTTAGGGTGGTTCCCTCCAGAAGCAGATCCTGAGACAAGGATGTGAGTGCACGGAGTTTGTGAGAGAGGCCATCCTAGGAAGCATGGCCAGGGGAAGGGAAGTGGCACAGGGAGAGAAGAAGCTAGTGAAAGTGCACGACCAATAAGCAGGCTGCCCCGGGGCAGCTAGCTCTCCATCTCACCCGCAACAGTGACAGACAGTGTAGACTATCTCTGAGTTGCCCCACCCGAGGAGAGAGGAAGTCTGGTATTTATCCTCTAACTCCGCATCTGGATTTGCCTGAAGGCTACTCTCTGATACATTAACCTCCTGGTCCTCTGGCCCGGAGAAAACACCCAAGGGGCAAAGTCTTCGTACTTGCAGTCAAATGCCACTGGCACGGACTAGAATGGTTAGGGCTGAAGTCACAGGTGGGGAACACAGGCCTTCTACCATCCAGTCTGTGATCGGCTGAACCCTCCCAAAATTGTCCATGTCTTAATCCCTGGACTCTGTGACTGTTACCTCATAGGGCCAAAACATTGCAGGTGTGATTAAATTAAGGCTCTTGAAATGAGGATATTATCCTGGATTATCTGAGTGAGACCTAAATGCAACTCCAAGTATCCTTATAAGGGAGGCAGAGGGAGACTTCAGACGGAAGAGGAAAAGGCAATGTGACCTTAGAGGCAGAGCTTGGAGGGATGTGGTCACAAGCAAAGGAGTGCTGGCAGCCAGGAGCTGGACGAGGCAAAGGCTGGACTCTTTCTTTCCCTGAGCTTCTGAAGGGAGTGTTGAGACAGGCTGGGACCTGGGACCTTTTTCTGCAGAGCTTGCACCTGGGCAAACATCTACAGCAACAAAATACAAAAAACACTATAAATGGGCTAAAAATAACTGCACACATGTGCAGCTGGGCTACAAAAATTACAAAAAGGCCCCAAACCAGCTGCCACTTCTGAGGTATCGGGAGCAAAAGCAGGGTGCCGTGCATGATCCCTGCGCACAGCGCCACCAAGCGGTGGGCACAGCACCTAAGCTGCCCCTCTGGCCCGACTCACTGATCGGTGCCTACCCTCGCCCCACTTAAGGGACCAGCTCACCAACCCCGCCCCCCAGGAGCTGGCAAGGGCACCTGTCACTTGTTCTCTCTCCCTTGTGCTGCAGCAAGAGCCCCAGTAAAGGCTTGCCAGAATTTCTCATCTGACCTCTCATCAATTTCTATTGATGAAACAGTCCAAGGACCCAGGTGGGTAGCAATGTAACCTTACTGACATCTCGATTTTGGCCCATTGATACCAATTTTGGACTTCTGGCCTCCAGAACCAGGAAAGAATAAATTTCTGCTCTTTTAAACCACCAAGTTTATGGTTGTTTGTTACAGCAGCCCCAGGAAACACATAGAGGGTCCTAGGAAGAAAAGACTCTTTCAAAGAGGAATATCCTTTGGTAGATAGAGAAGAAACAGAGCCGGTGAGTGTGTGGTGGGTAATCTCATCTGAAATTGAGATCCATTTCAACACCACCTTGACTTTTTTTTTTTTTTTTTTTTTTTTTTTTGCAGTACGCGGGCCTCTCACTGCTGTGGCTTCTCCCATTGTGGAGCACAGGCTCCGGACGTGCAGGCTCAGCGGCCATGGCTCACGGGCCCAGCCGCTCCACGGCACGTGGGATCTTCCCGGACCGGGGCATGAACCCGTGTCCCCTGCATCAGCAGGCAGACTCTCAACCACTGTGCCACCAGGGAAGCCCCTGACTTCCTGTTTTCTTACTCTCCCATTTCCCTACGTTCTGCAAAATCTCTTGCAGAATTTTTTTCTCAATAGCTTCATCTGCACTTGACGGTTGGACCCAGCTCTGTCCTTAGCTGAAATGTCTAAAACAGCCATTCCTGTTCTGCGTTTTCCCGTATCTTGTCCGTGGAAGGGTAGATTCAAGAGTGGTCTTTTGGTCTTCCTCCAGATTTTCTGGAGGATTCCTAGCGGCACGCTTGGAAGGGTCCTCCACATGCTCCCTTCCATCCCTGGGCTCACCTACTGTAGCATCCCACCCGGGGTCCAATTAGTATGATCACTCGACTTTGAACCCATCGGAGACATTTCTTTCTACCGTACAGAGAAAATATACTGTGTTGCCTCCAAAGAGGCCATAATTAGACTTGGCTTCTAGAGTTGAAGAACTACCTCACCTCTGAAAATTCAAGAAGGTGAAGGAAGGAAAAGGCATGAAGAAAACGAACTCTAAAACTTCTTGATCACTTTGGACTTGGGACACAGATGGGACTTCCTCTTGTGCCAAAAAAATCCCTTGAACGGCACCAGCTGTGGGGCAAAGAAAATCCGACAGAATCACCATTGCCGCTCACGGGAGGAGCTGTATTAAGGAAGGAAGGAAGTTTTGCAGAACAGTTGATTTCTCAGTGAATCATGTGGCCAGATGAAAAGCCAACGACTACATCTGCAGGCATATTGTACTAGTATTAATATTCATGTGGAGACTATCAAGAAAGCTGTTTCCTCTGTATTTTTAGCAGTATGGTAGGTCTGGAGGAAGATCATTTCTTTTGTGTTAAGGAGTTTCTGCTGCATTACTTTCAAGCTTTATGAGGATTAATTTTAAAAGAGCACAGGGAGTGAAAAAATCAGGCCTTACGCAAGGGTAATATTCCAAATATTATACAATCGGCAAGGCCGGAACTGACCAATCAGAGCAGACGCTGTGCCAGGTGTTAACATTTCGCTTGCTGGATCATGGGGAGGTCCAGGGATTTCTGGGGGTGCTAGGGTGACTGGAGGTGCTGGGGGCTATTTGGGGACTCGGCGAGGGGGGGTGGCTGTTTACAGCATGGCCGTACCAGCGTGTGCCAGGTAAACGTGATCTCTCACTATATGACACATGAAAATGCCAAGCTCTCTCTTTACCTCTTCTTAACAATGGAAGTAAAAACATATACGAGAGATTCATTAATCTAATGCATGATCTCTGAGCCTTACTGGGCGCCAGGCATCGCACTAAGTGGTAGACACGCAAAGATGTTGCCGATGAAGAGCTAGTAGGAAAGTGTAATCGTCTGTTTTCGAAGTCCAAGCGCTTGTCCTATTCAGGACTTGGGTAGTTTCAAGTGATGAAGAACCTAATGTCAACTGCCTTGTGTAAAACAGAAAAAGAGAAGGGGATTTATTGGCTCAAAGGACAGAAATGTTGAGGGATAAGTACTGCTGGGTGCAGGGGATTGTGTGTGTATGCATGCGTGTGTGTGTGTGTGTGTGTGTGTGCGCGCATGTGTGTGTGTGTAGGTGTGTTTTCCTGCTTCATCTCTTTTGGCTGACATCCTATTTGGGTTCCCTTGAAAGGCGAGTCTGAGACAAGGACCGAGGTTCAACTAATTTATCTGGAAGGGGACCCCAGAAGTGGAAGTGAGGAAGAGGGAAAGAGACGGAGAAAGGAGGAGAGCCCGCAGGTACTGCAGTAAAGAGCTGACTATGTCCTGCTGGGGGCAACCAGGCCTCAGTCCTGCTGGGGTACCTCTGAAGAACCATATAGAATTCAGAATTTCTACAGAATTTTCCACAGTGGAGGACAGGGGCGGCTAGGACACATCCACAGATCCCTGTCTCCCACTGGTTGAGGGTTGCTCCCAGGGGCATTAGGACCCACCCCCTTACTTCTGGATTGTGCCTTCTTGTGCCTGGGTGGCCTTCTAGGGCA
The DNA here is from genome assembly GCF_011762595.2 of Tursiops truncatus. Classification (NCBI taxonomy): domain Eukaryota; kingdom Metazoa; phylum Chordata; class Mammalia; order Artiodactyla; family Delphinidae; genus Tursiops; species Tursiops truncatus. The sequence continues at coordinate 12,763,273 of NC_047049.1, forward strand.
CACCTGACATGGGACCCTGCAACAGGGTATGAGGGTCCACTACAGCTGCACTAGAAACAGGTGGGCCAAGGAGATGCGGCATGGTGCAGCATAAACGTCCGCTCAGCTGGGCTTTCCTCGGTGGTGGCTCTCATCTTAGGGTCTACGTGGCAGTGCGAGGCTCCCGTCACATTGAGACCTGGTGGGAACTGGAGATCTGGGGATCAGTGGAAAAGGCAGGTGAGCTAGGCCGCCTCTCACTGGCATTCACAGAGCTCATTAGAGTAGAATCTAAATTCTGAGCTCGTCTGTGATAATTTCAGAATGTCACCCAGATTTTAAATTTAGAGTCACCCCCCCCCCAAACTAAGTTCTGGGTTTGTTTTACTCTATCTTAAATGTGGGCAAAATTCCATAGAACTTTACTGATTGCCCACTGTGCACCTTGAGAGCGCCAATGAATTCCCTCAAACTTGAGCAGAGCCAAGTTTTGGGCTCAAGAAATAGCGATCGGGGTTTCTTTCTGTAATGAGCTAACTGTAAACCAACTTGACTCGAAAACTCCGAAGTCAACGTCCCAGCAGCCCCTTCAAAAATTCCTTGCTATGCTTCAAACATGTTTCCATAATATTGTATCGCGAGGTTTAAATGTCACATCAGGCTGGAATATTTGTTATATATCGGAAAAGAATGAAGTGAAAATTGCTGGGTTTTGCCTCTCATAGAAGATTCATTTGTTATTGGGGTTACCTGCTTGGCTCCAAGCTATAATGTGACTCTTCCAGACTGGTCCAATTTTAATGTCAACCTTACAGGTGGTGACCGTCCCTGTGAGGCCTCAGCCACTCCACTGGGCTTCATCCTAAATACTCAGCACTGCCATTCTAGTAATCTTTAGGTCCCTGGCCCAGGAATCCCTGAGGCTGTTTTCCCCTAGAGTTTCTAGTGAAGTCAACCAATATACATCACGTCAATCATGCTGGTCAGTATTTTTTTTCTTCATAAGTTTTGGGTTTTGTTTTTGGGGGGAAGAGTGTTGTTGGTCAGAATTCAAAGAGGAGGGTTGCTTTTGGCTGGGGTGATCTTGGCAATTGTCTTAACCCCTCGCTGCATTAGGTCTCTGTGGACATAACCCACTGATATATCCTTCAGGTCTTTAAGGTCAAAAGCATTGCCTCCTGACTCTTACCTTTGTGGGCCTGATTGTGTTTGAAAGATAGATTTTCCAGATGGACTGCAGGTCACAGAGGCTTCTTGGTGACATAAGGGACTCTTAAGCTGATTTTACCTGCTGCCGAGAGCCGATAACAGAGCGCAGGGTTTCTTTCTCTCCTGTGGAAGAAGGTGGTAAAGGCCACAAGTGCTGTGACTGACTCTGCATTAGGGCATTCCTGAGACCATATGTGGAATGACGCTCCTCTTTCATTGCAAAGCTATTCAAGGTGGAGGGTACTTTCTTTAAAAACCCCTTGAATTAATCTCTTGGTACCAATACCTTTTCAAATTTGTTTCTGGACTTTTATTAACTTTTACTTCAAACGTAATGGTCTAAGGGCTATGAAAACCCAGAGAGAAACTTGAGTGAACACCTACTATACCTTGAAGTGGTTATAATTTATATCCTGTGAGGAATGGCTTGCTGAAAGTGCATATTCATTTCCATTCTAGGTTGGCTTTGGGGCTGATCTAATTCTTTATCACCATTTAACTTATGAAACACCTTTTGGTGCAGGCTGAGGTGACCTTTTACATTCTTACTGACAGTTGATAGATATGCATAAATTAGGATGTAGAAGTTTCTTTTTTGAAAATCAGTGGCTTTTAACCCTTCTGAGAGTTAAGAAAGCAATTAAAATATATAATCTTTATTTTAAAAAATTTCCCAAGTCCTAGTATAATACTTATTGATGTCTCAGGTAGTACTTTAATAGAATATAATATTGGTTAATGCTTTCTCCTACTGTTATCCACTGCTGTCTGCTAGTAAATAGAGCAGTCTACAAGTATCTTATCCTCATGCACTGATTGGCCTGAGGATGATGTCACAAGGAGAGGTTACTGATGACCGTTTTATAAGTCATTTATTTATTTAAGTGGTTAATATCACATGCGCTGAAATTATACCACCTAGTTTTGCATCCTGACTACTCTACTTACTGTATATGTAACTTGGGGCAACTTACTTCTACTCTCTAAGCTTAATTTTCCTAATCTGTGAACAGGGATAATAGTAGTACCTGCCCTATAGTTGTGAGGACTAAATAATAGCATATATTGAGAGCTGAGAACAGTGTCTGTCACATAGCCAATGCTAGATAAGTGTTAGCTCTCCTTATTATTTAAAAATTATTTTAGTGTTATTATGATTACTGTGTGCCACATGTTGTTTAAGGCTCTAGGGCTACAACGGTAAGCAAGACAAAAACTTATTAATTAAACAAATATATTTTAAGCCCCTAATTGAAGTCCTAGACTCTGGGGACACAGTGTTGAGTCAAAGAGAGCCTCTATTCCTCCCTGCAGTCTAGCAGAGTAGACAAAGTATAAACAAATCAGCAAAAATATGAGTGATAAAAGTAAGAAGGTTAAAGTAGGGTAACAGGATGGAGAGTGAAGAGTGTAGGAACCATAGGCTTCTCTGATGTGGTAACATTTGAGCAGAAGTGGGGAGCCACTATATAAGTATCTGGGGGAAGGGCTTTCTAGGTGGGGGAACCAGACAAGCGAAGTACAAAACTCTAAATACCAAACAGACCGTGGTGCTGGGAGCACAGTGATGAAGGGGAGATATTAGGAGAGAAGGGCAAAGTGGGCACCAGGGCTGAACTGAGCAGAACTTGTATGTGATGATAAGGACTCAGGTACTGATTCTGAGTGAGGTGGGAGCCCAGAGGCAGCGGGGCAGAGCTGTAGAGCAGAGGAGTGACATGAGCTAACTCACATCTTTAAAGGGTCCCTCTGGATACTATGAGGGGAACGGGGCAAGAGTGGAAGCGGGGAGAGTGACGAGGATGTAAGTGCAATGATCCAGGTGAGAGGTGGTGATGGCTTGGGCTCAGATGAAGGCTAGATTGGTGGCAGAAGTCTCTTCCCACAGTTACACTTAAAGTGGATCTGATTGATAGATTTCTGATGTTGGAAGTGGAGCTCACAGTCTAGTGGAATGTGTCAGAGATGAAACATGTGCTAAGTAAATAAATAATTCACACAGTGACCAGTGCCATGTAGAAAATGAGAGAGAATGCTGGGAATGAGGGTGGTCAAGAGAGACCCCTCCGAGAAGAAACCATCTGAAATGAGATGTCAGTGACAGCTGAGTGTTTTAATCGTCTTTTTTCCTACACCAGTGGTTAGGAAGAAATTCCCATCCTAGACTATAAGGATAGTCCAACACATGACACTGGACACATGAGATGGAAGTTTATTAGTTACATATACTTACAGCCTGGGAGAGGAGGACATCATGCAGGCCACACAGGACTTGTACTGGGGAGCAGAGTAAACAGCCAGGGGCTGTGGAAGGCAGGCCCTGTAGTACTAAGAGGGTGAGGTGATCCTGGGTTTCTGCAGGAGGATGTAACTGGTTTGTTTGAATAATTCTGAGGATTGGCAGGGGACTGAAACCCGCTACCTGGGGAAAAGCAGGAACTTTGTCCCCTGGATAAGGAGAGTTGTCTGGGTAGAATTTATCTGCAGGAGCAGAGCTGGGAGGGAAAACCTGTGGTTATGCCATCTGAGGCTCTCTGGTTTCACCATATGTCAAGGCGGTTCATAATATAGGGTCTTACCTTTAGGTTTTGCACCACACCAGGCCAGGAGAGAATGATATTGACCTGAACAAGAGAGATAGCTCTGGCTATGGGGAGAGGCAGGAATTCGTTTGACATTATAGAGGTGGAGCTGATAGACTTTGCTGATGAACTAATGTGACTGGGGGTGAGGAAAAGAGAGAAATCAAGGATGTCATCTAAATTTTTAACGTGACCAACTGGTGAATTTTGAAGTCACTTACCCACTGGGCAAGATGTGGGATAGTGAGTAGATTCTAACTGGGAGTAATCAAGAGTTCATTTGGTATATGTTCCATTTCAGATAGCTGTTATACACTCGAGTGGAGATACCCATTAGGATGATGGACGTATCCATCTAGAGCTCAGTGGAAAGGAAGGGGCAGAAAAAATCAATGTAGGAGTAATCAGTATAGAGGCAGTATTTGAAGCCAGTGGCTAGATGAGATCAATTTAGGATGTAGAAAAGAACCTTGCAGTCCTCCAACATCTAGAGGTTAAACAGAAGAGAGCCCAGGAAAGGAGACAAAGGAGTTTAGTGAGGTGGGAGGAGAGCCTGGAAAATATGATGTCTTGGAGTTCTGGAGAAGAAAGTCTTTGAAGAAGGAAGGAGTGGACAAACATGTCGACTGCCTGCTCCTGAGAGGTCAAGAAATATGAGAACAGAAAAGTGTTGGATTTGGAAAAATGGTGGCCATTGGTGATCTTAAATGCTGGAAATGACAGAGACAAAGCACGGGAATGGAGATCAAATTTCGGTCACTCCTTGGAGCAGCTTAGCTGTAAAAAGGAGGAATAATATGGAGAAATGATACTGAGAAAGAAATCTGTGAAAATTGACATAAGCTGGTAAGAGGGTAAAGAGATGTAACTTGTGATGCAGAAAAGATCAGCCCTGCCAATCCAGGAAAACCGTGGATAGTGGATGCAGTGCTTAATGAAGGGATCGAGTACTCCCATGCACATCTTCAGGCTGAGAATGGAAGTTGGAGCTCCAGACAGTGCTTGCGAAATTAAGGATATCTGGGATATGGACGGCCCTAAAGAGAATAGGATTCCTGTAGGATGGGCCCCAAATAGAAAGATGGAGGTGAATTATTCTAAATATATAGGACAGAGGTGTATGGCATAGCACTCGTGTTATTTCTGTATCACTGATGATTTTAAGACTCAGAAAATTAAGATGTTATCAGCTGCTATAATTCTACACTGACAATGTAAGTGACAATTTTAAAATGTCTTTCTTTGTGTGATTTCATGTCTTTATTTAATCATTAACCCTATATAGATCTTCCTCGACTTACAATGGGGTTACTTCCCGATAAACCCATCTTAACTTGAAAATATTGTAAGTCGAAAGTGCATCTGATACACCTAACCTACCAAACATCACACGTTAGCCCAGCCTACCTTAAATGTGCTCACAACATTTACATTAGCCTACAGTTGGGCAAAATCATCTAACGTATTTTCTAATAAAGTATTGAACATTTCATGTAATTTATGGAACACTATACTGAAAGGGAAAAGCAGAAATGGTTGTACGGTTACAGAATGGTAATAAGTGTGTCAGTTGTTTACCCTCGTGATGGCCCAGCTGACTGGGAGCTGTGGCTCGCTGCTGCTGCCCAGCAACACAACAGAGTATCACTCTGCACATCACTAGAAAAAATTCAACATTTGAAGTATGGTTCCTACTGACTGTGTATAGCTTTAGCACCATGATAAAGTCAAAAAATCGTGTTGAACTATTGTTAAGTCGGGGACTGTCTGTACCATTGAAGAAGGTCACCGTGGTAGAGTGTTAACAGCAGTACCTTTAGAGTCAGAACACAGATCTAGGTGTGAATCCTGGATCTGTCAATGAGTAACCATAGTCTTGGGCACTTTTAAGTGCCTCAGTTTCCTCATCTGTACCATGGAATACCATTACCAGCTTACAGAGTGGGCCAACTAGAAAAGGCCCAAATGACCTATTTGTCCTTCCTCAGTACCTTATGTTGAAGGGACCATAAGAGGGTATCCTAGCTATCCAGTGTAAGAAGTGGAGAGAATAGCAGATCAAGAAGAAATCTGATGTTAGCCTCTTCCTGCTACACTTAAGGTAGCAAGACTTGTATTAGAGTCTGCCATTTTTATGTTTATCTATAGGAACTCTCATAACCTTCCTCAGCTTCATCAATTTGTCAGACAAGGTATGGGTCCTGCTTTCCTCGGTAAAACCTCCCCAAAAATGCCCGCTGCACATTGAGTTCTTACAGCTTAGACTACTCTCTATTAAGCCCCCATACTGCCCACCAGTTGTGATGACCAAAAGTCAGCCGTGTGTGTTCCCAAACCTATTTATGCCAGTTGTGCTGGCAACTGTAATATGCAAATATTATATGCTTGTTATTTACACAACTCTTGTGTAAAGTGATGAAAGATTTGATGATGACAAGTTGCTATAATAAATTGCTTTCAAATAAGGTGTATGTAAAACACACAGAAAAGACTGGGGGAAGAGCAAAAATGTAGAACAATTGCTTTGTGAGTGTCTTAAAGGTCTCATTCTGCCTTAAGGAAACCAAAACTGGAACTTCTGGGTGATGCATTATGGGTGGTTTTGAAAGAAAGACGGCTTGGAACTCTGATCAGCAGACCCCAACACAAAGAAAGGGCCTTGGCATGACTTCAAAAGAGTGGCAACTGAATGAGCACCCATATGTTTTAGGTTAAAATTAAATCTTTAAGGTATGTATGTATCACATTTTATGATTCACTGCTTTAATTAACTTTTCCAGTTGACTTGCCAGCTGCCAGTTCCAACTTCATTGGACAACAGTAAAACTGTAACGTTTATTTTTCAGTTATTATGAATGTGTACTCATTGTTTAAACCACTGTAAAAGTTGAAAATGTATAAAGAAAGAATTAAAATTTACTAATCCCAAATCAATCAGTAGCAATAATTTAATGTAGTTCTTTCTGGTCATTTTTTTCATAAATATATTTTTTGAAATAAAATTATTACTATTATATGTTTTGTCTTCTGCCTTTTTCATGACATATTTTATCATAAACATTCCCTATGTTAATATTCATCTATAACACTATTTTGTTTGTTTCTTTTAAAAACTTTGGAATATTAATAGCATTTGTAATAAAAATGATATTCATCTGTGTTAATTTCAAACAATACAAAAAGTATACAAAACAAAAGCAAGAAATCACCGTGAAGCCACCGACCTAGAAATAGCCAGTGTTGAATTTTTATAAACCTTATCTTAGACTTCATTTTTCATAAAGATGTAGTATATGGGTATATGGATATGATGCATAATATTTTTAAAGAAACATTTTATATTGCAATTATTTTATTTTATTTTTATTTATTTTTTTTGCGGTACGCGGGCCTCTCACTGTTGTGGCCTCTCCCGTTGCGGAGCACAGGCTCCGGACGCGCAGGCTCAGCGGCCACGGCTCACGGGCCTAGCCGCTCCGCGGCATGTGGGATCTTCCTGGACTGGGGCACGAACCCGCGTCCCCTGCATCAGCAGGCGGACTCTCAACCACTGCACCACCAGGGAAGCCCAACAATTATTTTAAATTTACTGAAAAGTTGTAAAGGTAGCACACCCTCACCCAAACTCTCCTACTATTAACATTTTATATTACCATGGTAAGTTTGTCACATCTAAGAAATAGACATCAGTACATTACTATTATCTAAACTTCAAATTGTATTTGGATTTTACCAGGTTTTCCACTACTGTCCTTTTTTACATTTCACAATCCAATGCAGGGTACCATGCTGGATTTAGCACACTATAGATAAGTGTTATTTATTTTTAACAGAATAAAAGAAACTGAATAAACATAAAGAAATCTTAAACCACAGATTAATGTTTCTCTACCATAAAGATTTGTCTCCTAAATGATCACTCTAAATTTTTTTTGGCTGCATTGGGTCTTCATTGCTGTGCACGGGCTTTTCTCTAGTTGCAGTGAGCGGGGGCTACTCTTCGTAGCGGTGCACGGGCTTCTCATTGCCGTGGCTTCTCTTGTTGCAGAGCATGGGCTCTAGGCATGCAGGCTTCAGTAGTTGTGGCACGTGGGCTCAGTGGTTGTGGCGCACAGGCTTAGTTGCTCTGCGGCATTTGAGATCTTCCTGGACCAGGGCTTGAACCTGTGTCTCCTGCATTGACAGGTGGATTCTTAACCACTGTGCCACCAGGGAAGCCCCTACTCTAAATTTTAAAATAAATATTATGAAAAAAATTAAGAAGTTGGAGTCATTAAGTTTTTAGTTACACATTTTATTCATCTGTTAAAAAAATAAAATTATTTCTTTTATATTTCTTACCATCTCTCTCCCCAAAACCCACCCCCCAATTTCATTGGTTATATAGCTTTGCAGACTTTTTCCAGATTAATAATGTATACATTCTGTTCTGCAATTAAATTCTCACTTTAGATCTTAGACTATATTTAGTTGGATTCATGTTTTGTCACCAGCCTTTTAAACCACAACTTTTCTATGCTTAAATTCTGTATTTGATTCATCTCTTGGTTGGCTGATTCCCTCTGTTAGAAATTGTTTTAAAAATGGGTTATGGATGCTATATTTCACCATATTTTTTCATGTTTGAGAATATCTGCCTGTGACCTTTATATTTAAACAATAAATTGTCTTGGCTTCATGTCTTAGAAAATCATTTTGTTTTCCTTAGAATCTTGTAAAAATTCCCCATCACCTTCTGACACTGAAAATCTATAGCATGTCCAAGACCAACCTCATAATTTCCCTTTGCTGGTGGCTTGTGTTTACTCCCTTATAGCCTGAAGAATTCTTTATTCCTTAGGGAATATAATCTATAGTATTATAATAACTGTGTATGGTGACAGATGGTAACTAGACTTATCATGATGATCATTTTGTGATTTATAAAAATATCAAATCACCATGTTGTACACCTGAAACTAATATAATCTTGCAAGTCAACTATACCTCAATAAAAAATATATTTAAAAAAATCTTTCCTCTTGAGTTTACTATTTGAACCAAGACACATCTCCACATGGACTCCTCTGTCAATTTTCTTCTGAAACATAGTGTGTAGATCTGGTCTTCCTTTCAAAAATTTTTGGTTTTCACTATTATATCTCAAAAGAACTTTTCCTGTTCTTCTGGAGTATCACTTCAGGGAAACCAATTATCCTTATGTTGGATTATCCTCATCTTCCATCTTCTTTTAAATTGCTTTACTCTCCACTTTTACTTCTGTGTTCACTATGGTGATCCCAAGAGTTTCTCCATTCCAGCAATTTAATTTTTATTTACATCTATTCTTTTCCTTGCTAATTTTAATTTATGGTAATGTTATTGTTTCAGTTCTCAATGTTTTAATTATCACACCAATCTTTTTCTTCTCACTGTTATTTTATTATTCTCATTTTGCTGTTTTGTTTTATTGACTTTGTAAGTTTTTCTATAGCATGAAACAATCTCTTGGAATGATTTCTTCTGTTTTTTAAACTGTTTTCATCCAGACTGGATTTCTCATCTATGTTTTGTTGTTTCATTCCCTCTCTCTCTTTTTCTCCCCTTCCTCCCTCCCTCCCTCCCTTCCTTCCTTCCTTCCTTCCTTCCTTCTTTCTTTCTTTCTTTCTCTCTTTCTTTCTTTCTTTCTTCCTCTCTCCCTCCCTCCTTTCTTTCTTTCTTTCTTTCTTTCTTTCTTTCTTTCTTTCTTTCTTTCTTTCTTTCTTTCTTTCTTTCTTTCTCTTTCAGTGTAAAAGGATTCCCACCATTGAGCAAATTAATACATCCATCACTTCACATACTTATCCCTTTTTTGGTGATAACATTTAATTTCTACTCTCTTAGTACATTTCAATCATATAATACAGTGTTATCAACTATAGTCACCATGTTTTACATTAGATCCTCAGACTTTATTCATCTTATAGCAGAAAATTTATACCCTCTCCTTCCTAAAGGACATTTGCATGGTTGCCCAGACCTTCTTTATGCCACAGTATGGTGTGGTAATTTCTCCTTCATAATGTTCCTAGTTTTTCTGGGGCCTCTCTGTGTTCTCTGAGTTTGAGGGTATTCTTAACTGTTTCTTTTTTTCCCTCACCTTAACAGTATAGAGTGGAACAAGGAGATGCAGGAAGCTCATTAGAGGGAACTTAGCTCTGCTCTTTCTTCCGAGGTCCTGCTAAGGATCTTATACACTAGCTTGTTTCCCAAATTGACACTGTAGAAATGGTAGACCTTGGCACCCTGTCCTGCCTCTGCTGACATCCATGTGATATGTAGGGGATGCAATAAGAAATGAGTTTTCCTAAGGTCTTCTCCAGGTCACCTACTCACTTCCTCAGTCTTCTCTCCAAGTTGAAAGGTATTAATGAGACATCTCAGCATTTCACTAACTCGCTTTCTTTCTTCAGAACTGTGTGGGGGTGTTGTCAGTACTGGCACAGCAAAATCATTTATTTCCTTCTTTAGCCACCACTTTAGTAGTTTATGACATGAACTTTTTTCTTGTTTAATTGCTGCTGCTGAATTTTTATCCTTTTATACAAACTAATTGTGTACATTTCACTAGGTACTGGGTTGCATATGCTTTAGTGAGTTAGTTTTAATTTTCTACTATTATCCTGCAGCCTGTAAATGATTTGTAGCAGATCATCCATATTTATTGAACCATCTTCCACTTTTTGGCCATGTAAGTTTTTCTTGAATTTTTTATTATAATAAATAATACTATTATAAACATCCTTGATAATAAATTTTTCTTCACATATTAAATTACTTCCTTATGGTGGGTTTCCAAAAGGGGAATTACTTGGTCAAACAGCTTAGACTTTTTTTTTAAGATTCTTGATACAAGTTGCCAATTTGCTTTCCATATTTGTTGTATTTTAAAATATACTTCCAACAGCTAATGTCCGAACTCTCAAAAACAAATTTGTTGCAATGGGTTTCAGAAGAAGTGGAAACAAATCAATTCAAGAAACAAAGATAATTGTTCATCTGAAAATGTAAGCTACCAAGGACGAGAATGTTTTTGGAGCCAAAATGGTATGAAAGCTGTGATCAGCGAGGACGGCAGAGAGCAGTTCCAAAACCTGGTGAGAAGGAGATGAATCCCCAGTCAGCTAGGTGGAATGCACCACCAGAGTCACCAAGAAGGAAATTGGCAGGGGAGTGTCAAAAATCACTCCAAGTTTACAACATATTAATTGCATCTATAAAAAGTATTTAGAGATAGCACTCTTTTTTTTTTTAATTCCCACAAAGTATCTGCTATGTTTTCAGTGTCTGCTGCAACAACAAAATAGTTTATTTTTACTCAATTTTTCTCCCCATAAAGAAAAGTCAACAAAGTATTATCATGTTTCTTAAATACAACTGAACTCATCTTATTAGGGAAAAATGAAGAAGGATGTGTCATCTTATTAGAAATGACATGATGTATATACAGCCATATGTTTTCAAAGGATTTTCTGTCAGTGTTAATCAAAACTCCTCCAAATTTATGAACCTCCAGAGCAACATGTCAACCATATGGGAAATATCTCCCCTTCAATATTGTGAATTTGAATTAATAATAAACATAACTTAGTGAACCTAAATGAGAAAAACATATCAATGTTGAATCTCAGAAAAGTAGAAACTTATAAAAAAAATTCCCCTGGGTGTTAATTTTTTTAGCATTCTATCTAATATCTCTACCACACTGCTCTGTTTTTGTTTTCACTCTGCCTGCTCATTTACTGGACAGAGAAGAGGTTGCAATCTATTTCATGACTGCTACTAAAGTATGAAATAATCAGTATCTCATATTTCCCCCCTTTGTTTTGTATTGTGTGGGAAAACAGAAATTTGGGCTGAAAAGAAACCAGGAAGAATATTCTTCTTACTATTTAGTGTCTAAAATCTGTCCATTGAGATCTTTCCTAATCTTTGTCCAGGGCCTTCCCACATCAAATTACTAATATCTTCTTTGCCTAGTAGTCACCATCAGCTTTTTGTTATTTTAGGAGATAATATCATTTTAGGATCTGTGTTATTTAACTTAGACTGATTTCTAACATCGATTGGATGTGGGCATCTGTTAGGGTATCATCAGGCGAGCAAGTTCTTCTTAGTTGGAGGAAACAATTTTGATTCTTGTGCATGGATCTTAAATATAAACTTTCAGAAGACTGGGGGGAGGTGGTGGTCATAATTGGGAACAGGCTGAAAATGAGCCAGAAATGTACAGCTGTTGACCATAAACCCACTACAATGGGCTGGGAACTAGACCAGGGGCAGGGAAAGAGGGGCTCATCTATCTTTACAGTACTTTCTCCATTGTTCAGAGAATGATTTGGGTGAGGATGAAGATGATGATAGTGATGATGATGTTGATGATGATGATACTGTCTAGTTTGAGCCATCATAATATTAAGAAACTATGCAAAAATTATAATGGTTTTAAAAAATGATGTGGCTAAAATGACCCCTGGTGAGCCAGACCCTCTAAAATCCTTTCCCACTGAGTTTGGTTGGACCTGTAATTTGCTTCTAGTCCATAGAATATGGCAAAGGTGAAGGGAATTACCAGATGTAATGAAAGTTCCAAAATGGCTGATTTTAACTTAATGAGAAGCAAGATTGTCCTGTGTGGGCCTGACTGAATCAGGTGAAAGGCTTAGAAGACATTCTCCTCCTGGCCATGAAGAGGTCGGCTGCCATACTGTAGGCAGTCCTGTGAGGGGGCCATATGGCAAGAGACTGCAGTGGTTTCTAGACGCTGAGAGCTAGCAAGAAATGAGGACATCAGTCTTAACAGTAGCATGGAACCTGATTCTGCCAACAACTCATGAGCTTCGAGGAAGTCTCTGAGGCCCACAAAGGAAAACAACTTAGCCAACATTTTGATCACATTATTTTGAGATCCTGAGCACAGGACCCAGATGGCTGAGCCATAGAAACCGTGAAATAATAAATGCATGTTGTTTTAATCACAACTGTTGTAGCAATTTGTTACATAGCGATAGATACCTGTACAAAGGACCAAATAATATAAAGGTGAGAGGTTTTGTCTGGGAATTTGGTCATGAATTTGGGATTAGCTGTTACAGAGAAAGCTGGGACATAATTCTTTCTTCAACTTTACTTATAAATATAAAACATTTATAGGAACAGAATTAGTTATTTTCTAAGACTACAGATAATAAAACAAAAAGGTATTTTCACTAATTTTTTTTTAGAGACTCTCATCTCCGGAGAGTCTGGTCTAATTGATTTCAGGTCCTATCTGGGCATCAGTATTTTTCTTTTTCTTTTTAAAATGAATTTATTTATTTATGGCTGCGTTGGGTCTTTGTTGCTACACATGGGCTTTCTCTAGTTGCGGCGAGTGGGGATTACTCTTCTTTGCGGTGTGCCAGCTTCTCATTGCAGTGGCTTCTCTTGTTGCGGAGCACGGGCTCTAGGTTCACGGGCTTCAGTAGTTGGGGCACTCGGGCTCAGTAGTTGTGGTTTGCGAGCTCTAGAGCGCAGGGTCAGTAGTTGTGGCGCACGGGCTTAGTCGCTCCGTGGCATGTGGGATCTTCCTGTACCAGGGATAGAACCCATATCCCCTGCCTTGGCAGGCAGATTTTTTTTTTTTTTTAACATCTTTATTGGAGTATAATTGCTTTACCTTGTGTTAGTTGTGAACAAGCTATATGTATACATATATTCCCATATCCCCTCCCTCTTGCATCTCCCTCCCACCCTCCCTATCCCACCCCTCTAGGTGGTCACAAAGCACCGAGCTGATCTCCCTGTGCTATGTGGCTGCTTCCCACTAGCTATCTGTTTTACATTTGGTAGTGTATATATATCAATGCCACTCTCTCACTTCGTCCCAGCTTACCCTTCCCCCTCCCCATGTCCGCAAGTCCATTCTCTATGTCTGCATCTTTATTCCTGTCCTGCCCCTAGGTTCATCAGAAGCTTTTTTTCTTTTTAGATTCCATATATATATGTGTTAGCATACAGTATTTGTTTTTCTCTTTTTGACTTCACCCTGTATGACAGACTCTAGGTCCATCCACCTCACTACAAATAACTCAATTCCGTTTCTTTTTATGGTGAGTAATATTCCACTGTATATATGTACCACATCTTCTTTATCCATTCATCTGTCGATGGACACTTAGATTGCTTCCATGTCCTGGCTATTGTAAATAGAGTTGCAATGAACATTGTGGTACATGACTCTTTTTGAATTATGGTTTTCTCAAGGTATATGCCCAGTAGTGGGATTGCTGGGTCATATGGTAGTTCTATTTTTAGTTTTTTAAGGAACCTCCATACTGTTCTCCATAGTGGCTGTATCAATTTACATTCCCATCAACAGTGCAAGAGGGTTCCCTTTTCTCCACACCCTCTCCAGCATTTATTGTTTCTAGATTTTTTGATGATGGCCATTCTGACTGGTATGAGATGATATCTCATTGTAGTTTTGATTTGCATTTCTCTAATGATTAGTGATGTTGAGCATCCTTTCATGTGTTTGTTGGCAATCTGTATATCTTCTTTGGAGAAATGTCTGTTTAGGTCTTCTGCCCATTTTTGGATTGGGTTGTTTGTTTTTTTGATATTGAGCTGCATGAGCTGCTTGTATATTTTGGAGATTAATCCTTTGTCAGTTGCTTTGTTTGCAAATATTTTCTCCCATTCTGAGGGTTGTCTTTTTGTCTTGTTTATGGTTTCCCTTGCTGTGTCAAAGCTTTGAAGTTTCATTAGGTCCCATTTGTTTATTTTTGTTTTTATTTCCCTTTCTCTAGGAGGTGGGTCAAAAAGGATCTTGCTGTGATTTATGTCATAGAGTGTTCTGCCTATATTTTCCTGTAAGAGTTTTGTAGTGTCTGGCTTTACATTTAGGTCTTTAATCCATTTTGAGTTTGTTTTCTTGTATGGTGTTAGGGAGTGTTCTAATTTCATTCTTTTACATGTAGCTGCCCAGTTTTCCTAGCACCACTTATTGAAGAGACTGTCTTTTCTCCATTGTACATCCTTGCCTCCTTTATCATAGATTAGTTGACCACAGGTGCGTGGGTTTACCTCTGAGCTTTCTATCCTGTTCCATTGATCTATATTGCTGTTTCTGTGGCAGGCAGATTCTTAACCACTGCACCACCAGGGAAGTCCCATCAGTGCTTTTCAAAGTTGCCCAGGAGATTCTAACGTGCTGTGCTGGGTTGACAGCCGCTGGGCTTCTCCGTGAGAAGAAATATGCTCCTCCTCCATTGATTGCAGGTAGTATTAAAGTCTACTCTCTGAAGGTAAAGTGTCTTAAGTCAAAGTGGACTTCAGAAATGCTAATGCAGAGGCATCCCTGGTTGTCCAGTGGTTAAGGCTCTTTGCTTCCACAGCAGGGGGCACAGGTTCGATCCCTGGTGCGGGAACTAAGATCCTGCATGTGAACTAAGATCCCTCTGGGTGCAGCCAAGGGGAAAAAAAAGCTAAGCTAATGCAATAACTAAGTGAATGGGGAGAGAATGCCAGGCCTGCCAGGACAGAGCTGGAGTGATGTGTGAAAGGAAGCAGCCTAGAGAAATTCTGGTGGGAGGTCTGGGGACTGTTGAATGAACTTGAAGGAGTGGTGTTGCCAGACCCTTCTTGGTAAAGTCTTGATTCCAGATCAAGCTACTCTCCTGAGTTCCATTTGAGTAGCTGAGGCATTCTCATCCTCCCTTTGGCCTCCATATTCAGCCCAGCATGTTTTATTTTTGTTGTTAATCATTTTTTCTCCACATTCTGCCCTCTAGAAAAATTTACTTAGCCAAAAACCTTTCTGGCTAAGATAGATGATTTCTAAAGAGAAAAAAATTCCTGAACCATAGGAGATGGCAGTTCAGCAAACAGAAGTACATTTGGGAATCTTCTATGATCTTGTAGAAGATTACAAAGAAGATCTTAGATTAACTGGGTAATACATACTACTTTGGAATAAGTAATTGGCACACTGGATTAGACGATTTGCCCATAAAGAACAAGTAACTCTCCATCCTAAACAGGGCAAGTCAGGATCAGCCAGGTTTTGCTGCAGTAACAAACAGCTCTAACATCTCAGTGACTTTAAAAAAACACAGGTTTATTTCTAGCTAATGTTCCGTAGTTCTCTTCGTATGACCAGCATGGTTGGGGGCTTTCCTGCATGTCATTCTCAGTCAGAGACTGGTTGATGGAACCTCAACCATCTGGGGCTTTGCCAGTCAGTGTCAGTTGAAAAGGGGAGTGGCAAACCACATACTGGCTCTTAAAGGCTTCTGCCAGGAAATTACACATGTCACTTCCACTCACATTTGACTGGCCAAGGCAAGTCATGAGGCTCTAAAGGTGAGGGAAGTGCAATTCTACCCTGTACCTAGGAGGAAGAGAATTAGATATTTGGGAGAAGCAGCACTAATAACTACCACAAGGATTTAGCCCAGAGTTTCCCTGAGGCCACAGACTTCTGGAGGGCCACAGCAATACTTCCAGGGGTCTATGATTCCATATTGGCTAAAAGCACTGTCTAAAGACCCCCAAATTACTATATATTGGACAAATGTAGTTCTATTTAGAATAGCTATAGAAGTGTTTTACTGAATTTCAAATTATTCTTGAATTCATAGTAGCTTTTGCCCTTGAAGTATTTGTTTTCAAAGAACTTGCATTAAAATTACAACTAATATTCAATTGAACAAGGTTTCTGAAGTTAAAAGAAATGTCCTTGTGTTTGAGAGGGTTGGGAGCCACTGAATTAACTATTGACCTAATTCAGTGCTGTGAGTCAGCCAGATGACTTTCTTAGGTAATTTCCTTCTCAATTTAGGTTGCATGATGATGCTGAAACAAATGTTTCATGAATATTGAAAGGGTTGATTGAGATATACACTCCACCTCCAATCCATCTATTACCATTGTTACCATATAAATTATACATGATAGTTTCATTCATCAAATTCTCCACCCCTCCAGGGTATACCTGAATATAGAGTTGCCTTTGAAATTGCAAAGTGGCAGAGGCACTAAAACTCTTTATTGTGAAGAAATAAGTAACTTTTCTTTGTACCTTTTGACTGAAATCAGTTGTAGCTAAGTAGCTAATATTCCTAACTTTTTGTGGCCAACTTGGTAAAAATTCAGTTGAATTTAGAAGTTACTACTTTCTGAATGTCCACCTGTAATTTATGGTTCCTGCTTGGGAAGAGTGGGAAGTGAGGATTTTTGTTCTTAAATCTTTTGAGAAATATTCTGTCACGTTACTTTCTCTCTGCTTTTGAATTCACCCTGAAGCCAGTTCCTTTCAGTGGTGCTGGTTGAAAATATGTGGAATAAAACCAGCATATTCTGAGGGGACACTCCCTCTGCACCTGTTCTTTTCTTCTGATAAAGACTGGCCACAAAGGAACCAAGTATTAGGAGGAGAATTCTCAGTGTTCTCCCCTACTTACCCTTTCCTCTGTCTCTGGAATTTTCTTACACTATAACTATTGGTTATGCCATACGATATCCTGCAGAACTCTTTCAACCACAAGAATTTTCCCTAGACCTGGAACCCAGCATCCACCTGCAAACTGCCTGATGATTAAAAAACAGCATTCCTCTTTTGGTTGGCTATGTACAGTTTTGAAAAACTCTGCCCGGGATCTAGAAAGAGAGAGCAGTCCCACGAAATTGGCATCTTTTAATAATTTCTGCATCAGACGAAAATGAAGAATTTTCTAAGTACAAGTGGACACGCCACAAAGAGGAAAAATAAACTGGAAAACATCTTAAGCCCTCCAGTGCAGGTGTTTTGGCAAAAATTTTCATACAACTTTCACATGATTCCTGGTGCTGAAAGAAAAAATGTTTACACTGACGGCTCTTGAGAAGAGAGATATTAAA
Organism: Tursiops truncatus; assembly: GCF_011762595.2. Lineage (NCBI taxonomy): Eukaryota > Metazoa > Chordata > Mammalia > Artiodactyla > Delphinidae > Tursiops > Tursiops truncatus. The sequence continues at coordinate 12,780,942 of NC_047049.1, forward strand.
GGATGTCTTCTATAACTGTTTTGTTTTTAAATTTAGTTTTTATTTGATTGTAAAAGTGACCTAAACGTTGTAAAAAGACTTTACAAATACAGAAAATAATAAAAGGAAAATGCTTCTCCAATAATCACATTGCTCAAAATGATAAATATTAACATTTTGCTGTGTATTTTCCAACACTTTTTCTATGCATAAAAAGCATGCATTTTAACTCAAATTTTATTATGCTGAATTCTGTGTTTAAGGTGCAAGATTTATAGCTGTTGATTCAACTTTAGTTTATTATTCTAATACTCTATTTATTGATTTTTAATGAACTTAATCAGACAAGGACCAAGAATGGGATGTTAAAAAAAATACCCAGTTCAAAAATCAGTCTATCAATTTCTTATTGTATTTTTAATAAGTTGTGTTCTCTAATTTTAATTTTTAACATTTAAATATACACAAACTCATATATCTTTATCATGCATTGTGGATTTTAAAAAATCTTGAAGATAGATATTTTGCAAAATATGAAGGCTTTAAAAATTATTTTTCTTGTCTCTCTAGTACAGGAAGCTTATTTGGAGGAAAAATATAGAATTCAGAAGAACATTAAAGATTGTGACTTTGGCCAACATAGAATGACCTCTCTGACTTATTGAATTTTTTTGGTTTGCATTGGACTTTGATGCTAAAATGTCTATCCTTGCTTTGTTTTATTTTATATTTACTTGCTACATTTTGTTTCTATTCTTATATTTAATCAAATTGTAGGAGGGCAGGGAGAAGAAATGATGGTATATGTGTCATAAAAGAAGAGAGTTGGATTTTTTTTAACCCAATCAGGGGCTTTACGTTTCATTAAGGTGTTAAACACATTCATTTATTACTGGTTTGAGTTGCACAGTACCATACCTGCATCACCAGTTCATGCTTGTTTTTAAGCTTCTTTTTGCTCTGACTTTTGTTGTTTGAACTCTGTTTGGCTGGTCTTTTTTTCCTCTAGGACAGGAATCCTTAGTCTTAGCTCTCAAACACCCTTGAATGTCAGGGTTTCTGAAGATTTCCTGAAATTGAGCAAAACTCTGTGTGTGTGTGTGTGTGTGTGTGTGTGTGTGTGTGCGCGCACATCAGTGTGAATATGTGTCAGAACAAGTATTTATTTGGGGAGAAGATCCACACCTCCCCTTACTTCTCCTCCCCTCAAACCTCCAACACATCCCCCCTTTACTTTCACCTGCTGAGAAAATAGAAGCCATCAGAAGAGAATGTACCCCATCCTCGCCGCCTAATCTACCAACTTACCTGTTTGGGGCCCACTGGTCTAAAGGTCGTGGAAGAGGAAGGAGCCTCTATTTGAGAGACTACAGGAGAAGGGGGTCCTTGGGGCAAGAAAATGGAGGGTGTTAAGGGAGACTTGGAGGATGCAGAGGGCTCCTGAGGCTGGACAGTACCTGCCCTGGACCCCCAGGATGAGGTCCTAGGGGTTAAAGGGAAACCTGGGAGCCTGGGCTCAAGTGGCAAATGAGTAAACAGGTGAAAAAGGCCCAGGGAGATGGGTCCTGAAAGTTCCAGGGCAGAAGGTGGTGGTGGCTGGGCTGAGATGTTGGCCTGGGAATGGGGGCGAGCGCAGCCAGCAGCTGACTGCCAACGCAGGGGGGACGGCCAAGGGAGGGCGTCTTTAAGTGTGTTTTTAAATGAAAAGGACAGCTCTACTATCTCAAGAGAGCTAATTCCTTGATTTGGAAAAAAAAACCTTTCACAGATGTACATTTTGCATGTTACAGGGTGGTATGCTGATTGTTCCAATATATTTGACACACTAGACCTACCACTGACACACCTCTTCCACACTGCAACACAGCTTTCAAGATTCAGTCCTGTATGAGACCCCCATTATGTGGATGGACCATAATTTCCTGAGGCATTCCCCAAACACAGGACACTTGTCTTGTTTGGCCTCATGAAATGGAGCTGCCTAAACCCCACTGAACACGCAGCTTCTCAGCCACCAGGAACCGGCCCAAAGGGGAATCACCTCCGCTGTACCCTGCTGCGGCCCCTCTAGTGCCTGCTTTGCTCCAGTATTGGCCTGGCACTGCTGCCACCCTCTCACCAGCCACATGGACGTATAGGCCCACCTGCTCAGGTGCTCAGGACCAGGCTTGACCATCTGCGGTGGAGAGCGGGTGAGGTAGGGCTGAAGTGTCTGGCATCTGCTGGGGAAAGCAGGTCCCATGTGCTGAGAATTTCCCAAAGCCAGCAAGAATGTTCCCAAACTGGCAGGCAGGGAGGAACATGGCCGCTGTTGAGTAGAGGCTACCTGGGTGCCTGATCAGCGCCTCACAGAAGCACACAGGTCAGGCTCCGCCCGGTCAGCGGAAAGTTTTGTCCTTTGGAAAATTATTAAAAGCTACATTAATATTTAGAAAATGGTATCTCAATTTATTTTGTTCTTTTTTAACCATTAGAGAGAGAGAGAGACCATTTTTCCCCTTTACTTTTTCTGGATTTCCATTAAGTTTCATGGGAATTCATTCATTCTTCATCTTGGAATCCCCGGTGCCTAGCAGAATGCCTGGCACATACTGGATGCTGGACAAATGTTTGCTGAGTGGGTTGAATGAAGGTCAAGGAGACACGGATGGATCTGGTGGAGCCCGTGCCCGCTGAGTTCCAGAGCTCTGCGCCTCTGTTCTCTGGTCATGGACTCCGGATCCCCCTCAGGCAGACGAGCCTCATCTCGCCCCAGGTTCAAACTTATCACGTCTCCACCTCTGCCCCAGTCGCTCCCTCCCTACTTCCCAATGCCTGGATGATCGGAACAGCCTCCAAATGGGCCCACCTGCCCCAGCCTCTCCCTACTCCACCATGCTCCCCTCTCCTGAGTCATCTTCTTAAGCACTATTTCATTGTTGTTCTGAAGTCTTTCCTGATTCTCCATCAACTGCAGGGAAGAGCCCTAAATCCATAGGTTTTCGTAAAGGGTCCTTCACAGCCCATCTTACTTCCCCTCTTGGGTTTCTTATCAAAGCACAGCCCTGGTCCCTCACCCCCAGTTCTTTGCCCCATGCACCCCGCACACATGAAAATCTCAGTAATGCCCGAACACCACGTACTTGCACACCTTTCTGCCTTGCTCATGTGGTCCCCTCTGCATGGACTGTTTCTGCTGACCTTGCCCAAATAATCAACTTATTAAACCTATCACATGAAGATAGAACACTTATCTGAACTTTTTCTTGTTTTATTCCCCTCGTCAATCCCATTCCAGGCTCAACCACATAGAATCAATGGTTCTTCATACAAATCCCCTTAGCCCTTATACATCCTTTCTGTGTGTGTGTGTGTGTGTGTGTGTGTGTGTGTCTGAGAACTCCCTTAGGGATAAATAGGTAAAAATTCATCTTTGCAGCACTAGGGCCGAGGTCAGTGCCTGGAACACAGTCAGCAATGAGGCTGGTGTGATTTTGTAAAGTTAAATGTAATCTCTCTGGGTCACAGTTTCACCTGTTGCAATACTCACTGGCCTTTCTTCATCGATGTCTATGGTCTGTCCTTCTACATACCCCAGGCTGAACTAAAAAGCAAATGCCAAGTCAAATCTTTCCCACGTATTAGGCCCTAAATTGTACTTTCACAAAGAAGAAAAATCTTCTCTTGATTCTGCCTTTGAATGCCACGTGACCTCTCGGAAAAAACGAGACCGCTGTGTGGCAGGAGTCAGGAAGGCTTAACGCTGTCTGAATGCCAACCAGGCTACCTGTGTTCGCAATCAGACCTACCATCCCTGTGCACAGGATGATGTTGGTTTGACCTCAGCAGAAATCAGATCTGCTCTACATGGTGATGATGATAGCAAACATATGGAATTGATTAAATGAATAAATAACCCTACTTGGTTTTGCATAAGAATATGTGGTACTCAGGTCAAAGATAATCCCTAATTTTTCTATGCATAATAGATTCCGAAGTGTAAACATCGCCAGTAGCCTGAACCAAACTAGATGCTTTAAGTCAACAGTCAAAGGTGTGATTGTAAACTCAGAAATATTGACAATGTTTGTGAATATCACTTTTCTAAATTAGGTGAGAGGTCCACAGCTGATGTGGGTGCCTAATTTATCCGACAGTTCAATGTTGAGTCTTAGCTTCAGAAATTTGATCACAGCCTTCTTCCTACTTCTCAACTGTGCATAATTCTCTAGATTTTGTCTGCCCTCTTTTAATTTATAAATGTAGCACAACGTCAAATCATCCACCAGAGACTAGTCATCCCCTGCTAAAGCATCTTGAGTTATTTTTCTCCTTTGAAGCCACAGACATTTAAAGTTTGTTAAGGTCTCAAGATGGTATCTGCCAATGGAAGTTTTATTTCACTCTATTATTTCGAAAAGTTTTAAGAGACATTCAATCAGTGACTACTGGCCATGGGTTATCGGGTTCCCTTCCTTCTGTCTGAACTGGCTAGATCAGGGCGTCAGGACCCAGAGCCAGGGTGGCTGGGGTGTGTGAAGTTGAGACGGAAGCCAGGAAAGGCACAATGTCAAAACGGGTGGAGAGGGCTTCCCTGGTGGCGCAGCGGTTGAGAGTCCGCCTGCCGATGCAAGGGACACGGGTTTGTGCCCCGGTCCGGGAAGATCCCACATGCCGCGGAGCGGCTGGGCCCGTGAGCCATGGCCGCTGAGCCTGCGCTTCCGGAGCCTGTGCTCCGCAACGGGAGAGGCCACAACAGTGAGAGGCCCACGTACCGAAAAAAAAAAAAAAAAAAAAAAAAAAACTGGTGGAGAGGCACTGGGCAAGGGCTCAACCTTAGGAAGGCAGGTAGTGAGATTAGCAGGGTTCCCTAGAGTGGGTTGAATAGTGACCTCTCCCCCCAAAAGATATATCTTAGTCCTAATCCCAGGCCCCTGTGAATGTGAGCTTATTTGGAGATAGGGTCTTTGCAGATGTAATTAAGTGAAGGATCTCAGGATGAGATAACCCTGGATTTGGGTGGACCCTAAATCCAATGACAGATCAGAGACACAAAGACTCAGAAGGGAAGGCCACTGAAGACAGAGGCAAAGATTGGAATGAAGTGTCTACAAGCCAAGGGACATCAAGGGTTGCTGCAGCCACCAGTTCAGACACGTTTTGTTAAATAAGTAAATAAATAGTATTGCGCTATCGTCTAGAACCCCAGTCATTGTACTTTTCTCCCCCTACTGACTTTCGTTACAGGAAGAGAAACGCATCCTTCTACCAGGATCAGAGGTGACGAATAAGCCAGCATCGCAGACAGTCAAGTCAATGCAAAGCCAAAGACAGTTCCTTCTCAAGGACATGGAAGACTTCATGTAGTAAAAGGAAACTTCATCTGGGGAACCGCCAGCATCTCGCCAGGCCATCTGCTTTGGCAGCTTCAGGCACCTGTCAAAACATGGGGCAACTAAACAGAGCTCGTGTCTACAGTCACCATCACTGTGAACTGGATGGCGTTTGCCAGCCAAAAGACAAGAGGCGTCAAGGCAAAGTTCTGATTAGCTTTTAAACTTTTAAAAATGTTTATTATTTCTGGTTTTGGTGTTATTAGTCCAAAAGTTTACATAGGTAGTTATCAATCGATGTCCCTCATGAAGCACCTACTAAATGTAGGGTACGGTGCTCAAGCCTGGGGAGAACACAGAAGTGGAAGCTGAGGTTTCTGTCCTCGAGTTAGCTTATGACTGGGACACATTTGCCTCCCTGCCAACAGCATCCGTTCTCTCTGTTTTGGTGAAGTCGCTCCTCCCTTCCCCTTCAGTCCACATGCTTCTGGTACATTAGACTCCAACCCCTGCTCAGGACTGGAACACGTGGCTTAGATCAAGCTGATGAGCGCACGTTGTCCTGTCCATGGTCAAGGAGATGTTGAGTGGGAGTGAGGTACCCAGATCGTCCTATCTCCTACTGCATAGGAGCCCTGGGAACCACTGGCAGTCACTTTACCTCCAAGCGGGACCACGGAAAGAAATCAGCACCAAAGATGTGGAACTGAGCAAAGGAAAGAGAAAAACTGGATCTCAGGCACAGCATTTGAACCCTGGATCAAGATTTGCCTGAAATTAACAATCCCCCTGGACTCTTTCAATTACAAGAATCAACAAATTCTTTTCTTCTTTTCTTTTCTTTTTCTCCTAAGTCAGTTTGGTTTGCAGTTTCTGTCACTTGCAATCAAAAGAAGCTTACCTGACATAGAGACGTTATAAAAAGCATGTTAGCAATAAACACCAAAGGTCAATAGAACGTCAAGTATGGGCCAAAGATGAAGGTGGCAGAAAAAGAATGTCCTGGGCTCACTGGGGTGTAATCATGAATAGAAAAGCGTGGCTGGGGGACCTTCCAGTGGGCAGAGGTGGGAATCAATCCGAGATAGGCTAAGGCCAGTTCATTGACTAGCTGAACAATGAGTTTGGAATTTAACCTGTGGCCCTTGGACATTCTGTGCTGAGTAATGACCTGATGAGGAGGAAATTGATCCTTAAGGATCATCAATTTTGTCAATCAGCTCTCCACACAATTAGGAGAGAGAGCCAAGTTGGCTTGAAAGGCAACTTAATGCTTTGTTTGTTTAACCATCCTCCGTAGAGGCTTTTTAGCACATTAGAGGATACTTTACATTGTACTGTTCTCTTTGGTGACAGGACAGCAAACACAACAAGGGGCCGTCACCTTGCCCAGGAGGGCAAAGAGTCAGGAAAATGTACCATTAGCCCTCAGGAAGATGGCGATAGCCTGTCAATAACTGTCTAGTCTGCTTTGGGGGATGTAGGGCCTGACGGTCAACCACTATGCTGACTCTGGATAAACCTTAGTCTTGGAGATGATGGCAACCTGGGGATCCAGCCAGGCCCGAGTCTCCTAAGTCTAATAATTAAAGGACCCTTAAATAAGAGCTTCTGAATTTCACTTTCCCAGAAGAGCATAGAGGGTGTGCTTCAGGCATTTCACTGTGGCTCTAACACATTCTACTAAAACCTGGCCTGCAACTGGTCTCTAGAATATTCCTAAGTGAATCTACTATCACTATGGAGTCCTGCTTATAAATTGGGGGCAGAAGTGGAAAAATCAAAAGGAATGTTTTTATTCCCTTTCAGTAGATGTGTAGACTCTCTGACTCCAGCTTTGGGGTAATTATCTTTGAACAGCAATTAATTCCAAAGATATAAAACATAAGAGTAAACAGTTCCGTTTCTACATAGCTTTTGTTTTAATATACCATTACAAATAGTGAGAAAAAGGCCTCCTTGAAGATAAAATTCCAAAGGAGGAGGAAATTATTTCAGAGGGACCGCCTAAAATTTTGTAGGGTTTTAAGGATAACATGAGACTCAAAGTGGTATTATGTGAAAAAACGCCGGAACATCTGTTATGTTAAGTATAACAACAACAAAACCAAATAAATCTCTAGTGAAGAAAAAAACTCGTAATAAATCATTGTGGAGCTTCTGCCTTCTTTCAAGGGAAACTGACAAAAGCCCTGCAGTGGGAACACGGTGGGGCAAAAATAATAATATATGAATGAAGCAATGCCAACATTTAGGGTCTGCTAGCTCAGTCCTCTCATGCTTGGCATATTTGTGCAAAGTTCTAAGTCATGACGGCCAGCTCCCAAGGAAACCAGATGTCAGTCACAGCTGTCAACTTTGTTCTTTCTTGTTTTCTTCATTGTTTTCAACATAAGCATTTTGCTATTAATAAGAAAAGTGTGATCTGATTGGTGACACACACACACACACACACACACACACACACATTGTCAAGTCAGTTTCCTTCCATTCATTTTAATGCATAGCCATGCCATCCGAGATGAAAAGACTTTAGTCTAATCTGCCTAGATATTAAGAAATAAACAGACGAAACGCTAAAATCATAGCAAATGTTCAAAATCCAGATTGGCTCAATCTGACTTAGAAAGTTTTTGAATAATTTTCTAAATACAGCTAATACAGGCAAACTTCCACATCCTCAGGAAATAAAATGCCCCTGTTCTGGTTGAATCTGAAAAGTCTTAGCAGCGTGTAACGCACTTAGAATTTTTCTGCAAACTTAAAAGATTGGAGGTCTAAATTGGTCTAAACAGTAACAGCCTGATGGATTCTTTACATCTTAAAATCAAAAGCTTCTTAAATAGTTGATTAACCAGCATCAAACATCTCCAAATCAAATGTGATGACGTGACGTTTTGCCACTTTTAAGGTAGTCTGTGCCTTTTGGAACAGAGTAGCTAAAACCTCACAAATTTAGTAAATCGAAGTAAGAGATTTTTCTAAAAGGTCTCCAAAGAAATCTGTCATATATTATGAAAAGGAAGAGTCATAATGGGTTCTGTGCCCTTGGCCTCAAATATTCTAATGATCTAATCCCCGCTGACCTCTCCAAACTCATCTCAGGTCACTGGTGCCCTGGCTCACTACCCTTCAGACGCAATGACCTTTTATTAGTTTCTTTTAAGTGTCAAGTTTTCCTACCACTCCTTCTGTCTGGAATATTCCTTCCCATTTCGTTCTTCACATGGCTAGATTCCTCTCATCAGATTTCAAATTGTCATCTTCTTTTGTGGACTTCTGTCGTGTATGCCTTCTGGGCATTTCTCTCCACTTCTTTTCGTAGTAAAATTCAAATTTTCCTTTGGAGAAATCAGCCTGTCCCACCTTTAGTCAGTGAGGTTTTAGTGGAAAAGGACCAACCCTTTCCAGGAAGTTCCAAGGCATTTAACCTTGCGCTGGCCACACTGATTGGTTCAAGAATTGGCATGTGACTTATGACTGGCCAATGAGGATCAGCCTCTGAAGTCTTTCTGGAACCAATGAGATAGAGGTACTCTCCATCCACTGGGTCTGTTATGTTGGCAGGACTTAAGCTTGGACCTCCAATGTCTATCTTTGACAGCACAGGAATATACTATCTCAGAGAGGGATACAGAGAGGAAGGGAGAGGCGAGAAACAGAAGGGAACAGAGAAGCCAGGTCCCTACCAGTGACATGGATTAAGGGCTCATGTGCACTGGGTCTTCTTTCTTTCTTATCTTCCTACCTTCCTTCCTTCCTTCCTTTCTTCCTTCTTTCCTTCCCTCCTCCTTTTTTCTTTCTTTTCTTTAACTGGTTTGAGTTCAGTATTTGTCACTTACAAACCAAAAAATATAGACTATGGGCTTCCTCTAAGAGGACACCTCTGGTTACAGCACTAGAGCCACTGCTTGCCCCTTCTCATTATTCTCATTGCACGCTGGGTTTTTGAAAACAGCTCTAATCACAATTTGCAATTATTTTGCAGTTTAGGTGTTTATTGTCTATCTCCCTCCATAAGATACAAGCTACAGGAGTCTGAAAAGCCAGACTGAGGAAAACATTTTATTCTGTAGGCACTAGGAAGAATATGAGTAGGGTAATGGTCAAATCTAAGCTTCGTGCTTAAAAAAAAATAAAAAAGAAAAGAGTACAAAAGCAATAGGAGTATTAAAACAAGATAATAAGAAAAACACTTGTGTGTCTTAGAAGTCTACATCTGCTGCTTCTATAAAGGAAGACACCAACTTAATAACCAATATCTTTATCACAGGGGTCGGTTCACAGAAGTCGAGCCTTGAATTCCAAACCTTTTTGTGGAGCATCAAACGCAGTATCGGTGGTGGATGGTTTCTGTGGTGGCGGTTGTACCGGGTAGTTCAACAAATGAGCCTTGGGAATTGGTGTACAAATGGATTTCTAATAATTCTCTGGTGGTCTACTGAATTGCAGGCTTTATTTGGTTTGGTATTTAGTTAGATAACTCAATGAGCGAGTCAAGAGGCAGGGAGGATCCCATGAAAACAGCTGTGAGTTTTCTACGTCATCAACTTGGGAATATTTAGCGGGGAAGTGAGATTTTAGAAACTGTTTAAATGTTGCTGTTGGTGGAGCTCTTACAGGGTGCCGAGTAGGGCTCGGGAATTCTAGGCTTCCAGCGCTCTATTACCGGGGAGTTGGGAATTTGCTTGGCCCTTGCCTGTCTCTGCCTCCAGCCACCACTTGGGATGGATGGATGAACTGAACAATCTCACCTCTGTCTTTCTGGGTGAGGCATTAGTTCAGGATTCTAACACTGGTACACATCAGAATAACTTGGGGGCAGGACTGGCTTCCTCTTAGAAGGACCCCCTGCCTGGTTTAATGCTTTGCTGTTACTGTTATGAAATTCTTAATAATTTTTTAACAGGGACTCCAAATTTTCATTTTGTACTGGGCCACACAAATTATGTATTTGGTCCTGCCTGGGCAGAGGGGTGGGGTGGGGGTGGGGTCATGGGGAAATGTAGATTTCCAGGCCCTGCCCCAGAACATCTGATTCAGAGGGTCCCTCATGGGTCTCAGAATCATCATTTCTAGCATAGAGCGTAAGTGACCAACCTTTGGAATAATATTTGCACTAACGCTTAGTGTACACGGGGAATTTCAAGAAGTTTTCCTAAGAAAAGCTGAGATCTGAGAGCACAGAAAGTGAAGGCTCCAGCATTTTCTAAAAAACAGGCCAGAACCTCATTCCCAGGTCCCCTGAACACACCTTCTTTCTGCCTTAGCTCTATCGTTTCTCTAATGATCACTGCGGTGCTTAGAAATCCCTGGATCTCTGGCTTTTTAAGATGTCTCTTCTAGAGAAACTCAGAAATGCCAGGATCACTGTCATCTGTTGTCCAGAAAGAAGGGCTCGAGGGTGCCTAAGTTCATGGGCTAAATGTAACCCATGGTAACTACCAGCAACAGCTAATATAAAGGAGCCAGTCCTTTCCAGGCCCTTTCCTAAGCAGGCTTCACTAATCATGGCCCCAGACACCACTAATCAAACAAGTCACACATTTCCACAGAGCCCAGCTATGGCCCCAGATCCCCTCTCAATCCAGGCAGCCCCCCACCAATGAATTAGACTTGACAATGCAGGTGAAAACCATTTCCCAGGTATATCAGTCGGGACCAGGAACAGGGAACTAAGGCTAAGTGAGTGTAAAAGAGTTACTTTTTTTCAGGTAAACGAGAACCATTGAAAGGGTCACTCCTTTTGAGGATAAATTTACTTACCAGCTGCCTGTGTTGAAAATAAACAGAAACCCAACACTTTCAGGGGAATGATATTATCACTGTCCCTCCTTCCCTTGGGGTAGTTAAAGCTCTGGGGCCCTCGAAGTAACTTGACCGCTTTTGATAGGAAAAGTACTGGGTAATTTTTATTAACATAGCTCAGTTTAACCAATGGGATGGGGGAAACTCTTTGAGTCTGGACAGGGGGGCCTCTCCCTTTAGCCAAATTCATTAACCACCATGCTTCCAAAGGGAATGGAGGGATTTGCATCCTTAAACTGGAGGCAGCTACTGCATCACCTCTGAGATCGGGATCTCATTAAGATACAACAGCACATCTTGAGAACTGTCTCACCAAACTGTCATTCCTCTGATCTTAGCTTTTGGTTCAAAAATGTCACACATACTAAAACTCACTTGAAAGCATATTAAATTCCAAGACCCTGCTGTTGGTTAGAGAGGGGAGCGCATACGAGCCGGCCGATTCTGGGATCCAGAGTTCTGCTGCCAACCACGGAATTATTGAGCACTTCATCAGGGCACAAGCAATTTCTCTCAAACACAAGTGGATCCAGTCACTTCTTACAACATGTTGGGGAGTGGGGGGGTGAGGGTATAGGGAGCAAGGCTGCAGTCAATCCAGCCTTTCCAGGGGCATCTTTGGGGCTTTATAGCTCTTACAGTGGTGGTGTTTGAAGGGGAAAAAGAGCTCCTCCAAACAAGCAAACAACAACAAAAGCCCCCTTGTCACTTTCTATAATGTTCTACCTATTGCTATAATGTTCTGAGGATTATAAAGCTTTGCACCAAGATGTGTGCTGTGTTAAGAGCAAATCTGGAGGGAAGGTCACAGGGACAAAGACACGTGAGCAACAGAGTTTGGTAAATTTCAGGCAGGAAGTTGCTCAAGCTGTGAAATCCATCACTTCAATAGTGTTTAACTTTAGAAGAAAGAGGAGACATTTCCCTTCAAACAGCTGCACCAAAAACCTGTGTGATATACGCATATGGAAATATATAGAGGAAGGCACTGAAAGAAACAGAGTGCCCCCCACCCCTACCCACACAAACACACAAATATAAAAGTGGCCATCTTGGGGGTGGGGACCTGGGTTAGGAATGATGCTCAAAGAGGGTTTAGGTCTTTTCACGCTTCCATTTTTCTCAAGGGAAATGGACTCAGGTACGAGTTGTGAAATTAAAAATTACTTTGCAAAAATATTTTCTGTGATCTTCAGATGGACATTTCATGTCTAAACCTCCCTTTACCCAGCATCATGCTGCGTTTTACAGAAAATTTAAAAAGATGTAGTGCCTGCAATTTGCAACACGTGACAAAGATGAGCCATTGTGTTGGATTCCAGCTGGCTGGATGTTGTAAAGGCAGCTTGCAAACCAAGCAGACACTTGAGCTCTGGTGTCTTAAGCTGTGCAGGTCCCTGTGGAGAAGGAGAGAAGAGGAGTCTGATGGAGCTGGTGGATGGGATTAGGGGCTCTAGAAGCAGCTGCGGCAGCAGCTGGAATCAAAGAACCCACCCAGAGGGTCTTGGCAGGACTTCATGAGAGTCTGTGTCAGGCGGTAGGAAGGAGCTGAGGGAAGGATTGAAGGTGGGAGAGAGTTGTCCCGGGAGCTGTCTGGGATACCAGACAGAGTATCTCAGAGATGATACTCTGGTTTTAAATCGAGGAGACCTGGAAACATGTTAATGCCACCAATACCACCATGTTGGAAAGGGGAGCCTTTGGGAGTTGAAGGAAAAGAGAAGCCAGTGAGAAAACCAAGAAGTAGCAGCAGCAAAGCCAGGAGAAGAGTTATGAGTCGCACAGACAGGAATCACGGAAGGGGGATGATCAAGGGGTTTCATCAGCAATGTCTTACAGCGAGATCATGGTGAAAAGACAAAGGGACATTTTTTCTTTGACTGTGGGGTCTAAACTCATGCTAAGTGTCTGGTGCTGTGACTCAAGCTGATATTGATTTCATTTGTTGATTTGTCATTTCCCCACAGCTTAAGGGGTAAATTCCTCAAAACTATGATGAGCCTAGCCTTCTCAAAGGTCGATAGAACTTCCTACTAGAGCAGGGCTTTAGTCTATCATGAGAGTAAGCTTTCAATTGGCTGGGGGTGGATGGGAATATATATATTATACACACAGGCACGTACATATGTAAGTATTTTTTACATCAGCACTGCACAGGTTAATCATATGTAGCCATAAAAAAATCCACATGGTTTCCTCTCCATGAAGTAATAATATAGCACATATATATTGGGCTGGCCAGAAAGTTCATTTAGATTTTTCCATAATGTCTTATGGGAAAACCCGAACATTTTGGCCAACCCAATAGCATTATCTTCAGAATTAGTCAAACTTCCTCCTTAGATGCCATTTCCAATTAGGAAAAGGAAGGAGGGGAGATCAGGTAAAAGCCAGATAGCTGACATTTCTGCTTGCTCAATGAACAAGTGAGATCCTGAGAGCTTACTCAGATATTTCACTCTCATGAAATCAATGGAGCTCATTGCTCAAACTGTCATGCCGGCAGGTTATGTCTGTATTTAAGAGGCTTAAATGTTTATCAGTATTTTTACTGAGTCATTTGAAAAGTTGGCTTCTGCAGCTGTATATCATTAGGAAGAGAGATGCCCACCCCAACAGAACTGGGAATATTCTCCAAGTTCATCCTTTGCCCCCCCGGCCCCTGACCCTCACCAAGAAGTATGTGTTCCTGAAGATAAAGCCTCGAGTACCTCAAGTATGCAATTATATTATCTCTGAAGGTAAACATGAGGGAGCATGTGAGAAATACTTTGCTCAGAAGCCATGGTAAAGCTGCTAAAAGAGGATTACTCTTTCTCTTTTTTCTCTCAGGCAGAATGATTCTAATTGTGAAGATAGCTCTGTTTTCATATACATTTATGTTTTGTAAGCCTTTGGTAAATAGAATATTATTAAAAATAATGTAATGTACACAAGGTGATAAAAATAGATTAGCACCTATTCCATTCAGCCATCGCTGCATTTAATGCAAAGATCATGGTGATTTTGTACATCTTCATCTTTGTGTATGAGCACGTATGTGCACTTAAGGCTAAAATATTAATAGAAAGCCTAGAGCAAAGCTACGTGGCATCATAAAAAGAGCTGACATCTCTCCAATGCCTACTATGTGCCAGGTGCTGTATGAGATATTTTATGTCCATTATCTCGTTTTATCTCACAGCTGTTTGAAGGTAGATGTTATCTCTCTCTCTCTTTCCCCCTCTCTCTCTCTTTTTAACAGATGAGTCAACCAACACTCAGAATGATTAACTGACTTGCCCAAGGTCATCCAGCTGGTGAGTGTCAGAACAGAGATTCAATTCTAGGTCCAGGTACCAAAGGTCAAAGTCCATGCTCTTTCTATTCCATCTCCCTGCCCCACTCTATTGTAAAGAAGAATTTCCCAAGAACCCATGGGCTTCTCACTCCCTGCATTTGATTATCTTACATTTTCAGATGTTTCCAGTAGGAACAGTCCCCAAAACACACATGTCCCTCGATCAACGGTTTTGCACCACACTCCCCATCAAAATGTTCTTAATCTGGAGCTGACTGAAGAGACCAAGTCATCATCGGGTAGGGAAGGGTAGAGACTCTGTCCTCACAGCTATTCACAGATGCCCTTTTCTCTTTAGTCACTTCTATAAAACTGTAGCCGTCACCTCCATCAGTAGTGACCGTTTTACTCTTTCTGCTTATTCAGAAGAAATAGAACACATCCAATTCCAATTGGTGTTAATTTTTCCTAGACTTGAGCATTTTTGTAAATGCACGTAATATCATAGAGATAGCCAAAAAACAAGAAAAATCTCTGTATTTTGTTACATTTGCTTAGTGATCAAAGATTTCTAACTAGACCTTTCGTCCTACATTGATTGTTTGCATTGAATATGCAAGTCTTTTCTCTTGCCAGGCCAGTCTTGAATATATTTTCAAGGATACTTATGCCCATTACTTCACTTAAATATAGATTATGAATACTGACAAATACTTTTACTCAAAGATTTTGATCATTTGGGGATTTACTTCATAGTAGAACTCAACCTTAATCGACTTCCACAACTTTCAAGTACGCGTTCCCACAAACCCAGAGTTTCATAAAAATGTACTAAATAACCTTAAAGCCCTTTATGAATAATTATGAGTTTTTAAGTTTTTGTGAATCTGCATTTTAATTCTGTCCCATAAATAAAACATGAAGCAAAAATCCAGCATGTTGAGTGTCAGGGGGATAGAAGAAGAGAAGGGAAGATAATTATAGTTTAATGTGGGAACATACTTAACCTAAAAGATTACCTCCCAAATTGGTGACGTTCTAAGTATACATAATATACAAGGATGTTTTCATTTAAATAAAACGGGGAAAAGATTTATATTGAGTCTCTGCCATTTTCATAGCTCCCTCAGCAGCCCGTGCTTGAAAAAACAATTGTCAGAATTTTTAGTTGTTTGGGATTAGTCCTTCTCACATATTTAGTTTCTTTCTTCCCCGAGCACAGTGTGCTTCAATTTCATATAATTCATATTCTCATATTTGGTGTGTATTATTTGGTTATTCATCTATAGCTACGGGTTTTCTTAGATGGGGAACTAATGAGAGGCCACTGGCAACTAAATTGACTGCGTTTTGTCCACTCTCAGATCTTGTGCACATAAAGGGCAGAAGGAAACAGAGTGGGTGCCCAGAGGATTCCAAATCACTTGTGCTCAAAAGTCCTGGGATGGCAGCACATGAGTGGTGGCAGCCAAGAGCAAATGGTGGGGGGAATCCATGAATATCTCTTCTAGAACAACATGCTCCTGGATGCCATGTTCATACCTTTAGTCAGTTTGCAAATAAGAGACACAATGACTAACCCAAGGCTCTGTAGGCACACTGGGACTCTCTGATCATTAAAACTGGTCCAGCTAGGGTACCCGACTCTGAAATGCATTTCCCTGAACCCCTGAAGTCTGCTACTTTTATAAATGTCGTCTGAGAAGAGCTCAAAGCTTTCCACGACTTTTACTAATCACACAGGCCTCTATGCTTCATACTGGCTTACTAGCCAAACTCAGACTGTCACCAGAGGTGGCCTTTCTCTCAGGACTCCAAGCTGCCTTCCCCAGGATGTCTGATTGCCAGAGACATGTCGGGTGGGAACAGATTCTGCAAAGGGAATTCTGCAGTTTAATTGGTTAAAAACAGTGTCAAAGAGTGGTTGAAAGCTTTGGAAGGTCAAGCCAAGTAATGATAATGGTACCATGGACCCCCATATTTATTAAAAATGTTCTTTTTTAAAGCAACTTCTACTTAAAATGTCATTTTTTCCCCACTTCCTGATTTCCACTGAGCTGTTTAGAGCAGGTGCTAGGAAAGCCTTATTGTAGATGGGGTCACTGAGGCAGGCTTCCCCAAAGCCATAGAATTTGATAGAGTTTCAATGGCCTCCAATGATCTCATACAAAGTTGTAAAATTACTAACACTCTACCACTAGCTACTTTTCTTTTCTCTTTCAATTTTTTTCTCTTTCTTCCTCTCCTATTTTTTCTGTCCCACTTGCCCAATTTTAAGGAGTTGGGATGCATAAAACTTTGTGGAAATAATAGTTAAAATAACAGGCATACCAGTGACTCAATCCCACTAACTCTGCCTACTCCTAGCAGTAAAACATGCTTTCTGCTCGGCTGCACGACCAACATAAGATCAATACAGAAATCAATACCCGTAGGGAACCTGTCAGAAGAAGCCAACAAAATGGTGAGTTAGTGTTAACATTCAATAAAATATACTTAAGTTTGGCAAAAGGAGCCTGGGGTTTGTCCTCATTTCCAAATGGGTTCTAATCCCACCACAGCTCCTGAGCATGTGGGCTTGTTCCTTAATCTATTGGAGCCTCAGTTTCCTTATCTGTAAAATGGGGGTGTCTGGGAGAGGCTTATGGGGGTTAGAGATAAAGTACGCCACCATCTTTGAGTAGCTGCGTCTCTGTTATGGTTACTTACACTAGTGTTCCCAGGCCTTCTTGAAATAGAAGGATAGCTTCATTGTTCAATGCGTTTCTTTTTGAGGACCTTCAAGTTCCTGGCACTGTGCTTGGTGTGAGAGGTTCAAAGTAGAATGAGATAAGATTTCCAGCCTCTGTGAGCTCAGAGGGCAGCCTAGGAAACAGAGAGACATGTAACCCATCAGGAGTCAGTGCACTAACATTTAAACCCAGTGAAGATGGGGATCTGAATTCTCCTTTGGGGGCCTGGGAAAAGCTGTGAAGAAGAGAACACCTTAAACAGAGTCTTTGAAGCATGAGCAGGGCTTCCCCAGGAAGAAGGAGAGGATAGAGGGCAATCTGGCAGAGAAAACAGAGGATCGAGGTCACAGAGGTATGAGCATCCCTGCATTCTGGAGGGAGCATCTAATGCCCTGTCATTCTGTAGACAGGTACTGAGTCCCTACTACATACCAAGCACTACTTCATCTGGGGATGCAGCAACAGGCAAGGTCCCTGCTCTCCGGGAGCTTACAGACCAGTGGGGATGCCAGACGATGAAGAGCAACCAGAAAACAGAAGAAGACAGGTAATGCGCTAACGATGGCCGACAGGGTGGAAGTGATCAGGGGCTGCTTCAGGCGATCATCCAACTTGTGATGAGTCTACCTGAAAAGCAGAGCCAGGAGAAGGATTCCAGGAGGAAGGAACAGCTACTCCAAAGGCCTGAGGCCTGTGTAAAGAATGGAAAGAAGGATAAATATCTTCACGCCTTTCAAGACTGGGCTCAAGAGAAATTCCATAACAAAGAAGAAGAAAGGGTATCACTAACTGATCCTGAAATTTAAAAGGAGTTAAGAGTTTGCAATTTTGGAGAAATCACCTTTCCAGAACTCCTTAAAAATGTCAAGCAACAACTAATAATTTTGACTACCATGATTTCCTCTTTTCCACTGGTTCTCCCACACTAGAAAGCAAGGAAGTATTTGTCGTTAAACTTGAAAGTTCAAAGAATGCATAAATTCGACTACTCATATGCACCAATAGGTTCTAGTTGTTGAAAAAATAAACAGGTACAAGTGGGATGGGTCTGGATGTTGTCCAAACTCAGAGAATTTATTTTATAGAGTGATAATTCTTTTGAATTTCACAATAACAATTCTATGCTCTTTGTTCTTAAAAAAGACTTTAGTGTAGATTGATCATGGCAATGCTACGTCTCTTCAATGAGTGAGCTGCCAATTCAATTTATTAGTAAAAAAAAAGAAGGTTCTGAAAGATGTGGGTTGAGAAGAGAACTCAAGAGTTTTAACTGCAGAGGGTCTTCCCCATCCAGGTTAACGGAGTGGTAGTGGGTAGAATAAAGAAAAATGCATCTTCATTAAAACTTTTTAAACATTTACACTCTTGTTTATAAGTGTGTCACTTAATTATCATTAATAGATGATAGGATAGATAGGAAAATTCCTTCTTTTGTCTACGTTGTTGACCTCATTGCTCAAATCTCCTTATTGAATCCACATTTTATTGACAACACACAAATCAGATTTTGGCTGATTTTTCTACTTGTATTCTGAGACAAATCTTTGAGGGTGAAACTTTGGTTTCTGTAGCCAGCATTTTAAAATTCTAATAGATTGCAAAGGCTATGCTCAGGATGAACAAAAAAGCAATGTTTCGATAATATGCTTACCACTGTCATATTAAAACAAAATCCAGGGCTTCCCTGGTGGCGCAGTGGTTGAGAGTCCACCTGCCGATGCAGGGGACGCGGGTTCGTGTCCCGGTCCGGGAAGATCCTACATGCCGCGGAGCGGCTGGGCCCGTGAGCCATGGCCGCTGAGCCTGCGCGTCTGGAGCCTGTGCTCCGCAACGGGAGAGGCCACAACAGTGAGAGGCCCGCGTACCGCAAAAAAAAAAAAAAAAAAAATCCAAAATGCATCACAGAACTTAACATAATCAACAAATATTGTGCTTCATTTGGAAGGGCGTGGAGCTGTATTTTTTTTCCTCCTAAATTATGGTATTTTCAGTTAAACCTTGTAGTTAACTGTTAAATCTGCCATGTGTAGGACTTACATGAATGCATGGACTTTATATTACAAACTCAGCTGCAGTTTAAATTATTAGGTAAACTCTTTTCATGGAGCTCCCACACTTGAAAATCCACAACAAAAATAGTAGGCCAGCTGCCCACACTGCAAGGAGAGACCCTCATTAGACGTCATTTGCATCCCATTAACCACCAAGCAGTGGGTCAGTCATTGACTGTCAGGCGTTCAACTCATTCTTTTTGTGTTAATTAGCAGAGAAATAAGGAGTTAATGAAGATCTTATGATCTGTGATGACTCATCTGGTTGTTTCAGAGGAATCACTGGGCTGGACCACTTCAGTGCTCCCTGCTTGGATGTTCTGAGCAGAGCTAGAGGGAGGCTGCCAAGCAGGCCTTTGGAGGGGCGCTCTCAGGGGCGTTTGGCACGGTGGGCTTTGTTAGCTCAAGATTAGAAGGAGTTAATTGCTTCAAGATTGCTGGGAGATTAGGTTACTGGGTGGGATGTATCTATGTAAGCATATGTCAGCGCTAGTTAGCAGATAGGAGATGCTTATTTTAATAAACTTATGAAAAGAAGAATTAATTTGTCATTACATTGGAAATCTTATTTTATTAACTTAATTTGAAAATGTAAAGCTGTCTGAAATGCTGGTTTTTCACTCACTTTCCTTCTGAATATGTATGAATCACAGATTAGTTGATGTACAACACTGTTCATTCAGGGCTTTTTTTTCTGGAGATTTTTTTTTTTTTTTTTGCTGAAGGCATCTGGCTCTGGGGGAGTGGGCTAGTTACAGTGACCTCTAGGTTCTCTTCTTGTGGTGGGTGGAACATGGCCTCTCAGAGACCTGTCTGCAGTCCCATCAGGAGAAGAGAATCAATCTGCTTCTGCCTGTTCTGCTTCTGCCCTTCTGAGCGCCAGCTGTACACAAATGATGTTTGTATTTGGTGCCCACGAAATATAGTGGGAAAGGGTGTTCAGCAGGGAATTGTAGGGACCAGTCTCCATCAAAGCCATCAAAGATGTTTTCTAAATGCTCATTTTACATGTTATGGCTGGTTGAGGACAGCATCCACATCGTCCTCATCTTCTGTATTCTTAGGGGCAGGCATGTTTATTGAGCACTTACTATGTGCCAGGAACTGCTGTAAGCACTATATTCTTATGACCTCTTTTTAATTTTTACAACAAACTTAGACAGTCAGAACTATATTATCCCCATTTTTCAAGTAAAGATACTGAGGCAGAGAGAGATTCAGTAACTTGCCCAAGGGAACACAGTGAGAAGGGTCAGCTGTCCACCACAGAGCCATCCCTCCCCACCACTGCCCTACAGCTTCTATGACATAATTGAGGGAGCTTGGCTGTGTGACAGCTGGGAGGGGTTCGGGCAGTGGTGACTCAATCCACAACTATCAATAGATGGGGCAGGGGCTGCCCCAGTGGATTGTGGGAGAATCCAAAATTCCAGGGGGACGTGTGGGTTCAGTGTCATCAGAGCTTCTGAGATTTAGGGGTTTCTCCCCAAAAAGATTAGAAATCTGGAATTTAAAATAAAATCTCATGATTTTAAAATATTTGTTCAATTATTTTTTAAACACTGTGCAGTTCAAACAAACAAAGAAAAAATCTGTGGACAACTGTTGGTGACACCTGTAAAAAGTGGGAAGCTTTTAAGGCCGGTTTTCCCTCCAAAGTGCTTTGCACACAGCAGGTACTCAGTGAATGTTTGAACAGATCAGCGCACAGCTCCATGAACACAGAGGTGGGAACCTGGCCACATCAATGCAGTAAAACACTGATGTCAAACGAGGGGGCATTCAGGGACTCCAACCCTCTGCACCAAGAATCCTTTTATCAGATCAGCAAAATGACCCATCCCTGTTGTGATCTCTGTGGAGGAGAAAGCTTCTGGGGATTACGGTGATTATAATTTCAGCAGAAACCACTTGAACCCTCTTCCTGGGGAGCTTACTGGCTCCCCTTTTCCATCTGGGGTTAATATAACTTTAGTCAAACATAATCTTTAAAATATTTAACAACCACCTAGCCACAGAAGGGTTAACACCTGGCTCAGCAGAGCCACTGAGACCTGCCACAATACTGCAGCCCTTCTGCTTGGCTGGTGCCCTGCCATTCTGTTGTTAAATATTTTAATATCACCACCTCTGCAAAAAAGGTCTAAAAGTAAAGAAAATAGAATTCTTTCTCCCTCCCTCCCTTCTTCTTTCCTTCCTTCCTCCCTCCCTCCCTCCCTTCCTTCCTCCTTTCCTTCCTTCCTTCCTCCTTTCCTTCCTTCCTTCTAAACAGCTCCTACCTAGATGCCAGTACCCAGTTCAGAAGTTTTAGTCAAGTCCAAGAGAGGGGGACACTTTGCAGAGGGGACTGATTCAAGAGTAAACCTGTGCTTGGACTAGACTTTGCATCTCCCTCCCCCCAGATTAATGCTGCCCTGGGTGAGCTGCACAGGCATTCTAAAACCCGCTTACCTGGTGTTTTACAACTCAGACAAAAACCAGACATTGACTAATGTCAAAACTGACTTTTCTTACTACTTCATATTGGTCATATATTTAAAAATTCCAATTATCTCTTTAGCCTCAAGTCAAAAGGTTAGCAGAAGCAAGATGCAAGCTCTCTGCATTAAAAAAAAAAAAAGAAAAAAGTGAACAGGAAAAGGAAAGGAGTAAGACAGCTGCCCATCAACTGCGAGCAGCTCGTTGGAGGCTCTGCAACAAGGCAGTGCCGGCTCCTCCCTCAGAAATGAATCTACCATGCAGAGCAAGTATGGAAATTGTGAACCATTCTGTTTTTGCTTTGTTTTGTTTTGTTTTGAGCTAGAGAATAGGTCTCCTTGAATTAAAATGTTCTGGTCACATTTAATCACTTTTCTGTATAATAACTGGGCCTAGACCTGGTTCACGAGATTCACTGATTTGTAAGGAACCACAAAACAATCAGTGAGAGGTTAGGTGCCAGAGGCTGGAGGAAGGTAAGATGCTATTCACCACCTAAGCTCTCAAGAGAGATTCCAGGAAAGAGAATTGGCTTCCAGAATATCATTTATTTCTTGACCTTTGTTGAAATGGCAGAGCCCAAAGGAGATTATAAAAAGCTAAAAATAAATGATGCTTGTGTTTATTTATAACAAACAATCATCACTGAAGTGTGGGACAGGTCCTGGCAAAGTTGCCTTCCCTCCCAAGGCACACCTTGTTTTAATGTACTCTTTTGCTAAAGTTCTGGTGTAAACATTGCTTAGCTCCCGGTGTCCCAATTTTCTCAGGAAAAATTGCTATGTTTCTCACTTCAGTCCCTTAAAATCAAACCTTTTAGCCCAAATATACTGTGGATGAACATTTTCTGAGGCCTCTCACTACTGTCTTAAGAGAACTCATTCAGTTATTCAGAGACATATTTTCTGCCCAAAACACATGCAGGGTTCTGGGGACACAGAGTTGGCTAAGACTGTCTGTGCCGTTGAGGAAACCACAGCCCCGTGGGGGTCAGGGGAGACAAACACAGAAATGTTCGTCCATTTATTCCATGTGTTTGTTAAATATCTTCTAAGTGCCCAACACCAGATGGGGAATTATAAGAGTGTGGTGGGTAGAGCGTGCTGAGAGGTCTGGTCACTCTTATGAGCAGCCCAGAGAAGGAAGGAAAGGAGGGAGTGAGATGCGGGTGGCACACGTTAATGATAAGAGGAAATTGACCAGGTGAAGAGGAAAGACAGGTATTCCAGGTAGCAGGCATGACAGAAACAAAAGCACAAATGTAAGAAACAGTTGAGGTTCAAGGCAAATTTTTTCATCTGATTCAGACAGAGACCAAGTTCTGTACCTTCAGTTTCTCAGACGCTCAATCATCATTCTGGATACCACCCCTGGACCATGGCAGTGTGACGGGAAGGCTCCAGTCATCCCCATTTAGGTGCTGCACATGGCGGCTGCCTGCCTGCCTCGGGCTCCTAGGCGGAGCAGCTGTCCCTTGCTGCAGCTCTGATCCAATGGCCCAGGGTCCCCTGTCCCCGTGTGCTGGGCGACCATGGTGATAAGCAGGACCATTCTGCATTTCTCTTAGTGTCTGAGCTAAAAGTAGATGCTCTTTCCATTTAGAAAAGTATGAATACTGTGTTGCTTTCTGTGGAGAACCAGTAACTGTGCCCTGAGCTGCCCCCCTCCGCCCCACAGCAGGAGCTCAGGGTGGGTCGGAAATTGCTTTGTGAGTGGCCCAAATGATGGTGAAGTGACTTTTCTTTAAAAGTCTATTAAATGCTTACTTTAATAGAGATACAATCTATATTCAAATTGTTTCTGTCTATAATCCAATTTACACTAAACTGTTGGATAGATTTTCTCCAAATTTGGATGCTGTGTAAGGGATGGACTGGCTGAAAATACAGGCCATGAGGTGTACAAAAAATTGGAGTTTTCTGGGTCCTGAGGGCAGAGTTATCTTCCAGGGCCCCTGAAATTGACATATAAACCAGGGCACGTGGATGACCCATAGAGACGTGTCAGACGCCTGAAGATGTCATGGACTGAAAACCAGCAGAGTTTCCAATTATGAGCTGCAAAGGGAAGGCCGGAAAGACACGTGCTCCATAGGTGGCGTTTCACTGCTTCTCACACGGGCAGTCCTATGTAGCAGGCTCCGGGGCAAGTAGAAACAAGGAGTATGTATGTATTTAGTGGTGGCCAATGGTTCTTGTAAGCAGCACAGGGGGTGGGGAAGACAGCTGGTGACGATAATGTTTTTACTTTACTACAAAGATGACAGTCTCAGCTTTCATTGTAAAAAGCAGCGTTGGCTCTTGTAGGCTGCACGGCTGAATGTTCTGGGTCCTCATGACCAGAAGATCACGTCAGGTCTGCTCTAACTCCCATTTTCTTGCCTTATGGGTATGGGCGCAAACATCCATCCCTACAACCTTTGGCCATCTTTGATTCTTAAGGCTCACAGTATTAAAGGCATTTCTCCAGTCCCAGAACCGGATATAAAGTCACATACAGAGTTTCCTCCCTGAAGTGAGATAAAAATCTTACCCCCCACCCCACTCATTGAAGCAACATGCCAGAAACTCAGAACCGATGGTCCAGATTTAGGGGGAAGCTTATTATTCACGATAGCTGCCTGGCAGCGCCATGAATGGGTAATGAGGACACCACTATCAAGAAGGGATCAAGCCCAAAGCCCTGGGATAGCTACGAAATACAGCACTGTGTTTACACACTGTAACCTCATCCCTCAGAAGAGAACGAAAAAGCGGGGCTTCTCCAGTGTAGCTTCAGCTGAGATTCCCTCTCTCCCAGCAGCACCCTGGCCTGAGCTGGTCATCCCAGAAGCGATGAAATGAGGCAAGAAGGAAGGAAAGACCAAAGCAACCAAAACACTGCAAAGTGAGCTTTAGTAAAACCAGACTGTTGACATTTTATGAACTTAATGGCGTAAAGAACATGCAGTAAAAATAATTTGCATTCTCTGATTGTATATGTTAGATCCCTAAATATCTTCATCATATAATTTCCCTAAAGATATCCTGATGGTGGATCTGTGTATGATTTACGTAAATGAGGCATTTGCATAAATTAAATTAACAAATATAAATACATGCTTATAAAATGCTGATACCACTTACTACTCTCATAAAAATAAATTATGAGGAAGGACATATGATAGGCCATGTGGTTTCTGGGCGATCGGCGTGCGCCCCGGCTGCATACTTGGTGCTTCGTTACCAGAGGAAGGGAGAAACTCCAACTCAAGCATTTCTGAAAGCGTGGTTCTCCCGGGGAAGCTATAGCACAGACATTTGGAAGGAGATGTTGTCTAAAGCGACTGAAAACCCTAGTTCAGTGCAGCAACTAAGCACATGGGCGCTGAAGACAGATGGCCTGAGTTTAGTCCTGACTCTCCTGCTTACTCCCTGTGTAGTTTAGGACAAGTCACTTCATGCGTGCCTCAGCTTTCTCATCTGTAAACTGGGGATGGTACCGGTGCCTACCTCAAAAGGATGTTGTGAGGAGGAAATGAGTTACTATAATGCTGCCTGGCATATGGAAAGTACACAATCAACACTGGCTCTGTGAGTATTATTGTTATGCTAACACTCGGCATGTTGGAAGAATAAGTTCCCAAGGTTACATAGACCTTTGCTTCCTACCTTCTCTGGCTCTTGAGCAAGGATGTTCAAATTTTCCTGGTCTTTGGAGTCACTGGATGAGAGAAGAAAGATTCCCAAGGATCATCCCTTTGACTGATATTCAAATCGGCTTGAATCGGGCTGCGTGGGTGACTCTCCAGGGTGGGTTCTCATCAGGCAGCTGCAGATTTGTACTAGGTCTAAGACACACCCCCAAATGATCAGCATTGTATCAGGAAGCCCCGGTAGACTGGTGGACGTGGCTGGTGGATTACACGGAAAGGACCATCACTAGTGGTGGGTGCCCTGCCTCCACCCGCAGTCCTGATCGGACCAGGGATGGGATGAGACGAGCCGGGACAACTTAGTTCCATTTAGGTCCCCGTTCCTTGTGCCCATTCCAGCTCAGTCTTTGTCACAACAGCAACCACAGGTGACACATTTTCAGCCCGTGGCCGCTAATGAAGTCTGCATCTGAAGCTGGCTAGTGAATCCCACAGGTTTCTCTACAAATGCAGCGGATTGTATCCATGAGTTACCACTTCCTCCCTTGCTCATACCCGTGGGAATGATTTAATGATTACTCCTTTGGAGGGAATTATTTTATTTTTCTTCTCTAAATGAAGCTGTATTTTATTTAATTTTTTAAAACTGATTCTCAGGGATCAAATTACTCAGTGTCTTTGATTGCTTTGGGGGTCACTGGAGGAAATAGTCTATTTTCCAGTGAAATCCAGATCTTTCCTATGAGCCTAGACCAAGCCAAATATATGTTTCTGTTCATTAGCCACTCTCTAAACCATAAAGCACCTTCAGAAGTTTATAAACTAACACCCTCTCTCTCAAGGACTTTTCTCCCTGTTTGAGAAGACCAGTTCCCGCAGTGGCCTTGTTGGTGATTAGAGCAGGGCATGGTGCAGCCGTGCTGGGACCATAATCCCAGCTGTGGGGTCTGAGGGCACCGAAAAGCCCTCTGCCCTGGAATGATCACACCTGCCTTGCAATTTTGCCTCACATTGGGCCTGGCTGCACTACCCCGGAGGGCAGCGTACACGTTTCTGAGGTCAGAACGGTAATTACCATAATAGCAGCTATCAGTAATCCAGCCCCTTCTGCGGGTCAGGCCACGTGCTTTACATATGCTGTCTCAACCACCCTGAGAGGCAGCTCTGCAAATTTTGCAGTAGTAGTAGTGATGAGACCTCATTGCTGGGATGTCAGGCTGAGGTCCCATCCCTGGTAATGCACCATTAACATAGATGGTAAAGTCCAACTCAGTGGGCCCACTGGTGTCCATTCACACTGGCCCTTAGTGTCTGGGAAGGGATCCTCACCATTTCCCATCCTCCCCAAGGCCATCCTGATATCCTGATGTGCTACCTGCCCTGTAATCTCCATCTGACTCTGTCACAGTGCTCTTATCAAAGAACTTCTACAGCTCATCTGGTTGCTCTGGGCCTCAGATCTTACATCTGCTGGGTGGGAAGAACTGAGTCCTGATCACATCTTCAGAGGGTTATCGTGTAGATCAAATGTAATGACGAGTGTGAGACACACCGGCACCAATGTTGGTTATTGGTGTTATCTTTCCACCGGGACAGATATGCTCTCAGGCTTGAGTATCTGAGCAACTATTTATTGGAAACTTATACATTGGAAGAAAGTTTCAACTTATTGAGACTTTGCTTGAATTCTAATTCTGGATTTCCAGCCCTAACCATTCTCTTAAGTGCCAGACTGACCTGCAAGCTGGAAAGGCCCATGGATGAAACATTAGCAGTGAAGATTCATGTTGAAGGAGTACTGGCTGAAGCGGCCACTGGGGCCAAGCGGGGGGGATGGCAGCTCCCTCTTTCCCCTCCTCCAGTCCAGGACTGAGCCCATGGGCCTTCTCTGAAGATGTAAACCTCTTACTCATAGCACATGGAAGTCCCAGCCTAATAAGAAGCTTTAGGTGATTCCAAGAGGTGCTCAGTCTCTCATCAGAGCAGCGTTTCTTAGTAAGTTGTCCACCAACCACCTACATCAGAATCTCTGGGGGTGCTTGACACAGTAGCAGAAGCCTAGGTCCACGAATCCAAATCTGAGAGTGGACCTGAGGATCTACATATAATAAGCTTCTTAGATGATTTGTTCGTTCTGAAGATTGAGAACCGCAGAGTGAGAATGACCCCTCTCTGCTCTTTTTTTATTGTTTCATAATGAACAGTGGTGATATTTTTACTAGGCATTTAAGGGAAAACGCAAATGGTGTTTAAATTCATTTTTGCAGTTTGCGGCATAGATTGTGGGACTTGACTTGTGGGTATTAGGAAATCTAAGGGCTTTGAGAAAGGAGGCCCATTATAAAAAATGAAATCTTCATATCTATCGTTCTAATAATGTTGTTGCCTTTGTTCCTGAGAGGAATTTTTCTTAAAGGAGCCCACAACGCTTACATTTATTCATTCATTTATTCACTTAGGACTTTTTCCATGTGTCACATGTTAATGAAATAGATGTAATCCCTGTCTTTAAAAAAAGTTGTGATCTAGTAGAGAAGATAGATGACTAAGTGAAGAAAGGCAAGGCAGTATCCTGAGGACTGGCTCAGATTTTCCCTTTCAATTCCCTGCCATTTAGCCAAGCCATTCTAATTTTAATGTGGAAATGTGGAGGCGGGACTGCTTTTTAGCAATAATGGCTTGAAATAGATTCCTTCAATTTGTCTGACTCAACATAATGCTACAAACAGGGTCTGTACCTTATCCAAATAGTTTCGTTGAATTATTCAACGTCGGGCGTGCCAACCATTTTGGCACCAGGCGCTCCATTTTAAAGCAGCCCCTGTGTTTTGAAAATTACAATTATAACAGCAAAGCAGTAAGAGAACTACAGGCGGATGGGGGTACTGGGTGTGTGGCTGAATTGAGAATGAGAGATGAAGACGCCTGTAAGAACTCAGAGGGTTCGATTGACATATATAAACTAATATGTATAAAATGGATAACTAATAACCTGCTGTATAAAAAAATAAAGTAAAATTCAAAAAGAAAAAAGAAAAGAACTCAGAGGCTTAGGAGCAGGAAGGAAAGAGAAATCTAATGGAAGGCAGAAAAAAAAAAAAAAAAAACTAGAGCAGGAAAAACGGTAGGGGAGTGTGGAGATAATGAGAGGTGTAGAAAGTGTTTCCTAAAAGCGAGGCAGGCCGGTGACCCACAGGTGGGGCTTGTCCCTCCTGCCACCCCTCCCCCACCCCTCACTGTGGTCCATCCCCGAGTTCCCAGAGTCTGTCCGTGACAATGACAGCAGTTGCCCGCAAAGCTGAACCGGGATGGTGCCGATTCCCCCTTTCCTCTCCCTGTGACATCCATCAGAAAGGACTAGCTTTTGAGCACCGAGAGAGGGGGGAAAATAAGCAGAAGTAATTTATTCGGGATCTTTGAGAAGATAATAGCCAATTATTTGTTTATAACACTTGTTAAATTTTCATTAGACAGATTAATGGAATATCATGTACTGTCAACATTGGACTGAGGGGTGGTCTGTAAGAGATAAACGGGCAAACAGGCTCTGTGTCTCTCTGAGTAAATTAGTTTTTGCTTTCCTGTTTTTCATATGAAAATGGGAAAGGTGGGCAAGGTGGTGCATTTTAAAACAGGTCTGGAGATGGGCCAAACTGGTTAAATATGAAAGCAATCCTGGTAATAAATACATTATAATAACTTAGCATCATGGCCATAATTTTGATTTCATGAAAGTCTGGGATAATGTCGATTTTTAACCTGCTCTCCTAATACACATTTTCTCTCCCTGAACTCAAATGCTGCTTGCTGTGAGGTGAAAGCATATTACTCGGGGGGCCTGATTTGTCTGTATAACGCGCTCAGCATTACAGCTGGTAGGTGCAGGAGGCACCGGCTCTCTTGAGCTCCCGCATTGTCATCTGAGTGCTGTTATCAGGATCAGAAATCCCTGGGGTTCCACAGGCAGGGAGAGTGGCTTATCACTGTGCAAGTAGACTGACAGGTACGCACTCAATGGATTATTTGATGCTGAATCTCTGGTTAGGGTTGAAGTCCCAGATGGGTTGGCTTCTCAGTCTTGACATTATTCCACGTGAGAATCAGTGGATCCAACTTTAGAATCAAAAATTCTCTTGGCAGGGCTTCCCTGGTGGCGCAGTGGTTGAGAGCCCGCCTGCCGATGCAGGGGACACGGGTTCGTGCCCCGGTCCTGGAAGATCCCACATGCCGCGGAGCGGCTGGGCCCGTGAGCCATGGCCACTGAGCCTGCGCGTCCGGAGCTTGTGCTCCGCAACGGGAGAGGCCACAACAGTGAGAGGCCCGCGTACCGCAAAAAAAAAAAAAAAAAAATTATCTTGGCAAATTGGAAGTCACACACACACACACACACACACACACACACACACACACACACACACACACGCACATACTGAATTAGGCCATTTCATAACAATGGATATTCTGTAGTTTAAAAAAAGTGATTGGCAATTAAATTTTTCAGTTTAATTAACATTGGAGAGTCATTTAAGTTCTCATATATAGAATGCAAGTAAGAATTTTCATTTGCAGCTCAACTCTGGATTTTAAAATAATGTCATTACTTAGAAGGAAGATGATAGAATGTAATTTCTTTCTTAGAAAAATAAGAGAGGGCGGAAAGGAAAGTTATAGGAAGAGAAGGAAGGAAGGAAAGAAGGAAGGAAGGAAGGAAGGAAGGAAGGGATGGGGAAATAAAATGATGAGAGGGAGGGAGGAAAGAGCATTTGCAGAGCTGTGGAAAACTGACTAAATGAGACCTACTGTTCTTTTTGTAAAATGCCCTAATTTGCAGCAAGTATGTCCAATAAAACTTCTTTCAGAAAGTTAAGGCACTACTGAGAGTTTCTGCAAACCATTTTACTGGTCTATACGTTGACTTCTCTTCGAAGTAATTCTATGCCACAAACGAAGTCCCAGCATGAACTGGTTATATAAATACATTTGTTTCTAAAAAAAAGAAAATTGACGTAGCCTTCCCTGCCAAAGACGCGTCACTACATCTCACTCTGGTCAAGTGGGCCTCTGAGAGGCCCATTTCCAAGGTGCTGTGACTGGGTTGTCCTTACTGCCTATGACTGGGGTGGGGGGGAGGGGAGTGCTGGAGGGTGCTGGGGGATAGCGGGGTGGAGAAGATGGAGGTCAAGGGCTGCCTGCTCTTTTTCCCCTTCTTCTGTCTCATGCTTCTCTGCATCTTCACAGCAATAACAGAGGGGGTGCTGGATGAGCAGTAACCAGGCTGAACAGAGAGCTGGCGTATCTTATGTGCTTGGGTAACCAGGGGCCTCTAGGAAATGTTGAGGCTCCCACCCATCCTTCTAGGCCGTCTGAGCCCTTCCTTAGCCATGGATTCCTTCTCCGAGAACAGCAAGGGCATGTGCATTGGTGGTGGGTAAATTGCTCTGAGATGGGGCGAGGTATGGATTGAAGGTCACGTTTGTGTGCAGACTCTGAAGTGGCTGGGGCCCTTTCATGGCTTCTGGCCAGGATAATGGCCTTTCAAAGTCCTTGGAGACACTGATTTCTTTAACATCCAACATGGACATATTGCCTATGAACCTCCTCAAGGCAGCATCTCGGACACAAATGCTTCCACAGTTGGGCAGCTTCAGGCAGGAATATTACAGCCTTCGGGAGGAGTCACTTGGAGGGGAAGGTGGGCAGGGGACCATTTCAAAGTCTCTGGGCACTTAGTACAAGCGTAGGACAGCTGCCTTTTGTTGATACAGCACCCTTGAACCTCAGTTCTCAGGGTGAGCTCTGCAAGAGGTCCTATAGGAAGGCCCTTTTGGTTATTCAAGAACTAAAACCCCTTTGGCTGGAGGATCCAGAGATACCCACCAAATGCAGAACTTGGCATTGCTTTGACTAGTGTTAAAGGAGTAGTTGCAGGGAAGAGGGCAGTGCTGGATTTCCCTAATTTGAAATATGAAAGATATTCTCTGGGCTATTACATCCTTTTAGTGAAGGCAATTCACATTCTTTTGGTGGTTTATCCTACTTATAATGATCAAATCGTAGAGTCAGAATTTCTAATGCAAACCACTTTTACAGCTGTAATTGGATCTAAGGCCTATGCAACCACCAAGTGGCCTAAGACTCCCTGGCAATGTTCAATCAGGATATGATATCGCTTATGAAAGTGATCTCTTACTGTTGATACTTCTCCCGAGAGCAGCACAAATTAGAGACATACTTGAGCGATTCGGAGGCCTCGCCAACAGACAGCATGAGAGCGGACCCCTGTTAAAGTGGGGATTCTCAAACACGGCACGATGCGCATTTCATTGTGGTCATTTAATGGAAACCCTATGAAAGTCTTCTGCTGGGTCTGGGGGTAAAAGAGTTCTAACATTTAGGGAACCACATGAAATGTGCTTCTTAAGAAAATTCAAGAACTGATAATGCTAACAACATCTGAAAGAAGACTTTGGGGGACTCTGGGATACTTGGTCACAAAGTGAAAACACATGGACTTCCCCATTGCTCAAAGCCCATACACACACACACACACACACACACACACACACACACACACTCCACACCCGGGGCCTGGCAGATGATCTCTGAAGGAGCAAAGGTCTGAGTCCTATCCAGGGATGGTTTCAGCTCCTAAATGCCAACCTAAGTAGCAGGCATGAATGTCGGTCCACAAATTCGAGCGTGCAAAGAAACATAATTATTATATTGACTGTCTTTAAGTATACGTCTTGTGGCTTCTAGATTCATCATAATTTCTCACTATAGCACACTTCTGACTTGCCTGTGCCCTCCCTCATCTCTGGAGCTTGGTGTCCCCACTTGGATGAGTCTGTGGGTTACTGGGGGCCCAGCCATTGCCATGCAGAAGTCTCTGCTCACAGGGATGGCTCTGGGGGTGTGTGGCCTGGTGAGGTGGAACGACTTCCTTGACACTTGAAGAGTGGCAGTGTACATTTCCAGTTCTGCCAATGTGTCTCTGAGCATGGCCATGCGGAGGGCCTTGAGGAATCTTGATGATTACACAAACGAGCCCTACAGCTTTGATGGAGCCCCTGCAACACAAGGATGAATAAAGGACACTGACTTTTGCTTGACGCCTATAAGGTGACACGTGTGCCCTAGGAGCTCACATGTGGTCCCTCATTTAGCCTCACAAAACCCTGTGCCATGAGGAATCATTTAGTCTTCTTTTAACTCAGGTATTCCCTACTGCTGTGTGTCTACATGTCAACCTCATGGTCCCCTTCACTCACAGAGCTAGGCAGACAAGTGCTGGGAGAGGCATGAGCAAGGGCGCTGGGGAAGAATCTAGAAGGGTTATTGGGTCAGAAAAGGATTCTGGATGGAAATGGCATTATTCTTCCCACTCCCATTCTTACCTGTGGCTAAGAGAAGTTAAGTAGCATGTCCAGGGGCACAGATCTCAGAAGGCTGGAGCAGAAAGTAAAAAGCTCCCCGGAGTGGCCTCTGCTGATCCCTTCCACGTGTATCTCCTAACTCCTAGAAAGAGCCATCCTGTTCTAGCTTTTTCCAATCCATTGATAGGGTCCAGGGCCGGGACCCAGGGAGGAGAAGGAGGTTTCAGGAGGGGAGAAAATAAAGCCTTGTTGAGGCGAGGGAGCCAAAGGAAGGACCAAAGTAGGGATGGAGCCCCAAAGCTTTAGAGACTCCCTCCTCTCTCATTGCAAAACTCAGAAAGAGGCTGAGACTCCTAAGAGCTGATTGTTGGAACTGAAGTTCCACGTGACACTTTGCAGGAATGATGATGGCAAATCCTCCATACACTTTAGAGCTGGACCTGGAAAAAGGGAAGGGCTAGTTTTAAATCGGATCAGCCTACACGTGTGTACTCCGCTTTGTTTTTATATTTTCTGACTTTAGGAATAGTACAGTGCTCATCGGAAAAATGTCAAGCAACTCTTTGGTATAGAGTCGTCCAGATTCTCGTATATATATAATGCCTTGGGCAATAGAGCAGAAAACCTGACCTACATATATTTCAAACCATGTCATCTGAATCACAGAAAGCACGGACCTGCCAGTCTCAACACCCATAGGTGATGTCACGGAGACGATAATCTCCAAATTGCCTCTAATCCTATAATGGCTTCCAAACCACGTATTATGCCACACGTGACAACCCAATTACTAATATCACCATTTTCATGTATGCAAAGGACAGCTAGCTTTTCAGTCCTACGATTAGGTGAACGCACAGCTACAAATTAACTGGCAGTTGCAGTACAATAGGAGGAAACTGCAATTCTTATTACACCCCAAAGAAAACCATAACCAAACAGCTATAGTCACAGCTGAGTGTCATCCAAGCCTGTTTGTCAGTCCGCAAGGCAGACACGTCTCCAGGGCCCCTGTCTGTTCTCTGAAGTAAGAAATCCCTTCGTGGTGCTTCAGTTTGTGAAGAGGCTAACACAGGCCCACGGGCATCAGAATTGCAAGGTGCAACTAGAGAAGACAAGACTTTCCGCAGCAAGTTTTCCCAACTCTGATTATTAGAATAAAAAAAGGGGAGGGGGAGCTACAATTTGGGTCATTTTCAGAGCAAGGACTATGTGGTTATTTTCTGGTGGGCCTTATAGATCATCTAGTCTAGCCAAGTCCCAGAGAGGAGGGAAGGCTCACATGTGTCCAGGCAGAGCTCAGCCCCAACCCATGACTCTGACTTACAGCACCAACCAGGAGGCTGCCAAACAGGTTGAGAGCCAGCAACCAAATTTTGAAAAGAAAGGAAAGGATCCTCAGTAGGGGAATAGCTCCTCCAACCCTCCTCCACCCCCAGTGAGCATCCACCTAGCTTTTCCCAACCTCTCCTTGGTCTACCTGTTAGAATGAATAACATCCCAACCAATGCTCCAACATACTCTTCCTTTACGCTTCATGGTTTTCCAACCACTCTCCTCTTTTCACCTGCATCTTGTGTCAGCTTTTGTGGCTCTTCCATGAAATCTTCCCCTTTGTCATCCCCAAGCAGGTCTATTCATTCCTTCCGTGCCCCTACTCAGCCCTAAATATGGTACCTTCCACACATTACACTCCAAAAATATCTGTAAAAGATGGTCAGCTCCCTAGTACCAGGGGCTGTCTTTTACTTCCTTTTATGTTCCTACAATCTCTGGCACATGGGAGGCACTCAATAAATATTTGTTGAATGAAGGAAAGGTTGACTATGAGAATGAATAGATAGATAGATGATAGACACATAAGCAAAGGAACTGTTCTCACATTCCTGGTCTGATTCGAAGTCTAGTAGAAGCAACTGTCTTTTCACAACCACCTAGTCTAGAACTTTCTTTTTCTGAAAAGAATATCGTGAGCAGGACGTAGGACATAAGACTGTGTATCCACTCTTCAGACTTCCGGCATGTTCTTCTCCCTTAGAAAAATATGGTGGCCCTCTGGCTGCAGTAAGGAGCTCTGTTCTTTGCATAGTGGATGGATAAAAATAGATTTAAACTAGAGATGGATAGCCCCAGATGGATGTGGTTGGTTGGGGTGTGGAAGAACATCTTGAACTATTTTTCAAACATTTCAGTTTCGGCAAAAACCAAAACATGTTTTGCCAATCACTTTCCCTTAATTTTAAAACCCATGGATTTCAAAGGAAATTTAATCTGAATGTTTCTACTTCATTTACCCCATCTCTTCAAACTGTTCTCCTGAAAAAGTGAACTGATGTCCTAGAAGTTTAAAGGACCCTTTTATAGTTTGCTGGTTTCTTTTAAAGAACAAACCACTTCACAATTTAGGAGGGAATCAAAACTCCTAAATCTTGAAATAAAAGAAAAAAACATAGTGCAAATTGGTTGAAGTTTGGATCTAGGAAGTGGGCAACATGTTTCCCATGCTAAAACAAAGAAGAAATGGCTACAGTTAAAAATTAAGGGAAATATAATTGTTTAAAAAGTGGATGAGTTCTACATGATCAATGGACAAAAACAAAACTAGAGATCATTGCAGATATTGATTCATCTGTAATAGAGGTTCACTTGTTCACTTTGGTTTATCTGTGATCGAGTCTGCGTGTGTGTTGTCAGTAACTCTTTAATCATAAGTGCGCGTGATCATGGCAGAAATTTTGTGATGAAGCTTTAAAAGGAAGGAAATGGCAAAATTGTGGGTAAACAGCTCCCTCTAAGCTCCTTGTAAGGTGTCAATTACCCTCCTGCCCATTATTCCATAACCCACTCCTTAGCGACACTTGGGTGGGATTTGTCAACAATTTGCTTCCTGGTGTGCTTACGCAGGGGCAGACATCCCTGCAGACCTTACCTGACATCCTTTTGTTCCACCAGATCCTTCCACTGTGTAAGTTCCAAGCCAGGAATAGCTTGGGCCCTTGGGGACATGTATCTAATTCATCGGAGTCGCTAGGGACATTTAGTGCACAGCAGAAATCCAGTCAACACCCTTGTTCCCAATAGTTAATATACTGTTTGACACCACTGTGGCCAACAGAAGAATTAGTCCATCTCTCGCAGACCACCCACACTACTAATAGCTAATAACTAACACATGGGGAGCCCATAGCTACTGATATCCTTGGGTTCAGTGGTTCATTGTGTTTTTATTTCTTTTTTTCCCCCTCTTTATTAGCATTTACTCATTCAATTAGCAATTGTTGAGTGCCCATTGAATGCTGGGTGCTGTGCTGGGCATTTTGGAAGAGACACAAAAATGAGGGAACCATAGCCACTGCTCTCAGGAAGCACACAGGCTCTAAGAATTAACTGTCATATTGGTGTGTCCCTTCATGCACTGCTGTGGTCAATGCAATTCGTATTAAGGAGGGCACCTTTTATTTATTAAAAAAATTTTTTTTTATTGTGGTAAAAGTCACATAATGTAAAACATACTATTTTAACCATATTTCACTGTGCAGTTCAGTGGCACTAAGGACATTCACATTGTTGTGCAACTCTCACCATCATCCACCTCCCAAATTTTTCACCTTCCTAAACTGAAACTCTGTCCCCATTAAACACTAATTCCCCATTCCCCCTCCCCTCCCCCCAACCCCTCGGCCCCTGGCATCTACCAATGTACTTTCTGACTCCATGAATTTGGCTATTCTAGGTACCTTGTATACGTGGAATCAAACAGTATTTGTCTGTACCTAATGTATATTGGAATGCATTTTTAAGGTTAACTTAATATATGCCCTGCAAACAGCTTGTACCTTCTTTTCTTTCCCCTGTGCTATACAGTAGGCCCTCACCAGCCATCTATTTCATACATAGGAGTGTACATACATCAATCCCAATCTCCCAATCCATTCCACCCCCCTCCCCGCTTGGTGTCCATACGTTTGTTCTCTACATCTGTGTCTCTATTTCGGCTTTGCAAATAGGTTCATCTGCACTTTTTTTTTTTTTTAAATCAGGCACTTGCACATTTGGAGAGAAACCCAGATGGGGAGACGGTTCTGCCTCTTAAAGGAGTGAATTATTCAGCTGGCCTCCCAGAATCAATCAACATTGACACATTCGTGCAAAGAGAAAGCCTCGGCAACAGATACGTGGCATAGACTTACTTGGGGGTAAAATGAAAAACTGGAGACAACACTTGAATACGTTCTGAAATACCATGGGAGGACTGGCAATATGAAACAGGCCAATAAGGAAATACATGAATCATAGACTCCTAAAAGGGCTGACTGAGGATACCTCCAAATGAGAACTGATCATAGAACTTCACCCATCAATCAGTGCATCTGTCTTTAGACCAGAAGTCTTTGACTTCTAAGGACTTGCCAATCCCAGTCCCGCCACATTAACTTGCCTCCCAAACAAAGATTCCAAGAACCACACGTTTTTAATTATACAAAGTAAAGGTTGATGAATGATTCATACAACTAATCTAAACTTGGGCCAGGTTAAAATAATACTGTGTAATAACTTATATTTATTTAGCTCATAAGAGCACTTTTCTCCAGAGCTCAAAGTGGTTTTCAGATACTATCTCGTCTCTTCTCATAACATCCTTGTGAAATAGACATGGTAAGGGTGTCCTCACCTTCCTCCCATGGACAAGGCAACATAGGGTCAGAAAATTTTAGACCCAAGTCCAAGATCACACAGGATGGCAGACTAAAATCCACGAGTATATCTGTACTTAGAAGAGATGTCATCTCACAAATCTGAAAATGAAGGGACAGTGGCATTGACAAAACGGGCTTCCTTCATGATGACAAATGACCACATTAATGGTGGAAGTTGGGATAGTGACAGCTCTAGGCTATAATATTCTCTTCTTCTTGGTGGCTTTTGGGGGCATCGGAGGTACTTAGGGGTTTGAGGAACTTGAGACATAAATTCTGAGTCAGACTCATGGTCCATCATCTCCAAGATTCATCCTCTAGACTAGGTTGTGAATCAGCATGGCCGTTGCAGGGACATAAGTGTCCTACCAAGCTCCCTCCTTAACAAATGACTGTGCCACTTGTCTGTACCTCTGCTCAGGGGCCCTCTCTCAGGTCCTGGAAGAGAGGGGTCTTGCCCACTTCAGGCAGGCTGGAAATGCCTGCCTATTAACTTGGATGGAGTTGGGTGTGAATGTCTGAGCTTCTCATCCTTTGAGTGGAATATCTGAGGAGGGACCCTAACATTTCCCAGAGTCTCCCCGTGGGATTAAGCTTCGGGCACCCACATCCCTGTCTCATTTCTCAACAGACAACTTGCCCAGGATACTCGTATCAGGATCTGCTTCTGGGGGAACTCAAGCCATGACAGCTATCCTCCCGATCATCATGCTGGACGTCCTGGTGGCTCATCATGGAGCCATATCCATGGACCATGTCTCCGTAACAGCCTATATCCATCCCTCTCCGAGGGTGGCAGCTCCCCAAGCTCCCTACACACCTTGGGAAGAAAAACGCGCTGAGTCTGGAGCAGGACTTGAGCAAAGAGGAATAAAAGTAGGCATGTGCTCCGAAAACCTGAAAATCATCTCAGGCTCTTTTTTTAATGTCTGGTCAGGACGATATCAGGAAGTTAGAAATGAGTAGACTTTTGAAACCCATACTCTCATTCTTTAATGTACTTTAGATGAGTTTTTTACTCTACCTATTGTATAGCCAATGGCACATGTAAGAAGTGCAATACTGTTTGCATTCACTTTCTTGGTTATGTCAACCATATGTGATACATTTACATCTTAGTCAGTAAGTGTGGTGAGTACACTTGCCCCCTAGTGGCTTAGTAGGTATTTGCAGAACGTAAATTCACTTCATTCATTCATTCGTTCATTCACTTAGTGCATCAGTCACTCTATCAGTCAGTCAAGTAATGAGACAGCCCCTATTCTGTTCTGGACATAGTGCTAGGAGCTGGTGAAATAAGCAGCCTCAGCCTCACAGAGCTTATAGTTTCGTGAGGGAACTAGATATGAAAGCAAATTAATGCTAATAAGCAAGTAATTGAAAATTGTGAGCATACTTATGAGGGAAAGCAATGTGATGTGGAAAA
Organism: Tursiops truncatus; assembly: GCF_011762595.2. Lineage (NCBI taxonomy): Eukaryota > Metazoa > Chordata > Mammalia > Artiodactyla > Delphinidae > Tursiops > Tursiops truncatus. The sequence goes on from NC_047049.1 coordinate 12,819,715, forward strand.
AAGCAGGACATGTTTAATCTGCAGTGAGACAACCATCAGAGAAAGCCTCTCTAAGGGATATTTCAGCTGAAATCTCAAGGGTGAACAGTCAGGCAAAATGTGGGGAAGGGCAATCTTAGCAGAGAGAACAGCATATGCAGAAGTCCTGGGAAGGGAAAGAGCTGGAAACACATTTTCAGAGGAAGTATAGCCTTGTGATTCAGGGCGTACAGTACAGATCCTGGCGGGCTGGGGTCCCAAAAGTCCTACCTCTGTTGTTAGCTCTGTGACCCTGGACAAGAAACTTAACTTCTCTGGGCCTCATTTGTGAAATGGGGATTGCAATAATAGTAAGAATCTGGAAGTGCCCAGCACTTCACAAGGATGCAAAAATGTTTTGGCTACTCATCAGAGCACGTGGGCTGATTTGGCTGGCATAGAACTGGCCAAGTCTTAGGAGCTCAATTCCAACACACACACACACACACACACACACACACACACACACACACACACACACACACACTTGTCTCAATGCTTCATTCAAGATTCAAGGTTCTTTAGAACCTCCCTCCTCAGAGTGTGGCCCGAGGACCAATAGCCTCAGCATCACCTGGGAGCTTGTTAGAAACACTGAACCTCAGGTCGCACCCTAGACCTCCTGAATCAGAATCCATATAGGAGACCCTGGGTGAACCTTCCACACATTCAAGTTTGAGAAGTGCTGCTGTAGAGGCCTTGAATGCCATGGTGGCTCAAGGTCAAAATACCAACAGAACATGGCATTACGGAAAGTGCTACCAGGATACATCTCTTTCCTATTTTGACCTTGACACTGTCCCTTTGAGCAAACACTTGGAGTCTAAGTTCCAAAGGAGAAAAGATTCTCCTCCCTTTTATACAGGGATTGGAAGGCTGGGGACATGCATTCGGTTGGAAGATTTGAGCCCCGAATTGTAGAGTGGGTTAGGGGAAGATGGTGATGTAGGGAGAGAAGGAAAGGGAGAAGGAATAGAGCTTTTCTTTTCTACAACCCCCAATTTTTACCCCATCTCTCTCTAAAAATGTTTTTATAAAAAAGTGACTGATGGGTCTCCTATCTCTCATCTTTGGTCATCTTTTGGTCACCACCAAAATGAGAGTTTTTCCTACTCTCACCCATCCAAAACTTGTGATTGACATCCCTGTGTTGAAACGTAATCATATGTTTGATTATGTCACTAAGAAAAATACAAATATTGAGAAAGGATGGTAAGCATGTGGAAAAGCAATACTGCCATATGGAACAGACTGAAAAGTATAACTTTATTTTTTTAAAAAACACCAGATTTTTAAATCTGTATTTCATAAATAATCCACGACTTTGGGATGCTTCTGATACTATTTACAACACAGAGAACAAAACACAAAGGCTTATAAGCTGCTCGTATTATCTGAACATCAAGCAAGAGTTTTTAGCACGATTTCCTTCTCAAATGTACAATTTAGATTTTGTCACATTTGTAATTACTTTGAACATTTCACACACACAACAAAAGATTCTGATGTGACATCTCCTTTGATAGCCTATTATGTTCAACGTGAATTCTAAATCCAATCTTGTTACCAAATAATATCGCACATTAGAGGTTTTCATAGTTTATTTGCAAAATAAATAAATAAGCCCACAGTAATCTCAAATGAAAACAAATCAAGGATGCATTCCTAATAAATTTGCATTATGTTTGATCATTTTAGTGATAAGATTTACGTACCCTAACTAGAGAGAATTGGCTGAAAAATAATTTATCAGTTGGACAGGCCAGTCTCTTCTTCAGTTTTTTAAGCTCATGTTTTTTTTGTTGTTGTTGGTACGTGGGCCTCTCACTGTTGTGGCCTCTCCCGTTGCGGAGCACAGGCTCCGGACGCGCAGGCTCAGCGGCCATGGCTCATGGCCCCAGCCGCTCCGCGGCACGTGGGATCTTCCCGGACCGGGGCACGAGCCCGTGTTCCCTGCATCGGCAGGTGGACTCTCAACCACTGCGCCACCAGGGAAGCCCAAGGCTGAAGTCTTTTGAGGGCAGTGCAAAGGATGTGTGTGTGGGGTGGGGTCCTGAAGGTTAAGAATTCACTCCTTCATTTAAACATACATCACCATTCAGTTTAGGGGATTGAAGGAAAAAGTGGGAACTCTACTAAAACCTAAAGTATAATCTATACAATATTTTAAGAAACTTAAAGACATGATACACAGATATTAAGCAATTTGCTCTGAAGTCACACCGTCCCATTCACAGGACTACCTTTCTCAATGCTCATTTCTAAAGAATAGTAGCAGTTTTGTGAGTATGCCTGTAGCTCTTCAAGGAACAGAAGCACATTCGTCTTTGTTCTTTCACGTCTGGCTCTACGTGAGTGCTCAGTGGATGTTTGTTGAATGAATGAATAACTGAAAGGATGGATGCGTGCATGGATAGAAGGAAAGAAGAAGGGATGGCTAGATACTATCTCTCCAATTATATTTGAATCATGAAAGAGAAGAGGGAAGGGGAAATAAAGTAGGGTATTTTTTTGGATTTTTTTTTTTTTTTGGTGAGGAAAAGTATAGCATTTATGGCAAGGCGCCCAACCTGGGGCCAAGCAAGGAAAACAGGCAGCTCACGCTCAGAAGACCAGAACTCCTAGATGGCTTTCACGGAAGGGTTTTTAAAGGCAGCATTAGGGACTTCCCTGGCAGTCCAGTGGAAGGATTTACCATCCAGTGCAGGGGGTGTGTGTTCGATCCCTGGTTGGGGAGCTAAGATCCCACACGCCTCGTGGCCAAAAAAAACCCCAAAACAATACAAAACATAAAACAGAAGCAATATTGTAACAAATTCAATAAAGACTTTAATAATGGTCCACATCAAAAAAAATCTTTAAAAAATAAATAAAGGCAACATTAGAGGTGAGGTTGCAGGGTGTGCAATCAGCCTGTGAATATCCTTCTGATTGGTTGATGGTGAAGTAACAGGGTGATGTTTCCAGAACCTTCTGGTTCCAACTGGTCTGGAGACTACATGTTGGTGGTCAGCATGCAGTTAACTTCTTCCACCTATAGACTGTATTTTTTAAAATTTCATGTAACAGAAACTCAATTCAAACTAGCCAGGATGGGGTGGGAATTATGGGTCACGTAACTTCAGGTAGGGCTGGATCAAGATGCTAGAATGACATCCTTGGGACTTTGTGGGGGTTTTTGCTATTTTCCTTTCTTGCCTCTGTTTCCCTCCATTGTGGCTTCACTCTCAGGCAACTTTGAGTTTATGCAGTCTTTGCAGCCCTTGCTTTCAAAAGGAGAAAGACCATCTTGCTCTTGGTTCCAATCTCCTTCCCTGACACCACTCCTCACTTCCATGCTGGGCGCACACACAGATACACCACGATCCCTTAGACGTGTGTCATGATGTTTGGAGAAGAGTATGAAAGCCTGAACTCATGGGAAATAACCTGAAGAGATAATTTTAAAATCTCTTTAGCGGGCCTTCCCTGGTGGCGCAGTGGTTGAGAGTCCAACTGCCGATGCAGGGGACACGGGTTCGTGCCCCGGTCCGGGAAGATCCCGCATGCCGCGGAGCGGCTGGGCCCGTGAGCCATGGCCGCTGAGCCTGCGCACCCGGAGCCTGTGCTCTGCAACAGGAGAGGCCACAACAGTGAGAGGCCCGCGTACTGCCAAAAAAAAAAAATTCTGTTTAGCAATCAGAATATAGGATTCTCCTGTGTAATAAAAGAGAAATTTTTATCTCAAGAACCCTTAACTATAATCTCACATTGTTATCCCCATTTTAGAGAAATAACATTTTAATGGCAGTTGAAGCAGAGAAAGCCTAAGTAACTTACTTACCTAAGGTCACACAACTGATATCTGGGAGAGCTGAGATGCAAACCTGGGGAGGTCTGTCAGCAAAGCCAAAGTTCATAGCATTTCTGCCCAGCTGCTAAGCTTATTAGGAAACAATAATCTCCCTCCGTAGAAATGGGAGTAATAACAGCACCTACTTCTAGGGCTGTTGGGAGGATTTTATGTATTAATACATAGAAAGTGCTAACAACAGTGCCTAGCACACAGTAAACACTCAGTAAATGCTCTTGAGTCTTCCTGAGCCGGAGGTCGGGGAGGGCTGGAGGAGAGGGAGGGAAACCAAGACTTAGTCAACTGTTCTAGGTAGTATGGCTCTGGCTTACTGATAGTAGACTACGTTGAATTGACGAATGTCTAACTTTCCTCTACACAGCTTAATTCTGCACGTGTTTAGGGCAGTTTTGGCATTTATGATTTTTCACCCGGAGACCAAGCCTCTGCGAGCAGGCTCCCATAATTGGGGATTGCCTTTTCCAGCCAATCACAGCGGCGATCTACCCTGCAGCTGAGTGTAATTTTAATTCTGTTATGGAAATTGTCTGTTTCATGCAATAGAATTCCAAATGTTTTACTTTTTAGTTTAATAACTACAGAAAATAAACCTGTAGGCTTCTTAAGGAGAACTTCAGATGCCAAAAGAATGCAGAGCATTTGAACTTGGGGCAAGTGATAGCATCTTAAACTGAGATTCCTCCTGTACGTACTGTACTCTCTTTCCCGGCCTCAAGGAACGTGCCTGAGGGATTTACACCTGTCCTTTCTGTCTGGTGAGAAACCTGCTCGATAGCAGGCAGTTAAATACCCAAGCAATACACAGCCACCACTAAAGCAAAACTTCACCAAACTCCTGATTTCTCCTTCCACGAGAGAATGTATTTCTAATGTCACAAGTATCCTACTATAAATGATACATTCATTCCTGAGATGGAGACATAGGGGTCCCTAGCAATGCAAGGATTACTAAAAACTTTGGGGCATATTTCTAAAGAGGGACACAGCTGTTAACTGACATTGACATGTATTAGCAAAAAGGCCAAAGCAGGTGTCTTGCTTTGCCGATTCAGCACAAAGAAGGGGCTCTAAGCATTATGATAACAGGGCCATTCATGTTGCTATAGGCTATAGTTGTGTGCTCCCACTTCCATAATAAACCTATTTTCAGGGGCTTATAATTCAACCGTAAAAATATGCTCCGTGCTGAAACTCAGCAGAACAAAGTCTCAGGCTCTGAGCAAGTATCCCTCCCTGACTTAAAATGTTTTTACATATGTGTTTTGGTTGGGGTTTAAATTTACAAAGTGCCAAAAATATTAGGGATTTAAACAGCTATTTTTCTTTAGTTGGGATCTAGAGACAACTAATCCATTCCTATTGTAAAGGAAGCTCCGGGTTTTTTTTTTTTTTTTTTTTTTATCAGTTTTGCCTGAAAGGTTGTCAAGTTGGAAAGAAGTTAAACACCAATCTGAAATGAATTAGAGAGCATTAGACAATAATTAAACTGAAATTAGGGCATCATTTATTCATCAAGTCACCACTAAGAAAAGAATCCAATCCTCGTAGATACCTTTAAAATATTTAGATATCTTAAACACCTTTGCAAGGCCGGAGAGGATGATGGGCTTGTTTCTGCTCAGAGGGGTTTGCTGATGACAGTGACTGAATTTTAAACGCCGCTGAGCCCTGGGGAGGGGAGTGAAGCTTCAGTCTAAAAGCTGCCTTCCACTTGTGCTGATAATTGGAAGTGATGGCCAATTGCAGGAAAACTCTCCCATCTCCGTAGGATGGCCTTGGTCCCAGAGTCCCCAGAGTCATGTGGGGCAAAATCAGCAGGTTGGTGACATATCCCTTTATCTTCCTCCTAAGAAGTTACTGCCACAGGTAACTGGGGCTCGTCTCACTGCAGTGCTCTGAGAAACCTTGTCGAATGTGTCTCAGAATAGTCTCTCCAAAGAAGGGAAGACTGGGCCATTCATCCATTCAGAGAATTAACTTCCCTACCTTTCTAGACTGCTAGGGCTTCTAGTGTTGAACGTCTCAAATCCTGAAACCTCTCAGTTGCAAAAAAACTGGGAAGCTTGGCCACCCTAGTGATGGAGGAACCAACAGCATCTGCTAAAGGGGGAGTAGAGACCCAGGGCCATGCTCCAGGACCATAGACACTTCTGAAACTGTTCTCTAATAAGGATGTGTTCATTTAGCTGCCGGGCTTTTTGTGAGCTGGGGCCAGCACTGAATTGCTAGGACATAAGGTAATTCCACTGAGGTAGGTGAGGGAGTTTTCTCCTTCTTTGCTCTCCCCACTGTGGCACTCAACCTCTAATCTAAATGAATGCCTAACAGATACTAAGGACTATCGATTTGGAAACAAAGCAAACTTCACCTTGCCCACATGTTTCCATTGGTCCTGCCCCCATCTCTCCACGGGACTCAACCACTTCTCTCCTGATACCCCGCACCCCCCATCCAAAGGCCTCCAGCTGCCACGAGGGCTCACACTGATCCCTGCCCTGTCCCCTAGTCTGCACACTCATCTTCCAACTCAGTCACCTCGTCTTTGCAGCCTTCCCGACTTGACCCCTCTGGAAGAACTGACTGCCACTGTCCCGTCTAGATTTCCATCCGATCAATGTATATGAGGACAAATGCAGATCAGTGAAGGATAAGGACAAGGGCACAGGTATAATTCTGGAGCCCAAGAGGCCTCCCTGCAACCTGCATTCTAGAAATCGTGGGGCATTCTCGAAACTGTGGGCTCTCCCTCCCCAGAGCCTCAGAGAGCTGGAGGAGGACCTGCAGGGCTTTCCAAAACCCTTCTTTTTTCAAATGGAGAAACTGAGGCTCAGGAGAAAAGTGACTTGCCTTCAGCTTGCAGCCAGGGAAGGTGGCAGGACCACTCCTTATCTGACCACAGTGCCCTATTTCTTTCCCCCAAATGATGCTGAATCCCAGAGGAACTCTGGATTCAAGAGGACTTAAGTCATCTGAGACCCGTGACTCCAAGTGTGGTTCCCGGACCAGCAGGTTGGACCTCACCTGGAGACTGTCAGGAAAGCCAGACTCTCAGGTCCACCCCAGCCCCCCTGGGTCAGAATCTGCATTTCAACCACATGCACAGGTGGCTCATGTGCAAGGGAATTTTGAGAAACACTTGTCTGCTGGGGCTCTCGAGCACTGATCTAGCCCCTGGGTGATTCCAACCACCTAGGGAGCCTTAAAGAATAAAGATGCCTAAGTTTCATCCCGGGAGCACGCAGCCAGTAAATAGGAATGGCTTTAACCATTTAATGGCTCTCCAGGCGATTCTGCGTACAGCAAAGTTAGAGAACTACTGGTTTGGTCCATCATGTCCACCAAGGGCCCTTCAAGCTTCTGCTTGAATCATGCCAATGGCAACCTCATCACCCTGAGGACAGCCTCGTCTGTGTTTGGACACTTAGACAATCTCCCTGAAAAAGCAGAATGGTCTTCCTTGGAGGTAATGTAACAGTCCAGGGTCCCCTGACTGACTTCTCCATCACTTGCACGGGTCCATGTCACAAGAGATCCAGTTGTTCACGAAGGGATGCATACATAGTACACAGGTGTGTGCATGTAGTTTATTTCATACTCATACAATGTGTCCTCAAGGTGTCATATTTATGAGATTCACATCTTCTCTCTGCTTGGGGTTACTATTGTTTTCTGGAAAACAGTACTTTTTAAATCGTATGTATCTGGAATGACCCTGTCTGGGATAACGGTGGGGGAGGCATTTTTATCTATGGTTTTAAATTTAGGGCTGTTGATGATTTCTTTGCTTTGAAAGATACTATTTAAAATAGATGGATTTCATGAGAGATTCTTTAAATATTTTTGTGTAGAACCTTAAATCTTCTCATTATGTCACTTTGCTTCCCTGATGTCATTAATCGTTAATATGATTATAGCTTTATGACTTGAAACTAACTCAAAGAGAAGCTTATATGACAAAAATATAGTCAGTGAGTTTTCATTTGGAAGTGAAGGGGGGTCAAAACAGCTCGCTTGCCCTCTCTCTTTCTCTGGTTCTTCCTTTGTTTTTTTCTTTGTGTAGTGGTTTGCTGGCTGTCTTTCTGTCCTATCTGTCACTTCGATCCTGAATCGCGTGCCCTGCCAGTTGTGTGAACTTAGAAAGAAAAGACCGTCCCTGTTGCTTAGCTGAGAAAGTCCCCTCAGATGATTAACAGATGAGCGCCAGAAAGTGTAGCATTTCAAAGCTGCCATGACATTGTGGAATATTTTACATTTCGGTGGAGTCATCTGTTGAACAGCCATTGTTCGCCTGGTGTGCGCCCCTTCAGGACATGTGCTTTTGGTTTGGTCTTTATTGGTTTTGTTCTTTATTTCCACTCTTTCTTTTACACAGGCACATAGGAAATCATGACTGAAATCATCTTCATAAAGCGGTGTGTGGTGTGAATTGAAATAACTCTTCTCTTTCTTCTGAGGAAGAGACGCGTCTAAAAACAGTTTGGGGCGATTGATCGGCTCGCTGCTGGTGTTGCTTTTGATAAACGTGAAGGGGACAGTTAGGAAGAGCGTCCTGATTAAAGACCATCTTCCATGATGCTCCAGGAGGCTCCAAAAGGTTCCAGGAAGTTTAAACCGTGGTAATATCCGCACAGCTGCCGTAAGGACCAAGTTGATAGATTTTTATTCAGTCGTACATCCAAGGGAAACCTGCTGCATTTTCTCCCCACATTCAGAAATGTTTTAGGCCATGTGGAAACCGGAGTCTTTAAACATATTCATTTGTGCCGAGGTAGGCATTTGTTTCGATGGCTTCCGCAGAAAAGTCCAGGCTCCTAATGTATGTGGACATGACCTCACAAACACAGCAAGCAGAGGAGAACAGTGGGATTTCTCCTGGGAACAAAGATATTACAGAGAACGTGGCAAGAGAGATCCCTGATTATAGTAGGAGGAATTAAATAAAAGGAAGGTCCTAAATATCAGTGTGTGTGTGTGTGTGTGTGTGTGAGAGAGAGAGAGAGAGAGAGAGAGAGAGAGAGAGAGAGAAAGAGAGAGAGAGAGAGAGAGAGAGAGAGAGCGAGCAGTGGGGGGGGGGAGGTTATACACCAATTAAGTATTGGCTCTTTTTTAAATGTCATGGGTACTGATGACAATCCCTCAACTAAATCAACATCCCATATTGACCAACTCATTTGCCAGAAACAAGAAATTCCTGTGCTGACCCTCAACCTCCATTCCACACACACCCTTACACACACCCTTACACACACCCTTACACACACACCCTTACACACACCATATATAAATTGTACTTTGCTGTTCACCAGGTTGTCTATAAACTGCCCTTTTCCCATTTTTCATGACCGCGTCTACCTGGTGTGCTGGGTTATGTGTGTGTGCTGCAGATTCTAAAGGCAGAGAGGCTGGAGGGCAGGGTGGCCACAGGGAGAGGGAAGATGGCGGGGGGAGGCATTTTACATGAAGATATGAAGGTTTTCAGAAAATAAAGTGCAGTGCTTAATTCCCTCCATTTGTGTTGCTGGGTATTTAAATGGCTTCTTCCCCATCTTAGTACCACCCCACAAATAGGCAAAGAGTCTATGGAGTTATAACACAGAGAGAAAACTGCACCAGTCCTAAGTATACAATGATGGTGTTTTACACCGGTGTACACTCATGTGGCCATCACTCAGATTGACTTAGAACAGTTTCAGTCCAAAAGTGGTTCCTTTGGGCCTCTTCCTAGTCAATATTCCCACCCAAAACACCATTGCAACATCTATCACAACTATCTACCACTATAAATTGGTTTTGAAATGACAAGACGTTCAATATCCTAGAGAGAGGCAACCAAAATAAATAAATTAATTAATAATAATAAGAGTAATATAAACCATTTATTGATCATTTACTATGTGTAGGCACTGTGTCAAGCACTTCATTTTACCATCATAGTTTGTCTTCATATCAACACTATGAGGAAAGTGTTATCCCCATTTAATAGATGAGGAAATTTCAGCTCAGAGAAATTATGGAATTTACCCAAGGTCACACAACTAGTAGGAGATAGAACCAAGATTTGAACATGGGTTTATTTCTCCAACGCTTTAGCTCAAAGCTACTGTGTTGTATCATCAAGAAGGATCAGACTGGCTGGAGTTCAGATGGATATCAAATAATATTCTATTAAGTCACAGGCCTGAAATAGTAAATGTTATTTTCAGATTTGAGGTTAGATATTAGGTTGAACCATATGAAATTATTAATATATGACAGTTTTTGATCTGCAAAATGGTAATTTCATATGATTTAACCTCATTCGTTAACGAAAAACATATTTCATTAAAATATATCACTAGCCTCAATGAACTAAAATGCTCGATTAACTTGAATTATTGCTATTCATTCATTTATTTATTCATTTAATAAATATATTTGACTTCTGTATATCAGGCATTGTGAGAGGTACAGGGAACACAAAAGTAAATGAAACTTTATAATCTTGTATATTCACTTTTAACAAACAGGTCAAGTACAGATGAATGGATAAAGAAGATGTGGTACATATATACAATGGAATACTACTCAGACATAAAGAGAATGAAATAATGCCATTTGCAGCAATATGGATACAACTAGAGATGATCATACTAAGTGAAGTAAGTCAGAGGGAGAAAGACAAATAACCATACGATATCACTTATATGTGGAATCTAAAATAGGGCACAAATGAACTTATCTACAAAACAGAAACGGACTCACAAACATAGAGAACAGACGTTGTTGCCAAGGGGGTGGGGGAGGGAGAGGGATGGACTGGGAGTTTGGGGTTGGTAAATGCAAACTATTACATTTAGAATGGATAAACAACAAGGTCCTACCGTATAGCACAGGGAACTATATCCAATCTCCTGGGATAAACCATGATAGAAAAGAATATAAAAAAAAAGAATGTATGTATGTGTATAACAGTTACTTTGCTGTAGAGCAGAGATGGGCACAACATTGTAAATCAACTAAACTTCAATAAAAAAAAATAGACGGGTCAGGTGGAAAAGAACACCTTTGTGAATCAGAAATTTGTTCCTAAAAACAAAATCCCCTTTTCCCCTTTTCAAAATCCCCCTTCTTCAAAATCCCCAAGACTGTCTTAATTTTTGTAATGGTCAACAATCTCAACTGTCAGAGACCGAAGCTGTGATGTTTGCTGCTCTGTACTTTTAAGGTTAGAAAAGTGATTAATACATTTTCTAAACATTTGTCACAGAAGTTCTTCAACAAAAGTACCCCACAAGGTGAACCTTCTGTTTATTTAGGGTTTTGTTAATAGTATAAACAGTAACTCAGTGTTTTTTCAGAAAGTGCCAGAGTCCTTATCCCCAAGCAATTGGATGCTACTTTGCATATGATTTACATGTTGTTAATTTAATACTCAGATTAACTGAAACTAGTTTTCCCTACCTCACCACCTACCTTGTACTCTTTGCTCTTTCTGTTTCTAGTATTCTCACTCAGATTGAGGAAAAAAGTATGAATCAGGATACTTTCGGGGGCATCCACCTAATGTTACAGTAGTTTTGCCAGCTGATGGAATTATTTTATAATAGATTTTATTTTTATGGCAGTTTTAGGTTCACAGCAAAGTCAAGAGGAAAATACCTATATACCCTCCTCTCCACACATGCACACCTTCCATGATGGAGTTTTTTTTTATTTGTAAAGATGTTTGGATCAGGGAAAAATTATGAAAGGAAGCATTCAAAATTCAGTTGTTTGAATCAAGATCATAATAGATCCAGACCACAGGAAAAAATTAAAACCACTCTGATTTATTTTATGAAGCAAAACAAAACAAAACCCAAATCTTATAAAATAGAACCAAAAAAGAAAACTATAGACCCAGTTCCTTTGTGGTTATAGATGCATATTGAATCCGGTGATACATTTTAAAATGAATGCATTATGACTAAGTAGGATTCATTCCAGGAATGGAAAGAAGATCTAACATTAGGAAATCTGACAACATAACTCATTGCATCAACAAATTAAAGGAAGAGATATAATTATATTAGCATTTGCCAATTTAATAGCCATTCTGAACAACAAAAAAATTAGTAAAATAGAAATAAAAGGAAATTATTTAAATATGGAAAATACCACTTTCCCTAGACTTACATCAAGACTTACCCCATTATAGCAAATGGCAAAATACTGAAATCATTCACATCAAATATACAAATCAGGATGTTTGTTATCCTCATTATTGCCTGAAATGGTTTAAGTTTGGCAATTGTGATAAGACAAGAAAATGAAATAGTTGCTATAATCAATGAAAATTAAGAGATAAAGCTATCTTTATGTAATCTGATATGAATGTTAAAACTATCTTTATGCATATCTGATATGAATGTAATAGAAAGCACAAGATGGGCTTCCCTGGTGGCACAGTGGTTGAGAGTCTGCCTGCTGATGCAGGGGACACGGGTTCGTGCTCCGGTCCGGGAGGATCCCACATGCCGTGGAGCGGCTGGATCCGTGAGCCATGGCTGCTGAGCCTGTGCATCTGGAGCCTGTGCTCCACGGTGGGAGAGGCCTGCGTACCGCAAAGAAAGAAAAAAAAAGAAAGCACAAGAGATTCTACTAAAAATCTTTTCAAATTAGTAAAAGAATTTGCTAATGTGACTGGATGCAGGATAGATTTGCAAATATCAGTAACTTTAAAACTAGTGGGCAAAAGTTCTAGGAAAATTAGAATTTGCATAGTCTCAAAGTATTTTGCCCAAGATATTTATTAATTACGCAGGGAAAGATGTAACTTTATAGTAGAGAAGCATTTTCAGAACTCTAATGGAAAACTGATGAATTCATAAAAGTGCTAACAAAAGATCAAGATGAAAAAAAAACATTAATTACATGGGACTGAGTGAACCGATGAGGATGATTATAATTTTTGTGACTTTCTGTTTGAATTAAAAGAAAAAATCCCATAAGGACTTAGAGGCAAAAAATATACAAATCAATTTTCACTGCAAAGTAAAGGAGTCGTTACAGTGGAGGATTCCTGGACTGAATGTCAATATTATGACACAGTATGAGTGTGTTTCATGTTTGGTAATTGCAATCATTGTTGCTTTTGTTGTGGTCATCCATTTGCCATGCTTGGTGTCAGTTTATTTATCTCTTGTAAAAATAAAATACAGTGTGCATGTGTGAAAAAAAAAAAAAAAGAAATCTCTTTAACCTAGTGATCAGGGTAAGCAGCACCAGTGGTGAGACATCGTGAATCTCTTTTGTATTAGGTACTGAGAAGGATACACAACATCATTTTTCTTGTATTCCTGCCCAAAATGTATAACCTCAGGCCAACCATGGTAAAACATCTGACAAACCCAAGTTGAGGAACATTTGGCGAAATAATTGATTAATAGTTTTCAAAAGCATCCAGGTCATGAAAGACAAAGAAAGAATGAAGAGCTCTTACAGACTGCAGGAGATTAAGAAGAAACAACAGCTAAATGCAACGTGGGGTCCTGGATAGAATTGGAACAGAAAAAGGACATTAGTGAAAAAAAATTGGTAAAATTCAACTCAGGTCTTCAGTGTAGTGAATAGTATTAAATTAATGTTAAATTCCCGGTTCTAATCAACATTCTACTGTTTTGTAAGATGTTGGCATTAGGGAAGCTGGGTGAGGGATATACAGAAACAATTTTTGCAACTTTTCTCAAAGTCTAAAATTAGTTCAAAATAAAAAGTTTAGGGAAAAAAAAAAACCAATAGCTTTCTTCTCTACTGACTTTCTTACTTTGATTTTCCTCAAAGCATATCTAGAGACAAGAATTTGAGGGCAAGGAATTTGAGAAGTGTCTTAGTCTGTGTGGCTGCCATAACAAAACACCAAAGACTGGGTGGCTTAAACAACAGAAGTTTATTTCTCACCTTTCTGGAAGCTGGGAAGTCCAAGATCAAGGTGCCTGCTGATTCCATCCTGGTGAGAACTCGCTTCCAGGCTTGTAGATGGCCAACTTCTGGCCATGTCCTCACAGGGTAGAGAGAGAGCCAACTCTTTGGTGTCGCTTCTTAAAAGGACATTAAAACTATGAGATCAGGGCCCTACCCTCATAACCTCGTTAACCTTAATTACCCCCACAAAGGCCCTATCTCCAAATATAGGCATATCTCAAGAGATATTGTGTGGTCAGTTCCAAACCACCACAATAAAGCGAGTCAAATTATTTAGTTTCCCAGTGCATATAAAAGTTATGTTTACACTCTACTGTAGTCTGTAAGGTGTGCAATAGCATTATGTCTAAAAAAATATAGGTACCTTAATTAAAAAATACTTTCTTGTTAAAAAATGCTAACCATCATCTGAGCCTTCAGTGAATGATAATTAGTTTTGTAATAGTAACATCAAAGATCACTGATCACAGATCACCAGAACAAATATAATCATAATGGAAAAGTCTGAAATGTTACAAGAATTACCAAAATGTGACACAGAGACACGAAGTGAGCAAATGCTGTTGGAAAAATGGTGCTGACAGACATGCTCAAGGCAGGGTTGCTACAAACTTTCAATTCGTAAAAAATGCAATATCTTCAAATTGCAATAAAGTGAAGCACAGTAAAATGAGGTATTTCTGTACAATCTTGTTGGGGGTTAGGGCTTCAAAATAAGAATTTGGTGGGGAGGGGGGAACACAGAGGCTCTGCGAGCTCTTGAATAGTGATTCTGGCATAGATGGTGCAGGCGGGAAAGACAAACCCATGCCCAGAAGATGTTTCAATCCCAATAGTGACACGCTGTCACCTACTCTAGGGTGAAAGGGGTCCAATGTAATCAGCTTACCACCAAAAGTCATGCTCTCCTTCTTCAAGGACTGGTCCCATTGAGGGCTCAGCATTGGTCTCTGCAGCTGACAGTTCACATAGTTAGCAGCATCGGCAGTAGATGAATCAGCCATGGTGAAAGGGAGCTGCCGTGACTCCTCCATTCGTGGACCCATTGTGCAAGCATGAGGGTGGCCAGGGCAGGGCCTGACTGATGCCTACTATCTACTTGTTGCTTAGGGCCCCCTCTGCAAAGGGATACGGATGGTGGGCACTGATGTGGGTCACTCTGTACCTACTCCCTTGGGTCCACCCACCTACTTCTTCCTATACCTCTTTGCCTCTGATCTTTTAACCTTTTCAGATACCTATCCAGCCAGCCAGGCCTTTCACCACTTCCCAGGAGTGTGTGTTTATCTTCATGTCAGGTCATGTCTTCCTCCACACAAGGTTTACTCCTAGAAGCTACACCCACGGTGAGGCTTTCCCCTCCCAGTGGTTTCAGTGTCACCCCTGAATGCGTGTAGTGTGGCAGCATTTATCTCTAGCTTGCCACAAAACAGTGAATTGACCCATCTGTGAGCCCCAGACTGGGTTTTTCTCCTCCATCAGCTGGACATAGGGAACTTCCCATGTGGCCATAGGGGTGAGCTAGGGGAGAGGGGAGGCAGCTGCGGAATTTATATTTCATTTCCCATCAGTCTCCTAGAGAATGTTACTTCACTGGCACTTCGAGAAGCGTGTCAACCTGGGAGCACTTAAGCCGGGAGGCTGTGGGGAAGTGGGCCAGCACCACGATATCTGCTACACTAGCAAAAAAACAGTTACAAAATGGAAGTCAAAAAAATCCTATTCACCATATTAACCAGGAATAAATTTGATAATAAAGGCATAGAGCTTGTATAAAGAAAGCTATAAAATCTTATTGAAGATCTTAAAATAAGACCCAGAGAAATGGAGAAACGTATCATGTTCCTAGTAAAGAGAGCTTAATACCATAAAAATATCAGTCCTCAAATTAACTTAGAAATAAAACGCAATTCAGTTCAGCATCCCTGTGCACTTTGTGTGTCGAGGTGCGGGGGATGCTGGGAATACATGAAACTATTTTAAAGCTTATATAGAGTAATAACTATCTGGGAATGACTAAGAGAAGTTTGAAAAAGAAAGATGTTTGGAGGGGTTCCCCTACAACATAATGAAACTCATTATACTATACTATGCATATATGTGTGTGTGTATCATATGCTATACTACACTATAATCTAAACAATATGCCATTGATATAGGAATAAATTAATAGATCAAGAACAAAATAGAGAACCAGAAATGGATCACAGTCTATATGAGAACTTAATACATGTAAAAGGTGGCACTTTGATTCCATGTGAAGAGGGTAGTTTATATACCAAATGACACAGGAATAGCTGGTTGGCTCTTGGGGTGGAGGTGAATGCTAGATCTCAAACTTCACATCATAAACAAAAATGAATTCCAGACGAAATACTCAAAAACTAAGAGTTTGGAGAAAGTTCAATACTTTCCACCCGAGAAGCAGGCGCCCTGGGTTCCATCCCCAGCGAGGAGTAACAGGAGGCCCCGTTGCTCCAAGCCTGGACGCTCAACATTCCCAGGCAGACTGACGATTGGGAAGGTGAAGGCAATGGCTATTGTGTCCCAAAATACTTTCCCAAAATGAGCCTGTTGCCACACTGGGACAATGCATGCTTTGATCCCCGCTTCCCCATGGGAAGCTTCTGCATGCCTGGGGAAGTTATTTAATATCTCCAGACCTCAATTTCCTCACCCATAAAAGACTGTGAAGATTCAATGAGATGACAGAGGTAACACACTTAAAAGAGTTCCTGGCACATAGTAAGTGCCCAGTAAATGTTAGCTATGATTATTGTTATTACTATCATTATGAGTATATTCCTTGTTTTCCTCTGTCAGGATATCATGTAAAACCAACTGGCCATTACCAGAAAACATCCTCCCCCAGTGTTCCAGACATCAACCGCTTCTCATCGAACCATTAGCGCACAGGCACTGGGCTCATAGACATAGCTTCAGCAGTGGGTCATGGCCACATCCATGCCCAGCAGCACCTGCCTGCTAATTCTTACTATAGTTACTATTATTGTTCTGTCAGATCTGTGACTTTAACACATGGCTATTAATTTCCCTTTATAATTTTGTTCAAAGCTTGTTATCTCACTCTTTGTGAAAATACAAACTAACTAGGTCTACTTGTAGCCTATCATTTGTTAATATATTTTTTTCTGTTACAGGATTTTTCTCCACTAACTTGGAGGAGAGGTAAGAAACCATGCCTGGCTTGACCCTATCAAGTTCGACTAATCCCCATATCATATTGTTCTCTTTTAATTAGACTTCCCAACAGTTTTCTCAGTTCCAAGTTGAGGCTTCTCAGGGATCTGTGAGATCTGAAAAAGATTTTCCATAAAGTAATCTTAGAAAAGCAGAAATCCTGAAACACACCCGGTTTTGCCCTATAACTGCAGGGCTTGCCCTAATGGGAGACCAGCCATAGCCCCTGCTACGTCCCAGACTTCCCCTGGCCACATCTGATTGGTCATTTCTGAGGCTGTTTGAGGTGGTTCCCATGCTTATACTGAGTTAGGAACTTGAGATGTTACCTCCAATCTTTTAAATGGGTAATGGGTTTTCAGAAGAGGAAGCTAACATTTATTAAACACCTACTGTATGACTAGGCACTACACTCTGGTCCTCATATGCCTGCAGAACATTAGCTCAGTATTTGAACTGCCTCAAATTTTTAAAATATTTCTTTAAATTTTGCTTAGTTTAAGATTCACAAGAAGTTGCAATCTATAGTACAGAGAGTTCCCGTGTACCTTTCTCCCAGCTTCCTCCAATGATCAAATCTTACATAAGCATGGCATATTGTGGAAACCAGGAAACTGATGCTGGTATAATGTATTAACCCAGGCTCCACCCTTGTCAGATTTCACCTGAACTGCTTCCATTTGAGTCTGGCTCCTCATTAGTAATTTGCAACTTTGGGAAGAAACCTAACATCTCTCTGCTTCAGCTCACTTATCTGTAAAATGGAGACGATAATCGTACCTATATCACAGGATTATTGTGAGAATTAAATAAGGTTAGCTATTATTATTTGTGAATCCTTACAACAACCTTATGAGGTAGAGACTTGGAAGACTGTTTGCAAAACTGGCTACCATTACCCTCCTTCCCTGGAGACTTTGTGTCTCTTCCCATCAAGAGATGGAGTCCATTTCCACCCCTTGAATCTGGGTTTGGTTTGTGAGACTTGCTTAGGCCAATTGAACACAGCAAGGTGATGATGTGCTGGTTTTGAGCCAATGTTTCAGCAGGGCTTATGTTGTCTCTCTCTCTCTCTCTCTGAACACTGCTTCCACCACACGAACAAGACTAGGCTTGTTGAGGAGAGACATAGGACCCAAATCAGTCCTGTCACCCAGCAGCCAAATCCCTGAGGCAGAGCTGCCTTGCTGACCTGCAGCTGATTGTAGAGATTCGAGGGAGCCCAGCAGAGACCAGAAGAATGACTCAACGGAGCCCAGCCTCAGTTTCCAACTCACAGTGAGCTAGAGAGGGTGATCGCTTACCACTAAAATGTCAGGGGTTGTTCCGCAGCTATAGATAACTAAAACAGATAGTATCATGAAAATGCTAATAGTAATTACATTATTGGATCATGATGAGAATTAATGAAATAATATATGTAATATGTTTAGCATCCGGCCCATGAGAAATCCTCAATAAATGTTCATTGTTGTAATTGTCATCATCTACATCATCCCATTCTACAAATAAGAAAACCGATGTTTAGAAAAGCTTAGGAAGTTTGCTAGTAAGCATCTGAGCCTGGTTTCAAACACTGATCTGATTCCGAAGCAGTGTGCTCTTCTCTGTGGGAAAATGTTTCTTTCTGTTTCCTCTGCCCTCACCCCATTGGGATAGTGGATGCTAAACCAATTCAGCAGAATTCAAATAGTAATACGTTGTAACGTTGTTCTCACGCTTCCCCTCTTCCCTGTGAATCTGTAACAAACTTTTAAAAGTTGATAACATGATATTTAATATAGACACACAAAGAAAGATATTTGACATTTAAATTATTCATTTAAAATGAAAACACCCAAATTAGAGTTTTGAAGGAAATTCCAAGTTTTCTTCAAATCTTCATCTATTAAAATATTCTAATAGCAACCAGTTCACATTTCGATGTAGGAACAAGGGTCCCAGGAAATCTCCACTCCTGTTATCTTTGGAATATTCTGGAACGCTGGGCAGAAGTCAACGGAATGGTGCTGAGAAAAAAAGTAAAGGAAACAGAATCTTAAAGGTCTCAGTAACTGTTAGTCTTATAACGTCATGATCCTTTTTCTTTTTCATTCTGGTGAGGACCATGGGATGAGGCCATGCCCCTGTGTGCCTATTCTGACATCAACATATTAATGTAAATGAGTGGACAGACCTGCAACAAAGGCTATGAAGATGCTGCCCTGGTGTATCTCTTTACCAAGAAGCCAGACAGAGTATGAGTGAAATGTTTGGGAAAAGGACACAGATGGCTTGAATGTGATAAGCTTTCAGTTTACATTTTGATAAAAAGTCGATGATTTCTATACTGTCACAGATCAAATAGTATCATAGCTAAAATGTAAGACGTACATAGTTGGGTTCATCTGCTTTTGATACTCCAATCATGCAACCATGTTTGTGGCCAGTTTATAATTACCACCCCCGCGGCCAAAGGAGTGATACATGTGCCCCTCAGTACGCCACTTAAGTCTGTGTCCCAGTGAAGGAACCGGAAGGCTAAATCCCACCTGATCTACAGGGGATCCTTCAGCCACAATGGGAATTAATGGAATTCTTCCCCATAGTGAATGAGAATGTCACGCTTCAGGGCAGAGACTGCTGGTAGTTGACTCAATGTTCGCCTTTCCCTTTTCATAATAACAAAGCTCTAATTTTGTTGGGGGAAGCCATGTGCCAAAATGAAAAAAAAAAAAAAAAACCCAAACTATTATACCATCCTCCCCTGCAGCCAGGAGTGACCATGTGACTAAGTTCATGCGAATGATATGTAGGCTAAAATTATTAGGTGAGGTTTTTGCTGCCTTCCTTCCTCCTTCTTCCTTTCTGGAATGCAGATGTGATGGTTGGAACCTCTTGAATCCCAGCCCACGTTCCCTCACTTAGCAGTTGAGCAGTCAGTCTAACTTTCCTGTGCCTCAATTTTTCATCTGTAAAACTCAAGATAACAATAGTATCTGGTCGTTGATGAGGTTATCCACACAAATGACCTTACAGAATGATTGGATATAGTGAAAGTTTTGTCAAAGACAGGTGCATTCTGTAGAAATAATAGTAGGAGATGTAATAATAGTAGTAGGTACAATATTAGTAGTAACAATTGTAATAATAAAGTGAGCTGAGGGCCAAACTAGAAAGCACTTATAATGCTGTTATGAGGAATTTGACTTTCATTCCATGAAAAGGATATATTGAATAATCTTAAGCAGGAGAGTAACATGACTGCTTCTAGGTTAGGAGTTATAAGTTTCCAAGTTAAAGTGTTACCTGCCCACTCTTTCCATAACCAAAACCTACACTAGCCATTTCTACACATCACTTAGCAAGTCAATCCATTTCATGGCAAAGAACTCCCCCAATTTTTTTTTTTTTTTTTTTTTTTTTTTTTTTGCGGTACGCGGGCCTCTCACTGTTGTGGCCTCTCCCATTGCGGAGCACAGGCTCCGGACGCGCAGGCTCAGCAGCCATGGCCCACGGGCCCAGCCGCTCCGCGGCATGTGGGATCTTCCTGGACCGGGGCACGAACCCGCGTCCCCTGCATCGGCAGGCGGACTCTCAACCACTGCGCCACCAGGGAAGCCCCCAATTTTTAATTAAAAGAGAAAAATAAAAACAACAGAAAGAACTTTTCATAAGCAAAGCCTCATTCCATTTAAAGGCTTGACATTTATTCTGAAATTATGTCCTCACAATTTTTTTTGTCATTTTTTAAAATGTCCTTTCTTTTATGAAGTGTCAGAGGGGGTAAATGTTGTTCATAACAAAATAAAAATCAACAAACCCTGTTTGGTACCTTGATTTTGTTTAATCTGCAAGCCTAAAAATCACAATCTAGAAGATAGGTTTAAGTATTTCAGTGGATATACTCCCTACCTCCTACCCCCAACTTCCACAAATTAAAACAAAAGTTACCTCACTCAGTAAGGTACTACATCATGAGTCAGAACTCAGGAAATGATCCCAGTCTTGTATACATGCATTTTGATAAAAGGTAGACAGACATCACATCAAGGTTAAATAACATGGGGTATCCGTTTTGTAACTTGCTGGATTTTTTTTAAACAAAGGATGATATTTATGATTAACAACCCAAACTGGCCACCTACAGAAGAGCTTCTGGACATGTGCTAGAGCAGTGCTCTCAAATTTTAGTGAGCCTTGGAATCGCCTGGAGGGCTTGTTAAACTCTAGGTCACTGGTTTCACCCTTTGAGTGTTTGATCCACGAGGTTTAGAGTGGGGCCTGAGAAATTTGCATCACCAGCAAGTTCCCAGGGGAAGTTGCTTGCCCTGGGACCACACTTTGAGAATCACTGCTCTAGATAAAGAAAAGTGGTGAGAGAAAATGTGAGTCACAAAGGTATTTCTTGCAAAAAAAGTAATAAAATAAAAAGTGTATTTTTAGTTTCATTTGTCTATAGAGTATGTGTACTCCCAGGGAATAAGTCATTTGAAAGGAATGATTGGCAGTGATCTTGTAAAATGATTTTTTTAAAGCAGCATCGTATTAGCTGAGAATTCCTTGGCGGGAGGGGGAATCTTGATATTGGGGCCTGGTGAATCATTCCATAGGCAGTGGTCTCCTTCAAGATCTGAACTTCATGTCTTTCTGTATCTTCCTGCACATCCCTCTCCCGCTCATTTGGACCTTGGACGTACAGAGCAACTCTAATAAGATGCAATCTTCCCAAAGGTAGGCTCTCTTCCGATCCTGCTGTCCTGTGCTGACAACAGGCTCACTAAATTTAGCAGAAGTGGATAAAAAAACTCACATCGTCCCACCCCGGGGCGTACTTGCAGCCCACCAGACAGTCCACCAGCCTCCAAACGGTTCTTAGAAAAATTAGGCTATCTTTCATTAGCTATCTATCATACGGCCTCCACCGGGCTGCAGGATATGAGGGCCATTTAATTAGGCCCTGCACCACTCTCTGGTGTGAAAAGGCTCTCAAACGCTTTGATTCCCCACTGCTTCGCAGCAGGAAGTTGTTGGCGATAATTGACATAGGATTTCCTTGTTAACCAGCAGCAGACATGCCGGATTAAAGCGACAGAGATCTCGAGAAGAAAGTGAAAGAGATAAGAAGCTCAGGAAGACTTCTGCTTACTTGGCACTTGAGGACAGGGAGGAAACAGCAATCACCCACTCAAGTGGCGACTCCCAGAGTGGAAGGGCGTCCCCTTATCAGACCCATTTCAGCTTGGCTGATCAAAGATTGACTCCCCGTAAAAATCACATAGGCCTGGGGTTTGTTAGTTTATTAAGCGGCAGGTTTTAGGAATTACCACAGGTTTAAAGATGGATTGCAGTTTATGTGAACGGGGAGAGGATTATCAGGTTTTCATCTTAACAATTATAAAATATCACAGCTGAAAGCTTGCTTGCAAATGACATAATTTTCCACCGCCAACTAAACAGGTCATTGTGAGGCTACATGTAAGCGTTCTCCACGAGGGAGGAAATACAGGCAAATTAACTCTGGGGAGGAATGAAGATGAGGGGCCTCCAAACGCCTTTTTCCATTTCGGAAGCTGGCGCGCTCTCATTGTGCCCTGTGCAATGCCATAGGTAATTATATTTAATTTCTTACCGGGGCCATTTAGGTCGGCTTGCATTCAAAGAGAAGGACAAGAGAAGCAGCCCACTGAGATCATTCTGAAAAAGCGGTTGTGATAAATGATACCGAAATAGATCCACATGAGCTGAGTGAATTGAAATGTCTACTTTGGAGTAGAGACAATTATTGTATATCACTTAATAACTTAACCTTACAAGAGCACATGTGGCATTAATAAAGGGCTGGGAGCTGCAAATGCATGTTATGGGACTTCCTTTTGACAACTCTATGTAGGTCCTGGAATAGTGGAGCCGTGAGGCGGTTTTGCATGTCTGCTCACCGGTGTACCTGACCATGGATCCGTGCTTCAGATGAATATGTAATTACAAGGGCTTGCATCCTTGCTAGTATTTTAAAAATTGCATTTCCTTTTTTTTTTAGTTATCAAAGAAATGTGTGTTTATGGCAGAAAATTTAGGAAACACGGCAAAATATTAAGAATGAATAAAAATACTTCCCACACACACACACCCAGTGGTAAGCACGGGAAAAATCCTGTGGTTTTGTTGTTACCTACACACAAATATGTAATGTCTTGGACCATCAGGCTTACTTCTTCTATATATATATATTTTTTAATCCGTAGTTTACTTAATAGGCCATCAATTTTTCCTATATCTAGTAACTATTATTTGAAGTTATGCTTTTGAATCGCGGCATTATGTATGATAACATAATTTGGTTAGCTCATCCCAATAGCTGGACATTTAGATGGTCATCAATTCTTTGCTATTGTAAACAAGACTGAAATGACTAGCTTTGAACGTAAA
The DNA here is from genome assembly GCF_011762595.2 of Tursiops truncatus. Taxonomy (NCBI): domain Eukaryota; kingdom Metazoa; phylum Chordata; class Mammalia; order Artiodactyla; family Delphinidae; genus Tursiops; species Tursiops truncatus. The sequence continues at coordinate 12,843,137 of NC_047049.1, forward strand.
TCTTTGTATGTTTTACTGCTCCCTTGGCAGAAGTAGAAGTAGAATTTCTGGCTGAAAGGGCATGGACATTTTTAAGGACACTGATACCTGCTCAAAGCTTCAGATTTTCAACACAGCTTGAAAATAATTTTCCTGTGTTGAAGTCAGAGGCATTTTGTGTCATCCACCCCGAAACGACAGCAAATAACAGCGGCTATTCCATTGAAAGATCAGTCATTCTGTCCGCATCACTTGGATCCTTTCGTGCTGATCTGACCTTTTGCCGTTAAGCTCTGTGACAGACTATGACAATAAACAGTGACTCAATAATCAAGTTAATGGGGCCAAACTCTGAAGATAATCATGTCAATGTTAATGACCTAAACATCGAACACATCTTTTATCCAAGAAGTTCAAGTTCCTGCAAGAGCACCAATTCATTATCATTCACAAGTGCAAACGGAATTGGTTGAAAACACAACAAAAACAAAAACCTTTAAAGCAAACTGAAAGGGAGGCAGTGGGAGGAAGGAGGAAAAGCTAATTCTGGACTAAGATTTTTAACAAAATAACCCTCCGGGCCTGATCTGCTATAGAAGAGAGGTGTTTTTTGTTGCTGTTTTTTTTTTTTTTTAATTGTTTTATTTGCTGCAAAAGGGCTGGGGCCAGTCAGCCATCAACTCTTTGAGACGATCTTGAAGACAATAAAACAAGCATCATCTTTACTATCTGCATCCTTAACATCAGTCTTGTTTAAGTGAGGTTTATAAAAGTCCAATTGTTCCTCATCTGAGGGATATTTAGCATGCAGAGGGCTGAGATGATCTGGGGTATTATATGGTTCCTGAATGAAAGAAAGTGGTCTACATGGGCAAAAGTTTAGGCTACTATAGGATTTTTCTGCCTAATTTATTCATGAAGAAGGTGCAAAAAAGATGCCCATGGTTGACTTCTAGCTCTTTGGAAAATATATGTAACGATGAAAAAAGATACACTTTTCTATATGTCTGTCTATGAAAGATTATATTTTTATATATTATCTGTGGGAGAGATACTTTTAATTGTCCTCTAGTTCTTCTTAAAGTGTATACTTATCTGTGAAACTATTTTGATAAAACTCCATTCAGACATTGTCTATCTGATAAGATAACATATTACAAGCAACATCTAACTGTTCAGTATTTTGACGCGACTTACATTTCTCTGTCTATGAGCAAACATGGAAAATGGTTACTCACCTCTCGGCACCAGAGACTAAACCTCTGAAATCACACTGAGCCCAAACACAGGGTACCGCATGCCAGAAATTAGCCTGTTTCTGCCTGGGGTAAAGTAAACAAACATAAATCTACTTATCCCAAATTTTCTTTTCTTGTCCTTTTTATCTTGGGTAATCTCTAATTATTTTATATGGCTAAATGCAATGAAGTTGTTGAGGCATTTATAAATCCGGCTGCTATAGTGGTAACTCTGACTTTCAACACTTTGACCCATCTGAAGAGCTGAAGAGTAACTAGCCTCCTTGTCCCCCAATCTTGCTGATGCAAGAGACTTAGAAATCATTTCAGCAGCCAGGGTCGCTTTGCTCAGAGAAACATCTGTCCAGGGGAGGCAGGGAGTATCACCAACTGAAATAAAAAACAGTAAGAACATCACTTCTATCTGGTCCCAAAGCTTGCCTTGGGGAGGATGGTTCCTGGGACCTCTTGTAATTTAGGGTGCAGAAATTAGAGACAAATGGACCTTGCTGTAATCGTTTTCTCATTACCATCTTGGGAAATTTCCAGCAAAGGTCTGGGAGAATAATACAATGCCCCTGACACTAGTAATATAGTCTGACTCGCAATGCAGCTTTCACAGCGCCGTAGAGGAGAATGAAAAACAAATCTAAGCTTGAGCTTAAGACTGTATCTATAAATGACGTTCATAAAAAATGTCAGGGAGCTCTTTCTAAATAGCACTGGTCAATTCTGCTTTTCAAATAAGGAAGAGTTTGTATTTCCATCTTATACACAGGAGAACCCCAATTTTCAACCACTTATAATTTTCCTTTGGGGCCCAACAAAGCAAGATTTGTTTTAAAAATCCTTTAATCAAGGGGGGCCTAACATGGACATGTATACACTACCAAATATAAAATAGATAGCTAGTGGGAAGCAGCCACGTAGCACAGGGAGATCAGCTTGGTGCTTTGTGACCACCTAGAGGGGTGGGATAGGGAGGGTGGGAGGGAGGGAGATGCAAGAGGGAAGAGATATGGGAACATATGTATATGTATAACTGATTCACTTTGTTATAAAGCAGAACCTAACACACCATTGTAAAGCAATTATACTCCAATAAAGATATTTAAAAAATTAAAATAACAGAATCGAATCCCCCCCCCAAAAAAAGGAGGGCCTAAGGATTGATTTTGTTTTATTATTAAGTTGCACATCCTTCATCCATGAGCTAAGGGGCGTTATGTTGCATGTGATACATATATATCATATGACATATATGATAGCTATATAATGTAATGATATGCTATAATAATAATATATATAGCAAAAGAAGAAGAAAAAAAGTGATGTATGTGTGCATTTTAGAAATGGTCATTTCTGATTTTTTTAAAATCCTTCTGTAGAAGATATCCTGTGTGAAGATTCCTCTGCAAGGCTGCTGGAATTTCTCCAACAGACCAAGCCAAGACAGCTTTCTCAAAGGGGAGCTGATTCCTTAATACCGGTTATGAAAGTCACTCACATATATCAAGAGCTTCCTGTGTTATCAGGGATAGTTTTAAGTGTTTTACATATATGATTTCATTTAATTCTCACACCACCCTATGTTTGAAAACAAACTTCTCAAACTGCAAGTCTTCATTTATTTATTTGTTTAGAAATAGGGATTAGACGCCTCCTATTTGTCAGGCACTGTGCCTGAGTGTTGAGGACTTGAAGATGTAAAAAAACAAAACAAAACAAAAGCAAGCTGAGCACATGGGGGAGAAACGGAGCCTGAGACATATAAGTACAGCAGAGCGTAACTGGAAGAAGGCAGGATGCCGAGTCCTTAGTGCACCGGCTTCTGACTCAGAGGGACTTGAAGTGGAATCCCAGCTCTGTCACTCACTGCTGGGTGCCTTGGGCAAGCTCTGTGACTTCTCTGGGCCATGGTTACCTAGTCCCTCAAGTGAGAGTAACGATACCGATGTACAGGTTGTTGTAAAAATTAAGAGATACCAACATGTCAAGGACATAGTAAAGAGCTGACATCTAGCCTGCACTTTAATACATGGTGTTACCTACTTATTACCATTATTATGTTTTCATTATTTCTTTTACTGTTAGTGCTTTAACAATTTAGTAAAGTATTAAGACATTACAAACAAGTTCCAGAACAAGAGGTTTCCACCTCTAATATCAATAGCCGGTCACTGATTTTACCAGATTTTCCGGTGGTTCCCGAAGAAGGTCTGCAGACCAAAGCTGATAAGTGATTACAGCTTCTTCAGTCTGTGGGGAGAGCAGCCTAAGGCTCTCTCTCCTAGGAAGGAATACCTTCTTTCTGAGACTGTGTTCTTTTTAAATGTTTATGTTATTTTAAAATTTTGTGTGTGTGCCTTAAAATGCCCTTTGTTTATGAAATGATGGAGACAATAAAAAAACACTTGTTAATGATTTTATCTGGCAAAATTAAAAATTGATAATCTTATGTAGAGGGACCCCCCACCCCAAACTTTTAAAAATAATTTTGTTGCTTCACAAAGTCTGGGAACCCCTGGTTTATACAAAGTATTCTTTCTAGCAAAAGCAAAAATCAACTTTCTTCCTAGAAAAAGCATGGTTTGGGGGGTCTGTTTTTTATTTTTTTCTGTGGCAAGTGAGACTTTTGTGATGCCTTTTTCTGTGGCAATGGGGCTTTTGAATAGAAGACATTTTTCTAAGTGATGCATCTGCTTTTAATGACTTCAGTGCTGGGATGGAACAGATATATCTTTCTGGTCTGGGTTTTCTTAAATAACCAAAAGTCTTCATGATAAAGATGGCAACCATCTAATAGAGAAATAACTCTAAGACAAAGTGCTGCGGCTGCATGATGTCGCCTCCCTGACAACCTATAAATGGACCATATTGATGAAGTGAACGGGATTCTCTCTGGTCATTTTCAACTAGAAACTAATAACCCCCGTCATGATATCAGGCACGCAATAACCTCAGTTAAAACTGGGTTCATCAAATAAATCACTCAGGAATTTTTCTATTTCTTTCTCTGGACACATTGCACATCTGCTCAATGAAAGGAGGAAAGAAGCAATATTTCTTTGATCAGGATTTTTTTTAATATTCTTGTATCTGTCCCTTGGGATGCTATCTTTTCAAGTGGGTGCAGATAGTACATCGCTTTCTAATGAATGTAGAGAATTTATGAATTTGAACTATAAAACGAAATATGAGGGATTTGAGTTCATCTCAATCTATATTTTATACATTGTCATGAGAAAATAAGCCGGACCACAAAGCTGTATTGTGCCCTGTTCACTAAATCTCCTGATCTCTCATAACCTTTCCAATATGTTCCATTTGTGGCCACATGTGGGAGGGGATACAAACAGATGATCGCTTTGTACTTTTTTCCTCAATATGTTTAAATACATGTAACGCTTTTCATACCCTCTCAGCCGTGGACAGTCAGAGCTTGGCCAGAGAGCATCAGACATCAGCCTCAGCTAATATTGTTATATGTTAACATCTTACTGACTCTGTTAATACTTTCTAGGTAGTGGATGAAATTTGAATTTTTAAAACGGACACAGTCGTCATCCTGTGTCCTGAGGATCTCGAAAGCTCTAGGTCAGCTACCTGAGTCTTAAGGAATTATGGATGGAATATGTCTTTTCTGCTTGTAAAACAGAAAATAGCAGAAGCTGTACCACTAGGAAAGCTAAGATTTCCTGAATGTGGAATAAACAGCGAATGAAAGGGCAGAGCCTCTGGTTTGTTCTTGCTGGACCATTCTACCTGTATCCAGAGGAGACCAGTGTGATAGAGAGGGCACAGGAATGGGGTCTGGTGGATCTAAGTTCAACTCCCAGCTCTGCCATCTGCCAGCTGTGTGGCGGGACAATTATGTAAACCTTGAGTTCCTCATTAGTGAATTTGGGATATCGGTACAGATATCACAGAATTTTGTGAGGAATTAAATGAGTTAAGGTTTAGGAGACATTTGGCATCTTGCCTGCTACATGTGGGTGCTCAGTGAATCTAAGTTCCCTTTCTTTTCCAGATGGTGAGGCCCAGCCTTGCAAGCTGTGTGACCCTGAGCAAGTTATTTAACCTCTCTGACCTCAGCTTCCTCCTCTGTAAAATAGAGATTATTATAAAATGTATCTTATAAGGTTGTTATGAATGAGATTGTGGGTATAAGCACCTAGAAGAGTGCCTGAGTTACAGTAGGTATTATTTACTGTTATCTATGACTGTTGCTTTTTTGTTTTAACTCTTAATGTTATTTTATTATTTCAATCACTGTTATTTTTCTTCTTCTTGCTTCTTTCTCTTGGGGTTCTCTTTCTTTATCTGGAATATGAGGGGGTTGGTCCAGATAATATTTTCACCCTTCCGGCTCTGAACTGATGAGAAATAACGTTTGTAAGAGCCATTTACCATCTATGAATTGTTTTGCAATTTAAAATGGAAGTTTTATAATCTACATTTCCTACCAGGGCTTTCTCCTCAAAAGAACAGCAATAATCATCATTTATTGAGTGCTTGCTATGTGCCTGGCATTCTTATTTTTCTAATATTGTCTTTTCAGTTTGGAATAATTATAGATTTACAGAAAAGCTGCAAAGAGAACAGAGTTGCTACTTGCCTTTCACCATGTTTCATTTCTGCTAAGGTTACCATCTTTCGTCACCATGACATATTTGTCTAAACAGAGAAACCAACATTGACATAATACTATTAACTACACTCCAGACACTATTTGGATTCCGCCATTTTCGCATTAATGTCCTTTTTCCTGTTCCAGAAAAATGGTGACCATTTCTCAGTCTTTTCTTGTTTTTCATAGCCTTGAGAGTTTGAAGAAGTAGTGGTCAGGTGTTTTGTAGAATGTCTCTCAATTTGAGTTTATCTTCATGATTAGATGATGATTTGGGGGAAAATACTACAAAGGTGAAGTACCCCTCTTACGACATCTTATGAGATTCCTGTGACATCCAGAGTGATGTTACCTTTAATGGAGTAGCCACTGTGAGGATCTGTCTGAGGTTTGTTCGTTCCACAGTTGAGGCCTATGTGAATGGTCTTCAGCTTTGATAATTATTATGAATAAGGCCTCTATAAACATTCTCATACAGGTTTTTGTGTGAACGTAAGTTTTTCTTTTACTTGAGTAAATACCTAGGAGTGGGATTGTTGAGTCATATGTCTAGTGTATGTTTAATTTAATAAGAAGGTGCCAAGCTGTTTCCCAAAGTGACTGTATCACTTTACGTTCCACTAGCAATGTATGAGAGCGTTAATTCTCCATATCTCTGCCAACATTTGGCATTTTCAGATTAAAAAAAAAAAGCCATTCTAATAAGTATGTGTGGTTTCTAAATTATAGTTTTAATTTGCATTTCCCTGATGACTAATGATTTTGAACATTTTTCACAAGCCTATTTGCACTGTACATCTTCTTTGGTGAAGACTTTTATTCAAATACTTTGCCCATTTTTAAAGAAATTTTTAAATGTTTTCTCACTGAGGTTTGAGAGTACTTTATATGAATTATAGGTACAAGTCCTTTATTAGATGTGTGACTTGCAAATATTTTTTCCTAATGTGTGGTGGGTTTTGTTTTTGTTTTGTTTTGTTTTCTAATTCTCTCAACTGTCTTTTTTTTTTTTTTTTTTGCGGTACGCGGGCCTCTCACTGTTGTGGCCTCTCCCGTTGCGGAGCATAGGCTCCAGATGCGCAGGCTCAGCGGCCATGGCTCACGGGCCCAGCCGCCCCGCGGCATGTGGGATCCTCCCGGACCGCGGCACGAACCCGTGTCCCCTGCATCGGCAGGCAGACTCTCAACCACTGCGCCACCAGGGAAGCCCTCAACTGTCTTTTGAAGAGTAGAAGTTCTTAATTTTAATGAGTTCAAGTTTATCATTTTTTTCTTTTATGGATCAGGAGTTTGGTTTTGAAATATTCTCTACCCGGTGTCACAAAATACGCTTGTCATTTCTTCTAAAAGTCTTACATCTTTACATTTTATATTTAGATCAACGATTCATTTTGAGTCTGTTTTTATCTAGAGTGTGAGGAATGGACTGAGGTTGATTTTTAGTTTATACGGGTATTAAATTATGCCAGCGCTGTCGCTGTTCACTGAAGAGACCATCCTCTCTCCGTTGAATTGTCTTTGCACCTTTGTCAGAATTCAATTAACCACATATGTGTGGGTCTGCTCCTGCACTCCAGAGTCTGTTCCATTGATTGATAACTATCAATTGGAAAAAATACCCCCAAGAACCTCAAAACTCTCTTTTTTGAATCATTATTGAATTCAGATAATTGTGCCCTTTAGACTTAAAAATTGTGACCAACCAATGTAAGGTCTTTTAAATTGATCTGGCTGGATTATGTATAGAAGCATTCGAGTTCACTATATGTTTACATTTTTAAAATAATATTTATGGGTGTAGTTTTTTTCCACCACAAAGGTACTGTTTATAACTTAACAAAAGCACTGCACTCATTTTTTTTTAATGCAAGGAACTTGCACAGGATAACTTCAAGTAGGCAATTTAGAATATACTCTCAGACCACAAAATCCAGTTTGTGGCAGAGTTTCACCAGTCAGGCCCATTCTAAGGGGGCAACTTCTCATCCAAAGAAATAACACTTTTTAATAATTAAATATTCAAACCTCTCCAATTTGGACTGATGTTAAAGAAAGAGACATTTTATCTGTCCATTTAGAGGAGCCCCGTTGCAACACCCCTTCGCCTCATATGGACTTGGCCAAGTGTGAGGCCAAGCGTGTTTTCTGAAATTTAAGCATTTTCAGTAAGAACCTGATATGACCCTGCTGAGCTGTTAGACACCTGTTAGGCCTGTCCCCCAACACTAGAATGACAAAGGAGGGCTGTCAAACAAGAGGGCCTTGAATTAGTCCAACAGAACACACCTTTGTGGGCGCCTTCGGGGACTCTGGCTTAATGAATAAAAAGGAGTGATTTATAATTAGCCCAGCAATTGTGCCTGAATGGGTGTTTCCAAAGTGATTGAAATGTGTGCCTTAACCAAATTGCAAAGTGCCTATCATTTTAATTATATGTGGGTTTTTTTTTTGTTTTGTTTTTTTCCTGCTTGGGAAACCTATTTTCTACAGACAAAAGGCAAAGGGGTGAGAAACGGCTGTTTCTTAAGAAACTACTATGTGGTCAGCACATTGCATTCATTACCTCATCTTAGCCTCACAGAACTGCCCAGAAATAGGTAGCAAATTCCAAATGGGTGGAGCTCAAAAATGAGGTTTGATATATTTTTGTTTATCCCAGAAAAATGATGGCATTCCCTAGAAATTGTACCTGTCTCTTAGGGTCACTCTAACCCATAGTAAGTGCTGTTTAAGTGTTTAATGAACAGACACACCCTGGAATTTCAGCATTGCAAGTCTCCATCCAAGTTAGGTGGCCCAATTATCCACCCACGCAGGCCCCTTATCCTCTGATGGATGAGACCAAGATCTGGTCCAATGGCCTTAACATCCCACACATTTTCCAAGTAGGTTCTGAAAAGCCAGAGTGAGGCAGAGGTGGGTGAAGTGTGATTTCTATTGCTTATGAGAGTGGTCCCTGTTCATTAACATCCATGTCACCCCCTACTTCAAATTCTGCCAGGAATGCCCCCTGCCCCGACTCAGGATAAAATGCGGACCCTTTGCCTCAGCCTCCAAGGCCCTGCGTGATCTCCTTCTGCCTCTGCCCCAGTTCTCCTGTCCCCTGGGTCCCCCCAGCACACAGACCCCTTCCCTGACCCCATTCCTTTGCTGCAGCCCTTTCCTGCCACCACACTTCCTGTGCAATGGTCCTTCTCATCCCTTAGCGTTTGGCTTAAATGTCACCTTTTCCAAGAGTCCTTCCTTGAATGTTTCAAGGAGGTGTCCTCCCATTATGTTCCGTTTCACACCCTGCCTGTTTTCCTTACAGCATTTACTACTATTTGTAATTATATGGTTATATGTTTGTATACTTGAGTTTTTTTGTCTCCCGTCTAAGTAGAAACCTCGGTGGAGAAAGGATTTTTGTCCACTTTAGTCCCCAGTATATATTCATTACGTAGGGCACCTGGTACAGAGCAGACACCCAGTAAACGTTTGTTGAATGAATACAAAAGAGAACCAACATGCTGAGGTTGCTGAAGGACAGCGAGAACGTCCAACACTAGAGAACAGCTCTGCTTTCCCGGGAATCACTGTGTTGCAGTTTGTGGCTCTAATCACAGATCATTCCAAGTTGAGTGTGTCATCTTCTTGCACCACTGCAGGCTCTGGACACGAGGCATCCTTTGCTGTGACAGGAGCCCAGCACCTAGGACAGCCTGGAGTTTCTGTCCAATGGGATTGGAGCGTCTTGCCACCCAGATGCAGCCCTGTTGACACTCGATGTCCTGCTTTCAGATCTGAGGAGCTCCGGGCCCAGCCACAGGCCCACAGGCCTTTTGTTTTCCTCTTGCCATAATCAGATGGTTAACCGGGGGGTTAGCCACGCGGGCTGTAATACATGCTTTCTGCTGGCTGTCCTAACCAGAGTACCCAAGGGAGGATGCCGCAGAAGCCGATTGAAACCCTTAGCCAGTCTAGGCAAGAAAGGGGAAGTGGGGAGGCTTACAGGAAGAAAAGGAGAGAGGAAGAGGCGGAGGAGGAAGAGGAAGAAGAGGAAGGAAGGGGCAGGGAGGAGGGGGAAGAAGACCATAGTGCCCGCACTAAGGGCTCTCTGGGTGCGATGCACCACGCCAGAAACACGCATCCGTAACTCCTTTATGCTCCTCAATCCCCTATGAGCTAAGAGGACACTGAGGCTGACAGAAATGACGGAAGGTGCCTAAAGCCACCCAGTTACTAAGTAGCAGAACTGAGATCAGATTTAAGATAACCCAATCCCTCTTGGTTGACAAGCTGGCATCTTCTGCACATGGAGCTCCATTCCGCTTAGCTCTCTCTCCTACACACAGCCTTTCACGGGACACACGATCCGCCCTACAAATCTAGAAGGTAGCTAAAGGGAGGACGTGGGCAAGAAGGCGCTGTGGCATTAAAGAGGCCCAGCGGAGGAAACCGAGGCTGGGATTCTTGCCGCAGCACCTTAACCTCCCTATTCCTGCCCGGGTGCTGACTACAGAAATGATAGTGGTGAATGACGATGGTCATGATGCTAAGGCTTTGATTGAATGAGCATTCACTGCGTGCGAGCCCTAGAACTGAGAGCTACTAGAATTGGTCCCATTTTACAGATGCAGAAACGGAGGCACAGTGAATCACACAGAGAGGAAGCTAGGAAGGCTTAGGACTTGGTCCATCTGCCCCTAGCAAGAGCCCATAATCACTACCCCACAGTGCTTCAGGGAGGAGTTGTTGAAAGGAAGACCCATGAGACTTCAAATCGCTGGTTCTTGCCCAAATGTCACCTTTCTCCTGACATGGAGCCTCCAAGTTGTGTATCCAGGAGCCAGTGGTCCCAGGTCACATGCAACCCCTGGAGCAAGCTGTCCCACACCTGTTGTTCTTTAGGACCCAGCTCAACGGCCACCAGATCCTAGAAGCTTTCCCAGAGCCTCCCCTCCCCCGTAGGATGAGCTCCTCTCTCCTCTGGGCCCAGAGCCGGGGGCAACATGCTACATTCTGCTCATGCTTCTCTGTCACCTCCTACTCCAGCCCACCATCTAGTTGAGGGCAGAGACCATGTTGTTTCCACTTAGCGATGCCCTGTCACTCCTTGGCACACAGCAGGTGCAAAGAAAGTCACCTCTGTGTGGGTTGAACTAAGGAAGGGATTTAGATATGGAGCCCATCCCAGAGAAGATGACTGCCACTTTGCAGCCCAGCAGCAGAAAGTTGTTGCTTTCTAACAATGATGGGATCTGAGCACCAGTGGGTGGCTATGCCATCTGTCCCCTTCAGTCCCAGGCTGTCTGTTTCTTCCTTGGGGCCGTGTGGTATGGGCTTTGCATCTGCCCAAGCTAGACTTGGCTTTCGCTCTTCCCTTCTTGGCTAATTGACCTTGAACATGTCATTTGATTTCTGCTGCTCAGATTCTTCACCTGCAAAATAGGCAGAGTGATGTGGTGAGGATTAAGTCAGGCAGCGCGTATGAGCAGGAAGAGCGCCTGGCTCCTAGGTCTCAGCGGTTGACATTACGTATTTGCATACGGAGCCACACCCACTCCCTCGCTCAGTGCGGTAGTGCCCTCCGCCAGCAAAGCTGCCTGATCCGTCACAGCCCAGGGTGGGGAAACTCAGCCGAAAGAGCTGGAAGGGAGACTCCTGTACCTGCCAGGGATGTAGAAGATAAAGGCTTCCGGAGGCCAGATTTAAAATGATAAAGTGAGTGAGAAGACAGCAGGGGGAAAATGGGGAGCTTCAGAAAGAGAATTGGAGTGAGTTGGGGAAAAGCACAGTGTGCGGAGACAGGAGTGGACGGATGAAGTGTGATAAGAAGATTATGGGCTGCTGAGAGCTGGAGTGGGCAGTGAGGAGGGAGCCGGTGATGAAGGAGAGGTAAAAACTTGGCTGCAATAACCAGATGGCTCAAAGGTAATGACGCGCAAAGGGGAGGGCGGATGTGTAGGAGCAAGACAGAGAAACTCGAGCTGTGCTGGCCAGTGTGGCCCAGCCCAGGGGCCCTGGAGCCAGGATAAGATGTCCTGCCAAGTGTGTGTATGCACGTGCGCACGTGCGCAAATAAACGAGAGCGCAAACAAGCACATGTGTTGTATTCATCCGAGCAGTTCTATTCAATCTAAAGGACCGAATGCATATACTCTCCAGTGTACAAGAGCAACGTGTGCTATTGCACATAACCAATAGCAGTGCTAATAACAACAGCAACAGCAATAAAAACTGTCATTATTAACCACTCATTATGTGCTGGCCACTCTGCTGTAAGCCTTGATGGTCCAAATCTTCACAATAATCTTGTGGAGTTGGCACTACTATTCTCCCCATTTTAGAGGTAGGAATTGAGGCTCAGAGAGGTTAAGTTACTTGCTCAAGGTCACACAGCCGTAAGAGGCAAGGCCAGAATTCAGCACTGTATCTGACCGGCTAAATAGCTGGTACCATTGTTAAAAACATCCCAGGTTATAAGCGTCCAAATTCTTTTCAGTTGATATTCCCTCAAAATTATTTCTTAGTTGGAAAGCAAGCAGAGCGGGTGGAACACAAGAGACCACCTGGTTGGCCAGGGTTTGTAAGTTAGGACCAACGTCCAGCACGTTCCAGAGGAGTCCCAAGATCTGAAAGTGAATCGGACCTATGTTTCACACTGACATCCACAGACCATTCAATGGCCAAGGGCAGCATACATGCCCAAGGCTGCTTTTCACCATTAAAGAGTGAGGCCACAACCAGTTTGCAGGCTGCCGTCTACCTGCCTTGGCAGTACTGGCAATACACATTCTAAGGCAAAAGTAGTTATACCTGGTAAGTATAAGGAAAAGCAAAACAAAACATGTTTTTATGAAGCAATGCTGCTGTTTCCAAAAGGGCATCAAAGAAGGATTTATTTTATGCTGAGGACTGTATGAAGAGCTATTCCAAGCCCAGTATTAGACAGCAGGAAATTGTGTGAAGCAACCTTGGAAAATCCGTTTTTTTCTGTCCTGAATTGAATTCTGATTGCACCTTCTGGTGGTGGTTCTTTCTTTCACAGTGTCTTCCTTCCATCTCCATTGGTGTCTGGCTTCTTGGTCAGTGGCAGGGAAGCTCAACCAAGTCCACATTTGCTTTTCTTGGTTAAGGTGAGGCATGGTCGGGTCGTATCCAAAACCATAATGATCACATCATGAGTGTTTGTCTAGCGGCAGCCACAGCCACCTGGTTATCTCATTCTACCCTCTTTACTGTTTTACAGTTGATGGGCTGTGTCTCACTTCTCACCTTTTCCTCTGGGTCCGATGATAATTCTCAGAGACGACAAGGCAAAAGAAGTAATTGGCGTGTGGCAGTTTGGGGGGCAGAGCACCTGTGGTGCATTGGACGCGGGCTCTGGGGTGTGGCTTTGGGAAAACTGCCAAGCAGGGATAATAAAGATACCAAATTTGCAGGCTCTTTGGTGGGGGTTATATGAGACGGGTCTATGTCAATGGCAGGGACCGTCATGGAGCCCTGCACTGGGTAAGCAGTTAACAAATGTTGTGATGTGAATAATATAATTTGCTTCCTAAGTTTGGTTCTGGGTGTGTATATTGAACCTATGTCTGATTAATAGTATGCTGGTGTTTTGACTTCATTATACTGTTGTGTTTAAGGAACTTGGGGGTGGGGTGCAAAGGTGAATGGTACATGGGGTATTCCTTTAAAAGGTCAGTTGATCAAGGGAAAATGTTGACAAATAGCTGTAAAACAAAGCCATGAGGACATTACAGGATGGAACTGGAGTTCATGGGAAGGAAAGACTACTTCTAGGCTAGGCAGTTAGGGAAGGCTTCCTGGAAGAGTTGGTCCTTGACTTGACTGGAAAGAACAAACAATATTGCCAAGTGGAGGCTGGAGTAAAGGGAGGAATTCCAGGAGTAGAAATGAGATGACCAAAGGCACAGAGGCAGGAACACTCTAGTTACTCAGAGAAGTCTGTGAATTCTTCCCATGAATAACTGGTCATAGCATCTGATTTGCTCTACCTTTTCCTTAGGGTTTTTCTCAGTGCTGATCTCTAGTTACCTGTGTGAGTCAGGATAAGTCTATCCTGCTGTGTAACAAACAATCTCAGTAACTTAATACAACTAAGTTTTGTGTCTTGCTCCTCTCACAGTCCGTTGGGGAGGGGCTACATTCCACACAGATTTTTTAGGAACCAAGGCTCCTTTTGACTAGTGGCTTCATCATCCCCCAGCACCCAGAGTTCTCTACTGGACTGAATCTGGCTGACTGATAAATGAAAAGAGTATGTGGAGACCACAGAGGAAGTTTTAGGGACCAGGCTGGAGGTGGCGACCTCACTTCTACCAATATTCCATTGGCCAGAACTCAGTGACGTGGCCCACCTAGCTGCAAGGGAGGCTGGAAAATGGAGTCTTCCTGCACACCCAGAAGTAAACTAAAACAGGTTTTGTGAAAGCAGATAATATTGTCCCTGTCACAGTTTTCTATAACTGTAGGTATTTTGGCAAGCAACTTGAAGATGAGTATAATAAATCCTCAAGTTAAGTATTCTTTTGAGTTTGCAGTGACTACTGTATATTTTATTCTTGTGCCGAGAGAGAACCTTGAAATATCTTGCAGACCATCTATTTACAAGCCCTGCACAGATTCATGGCATAACGTGTATCATTTGATCTCGTGAGAGGTAGCAGAACAGGTGCGCTAATTCCTCCATTTAACCACTGAGGAAGCTGAGGCAGGAGTGACCCTGGACTCAGGGCTCTTTTTTGCCGATGATCCAACCCTGTCAGTTCCAATGAGGACATGAGCTACGGAAGGAATTCCATTGCCTCTATGGTCTCTGATGTTAGAGCCGTGATTCTCAAATGGGGACCAACTTGCCCCCCCAGGAGATGATTGGCTATGTCTGGGGACGTTTTTGGTTACATCTGGGGGGGGTGCTACTGGCATCAGGTCACGGGGAGGCTAGGGATGCTGCTAAATGTCTGCAAATCACAGGACGGCTCCCACGACAAAGAATGATCTGGCTCAAAATGTCAATAGTGCCAAGTTGGGAAACCTTGCTTTAAAGACCAAAAAAAGACCAGTGGCTGGAGTGGCGTCAGAGGACAGTGTGGGAATGACGTCCAGGGCTTGTGACTGTCAGGACACAAGCAGCGCCCACCGGTTATGGTGAAAGCAGTCAGCAGATGCCACCAAAACGCTTTGTCAAATGCCCACGTATCAGGATTATGACCCCTATCGCCAAGCCAAACACGTTAGTAAGCAAGGCAGACCTCTTTGACGATGTGTGTCCATAACCACAAGAAGTACTCAAAAGATGTCATGCAGTGCACAGTTAAAAGGTCATCCAGCACATTCTAAACGCTGTACAAAAGCACAGAGGGAAGACTGGTAGGGAATGACAACTTATTGAGCACGGTGGTTTCTGGAGGACGAAATTGAGTTATTCTATTTTGGCTACCATGTGCTTTTCTAAATTTTCCAACATTTCTAAGTTTAGTTTGTATTTTTTAAAACCTTTTTAGTTTGATATTATTTTTAATGTACAGAAATGTTGCAAGAAGAGTACAAGAAACTTCCAGAAACAGGTTCACCAAATGATTACATCTGACCCTGTTGGCTCTATCATTCCTCCATCCCTCTCTCTCCCTCAGCCATTGTGCCTCCTTACCCCTAAATATGTGAATGGTACATTTATCAAAATCAGGAAATTCATTTCTTCTTCCGTTTAACCTGGAACAGTTCCTTAGCCTTCTTTTGTGTTTCTTGCCCTTGTCATTTTTGAAGATTATATGCTAGTTATTTTTTTGCAGAATATCCCTCAGTTGGGGCTTGTCTGCTATCTTCTTGTGATTAGATTCAGGTTATGCATCTTTGACAGGAATACCACGTAAGTGATATTGTGTCCTTGTAAACATGCATTAGGTTTTTAATAAAAGGGAAAATGCTATGACAAAGAGGTGACTTAAAAAATGAATATAGCCCCACTCCCCACCAGTCCCCACTCCGTCTCCTCCATGGTCAGGAGCCACGGCCCTGTCTTATTCATCTGGACGTTCTTTGTAGTGTTCAGTACTTATCTCTTTTACAATTCATTTCATTCATTTGTCGAACGTTTCTGGAACACCTACAATTCTGTGCTCACTTTTCATTCTTTCATTTCACCTCCTTCGTTGGCCAAACCTTTCCAGAGCACAAGCTCTGTGCTGAGGTTTGGATCATGCCCCAAGCACAGGAAGCAATTGAATATTTCTGAATCGAAGTACGCTTTTTGCCACATCCTAGCGGGTGTGTGTGGCCATCAGGGCGTTTTTCCCTCTTCAGTGGCTTCCCAGGTATTCTTTCCTACCTCTGTCTCAGTGCTTCCGATATTCAATCAAAATGCTCTGTCTCCCCAACTTGTCTTCAAGCTGCTTGAGGAGAGAAACCAAGTCAGGCCCATCTCCAGCTCCCAGGAGCCTAGTCCAAGACATTACATCAGTGCTTCATATGCATTTCCAGAAGAAATGGCCTTTCCATAACCAGCCTGTATGGATGGGGGACTTTTTCCTTTGAGGAAATTGTCTAAGAATGCCCATTCTGTTGAACTAATCATCCTTCAGTTATACTTATAAATAAGTCAGGAGCCACCTAAAAACAGCAGAAACCCAGGAAACTACACACACACACACACACACACCTGCTCTTTTGGGGAGATTTGGAGTTACTATCAGTTCAGAGTGTACTTCTTTAATCAGAACGGTCCATTGTGCCCCAAACTGGCTAATTCCATACTTCCAGTATCTCGGAAATCGAACATCAGATTGTATTATTAAAGCAAAGTCATTTGAGAGCGGCAGCAACTACGCAGCTCCCGTGCTCAAAGCCCCACATCTTCATTTCATAACTACCAGCTGTCCTGGTAACTTTCTTTGCTTTTAACTCCAAAACCATGAAAAGTAAATGGGAATGAGCCAGTTTAAATTAACTATGAGACACAATTACATTTTGACAGTTTAATTGCATTCTTTCTCCCAGCCTAACTTTCTAAACAAGATACTGCACATATCAAGTATGCCAATTGTATTTTTAGATTCTTTTGCAATTAAGAAAGTAGCCCTAAAAGAGATAAAATAATTGGTGGACTAAATGGTTCTTTCTTGAGGGAACTATATTAAGGAATGAATGCTGAGCCATTACATCCGTAGTAATTAGCTTTGAAACCACTGTGGACAGATGGAGACTCCTCCTTGAAGCCACAATCCTATTCTTCACCCCCTCCTCTCTGCTCCACGTTGCCAAGCCAACAGAGGGCCGAGAAATGCCTTGGCCGGCAAGGATTGGGTGGTTTATTGCCCTGTGGTCTGAGTGCCCCAAGGTGGCTCCAGAGATGGCATCATCTGTGTGAACCAGGGCAGCATTGTTATTGACGTATCCTGGGAGGTGACTTCAGCATCTGCGAACTTTGGATGAATCTGCAATACGATTTGTCACTGTTAAAATTCCCAAAACCGATTCAAAATATTCAGCGGGGTGGGCTAGGGACATATGATGAACTAAAAAAGTAAGATCCTAAATGGTACAATCTAAGTCGGTACCATCAATATGCACATTAACAAACGACAGAAAGGATGAACATCAAAACATTAACCTCTGGATGGCGGGATAATGGTGAGCTTTACTTCTTCATCCTTTTCTTTTATAACCAGCAAAAGCAGGTGTTACACATATCTCTCTCTACAGGGTAGGTTGAAATAGCATGTGGTTGAAACCAAATTCAGAATGATGACTATAAAGCATCTATATTTGATAGTACCTCTCATGGGCTGAATTGCACCTCCCCCCTCCAAATACATATGTGGAGGTCCTAACCCCCAGTACCTCAGAATATGGCCCTGTTTGCAGATAGAGTCCTTAAAGAAGTAATCAAGTTAAAATGAAGTCATTGGGGTGGGTCATCCATTCTGACTGGTGTCCTTATAAGGAGATTAGGACACAGATGCACACAGAGGAAAGAGGATGTGAAGACACAAGGAGAAAATGGCAATCTACAAAGGTGAGAGGACTCAGAAGAAATCAACCCCACTGACACCTTGATCTTGGCCTTCCAGCCTCCAGAACAGTGGGAAAGGAAACTTCTGTTGTTTAAGGTGCCCACTGTGGTTCTTCACTATGGCAGCCCAAGCAGACTGATACAGCACCATTAAGTTATAACGATGGTGATATGACCTGTGCAATTGCTCAGGGACCAGTGCTCAGAAAGGCCCTGCACTTGTCTCAGTGCTCTGCCGTTGCCGTCTTAAAATTCTTAATAATTTCTGAACAAGCAGCCCCACATTTTCATTTTGCACTGGGCCATGAAGTATTTAGTCAGTCCTGATTGTACCCTTAATCCACATGTTTCCACCTTCAAGGTAGGCCAAGTAGGCGCTCTCTTATTTACTAAGCATTTATTGAGCACCTGCTGTGAGCCAGGCACTTCGCTCCTAAACACAGAGAAGTTAGCTCACATCTTATCCTCTAGGAAGCTCAGCTGAAGAGCGGGAAAGGCTTGTAGACAAACAGCTCAGTGCCCACATGTGGAGGAAGGAAAGGCAGCACCAAGGAAGGCGCGTGCCCACTCTAGATGGCTTCACACCACCCAAAGCCCATTGTAGAGACAAGCAAAGTGAGGCTGACCTGCCCGAGTTTCAGCCAGCTGGCCAGTGAGACTCAAACCCCGGTCTTAACGTCCTCTTTCCATGAAGTCTCACCACTCCCAGAAGTGCCCCATGTGACTTCCCATATAGTTAACACACAGGCCGAGGGGACGTGGAGTAGGTGTGTGGTATATTCACACACTGACGATTGCGAGGCTGCAGGTACTTTGTGAAACAATCTTAAAGGTTCATGTTTGCAGCATGGGACTCATGAATCACACAACGTGGATGGGAGCTGGCTGCAGGACAGAGAGCCTGAAACCGGGGGGAGAGATACTACAAGGGAATGGCCTTGGATTAAGTCATTTTAGAAACAATAGTGTCTGGGTCTGTTCCTGGGGCCACAAGGGCCTCTTATGGGGGAGTAATAATGTCCACTCTCTACTGACTTTCCAAGTGTCTGCTCAATCGTTTATGTCCCACTGTTGGCAAAATAACTGATACAAGAAAGCCCCATGTTCAGAAACTATAAATGAAGACAATGTTAGGCTACAGTCTGCATTATCGGCAAATATAAAGCCGATGGCTTTATTTCCGTTAAATACAAAGCACCCGGGTACCACGATTCCCCGCCACTCCCCAGTCTGATGGATTTTGTTCAGTGTCTGAGAACGCCTTCCTCATTTAGCTCAGGAGAGTTTTGCCACCTTAATGACCTCGCTACTTAAGATATCTATTATTCAATTATGGTTAAGAGATGGGTAAGATGAATTCTTTTCCAAACTTTCAAGCAAGTGAAACTTTGCATTTATTAAAGCAGGGATGAAAGAAACATCTCTTTCTCTGGCGCCAACCAGTCCTGGAATCAGCACTCCCCCTGCCAGACATGCAAAGGGTCTTCGGTCCCCCGCGGGCCAGTTCAGCACCATTGTTTCTCAGATAGCAGACTCACTTGGACCTGTTAGCCTGAGTGCCCCACAGGTCGTCAAGAAGAGGCACCGGACTCCATTATAACGTCTCTTAGCACTTTCTGCACCACCACGCCGTGCTGGTGGCTACCTGGCTGTGCAAGAGGGGCCTGCAAATGGGATTACAGACAGAACATCACCTCGCCTGTCCCCTCCAGCCGGGTGAGGGAGGAGGCGGGTCGCGCTCAGCAAGCAGCTGTATCCTTTGATTTTCTCGGAGACCTCGTGCCAGGCCTGTTGCCCCCTGACCGAGTTCCACTTTGATGGGTGAACCAACACCCCCCAAGTCGGGGCTGCCATCCGGGGCTCCTCCGTGCGGGCAGCTGGGGGAACTGAGTCACAATGATGCGGTCTGAACACCTCTCTGCACGAGCAAGGTTGTGTCGCCTTCTTTAGGCTTTTATTTTGGGGCCGTGGTGGTGATCAGTGTGTGTGTGCGTGTATGTGCACGTGAATGTGTGTTTTCTTCCAGCTCCTCTAGAACGTGGCAGTCTAGAGAAAGGGTCCACGGGGTTCCAGGGAAGCAGAGGACAGTCAGTTGATCAGGGCATCTGGGGCAGGCGGGCAGAAAACTGTCTTAGCAGCTTATAAAAGAAACACACACACACACACACACACACACATACACTGGGCGATTGGAGGCATCACCTTGCTCGTCCAAGTTCAGCAGAGTTGACAATTCTGAGCCTCGTTTCGTGCTGTTTGGACCTTGCCCGAAACCCCTCCAACTGTCCTAAGCAGGAGAGAATAGGCCCTCTGCTAATTACCCCAGGGGCCAGCTTTCTGCTCCTTTGAAGAGCTCGCTTTGATGTGATGCAATTCTGCTGCCAGGCCCGGCTGTGCCCAGATTAAGGACATAACGAGCAATTATCAGCTGGCCCCGAAGAGTGCGGCTCAGGCAGCAGAGTGGAAACTGGCCTGCGCCCGCCGCCGACTATCCTGGCCTCCGCCAGCTCCCCCGGGGTTGGAGCAATTCACTTACCCACTTCCCTCCGCACTCCCGCCCTTGGCGACATCCTTCCCGTCTGTAAAATGGGACTGAGGGGGCTCATGAAGGAACCTGCTTGGAGGGCTCCACCCGGCTGGCCACACCGCGCTTTAGCTGCTGCTCGGGGCACCAGAAAAGTACTGGGAGAGACAACCTAGGGTAGCACAGAGCCTTGGGGAGGACAGGCTCTGCCGTCAGAGTCTCAAAGTCATTAGGGTGACTGTGTGACCTTGGCCAAGGGATGAACCTTCTCTGGTCAGCGCCCCCTCCTGGAAAGGCAGGACACTAAGGGAATCCACCTGCAGGATGGTGGGGGACCAGAGTGCAGGGCCTGCACCCGGGGACTCACTACACCCTCGAGGGCCATATCACCATCACGTTCACATATTTGGTCACAGGCCCTGAGGTGGGGATGGATGGGCTCGTAATAAGATAACTGAGGCACAGGCAGAGTGACCTGCACATCGTCTGCCCTAAAGACCAGGGAAAGAGTCAAACTGAGTTTTTAAGACATTATAAAGAAGCAGTTTGGTGGGATCTGAGTCCCACTCTCCTCCAGAAGTTCTTTAGGGGCAAGACCTGGGGGTCTTTTCTGGTTTTGTCCATCAGATGCTGAGTCCTGTCCTGACAGCTTTCCTCAAAGCACAGGACACGTCTCACAGCTAGGAGGAAAAATCTACCGGAGGGAAGAGCCTTCTGTTTTCACAAGGAGCGTGGGCTCTTCCACATAAAGGGGCTCCAATCTTTCCAAGACTGTCTTCCCTGCTCCTAAAATTCCTTTTGTTTCCCTATCAGACATCAGGCTTGAAAGACAGAGCTCCCTGGAGAGGGGACACAGGACTTCCCTTCCAGGTGGTTCCCTGAACCTGGCACCAGGTAAATCTGCAAAAATCCACCTCCAATAAGAAACTCCCCATCCACTTGCCCTGGTGGCCACGTGGTCATCTCTGAATTCCCATAATTCCCTCTGTTGGGCCCTTACCTCTGGGGTTTTGCAGATGGTTCCATGGGGGCAGATTAATGAGGCTCTGAGCATTTGGGGCAGAGATCACATCATGCTCATCTCTGTTCCTCACAGGTACGTAGTCTAGGAACCTTTGCTTTTTCCTTTCTTTCTTGCTTTCTTTCTTTCTTTTCCTTTCTTTCTTTTTCTTTCTTTCTTTCTTTCTTCTTTCTTCTTTCTTTCTTTCTTTCTTTCCTTCTTTCTCTTTCTTTCTTTCTTTCTTCTTTCCTTCCTTCCTTCCTTCCTCCCCCTTCTTCCTTCTTTCCTTCCTTCCTTCAACAACTCTTTCTATTTTCCTTTCTTTCTTTCCCTCTCTCTCTCTTTCTTTCTTTTCTTCCTTTTTTCTTTCTTTTAATTTAAGCCAATGGTCTGAGATTATTTCTGGAGAGAAGGCTTGGTGGACAGGGGTGGGGCTGAGCCCAGGCGTCTGGGTGGAGGGCTCTGCCACAGAGGGAAGCACCAGAGAGCGGCCACCTCACAGCTGTGCATACAGCTAGCCTTTGCCATCTCGCCAAGTTCTGGAAAGTTCTGTCTGCTTCACCCTGGGGAGCCCGGCCCTCACTGCCGCCCTCCTTCCAGACCCTCAAATGAAGCAAGCCCCCTCCTGTTCCTGCTCCTTCACACACGTTCCTCTTCCTCTCCTCTAACGACTTACTCCCAGCTCAAGTCCTTCAGAATTCAGCTCCCTCCTCCAAGAAGGCATCTCTGGCAGCCCAATCCAAGCAGGGTCCCCTCCTCAGTTCTTTTCCTTCATGGCCCTTATCCCAGTTCTCCTTCAAATACCTATTTGTGGGAGTATCTGATCAACACTCACTCTGACACTCACTAATCTACACAATCCACGAAGGCAGTGCCTGGCCATTTGAGCACTACAGTCCTCCCAGTGCTTGGGACACAGTAGGTGCTCAATAAAGATTTGGTAAACGAGTGAATACGCATGATTACCAACGCTGCTTGGGGCCAAGTTATCAATTCTACCCTGAAGCCCAGGATATGTGACCTCCAAACGTCCGGGAAGGAATGGCTTTGATTTCTGTCTGCTCGGATGGGCGCGTCGCCACCCACCTCCGCCTGCCCTCTGCCCCTACCACGAGAGCCTCAGTTCCCACCACCCCTTTCACTCACAAGAAGCTCGGGGCTGTGTTCAAGAGGGATTTTTACAGCAGCCAAAGCCAGCAAATGTTCCCTTAAAATAGAATGCCCTCCCTCTTCCCAAAGGGGAACGTGATTGACATTCGCCTCCTTTGGGAACGGTCTCCATGACCCCCTCCCCCCCCCCCCAGATACAGGAGCCACCAGAGCAGCCTGCCCTCGAGATAAAAAGCCGTGAGCCCTCTGGGAGGCTGGAGAAAAGGGTAGCTGCAGGGGGTGGGAGGCTGGCACAGGCAGTTTTCACATCTCAGGACCTGAAATGATTGCCTTCCTCTCCTCTCTCTGCGGGTCGGTGGGGAGGTGTGTTATGAGCTGGTGGCTTCAGGCTGGACCTGGAGACGGAAGAGGCGGCAGCTGTCAGGGGTAACTTAGCAAGTCCCTCCTCACCCATCACAGCTGAGGCCACATCAATCTGTAGCCCATCCGCAGGGACGTAGGAAGCCTGCCCCACCACCGGCCTGTTACAGCGGCTGTGAGGCGGCCGGACCAGGGAACCAGAGAGATGCCTGTCTGGCAGAGAAAAACGAGTGTAACAACACTGATAAAAGAAAAGGATGGGGCCAAGCCCTGCCTTCCGTTGGGGCCTTGCTACAAGGAGGGGACGTGGCGGGGGTGGTCCCCACTAGAGACCCCAGATGCCAGCGGTAGAGGCCAAAGGCCTCCCAGAAAACCCCGTGGGGATGTCTTTTTCTTCCCATCCACAGTACCAGGAACAAGGCCTGGCACGCAGAAGGGTCTGGGATGGCTTCCTCTAGCGGTGAAACATAAAGGGAGAAATGCTGGGTTTGGGGTTAGGTCAGGGTTTAAATCCAAACTTGGTCCCTTGCTGAACAAGCTCTTAATCTCTCTTGGCTTTATCTAATTTCATCTCCCTTGATCTTCCATGTGGGTTAAATACACCCCTTATGAGGCCCTTGGGATGGCTATGGGCGAAGTTACGGGTGCCCTGCACGTATTACCCCTGCGCACGCACCAGCATCTTTCCCCGTGTAATGAAGAAAATGTATGCCCTGGGCAGAAAACATGGCCTTAAATGGGGTGTCTCTCTCCCCCTACCCCCTGCCTCTGTCGGAGCTAGGATTCATACCGGTGTTTCCCGTCGCTTCTTGAGTCTGGAGCTCAGTACGATTCATATGAGAATTCACTTCCCCTGCACATCTTCTTAGCTTGGCTAGAAAAATTACAGCAAATGATTAGGATGAGAACAGACAAGAGAGCCTGAGTTTCGAAAAGTGTTTTAGAGTCGGCAGCATTTTTATGCACAGCCTCTCTTGACAGACAAGGAGTCTTGTTGGAATGAAAAACACAAAACAGGTGGAAGTAAGTAAATAGACGGTTCAGCAGCCCCGCCAGTCCAGGGGTGCGCATCGGGCTTGAGGTGTTGCCGGTGGCTTGCGCCTGCTCTGACAGCAGGGTGCCAACAGCGCCCGGTGGCCTTTGGAAGCACTGGTAGAAAGTCTGGTAAAGAGGGAATTCCATAGTGATCAGAGAGATCATCAGGCCCCTAAAACTCCGTAGTGAAACCTATTCATTGGAGCTGTTATACTGTCACGGTTTTCTTATTTATACTTTCCTCTTTAAGAAGGATTTGGCATGACTTACCGCAAAGACTCTCTCTCTATTATACATACAGATCTATACACACACGCACACACATATATACACACACACATACATACACATACAGTTCATAACAGGATAAAATAAAGAGATGAAGAAATCAGGGTGAAAGGGAAATAGAAGAAAAAATCAGATTAATCCAAGCATAAGCCTATACAATCTGGAAGAGTTGCTACATGTGGGACGGGGAAGTGGGCTTTATTTACACTCATGCAAAGACATCCTTTTACTTTACCCCCAGATCCCATCCTCAGAGCTGCCCGGACACACTTGTGGCTACCGGTATAACAAATCCCCCACCTGGTGGTGTCTTGTCTCACGTCACCGTTTTACATATAATTTATTTCCTGGCATGAAACCAGCTCTACCTTCAGAGCCGTGGCCTTCGCCATTTTTCACCTGGGGATTTCCCGGGTATCGGACAGCTCCCAGGCCTGGGGAAGCCACCTGCCTCAGCCTATTGGAAAAGAGCAGGCTGAGCCTCTTGGGAAATTTTGGACACAGCAGAAGAGGTATGTGCTCCCTGAAATATAGTCGTTCAGATGCTTTTAATTCTGTTGTGTGGTTACAGCCAGGGGTGCCTTCGTCCACGACGTGGATGACCATAGTGCTTCCTCTGGTTGCCAGAACGACGCTACCCTGTAATCTATAGAGAAACCAGCGCATCCGTTGACAAGTGACATGGTGCATTTTACTTTCCTTGTAATGTGGAGACACGATGACTTATTATCCCAACACACTCTTAAAGAGACGTTCGCTACGAGGGACAATAGGAAACGAATTTGTACAGTTTTATCACTTAATAACAAGTCCAAATCCGGCAGCCTCATCCTTTGTTTAGTGGTGTGGATGGGAGTTCCAGGGCTTGCCCTACCTCTGGTACTTACTAGTTGCGTGAACTTAGGCAAACCTTAACCTCCCTGAGCCTAGACTCTTCTCACCTGTAAAGTGGAGTAACACTAATACCCACAGAATCGAGTTAGTGTGAAGATGAACTGAGAGAATGTACATGAAGCATTCAGCCATGTCTAGCACTCAACAAATCTTACCTGCTAGTATTCACATGATTAATTTCATGATGATGATGATAATGAGACAATATTTAAAGCCATGGTGCTCAACCGGGGACAATTTTGCCTCCCAGGGGATATTTGCAATATCTGGAGACATTCTTGGTTGTCTTATCCGGGAGGGAGTATACTACTGGCATCTAGTGGGTAGAGGCCAGGATGCTGCTAAACGTCCTCCAGTGCCCAGGACAGCCCCCGCTAGAAAACGATCCCCTCAAAATGTCAATGAAGCCAAGGTTGAGAAATCCCATTCTAAAGTATAAAAATGTCTTGTTCACAGTTAAATTCTTGCTTTTTCGGAATTCTATTAACATCACTAGAGAAACCACACTTTAAAAAAAAAAAAAGGTGGGAAACACCTTTGCCAATTTGCTAACTGGCTGTACAGTCTGACGTTGTCTGCTCAAGCCTCAGTGCTCTCACCTGTCAAATGGCTGGGTTGTACTAGTTGATTTCTAAGCGTCCTTCTGGCTCTGACCCTCCCCGTGATTCTAATTTTCAACAATCCTCTTTTGTGCATAAAGGAAGAGGGGCCGGGCAGAACCAGGCTACATTCTGGATAAATAACAGCACAATAGAATTCCTTTTGGAAATAAATCATCTTTTCATATAAAATCTTCTGAAGACCATTTCTTCAGAAAGAGAAGACTAATAGATCTGCCAGTCCAACACCTGCAGGGTGGGTAATAATTTACTTAGCTCACTGACTTGGGGGCAGGTCCTGTTCTTGATAAATGGCCCAATTAAACATCTGTTAATCACAGCATTATCTCATCGGAAGGTGGAATACCTGCTTCTCTCAAGCAGTTTCTCAGTGAGATAACATCACAAATTCCCCAAGCAGTAAAGGGCATTTAACAGCACACGGAATCGGGGGCGGGGGGACGACAATATTCCTCTCTGGGGCTTCGGCCCCCAGCAATTGCTGGGAATATCCCCTATGCCCCATCCCAGCCCTTCCCCCATCAACCTTCCTATAACCTCGGCTCCTGAACTCTCCTGTTCGTCTGAGGCCTTGATAATAAAGCAACATCTGCAAAACCTACGAGAACTTTACTGCAGTTAATTGAGTAATTGAAGCAAGATGCAGGGAGAGGTGATCTATGGGCCTGGGTTGAGGGCCGAGAAGGGAGACAACGGATTTATTGCAAAGGCCGTGGGCGGCCTTGGGTCCAGGCCCTGGTTCACGGGAAGTTTGAGGTCATGTGGGATTAAAATATCTTTAGAAACAAATGGAATAATTTGACTGAAATATCAGGAACGCTGTGCCAGTTTATGCCAGGAGACCAGGTGTGATTTATTTATCTTGCACCCAATACGTTTTTTGGATATCTGCCCCATGAGTCTAAATTTATAGATTATTGAGCAAATGGATAACCCTTGTCTGCGTCTGTCTGTCTGTCTCATCCTGATTGTTACATGACTTTTGTAGTTCAAGATAAGTAAAGTTATGCCTTAAAGGCACGAGAGCCCCAGAAACTACCCAGGTGGTAAGCAGGGCCAAAGATATTTACAATCTAGCGGTTGTATTTTCTCGAAAAAAAGGTTTAATAGAGCCAATATGCAATCGGTGGTAATGTCTTCTTGTAATTGAATAAATCCATAAATCTTTACATTTAAGCACAATTCACCACCTTGAAGTCATTGGGTATCATGTAATATATTTTCTAGCCTTGCAGATGCCAGATACACACATTATAGATACATAAAATCGCCCCTGTGAGCGCCTGGCATCAGATGTGCCTGCTGACTAGCCCGAGAACACGCCCCCAGCACACGGAGGATTGGCCTTTGGGAAGGTTATTGCTCCTTTTGTAGTTTCTCTGCTGCTTTATTAAATCCCAAATTCCTTGCAAAACTGTACAATTTTAATAACTCAAATCTGCATGGATCATAAAGCTGTCTAAATATACCTAGAGCCCTGAGTAACAGACAGATCCGCGGGTGATGATGTTGCTGGACCTGATTAACCGGAACAGGTCACTGACAAGATTTTATTACAAGTGTCATTTAGATTTCTGACAGCTTTACAAGGCCTAATGGCTTTTTATTAAATACATTGTGTTCAAGGAAGCTGACAGTTGGGGATGCCTTGTAGATACAATGCAATGGAATTTCCTTAGAAGCTGGGTGAGAGAAAGCAGAAGGATGGTGGGACGTCCCTCCCTGTCCCCGGTCCTGTTGCTCAGGAGTCCTGGAGTTCACTATCTCCTGAGGCCAAAGACAAATGACCCCTGGCACCACCCCGCCAGCTCTCCAAACCCAGCAGGTCTGCCCCAGTTTGACCCAGAGGTTTACATGTGAAGCTCTCCAGAGAATCAAATTTCTTGGGCCAGAGGGTGACCCGCTCCAGCCACCGCCCCCCCCCCCACCAACTCCTCCCCTAAGCCAGGCGTCCTCCTGGGAATCACTGAGCCTGGTCTTCCTGAAATTCACGTTCTCCGTAAACCAGTTAGCTAAGTTTTGTTTGTTTCTGTCCAGCAGTTTGTGGGACCCACTTGTAGGGGAGACGGAGGAAGGAGGGTGGACTTACCATGCTCCCCACTGCCGCCCCCGGGTGCTGGGCGCTGTGCTTGGTGCTCTCAGTAAAGTACCTCATCCAATCACATGACCACCTGGCTGAGCAGGTGCTTCTACTCCCCTTTAACGAGTGAGGAGATGCAGGTCCAGAAGGATTCAACAGAAGAGGGGAGATGAGAAAGAAGCCCTGAAGCTCTGGGGCATTTATTTCTCACCCCACTACTGGAGGAGGTGCTATCACCTGCCTTTAAGGATGAAGAAACTGAGGCTCACGTGACTTCCCCCACGCCCAATCCACTCAGTTCAGAGGAGGGGCACAGTCACTCATTACGGAAGGGATAGCCACACTCATTGGGAGTTAAGGTGCTTTACCTGCATGTCTCTTTGAATCTTTACAGCATCCCTATACATTCTATGTTAGTATCATCCCCATCTCACAGGGCGGGACCTGAAGCCTTAAGAGGTTCAGTGACTCACTCGAGTTCACGTAGGCAGTCAGTGCCTGTCAGGATTCAAACGCAGGCGGGGTTCTGCCTTCCCTCGCTCGAAGCATAACAGGAAAGCATGGAAATCGCGCACATCTGTGGATTAGTTCCTGCTTCCACAGCCCTTTGCAAAGTCATCTCGTTAGATCTTCACAAGGCTTGAAGATAAAGCATCACGAACCCCATTGTACAGATTGGATAGCTGAGGCTTAAAGAGGTGAAACGTCTTGCCCAAGTCCCATGAGTTACAAGCTGTGAGTCCAGGGTTGACCCCAGTTGCTCTCCTCTCCTCCGGGGCCAGGGCTTCACCGTGTCCTGGCTTGCCACTCCAGCATGGGGAGCGCGCTGATGCTAAATAAATACAACCAGGACTCTCAGGGGACAGTCGAGCACAAAAGACCAGAGGCCAGTAGCAGTTGAGAAGCAGGACTGACCTCGATTAGCAAGCACAATCGATCCTCATGACTTGTGAATTCTGTATTCACTTCCTCAATAAAATTTATCTGTAACCCCCAAATCAGTATTCACAGGTGCTTTTGCCGTCACGTGCAGACATGCATAAAACAGTGAAGTGTGAGTCACTGGACACGCGTGTTCATAAATGTCCTTTCTGCAGTCTATTTCGTGCTGTGTTTTTCATGTTTTTGTGCTATTTGTTGGTGATTTCACTGTTTAAAAAGGCCTCCTAGCATAGTTCTGTCTGGTACCCCTAAGCTCGAGAAGACTGTGACGTGCCTAATGGAGAGTTAGATAAGCTTCATTCAGGCATGAGTTACAGTGCTGGTGGCTGTGAGTTCAATGTTGGTGAATCACCTATATAGATCAACTATATATATATATACACACACACACTATATATATAGATAAATATATATACACACACACTATATATATACACACTATATATATATAACTATATATACACACACGTGTATGTATATATTAAATAAGGTTTCTTTAAACAGAAGCACAAATTAAACAAGATTATATATTGATCAGTTGGCAAAAATGTTGGAAGAAGTGGATCACAGGAACCTAACCCTGTATCTCCCTGAAGGGCAGTGTTTCCTTATTCGCTACTTCATTGTCTGCAGCAACTGTATAGAACATCAACCGCCACAAGTAGTAAGAATCGACTGTACTTCTAAAGTTTCTCCTGTGTGCACAGACCTCTGCATGTTGCTATTGGGGACAGAAGGAGAAACCCAGCCCTTTTCTCCCAGGACTTATCATCATCACAAGGAGGGAAGCCTGAAGATTGGGACTGTCTGAACCAGCCTGAGATCCAGGACGGAACCCTTGTGCGCGAGCGCAGCAGAACCTCTCAGGGAGCGCTGTCCATAGAAAAAGGGCAAGAGCCACGGAGGTCATTATACATTTTCTAGTAGCCACGCTTACAAAAAGTTCAAAGAAACAGGCAAACTTCATTTTAATAATACATTTTATTTAACCCAATATGTGTAAAATATCATTTCAACATATAATCAGTATAAAAATATTAATGGAATGTTTCGCATTCTCCTTTTTGCCCTAAGTCTTTAAGTCCGGGGTATGTTTGACACTCACGATACATCTCACTTAGGAAAGCCACACTTCAAGTGCTCAACAACCACGTGGGACAGTGGCTGCCGTTTGGACATGGGTCTAAAAGGATCTGCCCACAGTAGGTATTCAGCAAACCCCTTTCGTGGCAGCTTGAAGTTGGGAGAAGTGGTTGTGGATGCAGCTTTGTATAGGGGACATTGCGGGGTCACTTGACCTCTCCAAGCATTGGGTATCCATAAAAGGGGGTGATGATAACACCCTCCATCCTCCCTGAGGGAGGATAAAATGAGACAGCGTTGTATAGTGAGACCTTGGTAAACAATGGCTGCCGCTATTACTATGTTTCTATTATTGTTGACGGCGAACCCAGCGGTCTATGTCCAGCCAGCTGCTAAGATGGCTGCAGATCCACGGGGTGCTCTGGGCAACCCCCCCGCCACCAAATCCTACATACTTAACAGTGCACAAGAAAGTGGAAGCACATGTTTGCTGTTTCAGACCGAAGCAGCCAAACCGGAAACTCAGTAATATTCCAGGAGCCACCTCCAGAGAGAATCAGGGGTTAGTCAGGAAATTACTCCCATTTAACATGGGCTGCGTCTCCGGGGACCCTGCTGTGTCCCCCTGCTTGGCAGCCATGCCACCAGGCTGGGTTTCATCATTTCTGAAGCCAGGTTTTGCTCAGAGTTCGAAAGAAGAGCCAAGTGGGCAAAAGGATTTTCTTCCGTTCCCGTTGTCCCACAGCCTGCGGGCGCAGAGCAAGGCTACCAGGGGCTCTCCTTGTAATCTGCTCACCATTTCTGATCTCGGGGGCTCGGTTGTGCAGTGTTATGTGAGGGCCAGGTTTCTCAAACCCCAACTGTGCTTGGACTCCACTTAAAGGAAAAAAATAACTCAGAGGTTCTGGAGAATTTGTCTTGAACCCCAGTCTGAGACACAGCCAAATGAAAGGCTTATTCTACAATAGAGCAAATTATCATTGCAACAGAGAACATGTGTTTAGATGTCTTGTTAAAGAACTGTTAAACAATTATTTTTATATTATTGAGATAAAGTATGATTTTTTTAAGTTTTTATGGGACTTCGGGCTTTCCCAAGACTGTGTATAAACAGTTTGAAAGTCACTGCATTAGGGAGAACGGCAATATGGGGGTCATTTGGGAAAGGCCAGGCCGACCTGGAGGGATGGCCCATGACACCCTTTCCCATCCATCATGTCACCTCTCAGCCTCAGGGAATGGACACCTGGCTTGGGCCCCTGTGCCCACTCCCAGCATTTGTGTGGCAACTTGGACCTAATTCCCACAACACTAAACCCACCTCCTTCTCTTGGCAAGCCAGCACCTGTCCTCTTCTCTTCTGGGGGCAGGGAGAGTTTTTGTGTTCATCTTATTTTTCCCCTATGATAACTGCCTCCTTTGGATAAAAATCTCAATGGTAGTAGGTTAAATTTCAAACTGGGATATTTGGGAAATATCCCTTGTACTGAGGTCAGAAGGTAGGCACTGCTTTTATGAATAACAGGATGCATCTAAAGTGATGGCAATCTGCTTACCAAC
Organism: Tursiops truncatus; assembly: GCF_011762595.2. Lineage (NCBI taxonomy): Eukaryota > Metazoa > Chordata > Mammalia > Artiodactyla > Delphinidae > Tursiops > Tursiops truncatus. Next base: position 12,874,496 of record NC_047049.1, read on the forward strand.
ACATTTTACACATCCTCTAAAACGGACCCCATCTGCCCAATCCTTCCCCTTTGCATGAGGCCCCACCCCCAGACACCCCGCAGAATGAGTCAGAAGTAAGTGAGCACCAGCTCCACTGCTGAGATTTTAGACATCACGTTGAAGCCGCGCACCTCCATGTTTGGCTTAGGAAAATGTGGATCATATCAGCCATCGGGGGTGGCCAGGAGGGGTAAGTGAAGTAACCAAGGTGCCTATCAGAGGGCCTGACACAGAATAGAGGCTAAGTCCTCCCCCTTCACCACTAGAACTCACTATAAAACCAGAAGGGGGTCCTCTCTCCTTCTGGCCACTCCCAGGGCAAAGCAGTCTATTTGGATAAGACATCACCCAAAAGGATGCTGTCAACATTTCAGAGATGATATCGGACTGCTCTGACTTGTGGCAGCTAAGTGATAAGTGGTACTCTCCGCATTTCTCTCAGCTTCTCTGGGGTCAACATTTACCACCAGCTCTAATGCGGCAGCACGCTGTCCCGCACGCCCTCCCCACAGCCACAGGAATCCCTGTAGAGCTGACAGTGGCAGCAGAGATGCAGTGCACTGCACCTCCACACTCAGTGGGCTCCTCCCGTTCACCAGGCCACTGACTGCAGGAGAAGTGGCTAGAGGGTGGGCCAGGTGAGGCAAACCTCTCCTCTCCTCTGCCTGCTTCATCTGCAGGCAGTGCTGCATCCAGTGCCTCAAAAAAGCTAGATTAAGTGGCTTCATCTAAGTGAGCAGCAATGTCACAGTAAAGGGAGGATGTGCGGGAATCAGAAATGTGCTGTCCAAGCTGGCGGACGGTGCCTTCCTGTTCAACAGTCTGGTTAAGGGAGCAGCCGGAAACGATTGGATCACATGCCCCCACCCCAAGCCCTTAATGCTCTGACCCTGTCAGGCTTTGACAATTTTCCACTCTTCCACGTATCAGCCGTGTGACCCTGCACTGATGATTTACTCTCTCTGAGCCTCAATTTTCCCGTCAGTGAATATGGACATAGTGATGCCCACTTCTCAGGGATGGGGGAATTAAATGAGCTCACACGTGAAAACACGCAACAGAGCCGGCATATAGTAAGTGTTCAATTAATTAAAAAATAATAATGATTGATAGATGATGGCCACATTTAACACCTTTTTTTGAAAGAAAGTGCTGAGAGTCTCATTGGGTATGGTGAGTACCTCTGCCAACCTCACCACACACTATGAGGGAAAAAAATAGTCTCCAACACTCAGGCCAAGACACCTTGATGCTTGGCAAAAGTTCTTTGCCACCCAGGGCCATCCGCCATGGCAACCTGCTTGTGTGCTGAAACTGCACTACTGTCCATGGCTGCCTCTTGCAGCTGGACTGGCTCTCGCCTGATGTGTGTCTAGAGTCCATGGTATTCTTTCCTCAATTTTCAGTCCTCAAAGTTATCCAACAGTCTAGTTAAATCTTACTAGACTTGAAAGAGAACACCCCTTCCCCATCTGCCTCTGAGCCCTCCCTTCCCTGTAACTGTATATACTTTCCTGAGAGTTTCCACCTCTGAATAGGGGCTCAGGCTCAGACAGATGCCCAAAGGGCCCTGCCTTTAGTGGTCTTGGGGAGGCGCTGTCGTCTCCAAGAGTCAGGTCTCCTGGCAGGATCTCCCTTCTAATCCCTAGCAACACATCTGCCCAAATTAGGCTTTACTTAACCCCAAATGCCCACTTGGCAGCCCCCCTTCTAACGGCAGACTCCTCCCGGGTCTCCCCACTCCCATTCCCGCTCCTCTGCACTCCTGTCTCCACACTTGACGCTCTAGAATATAAATCTACTGTGTTTACCCACCCTTTCTTAAAATCAATCAATTGCTTCCATTACCCTCGGCTGAAATTCCAAACTCCTTCCCAGGGTTGACGAGGCTCTTCTGAGCTCACCTTCGCTTTTCTGCCCATCGCCCAGCTAACTCCTACCCCAGCTTCTGGTCTCAGCTCACGTGTCACCTCCTCTGGGAAGTCTTCCCTGATGCACCTCTCAAAGCTCCCACAGCTGTCTGTTCTTCCCCACTCAAGCGTGTATCGAACACTGTGTGCTGAAACCCTCTATCTCCAACTGTCTGAAATGACTCACTCCTCTCTGCTTCCCAGTGCCTAGTGCAATGCTGGAAACTGAGCAGAGTTAATGAGTTGATCGATCTGTGATGACTCCTTCTGGACACTCTACTCAAGGCTCTCTCAGCATTGGGACCAGCAGCTCAGACCTCCCCCAAGGCACCGGGAGACATCAAACTCGGAGGCCTGTGGCCCAGCAGAGGTCTGTGGTTTTACTGCTAATGGAAATTGGCCTGGCAGATCAAAGGCAACAGCCCCTATAGTCTAGATTGCCAGCAGCCAGCACTATCAAAATATCAGTGGAATTGGTAATTCAAAATTAAGTAGGTTAATGATTGACATCGATTTGTAAAACCTGGCCCACCAACTCTCTTCTTGCAAACAGGGCCTTTCCTTTTCTGCGCTAGCCGGGAGCATGGAGCTTCCCAAAGGGGAGTTCATTTAGCTTTAACCATGCCCTGCCCCCATCCCCCCTGGATTTTAAAGGCCCCTTGTTCTCAAAACTCTGCACCATTCCCGTGACATGTCTTAGAAAGCCTTAGCACCTGAGATCCCCTTTCAGAAATAAAAAGTCACAAATTTGAACCAAGGGGGAAAAGCCTGGTGCAACTTTGCACCTGTAGCACACGAGTCACTTCATTAAGAAAATCAAGTTCAAAATCAAAATCAAGTTCATGATTCTCTCTGTGTGGGGAAAGTTGGTGGTGGTGGTGGGAGCGTGTGGAGGGTGAGAAATACCTTCGGCTGCACCAGCTTTCAAACCCTAATCACGGTCTCAATGTTCTGAGCCGTGGGCATTTGGGAAAATGACTTTCCCCCATGGGTGCTTTATTGTGCTGGTCAGAGGAAGATGCATATGAGCAAACAACACCAGAGGATTTCAAAGCCACCCTACCACAAGGCACGCAGGGCTGGCTCCCTCACCTTTGTTGGGAAACCAGGGAGGATACTGGGGGCCTCAGAACAAGGGGAGGTCCCACCGTGTCAGATAAGGGAGACCCAGCTAGGAGCAACCGACACGCAAAGCCTCCAGTGGACAGGGACTTGTAAATGCTCTGAGAAAAATATCCTTTGTGAAGGTGTCTAACCCTGCTGGGGTCCTGCTGGGCCTCTGTGCGCAGCCCAAGTCCAGATAAGGCACAGATTGCCCAGTCTGGTCCATCCCCTCCGCCTGGCCTGTCCAGCTGCATGATTCCGAGAAGTCTAACCTGGGCTCAGGTTGCCTTTGGCACCTGAGAGGAAAGGACAAGGGCAGCCCAGGGATCCCACCTTGACTCCTCTGTTTCTTCTGTAAAACGGGGACAGTCACCCCTTGGGGGTTGAGGATCCAATGTGAGATCATTCACCTAGAACAGGTGGCCGATTCCCTAGCACCACGCCCTCTCCCAGCTCTTCTGAGAGCAAGGGGCATTAGTTCTCAATGACTGTGACTCACACCATCACCCTGGGTCACTCTGGAAATGCTTTTTCCCGCATTTCTGGAAAAGAGACAGAAGAGCTGGAAAGAGAACGAAGGTGGCCGCTGTGTCATTGAGTCTCAGGCCGGGGAGACAGGAGGACCGGTTGGGATGCTCCCTTCCCACTGCCCACTCGCCGGGCTCCTGCCTGGGGTTGGGTCGAGTGGATGTGGAGGGGGGGTTTTGGGGCCGAGGAAGACCACCTCCAGCCAGCCCCCTCCTGTCCCTTTGCCCAACGTTCCTTCAAGTTTGTTATGAGCGAGAGATCCTGGGCTGCATATTAATAAAACAATGGAATTTTTATTTCTTTTTCTCATAAATTACATAATTCAAACCTTAAAACACCTTTAATGAACAGGGACTGGGCATGTGACACTTAATAAAACTGGGCTTAGGTCAGTTTCTGCTTGACAGGCTACCAGCCGAGAATGCGCCTTCCAGAGTAAATGATTAAGAGGCGGGGATCTTTCCTGGGCTCTACGATTAAACACTTCAAAGGTTTCCAAAGTCAGATAAAATGAAAAGCAAATGTGTTTCACTGCCTCTCAAATGCCTCAAATGTTTTAGCAGGTGCAAGCAATGAAACCTTCCATGGTGACAGCATTTTAGGGTCTGCAAAGTGCACTCGGCTGAATTCTGGGAATTCTGGACAGGCTTCATAAAAATTCATGATTTCCAACGAGGAGAGGTGTTCGTCTTCAGAGCCCATCTACATATGTGGCAGAGAAGGAAAATGTCTCAGGGTCCTCCAGGTCATGGGTCAAATTAACCCTTTCTGTTCCAGGAGAGAAGCGTGCACAGAACACTAGAGGATCTCGGGAGGGTCAGCCTTGTGCTGGCACAACGGGGGGCAAATCTTTGGGTTGGTCTAGACTCTCCGAAGGCACATCAATGGTCAGCTCAAATCCAAGTCCTCTTTTTCTGCACACGAGTACATTTTTCTCATCTCGGGGTGCATCAAAGACTACGGGAGTCAGCAGACTTAGTACGTAGAGATGGCGGGATTTTGTGCAAATTATTTAACCTCTCTGTACCCCAGTTTCCTCATCTGTAAGATGGGGGTAACCGTAGCACCTACCTCACAGGGATTTTGTGAGGATTAAATGGGTAAACGTCATAGACTCTCTTAGATCACATAGCAGAATTCAATACATGTTCTCCATCCTTATTGTCCCGTTAGGAAAAATGAATATGAAAAGTTAGCGTTCTACAGCCTGGCCATTTGATTGTTTTCATTTAAGATTTGCTGTAACTTAGCTTTATAAGTCAGAGTAATCTCTCATATAGACATATACTATTTTATAGTTTACAAAGGATGTTCTGGGACATTACCTCATTCCAACCTCTCAACAGTAAAGTTGGCAAGGCAGGGATGGTCATCCAAGGACAAGCAATGGGTTTCCAGCTCTGCTGTGGCTCTCTTGCATAGAGTTGGACCCATCATTCGGACTGCCACGCCTCAGGGGCACCCATCTGTGAAATGGGTACAGAGAGGTTCCCTCTGAATCATAGCACATACCGTACTCAGGAACTGGCACCACCACCATCTGCTGAGCTATCAGGGCTACCGAACCCACTCTCATTCTACATTTCTTCTTATTCATGAAGGAATTCAAGTGCCTTTACATATTATCTCAGTAATCTTGCAAGCACTTGTTTATGAGACCTCAACTTTTATCCTTCCCTTTCATAATGAGGAGGGCGATGAAATGGCATTCCAAGAGTCAATGGAGGAGAACCCTTTAGTTCTTTCCTCAGGGAATAGCTGAGCAGTGATTGTTATCAGAGAACATTCTCCTGAGTTCCCAGCACTACAGGATTTACTCAACACCCAGGACTCAGTGCATATCTCTGAAAGATTTTGCAGATGCATCCCATAGACCTTGCCCACAGGGCGGGTACTCCACATTGAACACGGTTATAAGCTCTCACTAACGAGCCACCCAACCCCCTCCTGCTCTACCACCCTCCACCCCCATCCCAGCCAGCCAGTCAGCACAGTCAGAGATTCCCTTCAACAAAATCATGGTTATTGGTTGGCTCAGACATCCCTCCTCGCCTCCCCCTCAAAGCACGTTGGACTCTGCTCTCTGCTCTCTGCACACAGCACCCATCAACTATGCATTTATACCTTTCTGATCATCCTATTTAAGGACATAATTTTAAGATGTATATGAAGAGGTAGTTACCAGGATGGTCTTCAAGCATTATTTATAATATTGGAAAACGCAAAACATCTTAAGTGTCCAGCATTAATAAAATTCGGAGCGTCCATCCTAGTTCTGCTGAAGAACTCGGCAGGCATTTTAAACACGGCTGACAGCGATGTGAAAGTAAGATCATCATGTACGGGTCCGGGTCTAGAATGATCCCCTGTTTACAAGAAGGACAAATTCTATACATAAATACTAAAAGATATAAATGCCTATTTTAAAAAGCCTAGGAGGGCGTACATGAGTTGGTTTATAATGTTTACTGCTCAGTCTTATGATTTCAATTTTTAAACATTTTTCTTCAATTTTTATTCTCAGTACTGTGATTTCAAATTTAATATTTTGTTCAATTTTCTTTCTTTGGTCAATTCCTATTTTCTGATTTCTCTATAAGGAACATGATTTCTTTTGTTATATTTTTTAAATGTTCCTTTTAATTTAAAAATATACTTAGAGTTTCACAGCTCAGAGTGGCTTTAGAATGCATCTAGTCTAATGGCCTTAGTTTCCAGGTGGGTAAACCGAGGCCCAGAGAGGTGTGGTGCGCCACAAAGGTCCTCAAAGCTATTTGCTGGCAGAGCCAGTTGCTCTAACTTATCCCCAATCTTTCCACGACGTCCTGTGATGTCTCAGAGATATTTATAAACATGGAGGGACTGTTGCCACGAAGTCAACTGCATGGAACCCGTTTTCCTCTCAGTGAAACTCAGCATCCCTGGACTGGCTCAAAAGTAAATGTGCCCCTTACTGCGTCTGTCTACACACCTTTCCCCCGGGTTGTAACATCAATGGCGCACATCACAATGTACGTGCCAGGACACCCGGTGAACGTTACACTGGATATCAGCACATTATTCTTGTCCAAGCGTCCACTGTGTATGCAGGACGAGTGGGAGACAGCACCCCGCCCTCGGCCTGCCCCACCCTTGGCTCATCCTGGTCCGGCTACATGGTTAATAAACAACACGGCCAAATGAATAGGTGGAAATTGTATCAGCCTGCTTCCAACAAAGATTTCATTTTCTAAACCACCTGAAGCGTCTGTGGTTTTTCCTTCTCATCCGTCATGACTCATTCATGTGTTGAGGCTAAAATGTAGGGTTGCTTGTTCTGCTCAATTGCATGATTTTTCCATCAAGGAAAAGAAACTAAGTGAAGCTGAATCTCCCAGGGAGGCCATAGCAGGAGGTATGGGAAGGAGAGGAAGGCTGGGTCGTAGCCGCGCACCTGCCACGGCCTCCGGGAGCAAGTGCAGACTGGAGCCTTACTAGGACCTGGTGTTGCACCTTCCCAAACCCTCACCCACATCCTCCCTGTGGGTGTCCCCAGTGGCCTGGCTCTCAGCACCAGACCAGCTGGGTTCCTTTGCAGATGGGGAGACTAAGAAATGTGCCGAAAAGCTGGGGAAATATCCAAGATCACAAGGCTAGTGAGAGGTCCCTGCCCCTACTTCAGTGCTTTTTCTCCCATACCAGGCTCAGGGAGAATGTGAGTAGCTGGGGGCCCCATGGCTCTATCTATAAGAGGCAGAAGGAACACTTTCAACCACTTAGGAATGAGGGTAGAGAATTAGACCATGGAAAATGTCCCAACCTCAGAAGCTCCTAGCTTGGGGCTTACATCACATGCATCATTTGTTTTCCTTCCCTAGAACTTTTCCTTTTAAACCTTAAATCATGTCAAAGTCTCAGAATTTTCACTCCTGGGAATCTATTCCATAGAATTAAAAGCACAATTACCTAAAGATACGGATCTGCGTGTAAACACATAAGGATGTTTAGCAAACATTGCAGTGACCAAAAATAAAAATTAAAAATTAAATGAATTCCCATCAATAGAAAAATGGCCAAATAAATCAGGCTTATGCCCACTATAAGTGAACGAGAACTTCATTATCAGATTTGGGGGGTGGGGACGGATTTCCATAACATGGTGAGTGAGAAAAGCAAGAGCAGTGGTGCATTTAATTGATGTATCATCTTAAACATGTGTTTATATTTGTTTATCTGTGTATGATTCCGCGAGCACTGAAAAAGGGTATAGAAGGACGGAAAACAGGATACTAGCATGCGTTGGAGGTGGGAGGTGGGGGAATAGTGGAGGGAAGCAAGTTAAAAAAAAAAATACCTGCCCTCAAAATCAGCATATTAATTAAATCTTAAATATGCAAATTAGATGTGTGGGGTGCTTAGAAACTTGAAAAAAAGAGATTGAGGTAGATTCAGATTCACTGACTTGTAGAGCCCTTAAGAATTCAAAGCAAGATCGGTTGAGAGATATTTATTAAGTAGGATTCCATTTCCATGAAAACGACAAATAAAGCTCCTAGGTATGTGCACATGTGTTAGGAGGAAGGGCCTGCTGGGGAGGCCTCAGGCCCTAGAACACTGGACACTCAGGAGAGGGCTGCGATGGGCCCTGTGATAGAGACAGCTTTTCTTTCTGTAGTTTATTCTTGTTTCAAGAAATGCTTTCAGAAACTTTTTACTTTTGCATCCTAACATGTATCAAATTGCTGATGCTTTCAATGTTCCAACATACTTATTATTTGGTGACTTTAAGTGAAATATTAAGTGATTCTCCGTTACCAGACAGGTGGCGTTCTGAGCTGAGGGCTGTCGCTGAGTGAGGGGAAGGCCCCGGACAGGCAATTTCTCGGGATCTGGGGCCAGGCAGCTGGGACCTCCCCTCCCTGGTCACCCGGTTGAAGGGCTGTAGTGTCTCCTGTCAGAGGCTCAGGGTGGCCTGGACGCAGTGCTGGTGGAAGCGCATTCCCCACGCGGACCAGGGGTCCTTTGATAGCCAGACAAGGCTGGGGTGACCCGACCACCATCTGGCCACCTAGAAGCAGGCTTTGAGGCTGTTGTGGAAGGCCCCGTCTGGGGGATCATTTCTGAGGAGGCAGAATTGGGGTCCTGAGGGAGGGGCTTGTCTCATCTTGTGGGATTTTGGTCTCTGTCAGTCAGCCCAGGTTGTTGTAATTGTGTTACGTACCGAGCAGGCGAGAAAATGGGCACAGTAAAGAGCTGATGATAATTTAATTTCGGGGAAGTTTTCACATGGAAGAAAAAGTGTGAGGTAGAATTCTCCAGACTCAACCCTAACAGACATGGGAAAGGAGGAGGGCATCAGGGAGGAAGGGGCCGAGCCTTCCCAGGACTGCTGAGGAAATCGGTTGTGGTCATTAGCTCAGGTGCGGGCTGAGCGTCCACCCAGGCCCAGGAAGCCGCATGGCAGCCCCTCCAGCCAGCCCCACCCCCCGGGCACAGTCCGCCCCCTTCCCTGCAGAGTTTTCTCCGGGGCACGCACCACCTCCCACATGCTCTGTGTTTACTTGTTTATGGTCAAGTGTCCTTATCTAAACTGGAAGCTCCCCGAGGTCATGGGTTTCATCTGTTTTGTTCATTTGTTCTTCATTCTCATGACCTAGAAAGCGCATGTGGAGCTGACCAACGGTTACAAATTAAATGAACACATAAACGGTGAATGAGTGAAGACCAGAGATTCAGTGAAAAACTGAAAATGTAACTCTTCAACAATGGGAACAGGGAAGTAAATAAAATGTAGTACCTCCCCTGGAAGGGATATTATAAAGTCATCGGACACACTTTGGATCACGAAAGGTACCCCCAGCTGTTCACAGTCGTTATCCCTGCGGGTAGTTTTATGGGAAGGGCGATGCCTTCCCTTTTTCCTATTAGGTAATTAATTCCAAAATACTTAAATTTTATATTACTTTGTATTTCATTTGTAGACAAAACAAGAAAAATACATTATTTAATGTGGGGAAAAGTTTGAAGGTTTTTGTAATGACATGGACAAATAATTTTGAAGCAAGGTTAAGCTAAAAAAATCAAAGTACAAACCTTTAGATGGAATAGTTCTACAGATTTATGTGTCCAGAAAAGAAAGAAGTGTAACGGTGATTATCTCAATTTTTTTCTTCTGCTTTGTACTTTTCTGTTTTTCACAATTACTTAACAGTAAGCATATAGTCAGGAAAAAAAACTTTAAAAATACAAATTTAACGTAGCTATATTTCACTATAAGAAATGTGATTATGTAGAAATATAAGATGGGAAACAAGAAAAGTTTAATTTAAAAAAAAAAAAGTCAGATCAGAATGAGACTTGGTTCTGTGGTGAAGGCTGTACCTACCGTTCAGAAAACAGAGATGTCTGCTTGGTTCTTAAAGGTTCTCAGGAAGAGACGGATTCTACACCCTCAGTCGGGGGAATCATCTCTGTGATAAATCACCTTTACTTCAAGTCAGCCTTCCTCAGGTCTAACTTAATTCCCTCCTGTTTCAAAAGAAAGCCCATCATTATTCTCCACGGAAATAAGACTGGTGATGTGCAGACTTGAAAGTGGGGAGCCATTAAGCTGTCCCCACCTGTCCCCATCCCAGCCCTCTGTCCCTTCTCCCCTCCAAATGCTCAATACTTTTAGCTCCTTGAATCCTGCCTTTCAACACTTCCAAGTGACTGTTGCCTCCCCCGGCCTCTTTCCAGGATGCCTGCATCATTCTCCAAACAGGGTGCCTAAAACAGAGCTCAGGCATGGACCTGGCTGAAGCCAAAATGGCGGAGCAGTTTACTTCATGGGTCCTGCAAAGCCCCCTGCTATTGATTTGTTCCCAGGTCACCGGCTTAAAAAGGAACAGCACTTCACTGAAATAGGACCGCTGCCAGCGTCTCCAGGCAGCCTGGCATTGGGGACCCGCCCCGGTGCCCCCCTCATTGGCTAGGCCTCCCAGCTCTGATTCCCGTGTCCCTCTGCCTTCTGGGGTTCAGGATGGCTGCATCCACCCGTCCCTCTCTCTCACTGCCACTTACCGCAGTCATCAGCCACTAAATCTGCCCCAGGAGAAGAGCTGGCCCTAGGCTGGGTGGCAGTTTTAAGTAGCGTCTCAGAGGTGCCACCCTGCTGGCCCAGGACGGTCAGAAACACGGGGGCAGCTGTACCAGCACTGCCACTCCCCTGGACAGGACTGTCACTGACACTGACAGTCAAACACTCAGCCTCTGTGAATGGGCCAGGGCACCCCATTCAAATGCAGAGCAGCATATCTGGGAATGGTCAGTCTGAACCACACACACACACACACACACACACACACACACACACGTACGCGGCTTGTTGTTGCATTCAAAAACAAATTTAAAACACATTTATGGAGTTAACAGACTGTGAGAGGTTTTCTTTTAATACAGTCAAATTAATTTGTAAAGGTTTCAAGATGTTTCAAGATGTTAACAAATGACCAAGGAGACTGTTTCGTAATTGATTTAAAAAATTCATTAGGTACACAATAAGACTTTCTTATTAACTTACTTTAGCTGCCAGTTGAGCCTTTTTTGCACTTGAGTGGATCCAGGAAGAGGAATTCCTGTGGTCACCTGGGTTTGAGCCTCACCCCGGGACCCCACCTTTGGCTTCAAGGCTTTGGGTCAGGACATTGACCTAGGGATCAGGTTGAGTTGCCTTTCATGCCAGGGGAGTGGGGGACAGGGGGGCTTCAGGAGACTCAGAGAGTCCTGTAGGCGCCACGTGGGCCCGTCTCAACTTCCCCAGAGGATCCTTCCTGAGCAGTTGGCAAATGTCAGGATGAGGCACCCACACTCCCAAAGCCCACCTCTCCTCTGGATGGGTTCAGGACTGTCCTCCGCCTCCAGCCCATCCCAAAATACCTCCATGACAGAACCCTTTCAACCACCCATCCATCCACCTGTGCATTTGTTCATCTAATATGCCAGGCCCTTTGCTGGATACTGGAAATTTTACTCCCTATTTCTCTCTTTTCACTTGTTTCTTTCCCAAGCAGGGGACAGAAGCAGGAGCCCAGGGGTCTCAGTAGAAAATTGTCCAGCTGCCGGCTGGGGGATGGTGACTGCCCGGTCCTTTGGAAGAAAATTCTGGGAGACAAATCTGTAGGCTTCTTTGAAGTCCTGGGCATGGAGTCCCCGTTGCCCATCACTCTACCCCTGACCACCACATTTCTTTACTTTTTTTTTCATAGCACTTATCCTGGACATGTTCTACATGTATTTGATTTCTCATTTATCGTCTCTCTCCACCCACCAAAATGCTACGTACATGTAGGGATTTTCTTTCATTCACTGTAATTTCCCTAGTGGCCAGATCAGTGCCTGGCACATGGATGACACTCAAAATATTTGTTTTGGGTGGATGGATAGGTGGATAGAAGGATGGATAACAGTCATGGTTCCTGCCCTTGTGGTTTTTGGTTTTGTGAAGGAGACCATGAATTAAAGTATCATGAAAACCAATGTAAAATTGCGATTATGTCAAATGTCACAAAGAAGATGTACCCAGCATCAGTGAAGAATTTCACAAAAGGCTTTGGCCTGATCTGGGGGGGTCCCACTCTGAGGAAGTGGAGTGAGGAAGATCAGGTAGTCAGGAGGAATCCACTAGAAGATATAAACTGTATGGTTTTGAGTTGTGTAAACCTTGCCTCCCATTTCTCCCTCTCTGCCTATTTCTCTCTGAGAAGGAGGTCACGAACAGGAAGCCAGGCTTCTCAGGAGGAAGTGGGCTGTCAGCTGGTGGCTGTGACCCCCAGAGAAGAGAAGGGAGCTCAGGCTTCCCCCCCACACTTCCTCCCATTCATTACACAGAGATGATGCACCACAGTGGGGTCACAAACAAGATCGAAGATGTAACTTTAGCCAAATGATGTCAGCTGGGGAGGGGATTCTTTCGAGACTTAAACAGACCTAGGAATCAGCTGAGTCTCCCCATCTTCTCCTGGTGCCCTTTCAGTGCAGCCTGGAAGAGAGATGAGCCCTCAAACTTGGGTCAGCTCCCTCGGTTCAAATCCTTGCTCTGCCACTTCCCCTCGTGGGACCTTGGGATACTTCACCCCCTCAGCCTCAGTTTTATCATCAGTGGAATGTAAATGATGGCTGTAAAAGTATTTTCTAACACAAGCCAGTAAAACCTCAATACATATTGACTGTTTTTATGATTAGTGGTCAATGACCCTCACCAAAAAAAAAAAAAAAAAAGTGGACAATCCCACTGGTGCCAATTGAAATGCCCTTGTCCATTCACTCAGAAAATATAACTCTTGTGTTGTTTTTTTTTGAGTCGCACAACACTGTGAATGTACTTAGTGCTGCTGAACTATACAGTTAAATATGGTTAAAATAGTATGTTTTATATTATGTGACGTTTACCACAATAAAAAAAATTTTAAAAAAACGTAGTTTAGTAGTTTAGTTATATTATCCCTTGTGAGAAGTGTTGCTGTCAATCCAACATAGATTCAGTAAGTTAAGGAAACTCATTTGTCATATTAAAAACTGAGCACTTGAAGTACTGATGCTCAGTACTCATTCTGCATACCATTTAGTGCAGTAAGTTATACTTTACTTTCACTCTTGATAACACTTGTCATTCTGGTTGTAATTTTCAGTCACTATTTAAAAATATAGATATATATATATGTTATAAATATAAAAAAATATAACTATTGGGTGTTTGCTATGTTCCAGCACTATGCTGGACACAGCGAGGCCACAAAGATGAATCTGGTGTGAGTCCTGCCTCCAGACATGAGGGAGATTCGTGGGCATCATGGGAAGAACAGATAGTTCTACTTGGGACCAAAAGAGAGTTCAGAGAGAGGTTTAGAAGAGGGCAAGGGTACTTTAGCAGAGGGAATCCTGGAGGGCTTCTTGGAGGAGGTGAATCACAACTTACCTACCTTAGTGCCCAAAGCAGCATCTTTTCCTAGCCTTTAGTGGTCTGCACTTGGAGCTGCATCCTCAGTGCTATGTGACCTCATCTCCTAAGCTCTTCTCAGAACACAAATTGGAAGAAGGGATAGTAATGCAGCTGGTGGACTCTGTAGCAGACGCTTTCTGAGTCCTATGTCACAGCCCCTCAGGCTGTGTCTGATACCAACTCTGATTTCACCAAGAGCAGCGGGCTGTTCTGTGCCAGCTAGCAGAGTGCTCTCCGGGGTATGCTGAGCGTCTCCACCTTTTCGGCTTTGGAAGCTTCTCCAAAGTCAAGGGATCCTGTTGAGCCCACCTGCAGGTGCAGTGTGGAATTGTGGAAGAGTAAGCATCACTGGGCCATGGGCCGGTCCTGCGGACGAGTGTTCCAGAGTCCTGCCCCATGGCCAGAAAGTTCTAGAAGGCAGGCAGAGGGCTCCAAGGGTCAGGCAGTTGAGCCCTCATTGCTCTACAACAGTGACATCAATAACATGCCTTCATGTTGGCTTTTTCTCCTTCCCTGTTTCACTTTCCCCCACCCTCACTTGCACTTCTTAGGAAGGACTCGTGATGTTTATTTCACATCATTATCATAATATTGTAATTTGTACCACGGTATTGTAATTTGTACAATGCTGTCACAACAAAAACACACCAAAATCTCAGTGGCTGAGCACCAGTGTTTATTTTTAGGTCCTATTTCATGTCTATCTGGGTTGGCGGGGGTCTGTTCTGTGTTCCTACCTCAGGAGCCCAGCAGAGCCTCCACTGAGGAACCTATCTGGTCTGCAGCAGAGGGCAGGTGGCAAAGCCAACATCCTTCCTCAAGCCTCTGCCAGGAAGTGACCCACATCACTTCTGTCCACATCCCACTGGCCAAAGCAGGTCACTTGTTCATGCCCAACTTCAACAAGGAGGGAAACACCACCAACCTTGTGCTCGGAAGGAAGAAAATGGGTCTGCAGGTAAGTAGCCCTAATGATCATCTTGTTCTCCTCCCTGAAAAGCCAGCTCTGTGCCCAGTGCTGGGCTAGGAGCCTTGGATGTTGGGGTGGCAGGGAGGACCGTGGCGGAGCAGGAGACAGGGTATAAAGAAGACCCAGGCTCTGTCCTCAGGGATCCCAGAGCCGCTTCCTCTTTCCTGCCTCCCGGCCCTCGTGCCCGCTACTCCCTCTGCCTGGACCTCTCTTCTCGCCCACTGGGGGCCCAGCTTGAGTTCTTCTGCAGGTCTCAAGCCAAATCTTACATTCTCAGAGATCTCTCAGTTGCCTTCCCCTCCACAAGTCTCCAGAGACCCCCTTTCACTCTCTTAACCCTCTCCGTCATAGGAAAACCCTCTTTTCCATCATAGGACTCATCACATTTGTAATTATACATTTATTTTTCTGTAGGATTTTTTTTTCGTAGGTCCCCCCTTTAGACTATAAGCTCCATAAAAGCTCTCGAGACCACATCTTTGTTTTCACGGCTGTATCCTCAGCAAAGGACGGCACACATAGTAATAGATGCTCAGTAAATATTTATCAGAAGAATTAACTTTTCAGGGAGGCGAGAAAGACATGAAATGACCAGAAAATAATTTAAGGGAATATAATAATCCTCTTATATTTGTATCATGCTTTTCATTTACATGACTTTTGCCCAACACAAAGGTAGGTGTGAAAACTCTATGGAAACTAGAGATCTCCATGCAAACGGGTAACTATCCTTTCTATGGTTCCGCTTACTCCCCAGCATCCCGGATACCAGCACAAGGATTTTATCCTCATCTTAGAGATGAGGCGTCTCAGAGAGGGGCAGTTACCTGCTGTATGTCACTGTATGTATGACCTGCGTACATAGTCATACGTACTATCCAGCAGGTCGTACATACAAGTCATTCTGACTTGAGATCCTAAGCTTTGCTTTCTCCGTAATCCTTCCAAACACACGCTCTCACCAAATGCTTAGAGAAACCTTGCGGGTTGGTTCATTGTGACCACGTTAAGTTTGAGTCCAAAGATCGAGCTAAATGGCTAAGGAGACTTGCAGATGAATTGAGTTCATGATCTTGGTTGATTTTTTTTTCAGCAGACTCTTCCATTTCTTCCTCCAGAAAAAAAATGCACGTTTAGAAAAGGGCACGGTGTCTCCAGAAGGGAAGCCCTGAGTGCCTTTAGGCTTCTCCCTGCCAGCCCTGGCTCCTGGTTCTGTTGGCACTGTGGAATTTTGGCAGTATTGCGTCTTTGCCACAGCTGACCAAGTCAAGCTCACCTTGCCGGTGGCTTTAAGGATCTGAGGAAGAGCACGTCGGAGGCGGGTATGGTAACCCTGCACTTGAGGAATTCCCAGCCCTGCAGGAGACAGAAGCCTCCTATAACTGCAAAGTCGGCCCCAGGCGATGCTCAGAGCCCCGTGATGCTGACAGAGGAAGAAGCTTGCATCACACTGGAGCCTTCAGAGGGGCCGCCCCAGGAGGGTCAGCAACAGAAACTCAGCTCAAAATGGCTTAAAGGGGACACAAGGGAAATTCTGGCTCACGTCACTGAAAAATCGCTGGGTAAGTCTGGATCCAGCTCCTCAAGAATCTGCCTCTCCTACTCAGCTCTGTTTTTGTCCGGATGGCCTTCTGCTACAGCGGCCCCGGCGGCTCCAGGCTCGCATCCTTCTAGGTTCAAGTCCACTGTAAAGGGTGCACTGCTTTCTGGATTGCTCTGGCCGGAGCCCCAGGATTTGCTCTGGCTGTTTCTGATTGGGCCCCGTTGAGCCCACAGGGATGTGAGGCTCTGATTGGCCAGGCGTGGTCACATGCTCACCCCTGGAGCTGGGGGGGTTGGAATCAACTCCTCCCGCAAACCCTGTGAACCCGAGAGCCCAGGAGCAAGGCTTGGCTTGGAGGCTCTGAATGGGAAAATGAGAACCAACTACTCAGCAGGATAAAGCAAATGTTTGCCATAGAGAGTTGTCATTATTCTTCTGCTCTTAAGAATGAGAGAATTGGGGTCCAGAGAGATCAAGCAACTCCCCCCAAATCACACAGAGAATCAGGGAGAAACTTCCTGCTTTGTTTAACCATCGTGCTCTAAATGGTACCCATGACGCTGGGTCACCTGCTGCTGTGTCCTGAAAAATCACCGCTCCTGTCTGCATTCTTGGAAAGACTGGTTCTAGGAAGGATGTCTGTTAACTCAGCAGGCTTTCATCTGAAAAACCATACCACCTGCCCTGTGGGCTAAAGAAAGCTCCACATCCTTCTCCATGAATAGAGCTCAGCGTCATCCTCCCTCAAACCCCATCCCCCTCCCACCTTTTTTTTTTTTTTTTTTTTTTTGGTCTTTTTTACTCTTACTGGGTTGGAATTGAAACATTATTGTAGTAACTATTAGTTTCAAGGAAAAATTGTAATTGCTTCTAGATCCACTCACTGGTTTCAAGAGCACTTTAACCTTTAACTTTCTCAGTACAAAAGGAGGCTTGCTGAGCGGTGAATCTAACAAGACCATCATTTATCGCTGGCAGAGTTCATTAGTCAGTCGTAACAGTTTAATTATTAGCATTTTAATGCATGAGCATTTAACCAGACAGAACAACAAGCTCTGGCGTACAGAACAAGACTTCTTAAACAGAGCTGAATTAACCCGCACAATTGTTTGTATTGTGGTGTGTTATTAAAACGAGATGATTAAAATGCAAGAAACGAAGAGGTCCGTATATTTAGCCAACAAACCAGCATTTGGCTTCACGCTGTTGAGCACATGCTGGGCTTTTTTTGTTTTGTTTTGTTTTTTGCTTGAATTTAAAAATTTTTGTTTTATTTTTCCTGCTCCAAATTATGGGCTAAAATGATATAAAGAGGATCTCCTTTGGTGCACTGATCGCGATGGGTGGCTTTAATGAAAGAGAGAGAGAAGACCCAAAGGAGAAAGCCTGGAAACGCCCGTGAGTGGCTTGGCCTGGAGGCCCTGTGCTATGGGCTTCCTGGCCCTCAATTCTAGCTGCACAGAAAAATCACCTAGAGGCTCTTTAAACCGCTCCATCCAGGCTGCACGTCCAGAGAATCTGCCATCCTGGTCGTCCAGCGTGGTTCGTTTGTTGTTTTCAAACTCCCAGGCCGTTCTAACATGCAGTCAGGATTGGACACTGAGTTCTATCTCCACGAGACTCGGTGGATCGCTTAGCCACCTTGGTCAAAGAAGAATGAGGCTTTTCGATGATCACGTCAGCTCCACTCACAATAGCCAAGAAGGAGAAACCATCCAAATGTCCATCAACGGATGAATGGGTGGACTAATGTGGTGTGTACGTACAATGGAATATTATTCAGCCCTAAAAAGGAATGAGATCCTGATCTATGCTACAACGCAGATGACTTGTGAAGACATTATACTGAGTGAAAGAAGCCACACAAGGACAAATACTGCATGACTCCATTTACGTGAGGTTCCTGAAATAGTCAAATTCATAGAGGCAGAAAGTAGATTAGAGGTTCCTCGGGTCTGGGGGAGGGGAGGGGAGGGGATGGGGAGTTACTGTTTACTGGGTGTAGAGTTTTTGTTCGGGATGATGAAAAATTTCTGGAGATGGATCGTGGTGACGGTTGCACAATGTTGTAAACGTGCTCAATGCCACTGAATTGTACACTTTAAAGTGCTAAAAATGAGCCATTTTATATTACGTATATTTTACCAAAATGTAAAAATGAAAAAAGAAAGAATAAGCCTCGCCACATTCACCTTGTGGAATCTGTGTGTGTTATATGAGATTGTGGATAAAAGCCTTTGGTAAGCTTAAAATGACGTACACATTTAAGGTGGTAGTAATATTCTTTAATTATTTGTTTTAATCATTTTGTTTTAATAAAAGGCTACAATATAAACAACTGAGAAGGTTAATTAATAATGTCAAACCTAAAGGAGTATAATTAATGTCACTCAGCAAAGGCCTTCACTAGACTCAAAACATATTTTCTCTCGGGGGTAATCGTGGCCTGATTTTTCTAAACAGTTTCTCTTTTGACTGGGAAGCAGGAATGATTAGAGAAGATAGGGAGAAATGGAAAGTCTTGCGTTTTTCACTTGAGGCTAGACATTCATAGCGTGGTCTCACATGTGGTCCCTAGCACTCCCGTCCTGGCCTCTTGGAAGAGGAGGTCTGCAATGGCCTCACCTATGACAGACACTGAAATGGACAAAATGTAACAAACAACAGTCATAAGAGCCAGCATTTATTAACGCTTCCTAAATGCCATGGAAATATGGCCGGAGGTGGTTGGAAGGATGGATGGGCAAAGAAGAGGTAGGCAACTTCCTCTCACGGCCAGGCAAGAACAAGCACAGAATCCCAAAGAATATTCTATCAGTTCTTTACTTCTGATTCAAGCAATGTAATTCAATCCAGAAAGTCTGTGGATTGGTGGGGATTTGGGCCTGACTCCTAGACCCTGAAGATGTCACTGGCCCCTCCGTGAACAGAGAGAATTCCCCCAGTTCCTCTCTCTCAGGCCCTCTCTCTCCTCCATGACCATCTTTTTGGTTCTTTTAAACTCTTGCCTTCCCATCCCTGCCATTCATGCCTCAAGACCCTGCAAAAGGAAGCGGGGAAAAGTGGAGAACCCTCAGGATGCTTTGCCTCGGAGCTAATGGAAAGGTTAGGCCGGAAAGAATAGTCCTTGTGCCTTTTTGTACTAGGATAGCCTATGACTCCTTCTCAGCCTTGAGTTATAAGCTATGAAATGTAGCAATCCCCCTCCTATTATTTACACGAAGACAGCCAGCCTCCCAGAAGTGCAGTGTTGGTGGCCAGGTGAAGGGAAACCCGTCCTGTCATGTTTTATTTATTTTGATTCATTTAAATGGTGTCTTGTTGACTTTATTCCTAACGAGTGTGATGCAGCTTGAAAAATTGGATACATCATCACAAGATAACATGATTTAATTAAGAGAGAAAATGGGGTGGATATAGTGAAGGGATAGAAAATACTACAACAACACGATACCATATGGGATAAAGAAAGGGATTTGGGTGGCGGTGAGGAATTTACAAAGTGAGGGTCCACAAGAAGAGGTTCAGTCTCACCTCCTTTCCTCTCATCATTCCATAGGGAAGAGTGCTGGGGCTTGGGCAAGGCTGCTGGGCACACAGTGGGTCTGCATTCCAGGGGAGAGCTGGCTTCCGCTGGTCTGCCTCTTACCACACAAGCATGGGAATGGTCCTATAGAACTCGGGGACAAACAGATTACTTCCGTGACTGAGTTTAGGATGCCAACTGTTTACAGAAATTGCTGGGAAATGCCACTACACAGCACTTAGAGACCTGCAGCCCCTTCTGATGGAGGGATGACTCTGGCCAGTTAAGTTGATAGAACCCCTCCCACTGGAGATGGGAAATTTCAGGGGCGAGGTGCACAGTCTCACCCAGTTCACTGCCAGACAAGCTTAGTAATTTTCAGCCAACACGGCTTGTCCCTCCACTTCAAAAGGGAATTTTTGACCAAGACAAGAATGAAGCTAAAACAAGACAAGAATGAAGCTAAAACAGGACATGGAGCCTTCCATGTTTGCAAACTGGGTCTCAGATTTTGATATAAATTTTCCAGCAAGGAATCCAGAGAGAGAGATATGATTATACTTATGAAGTAAAAATAAACCTAAGTAAAGCTCAGTAATTTCTTATAAATTTATTTATTTATTTTTATTTTTGGCTGCGTTGGGTCTTTGTTGCCGCACGCAGGCTTTCTCTAGTTACGGCAAGCAGTTTCGTAACTTTCTCTAGTTACGGCAAGCAGTTTCTTCGTTTCGGTGCGCGGGCTTCTCATTGCGATGGCTTCCCTTGTTGCGGAGCACAGGCTCTAGGTGCTCAGGCTTCAGTAGTTGTGGCGCACGGGCTTAGTTGCCCCGCAGCATGTGGGATTTTCCCAGACCAGGGATCAAAGCTCAGTAATATCTAATCACACACTCGAGAGCATGTGCAGATCTGCCTTAATTTAAGAGTAGATTTTAGAGCTGTACTCTCCAGTGCAGTAGCCACGGCTACTGTGGCTATCTAAATTAATTTAAATTAAATTAAATTTAAAATGCAGTTCTCAGTCACACTAACCACATTTCAAGTGCTCAAAGCCACTCACGGCCAGTGGCTACTGCATTGGACAACACAGATGTAGAAAACTTCCATCAGAATGTTCCATCTGACGGCATCGTTTAGGGTGTTTTAGGGTGAATCGCACACCCGTGAGATACTTTGCTCTAGGTATTATGTCCTTTAGCATAAGTTTGAAGATGAGTGTCAGTGAGCTTGACCTGTTCTCCCCTGTCAGGTACCTGCCATTCTGGGTTTCCAGTGGGTCCACAGGTATGTGTTTTAACCATCAGATGAGCAGGGAGAAGACCCACTAACGTCCTCCTGTGAAAACTGGGGGACCTGACTAGAGCTCCTGCCTGAAAGGAGGGTTGTCCCACTTCTGTTTGGAGGTGAGCCGGGGTCAGATTCTCTTTGGACTGTGAGTTTGGTTTTGGGCTGACACTCAGTCGGGTCAACAGTAGAGGTTCTCACGAGCCCACCATCTGACACAGCTACTCATTGTGGCTGAGAGGTCTCCTAAGGCACGCGGAACCAAGTCCCAGCCGGGTCTTAATTGTATATCAGTAGCACCCCATCTCCCATCTATGTTTGGGCAACAGAACTTCCTGGAAAGCTCTCCGAGGCCAACCAGCCACAAAATGAACCCAATAGACAAAGTTAGGATTTCGGCATCACGTAGAGTGATTTTTAACTCTCCCTTTCCCACCTGCTGACGTTCTCAGCAACGTTTGCCTAGGGAATGACAGCAGGAGGGTTTGCTGTTTCTATGAATCCTAACGACACTGACTGGCTCTTCTTCAATTACTGACTGAGTTTCAGGGCCACCGTATATTCTCCAGGATGCCATCGGCCCATTAATTATTGAAGTTCAGGTTCATGAAGCTGGATAGTGAGTTTCCTATCTATGACTGGAGTTAACATTTTTCGTGATCCATATTTGCAAAGATCAAAACCCACATTGCCAGCCTCCCCAAATTCCATCAGCTCTCAACGGGCTGCATTCATGGAAAAGAAGCTGGTGTCAACGTTCCCTCTGTTGCCAGATCTGGAGTGTGTCCTCATTCTCCTTCTTGAACACATATGAGTCCTGCACCCCAGAAATGCTGGTCGTTCCCATGGACACAGGAAGATCTGGCTCAGGAGACTGGGAAAGCTTCTCTGTCCCAAAAGGGGCTTAAAGAAACAGAAGCAGTGATAATGTCTCAATGTCAAGTGAATTTTTTTATATTTGAATTCTAGACATAATTTAGTACCATCTGTCTAGAAAACAGTGGCAGAAAAACATCTACAATCCCATCACCCTCATATACTATTTTTGCGTATGGTCTTTCGCATAATATATGAAAATAAGAGATTCAGTGTGAAAATATTCCTGCATTACAGGAAGTGTCCAGGTCCCAAGTGCACTGGCTTCCCAAAGTTTGTCTGGACCAAACAACCTACTTTCCAAAAGAAATATGTTGTACATGGTTCTGAAGCTTCCAGGCCAGCCCACAGAACCATACTTAACCCATAATGTGGCCGAGCTGTGCAACTAAATCACGGAATTCTCTCCCAAGTGTTCACAGCACTTTGCATATTAGTGCACACCGAAATCTCCTCCCTTAAGCAGATCATCTAAGAGAGGAGTCTGTACCCTCACAGCAAATGGGTCAATGCTGGAGGAAGACATCTGTCAAGGTGTCAGGGCCCCAGGTCCTCCATAGTTTTGGAGAGGAGCTGGAGGCCTGGCCACTGTTATATAACATGCTATTGACCACCACAGAGGTCTTTAATGACTGTTGATGGGAAGGGATTTCAAATTGGGCTTGTGATCCCAGACGGCTAATATTTTCAGGTTCAAGACAACATCCTATCCCATGAATTGCCTGCCTTGGAATGTATACATGTGACACATTCATATACATTAAAAGTAGAAAGGACAAAAAACATAGCACAGCTCGAGAAACCACACCAGCTATTCAGCAACTCTGTACTGAAGGAGGCCTTTACTTCACCCTCTCCTTAACTGCCATTTATTTTGAACATCACTCTCTTAGGGAGTCTTTCCGGAAGACTCTATGTATCGCCCACCAAGACTAGATTACATTCCTCTCTTGTAAGATCCTGCCCTTTACCTGTACCACATGCATCATACGTGTAACCACTTGTTCAATGTCAGCCTTCCCTGTTAGAATATAAGAACCATGAGAACAGGGATGGTTTCTAGAGACTTCACTACTATATCTTCAGGACCTAGGGGAAGGACAGGCAAATATAAAGTAAAGATGTAAGGAATAACAGAACCCATCTTAGCTCCCATTTCTGAGCGTCGCTACAGAAAGGTTCTGACGTGCAAAAAGAGGGGACCACTCTGAGGAATCAGAGAAAATACTTTCCTAAGAAATAGGTACCATGGGCTTCCCTGGTGGCGCAGTGGTTGAGAGTCCGCCTGCCGATGCAGGGGACACGGGTTCGTGCCCCGGTCCGGGAAGATCCCACATGCCGCGGAGTGGCTGGGCCCGTGAGCCATGGCCGCTGAGCCTGTGCGTCCAGAGCCTGTGCTCCACAACAGGAGAGGTCATGGCAGTGAGAGGCCCATGTACCGCAAAAAAAAAAAAAAAAAAGATTCAATTATCATTTATCAGGAATGTCAATGTAGATAGCCAAAAAGATGGAGATGGAAGATACAATAATCTAATAAGTAATAGAAGAAAATCTATAAAACTAAAAGAATAATAAGAAGAAATAAGTCTTTAGATAAAAAGGGCTCCCTGAAGATCAGGCAATGTTAATTAAAATTGCCAATATATAGAAATATTCTGATAATTAGGTTTTAGTCTTAGGTTAGGGAAATTCTATAATCTCACCCAAGAAAGGAAAACCTGTCTGGTCTCAAAATTCTCCTCAGCAACACAAAGCAAAAAGATTATACAGCATTGGTCACTGAGGTGTTTTTTAACTCCTTGGGGAAAAAAGTAAGAAATATACAAAATTTAAAGTACCCAAATTGTAAGTACACAGCTCAATGAATTTTCAAAAAGAAAACACCCTTATGGTAAGTACCTAGTTAAGACCAGAACATGCCCACCAGCTCAGAACCTCACCACGCCCCAACGGCCACTCCGTATCCCCACAGTGTTACCACTTTCCTGACTCCTAACACCATAGGCTAGTTTAGCCCATTCTAGCATTTTACATGTATAGGTGGAACCATTCAGTGTGGAGTCTTTTGCGTCTGGCTTCTTTAGTTGAACCTTATGTTTTTGCTTGTAGTTGTGGTTTGTTCACCCTCATTGCCAAATAATATTCCATTGTATGAATATCTTGCAATTCAGCCGTTCTACTGCTGGTGGACATTTCACTAATGAAGACTGTCTTTTGGTGAACATCTGTGTGCATTTCAGCTGAATATGTAAATGGCATTGTTGCATCATAGGTAGACATATGTTTAAATTAAATGACTGCGGTCAAACCATCTTCTAAAGTGACTATACCAATTTACGTTCCTGTCAGCAGTAGCTGAGGGTTCCAGTTCCGCCACATCCTTCCAACACACAGTATGCCTGCCTTTAATTTTAGTCATTCTGGCGAGTTTGTCGTGGTATCACACTGTGGTTTTAATTTGTATTTTTCTGAGGACTAATAAAGTTTAGAACCTTTTTGTATGTTTACTGGCCATTTGAATATCCTTTTTTGAAATGTCTGTTCAAGTCTTTTACACATAATACTCCTTTGTCTTAATTACTCTCATTTTCTAATGTCCTGATATCTGGTAGTATAAGTCCACTTTTGCATTTCTTCTTGCAGATTGCCTTGGCTTTTCTTGGCCTTTGAATTGCCATATAAATTTTACAATCAGCTTGTTGACTCCACAGGGGAAAAAGAAAGCTTTCTAGAATTTGTTTGGGATGGCTTTTAATCTATAGATGAATTTTGGGAGAATCAACATCTTAACAACATAGAATCTTCCAATCCACGAATATAGTATATCCGTCCATTTACTCAGATCTTTTAAAATTTATTTTAATAACGTGTCGTAGTTTTCAGAGTAGACGTCTTGCACACCTTTTTAAAGATTCATTCCTGGGTATGTGATGTTTTTTTAATGTCACAATACCACAAGATTAGATAAATAGATCAGTGGAGGTTCTATTCTACTCTGGAGTGTCTAAAATATTTTATACCTTAATTTGGGTGTTTATACAGATTTGTACAATTGTCAAAACTAATCTATCTGTACTCTTAATTAATGTACTTTATTCACTCTCTGTACGTTTGCTTTACTACAACAAACCATTATGAAAGAGAAAAATATGTAAAAGTTATGGAAGATAAGACAAAATAGAAAATATATACTAATAATATAAGATGTAAATTACAATGAGGTACAAAAAGTTTTGACAAATTAACAAAGCTTTCCTCTTTTTTATGTTACTAGTATAATAAACATAAGGGTACAAGGAAGCAGGTACTTTTTTTTTGAATTTTATTTATTATTTTATACAGTAGGTTCTTATTAGTTATCTATTTCATACACATCAGTGTATACATGTCAATCCCAATCTCTCAATTCATCACACCACCACCCCCACTGCCACTTTTCCCCCTTGGTGTCCATACGTTTGTTCTCTACATCTGTGTCTCTATTTTTGCCCGGAAGAAGGTACTTTTATGTATTACTAGTGGAAGGATAAACTGGTATAGCCCTGCTGGAGGGCACATTGGCAAAAGACCTAAAAATGTGCATGCAAGTCCACTAGAAATTCCACTTCCAGAAATTTATTTTAAAAAACCTATCATGGATATAACATATATTTAGCTATGAGGACGTTCACCAAAAAATTGTCTATTATAATAAAATACTGATATCTAACTAATAATAGGGAATTAATAAACTATGATATATAACAATGAAATAATATCATCTATTAAAAATTATGACACACAAGAAAAGTTAATGATGTAGAAAGGATTCTCAATGAAATATTCGTCCAAAGAAAGTAGTCTGTAGTAGTGATTATTCAAGAAGTCCCTAATTTAAGTTTTAAAATTTAAATATCTCATCACAAGGAAAACAAATTTGTAACCATGTGAGGTGACTGATGTTAACTAAACTTATTGTGATAATCATTTCACAATATATAATATATCAAATCATTATGTTGTACAACTTAAATTTATACAATGTTATATACCAATTAGATCTCAATAAAACTGGAAGAAAATTACATATATTGATATATTGTATAAAGTGTTATATATATATAATTTTTTTAAATGACTGGAAGGATATACAACTAAATGTCAACAGTGACTATTTCTGTGAATTGAGATCATTGGTGATATTTTCATTTCTTCTTCTTGTGCCTTCACTTTCTGTAAAAATTTAATGCACATGCATTACTCTTGTACTAATAAAAATAGTATTCTAAGAAATTAGAATAGTATGCAAAATCATATTCTAATATATTTGAAAATCTCAATGAATAAGCCTCTTTTCTTGCCAAGAAATATAAATTGACCAAACAAAAATTATATATTTATAGACATAGAAAAACACACCAATCTTTTATTGGGATTGTGGGTGATTTCTTTTCCTTCTTAAAATCCATCTTTAGTTTTCAAGCTTTCTCCAGTAAAAAATGCCATTGAAACTAAGAACAAGGACACAGCTGTAGCTTCCCGTGCTGTTGGGATGTGAGCTTTGTATGATACTATAGACATCTTGCAATACTCTGGACACAAATACAGAATCACCATCTTTACCCAAACAAGCTCCGTCCTAGTGCCCACACACCCTCTCAGCAGCTTTCACACATGTAAACTTCCCATTGAAACAGGCATTATTCTTCAATTTTTACAGGTGAGGAAACTCAACCCAGACAGGATGGTCACTTACATAAAGAGGCCCATGTAATATAAAAGAGAGGAGGGATTCGAACCCAGGTCAGCCCACTTTTAAAGTCCAGGCCTTTTTCACCACGTGAGTACTTTTTAATTATCGTATCACAACCAAGACCACCAGATTTTTTGTAAACTCTTAAGCCATGGTGCAGAGGCCTCTTTCAAGATAAACACAATCTGTTTGGAATGCACCAGCTTTATTGAAAAATATTACTGAAATCAAAGCATTTTGCACTACTTTATTCATTATTTTTATGGTACTCCAGGATTTTTGTGGGATTTGTTTTTCATTTCACTTCTGTAAGCCTGCCAATGCTTTAAAGCAGTATTTCAGTTGAAGAAAAAAAAAAAAAAAAAAAACGGGTTTTGTTTTGTTTTGTTTTGTTTTTTAAGCAAAATCTCAACAATGCTTTCCATCCTTTTTTCATACAGTTTTGGGAAATTTTCCCCTCTTGCTCCCCTACCCCATGTCCCTCCTCCCGAATTCCCATAAGTGCAAATTTAATACTCAAGATACTGTTTAAATGCCCCCAAATGTTCAAAAGAAATTAAATCTGCCGTTGCAAAGTTTTGAAATGTTAGTTATATCACTGGCAGTCCCACCTGAGAAGTCACAAATCACTCTGATGCAAAGGCCACAGAAGCACATGCTCTGTAGTCCCTGAGCAGTCAGGGACTCTGTGGCCTTAAAAGATGATGAAGGTCTGCAGGGAGATGTGCCCAGGACCTGCGAAGCCACGCGGGTCTCTGAAATGAGAACAGACTGCTGAACTCATTTAATTCCTTTCATAACACACACTGGTGTTCCCCGTAGGCGCCAGATACGCCTGACCCTTGAGAAGCTTACAATCCAGGTTTGCTTCAAAGCAGGTAGATTTTAGAAAGCGAATTCCATTCTGCTCTGTCAAGCAATCCTGTAATACTGTGGTTTCAAACTGTGCTCCCCAGAACTCTAGGGATGCTTCAGAGGTGCTCTGGGGGCTGCGAGAGGGAGGGGAGGGAGGGGGGAGGATTCTTCACCCACAGCCCCACCCCGCACTTCCACCGCAAAAGCTCTCTGTGATCTGTTTCATGTACTTGGATTCCCCCTCAGTTTTATTTTGGACGAAAGACAACATGGCTTTAAAAAAATTCGAAAAGAATCCCTGCTTCACTGCATTGAGACACAGCGGAACAGGAAGAGAGGGCTTCACTACTCATTAGAACATTGAAAGAGTGAAAGCGTTTTCACTCTACATGTGCCCAGAACACTCTCCTCGGTGTAAAGTCTTCTTTTAATAGCTGAGGAGGCTTCATACCAGAGCCAGAAAGAGAGACACACTCGGGTAACAGAGATGTCTCAACAAATGCCATGGCAAAAGTTAGGAAGGGAAAGGGTAACGTACCCATCCCAGAAAGCTCAGCCACGGGGTTCATGAAGAAATGTCCTTGTATAACCTCACAGTGGAAAAGAGTTGTGCTCTTTTTCTGATGGAATATACCAATAAGTCTAAAGATACTACTTTCCCATCTAGACTGATTCTTTCGGTCAGTTTACATGTTCATGGGTGAACTCACCCAGTGGACGCTTCCACTGACATTGTAAATGAAATCATGTATTTTGTAAATGGAGAAATCGAAAACTCTTGTTTTCTCTTTTCTCATTTCTCAGGGTTACATCTGCTATCCCAAAGTTTGCATTCAGTGTAACTTGTATCTGCAAGTAAGAAGTACAAACTCATAGAGAGAAGAGCAGAGGGGAAAAGAATAAAAATATTTGTTTTAGAGGCGACACTGATTACTCCATATGCCATCTCATGAGATTATCTAACACTATTGATTTCTTTTTTTTACAAGCTCTTTTTATTTATTTTTGATAATAGGTCATAGCCTCATTTCTATGTTTTATTTTATTTTATTTTTTAACATCTTTATTGGAGTATAAATGCTTTACAATGGTGTGTTACTTTCTGCTTTATAACAAAGGGAATCAGTTATACATATACATATGTTCCCATATCTCTTCCCTCAACACTATTGATTTCTGCTCTGTGTCACTCACTTCCTGTACTCAGTGAAATCCACACTGTATCTCAGTGCATCCTTATCACACCACAACACTTTAAAGTGTCTTCTGGAATCACAGATACAGAAAAACGGAGGACTAACGAGGCTCAGAAGTTTGTCCCGGTTACAAAGATCTTTGGTCAGATACTCCAACCATCTGCTGGGAGCCAGGCACTGATCAGGGCACTCCAGGTCCCAACACATAGATATCAAACCGCTGCCTTCGATGACCTTATGGCCCAAGAGAGCCAGCAATCAACATATAAAAAAGAACAGTGAGCAAACACAAACAAACAAGAAAATTGCAGACTCTGTCTCAAGCTGGGAAGGAAACAAACCAGAGGAAGCAATGGAAAGTAAGAGGAGTGGGAAGGTCAGACAGGGTGCTTTCCGTGGGTGATCAGGGAAGGCCTCTCTGAGGAGGTGACTTTTAAGCTGAACTTGGAAGATGAGAAGCAGCCGGTGAGCTGAGGGCCACGTGGGACCAGCAGAGCCTGGACCTGCACCAGGAGGTTCAGGAGACCTCAGGCCGCCTCCTGTTTAGTTGCTCTGACTACACTGCAAGTTTGGCTTCGTCTTCCATCACACAGACACGCACACTTGGGCTCAGAGAGGTTGAGTAACTTGATCAAGACCACACAGCTAACAGCAGTGGGGCAAGATTTTAATCCAGGACCATCTAGCCCAAACCTCTGCTCTTAGCAGCCACCTCATTTGATTTGACTCGATTGATTTATCAGCCACCAGGACTGGTAACTCAATTTCCACTGGGTCAGTTAGTTAACGAGTTAGTTGTGTATCTATACATTTTTATTCATACGCAGCCTCATTCCAAAGAGAGTTTAAAACCCTAGATTCTCTGTACTTGCTGGAGTTTCCTTCAAATAGAGTCCTCTGCTCTGACTGGATTGGTGGTACAGAAATCCACGAGGATTCTTCCCAGGGTGCAAGTTCAGACCTCTTAAGAAATTCTCACAGACAAGAGTGCCCAACAAGACGCTTAGGAACCATGTCACCCTCTATTAGGAGCTGCAGGTCTCCCTACAGCAGGAGCTTCACAATATGTGTTCCCCCAGGACGTTGTCATTCAATCTGCAAAAGGTCCTACACATACCTGGAAACTCAAGCCTCCCTTTTCCAGGCCAAAAACCAAACAAACAAAAATCCTCTCACCTCCTCTGGTGATGCAGCAAATGCCCCTGGAGAGTCAAGTGAGGCACATGTGCTCTTCTCCTCCTCCCATCTCTGTTGCCATCATTTTGAACATAGATGTCATCATGGAAGTGTCCCGTCCGCCTCCCAGCGCTGACTTGAGCTGCACAGGGTGAAAGCAGTCCAGGGTCGCAGGAAAATGCTTTCAAACCGTGTTCATTTCAAAACCTGCTGGTTGATGAAATCCATTGCGATGGCTTCGATGAAGTGCAGGGAGATCGGTCACTCCCTGAACTGCCAAGTCCACCAAAAAAAGGTACGTTAAGTTACATCATCGCCACACAGGACCTGACTTACTCAACCAGGTGTGCAATTTGGAGGCTCTTGTAGGTAACTTGCCAGCTGAAAAAAAAAAGGCTGCCGTTCAGGGAGCACTTATTAGCCTAGAATAACCACCATCACATGTTCAGCCTTCCAGGCGAGAGGGACTCTTCTCCGCCCCGTACCATATCATCTCAGTAATTCTCACAAGATCTCTGCCGAGGGGAGAGGTGGGTATTATCGCCGTCACTGTTTTACAGAAAGGAAACCAAGGCACAGAGTGCCTGTACCACTTATCTGAGGTCCCTAGCTAGAAAGGAGTAGGGACTGGATTCGAGCTTCTAACTGTTCACTGAGCTGGGTCTCGTCCAGTGAGATGGCCGTGCAAAGTCATAGGAGGAGGGTTACAGCCCATTTCTCATGCAAAAATCAGAACCTCGTATCCAGCGGTCACTATGGACCAGGAAAGATAGAAATGGTGGAGATGACATAGCAGGTGTTTTTCAGAATCCAGTTTCACTTTTGTGCATGCAAAAATCATGCACTGCAAAAAAAAGTTGGGGGCTGGACATGGGTAGCAGAGATTAGAGACGATGTTAAAAATCTTCAGTTACGGGGCTTGGGCTAGCAGCTGCCCGGACACATCCATGCCCCACCTCTAATTGCCACGTCATTTGCAGGGTTACAGGACTCAGTTCCCCAGACCTTCAGGGGACTTCGAGCCACATCCACCAGGCAACCTTCCAGGAGACAGCGCTGCGTCCATGGGCACTGCCAGAGCCTCTACCCCCTGGGTTCCTGAACAAACGCCTCCCCCAGACAGCCTTTGTTATTTTGGCTGGCGAGGCGTAAATTCAGTGAGGAGCTCTGGAGGGAAGATGAAGTTTACTTTCGCCCAGAAAGGCAGTTTCAAGAAGTAGCATTTTCAAGGTAGAAATTGGTTATCCCTGTAGTAACACAGCATTTTGTCGCCTGTTAGCTCTGAGGGAGATTGAGGGGAGAGACACACAGGCTGGCTCCCCACCCTCTGCCCCTGCCGCAGGCAGTCAGGAGGCTGGAGACCCTGGGCTCTGTCTCTGCCCTGCTCACTGCCTTCAGCAGTGGGGGGAAACAGACCATACATTCCCTGGGGGACACACAGCTGGACACGTATGGACGTCAGCTTAGAGTCCACGTGAAAAACCATAGGCTCCTGGGTGCATGTGTTCCAAAGGGAACTTGGGGATAGCCCAGCTCAGTGCTGCCCAAAAGAAATGCAATGTGGGCCATACGTGTCATTTTACATTTCCTAATAGCCATAGTAAAAAATTAACTAAATTCGTAAAAAGGAACAGGTGAAATTAACTTTACTACAAGATTTAACCTAATATATCAAAAATATTATCACCACACACAGCATGCAATCAATATAAAAATTAGAGATATTTTACATCCTTTTTTATATATATTTGTTTATTTTTGGCTGCGTTGGGTCTTCGTTGCTGTGCACGGGCTTCTCATTGCAGTGGCTTCTCTTGTTGCGGAGCACAGGCTCTAAGCATGCGGGCTTCAGTAGTTGTGGCACGTAGGCTCAGTAGCTGTGTCTCGCGGGCTCTAGAGCACAGGCTCGGTAGTTATGGCACATGGGCTTAGTTGCTCCGTGGCATGTGGGATCTTCCCGGGCCAGGGATTGAACCCATGTCCCCTGCATTGGCAGGCGGATTCTTAACCACTGTGCCACCAGGGAAGCCTACATCCTTTTTTTATATACTAAGTTTTTGTGTGTTTTACACTCATAGTTAATCTGCATTTGGACTCAGCCACATTTCAAATGCTCCATAGCCACACGTGTCCAGTGGCCACCATATAGGACAACATGGAGCACATTGCTCCATCTGGGTTGTCACACAGCTTCTCCAGCATCCCCCTGCCCCCAAGGAACCAACTAGCTCCCTGCTACCCAGGTGCGGTCATAGGGCAGCATCAGTATCACCTGGAGCTCACCAGAAATACGGAACCTCAGGCCCCATCCAGAACCCATGTAAATCAGAAGTCAACCGTTAACACTCTCTCCAGGTAATTCTTTTGCACAAGACACTCTGAGAAGCCCGTTGCCTCCTCTTAAATACCTCCAGGGGCAGGGGACCCACTAGCCCATCCCCAAGGAAGTGCATGCCATCTTTAACTGGTTCTAATTATTAGAAAAACATTTATCCTTCCTTTATTGAGTACTCTCTATGAGCTGGGCACTGTGCTAAGTGTATCACGTGAATTACCTCATTTAAGCCCAGCACTGCCCTGTGAGATGGGGGCTAATTATGGCTCCTTTTATAGATGAAAAAACAGAAGTCCCACAAACGCAAATAACTTACCCCAGATCTCAAGGCTGGCCGGTCTGTCTCAGGACCTGTTTTCTTAGCCACTCACTATACCAGGACTTCCCTGTGCCCTCTGCCTGCTGCCACGACCCGCAACCTGCCCAGAGGCAATTCGGAGCCCAGGAGATTTTGCCATCTTCATAGTAAAGGAAGGTGTTGTTCGTACTCAAGAGAGACAGTCTTCAGTACCATGGCTTTACATTTTTGTGAGTTTCATTTATCACTGATTTCATTTCTTTTCATTCAGTATTTCATTTATTGTGTGAATAAACTCCGTTGGTATCTACCTCATCAGCATTTCCTTTCCTCATCAAAGTTTGGAACAAGTATAGAAATGGGCAACTAAGCAAATAGGCAGAAATTAATAAAAGTCATATTATGTCTTTAGATAGCTCAGGGGTTCCTGGTTTCCAATTAAATAAGGTACACGGTTAGAGCAATTATGTAGAGTACACGTATTATGTGAGGGACCCCAATTATACAAGGTTCACAGATGGGTACTGCGCTGAGGAAGCTATTGAACTTGCCACAAAATGTCACGAGGTAGCAAGCATGATGGGAGTATGGGGGAAGAAGTGGAGAGCAGCTTGCAAACTGTGAAGGAGTTTTACTCCTTAACTGTTGTGGGTTAGTAAACCCCACACACCAGAAGAACAATGCTTTCTGTCTGTCTTTCCACTAACGGCCCGGAGTTGCTGACTGCACAGTAGAGGGTTGAACATTGATACGGAACTTACGCTGTTGTTTTGGAAGTAAATGGACTCTCAATTCAAAAGTAAAGTCATTTGTCTTGAATAGTAATGGAAATCATTGGAAGAGACACTGCAATTTTGGGTAAGGAATTTTACACTTTTTAAGTGACTACCATATTCTTCAACATTCCGGAAAATCAAGAATTATTATTGTTTGAGAAGGAGTCGGGCATGGAAGTAGTAGGGGTGGGGAGTGACTAAAAGAAGGAAGGAAGAATTAAAATCAAAGGAAATCAAGTGGCACTAACCGGAGACACTATACATCCAATCTACATAAATGAAATACCTTTCTGCCTCTCTGTTTCCACATCACATGAAATGCCTGACTGATTTCCTCCAAATTTAGAAAGTATATTTGGGTGGTCAACCAAGAGAGCTGCTGTACGGCGCACACAGCTTTCACTTGGGCGGTTCCAAGGGATCTGGGAGAAAGAGACAGTCGTCCTTCTGAGCAGCTGATAGTAACCGGATCTTTTTCACTATCAGTTGATTAAGAAATGCCAAACATAGCAAGACGCCACAAACAGAGAAAACAAACAGTAGTTTCAAACACGAGTCCTGATTTACAGTCCTAACAGCAGCCCATCTGAACTGCAGCCCATAATTTATGATCTAGATCCTCTGACATGGGCATTTCTACTTGGCTCCAGGCACCGGTTGATTTAAAGGTGGTTCTTAATTGTCCAGCACAGTCTGGGGACTACGGCAACGTGTGAAATACACCCCAACAGGGCTGCCGGCACCTTTGGAAGCGGCCCACGCTCTGTGGTCACTGGCCTTCCTTTCCTTCATCAAACAATCTGCGTCCATGTAAGGTATCCTTCTGCAGGACAGGGTCTTCAGCGTAAGTGAGATTGCCGTCGACGGGAAGCCATGCTTGGTTAATGTGCAACAGATTCTCTGGGACAGATTCAAACTTTGTCACCGTCACACCCTCAGGGCCGAGGACCACGCTTAGCTCCCAGTGGGTGTCCAGTACAAATCTGTCAACTGACCTCAGTCCCGTGTGCTGAAGCTCTTCATTTATAGCGTAGTGATCACAGCAGCTAACATTTATTAGAGGTTTATTTTGTCCCAAACATCATGCTAAACACTACTAACATCGCCCCACGGAACACCCCACCCGCGTGATGAGACTGTGACCATTTCTATCTTAGACACAAGGAAACCAAGATGCCAGAAAATTCAGTAACATGTCCAATGCCTCCTGATAGCAGGTGGCAAGACCAGGATTTGAACCCAGGTCAGCTGACTTCCTTGTTTGGAATCACGTCACTCTAATGCTCCATTTTAATTTTCATCCTGGGCATCCAGAAGTCCACAGTAACCCAGAATGCTCCTCCTCGGGGAGAAGGAAGAGGAAGGACCTTCTGCAGCAGGGACCGCCACCTTTGACACACCTCCTGGACAGCTTCATTGGAGGGCCCAGGCATTCACTCATTTTGAAGCTGAAAGTCCTTTGGGGACACCGGGGATAGAAGGATGAATAGTTTGTGGTTCCTGCTGTCCAGGAGACACAGGCTACTCGTGGGAGGCGGGGAGGGAAGAAGAGATTGACAATGTCGATGCAACGTGGCATTGAAACAGACTTCTGCTCAACACCGCCAAGCTGGCACTGAGCAAGGTGGGGACACTGCAGACCCCGCCATCCAGCAGCTTACAATCTGTCTGTCCCTAAACAGCCTAGACGCTGGGCAGTCCACACTGGAGCCCAAGTGCAGGGTCAAGACCAAATGTGTTGGAGGCGTGCGGAGGGGGTGAGATCATTGCGAGTTGAGGTCATTGCCACTCTCCAGGAGATGAAAGCAAAACCAGCCCTGACAGATGCCCTGAGTGTCCCTGTCACTTCTAAGTGTTTCCCTGGAGAGGTTATTTAGGAGAGCTGGGATGGTAATGCCTGCCATGGCCACATCTGTACAGCAGCCCCAGGCTAAGGACTCCCCATGGCTGCCTTTAAGCTTCCATGGTCCCACGTTGGTGAGACACCCTCAGGAGAAGACCATCTAAGTCACAGGTGCACAAGGCTGGACCCAGGTTAGTGGCCCCGGGGGCTGCTGAGAGTCAGCAAGTTTGAATAATCTTCTTGAACTTGACTCTGACTTTGAATAACACATACGAGCTGCTTTAACACTCCAAAGGGTAACCTGTAGTGGAAGTAGCCTGGAGCTCTTTCTCCAGGAGGGCCACAAGGGCATACCCTCTTCTCAGAGGCCTGACCAAGGCTCTGGGGAGTTCTTTCAGCCTTCACTGAACCAATTTTCCAAAGTGCTCTGTAATTAAAGCCTCCCAGAAGAGATTCTCTTCTTGTCACTGAGAAGAGAAAAATAAAAGCATTCCTGCAACTCTTTTATACCTTGGGCAGAGCAGAATCATTTTTAGCCATCTCCAATAAAGTACCATGATGTGAGTAATAACAGAGACCAATATTTTACAGGACAGCCCATCAAAGGCCCTTCAAGCACGCTCACCACTTCTAAAATGCAGAGGTAGAGTCAGCATAGTTTGCAGGAGACATTATTGCTATTAATAAAAGAGTTTGGGTTTTTCTATGGAATTTCTGCAAGAGAACAGCTGGTTTAGTCTTTGTGGCACCTAGTATGGAGCCCTTTAAGTATAAACTGTTGCTACACAATTCATGGATTTATTCATTCACTCACCAAATATTTATTGAGCACCTACTAAGTGCAAGACACTCAGAGAGATGCTGGAGAAAACGGACAAAGTCTCTGTGCTCATGGAGGTGGCACTCTTGTGGAGTAAACAGACACAAATAAAATGATAAGATACATTTTCAAAATATAACTTGGGATAGATGCTGAGCAAAGAATAGAAACAAGAAGTGACTAATATTAAGGGAAAGGTATATTATGGGCTCAGGCTCCAGAAGGACCTCACTACGGAGGGAACCTTCATACTGCATCCAGAAAAGAGCTAGCCTTGCAAAGGGCAGAAGATCTTACAGGTTTGTGCAAATGTCCTGGGGCAGGATGGAGCCCAACTGAACTGGAGAAGCAGAGAGAGAAACCATGGGATGCAGTGTAATGAGTGAGGGGGAAGGGACTGGAGGAGTGGGCGGGGCCAAGCCAGGTGCTCCGCTCTCTGAAGGTGGCCTGTCTTCTCCAATCTCCTACCGGCTTCACTTAGTAACTCAACACAACAGACCAGTGCCTGGCTCCTCTCCCTCTCCCCTACTTAGTGCTCCAGGAGCACTATCCTGAGGCGTAAAAGGAAAAACCAACACACCCTGGCCTCCCTCTGCTTTGTTCCAGCAGCTTCCACAGTGAGGACGAAGCAGGCTCCGTAAAAAGCGTGTGGGTGACGGTCCTGCAGCACACGTTCTCCCACCCCATCGAGCCAGCCCGGGGTGGCTGAGCTCAGGATGCTGCCTCAGTCGTTGATAATAATTGTTGCATTAATTGGTGCTGTCCAGACCAGACAGAACGTAACAGATCCCACTGTGTCCAATAATTAATGTTTTTCCCCCACTGCAACACCATTAATAAGGGGCTCTTCCAAGAAATGAGTAATTGGCTGGTGGGGCATCATTAGGGCATTTATAGATAAGCTTTGGTCTGGAGACATAGAAGAAAGCTGATTATGTTTATTTAGACTCTATTATCTATTGCTAATGTGCTATCCTGTGTTCCAATCGTCCCCATTCTCTGGGTCCTAATGATACAGGGCACACTCACAATGTGATTTCAATGACCTGCAACACGGCTTTCTCTCCACTGCAGCAGAGAGGGGGGACTGAAGGGCGGTTCTGCTGGCTCTCGCTCACCCGCCGTGAACCTTCCCTTTCTGCTGAGAAATTTAGAGCCAGGCTCTTGGAAGTACCAGAAAGAGAGTTTCTCCTAATGAAACCTCAGAGGACTGGAAGTTTCTTGGGTTTGTGATTATCTGAAGGGTTTTTGAAAATGTAAATCTGGTTGGGGAAACACTGCTTTGAAATATAGAGGGAGGAAGAGGCAGCTTGGGTTTGAGATGCTCTCTCGGTGGTAACAAGCAATGAAGCCTCAGAGACTGAGAAAATCTGGCAGAAACACATATCTTACTAGACAAGGAGACGTGCTTACAAGTGTTCTCTGGACCCTGGGAAGTGGACGCGGGGGCATGTGGGGCTGATTTTTCTCCCAGAAACCTCTGATCCATTTGTTCTTTGCTAGAATTTTCAGAAGAGATTTCTTATGTTTTGTAAAAAAGTATAGATACGTACAACAGTGTGAGTGGACTTAATGCCACTAGATTATACAGTTAAAAATTATTTAAACAATAAATTTTATGTTATATATATTTTACCACAATGAAAACAATTACCAGGAGAATAAATATAATAATACATTTTATAAGCAGAATTTAAAAGCATAAGGAAGAATTAGGGTTCTAACTTTGCAAATGTAATATATCTAATATTAATTTTAGAAACCAAATAGACTTCTAAATGGTCTCTTCTGAGTATGAAACTACCCTCAAGTTAATTTTTAAAAACCTTAAAATTACCAATAATAATTCAAGACAATTAATTTGTCAATTGAATGAGCTGGACTCAGGACTGCAGAGTGAGCTCAATCTTATATATTTGTACAAATTGTTATTTTCACTGGTTCTGTGGACAGTTCTTTATCCACTCCTGGCTGTAATCTCACATACGTTCCATAGCTTTCTCTGTGACTCTTATAAACAACGTACCCAGGCCTATTAAATAATTTTTTTTTAATGTAGCTAAGTAAATCCTTTTTACTTATCTATTTTTTATATGGTAATGTATACATGTTAATCCCATACTCCTAATTTATCCCTCCTCCGCTTTCCCCTGTGATAACCGTTAAGTTTGTTTTCTACGTCTGTGAGTCTGTTTCTGTCTTGTAAACAAGGTCATTTACTGTATAGCACAGGAAATTATATTCAATATCTTGCGATAACCTATAATGGACAAGAATCTGAAAACCGAATCACTTTACTGTACACCTGAAACTAACACAATATTGTAAATCAACTATACGTCAATAAAATTTTTTTAAAGTGTAGCTAGATGTGCATGTGCATCTACCCTCTATACACATCACCCCCGTTCACATCTCTTACTGCATTGGGTGGTGGGGAAAGTGTGGGATTAGGAGTCTGGAAACCTGGGTTCAAGTTCAGGCTCTGCCCACGTCCCATGGTCTGTGATACCTCGTACAGCCTCAATTTCCACACCTGTGAGATGAGGACCCCGCTCATGTGCACTTGGCGGGGGTTTTTCTTGGGAAGAAGTGAGATGACGTCTGTGGAGGAGCCCAGGGGGCGCTTGCAGAGATGCAACAGACCCCTCAAATATCCATCTCTCCCCAACTGCCCTTGCACGTGTGAAAGTATCTGATACTCATGGGTGTCTACAGCTCCCCTTCAGCCTTCCCTGTGAAGGACACACTTGGGATCCCTGACCTGTCTCTGGTTTTGAAATGAGCTCCCAGAAAGTTGACCTGTGCACAAATGTGTGATGTAACTTTGCAAATTCAGTGCATAACGCTTTTAGGAAAGCACAGCCCTGTCCTCGCCTGCTTCCCACCCCTGAGACCAGGTAATTTGTGGGCACATCTGTTGCAGGTGTTGGGGAATATTCTCAGAGATGTTCTTAGATCCTGGCTTGGGGGTCTCAAGGTGGAGAAGCTGGCTCCTGGGACACAGTGATGCCTACAACATCGGTCCGGTAACAGGATCGAGGCAGGCCTGCGAGCAGGGCTGGGCCCGGGCAGGGTGAGTGGATAGCTCAGCAAGCAGGGAAACCACAAAGAACTGCTCGCAGGGGCAGGAAAAGGAGACAGGCACCCCCAACCCAAACACCCCTATTTATCAGATATCACTTACTGGATGTTACCTGGTCCAGGCAAGCAACTTAACCCCCCTCAGCCTCGGCGATCTCATTTGTATGGGAGGCGTACAGACCTGCTTAGCTCATGGGCCGAGGCAGCTCTGGCTGGTAGCACTTTAATTTACAGAGTGCCTGCTGGGCACCCAGCATTGTGCCAGGTGCTGGAAGGAGAGGGATGGAAGATCAAAGAGAAAAAGAGGAGGCGTAATCGTCATTCTTGCCTGAAAGAACCCATCACTCTTCCTACAATCTTGCCATGACTCCTCATTTTTCTTAGCATAAAATCCAAACCCTGTATCAAGACCCACATAAGACTCTGGGATCCAGCCCTGGGACTTCTCTCAGCCAATACTTTGCAATGTTCCTTCGTTATCCTGAAACAGAATTCAGGGCTGATATAATTTATCTACACACAAGATGTTTCAATCAATATATTAACTTTCATATGGGGGGAAAGAAGTAATTTGTATCAAAACAAGATGCATTTCAATTGGAAAGTTCTCTGACACGGCTTCACTAATCAACCCAAGGACGTGTGTTTGTGTAAAATCATAGTGAATGCCACAACTAGAAACACAGACTTGACAACAGAGGTCTTGTTTTGGAGACTCAGATACCAAGAGTGAGGTTGCCACGGGTGACATGATTTTCCCAACATGGCGAACACCACTTGGTAATATTCCAAACAAAACACAGAGCAATCATCCCTTAATTTATATAGTAGCTCCATTCCTAGAAAATTCAATACATATAATTAAGACTGTGCTAAAATTACTTTCTGTTTATATGAATTAGAGAGTTATGTCCAGGCTCAGATCATTAGAAATTGGCTTTTCACCTACATGAATATCTACTGGGACATCCTAAAGCCTGCAGGACCCAGATCAGCCCATCTTTGTGTAGGACCGTTAGAGGCACTGACTGAAGTCGTGCACCCTTGGTGCTCACTCACTACCAACAAATATCCCAAACAAACTCGAGGCAGTACCACCCCCTCGCGAACCACGGATCTAGCCCCTGCCTACCTCTCCAGCCCTCGTCTTCTCCTACCCGCCTCCCGTTTACAGTGTTCTCGGCTATACAGCTTCAGCTTTTCTCCTTTCCTCCAACACGTCAAAGGGCCTTTGCACGTGCTGTTCCCTCCACCAGGAACGCTCTTGCCCAGCTGTTCACATGGCAACCTTCTTCTCCTCCGTGTCTCTGCTCACATAACATTTTCAGGAGAGCGGCTTTCCCTAGCCACCCGATCTACAGGAGCACACATTCCCAGCCCAGCTAGTCTCAGTGATGCCACCCTGTTCTTGTCCCTCAGGACACACATCACGCCTAGATTTTTTTCTAGGTTGTCTTCCCCACCAGGATCAGCACACTTTTCTGAAAGGGCCAGAGAGCAAATATTTCAGGCTTTGCCAGCCGTTATGGTCTTAGTCACAACAACTCAACTTTGCCCTGTATCACTCAAGGGCAGTCACACACAATATGTAAAAAATGGGCGTGGCTGTGCACCAATAAAACTTTATTTACAAAACAGGCAGAGGCTAGATTTGGCCCTTGGGCAGTATTTGGCCAATTCCTGCACTGGACTATCAGCTCCTTGTTGTCTGTTTTAGTCTTGAATTCTTTTTGTCTCACACAGTGTGCGCCGTATGGTAAGAATGGAATGAATGTATATTGAAGAAATGAGTTTGTCCAGCTGGAACGAGGAACAACAGAAAACACAAGAAAGACCTACCTATTCTTAGCACCGATGGAAGCATATCCACGTTGGCCGCACACCCAGCACTGTAAGAGTCCTGAGAAGGGAGGGCAGGAGAATTCAGGGAGGGCTTCCTGGAGGAAGTGGCCTTGAACAGCAGCTGAAAGAAAGATGGAATTTGGACTACGGTAGTCATGACACTCACTTGTTCAGTCATCAATTCATTCCCTCGCTCAGGGACATTTGTTGAGTGTCCTATCAGCGGCTGACAACACAAAGTTGAGGACAC
This sequence comes from Tursiops truncatus, assembly GCF_011762595.2. Taxonomy (NCBI): domain Eukaryota; kingdom Metazoa; phylum Chordata; class Mammalia; order Artiodactyla; family Delphinidae; genus Tursiops; species Tursiops truncatus. Next base: position 12,915,420 of record NC_047049.1, read on the forward strand.
GTAGCGCTCCCGGGGCAGGAGACTTTGATCCTGTTGTCAGGACAGTCTGGGGATTCCAATGATGCTGTGGACCAGTCACACTTCTGGGTGCCTCATGCACAGGCGAGATCAGGGTCACATCTGAGCATGGCTCAGTAGTGCCCCAACTGGACCTTTACCCCACTAAACATCCACGTCATCCAACCCCACTGTGCCGCGCTTGTGAAATCAATGCACCTGGCCCCTCACCCTCACCCTCCCACCCAACCCAGTCTCAGGACTCCGGCCCTCTGCCCTACCTCACCCTAATCACAGCCCGCTCCCAGAGCCGCCGTCACACAGCTGCGTAATCATATGCTCTTCCCGGGAAGGGATGCTGTACTTGCGGGTCTTCAGACAGAGGCCTGGGGCGATTCTGAGCAGTGGTGCCCCTGGGCCATCTGAGCTCCATCCCCCAGGCGGTTTTAAGTAACTGGGGCGGGACATTTCAGCAGCTTGATGGGTACATTGAGACCTTGAATGACAATTCTTTGATCTTTTAAGAAATTATTTGAAATTCTTTTTTAAAGAGAGTCAAGGTTATCCCCTGTTCTTCCCTCTTGGTTGACTTCCCTCCAAAGCTCAAGGCCTTGAACCTCCTGCAAACCTCATCTGCTTTTCTTTCTCTCTTTGCTTTGGTTTCTCAGACATTCAGAGCCAACTATGTAGTAGCCCAAAGCATCTGAGCCTTAGCGGACGTGTTGCATAGTAAGTCCTCACTCGAACGGATTTTGCTGTCTTATTTCCCCTCACCTTGGGTTTCTGGTCGATTTTTGAATGACATCTCTGCAAGTGGTAATGACTGCATGCCTGTAGGCCAACTCAAATCCTTCCAGGGATGAGTCAGGTACCCTTTGTGTACAAATAATCATAATTTCAGAATGTTCTCCCTATCTTCCCTCCCCCTCCAATGTTGAACCCATTTTATTAATATTGAGCTTAATTATTTTGAAGTTTAGATTAATTTAAACAACTCAATTTATTATAAGCATTTCAGAAATATTACATTTCCTACCTGCTAATGAGGGGTAAAAATAGATAAATGAGTTTCTCAACACAGTGTTGATACTATGTCATAAAAACAAACAAGGAAACATTCCCCGCAGGAACTCTACACCGTGACCCTCTTCTGGTCTTAATCTCAGCTCTGTACCCTTGGGGTGACCCTGATGTAATGTGCCATGTAGGGCAGCCCCATAGCATTCCTGCAGGGAACACCCCAGGGAGAGTTGGGGACCACAGCCCAGAAGCTCCAAAGGGTCACAAAGAAAAAATCTCCAAGTGGAGTGACTGAGAGCCCAGCTTTGAGACAGAAGCACCCCTCACCCATTCCTCTGTTTGTTGGCCCATTCAATAAAGCAAGTACCTTTCGGGTTCGGGCTCCTTGCTGAGCACTGAGGAAACAGGGAAAAAGATGGAAAGTTCGTGCCCCCCCGGACCTACCCTCAGAGTGGGGTGAGACCACAATAAACAAGGGAACTACCAAGTAAACAAGGTCATTCCAAATTGTGTTCATGCAACAGTGAGCTGAGGGTGGGGAGAGGTGGACACATTAAGAAAGGTCTCTCCGAGGAGGTGACATCTGAGCCACCACGAGAAAGGCACTGAAAGCAAGTCAAAGAAAACAACAGCAAAGGTCCAGAGCAGTAAAACGTGGACGTAGAAGGTGCGGAAGGGTGGAGGCCAGTGAGGCTTCCTGCCTCCACCTAGGTTTCAGGGTGGAGAGGCAGCCCTCAGGATGCCTGGAAAACCGTCCAGAATCCCCACAAATGTGCCAATGGGGACAAGATAATGCCACTCTCTTCACAAGAGAGGAGAAGAAGAGGACAAAACGTTGATCCCAACAGTGGGAGAATAAAACAAAGAACAATCAAAGAGGGAGGGGGGTAAAAGAAGCTGGGGATCCTCTTTTTCTAGAATGAACCAGTGGCTCTCTTGCAAGTGGGCCCTGCTGGATGTGAGACCCACGGGGTTGTCTGTCATCCCCTGCAATTCCAAGGGTCTGGAGACCCCAGGCCTCCCTGCCAGGACCAAGCCTGGTGGTTCTGTGTCATTACAGTGGCTTTCAGAGGACCATGAGGCTGTCTTGAGAATCACTGATGCTCTTTTATTAACTGACAAACTAAAGCACTTTCCCCTCTGCACCTGTCTTGAGATAATGCTGTCCTGGGCCCACCTTGAAGAGAGACGAATCCCCTCGATAAACAGCAAGGGTTTCTTCCCCCACCAACGAGTGGGCGACACTCTCAAACCCTTCAGAAAATAGTCACCCATGCCAGCAATCTGGGGGCCTGCTGGCGACATCTAAACACCAGGATCACGCGGCAAGAAGCGTGGAAGGCACAGAACTACCTCGCCACCTTTTTAATGAGCAAAATCCTCTGGCTGCTGCCAGGGCCCTCAGAGACCCGCTATTAATGAGCGCTTAGAATAGACTGTGCCTGTTTTATACGTGTACAGTGGCCTGGGAGAGACACTTCAACTTCCACTTTACATCTGCTGCCATGTTCGAGTGTCTCCTCAAGGGCAGGAAAACCTTTGGCAAATTTTGTCTTTAAAGAGACACGTTCAAAGAGAGCGTTCTCTCCCCGCAGCCACATTCTATATGCGAGCACTTTTCAATTTTCAAAGTATATATTTAGATTGTGTATATGAAAATCTGAGCGGTGCCGATAGGCAGCAGGGCCTCAGCTGCACACTCAGCTCTTCCTGCTTCTTGGGGCTTCGGGGAGAGGGGCTTCTGGTTTCGTCCTCAGACTCAGTGGCTTCACTCACTGAGCTGGGGATGGGTGCCAGGGATGCAGACTGCCTGTGATTTGTTCCTATTGACAGACCCTGGTCCTAGACAGCAGATGATGTGGGTTATAACTTGATGAGCTGAGATGTGGGAATGGGGGCTGGATCAGAGCGTGAGCCAGGTGGAGCCCTGGAAGGAGGCGTGGCTGGCAGAGCCCACGTGGGGGACAGGTGATGGGGCTGGATCCCTGCGGTAACTTTGCAGGGTCTTTCCAAAAGGAGAGGAGGGTCTTGAGGAGAAAGAAGGAGGACGTGGAGATAAGAAAGGACTTCAGAGGACAGCAGATGCTTGGAGGTGTTGATGACAACCCTGTTGTCACAAGGAGCCATCGTCTGCAATGGGGAGTGAGCATGAAGGCTGGCAACGCACCAGGTGGCCTCGTGGTGTGACGGGAAGTACAACTTCCAGCTCTTGCACTGACCAGCTGTCCCTAGTCAGCTCGGACTACTATAACAAAAGTACAGACTGAGGGTTTAAACAACACACACTTAGTGCTCACAGTCCTAGAGCCTAGAAGATCAGGGTGCTGGGACAGTCAGTGTCCAGTGAGAGCTCTTTTCCTGGCTTGCAGATGGCCACCTTCTCACTGTGTCCTCACCTGTCAGAGAGAGAGCTCTGCAATCTTCATCCCCTTATAAGGGCACTAATCCCATTATGGGGCTCCACCCTCATGACCTCATCCAAACCTAATTACCTCCTAATACCATCACATTGGGGGTTAGGGTTACAACATATGAATTAGAGAGTGTGGGGTGGGAAGGGGGGAGACACACATTCAGTCCATAGCACCAGCTGTGTGATCTTGGGCAAGTTGCTTAGCCTCTCTGAGCCTCTACTTTTCATCAGTAAAATGGGATCATAATCCCTCCCCCTGTTGTGAGCATAACATGACCTGACACATGTACAGTGCCTGGGACATGGGTGGAGCTGGCTCAGTGGTGTCTGTGTTTGTTTCTACAGCCCAGTGATCATCTGAATCCTCCAGAACAGGAAACCCATCCTCCAGTCAACCTCAGAAGACCTGCAGAATAAATGTGTCACGAACAGGAGAAATAAAATGTATCCATATTTTGAAAGGGGACAATGAGGGATGAAAGTCGCTGACAGTGTGAATTACTATTGATTTCATCATCGCTGCCATCCCCGGAACAAACAGCCCCAGAAAGCACAGTGGTTCCAATCCTAGGCCTGTTGCATCCCAGGGCATTTCCAATTATCTCCAGGTACATTACAAAACTCGGACCAAAGCTAACTTGAGTTTTCTCTAATTCAAAAAGTCACCATTCTCAGTCATCAGCACTTTGGCAAGTAGGAGAGGTGCCACGGAATCGTGCCATGGCAGAGTCTGCCTGCTGCTTCTCTCATTACTCCTCATTCACGAGCCTCTATATTCTTGAGGTAGCCATACGTCCAGTTAAAGATTCTGCCTCCCAGCCTCTCTTACATCTAGGTATGGCCACGTGACTAAGACTGGCCACTGAAACAAGAGAAACTCATAGGGAAGGACTTGAGGGAAGGTTCTTTGAAAGGGAGAAAAGATGACAGGAGAAAGACCCCTTTGCTTTACCCTCTTCCTTCCTTCTTGCTGCCTGGAATGTGGACACAATGGCTGGAGTTGCAGCAGCCATCTTGAAAAACTGAGGATGGAAGCCAAGTATTGGGAATGGCAGAGCAGGAAGAGAGACATAGCCTGGGCCCCAGATGATCATGAAGCTACCACACAAGCCCATCCAGGACTTCTTGTACATCAGAGGGGAAACCTTTATGCCTTTAAAGCACTGTTACTGGAGTTTTCTGTTGGGTGCAGCTGGACCTAATCCTGACATATATATTGAGCTACTGGAAGCTGATGACTGTGCAAAAGGGAAGCTCTGGGTCCCTGGCAACCAACGCATTCTTGGCAGGAAACAGGTGGGGGAGGGAGCAGACGGGGGCAGAACATCATGGTGCCGGATGAGCATCCCACAGCGTCTTCCTGCTGGTGCCCACTGGCTAGCGCTAGGCCCCAGGTGAGTGAATCATCCCTCCCTGCTCTTCCTTCTAGAGAACTCCAGCCTAAGCCCAAATCCAATGTGGGGGCAGGGTGCTGCCACAGGAAGAGGATATAAGTCAACATAAACCCTGATTCAGGTCCTACCTTTGAATCTTAACAACCGTGTAACTTTGGGCAAACCACTTAACCCCTGAGCCTCAGCTTCCTTCTCTGAAAAATGGGAGTTACAGCAATGCCTGTCACAAAGGGCTCCATGGATCATGTAAATAAAGTACCTGGAATTCAGCCCTTAGGGCTGCTGGTTGTGATTATACAGATTAGCTGTGAATTGATATTATTTTCACAGAGAGGTACTGGGGCAATGGCTCGTACTTCCTTCATAAAGCCAGGGGGTAGGGACGCTTTAGCCAATGCCATGGCTGTCTTTCTTCCTAGGTGAGGTACAATCAGCTTGAGTGCCATGAAGGTTGAGCCTGGCCGTCTGAGAACTGGAAAGAGGACAGGACTGGTCGGGGGGCAGACCCAGCTCCTGTTACTGGCTTCACCACTAAGTAGCTGTGTGACTTCAAGCTAGTCACCATCTCTTTCTGGGCCTCAGTTTCCCCACCCGTGAAATGAGGATGCTGGACTGCATCTCTGAGACCCCTTCTAGCATAGAAGTGCAGTGACCCCATGAACACAGGGGAGCCTAAGGACCAGGATCAAGACAGTCAGTCCACCTGCTGTGCTTCTACCTGTGTTGATTTTGCCCCCAGCTTCCTCAGACCCACCAGTCATTCACAATGTTTTTTCCTATTGAATTCCTATCATATCAAGGGCCTGATTCTGGACGAAGTGTCGTTTCTACAGACACTGAGACTGGATCTCGGGACTGGAGCAAGGAGAGATTTGAGAGCATTGTTGCCTCACTTTCTGTAGACTTGATGTCAAAATTCAGATGTGCAAAGCCAATAAACTGGAAGATGGTTGGTTTGTAAAAGAATCATCAAAAAGTGTAAATAGTCCTGCTCGTCCGTGTCTCACTCCCAGGATGGGAAAGAAGTTATGCTGAGTCCTCAGCTATCGAGCTTGAGGCCCTAACCACGCATTTAACATCCATCATTAATTCAATCCTTTCCATAAGACTTCCACCAGGGAAGCACCCCCATTCTCATATTGCCAACAGGATAGAGGGACAGCGAACTTACATATTTTGCTTAAGTTAAGGCCACGCAGACAATAAATGGTTGAACCAGGATTATAATCTAGATCTAATCTAGGTTGTCACCATAGAACCATATTCTTAAGGCTGAAAGAGAAACAGCACAAAATGGGATGATGCCAGAAGAGAACTGGCTGGCTGTGTGACCTTGGGACAGTCGAGGAATCTCTCTCTGCCTGCTTTTTCTCATGTATCAGAAGTGGGCGTTGGATAGATCAGAGCCCCATTCTACAGAGTGGTACCTGTTGGTAGATCTCCAAACTGCCAGGATTCCGCCACCCCACTCCATACTCAGTATATATCAGGGCTGCCAAGGGGAGAACAGGTAGTCATGGAAGTGATGCCCTGCTTGGGAATCTCCCAATGGACAGAAGGCTGGGGACTTTCACTTCACACATCTTCCCTTCCCTGCCCATCTCCAGACCCCCATGGGTGCCTCCACTGGGTCTTCAAACCCAGGCAGGTCTGCCTACAAACCTGAATGTTTAACACTTGGGATCTGTGGGACGGCCTCTCTAAACGTCCATCCCAAAATGTCCTGCTCTATTTACAGACTCTCTCTACCCAGTAGTCTCTTTAGGGGATGGGGGCCCCTCAATGGCACTAATGCTTACCTGCATCGGCCATGCAATGCCAAATGATGTAACGATTCCGTGGCATCCTATGAGACTTTTGCAACAGATGGCGTTGCCGTAAAATATTTAACAGGCTGACAATTGACACTCGAACTCTTTTGGATTCTCCAATGAATCTGATGCCCACATGTTGCCAAAAGCATTTATTGTCTCATAATTTGATTTACTTTTTTCCGTGCTGCTCCCAGTGCCTGCAAGTAGGGGCAAAATGGCTGATGTCTCCAGATGCCACAGAGGCTAATAAAGCTTGCTGTGCTCCCAGCATGCTCTCTGCTGTCAGCAACCGGCAATTAACTTAATAGGGTTCTTGAAATGGAGTCGATCTGGGAAATGCGGCATGTGTTGACACTCTCCCGCTGATCCAGGCAGCCTCCCACCATTGACTTGCCGGGTCTGTTTGCTATTTGAATTATTTAGGAGCTTGTTATGTGAATTAAAAAGCAGCACTTTGCAGCATTAAGTCTAATATTTTATGATCTTCAATTGATTAGGTGGGTTTTCAGGACTACATGGAAATGTTAAGATAAAACACGTCTCTGACAGGCTGCTCTCGCCAGTCTGCTTTGCTTTTCAAAAACCTAGATGAAAGCCCAAAAGGAGCCTGCCACCTTTTTCCCCTCCAAGCGAGTCTTCTGGAACCTGTTTGCAGACCGTCGAAGGGCTTTTCCACCCTGAGGATACCAGGTGCCCTGGGTTCTCAGGACGAAAAGGAGGCTGGTCCCCTTTTCTCTACTTTGCTTTTGTCTCTTTCTTGGAACAAAGACACCAGTGATGACACGATGCCCGGAAGGACCACCTCCCAAGCCTGGGCCTGCAAAAGGAAAACCCTGCTGTGGGTTTCCAGCCATTCACTTGGACCTGGACGGGCACCACTGCTGCACCTGCCCTTGGCCAAGGGTGTGTGTAGCCCACGCCCCATGCAGCACCAAGTTTACAGAGTGCCAAGCTCCAGAGGACCTCCCCTGCCACAAGGTCCAATTCACACTTTCCTGCCCCACCAGCTGCCACCACTCTCTCCCCTGGCTGATGACGATAGTTTTCTACTGGGTTTTCCCCATCAGTCCCATTCCAATCCACCCTACACCCTGTAGCCAAGATATCTTTCTAAAACCCAGCTCTGGCTATGACACTTCCCTGCTCAAAACCCCTCAATGGCTCCCCATTGCCTCATCAGTCTGGCCCCAGGCTCTCTTTCTAGCCTCATCTTCTGTTGTCCCCATATGAACCAGCCGAACTGAGCTGTTTATTATTCTCAAAAAACACTCTCTGTTTTCTCAACTCTGAAGCTTTGCTCATGACGGTCACTTGGTTCACTAAACTTCCCTTCTTCACCTATGGAAAGTCTACTAGTCCTTGATAATGAAATGAGTAAATAAAAGTATACGATATAGAGCTTCCTATGTTCCAAGCACTTTACGTATTATTAGTTAATCCTCAATAATCCTTTAAGGTCGGCACCTTTATTATCTCCATTTTATACATGGCAAAACGGAGGTTCAGAGAAATTAGGTAGCTTCCCCAAAGTCACTCAGCTAGCTGGAATTCCAGTCCAGGCAGACCAGGCTCACCTGATCCCACTTCCTTGGTAAAGCCATCGCTGCCCTTACCTGAGCGCCTTCTTTCTCCTCTGAAGTCTGCAGCACCTATCCTTCCCAGGGCACTGACTTATTCAGGTTGCAGGTAGAGATACACAGCTCTCTCCTCTCCCAGGATGCCAACGCCATGGGACAGTCTGGGTCTCCCTTGTACCACAGCAGGGCGCTGGGTCAGACTTTGCACACGGTACGTGTTGAATCATCAGGCTGTTAACCTGACCGCAGGCTGGCTCCCCACCCAAAGTCATGACCCCTGGAAGAGTATTCACCTGGTCCCTACTGCACTTTCCCAGTGGCCGAGGAGGCATTGCGAGGTGCCGAGCGAAGGTGCAAGTTCTAAAGAAAGAGTGACTTGAATCTGAATCTGGGCACCACCTTTTTTAACCATGAAAACTTGGGACCATTCACCTCACTGAGCCTTGGTTTTTCTCACCTATAAAATGGAAATAATAGTAGTCCCCTCTCCATAGAGAAATTATTAAAATTAAATGAAATATTTCATAAAAAACTCTTATGATACATGGTTCCCAGCACGTGGTAAGGGCTCAGGAAAACATAGCTCTTATTACCGTTGGATTGACCCCAGGTGGAGTCTGAAATCCACCTCCTGCAGCTCTGGGACGCTAGGCCTGGCATCTCTACACCTCTGCACATGGGCTACTTAAAACTCATCTCACAGGATTATGGAGAAGTTAAAGAAATAACAGGGGGCCTGGAAAGGAACAGACATTCAGTATCTTACGATCATTATTATTTTTAATTATAAACTTCACCCAAGCTGAGGACTTTATTTTTCCAGAACACCATAAAGATGGCCCCTGATCCCTAAAATCAACAATCCTGTGCAAAAAAAATGACATCTGCTACACCCTGACCCTGCAACAGGCTCTAAGGAGAAAGGGGATGGATGCAGCCCAGCCTGGCCTCCAGGGGGCGCTCGATTTAATGGGGGAAGCCAGCAGGCAAGGAGCCCATCTCATCTGAAGCAGAAGGAGGGCAGGGATGGGGGCGGGGGGGGGGGGGGGGGGTGGCGCGTGGCGGCGGCGGGGGGGGGGGGGTGGTTGGTGCGGACTGAGCCAAGTCTCAGGGGCTCAGCTGAGAGGAACCGCTGCCTGATCCTGTGACCTGTGACCCATCGGATGTGGTGGACGAGCCATGAGGAGGAAAGCAGGCACTTCGGCAACTGCAGCGGGAAGGAGAGTGTCTGTATGATTAGCAATGCCCTCTCAGGGGACCTCTGCCCAGAGGGGGGAGGCTGACAGTATAATCTCTTAGTAAGGAGCTGTCCTCAAAACCTCTCTGCTATAGGGAGGCCCCGTAGACAGGAAGTTGCTCTCAGGAATTATCTCACCACCATCACTAATAAAAACTGCTGGGTCTGGTTCTTTAAGGCAGTAAGGTTCTCAACTTGGGTCAAATAGATGAGCTTACGGAGGATGGGGACCAGGAAGACCCTAAAACACGTGCCAAGTCTTGTATAAATATATGCAGGTATATATACTAGGTAGAGGTTCTATAATATTCTGTATTTGTCAGGATAGGCTAACTGCTAGCTGCAGTAACAAATAACCCCTAAATCTCAACGGTTTTAATACATATGTCCCAGTGCAAGCAGGCTGATAAGGAGTAGGCAGTGAAGGGCAGGGTTCTGCTGGCCGGGGCTCCACCGTCTTCAACATGTGGGCATCCAAGATCACCCTGAGCCACATTCTGTTGGCAGGTGGAGGAGAAAATGAGCATGAAAGACCTTATAAGAAATTTTAGGGCCCAGGCCTGGAAGTAGAATAGATTACTCTTGCCTACATTCCATTGGCCAAAACTCAGTCACATGAGGCCTCTAACCACAAAGGGTGTTGGGAATTGTAGTCTTCCTGTGTCCCCAGGAGGGAAGTAAAACTGGTTTGGAGAACACATCTCATAGCCTTGGAAAGGCACTTGTACAGAGGGAGTAAAAAGGGGCAGGGGATGAAGAAGATTGGTAAGTACCGTTTGCTTTATGTACATTATTCACTTAATTCTCATTATGAATAATAGGTTTTAAAATTTTATATCCATTTTATAGAGAAGAAAACTGGAACTCAGAAGACTCAGAAGGCTAAGTCACTTACATAGGATCACACAGTAGTGGGTGTTCTGGCCCAGAACACACCTCAGGTCTGTCTCTTGTCAACATACAGCTTTAAAGGCATCCCATTTTACGGCTTTTGCATATGAACGTATTTTGAGTGGGAAGGCAGACGTGAATGGAGAAGATAACTTTGAGCTGGTATTTTGGGGTCAGCTATCATTTATTGACTGCTTACTCTATGACAGGTACCACGTATTGAATAATTAACTCCCAGTAACCCTCTGAGCTACATCCAGCTATTATTATCCCAGGTTTATGAATGAGGAAATGGAAGCACAGAGTTATGTTGTTTGCCCAAGACCCCACAGCTAGTAAGTGAGGGAACCGGGACTCCATCCCCAGCGCCCAAGCCAGTTCCATAGGCAAACACTCCTTCCCATGCTTGTACTCACTCAGCTGCAGTTGCCCTTGGCCACCCCATGACTTCAAGGTAAACAGAGAATGCATCTCCCGCAACCTCATGCCCCCATCTTGCAGCCCAGTCTGCCTCACCCCTTCGGAAGTCATGGTCTGAGGGCGGGCACCTGCCCAAGGGCAGGCTGACATAGCAGTACAGTCACCGGCCACTTGCAAACTGGGAGCCCCATGGCGAAGCCCACCAGCCCGTGTAAGGTGGGTCCTGCAAGCCCACGAGCAGCTGATACCCCTTCATGACTCCATTCCATCCACCTGATGCCTTCATGAAGGTAGATTTTTAACATCTCTGACCGCTTTGTCATTTAAGCCAAAATAAATTCAGCTACTGGGGCCAGAAGCAGGCCTGGGGTGAACGTGATGGGGAACCAAAGCAGCCTGGTCGGTACTCACACTCCCTTGGCCCTCTGAGGTGCCGCTTCACACAGGGTGAGGCCCTGGGGATGGGGAGACATCTCACCTTGAGCCTCGCACAAAGTCAAGGTGTTGACTTCAAGCTCTTACACAAAAGCAGTGAGCTGGTGGGAGGGTGGGTGGACGAGGAGTGGGACCGTCCCTCAGGCACTCAACAGAGGTACTGTGTGGGTGGGGGCCCCCAGGACTGAGAAGGGGTGAAGGATGTACAAGCACCAGGGTCGAGGGAGGGAGACCCCCCCAGACAAAGCTGCAACTAAAGCTGAAAGTTCAGAACCAGAAGAGAAGAGGGGCAGCCCCCTTGCACCAGGTCTGTGCCAGGACCTTCTGGAGCAGAGATGCCAGGACTGGAGTCAGCAGGACTTGGTTCAGAGCCCAGCTCCTCCATTCACTAGCCCCACGGTTTCACCGCTCAGTTTCTCTGTCTGTAAAATGGGCACAGTATCATCTCCCCTCACAAGGCTGCAGGAGGACCCAGGGATGGAGTACATAAAACACCAAGCACCAAGGTGTGAGCTCTCCCAGGGGCGTTTGAATACAGTCCTCTTAGAAACAAACAAACAAACAAATAAAGTAACAGACAATTCTCTAATCATTTGCATCATCAAACGAGATTCCTCATTTACAGCTGTTGGTTTTGTAATTAGAATAATCACCTCTTCATTTCTCATGGGCCCGCATCCTGATCCTTAAGGTAGGTGGGTCGCCTGGCCCCCTCCCCAGGGTGCCCAGCACGGACCAGGCGTGCAGAACCAAGTGTTTCTGAGGTCAGAGTTCACACTTCATAGGGCTCTTCCTTGTCCATTCTTTTCATTACTCCCGGAAGCAGCCCTGGGAGGCAGGGAGAGCTGACCTTGTGATCCCTCCCCCACTTCAAAGACTAGGTCATAGAAACTCCCCAGGGGTTTCCGTCAGTGAGCAGCAGCTCTGCTCCAAGCTCAGGGTGTTTCTGGTGACACCGAAGGGACTCAGCACCCTCTTAACCACCTGAGGACAACACAGGACACCAGGACTGACAGGCAGAGGCCCGACCCAGGGCAGGGCTACGAGCGTGGGCCCTGGAGAGAGGCTTTGTGGGTGCCGATCCCAGCTCTGCCACCTACTTGCCCTGAGACCTTGGGGCAAGCGGCTGGACCTCCCTGCGTCTTATCTAGAAAATGAGGATGACATCACTTTCTACCTCCTAGAGTGCTGTAGGTGCTGTGAGATTTAAAGAATTCATAATAGAGTGTATAGTAAGAACGACTACGTGTCACTACTGATTCCCTGTGCGGGAAACCACACGCACCCACCTACCTTCCGTTTGCTTCGATGCTCTGTGCCCTTGGGCAGCCGAGTCTGCATCTTATCCATCTTGGAGACTAAGACAGGGGGGCAATGCAGTGTGGTGGTTAGAAGTGCAGGCTCTGGTGTCAAGTTCATACCCATCACTTCCTGCCTGTGTAAAGTTGGCGAGCTCTCTTGTCTGCTCTGAGACTGTTTCTGCCTGCATAGAACGGGATAATAATAGAAGCTGTTTCATAGAGATGTGAGTATTTCATTAAGTGGTGTAACACACATGAAGCACCTAGAGCAGATCCTGGCACGTGAGAAGTGCTAGACAAGTGTTAGCTATTATTGTATTTATGTTCTGGGCACCCATTACTAGGCCTGACCCAATGGCGCTTGATGAGGTCCAGGAAAGGTGGATATGGCTGAGGTCAAGTAAGTCCTGCTAACAGTTTTCGGGCGCTTCACTTCGTGCCAGGCACCATTCTAAGAACTTTACTGGTAGCTTATTAAATGCTCATAAGGACCCTCGAAGGTAGGATTCTACTATTAACCCCATTTACAGCTGTGGAAACTGAGGCTAGAGAGGTCAAGTAACTTGCTCAAAGTTATCCACTAAGGACAGGCATTGCAAATCCAGGCAAAAGCTAGAGGACACAGACCCTGTGGGCCTCAGAAAGGAGTTGGGATTTCACTCAAGTACAATGGGAAGTGATCAGATCACACTGAACATTCGTGGCCAGTTCAATGATTATTGAGCACCTACTGCACCCAGGCAGGCTGCAGTGAGCCTGAGGTCGTGACATGCGCCCCTCTCAGGTGATCCTGCCTTCCTGCCATGCCCCTCGGGCCTCCCCAAGCGGCTCCCTCCCCACCTGGGCTTCGAAGGTTCTGGGCGAGAACTGGTGCTCTGGCCTCGGTCCCTCGGACCCCGGTGCGCAGAGCCCGGCCACGCTGCGCCGCCCGCAAACACGGCTCGCAGCCCGACCTCCCCCCACCTCTGGCTGGGTCGTGCCGCCTCCTCCGGAAGCCCTCCGGGGCGTCTCGGGGAGGCCAGGGTGGCCATGTTAAGCCACGATCCGAGCGCGGGGACCACCAGCCCCCCGGGGAACCCTTTCTGCCCTCAACTCGGCAGCGCCTGTCCAGTGCCATAAGCCCCTGGTGACCACACGGTGGGCACCCGGCCGGTGGGGCGCACACGCTGACCCCTGTGGGCACCTGGGCTCCGGACGAGCCCAAGCCCCGCGACCCCCGCGCCGTGACACGGAACGTTCCATCCCCGAACCTCGGCGACTCGAGGAGTCCCAGACTCGCGGTGGCGCGGCCTGATTGGCAGGTCCGCCCTTGGCTGGGGTGGGGGCCGAGGAAGGGCTGTGGTGCCCAATTGCTGTTTTTACTCCTGCCATCATCAATTCAACTATTGACAGGGAAAGGAGGGTCCGCCGTGGCTTTGTGTCACGCACTCACTGTAATTTACTTGAAAAGAATTAAATCACAATTACCTGCCATTCGTTTTGCATAAAACGAGCCAGAAGGAGGCTGCAATCGCAGAGTGCTTGAAAAGACAACAGCCCCGTTGTTGCCATATTAGAACAATATTTCTCAATTTGAAACTTAAAACATTCGAATTCGCAGCTTTGTTTGACTACGGTGGCCCACAGATAGGCAAGACTGACACCCCACCTCGGACTGCAGACATTACAGTTAACGAGCCTAATTTTCATTCATTTAAGTCTAGACCGATCTTTTAAAATCATTGCATTTATTGTCCTAATATGCCTCCCAAATGTTGGAAGGGAAAACGTAATCTTTTGTCTGTTACCTAGCCCAGTAGGTAAATTATCTAAATGCCATGAAAATCCCTCTTGCTGGGGCTAAAATCAGAGCAAACTGTAATTAAGCCACTTGAGACTTGTTTAAATGTCCAAAGAAATCACAGTTTCTCAAATAAAGTTACTTCTGTTCTCATTTTCTCTCCTTTCAGATATGGTCGTCAGGTAAATATGACTGATTAGCTTTTAAACCAAGGTTTCTAAAGTGTATTTAAAATATTCAATTCTGCAAAATTACATCAATGTGAACTGGTGTGTTCAGCAAATTTGAAGCCAGGCTAAGTTTTTAACAACTTCTGTAAAAGTAAACTGCTGCTTTCAGTGAGCTGTAGTTTTCATTAACATTAATGGGTTTTCAGCAACAAAATGTAACTGTTCAATCAAGCTTGAATGTTAAAAAGAGCCCAGTTACTAATTGTGAGAACCCTTGAACAACCAGGAAAAGCTGAAAATTCAAAAATACAATTGGTAACATTGGGAACTGTGTTCAGGGAGAGTGAACAGAAATAGAGGTGATCTATTTCATATCCATAAATCAATAAAAGGTTGAAAATGGAGAAGATGAAGGAGTAGAAAGGTAGAACTTCTGAAATATAAGTGGTAAAAAAGCAAGCTGAAATGCAGATTTAGTGTCAGGAATAATTAAGCTGCGAAGTAAGAAAACCCTGTAACCTAGGAAAGCAAGTCAGAGAAAGAATAAAAATACATTTGCTATTGTTAACAGTGGACTTCCCTAATTTTAAAAAGTACAATGTTATCATTGAAATGTTATTAGTATTTTAAGAGGTTTTTTGTTTTTCTATGGATGGTATTTTCCTTTAAGGAAAAAAAATATTTTATTCTCTGCTTCTTTTTCTTTTTTAAAGTGAGTATGAAAATTATCATGTTTAATTTTATATTTAGGGACTTTAAAATCTTTTAAGGTAATTTCTCCTTTATTCTTTTAGGAGAGAATAAATGTTTGGCTTCAGCAGAAAACAAATTACATGTGGACTAAACCCAGGACTCAACTCTATTTTCATGACTGGGTTTTTGAACAATAATTCATAGAGGTGGGGAGAAAGGGATTCATCAGGCAAATGAAACAAAGTCCCTGATCTACATGCCTATTCTGATATCACCTCCTGGAATATCGGCAACATTTTAAGTTCCAGCCTAAGCCACGAATTCCTTCAGAACAAATCAAATGTCTTTAAAGAATATTTCTGTTTGAAAAGGAATTAAGCTCTCCTGAAAGAATTTTAAAGGTTGTGATATTCACAGTCTGATAAAGCAGCACCTTTAATGAAATTCTAATTAGCAATTTCATGCACTTTGCTATTAGTCATATCAGATTAATGCACATTTTCACAGCCTTCCTTTAATTAAGTGCACTTATTCCAAGTTTCAAACACTTTCCTTATAAGATGAAAACTGTGCTGAAATGTTATTTAGTAAACAGAGAAAGTGTGAACGTGTGCGTGTGTACAGGGGCGGACATTTTTAACTGTCTACAATTTATTTTTTACATTTTGAGCTGGTGAACTCAGGTTTCCATGCCTTCTTGCATTCTTAGTGTTTCTTTGATATTTCCGGGGGACCTATTCAAATCTTTAGCCCGCCCAAGTGCACATCATGTGTACTTTGCCTAAAACATATTTTCTGTATGTGTGTATATGTCGGAAGATTTTTTGTTTAAAACATTTTTTCTTCATGTTTGTGTGTGTGTGTGTATGTGAGAGAGAGAGAGAGAGAAGAGAGAGAGGGAGGGACAGAAACTATGTAATATACAATATTTAGTTTTTAAAATCTCCTCTGAAAAGCAAGGAACAAGCATTTGCCCATATAATATCCGCATCCCCATCACCTTTCACAGGCATCTCCTTTCCTTTGAAAACAGCAATAAGATTTCATTCGACCTACTAACTTTCATTCTGAAGCCCCAGCAAGGAGCAGGCAGCTTCGTGGTGAGCCGGATCCAGGGGGCACCGGATGTCTTCCTTCATTTCAGACTCCACTTCTCCACTGCAAGAGCCCAGCAGTCCAGCCAGTCATTTCCAGGGAAAGCGAGACCTACCCTAGTGACTCACACCCTACAGACCCCAGATTCCCCAGATCATCCCTCCCTCCCAGCCTGCTGGAGGGTTGCTCCAATTCAGGGAGATGGTATTGTGGGGAATCAACCTGATCTTATCTGTAGTCTTTTGTCAAGAGGAAATTTTTGTTGCCTGTTTTGCTCAGAGGTTGAAACTTGCAATATATTAACTAATTGCTTGCATCTCTAACACATGTTCTCTTGTTGGTGTCATTCATGTATACTGTAACATTTTTGACATTTTTAGATTGTCTCTTGGGACTCCTGGGCCTCTTAGCAGTTCCCTACATGAAGAGTGTTTGCCTAATGATTACTGACTGACATCTCAATAACAAGCAACGTAGGAGTTGGGCGCATCTATTGAAGAGTTCTGGGGTGTGTGCGTGTGTGTGCGCGTGTTTTAATTCATGGTCTACTTTGTCAAGTCATGTGTGAGCCATAATTTAAGCTAATAATTACCAGACATGAATTCAATGAAACATTGGTGTCTACACTTAAAAAAAAAAAAAAAAAAAGTCCTGAATTTTAATGCATTCAGAAAATGTTTGCCTAGGGCCAGGCTGGGTCCAACACGCATATGGAAGCACTTTAAAAGTGATAAATGATTTGGAATCTACCCTGTCTACTGGTGTGCTTCTCAGGAAAGAAAATTAGGGCCAACAGGTGTTAGATAGGGAATGCTGGGGCATTTTAATAGAATTGTCAAAATGTTGGTACCAGATGTTGACATTAATGCACACAACTCGGAACGTAATGCTGGGCCGCCATTTAAATGATTATTTGTTTAAATTTCAAGTCGCCAGCAGGAAATCCTTACTTTGTTCAGCACCTTTCTCTACACACCATCCCCCTGCTCTTTCCCCTATGATTTGCATCAAAGTGTCCGTGGCCGTTCAGCTCACATACGCATGCTTCAAATAATCCACGCCCGTCAAATTTCATTTTTTCTTTTCAGATCATACTCGTCACATCCCCATCCTCGCCAGCCTTGAAGTCCGCCTCAGTGTATTCGTATATGAGGAAAAAATGATTTAAATACTGCCAGTTATAGGATAATTAATCTTTGAACCACTCAGGAACTTCAAATGTATATACCAAGTAATCTGCATGAACTTGTAATTACTATGTATTTATACGATACTTTCCATGTAATCACCAAGTCGTTACATGGTTATGTGAGCCTTGTAAATTACGGTGATAGCAGAAAACGAATTTCGCCCTCACCGCCGCAAAAAGCCCATGCGGGAGCCGCAGGTCTCCACAGCAGCCAGTTCATCGAAGGATCCAGAAAGAGTCTATCCTTTAAAGGGAGCTAGAACTTTTACCTGCAATAGAGTCCCAACTTTAAGAAATATCAGGGGATCCAGAGACTGGTGACGTAGGCAGGGAGCAGCCTTCCTCATTCAGCTTTCATACAAAGACTGATCGGTTTGGGCAATTTATTGCTGCTGGGGTTGAAAGGCAATTGGAAAAAAAAATCTCTAGGCAAAATCCACCATCAGTTCTGCAGGCTGCATTGTGCTGTGACATGGGGAAAGTCCTAAAATAAATTCCAATGTGAGTTTCAAGAACCAGCCCTGAGGCAGATTTGGTTTGTCATCTTTTTGAACCCAATTAAAGCAGAAGCAAAACCTTTAGTTTTTCCGAACTGGGGCATCTTGTCCCGACTCTCCAAAAGTACCTTCCTTCACAAATAAACTCCGTGTGTGTGTGTGTGTGTGTGTGTGTGCGTGTGTGTGTGTGCGTGTGTGCGTGTGCGTGTGTGTGCGTGCGTGCGTGTGTGTGTGCGTGTGTGTCTCTGTGTGTGTGTGCGTGTGTGTGTCTGTGTGTGTGCGTGTGTGTGTGCGCGTGTGTGCGCGCGCGTGTGCGTGTGTGTGCGCGTGCACGTGTGTGTGCGCACGTGTGTGTGTCTGTGTGTGCGTGTGTCTGTGTGTGCGTGTGTGTGTGTGTGTGCGCGCCCACGCACATGAGCGCTCGTACGCACACACATGTGTGAGCAAGTGCTGGCACACTAATTTAATCTATTCAAAAGCTACATTGGACCATGTGGACCCTTTGTTCAGAAGCAACCATCCAAATGGGAAGGACCCGTCTCCCTCCCTGGTAGGTACCCTCCTTTCTTCTTGACTGGGCTGCTGAGCTCTGCTTTTCCTTGGCACGGGGAAGGACCAGGGCGTATACAGCACCATGGCCTTTCTGGGCGCTATAAGTGGCCACTCAGGGTAGAGCAAGGGACACAGAGTGGCTGAATCTGTAGGGGATTCTGGACTTCCATGGAGTCAACAAGTTTTCCTCTTTTCTCAGCCCAACTTAGAAATAGGAAGAAACAAGGCAACAACGCTGGAGGGTCCACCAAGGCCCTGCTGGTCAGCTGACCCACACCCAGAGCCTGGCTTGGCTCCCACACAGCTCCGAGACAATGTCCCCAACCCAGCAAGGTTCAGCAGCTGGCTGGTTCAGCCTCCACAAAGGCTTGTCTCTTCAGAGGCTCGACCACCTAGAACTGCACTGTCCAGTACGGTAACCACTGGCCACAAGTGGCTGTATAAATACGGCCCTGAAATGAAAGGTTCTGTTTCGTGGTTGCACCAGCCACATGTCAAGTGCTCAGTAGACGTGTGCGGCTGGCGGCTACCACGTGGGCAGTGCAGATACAGAATCTGTTCACGATTGTTGGTCTAGAACTCTACATAATTCTCTGCTATCTGTCCCGATCTTTCCCTACCCAGAGACACTAACATATAGGGGGTCAAAGGACAAAGCCAGAGAGGTTTGCCTGAGGCCATTAAGAGGCTGCCTCGCCTCCTCAGTAAGACTTCTTCTTACTATATCTGGCCTCTTGGGCAGAGCTGAGGTCAGACTCAAGGCTGAGCATGTTACCCAGAGCTCAGCGGACACTCGCTGGGATTCCTCTTGGGGAACTAAAGCCGCAGACCCCACAGAGCCTTGGGAGACGTCTGAGGCCATGGAGGCTGTAAGTGACTAGTGGTCAGTTCTGCTGGCCAAATTGGTATCTACATCATAGAGAGGGCAGCCTTTGCAGGTGTAAACCTGGGATATCACTCTGCCTTCCAGGCTAAGAAATTCCAGGGAGAAATTCTAATCATTCATTATCTTTAATCACATATTCTATTATTTTCTACTTCATTGATATTGTATGTAACTCATTATTGTGGCTGTTTTCCCAGTGCCTACCATATGCAGCCCAATTGTCTCTTCAATCCTCACAAAGCCCTATGCAGTAGAAACTGTGATCCCATTTTATAGATGGGAAAACTAAGGCTGGATGGACTCATTGACTCCCCCAAAGCCACATGGCTAGTCAGCAGTGCACTAGGATCCAAACCTCACCCATTTCCACACATACAGGCCTATTCTTCAGCCTCGTATGAGCTGTCTCTGCTGCCAGCAGGCATACAAGAAGCTAAGCAGAGTGCCTAGCCTTCCAAATCCTCAGCCACACTCATTCTCAGCTTGCAAAGTGCTTACCTTCTTCACTCTGCTAACAGCTCTTGATTGATCACCCTCCCAATTGGTGGTGGTTTGTGAAATGGCCCCATTTCTACCTCTCCCCATATCCATGCCTCCTTTGCAATGGGATTTTGCAGCTCCTTTCCTCAAGCAATGGAATGCATTTTGCAGAGTGTATTTCTGAATTTAGGTTGGCCTTGTGACTTGATTTGGCCGATAAAATGGGGCAGAAGCAACACCATGCCACTTCTCAGAGTAGGTCTCAAGAGACATTGCATCCTTTCCTGCTCTCGCCCTCTCTCTCTCTCTCTCTGTGTGTGTGTCTGTCTATGTCTCTCTGTCTCTCACACACACACAAACGCACACACAATCCAGCCACCACCACTTAAATGAGCCCAGGCTTGCCGGCTGGAATAATGAGAGATAAATGCCCCAGTTGTCCCCACTGCCCAGCTAATAGCCAGCCAGCCTTGGGAAGCAAAGCCACTTCGTTGACCTGCAGCTGACCACAGATGCACAAGGAAGCATACTTAAAAAGGAAGAACTGCCCGCTGAGCCCAACCAAGTTTGCTGACCTATAGAATCATAGATAAATGATGGCTGCTTAAGCCACTGTATTTAGGGGGTGGTTTGTTTCACAGCAGGTTCCAACTACATACAGCACAACCTCCAAGCCAAATAGGTTTTCTTCTTTAATTGACTGGTTATCTTTAGGGCTATGTCAGAGCTTCTGCCTGAGACCCTGAAACCCACCAACCCGGTGAAATTCAATAGCACTCCTCTTGTCACCAGTCCTGAGCACCATGAAACCTCCTTGCTCAGTAAGCAACTGACAAATGAGAATTTTTATTTTAAAAAGTCCAACTCTAGACTCTAATCTCATGTCATTGGACATGAGATTCATTCCCACTCTTGGTTCTGATTTTGGACCAAACCACAAAATCTCCCATATCCACTAAGAGTCTTGCTTTTATTTTCTTTCCTTTCATAACCAGGCATCCAGAGGAAAATGTTTATCCCTCCCAAATCCATCAGCAGCCTGCAGGGCTGAATGAGACCCACCCAACTCATTTTCCATTTTCCCATTGGGTCCATCAATTTCAGACCTTCCCAAGCCCGGAGTGCAACTCACATTAGAAATCCTGTAAGACTTGCGTCTGGAACAGTGCTGTACAGCCCATAACACGTTCCATGCAGCTGAAAGTGAGATGCTGGAGACTGGGTCATGGCCAAGCTGGGCTATTCCAGCAAACTCCACGAAGCCTCAAGGAAATATTCCATCACTCATGCTTTAGGTTTCATAGTTTTGCTCTATGAGTTCCTGGAATTCCTAAGCATTTTACACTCTGCATTCATTCAATAAGTAGGTCTTAGTCACTTAATATGTGCAAGCAAGACTTGGACGGATAAAGAGAGGGAGGAAAATAGACCTACGCTTGGAGAGAGCTCACTGCTGTACAGGTATAAAAATGACAAAAGATGTTGATGGGCAGAATAAAATAGGCATCAGCAGAGAATAAAACAAGAATAGCTGATATTTTCAAATGTTCAGCATCTTCCAAGCATGCTTCCAATTTCTCTAACATGCATTAATAATTTATTTAATCCTCACACCTCTCTTATCATGAAGGCACTATTACCTGTCCCATTTTACAGATGAGAAAACTGAGGCACAGAGAGGTTGAATAACACAGGCATTCCTCTACGGCATTCCTGAAAATATACATGAGGATTAGATGTGTAGAAGTTGAGTAACAGACTTATGTGTTAGAAATGGAGCTCCTTTTCAATAATGTAAAACAGAAATTATCTAGCACAAATATTCTACTATGTACAGCGTACAATGTATTATTTAAATTTAAATATTTTAAGTCATTCATATATCAAAATGATTAAAATCCTAAAATATTAATTAAATATAAATATAGACAGAAGCATTGTTAAAGTAATTTCTTACCCCAAATCTCTGACCTCTTGGTTGACCTGAAATGGTATTTATAAAGCAAAAAAAGCCAGTTTTTTTTTAATTGAAGCATGGTTGACTTACAATATATTAGTTTCAGGTGTACAACATAGTGATTTGATATTTTTTATAGATTACACACCATATGAAGTTATTATAAAATATTGACTGTATTCCCTGTGCTGTACGTTACATTCCTGTGACTTATTTTTAAAAGAGCCAGTTTTAATTTGGGTCAGAGGATTTGCTGAGAAGGAGGCATTGCCACAAAGCCAGCTCTGAACATACTTCTGAGCTGAGAAGCTGGGCACCTGTTGAGCCAAAGCAGAGCCTGGGAGCTGGTAGACCTGAATTTGAACAAAGGCTTCTCCCATTGTGGCTGGGTATCCTTGGGCTAATCACTTAACCTCTCTGAGTTTCAGTTTCTCAGCTTAATATGGAATCTTTGATATCAACTTTCCCGACCCCCTTGGGCTTTTTGTCAGGATCAATTAGAACACATTGTGAATGAGTTCTGTGAACTCATCAAGTTAAGCACTTATGCTCCAAGTCAGTCTTCTTAAAGTGTGGTCCGTGGACCTGCAGGATCGGCATCACCTGGGAACTAGGGCAAATTCTCAGGCCGTAACCCTACTGAATCCGAATCTCTGAAGGGCGGGCCCAGGAAAACCCTCTGGCAATCCTTATGCATGGTAAAGTTTGAGAACTACCACCTCAAGTGATGCTGCTTCCCCCAGAGAGTCCCAGGTTACAACTGTGAGAATTATCGAGTGCCCCTTTCATCCTCAAAGATATCTCAGAACAGATAATAAAGTGTATGGTCCCTACAGACGGCTCACCTGAGTCTAAGCCTTCCTAAGATATGGGGACCCTGTTATCACCATGGAGACTGGGCTAGAAAAGGGAAGGAAGGAAGGGAGGGAGGGAGGGAAGGAAGAAGGAAAGAAGGAAGACAGGTGGGCAGATTTTCTCTAGGATCTGCCTTTGGGGTGATTAGAAAAACTAGAAGTAGAGATCGTGGGCATAGGCCGCAAGACCACAGTGGTCCAGAGGATCCTGTCTGTTGAGGCTGTTTCTTTTTTTTTTTATTATTTTTTGCGGTACGCGGGCCTCTCACTGTTGTGGCCTCTCCCGTTGTGGAGCACAGGCTCCGGAAGCGCAGGCTTAGCGGCCACGGTCCACGGGCCCAGCCGCTCCACGGCATGCGGGATCCTCCCAGACCGGGGCACGAACCCGCGTCCCCTGCATCAGCAGGCGGACACTTGTTGAGGCTGTTTCTATGTCAACAATCACGCCATCATCTATAAATACTAGAGGTCAATCACTTTCACAGATCCTGGGTGAATTCTACACAGCACACCATGCAACTACTTATTTGCCAGACCTGACTTAATCCATCCTCTTCCTCCCAGAGATGAGCCAACTGAGGCCCAGACAATAACTCCTCTGTGGCATATGGAGTTATCTGCAGAGCTAGGAGTGCCACACAGAGATAATTCCACTTGCAAGTACATGCTGCCTGAGAGTGAATCACCTTGAATGGCTGGGCCTGCTGAGAAGAAAGGAGAGGAATATGGCAACTTCTGGTGAAACCAGCCTGAGCTATCTTGGGGGAAATAACTGCAACTTTAACCTAACCAGGCAGAGCTCACCCATTTTTCAGATGAACAAATGGAGGTGCAGAGCCAGTTAGCTGGCTTGCCCTGGTGGCTGAGGGGACCTGAACTCCTGACACCACTTGATCCTTGAATATTTGATTGGAAGTGTTGATTGCCTTTCATACTTAAGGACTCTCATTTGCTGCTGGCCCAAAATTCTTATCTTAAGGATTCATTCCTTTGGATCTGGAGAACAACTCAATGGGCAAGAGTCTTACCTGTGAGATTAGTGCCCTTATCTGCAAATGTGGTCATAAGTAGGCAGTGAGCCAAGAATAGGGCCATCTCACCAGTTTGGTTGTATCTACACACCTGTCTTTTTATTATTTACTCAAAATTTTACTTTCAGTTGATTTACCTTTTTATTAATAATTTTAATACATTTATTTTAGAAGAACATATCACATGACTGCTGGAAATGGGAAACCAGCATCATTTACCATAATTCATTAAAACCAATATATAATTTCAAAATATAAAATGTTTATCAGTAGGGCTTCCCTGGTGGCGCAGTGGTTGAGAGTCCGCCTGCCGATGCAGGGGACACGGGTTCGTGCCCCGGTCCGGGAGGATCCCACATGCCGCGGAGCAGCTGGGCCCGTGAGCCATGGCCGCTGAGCCTGCGCGTCCGGAGCCTGTGCTCCGCAGCGGGAGAGGCCACAACAGTGAGAGGCCCGCGTACCGCAAAAAAAAAAAAAAAAATGTTTATCAGTGCAATAACTCCAACCAACTCACATGCCACCAACATGACACGTAATGCATATGGAAATGCCAGCACACATGGGAAGGTGAGGCCAGGAGAAGGAAAGGGAAGGAGTTCCCATGTCTGCACTGAGGCTGCACAGTGCTTTCCAGAGAAATCCCAGGGGGTGGAAGGAGGCTTGGACATGGCCTTGGTGAAGCCACTTCTATTTCAAGCTCAGTTTCTTCAGCTCAAAAGTGAGGCTGAGCGTGATCATTCTTTCCTTCCCTGGAGGCTTAGGGGGACAATTAATTAGGATCGTGGCTGTGTGTGAGCTCTATAAACAGCGTCACAGCACAGAATTGAATGATCACCATCATTGTTCCCAGCTCTCCCAGCTGTGTGAGGCTGCCAGTCCTGAGCAGATGCAGGTGTGCACAAGAAAGGGTGCTGGTCCAGGAGACCTTGTCCTACACGTGGGTGACGGCACCTTGTAAACATGAAACAGAAACTAAGAAAATGCAAATAAGAGCAGACCATCAAGACTAGGGAGAGCAAAAGCGCAGGTCATAAAACATCACATAGTTGCCCTAGTTTAGATTTAACACTGAGCCTCCTGGTGGCCAAAACGAAAAGGGAAAGACAGTCAGTTATGAAAGAGGAAAGCAAAGCCTTTCAGCTTCTCAGGGACACAAAGTTCTTCTTAGTCTTAAATTTAAAAATTAATTTTTCACACGGGGTTTAAGATGGGGCCACTAGGTGACAGGAAAAATAGCTTATCCCAGGGCTGTACATCCAGCCTCAGCAGCCTCTGCAGATCCCAGGGCCCCTGGTGAATTTGCCAGTGCCTCCAGGCTGCTTTTGGATTCATGCTTTCTGTTTCATTTTGTGACTATCTCTACAGTGTGCACGTGGGAAGAGTGCTGATCTGGGAGCCTGAGAACTCCAGGTCCAGTCCGGGGTTGTGGGACCCCACACAAAACAGCTGTAACTCTGACCAAAATTCCATCTGGTGGTGCAACCACTGAAAAGCTTTTTGGAAGAATTACAATTGCATCTGCAAAGCTCATGAGGCATAGTATAGATGTGACATGATTTCACCCATATTAGGTAAGTCTATCGGCACATAAAAGGCCAAATGCAGAGTGGTTAGGAACACACGGAGGGTGCTAGAGCCAGTCTGTCCGTCCAGGCTCAAATCTGATCTCCCACCGCCTCTATCTGTGTTGCCTTAAGCAAGTCAAAACCTCTCTGGGCCTCTGTTTTCTCATCCGTAAAATAAGATAATAACAGTACCTACCTGATAGAGTGGTTTTAAGGACTAAATGATCTCATATGTAAAAAGCACTTATAATAGTGCCTGGCACACTGAGGACTCCTGTGTGTGTACATGTGCGTGTGTATTTGTGTACATGGGTGTACACGTGTGCCTGCATGTGAGAATGGGTGTGTGCAGCCACTGAGAAAAGTTCCCACAAAAAAAATCTGAAATGCTAAATGTCTCTGGTGGTGGTTTGGGTTTCCTTCTTTATGCTTTTCTTTACTTTTCAAATGATTTTCTTTACTTTTCTACTCAGGGGGGAAAGTGCTTTGTCCTTGACTTTCATCATCTGAAAAATCAGGATCCCAAACCTTGTGTCACATATCTACCAGGGTCACTGCAAAGTTCAAGGAAACGCGGAACTCAGGGTTTATAAACTGTGAAATGCTGTACACAGTTGCGGGATTGCCTGTGTAAGCACCCTGGAGCCTTGGACCTCCAGCTCTCTGGGCCCGGTCCCCCGTGGGTGGGTCCTATGTCTGTGTCTCCCTCACACCCCGGCCCTGGATCTGGGTTGGGGGCTGCCCCCCTCATTCCGGTGAGTCCTCTCTGAGCCCCCTCCCCAAAAGGCTCCTTGAGCAGGGAAAACACTTCCCCCTCCAGCCATCAAACGCTCCAGCCCCTCAGGTTTAAAAGCTCGATAGTCCTTTATCATCCCCTTCGTGGTGGAAAGAATATCTCTCCGGCACCTTCCTACCCACACATCCCTACCTCGCATCCCTACCACAATCGGGCCTCTGAATGTTTTCCATTGAATTCAGTGTTTTATAAAAATGTGCAGGGGTCTCCTTCCTTGGGTGTTTATCCCACCCCTTGGGGGATATCTGGAGCCAGCCCCCTTCTCCGGCTCCCTGATCCAAATTCATATGTAGAAATGAAATTTACAAAAAACAATAGACCTGAAAGGAACCAAGAGACCTTTTGCACATTATCTTCTTGAGATTTTTTTTTTTTCCTTAAAGCAAATTTGGTATCTTAAGCGAGATACCACCGTATATTTATGGGAGTTTAATAACTTCTTCCATTAATAACATAGACAAACTAATTTACCCAAACGTGTCTGTTTTAAACTCTGGGAACAAAGGGTGGGAGGAAGAAAATCAATCTTTCCTTTGTACTTGAGCCACTGACCCGTTAAAGCTTTGAAGATCATTTCTTTAAGAAATTGTGAAGAGTTATTTAACTACAAACAGCAGCTACCTTCCCATTCCAGCTGCGTAATCAAGCATAATAAATTAGAGTTTAAAAAAAAAGTTGATTCCTTTTTTTTTTTTTTTTTTTGTATAACTGAAAATCCTTAATAGCACTTTGACAAATCGGCTTCATGGCAGACACCAGCGAACTTTCCTTGCACTGGAGCTGCTGAAGCCATCGGAGACATTCCTGATTGGAGGCCGTTGGGAGAAACCCAGGTTTTACCTTTGAAGCGGGGCTTGATAAAGTTCCTGCCGCTGGCAGGGGTGAGCGCTGCCCTGGGACCCAGCCACCCTGAGCGGGCGGCAATCTCCGTCCTCTGCCCTGAACGCCCGCCGGCAGAGGGCCAGTCTACAGGGAAGGGGCAGCTCAGGCTGGCCCCCAGCAGTGGCCAAGAGCCTCCCTCCCGAATCTGGTCAGCATTCCTCCGTGCAAACCGTTCTGATCCACTGTGATAAAAATCAGTCTCCGTGGGTCTTGAAAGAGTCAAAGGCCCTTCTTAATCAAATGATCAACTGTTCATTTTGAAAGCTTGACTGGTTCAATTAAGATCACAGGCAGGAGACGGGCCGGTCATATTACCCTCCTTTCCAGCCCGCCTGGCCAGTCGCCGTCCCCAAAACCTACCTTTGACCAGCCCACTCCTGTGCCTGCCTGGAATGTTCCACCACCCCCTAATGAAATCTGACCACCCTTCAAGGCCTCATTCTGCTCCCACCTCCTCCCAGAAGCCTTCCCTGGGCCGACCAGCCGGCAGGGACCTTTCTTCCCCCTGAAATCTTGCAGCCATATTGTGTATCCTTTCACTCTGGGTTTTGCTGTGGTCTGTCTCAAGCTGCTCTTACCCACTTAAGAGCGATCAGACTACAAGCTCCTGGAGGAACCTAGCCACGGGACATGGCCTCCGTGAGCACAGCCTCACCACTGACTGAAGAGGGACCTTTATAATGTCTGTGCGAGCCTGCAAACAGGCAGCCCTTGATGGCAAAGGGTTGGCTTCCAAGAGTTCATTTGTGAGTCAGGCTGTTTGGAATTCAGAATGTGCTCTTTTATTTTTTCCAAAATAACCATGTTCTAGAATGATGCAGTAATGCTCTGGTGGAGGCTAGGTCGCAGGCTAGCCCACAAAGTCCTGTTTTGCCGGTAACATAACTGCAATACTATTCAACAGACATGCTCCAATTAACAGTGTTGATCCAGTGGGAGCTAAATAATTTTTTATGGGCTAGCCTGGGAACTTGACCCCATTATCCACTAAAGGGAAATGCTTTGGTGAGAGGCACACTCACCTCCGCCCCCTTCCTCCCATCCATCGCATGCCACAGTAGCTGGTACAGAAAGGGGACAAAGCTATGGGGGCCCTCTCCTGCTTTCTTCCCCTGATCAGGTCAGCCTGGCTGCCGCTAAAACAAAAAGAGAGAGGGAGACTCAGGGAGCCCTAGTTGGCCAGAGATGCCCCTGGCAAAGCCAATTTTCTGATGGATGGTGGCAGTAGGGATGGGGGGTGAGGGCTATAAGTTTAGGGACCATGGGAAGCAGCACCTACATCACAGGTCTGTGGAGAGCTGCCCTTCCAAGCATGCCCAAGCCCAGCTTGCAGAAGTGGTATCTCCCAAAGGCATTGTTTTAATCAGGAGGTAAAGCAGAGACACCCATGTGCTCTGCTGTTACTTTAACGAGAGCCCTCATCTTTCCCCTTCTGTCCCTGGCATGGGGCCATGTGGCACAGCACCTCCCTCCCGCCCCCAGCCTCCAAAGCACAAGGTCAGGTAATTCTCAGGGCTCAGGTAATGCTCAGGGCTCCAATCCTGCCAGTCTGTCTACACCTGGTGACTAGACATGCTGAATTTCTATGTTTTAAAACAGCAAAACTTAAGGGGTAGTGTTCTTTTGTTTGTTTGTTTCTGTTTTTTAATTTATTTATTTATTTTTGGTTGTGTTGGGTCTTCGTTTCTGTGCGAGGGCTTTCTCTAGTTGTGGTGAGGGGGGGCCACTCTTCATCGCGGTGCGTGGGCCTCTCACTGTCGTGGCCTCTCTTATTGTGGAGCACAGGCTCCAGACGCGCAGGCTCAGCAGTTGTGGCTCACGGGCCCAGTTGCTCCGCGGCATGTGGGATCTTCCCAGACTAGGGCTCGAACCCGTGTCCCCTGCATTGGCAGGCAGATTCTCAACCACTGCACCACCAGGAAAGCCCAGGGGTAGTGTTTTTGATGTCCCCCAGTTAACCACCCCCCAGGAGCTCTTACTGTCAGCATTGATGCTTTCACAGACAATACCACGTATACGTCTCTTCTGATTATCAATAAATTATATTCACGTCAGTGATTTTTCTAGAAACGTCTCCATCCCAAATTTTAGACGCACCCTCTACTCAGTCCATGTGACCCCCAGAACACCTTTTCAACTGACATAGTAACACTAGGGAGGTTGACCCTGGAAGGAAAGTCAAAACTGGCCTGGGTCGTACAACGTCGGGAAATCCTTAAAGGGAAGCTTTCAGAGTCTCCTTACCTCATTGCTACACCACTTTGCAGACGCTGTGTTAGAGCCCATTTAAAGCATTCAAGCATATAATCAAATTTCAGTAATGAGTTATTAATTAAGCAGGGGCAACCAATTCTCTGCTAACTGCCTCATAAACAATCGACAGGAGATTTGTGAATTTTGACTTCCTGACACTATTAAACAAATCAATATTAGGTTTCAGACACAGCAATTCAGACAGTTTTCTCTGTTATTTGGCAGCCATCTGCCTAGAATACTAATGAAAGAATTAAGAGCTGGAGATTTTGCATGTGTTCCATCAAAAAGATCCTTATCTGTGGGGAATTGGGGCCTGATTTGCATGGAAGAAGTCTTTGCTTTTGTAGGTACAATTTTTCTCAATATGTCACTCATTAGTATTTATAAAAGCTCTGGGCAGTGGAACGTCCACCAGGCTTCAGAGCAGCCAAAGCCCTACTGGAGATAGCTCGGAACAAAGCAATTCATTTATTTATATATTTTGCAGATTGGTTAATTTATAGCTAACCTAACCCATGGAACACTTGGGTCTAAGAACACAGCCAAGCTCCTTATTCAGCTTTTATTTTCTCAAAAGGTCTGTTTGTTCCAGTGTAGAAACAGCTAACTAAATGAGGAAGATGGAGTTTTGCAAAATCTGGGCAACCTCTAAGTGGCAAAGTGTGGTCATCTTGGTTTACCCTTGACCTTCTCTCTTTCTTTCTCTTCTCTTTGTTTATTTCCCTTTAGGGCTCACTTAGCAGTGCTGTTAAAAATACCTTATAGAGACAATGACAGAGATTTACCTCTGTTTATCTAAGGAAGAAATATAGCCCAGGTAGCAGCAGTGCTAAGAGCTCTTATTCTTACTTCATGTACCCCAGACCCAGAGTCGGGGATTTGTTCAAGGGGTCGCTCGGCATGTGTCACCCATTCCCTCTGTGGCCTCCTGGCTTAGTCGCCAAAAAGGTACCAAATAGGAGTCGACCTGAGGGTTTAAGGATTGGCACTAACATGGTGATAAGGACCCTTTCCAGAGGCAGAAGCTCCCCTGCTTATCATATACTTATCTTAATTCTTTGCAGCCGAAAAAAACCAAAAAAAAACCCACATATATACCTACTATACAGTTTTTAATAGATCTTTTTATACACTGATATATTTTATATAGATATACATACCCAGAAATGTATCCTTGGGAGATTTGGGGTTGAATTTTTTTTCAGATGCATTTTGATTTTGTTCCTTATTGAAAAGTATCTTAAAACAATAATCTAAAACCAAAAAAACTGAACTTTGTTATCTAATCCTAAAGCTAAGACATCTCCTCAATGGTTCTTATCCTTGGATGTTTAGACCAATAAAGAGTTCATTGGCTAGCTCCAGAGGGCTCCAGAATTCTCCTGACATTGTCTGCAAAACTTGGTATTTGAATATATTTTCATTTTTTGAGGAGGGGACCCACAGCTTTAATCAATATTCTAAAGGGCTCTATAACTCAAAATGAATTAAAACCACTTTTCTATCCCTTTTATAGATGGGAAAGCAGGGGGCTAAGTGAACTCTATGATTCTCAAGAAGACTGATGGATGGTGGCTAAAATCCCACCTCTAGACTTCTGGTCATGTGATCTTTCTTTGCATGGCATGCTGGAGTTGCTGTTTATTGACCAATTAAGATTATATTCAATTGTTAGTAACAAGAAGTGAAAAATAATAGTGACTTAAGTAGGAAGAAATGTTTTCCTCTTCCACCTAAATGAGGTCCACTGATCAGCAATCTGGGACTGACACGGCAGCACAATGATCATCAGAATCCCAGGCTTCATATACCTGGGATTGCTCTGTTCTATCACATGGTTCCAGATGGCTGCCCAGCTCCAGACATCATATCCTCATCTCTAGTCATCAAACAAGGAAGAAGTGTAGAGTGGTAGAGAGGGCATGTCCCTTCTTCTAAACATATTCTTGGGAATCCTCTGGCAGCCCTGTGGTTAAGACTCGGTGCTTTTGCTGCTGTGGGCCCAGACTCCATCCCTGGTTGGGGAACTAAGATCCCACAAGCTGCGAGGTGAGGCCAAAACAATATATATATATTCTTAGGAGACCTTCTTATATCTTAAAAACCAAAACTTAGTTACATGGCCACACTTAGCTGCAAGAGAGGCTTGGAAATGAAGTCTTTATGGTTGGTAGGGGAAACTGCACATTGGAGGAAAACAAGTGGTAAGAGAAAGTGCCCCTCCTGAGCACATCCCAAGAACCAACACAGAATGTGCCTAGAGTGACTCTGACCCAAGTCTACTGTACGAAGCCAGAAGGCAAAGGTGTCTTCATGCCTAAAGGAGTGTCAGGTCAGAATGGAGGACATGTTGAAAAAGTGTCACCAAAATTAACAGTGGTAGAAGGGAAAATCTGGTGTGGAGGTGGAGAGTTAAACAGAGAACCAAGAACTTCAGAAGGGAGAATGGGTGAAGTGGGAGGTGGGGAGGATGGGTTTCAGATCAACACACTGGCAGGTGCTCACATAAGTAGATTTCTATAAAGGGCCCACCATGGAGCAGACGTTGGGTTTGGTTCTCCTTTGATCAGCCTGGTTATCTCACCCTCAGATTCTGAGGTCTCCAAATCCATTTAGGGTAACAAACAATGGACTTTCTTAAGACCACTCTCATCTTGAAGCTTGTGGGAGAAGTATGACCTACCTGTCCTTACAAAATATATGAAAGTTCAAGCAGAAATCCAAACTTAGAAAGGGAAGAAATTAATGTGAAGTGTTTCCCACATTGCACGAGGAGCTTTGTTTTACAAGGTTTACAGTGGGGCCTTCGGGAGTCTCCCTGACATATATCAAGATGACTTCGTGTTCCAAAATTCAATTCACATAATATTTGAGAAGAGTAGCAACTGACTGGGTTATACCTCTCTATTCACTGAAATAGGTAAGGGGAAGACGAGAAGAGGGATCCACCATCAGTTGAGTATTTATTACATGTTAGACCAATTCCCTACACTGTCTCACTTAACTCTCACCACACAGTAAAGTAGGCCATATACATATTCTGTCCCTAACTTGTTCACGTCACACAGGATGTGGCAGAACTGGTGCTAGGTACTGCATATCCCAGTCTCTCTCTCTGCTCTAGCTTTCTGTGAGATGTCCCACACTATCTCTTTGTCATGTAGAATCTCTATTAATTTTGTCCAAATATCATATTTTGGTTTTCCATTTAAAACCAGAAACTAGAACAATGCCATAAATATGGTTTGTGTTTGGGGACATGGAAATTTCCTTTACTGTTTTGCCAAATTATAACTTAGTTTTTAAAATTTTAAAATATCCATGTTACCTTTGCAGTCAATGTCTCCTAGTCCATGAGTACTTTTAGTTTGAAATTACTATAGATTGTTAAAATAATTCATCAAATGAAAAATCCAGAGAAAATTCAGAAACTATCACTGTTCTCCATCAATCTTATATTCCTTACCTTGATGGAGCTACCTGGAAACATGTTATGTATTTTTAAATATGTTAGTTCAGCGCACTGGCCATATGCCAATGCACAGTTGATTGATCACTCAAGGTTAACAGTTGCAGTTCCATATTCCTGGATGATACTGTGTCAGTCTTTGAACATTATTTCTGGTCAAGAGAATCCACTCCAGTCAGCTTAAGCAGAAGGGGAGTGTTATTAAGGAAGACTGAGTAGCTCACAGAACCTCCAGGTGTGCTAGAGAACGAGATTTGGATGCTGCAAGAAATACTGTAGCCAGGGGGCCACTTCACTGGGAACCTAACCCATGAGACTGTTGTTCTACAAAACCCATGGTCTCTGTGGCCCACTGATCAGAAGCTATGATACAGAATTATGGGCTCCACAAACTTCATCAGAGCCAGCTCCAAACACAGATGCCTACACCCCACTCCCCAGCATGTCTGATCTTCCTGCATGTGGCTACCATCTTCTATTGCTCACTTCACTTCCAAGATCTGCGTGGCACATCTACTGAGCAGAATTCACATCATATGCAAATACCTAGCTGCAAGGGAATCTGGGAAATGTACTTTTGTTTTGTTTTCAGCTCCAGAGCAACTATAACACAAAAAGGTAAGCTAGGAGGGAGTTGGGATGAGTGACAAGTGAGCTAATGGACAAAATCAGCCACTGTAATGCTGGTCGTGATTCTCCTTTTGGAAAAACTAACCCATACACGTCAAGGCTCTGATATAACTACAGTGTATCCATGCTGAGCAGTACTTTTACATCTGTAAACTAATCTAATTTACACAAAAATCCCCTTAGCTAGATAGGTGCCACCTTATCTGTAGATGAGAAAACTGAGGCTTCACGATGTTAAGAAATTTTCTCAACATCGTACAGATAGTGAATGGCGGAGCTGAGCTTTGTTCTGCTATGTCCTCATCCATCAAAAGAGCTACTACAGTGAAAAGATCACAAAAGCTCAGCCAATGACCAGCTGAGTGACTTAAATAAACTTTTATCTAACTTCCCTAAGCCTCGGGTTACTCATCTGAAAAATGGAAACAATTATGCTTCAAAGGTGGAGTATTAAGGACAGAACAAGATATTACATGTATATATTACAGACTCAGTACTTGTTCTGATCCTAGCTTTGGATCCAGAATATGTCTTTAAAAAGTGTTAAATAAATAAATGCATGAAAAAATTTAGAAAACAAACCCCCCACAAAAAAAAAGGCAAAGAAGAAGACCGTTCTAATTTTTACTCCCTGACAGGCAGGCTTCTTTTGCTGAATGGGACACGATCTGCTTGATAATCTGCCTGAGACAGGAAGGATTCCTGGCCAAGAGTTCAATATTAAAATAGGATTATGGGGCTTCCCTGGTGGCGCAGTGGTTGAGAGTCCGCCTGCCGATGCAGGGGACACGGATTCGTGCCCCGGTCCGGGAGGATCCCACGTGCCGCGGAGCGGCTGGGCCCGTGAGCCATGGCCGCTGAGCCTGCACGTCTGGAGCCTGTGCTCTGCAACGGGAGAGGCCACAGCAGTGAGAGGCCCGCGTACCGCAAAAAAAAAAAAAAAAAAAAAAAAAATTGGATTATGTGCTCAAGGAAAGGGAACATTTTATAGTAGCAGTGGCTCGCTTTAAAAACAGGACGCCTGTTAACATTCAGGCTTAATTAAACTGATTTCTTGATAAATCCACTGTGACAGGGACCAACACAGTTAACTGTTAACATGCGAGTGCTCCAAGGGTCTCCCTGGGGAGAGAGAGAAAAGAGCATTTTAAGAACTATTGTGGAGATTATTCAGTGTATCGCCCCTTGTTTTCGTGGTGATGTAAGTCAAATTTGGAATTCCTTTTTAATTAATTTTGGCCAATGGATAGCACTTCTTTGAATATGACCCTAGATAGACTGGGTCACATAGGGACTACCTTATATTTGGGTTACACTAATTTTTAAAAACTCAGCCAACAAGACAGTGGCAGTTGACTTATTTAAAGTGGCAAAATGTATGGGTTTGGGACGCTCAGGGAGTGGAGGGTAAACAAAAACCTTGCAAGAAATCTCTGCCTTCATTTGTTCACCAAACATTGCGTGTAGATTGAATACAGAATATGCTGCAAGCACACATATATGCACAACTATTTTTCTTCTTTTTTATTGAAAAAAATTTAATTATACTAGTAATACAACTAATTCTTGTTGCACAAAGTTCAGAGTTCAAGACCCCTTCAACGTTCATTTCATTCAAAATGAATGAGATAACACTTGTGTACTTACTATGTCCCAGACATCATTCTAAGTGCTTTACACGTATTAATGTATATTCTTTTCCAGACTACTCTAGAGATTGGTACTATTATTGATAACATTTTACAGTGAGAAACCTGAGGCACAGGGAATTTAAAAACTGGCCTAACACAGCCAGCATGTTATAAAATTGGGATTGGAACCCAGGCTGTCTGGCTTCAGAGCCCATGCTCTTAACCACCACTACATGCCAATTTCAACCCATAGACCTCCCAGTTATAACTTTTCTGTGATGCCTCCCAGATATTTTTCTTCATGTTTACATACCTAGGCAAACCTATAAAAATATTTTTTAAATGGCATGTGTTATACATTAACAGAGTGGTTCTCAAAGTGTGGTCCTCTGTCATCAGCATCACCCGGATACTTGTTAAAATGCAAATTCCCAGACCCCGTCCTAGACCTACTGGATCAGAAACTCTAGGTCGGGGGCCCAGCCATCTGTGTTTTAACAAATCCTCCAGGTAATTCTAATACACGATGAAGTTTGAGAACCACTGAATTAATGGTGTGCACTAGACTAGATCTTCCAAGAAGTAGACACCAAAATAGGATGACGCGCGTGAGAACCTCATTCAGGGAAATTCCTATATGAGAGGGTATAGGGAGGGAGCCACGCAGGAAGGGAACAAAGAGGAAATAGGAGGAAGGCTGAGATAACCACTTGACAACAACGTAAGCCTTACCCCGAGGAAGGAAAGGGGAGAGGTTAGGTGGGGGCAGCCTAGACTGCCAGTAGAGAATCCTTGACCTCAAAGTTGGCCAATAAAGGAGTTCCATGTCTCCCAGGAACAGGTTGGCTTTAGTGTTCTTCCCAAACCCAGTCATTGTCGGGGAGCAGCCCATGGGAAGCATGGCCTTGACTCAAACACAGAGATGGATTTCGAAGTGCAACAACTAAGATCCTCAATCTGTGATGCTACCCAGTGATGTGTGAGGCTCATTCTCAGGGCCGCCACATAACATCACAGGCAATGTTATCATTCTGCAGCTTGCTTGTTTGTTTCACTCAACTATATGTCTTGGAAATCTCTCCCTATGGGTATATATTGATCCGCTAACTCATTTAAAAGGCTGCATAGTATTCCATTGTGTGCATATTCCATTGTTTGTGTAATCACCCCTTCATTGACAGGCATTTAGTATTTCCAATGTTTTTGCTATTTCATACAGTGTTTCAAAGTTCATCTCATCTTGTACCCTAGAAGAATTACCAAGAAGTAAAGTCGCCACATCCAGTGTGTGTTTATGTGTGTGTGTTTGTGTGTGTGTGTGTGTGTGCGCGCGCGCGCATGTGTGAGCTGTATTTTAATAATCACTGCTACATTCTCCTCCAAACTGGCTGCATCAATTTATACTCCTGTGAACAGAAAATAGATAAAAGTAACCATTTCTCCACACCCCAGCCAACACTAGATAGTATCAATCTTTTAATTTTTGCCTATCTGATGAATGAAATGATGTCTTATTGTTGTTTGAATTTGCATTTCCCTGATTATTAGTAAGATTGATCACCTTTTCATATACTTATGGGCCATTTGTGAATTTCCTCTGTGAATTACCTATTTATATCTGTACCATTATTATTAATTTATGTAGACGTTGTGATGTATAAAATACAGTATTATTCAATTGGGAGTATATTTTTATCATTTTGGTTTTTATCAATTAATAGATACTAAAAATATTTGGAATGTTTTCATGTTAAATGGATCTTTGCAAAAATAAAAGGGTTGAGAACAGGTGGATTCCATGGGCTGTGGACTCCGGAGAGCCCGCTAAATACTGCAGGAGACAAAGGGGGCTCAACCCTGGCTCCCAGGAGCCCCAGGAATGTTCACACCAGGCTTCCACAGCCCTGCACAGGATGGGTGCCAGATGCCCAGCCAGCCCCCAAACAGGTTGCCTGGAAGGGCCTCTCCGAGTGGTGTGGCATCAGCTGAAAACGATGTCAGGCAGGCAGGCTTCCCTTCCCACCCCACCTTCACCCAGCGTCCTGCTATGTGGTCAGGTGACATGGGCTTGCATGCCAGCTCTGCTCTGTACTGTTTGCACAAGCTCCGGCAAATCAGGGAACCTCTCTGAGCCTCGGCTTTCTCATCTACAAAATGCAGATAACCATACCCTTCCTAGAGGTGCTGTGAGAATCCAAGTGCAGAGAGAATCCCCACCCCGGAGATGAGCGCGTTAGATGCCCCATGAATGGTTGCTGTCATGAATGTATTGAGGGCCACTATTACCAATTACCGTAAGAAAGAGAAAGGGGTGCACACTCCTTCCAGGCCAGTTTACATCAGAAAGAAGGTGCCTTCAGCCCCAAACCTGGCACAGGGACCCCGGTCTGGGGCTCTTCCCCCAGGGCACCTCTGCAGCCCCTTCTGCAGAAACTCCCAAAGCAAAACTTGGGTCTCCCACCTGGTGTCACCCCCCCAGAAGCCTGTCACTCTCCCAGCACCCCGGCCAGGCCCCGTTTGGCACTGACTTCTTTGTCTCTTGCTGCCCGCCTTAATCTTGTGACGCCAATTAACTGTAATGAAAGTTACACGGGGAAATTGCGGGGTGTAGACACACAAACATGTCTTTAGCAGGCAAACAAGGACAGCCTTAGAACCGTGGTGATTTCCAGGTGGAAAGAAATGTGGAGCTTTCTGTCTCCTCCGGGTAAAAGAGGATTTGCAAAATCCAAAGAAAATAACTCCTGAAGCAGAGGTTTGAACTGCGCCAAGTTTGTGACACGAAGGAAGCCGGTCCCAGAAAGGAAATTCTGATTAAGACTGACAGCTTTGCTGCCACTCCCAGGGGGACAGGACGGCATTTCTCTTGGACAGGTAAGCGGGCTCCACCCACCCACCACATGAGCCCAAGAGGGTCTGGGGATACACCTGACTGCTGGTGATGGATTTCCCCCACTTGTATTTAATTACCCTCATCCCTCACATCTGTAGAGCCTTTCAGGGTTTACAGCACACCCATCATCTTGCTTTTGCTTCCTAGGCACCCCTTTAGAGTAAGAATTGTTTGGGTCCCCATTTTGTGTGTGGGCAAAGATGAACTGTGGAAAGGTGAGGTGATTCACCCAGTGATGAGACGACTAGAACGCAGGTATCACATTGCATCCTCAGCCTTCCCCATGAACACACATATCCTGCTGGCTTTCTCCCTCACCCTCCTGAAAACTTACTTCCTGAGCGTGACAAGAAGCACCTGCCCGGGGCATGAGAACAAATTCACGGGTTGCCCGATGTTCATTGCCGCAGCCTCCTGCCATTGCCAAATCCTCATCTCCTTATACCTGAGGGACATCTCTAGGGCGCCTGCGCTCCTCTAAAACTCCACCGTGAGAGGTACCTAGAGCAGGTGTCACATCCTACAGGGGGCTTTTGCCTTCTAGGTTATACACTCCCTGATCTCGTCCAAACATTTGTGGCTGGACCCTTTTATTTTTTCCATCTCACCCTGCCCCACCAAAGGACCAAGAAAATATGCACCCTGATTACATTATTATAACATTCAACTTAAAAGAATTCCTTTGAAATTATTAAATAATAGCTCCCATTTCTCAAGTGCAGGCAATATGTCAGGCCCTGTGCTTTGCAGCTAATGCACATTATCTGACTTAGTCCTCCTGCAGCCATCTGATGTAGCTATTTGTGGTAAGACAGCTAGTTATCCACCAAAGAGCAACCTCCCCCTTCTTCCAGAGTAAGATAATTGTAGCTGAATACATGGTTGCCCAGCTAAAGACTACATTTCCCAGGCTCCTTTGCAGCTAGTCTGGTCATGTGACTATGTTTAGCTCAGTGTAATGTTATTGGGAGCCCTGTGTTCAACTTTGGGGGTGTTCTTTAACTCCAAAGGCAAGCCCCTTACTGTGATCTCTCTCTCTCCTTCCCACTTCTGCATATTAATTTTGACCATGTGGATGAGAAGCAATGGCCCAGGGAGGCAGAGCAGTATGATGGAAGGGGTCCTGGTCCTGGAATGACCACACAAACAGAACAGCACACCAACTGTGGTCATTCAGGCAGGACTGATACATGAGAGGAAAATAGACTATCTTTTTGGAGCCACTGTATTTTGGCATCTCTTTGTTTCTCACTATAGCTTCGTCTTTAACTGATGCGGTATTATTATGCTCATTTTACAGTTGGGTAACTTAGGCTCATAAAGACTAAGTGACTTGCCCGAGTTTACATGAATACAGAGCAAGGATTCAAGCCCATGTCTGTTGGATTCCAAAACCTCTGCAAGATGATTCACCCACTCATTCACTCATCTAAGCCTCATGGACTATCTGTGTAATAGAAGCAAGAATCCCAGGGGTTTGCTTGTACAGGAGGATCGTAAACGCACGTGTTGCCTCCCTCCCTCCCACCCTCAAGAGGATGCCCTGCGCAGGAGGTGAGCTGTCCTGAGATGCAGATGAGAGTTAATTCCGAAACTTCTACCTGGTCTTTGTGAAGCCATAGGTGAGTAAATGGCTCTGAAATGGGTGCCAGTTCTTTCTGTAGGTGACTCTCAGAGGGCAGCCGGGGAGTAGACAAAGAAGGATTAAAAGGGAAACGGAGACCACCTTGATTAATATTCCAAAGGCTTTTCCCTTAGAGAGCAGGAGTCAGTGAAGATGAGTTTGCATTTGGGGAAATGTTTTTTTGTCTTAGTATGGTCTATACTCTTTGATCTCTGAGGATTAATATTTCTCATTGAAAGAGGTACAGCTATGTGTGTGTGTATGTATGTTTGCTCATGTACACATATATGTGTGCCCATGTGAGAACATGTGTTATGGACAGGTATGTATGCTGTTGTATATGTATAGATGTATGTGTGATGTGTGTGTCTATTATACATGTGTTGCTGTGGTTATGTGTGTGCAGTTGTGTGTGTGTGTGCTCATTTGCTGTTGTGTCTGTGTTTGGGGGTGAGGGTGGCGATCTGCCAGTTGTTACTGGATGACTAGGAAGAATCATCCCTTCACACCTCCCCCTGGTGGGCAATCTGGAAGAAGACCTGACTTGGTGTGGCCAACCCCACCACAAGTGTCCTGCTGGAGTCTCTCTGATCTCCTCCCAAACACACACACACACACACACACACACACACACACACACACACACACACTTGCTCACCTTTTTAAAAATCTTGACCAAATCACTCAGCTTCTGGAAAGGAGCTGCAAAGATTACTGAAGCTCACAGACTAGCTGCTCAAAGGAGGAGGATGAATTCTAGGGCCAGGCCAATCCTCTGAGCAGAGCATAGAGCTTTCCCAATGGGGGGTAGAGACTCATCTACAAGGTTTAAAGAAGGAGGCAAGCTCCAAGGAGGACAGGGCCATCCTGGCTAAGAACCCAGACTCCCCATGGGTGGTTGTCTCATATATTAACTCAGTCCTCTGAGGGAGGTATTATTATTATCAGCCTTCCTTTGCAAGTAGGGAAACTGAGGCATAGAGAGCACAAGTGACTTGCCCTCGTTCACACACCTAGTAAGAGGCAGGCTGGGATCTAAGCCCAGGCAGATACCTCCCAGGAGATAACTCACCATCCAATAGCACTTCCTTGTGGTATATGCCAGGCGTGGAAGAGCCACGAAGCAGCAGGAAGTGGCCTCTGCTTGGGGAAGCCAGGGTAGGCTTCAGAGGGGAGGGGTTGTTCAGGTGGGGCTGCGGGGGACAGGAGTAACCTGGCAGGTGAAGAGAGACAGAGGGGAAAGTCGGTGGTGTTCTGGGCACTGTTGATGACACAGAGTCATCGATAGAGTGACAGTTTTCGCGATGCCTTTTTACTGTGACCCATAGTGAGCAATGCATTTTAAACTGTAACCGAGGACATGTATACATAGGTAGAGCTGAGACTGAGTTTCCTGAGTCGATACTTACCTCTATTGTGCAGAATGCACTTTAATATTTTCTATTCTGTCCTATTTCGTGTTTTGTAAGTGCTGTGGAAAACATCCAGCAAATTGGTTCTGGAATCCCCTGAAGTTTCGCAATGAGTAGTTGAGAAAGCGCTGGCTTAACTTCCTGCAAGTTATGCAGGAAGCAGCAGCGGGCAGAGGGGCCCCGGCATCTTCACAGCTGAGAGGGGCGGGGCCAGGATGAGGTAACTGACACGCCTAGAGCTGACATTTAAGGAGACACTCATTTGCAAATATTTTCTCCCATTCTGAGGGTTGTCTTTTCGTCTTGTTTATGGTTTCCTTTGCTGTGCAAAAGCTTTGAAGTTTCATTAGGTCCCACTTGTTTATTTTTGTTTTTCTTTCCATTTCTCTAGGAGGTGGGTCAAAAAGGATCTTGCTGTGATTTATGTCATAGAGTGTTCTGCCTATGTTTTTCTCTAAGAGTTTTATAGTGTCTGGCCTTACATTTAGGTCATTAATCCATTTTGAGTTTATTTTTGTATATGGTGTTAGGGAGTGTTCTAATTTCATTCTTTTACATGTAGCTTGAGGACACGGGGAGGGGGAAGGGTAAGCTGGGACGAAGGGAGAGAGTGGCATGGACATATATACACTACCAAATGTAAAATAGATAGCTAGTGGGAAGCAGCCGCATAGCACAGGGAGATCAGCTCGGTGCTTTGTGACCACCTAGAGGGGTGGGATAGGGAGGGTGGGAGGGAGACACAAGAGGGAAGAGATATGGGGATATAGGTATACGTATAGCTGATTCACTTTGTTATAAAGCAGAAACTAACACACCATTGTAAAGCCATTATACTCCAATAAAGATGTTAAAAAAAAATTTAAAAAAAGAAAGGAGACACTCACTCTCCGGGTCGGCACCCAGGAGTAAGCACCTCCTCAAATGTTGCCCCCTACCTACCTCTCCTGTCGCATCCTAGTCTCGGCCCTGTAACTGGGCACCTATTCTGCACCAGGCGGGTACCAGGGGCTTGGGTGCACCGTCACATTCAATCCTCCCGGCAGCCCCTCTTTCCACTGGGAAAACTGAACCAAGAGAGAGACACAGGAAATGTCAGTACGACTGTTAGCAGCCCCCAGATATCTTGGGTGACTGACAGCACCAGGACAAGAAAACAACAGGAATGACTGGCATTAGGGTGGAGAGCTGGCAGAGGGCTGCCCAGGAGCAGGGCTGGCCGCTATGACCACTTG
Organism: Tursiops truncatus; assembly: GCF_011762595.2. Lineage (NCBI taxonomy): Eukaryota > Metazoa > Chordata > Mammalia > Artiodactyla > Delphinidae > Tursiops > Tursiops truncatus. The sequence goes on from NC_047049.1 coordinate 12,957,496, forward strand.
CACACGTGCTTGAGGACCTTGGGTCCCAAACACCCACATGGATTTCCCATAAGCCAGCTTCCCAGCACCACTTTTTTTTTAAATTGGAGTAGAGTTGATTTACAACGTTGTGTTAATTTCTGCTGTACAGCAAAGTGATGCAGTTATACATACATATGCATTCTTTTTTATATTCTTTTCCATTATGGTTTATCACAGGGCATTGAATATAGTTCTCTGCTCTACAGTAGGACCTTGTTGTTTATCCATTCTATATATAATAGTTTGCATCTGCTAACCCCAAACTCCCTCTCCATCCCTCCCCCAACCCCCTACCCCCTTGGCAACCACAAGTCAGTTCTCTACGTCTGTGAGTCTGTTTCTGTTTCGCAGATAAGTTCATTTGTGTCATATTTTAGATTCCACATGTAAGTGATATCATATGGTGTTTGTCTTTCTCTTTCTGACTTACTTCACTTAGTATGATAATCTCTAGTTGCATCCATGCTGCTGCAGATGGCATTATTTCATTATTGTTTATGGCTGAGTAATATTTCATTGTATGTATGTGCCACATTTTCTTTATCCATTCATCTGTCAATGGACATTTAGGTTGTTTCCATGTCGTGACTCTTGTGAAGAGTTCTGCTATAAACAGGAGTCAATACCACTCTTTTGCAAGTTGCAGAGAGCTTACCCAGGGAAATCCTCAGCAGTTATCTACTTCCATGATTAAAGAGGAAGGGTACAAAATACCCAGACAACATCCACATTGGTAGGTTTTGCTATAAGCCTCACTCCATGTGGTAAAGTCCTATCTGCTCAGAAAAAACGAATCTGTACTTCACCAGAACAAACATAGTCATAAAATCTGAAAATCACAATGTAATATCACTATGCACTTAGCAAAATGGCTAAAGTTAAAAAGACGGATGACACAAAGCATTGATGAAAATATGGAGCAACTGGCACTCACTCACTGCTGGTGGGTGTGTAAACTGATACAAGGCCTTTAGTAAACATTTTGTCAGTATCTACTGAAGTTAAGATATGCAAGTCCTATGATGCTGAGATTTCCCTTCTTAGGTGTATATCAACAGAGACACGGCAACATGTATAAGAATGTTCATAGAGCTTCCCTGGTGGTGCAGTGGTTGGGAGTCCGCCTGCCGGTGCAGGGGACACGGGTTCGTGCCCCGGTCCGGGAAGATCCCACATGCCGCGGAGCGGCTGGGCCCGTGAGCCATGGCCGCTGAGCCTGCGCGTCCGGAGCCTGTGCTCTGCAGCGGGAGAGGACACAACAGTGAGAGGCCCGCGTACCGCAAAAAAAGAAATAGAATGTTCATAGCCGCAGTATTCATAGTAGCCCTGGACTGGGAGCAATCCAAAGGTCTATCAGTAGAAGAATGGATACATAAATTGTGGAATAATCATATAATAAAATGCTGCATGGCAATGAAAACAGATAAACTGCCGATAATCTAGATGAATCTCACAAAGGCATTGTTGAGTAAAAAAAACAGACACGGCTGAATCTGTACTAGATGATCCTTGTTACGTAAAGTTCAAAAAAAAAGGCAAAATGAAACTGCTGTGTAGCAGGTAACAGAAAAGCAGGGAAGTGACCTGTGTAAGAGGCAGAAGAGGGCTCACCACTGCACGTGAGGGCCACAGGGGTGGTTAGAAAAGAGCAGGGGGATTTCTGGGGGACTCATAATGGAACTTAAGGGAAAGTTCCATGAGTGTTTACTTACAATAATTCGTTAATATGTAAACTTACGATTTATGTACTTTGCTATATGTGAGTTTTGTTTCACAATTTAAAAAAAATTATATATATGTTTTTTAAAATGTGGACCCATCATCTGTGAACCATTTGTATTCAAGGGACCACGGGAAACTGCCAGCCCAAGCCTTCCATCATATTGGCCTTTGGAGCCAGCCAGTCACAAGTTCAAATCCCACCAATGGCAAGCCATGTGCTTAGGCAAGTTAAACAGCTTCTCCAAACCTCAGTTTCTCTATTGCAAACTGGGGCTGAAAACACCTGTATGAGAACTAAAAAGTCACACATATAAAGAGCATATATATTCCCAGCACACAGGTAGGAGCTCAGCAGACAGTAACTGAGATAGACATGGAAACAAGGGTAACAGTGACTTGTAGTTCTGCCAGCCTCAGACCGGAAGAGCTTTACAAGGAGGAGCAGTGCCCCCCACTAATTCACCTTCTGGGGTTTCCTCTGTTAACATCCTTCATGCCGACATCTCCGGGTGCCACCCAGGACCACAGCTAGCCCTTAGGTCACGTTTGTGTGAATAAGAGAAATGCACCCCTTCCTCTGGGCAAATGCAGCGCTCCAGCCTCCGCGGCAGCCCTGGTGGCACAGACATCTCCTTGTTAGGCCCTCAAGGGTCTTTCAAGTCCTTACTTTTGAACCAAGCTCTATATGAAGAGAAGAAAGCAGGCCAGATCCCACCCCAGAGAAGCACGAAGGCAAATCACATGAATGAACGTGGCCATTCGTGGATTCCCATTGCCAAATCCAGCATTTACATGGCCGAGGCAGTGGGCTCTGATGGAAACCATTCCCAACCGTTCCCCCCTGGGGGGGTGGAGGGGGAGAGACACCAGGACCCCGTATTCTTCATGGAGAAGCAGCATTGAAATACAGCCCCAAACCTGTTCCATGTATCCACTCAGATGATGACCTAGTGTGGGGGTACGAAATCCACTATTCAATGCCCTCCAGACCCATGAGCCTCAGAGAAAAGACTATCTTCCCAGCCCTGTGTAGAGAGAATGGTTACTGTGTCCAGGAAAATCTGACAGGGTCTGGGACCCAGGAATCGTAATCGTCCAAAAGTTACTACTGATATCAGATAAACAAGATTCCGCCCCTCGGAGACCAGACTTGACAGGTGCATAAAGGCCACCTAATACCCTGAGCCCATGTGCTTTTGATATCATGTCTCATTTTCTGCTTGGATGAGAGACTCAGCCAGGAGAAGAAATCTTAAGTTTTCACCTACAGTGCACGAAGCCTGGCTCGCCTGCCGTGGGCAGCCTTGAGGCCATGGAGCTGGCGGCAGCCTGGCCCGGCACACACCAAAAGAACAGGGGTTTCTAAGTGACTGTTCAGCAGTTTAAGCGAACATGTGAAACTCCCCTGCCCTCCCGAGGCTGGGTCCTGACAGACAAGCTTTCAGGGCCAAGTCGAAGTCTGTGGTGAGCCCCGATTATCTGGTGCTTTGGGGAAGAAAAGAAATTCAGGTGAGGCCCATAGGTGAGGTCAACCCTGGGGCACTCTGTGGAGCTTGTGATTAGTGACCCTGATCTCGACATTCAGGCTCTCTGCCCCTGTTCCCTCCAGGCAAGGGAAGTGGAAGGGAATAGACACTTACTTGGCACCTACAGCTGTTAGGCTGTAGGCCAGAGTCTCCACCTCTGGTCTTTCTTTAACCATTATTCCCATTGGACAGATGGGAATACTACGTCACAACAGATAGTGTCAAAGCCAAGCTTCTGACCCTCTCAGAAGACCAGCAACCTCTGGGCTCTCCCTCCGCACCCCTCAGCACCTGCTCTCAAGTAAGGATCTGCTAGCAGCCTCTTACGCCTCAGAGCAGAAGTAGTCCCCCGCAGAGGCGGCTGAAATCTGGCAGGAAGAGGGATGCTGTGCTGAAAGTGCACGTGCAAGACAAGCATGTTGAGTTGACTCATATCCAGAAGCTTCCACTGGAGGACCCCTCTCTGAACTTGAGCATTCCAAGGCCCCGTACATGGTTTTGCATCTGTAATTCTGTATTCTTACCCCCAAATTTTAGCAGCTTTAAGCTTGAGACCTCCCTTGCTGCACGGATGCAGATTGTATTTTTACTGGGGAGGGGCTTTGGCGATGGTGCTGATGGAGATGATGGGGCAGGGCAAAGAGTGCTTGAGGGAAGAGGGGTCATGAAGATGCTCTGAGCGTGAGTAAAGAACCGTGTGCCTCCTTCTGAGCGGCGGCCTTGGTGGAGGCTGGAAGCCCAGCCAGGTGGTCTCTTTGTCCCTTTGGCTTTAGTGGGGAGGGGTACGGTCCATGGGGTGGAGCACACAAGTTGCAGGGGACACCCTGTGTAAGGACGCACAAGAGGGCCAGAGGGCCAGACCTTGCCCATCCTCCCAGGAGAGAGCAGTTCCTGTCCCAGGGCTGCCGTGGCAAATTACCACACGCTGGCTTAGGACAACAGGCCAGAACTTCAAAAGGCCACAGTCCTGGAGGAAAGAAGTTCAAAATCCAGGTGTCCCAGGATTGGTTCCTGCTGGAGGCTCTGAGGGAACGTCTGTTCCAAGCCACTCTACTGTGGTTGCTGGCAATCCTCGGCGCCCCTTGCCTTGCGGCTGAATCACCACAATCTCCACCTCCACCTCCACGTGGCGTTCTTCCCTATGTCTTTTGTGTCTCTGTCCAAATTACCCTCTCCTTATAAGGACACCGGTCACTGGACAAGGGCGATCCTAATCCGGTGTGACCCCATCTTAATTTGATCACATCTGCAAAGACCCTGTTTCCAAATAAGTACTGCAGGGTAGGACCTGAACACATTCTTTGGGGGTATTCTACCTACTATAGGAGCCAGGGTCACCTTTGCCAGAGTGGCCTTTTGGACTCGTGGCCCTATCAGTGGGGCCTCAATGGCTTCTGCGTCCACGTGATGTGGCCTTGCCCAGGGGCCTGCATGGGGGCAAGGCTGACCCCAGTGCTTCGTTCCTGCACAGAGTGGGAGAAGCCATCAGGCGGCCTGTCTCCAGGCTTCCCTTACATACCCCAGAAGGCTCGAGACTCTCACGGGCAACAAAGGAAGATGGGGGCTTTCCCCTTCACCAGTTCACCCCACAAATCAAAGTAGATCTCCTCTGGAAGCCCCCCGATTTATCCACCTACTGTAGACTGAATGTTCGTGTCCCCCCACCCCAAAAATTCATATGTTGAAACCTAATCCCTGAAGTAATGGTATTTGGGGGTGGGGCTTTAGGGAGGTAATTAGGTCATAAGGGAAGATATGAAAGGAATTAGTACCCTTATAAGAGACCCCAGAGAGCTCTTGTCCCTTCAGCCTTGTGAGGACAGAGGGAGAAGATAGCCATCCATGAATCAGGAAGCAAGTTCTCACCAGACACTGCATCTGAGAGCACCTTGATCTTGGACTCACTCCCCAGCCTGCAGAACTCTGTGAAAGAAATCGTGGTACCAAAGCAGCCTCAGACAATACGTAAATGGATGGCTGTGGCTCTGCACCAATAAAACTTTACTTATAAAACTGATGGAGAGCTAGATTGGCCCTTGGTTGGTTATTGAGCCAATCCCTGTTATTGTTAGAGTTTAGGATGGTGCCCAACTTAGAGCTTTTTTTTTTTTTTTTTTAAATTTTTTTGGAGTAGGGTTGCTTTACAATGTTGTGTTAGCCTCCAGGGCACAACAGAATGAATCAGCCACACACATAGAGATAGCCCCTCCCTTTCGGACTTCCCTCCCATTCACGTCACCACAGTGCAGTAGGTAGGGTTCCCTGTGCTATGCAGTATATTCCCATCAGTTGTCTATTTTATACATAGTATTAGCGCTTTTGTAAATAAGTCTGCAGAGATCTTGGTGCTGACGTCCCTGACTACATTTCTGATTATTTCCTTAATATAGTTTCTCAGAACTACAATTTTAAGGCTCTCGAGTCATACTGACAACTTCAGTAGGTATCAAATTCTCTTTTGAGCCAGGCCTTACACTTTGACCTTTACCTTTGCGCACTCCAACACTGTTTTCCAGGTGTCTCCTGAGCAGAAATTCTGTCTCTTCTATCAGACTTCCAATTCTTCAAGTGCAAAGATGTGACATCTTATTCTACTACTATACTCCTTGCCCTCAGCTTTGCCATCTCCCTCCCCTTCCCCCAAAGCTGCGCACAAGTGAGCATGTGCACGCACGCACACACGCGTGCACACACACACACACACACACCTGTGCAGTACCTGTTGTGACTGCACGCACAAGATGTACAAGGGAAACCGGGTAATAGCTGAATGAATGAACCCCACGCGTTTAAAACCCCAAGGAGGCACAAGCCAGATACACATGGCCGGTCACTGAGACTTGAACGTAGGGGAGCTTCATAAACTAGATGATAAATAAACTTCACCCTTTCCCAGACAACCCAGGGCAAGAAGTCAAAGAAGACAGTGACTTGTCCGAAAGTCCTGTGTCCCCTTTACTTGCCCAGAGCTTCTGGCCACCCCTGCCCCAGAGAGGCCCTTGGAAAGACATCGATGGTACCACCTGGGCTCCCCACATCCCCTCATCTTCCACCAACCTCCACTTCCCCACTCCCACAGCACGGGGGACCTTCTCACCACTAAGTGAGATCCAGGAGAGCTACCACCTCTGCCATAATGCAGTTCATGAAAAATTGAAAATGTTCCTCTACGTTTCTTTTCACCTTGAGTTTTTCACGAAACCAAATGGCAGTTTCCAAAGGTGAAAAACTGTTATTTTCCCAGGCAAATTCCCGTGAAGTGAAAATTGCTAGTTTCACGCAGCTCTACCACTGATGTCTGCTGTTAACTATGGGCGCTAGATTAGCACCATTTGATCAAGAAAAAATTAAACCTGGGTTATATTCTTAAAAGGCCTTAAATGTTCCTGTGGCCAGCCTTTCACAGACCAAGAGCCAGCAGGAGGCCTTCCCAAAGCTCTGGTCACCATGCCTACCATCACCACCCCTGTGGATGCCCGCTGAACCCAGACCCCCTACCAGACACGGCCAAACTCAAGAACATGCCTCTTATCCTCCCAAAGACAGGGATGTATTCTGTAGAGAGCATGAGCTCAGACCCTCTGAGAGGAGACATACAAAGTTTCCTAGTCGTTTTAGAATGGGATAAACAGAATTCCTTAAAACAGTGACCTATGGGAAACTATCTCCCCATGTATTAGTCCATAGGGCTGCCATGACAAAGTACCACAGACCGGGTAGCTTAAACAACAGGAATTTATTTGCTCACAGTAGAGGAGGCTACGACTCCAAGATCAAGGTGTCAGCAGGGTTGGTTTCCTCTGAGGCCTCTCTCCTTGGCTTCTAGATGCCCGTCTTCTTCCAATGTCTTCACTTGGTCTTCCTTTTGTGTGTGTCTGTGTTTTAACCTCCTCTTCTTATAATGACACCAGTCCTATTGGAATAGGGTCCCCCTGAGTGACCTCACTTTAATAATTATCTCTTTAAGACCCTATCTCCAAACACAGTCCCATTCTGAGGTACCGGGATCTAGGACTTGAACCTATGAATTTTAGAGGGACACAATGCAGCCCCTAACACTCCACATCTCCAGCCCAGCCATCTTACCTTCACTTTGTAGAGGCTCAATGGTAAGAAAGCTCTGGGAGCTTATCTAGTTCAGTGGTTTTTCACATTGTGTTCCCTGGAGCCCTTGCGGTGCCTGAAGGGACCTTAGGGGAATTCTGTGGTTGGGAGAGCGGACGGCAAGGGGAAGTCTGGGACCCCAACCCTGCTTCAACCAAATCAGCCTGGCTCTTTTCTGTCCTACACCCAAGCTCCATTTAAGATTCTGTTTGACCAAAGGGCTCTTCGTTTTACAAAACGTTTGAAAATTGCTGACTATTTTTCAAATGACCAGACTGCAGTGCAGAGAGGTGAGGAGAGATGCTGCTATTGCACTGTTCTTGCTGAGCACCCACACTCTGGTGTAGGGTTCCTCCTACCACACTGAGGGACTCTCAAGAGAGACCTCGGGGACCACCACACTAGAGAAGGGTTTTCTGGTGCCAAAAGATGGACATCTCACTGGAGTCAGAAGCAGAAGTGTCACACAGCATCGTCCTCGAGGGCGGGACGTGTGGATCTAGGCTTAAAAGTCGGAAAATCTGAGTCACTACTACCCTGGCATCAGAGATTGCTTGGAAATTGTCACTTCCAACAAGAAAAAAAAAGGCACCCCCTCCAGGTGCATTTGGGTGTCTCATTTAGGGGTCACGCACCGTGCCGGGAAGTGATAAATATCTTTGGCGACAGGCCGTGGCTAACTGTGTTTGCACGCCTTCCTGGGAGTCTGGCTGTCAATAGCAAGGATGGAGATGAGGGGAAAGCGCCAGCCTCCTCTTAAAAAAAAGAAGTTAGTCTCCGAAAGCCCAACGGGCTCGGCTCACCGCAGAGCAAGTCTTGTCGCATGTACCTTCTGAAGAAATGCCCTTCCTTGGAATATCCCAAGAAGTTCTTGGCTTTGAAAAGCTAAGCGACTGCTTTACCCAGAGACAGTTAGGGCAGAGGCAGCTTTTGGGTGAGAGAAAAGGGCACGATCCCAGCCTGCACCTTTGGGTGGTCCCTGCACTGTCTCCCTGTGGGTTGACCCCAGAATCTCTGGGCTGCAGACGGGAGTCCGAGCTGAATCAGGTCATGCTTTGGAGGGCCTCAGAGTTAACTTGGGTGAGAGAAATGGGCATCTCATCTCAAACCTGACCAACAATAGGAAGCTGCTTCCCTAAGCTTTTCTTTGGAATGTTCTGGTAGGGACCACACCAGGCAGTTGGGTCTGCTCAGTTTTGGATAAACACATTTTAGTGTATTCATACAACAGGATTTTCTCCAGCAGGGAGGAAAAAAATGGGTGAAACACAGCCTTGCACGATAACAAGGGTGAATCTCAGAAACATAATTTTAAGAGGGAAGAAAAGCAAGTCACACAAGACCTCAATAGAGTATAATACAACTTTTTTAAAGCTCAAAAAAAAGGAAAACAAGCAAAAATAAGCAATATAGTATTTAGGGGTGCATATGTAAATAGTAAAAACAAAACTTTGTGTTGTTTTATGTCGTGTTGTTTTGTTTTTAAGGAAGGGAACCGTAGACACACTCCAGGATCACAGTTACTTCTCTGCTGGAGGTAGGGGACTGAAGGAAAGAGGCCCACTGACAATGGAAAGATATCGGGAAAAGTCTACCTCTTAGGTTGGGAAGTGAGTTCACAGGGATTCATCACTTACTTGTATGTTGTCTGTCTTCTTTTATTTGTGCATTGTTATAATTTCAAAAAATAAAATGTTGAAAGCTGACATCAGAGAGACTGAAGAGCTTGGCTAGGGTTACACAGCTAGTAATTGGTAGTGCTGGGCTTTGAACACAGGCAATTGGCTGCAGAGCCCACAAAACCCTGAGCTATGCTGCCTGTTGTGTGCTTGGCCGCCCTCAAGAGCAGCTACAGGTATTATCCATGGATATGACTGTGGGGCCTGGGTGGGTTGCTATTAATGACCCCTCCCACTCCACAAAGGGACAGGTACAGACACCCCATGTCAGACACCCCTTCAGGGGGAGGTCAGCACTGGCCCGTCCTCTTCCCCAAGCTGGTTCCATGGGACCACAGTCTGCCTCTGAATCTTTCCACCTGCCTTATTCCACAGGACACAAGGTGACCCCCGGCTCACAAAGGGCTCAGCAATCTGCCTGCAGTTGCTCCAAGTTCCAGCTCTGTGCAGTTATCACGGATTTGTAAAATAAGGAAGAGAAACAGAAAGCAGAAGAGAAAAGTAGGTAAATCCTGTTTGATTTCAGTTCATCATGCCAGCTCCTAAACCTTCCTAACAGGGAGTTTCAGAGGCCCTTGCTTTTGGAAAACACATCACAATTATTGAAGGAACTTCCACTCTCTCTCAGCTTCCTATCGTTCAAGTTCGTGAAACGAGCTACCTCCCTGTTTACAGATAAGGAGAGTGGCACCCAGAGAAGGTAAACAAATTGCCCAAAGTCAAGGCTGTGTGACCTTGGGCAGTTACTTTCCCTCTCTGGCCTTCGATTTCCTCATCTGTAAAACAGAAGGGTTGATCCCGGTGACTCACAACGGATAATCTGCTATTCTCAGGGAGCGGAAGCAGGAGAAAATGCCCACCTCCCTGTTCGACTGGCTCTTCAGTACCTCTGCTCTAGGAAGACACCCTGGGTTCAAAATAACCAAAAAGGAAAAGGGAAAGACAAGAACACGTAAGAATACCAAAAAACCCAAACAACTCCTGCTGCTCTATTTATCATTTAGGCCCAATTCTGGAGAGCCTAAGAGAATCATTCAGATTTCCTGTTCGTTACGTAGCTTTGACAGCAAACGGCCCATCACCAAGTGCACACAAAGGAGGGACGACATGGCATCATGCTGCCAGCTGTGTGGCCAGCAGCGTGCAAAGACAATGGGCACTGGTTTAATTTCCCCACCGCCTCCCAAACTGCACTCGAAGCAAAGTCAGATGTCTCGTTCCCAGAAAGTGGAAGAGGAAAATATCAATCTGTTTCAGGGAAAGTTACGAATTGCGTGTGCCTGGAATACTTGATATATGACTGTAGCCTGGTGAGCAACAAGTGATTCTGGCTGTTGCATTTGATCTCGGGATGGTAATGTGCTCTCCTGACATCATCCAAATGGGGAATGACTGAGGATGTTTTATATAAGATGCTTGCAAACTTCAAAGGCCACTCTTAACCCCGAACCACCCCTCCTCCCTCCCTTTCTTCCTCGTTTCTCTCCAGATCCTCCTCTCCCTTCACCCAGCAAATTGTTTCGGGGCCAAAAGTGGTTGTAGGACGATCAAGAATCAAGGAACTTGTGGCAGGTGGTACCACCTGTGTCTGGGCAGCAGCCTCACGGACCGCATCTGCTCCACAGTTGTGGAGGGAGGGAGGGGGCCACGTCTGAGAAGAATTCCCAGCAGGCCAGCCAGCAGCCTAGGCCGCCATGGAGGGGAGCCGGCGGGGAGCTCATTCCCCTCTCCCCTCCCGCTCTGAGAGACAGAGGAGGACGCCTGGGGGACCCGAGTGCCTGCATGCAGCTCCCCGCATTTATCACAGATAAGGAAACTGAGGCCCGAAGAGGTGAACTCCAAGTCACCCCGCTGAGGGATGGGGGCAGAAGCAGACCCCAGACACCCCGACTTCCAGCCCTGAATTCTTCCCCTGTACCAACCATTGCACCCGTGCTCGGCTGGACGGAGAAGGTCATTCCATCCATCTTCTCCCTCCCTTGGATTAATGCGAGCTAGCATGTATCCAGGGCTCACTCTGTGCCAGGCACCATTCTAAGCAACTTGCATGAATGAACTCACTTTGTCATCACATTAATCCAGTGGTCCTCAATTGGGGTGACTTTGCCCCCTCGGGGGTGTTTTTTATTGTCATGATTGGGAGAGGGGGTGCTACTGGCATCTAGTGGGTAGAGGCCAGAGATGCTGCTAACCGTCCAGCAGTAGACAGGACAGCCTCACAAGCAAGAATCAACCAGCATGAAACGTCAGTAGTGCTGTGATTGGGAGACCGCATTAACCCGTGTGATATTTTATTATTATTATTATAGTAGTTGCCCTTGTTGTAATGGCAGTGGTGCCGATGGTTATTTTCATGTTAAAGACGTGGACACAGAGATAAATGACTTGCCTGGGGTCACATAGCTCCTAAGTGGCAGAGCCAGGATGTAAACCTAGGCTATCAAACTTCTAGCCAGGATACAAGTCTCCTCTCTTCAGGAAGCCAAGTTCATCTAAAAAATCCCAGAAATACAGATCAAGCCAGAGAACCCTCGGCCCTCACCCAGATCCGCTCCCCTCCCCAGAGTGACGCGCAGCTGATGCACAGTCTTTTGGCCTTTTTCTCTCCACGTACCTGAATGCATAGAGCTCCAGTCCCGTTGTGTGGAGAGCACTTAAATGAAACTTCTCTGCACTCATCTTTCGCAACTTGCTTTTTCTCACTTATTCATTGTCTTTGAAACCATTTCACATCAGGATATGCAGGCAGACATCGCTTTTAAGCAACTGTTTAATATTCTACAGTTCGGATATCATCACTCCCCCCTCGATGGACATTTGGGTTGTTTCCAGTTTTGGACTCTTGGAGACACATGATACAGTGGTTAGAAGCAAAGGCTTTAGGATCACAGAAACCTAAATCTGAATTTGGACTAGCTGTGTGACCTTGGAGGAGTTCCTCAGCCTCTCTGAGCCTTGGATTCCTTGTCTGTCAAATGAGAACCACACAGGATTAGAGTTTAAGTTTTCAATGACATTGTGTGAAAGGGATGAATGAAGTGTCTGGCACATAGGAAGTGCTCAAAAGTGGCAGAATTTGCTCTTATTATTACCACACATCAATTATTATTATTATTTGCCTGATTGTTATTATTTGCATTATTGGTATTAATCCAGTTAGTCGGTGGTCTGCTGAAGCCAATTCACCCAGAAATGCCATCAAAATCCTTTAGGGAAAGTGGGTCAAATGATGGAGTTTCCTGCGTCCGAAGACTTGAAACTCTTTCCCAGCATGAACTGACTCAACTACAGGGCGCCCATCCTGAGGGGCTAGAGAGGCTCATGTTGCTAAGGTAGGTTTAATGTGGACCACCTCCCACCTTAACCAACACAGAAAGGTCAACCGCCACAGGAGACTCAGCTGATGGGTGCTCACGGAAATCAGAAGAGAGCACAGAGGAGTTCTGTGCCCAGCTGACCCCTGAACTGGATGAGATTGAGACACGATACTTGACAAGTCAAGCTCATGACTCAGTGGGCCGTGCTGACCCGGGGCCCTTAGGGTCAAAAACCCAAATGACACCTGCAATTCAGGGAGACGGCATAAGGGATGAGACGGCTCAGAGGCTGAGGTTGGCCTTGGGGCTCACCTCCTAGTTGTTACGCGAGAACAGTCTCCCAAGCCCCTTGGGGATGGGGAGGTGGAGGGATGTCTCTTTTAGGGGCATGAAGCAGGGGTTCTAGGGCAGAAGCTTGCCAAGGAGAATGCAAATGGAGACAGTTGTGCCAAGAAAAGAGTCCCAGTCTCCATTGTTGTCATTACCCGTATCCTGGGTGGGAGGGTGGGGGAGGGAGCAGAGGGCAATTGTAAGGGACACCTAGTATCCTTCCCTACTGGTCCTCTTTCAGGGGTCTGGATGAGGAGGGATCTGCCACTCTGGCTATGAAAGCGGGGTCATATCCCGGGCCGGACAATCACAGTAGAACCTTCCCTAGAAACAGCGGTTGCTCAGAGGACGGCACGTGACTCAAGATGAGCCAATCACAGATCCCCTTGATGTTTTCCAAACTGAGAGGAGAGGCGTCATAACTCTCCTTCCTAAGGTAACAAACCTTATGGATCTGCCTCTAGAGCTGCTGGCAGCCAAAGAGGTGTCTAAGGGCACAAGGCCAAGGCAGAAACCTCGTGGAGAAGTAGAGAGGGAATCCGGCAGCTCTCCAGATCCCTGGAAACACTCCTCGTCCTCCCAGGTACCTAAGCCAATTGATTTATTTTTTATTTTGTCTGAGTTGGGATTCTGTCATTTGCAAATAAAAGAGTTCTGAGTAATACGCTGACCAAGTCCAGTCAGGAAGTACTGTGGCTGGTCGTGACCAGTGGGCAAGAGATACATCTTAGGGACACCTGAGGCTCAGAGACCAGGAGCTCCTTGGGCTCTTGGTGATCATGTAAGCCCGCGTTCCTCAAAAACCATCATTCTTTTCCAGAGAGGGGAGTCTTATTTGACCCAAAGCGAGAACCAGACCAGACCCATCAGTCCTGGGCCATGGGTCCTGCACTCCCACCAGCGTGCTGGACAGGATCCTTCCCGAGTGCCAGCACGTACTTGAGAAAGACCCTCACACTCAGAGCTGGGCTGTAGACAGGCATAAAAGACCAAAGGGGAACTGAATCCTAGGGAGGGAAACAGACTTCAGCGAGAAAGAGACAGGAAAGAAACACGTTCCCAAAAGAACAAAATGGAGGGAAAAGAAGCGTTGCTCAGCACTCCAGGAAGACAGGCCAGTAAGAATAAGCTCAGAGTCCAGGGGGTCTTGGGGTGGCATTTATTAGGGAACCAGAGGCCTGCAGGTCAGACTTTGGGTACCCTGCCCTACACATGGGCTCTCGCCAGGACAGCAGCTGTGCCTGGTCCCCTGCCCAGCTCAGCCCCCGCCCAGCTGTGTGTCTGGGTGAAGATTACATGTATGCCCATGTGTATGTGCCCATGTGCGTGTGCCAAAGTGAGTGCGTCCCAGGACCTGAGAGGCGACGCTTGAGATGGGGTCCCTGCGTGCGTGTCTGTGTGAGGTGGCAGGGGCGTGTGATGTTTGTAAGTATGGCGGGTGAGTGGGCATGGGTGCCTTGGACAGGGTAGAGGTGGGGCTGTGAGTGAGAAGTACTTGAAGAAGGGGTAAAGGGTGGTGAGGGGATGTGTGAACACCGCGCGTGTGTGTGTCTGTGTGTGTGTGTCTGTGCACAGGCACACACATGCCTGCACACAACAAAACAGGCCATGACAATGGCGAGTACGACTTGACCCCGGGAAGTGAAGTGGGTGGGTGTATCTGTTGGGTGTACACCGCCGGCCTGGGGGATGTGAGTAAGGGCTCTGCTGGGGGTGAGCAGCCCCCGGGGAGCCCCTGCCAGCCCTTCCAGGGGAGGCAGCAGACAGACCCACACATCAGGGCCCCACCTCCCAGAGCCTGCGCCCAGATACCCAGGAAGGCCAGCAGCAGGGCTGGCACACCCCAGGCCCTCCCGGTCTGGCCGGCTCCCCGAGTTAGCAATCCTGCCCAGAGAAGCAGGACTGGTTCCTCACCCCAGTGTGCCTACGTACCTCATGTTTGGCCTGGGGGCTGGGGAAATGAACCTGTGGGGAGAGATGCTCTAACTTGCATTTCCAGTCCTAAGGCACCTTCTGGATGCAACGAAGAGAGAGGGGGTGAGCAAATCTGAGGTGTGGCGATCCATCTGCAGGGGGCTGTCTCTTGGTGAGCTCCCCGTAAGGACTTCCAAGGAGGCAGCTGAACCCATGGTCTTTAAGAACCAAGGGCTCTGGTTCAATGGAAACAACTGCCCGCTGTGGCTGGGCCCGTCCCAATTCCCAGCACAGAAAAGGAAGTGTGGGAAGCTCTGGGATCTGTGAGCCCATCTCAAGGGGCCAGAACCACCAGGATATCAAGGTCCCTCACTTCTGGGCTCAGGAGCTGGGTCCCCAGGTATCTTGCTGGTACACAAGTTGGAAGAGCCTTGGCCTTAGTCACATCTCAGCTTCTAATTCTGGTCCACGTCCAACACCCACATGCCAAGTGGTTGAAATATTTGGTCCTTCCTGTTTGTCCATCTTCCCCACTCCACCCATACTCCCCCAACCCAGGCCTTTTCCACCCAAACCAAGGGACACTCACCGTCCTGCAGCTCTTGCTGGCCTTGGGATTGACAGGGTCAGCGGCCGGGGAGAGGTGGGCTACTCTCTGCTTTCACAGGAAGGCTCCCAGGGGAGACCCCCACGTCCCGCTGAGCTCTGTGCGTGACCCACGCCGCCATTCCTTCCTCCCTCCCAGATGATGAAATCATAGCCTTGATCTGGACCTGTTCATGCCACAAGACAAATTGTCAAAATGTTTTGATCTAATTGGGTCTTTTTCAAGTCAGCTGAAAACCATCAGGCAGGGAACCAGATGGAGCCGGTGATTAATGAGGGACATTTGGTTGCTTCTCCACATCCATCATGGAGCCCTGTTTGGGCGGGAGTGTTCTCATCCTCCGCCAGGAATGGGTATGACCAGGCAGAAAACTGAGGCCCCGCTTCCACCCAGCAGAAGGCCTCTGCTTGCCTCTGTGGCCTTTTCCCCACGAGGCTCCAGAAACCAAGGTCCAGGAGAGGCTGCCCCTGGACAGGCCCCAGACTCAGAGATAGCCTCTTGTCCTCAAACAGCACCAGCGCCACTGGGGGCCATGTGTGATGCGGCCAGGCTCCAGTGAAGGTAGGGGACGAACGGGAAGAGAGACAGAAGCATTTCTGTGAGGCCTGGGGGGAAACGCTTGCTGCCCTCAGATCTGGGATCCGGGTTTGCAAGCTCTGCTGCTCAGCCTGTCTGAAAGGCACCCAGCGCTGGCATGGAAGGGCTGAGCAGCTTTCAAGAGAGGCCTCCTTCACAGGGAAACAGCCTCAGAGGCAACGTCCAGAGGCCTGGCTGTTGGACCAGGCTGGGCCTCCCGTTTGCTGTGTGGCTTTCAATGAGATCTGCCCCTCTCTGAGCTTCTGGTGCCTCATGGGTAAAATGCGAGTGGGGCCTAGCCCTCTAGTTCTCTGGCTGTAGCTAGAGCTGTGTTCTCCACTGGGACTGCACGTTGAAATCAGCTCAGCACGTTTTCACAATACAATTCCAGAGTCCACCCCCAGCAACTGAATCAGAATCTTGGGGGTGTGCCCTGGGCATTCGCAGTACCCAGAGGTCTTTTGGTGATTCTAATGCACAGCCCAAGCCCAGAACCCATGAACTAGAGGGAGGTCACGTCTTCAGCCCAGCTGACAGGTGGAGCCTGGCGTGTCATGCCTTGATTTCCTCATATGAAGATTGGGGCTATTCAAATCAGCCCTGCAGGAATGTTTAGGGGACTTAAAGGCAAGAAGAATCTGAGAGTATGTTGAATGGTCCCTCAGGGAGAAGAGGATGAGTAACCCAAGACATCTCTGCAGCCGGCATAACCACATGACTATGTTGGTCCATTCAGCCAACAAACATTTCCTGAGCACCTACTATACGCCAGGCATCCCTGGGGATGCCAAACAGAAACGGTTCCCCCACCTCGAGAACCTTGCAGATAAGTAAAAGAGGTTAATACACACACGCATGTGATTACAATCTGTGACATGTGCCATGGAGGCCAGGAGGGAGCTTGGGCAAGGGCCCAGGGCTTGGAAGGCTTCACTGGAGAGAGACCTTTGGAGCTGAACTAAAGAACAGGTAAGTAAGCCAGACGGTGAGGAGAGGAATCCAGGCTCAGGGAACAGCATTTACTCATTACCTGCCTGGTTTCCTTCTCACGTTCTCACTCCTTGATAAATGTTCATGCCTTTAACTACACAGAGTATTTAAGAGCAAGAAAGTACCCACATAGACAATGGTGGTGCTATGTCTCTGTGTTGTAATTAGCCTGAGGTCTGTCTCCCCAGCTGCACTGGAGATCCACCTGCCTGCACAGCCAGAGCCTGGCAAGGCATCTGGACACAATTGGTGCACAATTTATTAGCACTGGCTGGTGGATGAAACGAACAAAATCTTACCCTTGTTGGTACACCTACCCCGCTCTGAGCCACGTTTCCGGGAGAAATTACAAGAACTTCAGCTCATCCAGGGAAGCCATTCTTCCCACCCAACCCAAAGGTTCCCAGTTCTACGTTCTGAGAACCCTAAGGAAGGAGTTTGAATGAAGAAGTTCTAAGAGTAGGATAAGTTATTCCAGCTGCCAAACTCCTAGCCATCCTTTAAATGCTAGCTCAGATGTCCTTTCCTCCAGGAAGCCTTCCCTGATACCCTGACCATCAATAAATCAATCTTCTGTGATGCCATTGTTGCATGTGTCACATTTTGATCTGATGTATTGGTTATGTGTCCACCCCCACATCCCACACCTCAAACAATAAACTCCATAAGTTTTGGATCCTGTGTGGTTTGCTCACCAGTGAATCTGCAGCACACAGTAGGGGCTCAATAAATGATAAACGAATTAACAACAATAGGAGACACATTATGATTACATTCATAGCTACTGGGGACAGGTTATGATTACATTCAAAATTACTTTGCATGCACGTGAAAGCATTTGGCAAGCATAGGCTGAAGGAGGCGGTGGGTGATGTAGGGTTAACCCTTTGCTCCAGTAGAAGGCCTGACAGATGGGGATGGTGTGAACCTTCTCCCTAGCCTGGGCCTTCTCAGCCTGGTAGCCCCAATGCCACGAGCTGAGAGGTAGCAGCTCAAGGTCCAATCTCCTTCTGGAAAGTTTTGCTGGGAAGCCAGGTGACTGCAAGAAGCAAGAAGTCTGTTTACTCCTCAGAGAGAAATTCAGTATTGTGTCTTCACTCTGAGCAGATGCTGTGTCTCCCCAGTGTCCACAGACCCGTGAGCTGGTGTCTGCACTTTGCCGACGGCCCTCGCCTGTCGCCACAAACCTCCCCAGCCCAATGCTTTTGGTTAAAATTTCACACTCACCCTGAAGTGGTTCCCAAGACCCAGGATTTTTTTTTTCCCGATGACCCTCTTCTTTGATCAGCGAGACTCAGTGAAGTGGAATTTACTGTAGGCTTTATTTTAGGTAGCTGGGAAGTTGTCTCCCTTCTAAACGGTCAAGGGTCCCTCCTCCGCCAGAGCCCGACAGCTCTGTCGCATTGAGGGCATGGCCCTAGTACAGGGAGAAGCTGGTGTGAAGATGGAAAGGACCTTGCGGTCAGAAGGTCTGGCCTGGAGCCCAGCCCTGCCACTGCCCACTTCCTGCCTGTGTGGCCTTGGGGAGGTTGTACCTACTCTCAGATACTCTGTTTTCACATCTGTAAAATGAGGTAATCACACCTACTTTCTCAGGGTTGTTGTGAGTCAAATAATACAATGCTTGTGTACCATTTTTTTTTAGATTCCACATATAAGCGATATCATATGATATTTGTCTTTCTCTTCCTGACTTACTTCACTTAGTATGTTAATCTCTAGGTCTATCCATGTGGCTGCAAATGGCAGACAGAAAACAAACTTAGGGTGACCAAAGGGGAAGGCAGGGAAGGGATAAATTGGGAATTTGGGGTTAACATATACACACTACTATATATAAATTAGATAAACAGCAAGGACCTACTGTATAGCACAGGGAACTATATTCGATATCTTATAATAACCTATAATGGAAAAGAATCTGAAAAAGAACTGAATCACTTTGCTGTATACCTGCAACATTGTAAATCAAATATACTTCAATTAAAAAAAAGTGAATACTATGCTTGTGAAAGCCCTTCGCCTTGTAAAATAGATTTCCTGGTGTGAATTGCTTTTATTATTCTGTGGCCTCATCCAGGGGGAGTAGAATGGTTGTCCCTGGACCTCCAAACTGATTTCCCCTTCTGATCTCTGAAGTTCCCTCAGTACAGGTTTTCTCAACTTCGGCACCATTGATGTTCAGGGTAGGATAATCCCTCGTTGAGGGAGGGGTGTCCTGAGCACAGTAGGATAGGTAACAATATCTCTTGCCTCTACCCTCTAAATGCCAGTAGCAGCCCCGCTCCCCCAGACTTACAACAACCAAAAATATTCCAGACGTTGCCCAACGTTCTTTGTTGGGGGGGAATTTCATCCGTGGTCAAGAACCACTGCTTTAGTAGGACCCGCGGTATTTCTGCCCTTAGATATGATGGGTTGCCTGGAGAGAGCAGACATGTTGCCTCCAATTTACACTGAGGGTCCAGCTGGTTCAGCCTCTAATGAGTCGTGTGAGTTTAGCCAAGTCACTAACCTCTCTGGCCTCAGTATCTAATTTGTAAAAAGAGGGACACAGGAATGAGCTGCGCTGTAGGGTTTCTTCACTTGCTACTGAGTCCTTTCCCAAGGAGCAGTTTTGTTGGGGTGGGAAAGGTGTTGGGGACCTTCCTACTTCCTGTAGGCGGGAGGCATGGGAAGAAAGGATGGAAAGACAAGAGCTTCCAGACCATGAAGCCACCATCTCCCCAGAGGCTGGCCCCACAGAGGACCCATCTATGGACTGAAATTCTTGCTTCTCAGAGTTTCTTCAGAAGAGAGAATGGAGTCCATAATATAATACTAATACTAATAACTGCCAATAGTCATTGAGCCCCTCTAATGAGGCACCGTGTGGAGCTTACATGCGTTATTTCATTTAGTCTTCACAGCAACCCAGTGGCCCTCTGAAGTAGGTATAATTATTGCCCATTTCACAGACGAGGACACTAAGACTCAGAGAGGTGATATAACATGCCCAGGCCACACAGTTGTCAGATGGTAAAGCCTGGATTCAGACTCAGCTCTCAGCCACTTCAAGGCATGTCCCAACCCAAGCCCTGGGCTCTTTTATTCTCTGAAGCCCTCGTGACAAGAGAAGCACTGAAAATCTTTCCTAATTGGACCGTTGGCCCGGGGGATTGAACTGAGACAGGGGAAGAGCATCAGCCTAGGGAGGGTGGAGACATGCAGCCTGCTTGCTGTGTGGCCCTAAGCAAGTCACTTCTCCTCTCTGAGCTCATTTCCTCACAGGCAACATTCTTTCAGGCATCATGCCAAGCACTGGGCATAAGGCATGAGCAAACAGCATGATCTCTGCCCTCATAGAATTTACAGTTCGATGTAAGAGAAAGATGGTAAACAAATAAATAAACAAAAGGAAGAGCCAACAGGGTGACATGATAGAACATAAGGGAGGGACTTATTTTATGGAATGGTTGGGAGATATGGTTGTAGAATTTTAAGCTGATGTAAGGAAGAGGAAGGGCCAGCCATGAATTCTTGGGGGTGGTGGGGGAGACTGGGGTGACTTCCAAGAGAAGAAAATGTATCAGTCAGGATTGGCCAAGTTAAGATGTTGTAACAAGCAACCCCTGAATCTTAATGATGTGAAATAATAAAAGCTTATTTATTGCTCATACTACAAGCCCAGTGTGAGCCAATGGGGAGGGAGGGGAGTTCTGTTGCATTACAGGATGTTTGTAATCATTCTCCATGTCTTATGAGGCTACCATCTCAACATGATTCTGGGGATGTTGCTGTGACAGGGGAAGAACAGAGCAGGTCTCACGCTGACAATTCAGTGTTTCAGCTGGGAAGACACAAAAGCATCACTTCCAGCCATAATCCATTGGCTAAATCTATTAACATAGCCCACAAAGCAGTAGAGGTCCAGGATATGTAATCCTCTCATGTGCTCAGGAGAGAAGAGCCGTACAGAGGAGAACATTAAAAGTCTCAATCTACATCCCGAATCAGGAAGGACTTGCAGCCCCTCCTCTCAGCACAGGCCACCCTTACAAGTCCCACAGGGGCACCTCACTGTGTTTTGAACACTCGTAGGTCAGCCTGCTGGGTCTTGGGCACCCTGCTTCATTCTCCTGGCCGGACTCCAGCCCCACGGCAACCAGCCCTTCTCACGAGCCAGCCTGCCACCCCAGAGAGACCCAGAATGTGGAGCTCCCCGACCTCATCCTTAGCACCTCCGGGCAGCCCCGCCCTCTGGGCCTTTCCTCGACTCTGTCCACATAACTCAGCCCCTCTGTTTTCAGGAAAAGGAAGCAATTAGGGAGTATCTCCTGTGAGTCTGGATTTCAACCTTTTTTCTTTGGGAGGATTCAGGGAGAGAAGTACACAGGACAGCCTGTGAAAGCCTCTTGCCAGACACATGGCAAGCCCTCAATAAACACGCTAAAATGAAATGGAAACAGAAATCGGTATTTAATCTCCACAGCTTTGTAGAGCTGCGGGTGATGATGATGATGATTTTGCTCCCGTGCCAGAGTTTTACATTCAGTATTTCCTTTCATTGTTGTGCTAATCCTATGAGGTAGATTTTATTTCCCCCTTTTTCAGGCTTCTAACTATCATCTTCTAGAAGAATCCAGAGCTGTTCTGTTGGATCTTTTAGCAAGAAACTTCTGTGGACAGTATTTTAACCCAAAGGCATCTCCTTAGTAGTAAAATGCCAGGCGCATGATAGGTGCACAGGTGAGCAGGCTATCTGGGGACCTTGTGTCATCTTTCAGATCCACCCAGAGGTTTCCGGCATCCCTTCCTGTTCCTGAAGAAAGGACAGGACGGGCAGGCTGAAAGCAAGAGCCATAGCATCGGGTCCCTGGGTTCTTGCATCAGGAAGTCCCGGATTCAAATTCCAGCTGACTGTGTGACTTCAGTTCTCTTGAATAAAGTTTTCTATGTCTCATTTTTTTCATCTCTGAAACAGGACTAACATCTCCCTCAAAGGTTGCTGGAAAAATTAAAGTGGGCGAGTGAACAAAAGGCACATGTCGTGGAATAAAGTGAACAAAGAGACAGCCCAGAGGGAAACAGAAGACTTGTCCTAAAGCAGAGCCCCGCACTGCTTTGATCAAGCTTCTGTTCCAACTGGAGAAAGATTCTCTCGATGTACGTGTCTGATAATAAAAGAGGTGCCAATTACATGCCTTTTACTACCATTGATTAGTTCCGTGTTGCCGGAAACTAGGTATGTTGAGAAGATGAACCGTGGGCACATAATTTCCACATGGATTTGGCACAAGCCCTTTTGGTTCTCCTTGCTGCTCTCCCATGAAACCCCAAATCTATGCAGGCCCTCTGGGGCCTGGCAACTTCCTGTCCTTGCCCCAGCACAGAGGCAAGAGGCTGCCAGCCCCGCATTTCAAGCTCTTCCTGTGTGCTGAGCTTTTGTCCATGGCTTAGCTTCTTTTCCTCCCACAAATATACTTGGGGCTATTTTGGAAAGATTTTGCCACGACATCCTCTGAGTGCTAATGAGTGTGACTCCGGAAGAGAATTTTCCGTTAGTAGGTAAGAAAAAAAGGCAAATAACCTTGAAATCTAATAAGCAGTATTGGGCCCTGTATTTTTCAGGGCTTTCCAGAGAAACAGAGCCAACAGGATATAGCTAGCTAGCTAGATAGATAGATAGAAAAATGATTGATGATAGATAGATAGATCGATCGATCATAGATAGATAGAAGATCGATCATAGATAGGTAGATACAGATATATATTTAGGAGAGTTATTATAGGACCTGGCTCACATGATTACTGACGCCAAGAAATTATCTGATCTACCCTGTGTAAGCTGGCGGTCCAGAAAAGCAGTAGTTAGATCCAGTCCAAACTCAAAGGCCTGAGAACCAGGGGAGCTGATGGTGTAAGTCCCAATTTGAGTCCAGAAGCCCAAGAATTAGGAGTGCCAATGTCCAAGGTTAAAAGAAGACAGATTCCCTGCTCAAGCAAGAGGGCAAATTCACCCTTCCTCCACTTTTTTGTTCTATTCAGACGGTCAAGGGATTGGATAATGCCGCCCGCGTTGGTGAGGGTGATCTTCTTTACTCAGCCGACCCATTCAAACACTAGTCTCTTCTGGAAACACCCTCATAGACACACCCAGTAATAACGTCTTACCAGCTCTCCGGACATCCCTTAGCCCAGTCAAATTGACACGCAAAAAATCAACCATTGGGCTTCCCTGGTGGCGCAGTGGTTGGGAGTCCGCCTGCCAATGCAGGGGATACGGGTTTGTGCCCCAGTCCGGGAGGATCCCACATGTCGCGGAGCGGCTGGGCCCGTGAGCCATGGGCGCTGAGCCTGCGCGTCCGGAGCCTGTGCTACGGGGCAGGAGAGGCCACAATAGTGAGAGGCCCGCGTACCGCAAAAAAAAAAAAAAAAAAAAATCAACCATCGTAGTCCCTTATCTCCTAGCAATGTCCTATGTGCTAAATTCTAACCAGTGCTCAAGTTCAAAACTAAGTGATTACATGCTTCATTCAACAAATATGTCTTGAGCATCTGCTACCTGTCAGGCAATGGGCGAGGTGATGCTGAGAATACAGAAGAAAAAGGACACGGTACTGCTCTCCTGGGGCTTATACTCTCAGAGGACAGCACACACTATAAAATATGGCCAAAGAAGAAGAGACATGTAGATCCATGGGAAGACTTCCTGGGAGGAAAGAGGCAACTAGGATGGGCCGTGAAGGATGACAATAGATGGTGTCCTACCACCTGGCTTCAAATCTCATCTCTGCCGTTCACCAGCTGTGTGACCAAGGCAAATTACTTAACTTCTCTGTGTCTTCCTTTCCTCATTTGTAAAATGGGCACAAAAATAGCACGAATCCCTCTGGGTGTTGTGATGATTCATTGAGTTAATTACATGTATAGTACAGATCCTGCCACGCAGCATTCAGTAAAAGTTAGCTATGAAATTAGCGTTACCTGTTAAATGGAGTAATAAAATGTCTTATTTTGCTGCCAGGATAAAGAGAAAAGTCAAGTAAAGCACTTAGGACAAGGCCTAGCACATGGTAAGCACTAGATAATGTTGCTATTTATTCTTCTGGTGTTGTCCTGGCTGCAGCAGGGGTGGGGAAAGGGGGAATGAGGGGCAAGCAGGGCAAAGCATTAATTAGCTCCCCCTCCTCTCTTTCCGGGTCCCAGACCCTCTGTTTAGCCCCATACCCTCGGCTGCCAAGTGTCATCTCTCTGGCTCCCCAGCCCTGAATCCCACCCCCGGAAGCTGGAGGAAAGGGAAGGCTGGTTTCTCGGCTGCTCTCCTCTGTTCTCAATCAAATGTGCCGCTTTTCTGCCTGGCTTCACACATTGTATAAAGCAACCGTGTGCGGATTGCTCCGTGTCCACACATCGGGCTCCTCCTGACCTGCTGATGGCTCTGGAGCCCATTATTGTAATGGATTTGCTGTTGGGAAAAAGAAGGGGTCATCTGCCTAATAAATCCCTGCCCCAGCAGGGATTTGTTTAGTGATTTCTGAAAGACAGGTAAGCTCTAATAAGTGCCCTAAGATACAGACAAGACACCACTGAAATGGAACAAGAAACACAAGACTTTTTGCAGCAATAATTTGAGTTCTTTTTTTTTTTTTTGGTCCATCTTCTGAAAGCGTAATACGGTCTTGCTATTAGGTCTTAAAAAAAGTGCTGCTAATGAAATGCATAGAAAAGTAAAAACACGTCATGCAAATTAGACACCTTTGGGGGTTTTGAAAAACTTGTTTGAAGGGCTAATTAAGAAGCTATTAAAAATAATTAATAATAATCTGCTTTTCCCAAATTCTTTTCAGTTCAGAAGTGTAAGTGACACCATTTTTACTTCACTTTTTAAAACACATAAACTTCAGTGGCAGATCCTTCGTTTACCTGGAAGTCTTTTCTAAACTTTTAATGATTTGGGGGAAGGTAATCCCATTTGTGTCCTTCCTTCCTTGGGTTTTCTTTTTCTGCGTGAGCTGGTTCACGCAGCAGATCGTTCAGCAAATGCAGTCAATGCACCATCGCAGGAGTGATTCTAAATCCTCACTGGGAGAAAATTG
The DNA here is from genome assembly GCF_011762595.2 of Tursiops truncatus. Taxonomy (NCBI): domain Eukaryota; kingdom Metazoa; phylum Chordata; class Mammalia; order Artiodactyla; family Delphinidae; genus Tursiops; species Tursiops truncatus. The sequence goes on from NC_047049.1 coordinate 12,982,360, forward strand.
TTGTGAGTTACAGGAAATTAAAAAATTCCTGCAATACCAACCCACTTCTCAAAGTCACTCTGTGGTATCCCAGCATCCATTAGACTCTGAAGTCAGGCCAGAATGATTTTCGAAGAGTAATTTCCAGCCTTCTAAAGGGTCACATCATGTATTGAAGCCATATTTGCTTTTGTGTTTTGTAAATTTCTAACTCATTACTAAACTTTTTGTCTCTTAGACCCCTGCGTCTGCCTCTCACCTCGCCCTCGTCAATCTGAACCTTAAAAATCTAATGAAAAATGCCGAAACACATTTTGCATGTGGAAATGTGATAAAACACAAATTGTTACGAACCTGAGGAGGAACTGGCTTTCAAGGATGGGAGGGAGAAGCATGCTACCGTTCTTGAGAGCCAGCGCGCTGCTAGGTCGCTGCAGGTCACCAGGAATACAGAGAAACAAACAGGATTTTCCTACTCTCCTCTGAGCCTCAGGGTTCCGGTTTTTGAGATAAAGCCACAGGCAGTATCTGTTCTACAAGATTCCAAACTGTTCACGCCCTAAGTACCAGACTGGAAGACTAGCAGTGTGCCATTTTCCATCTAGAAGGGGCATATCAGAGGTCTCCGTGCTTCCACAGAATAACGTTGGCTTCTGCCTGTGTTCTGACACAGGAGCTCACTTAAGCTGTGGACACCTTGAGAATGTTACACAGTACCTTGTAATGGACAGAAAAACCCCACCATTGAGCTCTGTGATTTGGGGGACATTAAGAAGTTGATGAAAGCTGTGTAAACTCCTAAACACACACACACACACCCCATTACATACAGAGTCTCTCTCTCTCTCTCACCCTCACTTACTCTCTCTTGCATTTTGTTTTCAAGAGCCCACACTAAGATCCCGTGTCCTGTGATGCAGGTAATTATCACACCTGAGTTCCCTTCGCCTGGGTAGATAGGAGTCAGCTTCCTGAAATGAAGAGAACACGAACACTGGAGGCAGGCTGACTTAGGTTTGCAACCCAGCACTGCCATTTCCTAGCTGTGTGGCCTTGGTTAAGTCACTTAACCTCTCTGGGCCTTGGTTTCCTCTTGTGTAAAACGGAGATAATGATACCTACTTTTCAGATTTTGCTGAGAATGGGCCAAATCATGGGCAAAGAGCGTGGTCTGAAGCTGACACACAGTGGGGCTCCATCAACGGAGGCTATATGTTGGTTCAGATGGTTCTGGGCTCTGATTTGGGAGGGGAGGTAGGTCCACTGAGGTGGTGGCTGGAGAATTTTGGCTGAGTGCTGCCCTGAAAACTCTGGATTCAGGGATAGAACTGCTCTGTTCATTAACACCCAGCCTGACGCTTCCAAATGAAATGTAAATGAGCGTTCCAACAATCCTGGCATTTGCTTTGGGAAAAGGTGCGAGCAGATAGTCACAGACAGGGCAGCCCTTCTGAGTGAGCCATCCTGGTGTCCGAATGGGGCTGGTTTGCTGAGAGAGGACCTCAGCTGCTCCTCCAAGGGCGGTCCTCATAGGTGGGTTTCATGAAGCTCGCCCTGTCCATGGAGATGAGCTCAACCTTCTTTCTGTATACACGTCCCCCTGGGTCTTCCCGCGGATCATCATCCCAGCTGAAGGGGCTGGTGACCTGCCAGCAAAGTGGACGTGTCTCGACTCTAGGGCTCAGCCTGGCCCTCCTGTTCCTGCCTCCCTTGTTCGAGCAGAGGAAAGGGGCTACTTGGACAGATCCCAAGGCCATGGCCATCATGGGACGGGCTCCCATCAAAGCTGTACAGACACAGCCTCCTCAAGCCCAGAAGCCAGGAGACCAAGGCCCACGAAGGACCCCACCAAGCCAGGCTCTCCTGGGGCACCTGTCTGGCCAGAGCTCCCTTCAAGGGTGAAATCTTCCTGGTCCAGAAGAGGATGTGGCCCTTAAGAGAAAGAAGTATACTAGAGCTGGCATGCACGCATGGGCCCAGGGGCAAAGATGCAACAGAAACCTAGGCCGACGCCTTCAGAGTGAGCCACGCATCCGGGGCCTTTATGGCAGTTGTCCGGAGCTGTTAGCAAGTGGTCTGGGAAGCTCACCTGTATTCATTTTTCCACATGACCTAGGGCTGGAGTGGGAAAAGTACAGCTTTACAGGTGTGCACCTAGCCTGCGGCCCAGCACCCACATCTCAGCTCAGCCAGTGTTCGGGGCTCCTGGTCATGTCCCGGAGCTGGAGATTCTGGGGCTGCCTTGCTGCGCTGGGATGGAAACCCAGAGGAGAACTGGAGGGATTCACATCTCAGAATGCCTTTAGCACCACACTTCCAGGCTCACTAAGGACCAGAAGGGTCCAGCGAACTTGACTGCATCTTGCAAGGGACATTGACTGCTATGGGGGTGGAGTTCTTGAACTGGGGGATGACCAAAAATTGCCTAACACAAAGGGATGCTACAACTAGCTCATTATTTCATACCTACACAGGCATCAATCTTTTCTCAGGGGCTGGAATGGAAACTTCTTTGGCTCGTTCCTCACACTTAGCACTTAGTCTTTTAATAATTTTTTAAATTTTAATAATTTAAAATAATTTTAAAATCAAGGAATAATTTTAATAATTATTATAAATTATTATAATAATTTTAAATAATTTTTTAACTCAATGAATAAGTGACTAAAAGAACTAATCACCCACAGAAAAACTCTGCCCAGCCTCAGGCTGGGGTCAGGCATGAGCTAAAGCTCTGGGCTGTGATGTCTCTTGAGGTCCTGCGGTCTCCAGCCCCAGGGACGGCAGGATGGAATCTAGGGTGGGGAACGTCATTTGTGCCCCACCGCGTCCCAGAGATTCTGCAGCTTGGTTCAGGGTCCCCGGTGTGCTTGCTCCGGCGGCTGCAGCCCGCCAGGCTCCCTCCTCCCCAGGAGCAGACCCACAGCCCGACACGCTGGGAGCCAGGACCTGGCCCGGAAGAAGGGCCCGGGCAGCCGCACCCAGGCCTTGCTCGGGTCTGGGAGAGTGGACGCTCGGCTGCCAGACTACTGACTGCAGCTCGGTCGCTGCCCCTGGGTGAGCCTCTGCCAGGCCCGCTCTGCCTGGGCTCACCCGTCTCCTCACTCGGGCCTCAAGTGTCACCTCCTGCCCCACACTCCAGCCGAGACGGCCCAAATCCAACAAGCCTTCAGCACATGATCCACAAATGTGCTCATTTTTGATCTTCCCAGCACCTCCGAACTGCTGCGGAGGAGTTGATGGGAACGGAATCCCCAGGGAGCCGTTGGGGCCTAATGCATCACATGTGCTGAGAGAGGCTAGGCCGGGCCGGACATTTGCAGCTCAGCTCCTGGCCCTCCTGGGCCCCCGGTTCCTTGCACTTGGACTGAGCTGGGGAACCAGCAGCGGGAGGCTGAGCAGGGAGGACTCGCTCCTCCCAACCAAGGCCACCAGGACACAACGGCCTCTCTGGGCTGCTCCGTGGCAGGACATTTTCTGGCAAGTTCCTAGTGGATTCAAATCTCCACAGACAATAGCATCTCTTCCCCATTTTTAAGCCCAGGAGAGGGAGACATTGATGGTGTCCAGCCCCATTGACTCAGCCATTTGGGGGTTCAAATTTAAAATAATACTAGTTGTAATCCCCATACTCGAGTTTCTCCCGCTAAGCCAGGCACCTGGCAAAGCTGTGTTAAAGGACCCGTTTTCAGCCACTATCAGAAACACAGTTGTGTACAGGAAACAGGAAGTACAGTGTTGTGTGTACAAATAAGCATCTACTCTGTGTCAGGCCCGGGAATCACAGGAGTCTGGTGGAGAGATTAGCCCCTGGGGAAAGCAGCAGATGAAGTGGGAAAACTAAAAGAGTGAAGTGGAAAAAGAACAGACTTTGAAGTCAGACAGGCCACCTTCTACCTTTAATCAGCTGTGTGACTTTAGGCCAGTTACTTAAACTGAGACTCTTTCCTCATCTGTAAAAGAGCCGTAAGAGCAGCTCCCTTCCAGCAAATGAGATGGTGTAGGTAAAGCGCTGAGCACATAGAAGGTGTGAGTAATAAGTGGCCGCTCTCCCCGCCACCCGCTTCAGCTCTGACTGTTCTCAGCCCCCAGTCACTCTCTTGGACTGTCCCAGATGCATTTGGAGTCCATCAAGAGAGAGGCAGAGGACTTGGGACACCGAGACATCCGTGGGTCCTTGAGCCTCCAAGATCCAGCCTTTTAAAAATAACCCTCAGAGCCTGACGAAGCAGAAGATTCACATTCCCAAGCCCCTGGGACCCTACTCCCCTCCCATCCCTGCCCTGGTCCCCATTTTCACTCACTGGCCTTACAGATCCCCTTCTCTACCTCCCTGTGGAATGGCCCTTCCAGCCCATCAGCTGGAAGGGGCCCTTCCAGGTGCTGTGGAATTGCCTTCCTTTCTGCTGGGGGTGCTCCCCTTTCTCAGAGGCCAGGACCCCAGCTGTGACTAGAGGCAGGGCTAGGAGCCGGCATGGGGGCACTCGGGGCCATGTGAGAGTCTGAGATGTCTGCCTTCCCACCCTGAGAACACAGCCAGAGGGAGGGCAAGGCGGGGTCCTCTTCATTCTCCCAGCAATGTGGCCCTCTCTGTGGAGGCAAGGACCAAGTTCTGCTTGAGGTGTCCAGTAACAGCCGGAGGCTGGGCCCGGGCCTCTGGGCAGACATCACTGGCCCACAGGAAGGTGGTACCAGGAAAAACAGGGGGTGGGGAATCTGGGAGCCCATCCTAGGCATCCCGGGGCAGCAGGAAGACTGGACTGGACTCCTGGGCTATCACATACCAACCACGAGATCTGGTGTGGTTGCCTCACTTCCTTGGAGACACATCCAAGGACATGTGCCCATGGATGTCCCTGGGACCCCTCCCAAGTTACCTACTCAGAACTGAACTCACCACCTTCCTCAGCTCCCCGCCCCGTACACCTCCAGTCTGGGGCCCGGCAGGACCTTCTCCACAGACCTCCAAGCCCCAAACCCTTGGCCTAGCCCCAGTCTCCCCTCGCCAACCCTTCACCAGGCTCCCAGCTGCTTCTCAGGTTTTGTCACCTCCACCTCCTGCACATCTTGCAGATAGTTCATCCCTTGCCATGCCCAGTGCCCCAGTCCCGCTCCTTTCACAGCCCCCCTGCACTGGTATCAATGTCCCTAACTGGTGTTCCAGTCTCTGGCGAGACCTCCTCTGAGGAAGAATCCACAGAGCTGCGTGGTAGGTGCATTCATGATCCGTCAAATGATGATGGTGGCAATGATGGTGATGACAACAGCTAATGCTTTTCAGTGCTGACGTTGTACCCAGCCCTGTTCCAAGTCTTTTGCCTGAATTAACTCATTTAGGCCTCCCAGCAGCTCTGTCAAGGAAGCGCTATTGCTATCCCAATTTTCCAGATGAGAAAACTGAGGCACACTGTGGTTAAACCACATGTTGAGACCACACAGGAGTGAACAGCAGGGCTGGGGTCCCAGGCAGTCTGGCCCCAGCCTTACCTACTTAATACTCTCAGTGGTTTTCTTCAGAATCACTGCAGGATAAACTTGGCCTCAGAACACAGCCCTTCACAACCTGGTGCACCCGACCAACACTCCAAGTATGTCCTCATCACCTCTCCACACCCGGGGCTCCAGCCAGGCCAAATGACATAAAGACCACAGCTGAACACAGCAGATGCTCTTATGCCTCTGAGGCTTTGTGCTTACTGTTCCCTCTGCCTCAAGCACCTTTCCAAATCCCACCTTTCCCATTCAAGACTCAGCTCTAGGGAGCCTTCCTTTACCTCCCATTCCCACTCCATCCACAGCCCCTGCACTGACCCCGGCATAGCACACACTACATTGCATTGTAGTTACCTCTTCATGTTTCCTCCATTAACAATGACCTCTCAAGAGCACTATTGTGTCTTTTTACCTCTGTTTTGCCTGCATCTTGCATAGGGTGTGAATGAACAAGCTGAGACTTAATTTATTTCCAAATGTAATAGAATAATTTTGACTCAAAGTGATAATAAAACAGGGACTTTGAATCCAGCTGCTCTGGATTAGAATCCCAGTTTTATGACTTACTAGCTGTGTGACATTGGGCAAATTACTTAACCTCTCTGAACCTAAGTTTCTTCATCTTTAAAATGCAAGAGAGGGCATAATGCTTTCTTCATCTTTAAAATGCAAGAGAGGATTGCCCCGAATATTAAATGTAATAAATTTAATGAAGTGTCGAGCATATGGTCCTTGCCATTAAGCAGAAACTATTTTGATAATGATTATTAAGCTCATTGTGTGATTATTAGGCTTTTATGTGAATAGTATTCACATGTATTCACCTCTGCATGTGTATGTGCTTCCTGCACTGACTAGGGCTCTACTAAGCCCATCTTCCCTAACAGCCCTGAGAACCACTAGGCAGGAATCTCTGAGCAGATACTCTTCTCTCTGCTCCTCACACAGTAAAGCTCCAAAGCCCTTTCCCACCACAGGACTTTTGCACATGCTATTCCTCTGTATGGGATGTTCCTCCCTCCACTGGTCTCCTGGTTGGCATCTTTTAGGCCTAGGTATAGATGTCACCTCCTTGGAGGACCTTCTCAACCACTCTATCTGGACAGATGTCCCTGTACTCTCTACTGCCCCATTGTCCAATTCAACCCTGTTGGTTTCTTCCATAGCACCTTGAAGATATGTAAGCATTTGTGCGTTTGCCCAACCATTCCTTGTTAGTCTCGAGACGGTGTGGCACCGCCATCATCTTTACTGCTGTGCCCTTGGTGCCTGGCACACTGCCTGGCACTTAATGGGGAGCTCAGTAAATGAAAGTTGAGTGAATGTTGAATAAATAACCTGCTTGGGCTCCATTCAGCAAGAGCAGAGAAAAGGTGTGAGGATTTGCAGCTAGAGCCCCATCCCCGGCAGATGAAATAGACTCCTCCCTTTCCCCGAAGCCTCAGCGAGGCTGCACCTGGCTGCCTACAGCCAGCAGTGCTCAGAACCAGTCACCAGAGCCCGACTGGAGGGAGTTCAGAGGAGCGGGTCAGGCAGTATTAAGTGGAGGGAGAGGGTGATTTATAAAGAAAGATAAAAGCGCCCAGCTTCATAAGGCTGGGCTACAGGATCATTTCCATAACAGCCTCCAAATGTTGGCAAGGTGTGTGTGCCAGGGAGTGGGGACCACTCCCCCCACGAAGGTGCCGAGGCGGTCACCTGGAGAGACACAGGGAATCTCACCTGACTCCGGGTCTGGGACTGAGCCGGAAACCAAAGCCAAATCAAGGAAACTTCCAGCGTTGAGGGAGAACCTTACTTCCTCACTTGGGCTGTCAGCACCTCTCCTTTGAGCGCCCCGGGGAATTTATACAGCAGAAAAGAGGAGGGTCTTTTGAGAAACCAGAGAAAACCCATCTCCTCAGTAAGACTACTTTGCCAAGTAAGTATCTGAGAAGGAAGACACCTCGGCCATCTTGTAGACCAGGGGTCGACAAACTACGGCCTGAGGCATAAATCCATCCCACTGCCTGCTTTTGTAAATAAAGTTTTATTGGAAGACAGCCATGCCCATGTGTTTACGTATTACCTATGACAGCTTGTGCCCAGCAACTTCAGAGCTGAGAAGTTGCATCAGAGATACCATGACTCACAAATTCTAAATATTTACTCTCTGACCTTTTACAGACACTGTCCACAGCCCCTCTGTTAACCCATTGATTCTTGGGTAAAGTGCATGTCATTTTGAAAGGGAAAAAAATGTCCACAGGGCCGCAATTTTGACTTAAATTATTTTTATTATAGTAGTATTAAATATACACACACAGAGATAGTTAGGTATAAATGTCTTAGGCTTTCAGCGCGTACACAACTAGAAAACCCAAAAGCATTCTTGGATTAAATGCCAACAAAATGACAGAAACATTAAAATTAAAATGAAGAGCATTAAAATAATGCAGCCAACGATGTTTTTGCTGAAGAGGCATTGCTGCTCACAGCACGGATGGGCACATAGTGTATAGATTTGTTTGCATTTGGTAAGACTGATCTTAAAAAGTGTTATGTGATGACTCCATCCTCCCACTCAGTTTTTCTCTTCTAACTGTTGCAAAAACCTTCATTGACACAGAAAGCCATGACATCATGGGCCTTCGGTGGATACAAATACTCAGTCACATCTGCTCTTTCTCTCATTAGCCCATGAGAATTAAAGTATGTCGTTCTGATTGACCCGATGTCCCCTTGAACACAATTAAAAGTTAGGCACTAAAATTTTACGGCCATGTCCAGGTATAAGGTGACAAGGCAGATGAGCCAGAAAATATTTACAACAATTTTTTTTAATTATCAGTAAAATAAAAGAATATTTTAAAAAATCTCTTAGAAGCTTTGTCCACTGGTTGGGGGATCCCAGTTTGAAAAGCAGAGATCTAGCCCATCCTTTGCCTTTTCCAAATGGGGAAACTGAGTCCCATAGGAGGACTGTAACTTGCCAAGATCACGGTGGGAGTTGGGGCTGAAGCCATATTTGAATGGGGATGTGCTGAGTCTCAGTGCACTGTACCCCTTTTCAGCCCAATGGTGGGTCCACAGGGGCCCCCAAGAACAGCTGACCAGAGCAGAATTTTGCCCACTGACTATAATATGAATGTCTTCCTCTGGACTTAGGGAGGGAGCTGTGCCCTCAGACACCATGAGTAACAGCTGGAGCCAGCATCTGCGAGGCACACATAGGGGCCCACGGGTGGGCGGGCGGGAATGGCTTCCAAGAGCCCCTCCCAGAGCTTTAGAAGTGGAAGCAACAGCCGTAGGGCCTCTGCAAGAGCAGAGCCCTCTTACGTGGCCCAAAGAGAAGACTCAGAGAAGACTAGACCACCTGAATGCAAAAGTTAAGCCAATCCCTGGTGACGCAGTGGTTGAGAGTCCGCCTGCCGAGGCAGGGGACACGGGTTCGTGCCCCGGTCCGGGAGGATCCCACATGCCGCGGAGCGGCTGGGCCCGTGAGCCATGGCCGCTGAGCCTGCGCGTCCGGAGCCTGTTGTCCGCAACGGGAGAGGCCACAACAGTGAGAGGCCTGTGTACCGCAAAAAAAAAAAAAAAGGTAAGCCAAGTCTTCACTGCCCTGGAGAACTGCTCAGGCAAAGGGATCATTTGGCTGCCACTTGGGCTGCCGGAAGCCAGCAGATCCCCAAACATGGGTGTGGCAGCAGTTCAGCCCCGTGGGGAATACAGCTCTTAGGCGATCAGGGCTGGAGAGGGACATGTGAACCGCTCAGCCTGGCCACAGGCTTTGCAGGGCTGCAGCCCCTGTTCTCCAGTCTGGTCAAGTCCCGGGCTGCCTTCCCCTGTCTGGGGAGCAGCGCTCCGGTCAGGAGGAGAAGCGGTGAGCAAACGCGTGGCAGCAGCCTGCTCAGAGCAGAGAAAAGCAGCCTGTGATACAGCTCCTAGAGCGGATGCTTATTTAAAGACTTATGACTGGTTGGTTCAGACTAAATGAGAATATGCAAGATATTTCAGAACAGGGCTTGGCAAACTTTTTCAGTAACAAGCCAGAGAGTAAATATTTTAGACTTTGTTGGACACATGCAGTCGCTGTAGCATGTTTTGTTTTAACAACCTTTAAAAATGTAAAAACCATTCTCAGCTCACACACTGTACTACGGCTACAGGCTGAATTTGGCCCATAGGTGGTAGTTTGTTGACCTCTGTCTAGCATATCACTAACTCAAGACATTCCCTACAAGATCAACTTGGTCTTCACGGGACCATAAGAAGAGAAGCAGATGTGCTCTCATCCTCAGACTCACATGCACACAGACACACATATTCACACACATGGACACACACACACACACACACACTCAGTGTTTTGTCCATGAGACAAAACCACATTCTTTGAAAATAATTTCCAAATTTGCAAAGCACACACATGCCCAAAAGTTAATTCAGGGGCAATCTATAATGTGCAAAGCCACCATGTCCAGGGCTGGGAAGCTAGTGACAATTCCCAGAGGCACAGAGACACAGAGACACAAGAGGAGATCAGAGCAGGAAGACCTTGCCTGTGATCTAGTCTGAAGGTTTCCAAACTGTTCCTCAGAGTCACGTGACCTTTAAGGAGGGGGCCTCTGGAGTTCTCTGCTTCAGGCGGCCCCATTCAAATCCACTAAGCCAGCTGACCTTTACTCTTGTACTTACTGGATTTCCATCGAAGATTCCACCTGAAGGTAGGCTTTCATGACAAAAGGTAGTAGTGGGTGTTCAAAACTAGTGCCTGGCTGGTTGTCTTATATCTGCTCCCTCTAAAAGCTCTGGCAAGATTAGCCCACATGCTTGCCTGTGGCAGCCATCATTAGATAGGACAGGTGCTCTATGGTTTGCTACAGTCCCCACTGCTCCCTGTTGCCTTACACCACCCTGTTTCACTAATTGGTAGGACCTGCCTGGCCCCAGAGGCATTTGAGTTTGTGGCTCCTGTCAACGCAGTCTCAGCTGCCATAACATGAAACTGCTTCCTTCCGAGAAGTCACCACTAGATCCAAAACACTGACTTACCAACAGCTGCTGGATCCTCAGGTCTTAGGCAACCCTTGACTGATCCTTGTATTTTCTTAATCTTTTAGATTTATTTATATCCCACTTCATTCCAAAAAGTATTTGAGACAGCTTATAAATAAACATATAACACAATAAAATTTAAAAATAGAAGAAATCTGAAGGAAGGAAAATCAGAACAGGACAGTAGGAAAAGGCCAGAGGAAAAGTTAGGACATGAAAGCACAAGTTGAAAATGTCTGCACAACTTGTAACGGCAAGCAGAGATTTTTGAGTTAGGATGTCTCATGGAAGCGTATGGAACCACCCTCCCTTAATAGCTGAAGAAATTGATTTTTTTTTAAAAAAAGGGAAAGAAAGAAACAGTATTCAAGGAAAGAGGCTCAGCCCAAAGCCTTAAACTTCAAAAGCGTCAGCCAAGGAAAGAAACAACAAGTTAAGGAACAGGGCAAAACGATTCAGTGCAGCAAGGTGTCCAGCGCCACTCTCCCCGCACCCAAAAGCCTTTGCGGGTGTGAACGTTAATTGTATGCGTCAACTTGACTGGATCACAGGATGCCCAGCTATCCGTTGTATCTGGGTGTGTCTGTGAGGGTGTTTCTGGAAGAGGTTAGCAATTGAATAAATAGACTGAGTCAAGTGCATTGCCCTCCCCAATGTGGCTGGACGTCACCCCATCCACTGAGGGTTCAAATACAGAAAAGGGGGGAGGAAGGTTGGATTCACCCTCCATGTGCTGGTTGAGCCGGGACACCCATCTTCTCCTGTGCTCAGCAACACTCCTGGTGCTCAGGCCTTCAGACTTGAACTGGCATCTTCAGCCTCAGCTCTCCGGCTCTCAGGCCTTCGAACCACACCATCTACTTCCTTGGTCTCAGCTTACAGACAGCAGGTCGTGGGACTGTTCAGCCTCCATCATCACATGAGTCAATAGCTTATAATAAACACAAATATAAATATAAACATACATGTCTCCTACTGGTTCTCTTTCTCTGGAGAACCCTGAGTCATACAGGAGGGCAACAGTATGCCAGCAGCCCCCCCTTGTACTGTCAGATCTGGAGTGAAGCCAGCCAAACGGGGATCCACAGCTTTCCCTCCATTGACTGGGAGAGAGTAGAAGATGCTGTTGGGGGGGAAAGAGAAAAAAAAAAAACAGGAAAAATGGGGCTGTAATCAGGGTCCTGTCTCTCTCTGACAGGCGATTGTAGGAAATAATCCAAAACCAAGAGTGGGAATAGAGTACATGCCCCCGATTGGGCGTGGTGAGCCCAAGAGAGGGTATTTTGCGAATTTTTAGAAGTGGGAGTCGGGAGTCTAACTCAGACGCCTCTTTACTGGAGTTCATCAGGATAAAAACGTGTGACAAAGATATGAAACACCATTCCTTAAAATGTAGCAAAGGATATGAATACCCAGTGAAAAGAAATTGTGCAGATTTATAGAAGTTTTATTTACAATCACCTAGAATTGGAAATAACTCAAATACTCATTAACTAGTGAGTGGATAAACAAGGTGTGGTACATCGTAGAGTGGAAAAATACTCAATAAAAAGTTGAGTAATAAATAAATAAAAAATAGGAATAAAGCAATAGAAAGTAAAGACTATTGATTCGTGCAAAAACATGGATGAATCTTAAAAACATTATGCTAAGTGAAAGAGGCCATACCCAAAAGGTTACGTACTGTGTGATTCTATTTATATGACATCCTAGGAAAGGCAAAATTATAAGGACAGGAAACACATCAGTGGTTGCCAGGGGTTGGGGCCAGGGGACAGAGGGGAGGGGGGAGAGAACTGACTACAAAGGAACAAGGGAACTTGGTGAGGTGATGGAAACAGCATATCTCTTGATTGTGACAGCACTTATACAACTGCATATATTTGCCAATGTTCATAGAACTGTATGCTTGGCAAAGGATGAGTTTTATTGGATGCATATCATACCTCAATAAACCTGACTTAAAAAAATAATGTAGCCTAAGGGGAAAAATCAAACCATCCTCAAGTACAATGGAAAGAAAGTCAAGAAGCCAACCACACTCCATGAGAGCAAAACAAATGTCTAAAGAGAACTATTCAACATAAGCCAGATAAAAAGGAATGGTATAGCAACTAGGAACATCCAGTTTATGGTCATTCTTCCCAAAGGGGAAAAGAAACACAGCCACCAAAAGACAGACCTGCAGGCTTCCCTGGTGGCGCAGTGGTTGAGAATCTGCCTGCCAAAGCAGGGGACATGGGTTCGAGCCCTGGTCTGGGAAGATCCCACATGCCGCGGAGCAACTAAGCCCTTGAGCCACATCTACTGAGCCTGCGCGTCTGGAGCCCGTGCTCCGCAACGAGAGACTGCGATAGTGAGAGGCCCGCGCACCGCGATGAAGAGCGGCCCCCGCTTGCCGCAACTAGAGAAAGCCCTCGTACAGAAACGAAGATCCAACACAGCCAAAAATAAATAAATTAATTTAAAAAAAAAAAAGACAGACATGAAGGTATCATGAAAGAAACATTAATGAAACCACAGAAGAAAATCCTTTACAAGTCCCTTAGCTAAAGAAAAAGGCAATAAGAACGTGAATCCGATTTTTTTAAAAGAAGCTCAAGGGCTTCCCTGGTGGCGCAGTGGTTGAGAGTCTGCCTGCCGATGCAGGGGACACGGGTCCGGGAGGATCCTACATGCCACGGAGCGGCTGGGCCCGTGAGCCATGGCCGCTGAGCCTGCACGTCTGGAGCCTGTGCTCCACAACGGGAGAGGCCACAACAGTGAGAGGCCCGCGTACTGCAAAAAAAAAACAAGCTCAAAATGAACACTACCAGAAGGGCAAAAATTTTAAAAACTGACACCACCAAATGATGCCACGGATATGGAGTGATTACAACTTTCAAATACTGCTGGTGGTAGTGAAAGGCAACACAACAGTTTGGGGAAGTTTCTGGCAATGTCTTATAAAACTAAATGTACACCTTCCCTATGACCCCATATTCCAATCCTAGGTATTTATCCAAGAGAAATGAAAGCATATGTTTACAGAAAGAGTGTTCCTAGCAGCTTTATTTACAGTAGCCAAAACCTGAAACATGCCAGCTCTCCAGCAACAAGAGAATGGATGAATAAATAATAGTACATTTATACAATGGAAAACTACTAAGCAATAAAAAAGGGACAAACAACACTAAAGATGAATCTCAGGACAGTATGCTCAGAGAAAGAAACCTTACACAAAAGAGTACATACTATGTGATTCCAGTTACATGAACTTCTAGCGCAAGCAAAACTAACCTGTGGGAGAAAAAAATTACAGCAGTGCCTACCTCAGTGTAGGGGCGGAGACTGGCTGAGAAGGGGCATGAGGGAATTCTATATCTTGATAGTGGTTTGGAGTACACAGTGAATGTATCTGTAAAAATTCATCAAATGTGCAGTTAAGAGTTGTGCATTTCATTGTATATACAGTTTACCCCGACATGTATGATAAAGCAAGTACAATTAAATGTCAGTGTAAGAATCTAGGTAATACATATATAATTGTTTGTTGTAAGAGGCGTTCAACTTTGCTGTGTATTTGGAACTTTTCACAATACATTTTGGGGGAAAACTCATCAAATGGCGCAATGGTATGCTTAAGATTTGTGTACTTCATTATATGCAAATTTTATCTCAAAGGGAAAAATAAATAACTGTAAACAAATATTAAACCCCACTTGATGATACCCATGTTGAAGTATTTAGAGAGACTTATACCAATGTCAACACTTGCTTTTGAAACAGCAAAAATATGAGAGGTTGGTGGATTAAGGGGTGAACCGATTAACAGATATATGACTATAGCAAATAGAGTAAAATTTTAATTATAGAATGTGGGTGGTGGGCATATGGGTGTCCATTCGAAATTCTTTCAACTTGTCTGTATCTTTGAAACTTTCATAATAAAATGATGAAAGGGATGATAAAATAACAAGATGAGAGGGAAATGGTCATTGCAAACCAAAGGAAATAAAGTATGGACCAAACAACAATATTTAAAAATAAATAACAATGAAAATCAGCAAGAACATCACAGATATGAAAAATCAAATTACTGGTAAAGAGGGAAAACCTGGATGATTACAAAGAACATAGATGAAAAAGACAAAGAAATCGGTGCTAAGAGAATCCAACACAAGGGTAATTAGTGTCCCTGATATACAGAAATCAAAAAATGGAACGGAAAAAGTGTTGAATGAAAAAAGTACTGGATGATATAAAACGGCACTGTCTGAAATGCAGGAAGGACTGACTCCACAGTACATAGTGTTTCAGGAAAAAAAAAGAAAAAAATGAATTCAGAATTTTCAACACCATGATGTGTCCTGATTAAGTAATTTAACTTCAGTAAAGAAGTAACAATTCCTCAAGAATCCAGGCTTAAAAAGCAAATGACCATGGAGGAGGGAGAGTATCAGGCTGCTCTCAGGCCTCCAAGGCAACATTCAAGGTCACAACGGCACAAGAACACTCACTTCAAAAGGAAAGAAGGGGAGACCAAAGGTACTTCTTCCATTCAAGCTGATGGTCAGCTATAAAGGCAAAAAACAGACATTTTCAGACATTAAAAGAATTAAAAGACACACATTTTAAAAACTGAGGGAATACAGTGGCTTCTTGACAAAACTGCTTGGCTATGAAATCCAGCCAATCGAGAGATAAATTAGAATCAAGACTTCAGCAATGGAGTACATGTGGTAAAATAGCCAATGGCGACAATAGAATCTTAGACAGAAGATTCTACTTAGACATAGAATTAATACTAAACCACTGTGTGAACTGTGAACATGTTATAAGTCCGCAAAGGGCAATGATGATAAAGCTTACAGAAAGTAAGTAATGGGGGAAAGGGAGGAAGAGGAGGTATGAACGTCCTCATCTTTCATGGCAGGGTGGTAACTGATAGTGTCTAAAGTTGAAACATGCAGTTAGAAAAACATAATTACTCCAACCTCAAATTTTTTTCAAAACCTCTTTTCTTAACCTTAGAGAGATCTTTTAGAAAAAGATACCCCTTGTTTCAAATTGAACTTGAACTTTGATTTCAAGTTCAACAATTCCTTCCACTTCCCTTTAGTTTCTTTTCCTTCTTTTAAATTCAAATAAAATTGACTTTAAGACTTTATATTAAAAATAACATGCATAATTCATACAATCTTTTTCTCATGAATAGACTTTTACACATGTAGGTAGATAGATGATAGATAGATACATAGGTAGATAAGTATAAATAGATGCATGGAAGTCCATTCATGGATATTGATAGATACAGATAAATATACACACACAAACACAGAATGATACTTGGAATATTTTTCACCTCATGGTAATATTTGTAGTGATTTTTAAACACTCTTTTTCATACATCACTGTCTTGCTGAAATTTTAAAATTAGTATTCTATTTGTATTTATAAAAATCAATAAAGTTATTTTAACTTTTTAAAATATGTTAAGGAAACAGTCATCCTTGAGCTTCCTAGCAGCCAAAGAAAAAAGGGACCTACATTCAGTTACAGTCTAACCATGCACGGTATTCACCAGATTAAAACAAACCAACCCAACAAAAGTGCAGCAGTTTCTCAGAGGAAATACAACTTCTCCAGGCACTCAGATTTGATAGAGGAGATGCTGACTAGTGTGGAGGTGGCATCTTCACAACCTGCCTTCAACAAACCAGCAAAGGGCCATTATCACACCACTCCAGGCTTTTCATATGTGCTCACCAACCCCAGCTGGAGGAAAGCACCAGGTGGCCATGAATTTTGGACTCTGGTTATCAATATGGCCACTCCTTCAAGACTTATTCCCACCAGCTAAAGATTTTTCTCTTGAGGTGAATTCAGGTTGTGGTGGGCCCAGTTGAGGGACGAATCCATATTTTCCCTTCCCCCTGCCCCCGCTGCACACACACACTCTACCCTCCAATCATAAAAACTCTCATGTGCAGTTCTCATGTTGGTCACCACCAATTCCTCTTGCCTAGAAAATGCTTCATAGTACTGCCCATGCCTTTCACTGGGCTGACCCTACTCATCCTTCAGGGGTCAGCTTACATGTCATCTGCTCCAGGGAATGTCCCCCGATCCCCCTGAGCAGATGGAATCAGGATCTTGGGTGAAGGATTAACCCTAGAGGAGAAGGAGGTGGAGGAGAAGAGGATGATGTGGGGGTGACATACAGACACCCAGATGTGCCAAGAGCCGGGGAGGAGGTCAGGACTTGCACCTTGTGCCTGGATCAGCTCAGTGAAGGAAAGGCAGGACCCTCTGCCCACAGGAGCAGCATCTTGATGGTCCTTGAGGATGGAGAGGTCATAGAGCAGATGTAAGGGCTGTATGTGTGATTCTCTTAAGTCCCCCAAAGACTTAGAGAATAGACTTGAAGGGAGAGGAAACCGACACAGCCATTCACACCTATGGGGCCCCATGGGAATTCCTGGAGGGTACCAAGAATCTATCTGAGCCTCAGCTTTCCAATCTATAAAATGGGGCTAATAACCTATGCCTGAGTATTCCACAGGTGTTATGGGAGTCAATGGGGTTTGATATCCCAAAAGGTCAGGATTCATGTACAAACCATATAATGGCCCTAAAAATATGAAGAGTGAAACTATTGTTGCCCCTTGGAGCTATGCAAGAAATAATGAGGTGGATAAACAGATCCTTTGGGTTTCTTTTTAACAGCATTTTGGAAGACGGAAGACTGTTTCCACCATAAATTGGGGGACTAGAAGTGGCTTTTTAAAAATTTCTTATATAGTCCAGGAGGAAAGTTCTATGCAAAAAATTACAATCTCCCAGCACCAGATGAAATGAAAAAATTGGATTTTAAGAGACTATCCCATGACTTAATTTACAAAGACTGCATGTCAATATTGTCATACGAGGTAACCAGAAGTGAGACTCTTAAAATGATGGCCTGTAAGATATCCTGTCATTCAAAAATGGAAATCACCCTGTGTCGCAAATTGCAAAGTGACCACAAATTATTCTCTTTTCATCCCCTGTTATCTGGGCTTGGCCCTGTGGCTTGCTTTGAACAATGGAAGCAATCACGACACAAGCATAGTCTTTAAAAGTGACTCTGCACCTTGAGGGGTCTCTCCCTTGTTGCTCCTGGAACCTCATGATTGCCATGTGGAAAGAAACCTCAGTCATCCCGGCCATCCCAGATGCGGCCGTCATAAATCGGCCAGCCCCAGCCAATGTACAAGCTGGCTGCAGACACACGAGCAAGCCTAGCCGTGCCCAACCCAGACAAGAAGAACCACCCGCCTGAGCCCAGGCTAAATTGCTGACCTGCAGAATCATTACCTAAATAAGTGGTGGTTGTTTTAAGCCTCTAAGTTTGGGGTGGTTTGATATGTAGCAAATGTTAACTATACACTGTGGTATCCCAGAATGAGTCAGGAGACCTGGGTCCTACCTATAACTCACTGTACAGCCTTCAGCAAGTCACTGAACCTTTCTGGTGTGCATACTTTCTTGTTCTATAAAATGAGGACAGTCAATTAAATTATCAAATTTAAATGAGCATTAAAAACCCCTTCTAGTTCTGTCACATTCCATGATTCTAAATCTCAATAACAAACACTCATGAGTTCAGTTAAAATTCTATGAACTGAGTTGAGGCATAACTGGGTCTCTGGAGGTTTCTTGCCTCGAGGCAAGGGATTCTGAGATTTGGTTACCTGACATATGAGCATAAACATAAAATGTTTCTTCAGCATTTTATGATCTTGTTGGATTCTAGGCTAAAATATGAAGTTGAAAAAAGCTGACCAGAAAGAAACGGTAACTGATCCTGGCATATGCAAAGAAAGGAAATTACTATCAACATCTAAATCCAGGAGGAGATTTCTGCTCGGATGTGAGGCTTTCAGAAAATGCAAAAGCAGAGCTGGGACTATGTCTTGTGTAGGAGAAAATCCCCAGGTTGCAATAGGAAGAAAAATCTTAATGAGTCTTAAGAATTTGCTGAACCCCTAAATTCATATTTTTATCTATCTAGAAACTGACCTAAAGATTTTCTTTTCAAAAGTTACCTAGAAAAAGAAATAGAAATGGGAGGAACATATATGGGTTTTCTCTGTTTCTTAAGTGATTGAACTAGATCATAATAACACTCCAAATGCTCTCTGAACAGAACTGATATTTCATGAAGTTGTGTTCTTGGAACTGGGGCTGGAAGTGATAAAGAGCATATATTAGCCAAGAGTGACATTATTTTTCTATTTCGGAATCAGTGCTTAGAAGGCCCCAGATACTGAGGTTGCTGGCACATCTGGGAATAAATTTGCAGGAGGGGAGTGGGGGGAAATGGGTACTTTTCCAGAAAAGAGTCATTAACATGAGTTTCACAAACTGGACGATGTAAACCCTTGGGGTTACTGCCTGACTGTACACAGCCTAGAGAATCCACTTGTTGCATCTTCCAGGAGCATGATTTTCACTTGAAGGACTGTTTTCTGAGGGTTTTTTGTTTGTTTGTTTGTATGTTTGTTTGTTTGAGGGGGGTTTGTGGAGGATACTAGTTTTGTATAAAAGTACACTTGGGATGATACTGAAATCAAATGCAAATTTTACACTAATTTTGCAATAAAACATCAAAAATTGTCCTTCCAGCATGTGTCTTCAGGGGTACCCTTCTCTGCCATCAGGGATACTGATGTGGCTCAGGGTGAAAGCCCAATCTCAGGCAATCTCCAGGGGCTAAAATATCCCCAAAGTAAGCACTTTCAAGTGACATTTTCCTGAGTAAAGAAAATCATCAAAAGCACTGCATTTCCTCTGAGAGATGGTCTGGGGCTAAAATGTTGGTTCCTTATTACACCTTCCTGGGCCTGAGAAGTGAGTCCTAGGAGACAGGCTTAAATCTCCCAAAACCATGCAAGGAACTTGTTAACGACCTGGGTCATGCACTCATCTTAGGAAACTACTTCAGTAGTTGTGGCACACGGGCTTAGTTGCTCTGCGGCATGCGGGATCTTCCCGGACCAGGGCTTCAACCCATCTCCCCCGCACGGGCAGGCGGACTCCCAACCACTGCACCACCAGGGAAGCCTGAAGCCATAAAAAACATGAAGCTAGGGAAACCATATCTTTCCACCATCCAGTTTTGTCATAAAAATTGCATTTCTCAAAATTATCAACACGATTCATTCTTCGTTCATACTAAAACTGCAGTGTGTGGTGGAAATTCGGCTCTAAAATTGGAAAGAATAGGATTAAAATAAATTTATTTTTATAGTGTATAGCTTCAGTTTTCCAGCTAAAGTCTGAATCAAACCTTTTTAAAGAAATCCCCTCTAGACATGGGGAGGGGGAAGGTAAGCTGGGATGAAGTGAGAGAGTAGCAGTGACATATATACACCACCAAATTTACACCAAATGTAAAATAGATAGCTAGTGGGAAGCAGCTGCATGGCACAGGGAGATCAGCTTGGTGCTTTGTGACCACCTAGAAGGGTGGGATAAGGAGGGTGGGAGGGAGACACAAGAGGGAGGGGATATGGGGATATACGTATACATATAGCTGATTTACTTTGTTATACAGCAGAAACTAACACAAGATTGTAAAGCAATCATACTCCAATAAAGATGTTAAAAAAAAAAGAAAAGAAAGAAATCCCCTCTATTGCCCATGAAATATTGGCTCCCTTGTTAAGTGAACTTGGTCTAAAGTGGCCTTTCCAGTATGATTACCCATGGATAACAAGGCCTCCTGTCATCACAATGGTGTAAGTGCTATAAAGGAGAGTACAGAGGGCTCTGAGACCCCTAAGGGGTCTTAGCTAGTCTAGGGAAGTGAATCACAGCTGAGACTTGAGAGATAAACAGAGACTAGAGGTGGGAACATGCCCAGGAGTGGGTCCCAAGGCAGGCTGGCAAGGTCCAAGAACTGAAAGAAAGCCAGCTTAGCCAGAGGCAGGGACAGGAAATGAGTCTGCAGATACAGGCAAGGACCAGGATGTTTCTTTTCACCACAGGAGCAACAGGCAGCCGTTGCAGGATTTTGAGCAGGAAAGCAACAAATTTGTGACTTAAAGAAGCTCTTGTTAGTACCACATGGCAGGTTCGATCTTACCTCTTGTCACTAGCAAAGCCTCCCTGGACATCTTGTTTCTTCATAGATCCGAAACCCTGTTCAAAATTCCCAGACCTGAATCAGACTTTCCAGCTTTTGGGCCTCACTAAGGGACACCACTTCACCACAGATTTATAAGACAATGATGAAGCCCTTTGGGGATGAGGAACCCACCTGGAATTTTAGGTTGGGAATCTTCACTCTAAGACCTCCACTTCCAACAATGATAAAGTAGCAGGGATCGGATGTACCCTCTCACCTTAACCAAGAAATGGAGAAGATACCAAAAAAAATTATTTTTCAGATCTTGGACAATAAGCAGCACAGCCAGTGATCCCTGAAAGAAGAGGAATAAGTAAAATGAGCCCTGTGATTGCCCCAGCTTGCCGCTGGAGAGAGTGTCCAGACCATAGCACAAGGTGGGGAAACTCAAACAAGCCCAACAATCTCACGGAGTTTAAAAGACACTGTTATGAATTTGGGGAGGCCAAGGTGGCTGGAATTTGAAGGGTGGAGTACCTATGAAGACAGTGGCACAGAAAGGAGAAAGCTACAGAGATATGAAGACAGTGGCACAGAAAGGAGAAAGCTACAGAGAGAACTGTCCATGGACCTGCTCCCCTTGAGTCTTTAGCGGTGTACTGATCTGTACATGCATGTGAGAAAGCTACTCAAGAAGGGAATGGGGGTGGGGGGAGGTGGATGACAGGATAGAACTAAGCAGTACAATCACCAGACCTCACACTTGCCTGGGAAGAGTTTGTGTTCCCATCAGCCAGAGTGGAACACTCATAATACACAGGCATCAAGTAGGTACGCAACAGGGTATTGTCTCAGTACTAGAGGAAAATTAGCCCTGGGCTAAAGACTGCTCTGTTCCCACCCAACAAAGCTTAAAAACAAACCCCAGAGGTACTAAATAGTTTCTAAAGAATTTATCTGTAACCCAGAACAAGCTCAAGAATATTTAAAATAATACAAAAATATCAAGCACTAAACATGATAAAATTCACAATGTCTGGTATCCAATCACAAATTACTAGGCATGCAAAGGAAGAGAAAAATACATTCCATAATGAGGAGAAAAATCACTCAATAGAAACAGAAAATGACACAGGTGATAGAATTAGTAGATGAGAGTTCTGACTTTGTCATCTGAAGACTTCTACGAGAATAATCACTGTAGAGAGAGGCACAAAAGGAAGCGGTCTTATGATAACCATCAAACAAAAGGCGCTGGAACATCTAGAGTAAGAATGAGTCTGCACACATGGTTCTAATCTCACCTCAAGGCTCCTAGAGCTCAGAAACTCTTCTCAACAGAGGTTGATCATTCTGTTACAACTTTTAGACTAAAAGTAGAACTCATTTCAGTTATTCAATCATTTGAAACAAGAATCTTCCTTGAGGAACAGGGAAGACATGTGTGAGTCTGAGCAAAGTCCATTAGAAAATCAATCTATTCAGCAGCCTTTTAAATATATTCAGTTGAGTGCATTATCAGGCATTAAATCAGCATTACTTTTTATTAGAAAGATAGAACATTCTGGTTCAGCCACAACTCATTCAAACCTCTACTTTGCTGTTATCTATTCTGCCATCCATATCTGCTGTTTAACTCATGAGGAAAAATTGTTATTTGAGAGACAAGCACTCTATGATAACTGAAGGATATTCTCCATTGCAGTGATTATATTATTGCTGAGCTGTGTTAACATGTAAATTCTTTTCTACAGTCAAGTGTAGGAACACAACATCGGGAGCCAGCAGTTTAAAAAATGGAAAAATCTCATTACATATCCAAAATGACTAGTGGTGGGAATAACCTCTCCCATAACAAGAGCACAGCTAATTTTTAACATCCTCTGACTATAAAGTGGGAACCCAAATCCTCAGCCTTGACTTTGCCTGGTGACTTTATTCCTCTTATTTTCTTTATTCGGTGTTTTTATGACAATGTGATGCATGCTTGATATAACAAGTAAATCCATGAAAGATATAGAAGGAAAAGTTAATACTCCTCCAACCACATTGACAACCCATATTAACAGCCAGGAGGATATCGTCCATAATCGCACAAATGTAAATTAGATCGCAGATACATATATGACCTTGGTTTGGTTTGATTTTGTTTTTACGAACATAGGATCATACTATAAATATTACTCTGGAGTATGCTTTTGACATTTAATATATCAGAGACCACTCCACATCAACACTCTAATTTGTTCATTCAATCTTGTTTTAATAGACTTCTTTTAGATTGTTTTCTTTTCTTTTTTCTTTTTTTTTCTTTTTGCCATGACAAATAATGCTAGAGAAAAACATCCTTATTTGTCTGCTCCAGAAGCAGAAGATCCAGAGGTCAAACTGCCTGTAGATTAGATTTCCTCAAGGCATATTGAAGGGTCAAGTGTATATGCATACTTATTCTTAGTAGCTACTGTCAGATTACTTTCTTCAAAAAGATAAATAAAAATACAATGTGTATCAGAAATGAATTACAGTGCCTGGATCCTTTCAACTGGTCCTCTGCAAATTTGAGACAGTTACTTAGCCTCTCAGAGCCCCCAGAATGGTAATAACATGTACATGTGAGTGGTCCAGGGGCACTCAACGGATAGAAAGTATTGAGGCTATTATTGTTATTTTTAGCATCATCATAGTTGATCTACAATCTTTGGAGATTAGTCGAGTGAGGGTTTTAAATGACAAGCAATGTCATGTTGAGAGAAAATAAAATGCATTTATTTGGGGCATCCAGGAAAAATAGAACTGCCTGTAAAACAGTCCTTATAGCTACAAAAAATAGTGTTGTTTGAAAGCCTTATATTAGAACAGTTCATTCATCAGTTGTTTCTATTCTTGGGCCACTGTTCCACATCTTAACTCCTTCTAAGATTTTTTTTTTTTTTTTTTTTTACTGCCCTTAAGAAAAGTGCCTTGAAAAAGTTTCTGTAGGAAATCAGTCTCTATGGTGGTAGAGACGACCAGACAGAGACCAGCTCTGGCAACTTAGACTCACCACGGCGGTGTGTTTTCTGCCTATTTATGCTGGGGAGGATTTAGGACCCCAGTGAATCCATCCAAGCCATGGAGGCCGGTCTTGGAGTAGAATAAGCACAGACCCTGGCAACAGCAAGGCCTGGGATGACCCTTGTCTCTATCAGAGTATGGCCTCAGAAAATGATTTCACTTTTCAGAGCCTCAGTTTCTTCATCTGTAAGCTGGACGTAAGAAAGTCTCCCCCAGCACTGTGGCTATGAGTGTTTTAATGGAACGTTCCCTAAGGAAGCTATCTACAGGTGAGGATAATGTGACCAACAGCCAAGCCTCAGGAAGGCAAAGGTGGGACGCGTGGTCGGAGGTCCAGGGTCAGTGGGTGGGTGCCAGGGCTGTCCTCACCCTAGCAGAGATACTCCTGGGAGGAGCTGCAGTCAGGATGGCCCATGGTCTCTCCTTCAGCATCTCCAGCATTGTCTCCTGGCCCTCTGCTTTCCCAAATACAAGTGTGGAGGAGGACAAAGAGAGAGACCGTGAGACCAGATATGCATTGTCAGCAATCTGTTTATCTGGTTGGTTTGCGGCCATATCTGCCTCTTTGAGCTCAACCCCAGAGCCTAGGAACCTCAGCTGGAGACTCTGATTCTTGGCGTGGTCCTCCCTTAACTCCCTCCTCACTGGGGACCCCAGGCTGTGACCAGTTCCTAAGGAACAGCCATTTCTGAGAGGTTGGCTTCACTGTCCCTAGTGCTTCCCAGCAGGTGACCTGGAGCATAGCCCTAAGCTGTAAAACCTGATATCCCTAAACAGGCCTTGACAAATCATCTATTAGCATCCTCTCCTGGTCCCCACCCAAGCCGCCAGTGCATCATCGGGTCTTATGAAGCCAAGAGCCATCACTTTGCTTGTGTCCCTGTCGTAGTTTCTAAGAAAACAGGAAGCCTGCCTTTTTGTTACTACACAACAGCCTCCGATTTTTTGATGTTTTCTGGGTGCCTGGAATTGTCTATGAGTGTCATCCAAAGTGGAAGGGGTCACTGGGGAAGAGAGAGAAGATAATCTCATTCCCTCCTCTCTCTCTCTCTCTCTCTCTCTCTCTCTCTCTCTCCTTTCTCTCTTCCCAATAGTCCAGTCCTGTCTCTCTCACCTGGAAGCACAGGCATTCCAGAGCTGGAAGTACACACCCTTGAGAAGGCCAGAAAATCTAAAAATCTGTTTGTTTTAGCCCAGGAACCATCCCTCTCCATCCACAGTCCACGCAGGATTCTGCCATTAGTTAATAATAGCATTGCCAATCCTAAAGCAAAAAGAAAAAAAAAAAAGACTCTAATACTTCATCTTAGCAGCTGATAATGCAAAACAGGGTGGCATTTGGAGGCCTAGGACGATGCCAGTCTCCGGGGAGAGAAAGGTGTTAGCTTCTAATAGCTTTTCAGTAATAAGCAAGCATCTGCAGTCCCCTATAAAAAAAGGGGGTTTTTAAAAAATTAATCGAGCTGAATGTGCTTCGTACTGAGGAGAATGCCAGATTAATAAGTGCGTTAAGGGCCGCTTTGGATTGGAAATAATTATGGCTGATGACAAGGAGCAGAGGGGGCACGGGTGATCTCACAGGAATGCATTTTAAAAAGCAGTTTAAAGAGCCTTCAGATGTTGGTATTATCCTGCGTGACCAAATTAAGAGCAAATGAGAAAAGTTTATCTGGCATTTTGGAGTATTGAGAGGGCTTAGTGTTATAAATTATACAGTATGAGGATAAGAAATGGTGAGTAACTTCATGTTAAATATTATTGGCAGTTTAAACAGCAACTGCTTTATAAAGCATTAAATATTTTAATTTGGAATTAAAAATCCAAACCACAACATCCCCCACTACCAAAAATATTTAAAGATTGTTTCAGTTATTTAGTTCCCAGCACAATAATTAAAAGTTGCCTTGATCAGAAATTAATCTCCACCATGTCCAATTTAAGCTATCAGTCTTGCATGACTGTGGTGGGTCTGTGCCTTAGAATTGGTTTAGAACTCCTAAGACAGGAAATGTCAAACGCCCTTCCAATATCTTAATCAGCCATTAGAAGAGCACATTGTAGTCACAGCCTGGGCTGAGGTTTATCAATATTTAATCTAGTCCCACTTCAGACTTTCCTTTCTGGCAGTGCTTCATGCAGTGAGACCTGGCCAGAGATGGAAACTAGGAAATCCTGGGTCAGGATTAGGCATGTCCAAGCAAATGACATGTCTGTGGTGAGGGAAAGTCACTCATGCCATGGAGGCAGCTTCCCCAGAGTCCCAAAACTGTAATCATGAACACTCTCATCTTTGCTGATGGGTGGGTGCCTTTTCTGAAAGGCAATTTGGCAACACTTAATAAAAATTTTTCAAAAGATACATACCTAGAAATCCCGTTTCTATTAGTTTATCCTACTCAGATAAGAGCACAAAGATGTATGTCCAGATATATTTATTGCTTCATTACTAATAATAACAAAAATAAATATTAAGTAATCTAAATTCCAAAAAATAGAGAATAGTTTTAACAAGGCACAACACGTCTATAAAATAAAATATAATGTAATTATTTTAAAAATATGTTGTAGATTCCTGGTTTCCACTAAGAGACGGAAAGAACTGGAAAAAGCATCATTCCTACTTTTATAATTAAAAAAATCTAGAGAAGCTTCAAGATTACTACATTTCTTGAACCCATCAGAGAGCTGAGGTCATAGGACAGCCAACTAACTGAAAATCTGGAGAAAGACAGGTGCCTAGAAGGAGAGATAAGGCAAGAGCACTTGCTTAACTGGGGTAGACACAGCCAGACACCTAAGAAGAGAAAAAGAAAGAGGCAGAAGAAATATATGAAGAAATAGAGGCTAAGAATTTTCTGAAATTAATGACAGACACTAAACTACAGATCCAGAAAGGTCATAGAACACCAAGTAAGATATATTCAAAACCAAAGGGGGGAAAAAAAAACCTACCTAGGTACATGAGAGGGAGGGGGAAAGTCAAAGAAAAAATTCTGAAGACAGCCAGAGAAGAAGACTTCTTAGTTATAGAGGATAAAAAATAATAATGACAGCAGACTTATCAGAAACCATGCAAGCAGATGATAATGGAGTGATATCTTTAAAGTGTTGTAAGAAAGCAAAACCCCTGCCATTCCAGAATTTCATACCCAGCACAAATATTTTTTAAATGAAAGAGAAATAAAGACATTGTCAGGGAAACAGAAACTGAGAGAATTCATTGCCAAGACCCTTATACTAGAAGAAATGTTAAAGGAAGTTTTTCAGGCAGAAGGACTGTGATATCAAACAGAACTTTGTATCTAAATAAAGAAATGGAAAAGAGAAGGTAAAATGAAATTCATTTTTCTTAATTTTAATTGTTCTAGAAGATAAGTGACTCTCTAAGGCAAAAATAGTAGCAATGTATTATGTGTTTATAACATATGTAAATGTAAAATGTATGGCAAATGTAACACAAAGAATTGGAGGAAGGGATTAGGAATACTATACTGTTGGAAGTCCTTATACCATACATGAAATGGTATGATATTATTTGAAGGCAGACCCTTATTAGTTAAAAATACATATTTTAAACCCTAGGGCAGCTACTAAAACAATCCTAAAGAGGTCATAAATTATAAATCAATGGAAAAGAAAAATTAAATGATTTCAAAATACTCAACTAGCCTAAAAGAAAGCAGTAAAAGGGAAAAAAGGAAAAAAGAACAGATGGAACAAAAAGAAGCAGCTAGCAAGATGGTAGATTTTAATCCACACATATCAATAATTACATGAAATGTGAATTGTCTAAATACACAGAATAAAAGATTCAGATTTAAAAATTTTTAAAGCAAGATCCAGCTATATGCTGGATATATAAGGACATAAATAGGTTGAAAAAAACAAAGGTGGAAAAAGATAAGTCATGCAAACACTAACCAAAATAAGCCAGAGTCCCTATATTAATATCATATGAAGTAGACTTCAAAACAAGGAATATTTTCAGAGATAAAAAAAAATGAATCTTGTATAATGATAAAGAAGTCAATTCTCCAAGAAGATATAACAATCCTCAGCATGTGTGCACCTAAAAACAGAACTCCAAAGTACACGAAGCAAAAATTGGTAAAACTGAAAAGAGAAATAGATAATCCACAATTTTACTTGGAGATATTAACACTGCTCTCTCAATAATTAATAGAAAAGGAGGCAGAAAATTAGTAAGGATTTATAAGGCCTGAACAATGTTGTCAATTGAATTGAAACAATTGAAAATTATGGAACACTCCAGCCCAAAACATCAAAATACAGTGTCTTAAGGGACCATGATAACATAAGTACACATTCACCAAGATAGATCATATTCTGGACCATTAAACCATGGCAGGTCTAAAATAATTCATATCTCACAAACTATGTTCTCAGATAGTAGAATTAAACTCAAAATTAATAACAGAAAGATATCCTAAAAATATCCAAATATTTGGATATTAAACAACACACTTCTAGACAATCCATAAATCAAAGGATAGAAATCTCAAGGAAAATTAAAAATTATTTTGAACTGTAATAAAATAAAAATACAGCATAACAAAATTGGTGGGATACAGCTAAAACAGTGCCTACAGGGCACATTATAGCATTAATTCCCTGTATTTGCAAAGAAGAAAAGTCTCAAGTCAGTAATCTGAGCCTCCAGCTTAAGAAAATAGAAAAAGAAGAACAAACTAAACCTGAAGCAATCAGAAGGAAGGAAATAATAAATATGACAACAGAAATTATTGACACTGAAAGCAGGAAAATAACAGAGAAACCAAAAGCTGATTCTTTGCAAAGATCAATAAAATTGATAAAACTCTAGCAAAGTTGACCAAGCAAAATATTGAAAACTCATTTAAAAGGCCAATATTACTCTAATACGAAAACCAGACAAAGACATTACAAGTAAAGAAAACAACAGCTATCCAACATGCAATATCCTTCATGAGCATAGACACAAAATACCTCAAAAAATATTAGCAAACAGATTCTGGCAATATATAAAAAGAATGATATATCCCAACCAAGTGAGGCTTAGTCCAAGAATGCAAGGCGTATTCAACATTCAAAATCCAAGTGATGCAAATGGCCATATAAATAAACTAGAGGCGCCATTTGATCACCTTAATAGATGCATAAAAGGCATTTGCAAAAATCCAACCTCAAATCATGATCTTTAATAATCTCAGAAACTTCGAAATAGAGGAGCATCTACAAAAAAAACTATCAAAAACTACAGCTAACATCATCTTTAACATCAAAATATTGAATCAAAGACTCCTTGAACTAAAAGTTGCAGAAGTTTTAAAAAATCAACGCACAAAAATTAAATAATTGTAATTCTATCTACTAGGAATGAATGATTGAAATGAAAAATTTTAACAACAGTACTATTTATAGTAGCACAAAAGGATTATATGCTTAGCTATAAATCAAACAAAAAATCTGCAGAATCTGTATGCTGACAACTATAAAAACACTGATGAAAAAAAAAAGACCTAAATAAATAGAAAAAGATAATATGTCCATGCGTTGAAAGACTCAATATTGTTAAGATATTGATTCTCTCCAGATTGATCTATAGATTTAACGCAATCCCAATCAAAACCCCAAGCAAGCTTTCCCCCCCCACACACACAGTGAAGTTTGTGGGATCTTAGTTCCCTAACCAGGGATCGGATCCATACCCGCTGCAGTGGAAATGCAGAGTCCTAACCACTGGATGGCCAGGGAATTATGGAAGCAAGCTTTTTTGTAGATATCAACATCAGTTTCCAAAATTTATATGGAAAAGTAAAATAACCAGAATATCCAAAATGATCCTGATAAGAAGAAGAAAGTTGGAGGACTCATACTCCAATTTTAACTTACCATCAAGCTACAGTAATCAGGACAACACGGTATTGGCAAAAGGACAGACACATACGTCAACTTAACACATTAGAAAGTCCAAAAAGAGACCCACAAAAATAGTTAGCCGGGGCTTCCCTGGTGGCGCAGTGGTTGAGAGTCCGCCTGCCGATGCAGGGGACACGGGTTCGTGCCCTGGTCCAGGAGGATCCCACATGCCGCGGAGAGGCTGGGCCTGTGAACCATGGCTGCTGAGCGTGCGCGTCCGGAGCCTGTGCTCCGCAACGGGAGAGGCCACAGCAGTGAGAGGCCCGCACTGCAAAAAAAAAAAAAATAGTTAACTGACTTTTGACAAAGGTTCAGAGACAATTCAATTTAGAAAGGATAGTCTTTTCAACAAGTGGTGCCCACAAAGATTGGTTGTCTGCGTGCAAAAACAAACAAACAACCCTCAATCTGAATCTTACATTTCATACAAAAATTAATCCTAAATGGATTATATACCTAAATTTAAATATGAGGCTATAAAATGGTCTAGTTGAATACAGGAAAAAATCATTGTAACCTAAGGTTTACAAATATTTCTTAGATATGGCCTCAAAAGCACAATCCATAAAAGAAAAAATCTGATAAATAAAACTTTATTAAAATTAAAAACTTATGCTCTGCAGAAGACACTGTTAAGAAAATTAATATGCTGGTCACAGAGTAGGAAAAAATATTTGCAAATCACATTTCTGATAAAAGATTTGTATCCAGGGCTTCCCTGGTGGCGCAGTGGTTGAGAGTCCGCCTGCCGATGCAGGGGACACGGGTTCGTGCCCTGGTCCGGGAAGATCCCACATGCCGCGGAGCGGCTGGGCCCGTGAGCCATGGCCGCTGAGCCTGCGCGTCCGGAGCCTGTACTCCGCAACGGGAGAGGCCACAACAGTGAGAGGCCCGCGTACCGCAAAAAAAAAAAAAAAAAAGGTTTGTATCCAGAGTACGTTAAGAGTTTTCAAAACTCAGCAATAAGAAAACAAACAACCCAATTAAAAATGGGGTGAAAGATATAGACAAAAAGATGTTTTAAAGATTATATAAATTTATGTTGCAAAGATATAAACAAAAGCCTCACCAAAGAAGATATACAAATGACAAGTAAGTATATGAAAAGATGCTCAACGTCATTAGTCACTAGGGAAATGCAAATGAAAACCACAATAAGATACCACTTATGTGTCTAGCAGAAGGGCCACAGTTTTTAAAATTTTAAACTGAAAATACCAAGCGTCAGTGAGGATGCAGAGAACTGGAGATTTCATACATTGCTCGTGGAAATTCAAAATGGTGCAACCACTGTGGAAAACAGTTTTGACAGTTCCTTACAAAAGTTAAATATACGCATAACACACGACTGAGCAATCCCATACCTAGGTATTTATCCAAGAGAAATAAAAGTTTACATACACACACCAAAAAAATAAAACCCTGTCCATAAATGTTTAAAGCAGTTTTATTTGTAATTGTCAAAAACTGGAAACAATCCATATATATTTCAACCAGCATATAGAAAAAGAAAAATCAACCTGTGATACATCCATAAAATGGAATACTCTGCAGCAATGTAAAGAAATGAAGTGTTGACGCGCACAACAACACGTATGAATTTTAAATGCACTTTCTCAGTGGTGGAAGTCAGACCCCAAAGGTGACATATTGTATGATTCCATTTATATGATATTCTGGGAAAAGTAAAACTATAGAAATGGAAAGCAATTGGTGGGTTTCCTATAAAGGGACCACATGAAGGAAGTGCTGGGGGTGATGACCTGTTCTCTATGGTACTAGAGTGATGGATATATAACTCCATGAATTTGTCAAAAGCCATAATACCATACCCCACAAAGAGAGAATTTTACTGTGTGTAACTTCAAAACAATCAGGATGCGGAGGGTACCCCAAATGGAAGACCTAGTGTAACAAGTGAAACTGACTGTATTACAAATGGACCATACTACCACACTGAAGGGGGTGAGGAAAAAACAACCAACCTAAATTACTTTGTAAAACAAAATGTTGACGGGATGTTTTCAGGCTAAAGATAAAAGAACTGTGCACAAATACTGTATTTTTGTTACAGGAAGAGTTAGCTATTCTGAAACTGCGTTATGTGTATATACTAGTTGAACGATTAAGTCAACATACTGTAGACAATGAGGGCCAGGTTTCTCATGTCAGAGGAAGTTATAAATAAGGGAAGTGAGAGAGCTAGAATGAGCCTAGTGGTATTGGATTGGAACAAGAGGTATTAGTATAAACTCGTGGGGTTTTTTAAGAAATGAAGGTAAATGCGTGTGTGTGTGCCCCGGTCCGGGAAGATCCCACATGCCGTGGAGCGGCTGGGCCCGTGAGCCATGGCCGCTGAGCCTGCACGTCCGGAGCCTGTGCTCCGCAACGGGAGAGGCCACAACAGTGAGAGGCCCACGTACTGCAAAAATATAAATAAATAAATAAATAAAATACCAAAGTGTTACCATTCATTTTGCAGAGTGGGTGGGATTGTGGGTGGTGTTAATTTTTTTCCTTTGTCTTTATTTTCTAATTCTTCTACCATTAATCCATTTTATTGTGTATGTTCTAACTTTTATCATTTTAATATTTATGTGTAATCCAAGGATGAAGCTGAGTTGGGAAACCAGGGAAAGACCCAGCTTCAGGATTCAGCTCTAATGTGTGTGGTCACCAAGATTCTGTGGTCACTGTCTTCTCTGAATCCAGTCTCTATTGTTTTCTCCCAGAGCATCAACACAGGTGATATTGGACCTTTCTCCCCTTCTTTGATTTCTATCTCCTACCGAGTATCTGACCTCTACCAATGGGGTTTCTGAGATTTTTCTGTTCTCCCCAGATATTCCATCCGCCAGCATTCTGAGATCCCCAAATCTTCTCGGCAGCCCAAAGCACAAATGTCCCAAGGCACATAGGAAAGTGTGGAGAGATGGTTGCTAAATCCTCAACCTTCCCGGGGCAGAGAGGAGAAGTAACGTAAGGAATTGGTCCAGGCACAACTTTTTTTTTTTTTTAATCAATGGCACTTTTTTTTAGTATTTATTTATTTATTTATTCGGTTGTGCTGGGTCTTAGTTGCAGCAGGCAGGCTCCTTAGTTGCAACATGTGAACTCTTAGTTGTGGCATGCATGTGAGATCTAGTTCCCTGACCAGGTATTGAACCCAGACCCCCCCTGCATTGGGAGCATGGAGTCTTAACCACTGCGCCACCAGGGAAGTCCCTCAGGCACTACCTTTATAGAAAATTGAATCTTTCATTCAAAACTTTCCATAATCTGAGTCCTCATCTCCAAGAAATACTGGGTTTTTCCAAAGACTGAGAGTCATTTATTTTAATCACTCTCTTTGGGAAATGATTCTGCCTGCTCAGATTTACAATAAATTTAATTTTAAGCCCAATATTCTATGATTTCACGAAGGAGAAGGTGGATGCTAAGGCGGGGCTTCCCTAGGAGAGGCAGAGAGGCACAAGGGGGCAGATGCCACAGTTAGAGCCACTCTCATCTCATGGCTCCTGACACAGTGGACACAGGCGCTGGCCTCTCAGAATTTCAAATCCAACTTCTCAGAGATTTATTTTTCTTCTGAAACAATTTCTGGCAGCTTTTGATCTTCTAAACTGAAAAAAAAAATCAAAGAAATCTGTTTCTCTAGAGTACTAATAGCAAAGGAATTTCTGGATGCTGCAAAGTAGGAAAGGAACATAATAGCATCTCAGTTTTATTCATCTTCAAAGCAAACTATAATTTTTAAAAAACGGAAGCAGGATACCCTACAGATTTTTGAAGGGATGGAATAAACCTCTTTGAACAAGAAAAGATGACATGAAATTTATCTTGAAGGACATTCACTGGGCTCTTGTCCATTTAATACCTACAAGTAGGCTGTTAGAAGGGATCCGTACTTTACATCAGAAGCAAAAATATCCAATCATTCGGGGAACTTGCAGACTCCACTAGTTTCATCAGTATCGGTCGTTGTCTCCCTTACCCTGCTGGAGTGTTACTACCATCGTTCTCCCAAAGCACAATACAGGCTTCAGACTTTTCTGATGAGCAGACGTCTAGCCAATGTACATGAAAACCTGAGCAGTGTCTTCGTGTCCCCGTAACCCAAACTCAATCTTTACTCCGTTCTCTGGCCGCAAGTCTGGGAGTGGGAGTGGAAGGCATGTTGGTATTTAGCTGGGTGTGGATGACATGGCACATGTGCGTGCAGAAAATCGTTCTGGAAGTGCAACTATGAGCCAGATGCTTCTCTAGGCACTAGAGATACAGAAGTGCCGCAAACAAACACGGAAGCTGATTTCTGATTGTGACATGCGCTGTGAAAGAAACGAGAAGATATGATGGAGAGTCCCGGGATGGCGGGGTGCTAATTCACAGAGGATCTGTCAGAGGAAAAGACGCTGGGCTGAGAGCTGAAGGATAAGGTGCCAATTCTTCAAAGAGCTGGGGAAAAGTTTGCTCCAATCAAAGGAACAGTAAGTGCAAAGGCCCTGAGGCCTTATAGCAGCCCCCCCCCCATATTCCATATCAGCACACACAGTGCCCTACTGAAAGCCCCCAAGAGTCTCTGCCTGAGGGCTCTCTGTTGGATGGTTCCTTGAACAGACCGGAAATGCCAGGAAGTTAATGCCCCGAGGAGCAACCCTCAGCCAATGCTCAGTAGGAGCTGATGGGTAAATGCCCCAGCGTTTACCCCTAGAATTCTCCGTCAGGACTGAGCTCCAATTGCTCTCAGCAATAGCCTGCTGTAATGGGACACACTTGGCTCCCTTTCCTTTCCTTCCCGGCCTTACTGCCCCACTCTACGACCATGGCTTTCTAGGATCACCTCCCAAGTCAACTGCTTGCACTCAAATTACTAACCTCGGAGCCTGCTTCTGGGGGATCCAGCCTATTCGGCTGGTGAGTTGAAGGAAAACTGGCCTGCGAGGTTGCCAGAGAGGACAAGAGGAGCCAAAGTATGCAGGTCCTTTCTGTCATTAGAGGGAATTTGTGTCTCTGATTGTTTAACAGCGGGCAGCCTCTCTTCCCCTGCCCGATGATCAACTACTCTCGGATAAGAACTGCCTTTGAACTGATTCTGCATCCCCACAAAACGCCACCCCTACTCCCGCAGAGCACCATGGAGTTCAGAGGGTTTAGAGACCATCTAGTTCAGAGTCAACTCCATGGGGTCAGGAACTTTGTTTTATTTGTGGCTGTATGCTTGGAACCTATGACACTGTCTGGCATCTAGCATGTCATATGTGTCCAACAAATATTTGTTGAATGAATGAATCCTACAAATAAGAAAACCAGGAGTCAGAGAAGGTAAATGGCTTGCATAAGGTCATACCCAAGGTTGATTGGAGTACTGGGTCTAGAAGGCAATATCCTGCTTCCAACCGGCTTTCATTACCCTCCCCAGTCTCCCAACCCAGGGCTGGTCTGATCTGATCCACGATCTTTCATTGTAACCTGATGGACACCCTCCAGCGAGGGACTCTACAAAACCTTGTCGTCACCTGGGACAGTTGCAGGACAAGGCAGGGGCTCAATGAAAGAGCATCAGCTTTGGAACCAGGCTGGCTGGGTTTGGGTCCTGATTCTGTCCTCAACATAAGCTCCGTGACCTTGACCAGAGACTGAAGGTCTCTGAGTTGCTGGGATAGAGACCAGGCCATTTTGGGGTTTTTTTTGTTTTTTTGTTTATTTATTTATTTATTTTTGGCTGCATTGGGTATTTGTTGCTGCACGCTGGCTTTCTCTAGCTGTGGCGAGCGGCAACTACTCTTCGTTGCAGTACGCGGGCTTCTCATTGCGGTGGCTTCTCTTGTTGCAGAGCACGGGCTCTAGGCACGCGGGCTTTAGTAGTTGTGTCACCTGGGCTTAGTAGTTGTGGTTCGAGGGCTCTAGAGCGCAGGCTCAGTAATTGTGGCACATGGGCTTAGTTGCTCCACACGGCATGTGGGATCTTCCCAGACCAGGGCTCGAACCCGTGTTCCCTGCATTGGCAGGCGGATTCTTAACCACTGCGCCACCAGGGAAGTCCGAGACCAGCTTTTGTTCAGAGTGAAGAGAGCCACAGTAGGGTCTGAGAAGGGACAGTCTGACTTCTCCATTTTCACCTGGCTACTCTCTGTCCCTAGAAGAAGCCTGGAATATCCAACAGAAGGTTCCTCACAATTTTCATATAAATAACCTGAAAAATAAATACAGATTAATTTTTAATCGATTGTTACCTGTAAAAGTAACTTACACAAAATATAACTGAGTGTAGTTCAAATTGAACATGTTAAAATTTATTTTACAGTTGGAATTAACAAAAGATTGAGATCATTCTGATCATATTTTTATCACAAGAGTTAGGGAGGGATGAATAGAGCCGAGAGGATTTTTAGGGCCATGAAACTATTCCGCGTGGTACTATCACGGCAGGTACACGTCGTTCTACATTTGTCCAAACCCACAGAATGTACACCGCCAAGAGTGAGCCCTAATGTGAACTCTGGACTTAGGGTGATGATGTGTCAATGTAGGTTCATCAGTTGTGACAAATGTGCCACCGTGGTGGGGGACAGCCATAGAGGAAGAGGCTGTGCAGGTATGGGGACAGGAGTATCTGGGAACTCTCGGTACTTTCTATTCTGTTCTTGCTATGAACCTAAAACTGCTTCTAAAAAATAAAAAGCTAATTAAGTTTTTTAAGTCTACCACAAAATTTGTTCCAGAAAACCTGGATTGGGTAAAAATAACACCCACAAAAGAAAATTACAACAGAAACTGCTATAATTTGTAAAACTTAATGAGGGACAAAAAAATCAGTCAGTGAAGCAAATATTCATTATAAAATCTACCTGGAAAAGAATCAATACTGATAAAAACGGACAAAAATCAGGACCCGTTTAACCATGTTCTATAGAAAAGTAATCAATCCACTAAACTGGCTTGACGGAGTGTGTCTAATCTGTCAGTTGTAAATACATCTGATTTTGTATAATTCTGTATTTTTTAAAAGTTTGTGCTCATAAAGCTGCGGTCAGAGAATTCTAGGGGTCGACAAGGTAGGATCTACAGGTTCACAGGGTCCAAATGGTGAGGTGCAAGCCCCCCATACCTGGCACAGGGCCCGGCTGCAGAGGAAACTCATCTGTTCATTCAACAAGCATTTGCTGAGCTCAGGTTTGCTAGAAACACCGAACATCTGTGATTGGGGTGAAGTTTTAAATCCCAGACCCTGAGAAGCCTGGGGTTGAGCGGGGAACCAGGCCTGGGAGGATTGGTGTGACAGAGCTTAGCAACAGCTACAGGGACACAGAAGTGACCCATCAGCTGGGGCGGGTGCTTGCAGGAGGCTTCACCGAGGACATGACAATTGAGCTGAGTCTTCAGGATGAGTCCAGTGGCTCCAAGATGACAAGGGCCAGAAAGAGAGCTCCGGGCACAGGGAACCTTGCATCCCAATGCATGAGAGAAAGCAGAGTTCAGAAACCGGGAAACCGTCCCCTGGGTTAGACACAGAGGAGAGGGCAGGACCGAAGGGTCTGGAATGCCTGATGTCTTGGGCTTTCTCCCGCTGGCAGTGAACACAGCCACATGGAGGGCTAAGTGCAGGGGTGAGGCCAGTGAGGAGACCAGGCAACTGAGCGGGGGCAGGATGGTACCAGGGGCTAAAAGGGAAACTGAGGAAGCGGGATGGGCAGAATGAAGCAGAGGGGACGAGGCGGGGGTAGCATCCAGGGCTGTCTTCCAAGGGCTGGTTAATGTCAGTGTGGGGTGGGGAAGTACCGTGACCCAGGGGTGGAAACTCAGGAGCAGATGAGAGTGAAACATGCGAGATCATTTTGGTCAACTGTTCAGAAAAATGTTGGCATCAGAATCCTTCCAATTAAGTCTGAAGAATTAAAAACAAAAAACAGAGCCTCTTCAATGATTGAGGTACCTGCAGAGGTGCAGGGGGGTGGCCTCCCCAGGATTGCAGTTAGAAGACCCCTGATCTGGGTCTGAGCCCCTCTTTTCAGCTGAGGCTTAGAGGTGGGGTGTTTCCTGGCCCGGGGCACACAGCCGGGAAGGCTCTGGAACCCAGCTCGGGGACCCCTGGGGCCCTGCTCCTTCTTCCACAGCCAGGAGGCTGAGCAGTAACGAGGACATAGCGTCCTTGGCCCCAACTCCTGCCCAGCTGTCCTTCTGGCTGAGGACATCTCGAGACACGTAAAAGCCTTGTCCCTAGAAGTCGAACTGCCGTGAATCTGTCTGTCCCAGTCCCTGGACCTTGTCCACGTGTTGGCTGGGCAAGTGCCGCATGACGTGCTGGTTCTTTGCTATTAGCATCACTCTTCCTAGAAACACCCATTATTCAAGCCCCCAGGTGCACCTGGCCCAGGTGGTAAGCAGAAAAAATTCGAGTCATACCTCTGCCATAAGCCAGCGGTGTGGGCTTTGGAAAATCATCTGGTCTCTGTGAAGCACAGATCCCTCCTCCACAAATCAGAGGTCGTAAGGCTGACTCCAGCTACGTCAAAATGCTTGTAAGGATGGAGGGAGGTAAGTAGCAAATCCATGCTGTATCCTGAAAAATCTCTATGGGAGCACAAGGGATCCACGATACCTTCCGTGTGTCACTTTATCTGCCGTTAAGTAGCAGTAACTCCCATTACCATCGCCAGCGGCCACCCTTCAAAGAGCCGTAGAGATCTGAAGCAGGATAGATCTAAAAGGAAGTGGAATGGGCAGGACGTAAGAAAAATCTTGCCTCATGTTTGTCCCATCAGACCCTTACTGAGAGTCCTTTTACCCTTGATTCAGGTGCAATCAGCACAAACTTGTTTATCTGTTCCAGCTCACAGTACTTGAGAAGAAGCAAATTAAAAGGCGGGGAGAGAACGACAAAGGAAAATTTACTGAAAAGGATGAGACAGAAACACTATGAAATGTGGGTGCAAACGCTTCACCATCATAGCCTGGAGACGTACAGAAAAAGTGCAGAAAGTCTAAGACCATCAGTGTACAATTGCGGATACTTCAATATGACCCTGAGTCACCAGGAAATAAAAACAGGAACAAAATATTAAAGTAAGTACAGCACACTCTGGTTAGGAAACCAGGGCTTTTTAAGAGATTCATAGCCTGTGAAACCAGCAGTTCTGCTTCTAGAGCGTATATCCTAAGAAAATAACCAGACAGCACCAGAGGGATGCATATATAAGATTATTCATTACAGCATTGTTTTTAGTAGTGGAAAAACTGGAAACACTCTAAATGCCCTTCAGAAGATGAGGAGCTAAAGCAGCATCTTCCATTCTCAACCCTTCTGGAAGGGTTGTTGTATTTGCTTGTCACCCTTTCCATGGCTTTTCTTTAAACTTGTCCATTCATTTTATTCAAATAAATGTATTGTCTTTAAAAAAAAAATACTACACTATCCTAAATAGAATATTAGTGTCAGTTACCATAGGTAAAAGTAACTGCAATACAAAGAAATCATATTATAATCTAGCTAGATGAGGTTGCCTGTTTAAGACTTCTTACCTAGAAAGTAGGACAGGAAGGGAAGAAGGATGGAGGGAGGAAGGTTGGAAAAGAAAGCCATGGTGGCTGCATAAGAAAATATCTTTTTTTTTTTTTTTGAGCAATGCATACTAAAGGATGCAGGGCTAAAATAACAAGATAACGGATTTGCCTTAAAATATTTCAGCAAAAAATAAAATAAAAAAGGATTGATAAAGCAAATGCGGCAAAATCTTGATAATTGTTGAACCCAGGTGATGGGTATTGGAAAGTTCCTTGCACTATTCTCTCTTCTTTTAAGTAGTTTGAAAATTTGCCTAATTAAAAAAAAGTAAACATAAAAAAAATATAAACAGGAAGATCCCTTGTTCATGGGCCACCAGAGCTGACAAAGCCCTTGTGATTTTGAGAGGAGTTAAACCCCAATTTCTGTGCACCTTAATCAACATTTTATACACCGGCAATTTGACCTTTTTGAATTAATGTAAGTCAGACTCTACAAAAATAAATAAAAATAATGATGGAAATCCATACGTAATGACAGGGGAAGGTGTCCAAGACAGATTGCTGAGTGAGAAAACATGCACTAGAAGAGTGTGTTTGGCTCCGTCCCACTTATGTAAAACTGTCAAGGAAAATCCCCCACGAATCTGTGGGCCCAGAGAGAGTCTGGAAGCCCAGACGCCAAGCAGTTACCTCAGGATGGGGTGGGTCTGCTTCTTGCCTTTTTTTGTATCTTTACGCTTGTCTGTATTGTGTAAAATTTTACTCTTTACCATTGAATAGATATCATTCTTAGAATCAGGCAAAGGCTATTACCATTTTGAGGAAAAAAGAAGAAATCAGAAAAACATTTCTATCTGTATAATGAAATGATTTAAACATATACAAAGCTGCTTAACAAAAAATTTAATTTCCATTATTATCCCGTTGCCTGTGACACTGCACATTCGCTGTCAGTGTCTGGCAAAGGTGCCAGAACAGGCCTCTGGTAAGCTGATCTCAGCACAGGGGCCTGAGCGAGAGGAGGGAGGGTGTCGGGTTTCCCTGACTTACCCCTTTGCTCACACCATGCCCCCCCCCCCCACCTGCCTGGCATGCTCTCTGTGCTTCTCTGTGGCTCCCTCTCTCCCTGCTTTAAGGCTCAGCTCCAGGAAGGCTGCTCTGAAGCCCCAGCAGGCGTTACCTGGGGTCCTCCTTTGACAGATGTCAATCTTCAGCCCATCTGCAGGCACCAATCTCCCGTCCTGTCCAGAGCATTGGAGAGCGAGCGGAGGCCTCATTCTGGGCAGCCTCACATGCCCTGCTGGGTGCAGGGAGCCCAGCGGAGAGGAGGGAGCCCAGACATACTTCCTGTCCCTGCCCTGCTCAACTGGGTGACCTGGGGGAGTCATCTCCCCTCCTAAGGTCTCAATTTTCACAGCTGTAAAATGGGAATAAATGAACCTAATAGAACCTCTCAGAAAATTAAATGAGATGACCTACTGAGAGAGTTGGTAATCTATAAGGCTTTCAATTAAAAAATTATTATTACTGTTATTGGTACTATATAAATGTTTATTGATAATGATGAGGACAGTATTAACTTTATTATCTTTCAAAAATCACTGGGACATATTCATTCTAATATTTTCAAAAATTTTCTAAGGAAATATGTTCAAAACTGCATGAAAAATTGTGTTCACAACGGGGCTTCCCTGGTGGCGCAGTGGTTGAGAGTCCGCCTGACGATGCAGGGGACGCGGGTTCGTGCCCCGGTCCGGGAAGATCCCACATGCCGCGGAGCGGCTGGGCCCGTGAGCCATGGCCGCTGAGCCTGTGCGTCTGGAGCCTATGCTCCGCAACGGGAGAGGCCACAGCAGTGAGAGGCCCGCGTACCGCAAAAAAAAAAAAACAAAAAATTGTGTTCACAACGAATAATAACAAAGATGGGAAACTGTCACCTAAGGCTTGTCATGCAGCTGTTAAAGATGATAAAATATGTTGAGTGATTGAAGAAATGCTTATGATATATTGCCAAATTTAAAAATCTAGCTCCAGAAGACTGTAACCCATTTTTATAAAAAGATATATATGTATGTCATACACACAGAGATAAAGATCTACAAAGAAAGAGAGAAACAGAGATATCCAAAACACTTCTAAAGAAATCACTGCCAAAATGTTAATAGTGGTTACCTCTGGATTAAGTGATTACAGATCACTTTCTTGGTTTTCTTTTTTGTGTGTATCTGAATTTTCTAAATTTGTCTAAAAATAGCATATATTCCTTGTGTGACATTTCTAAGTTATCTTTTAACCGTTCCTCTCCCCCACCCCCACTACCACCACCAATGTCACTGTCCAGAAGTTAATGATAAAAGACTGACTGTTCCCAGGCCCCCAGCCTCGGGCTGTGAGGGCCCCCAAGGTCACGAGACACCCCCATGGACCTCTGGTGTCTACATGGAAGAGCCTGGTGTGATTTTCACCAGTGAGTGGACACGGTGGGTGAACAATTAGCCAGCTCTGGGCAGAGAAACTGCCCCCCAGGAGGCTCACACAGGAACCATGGCCTTGGGAACAAACAGGAGCCTCTCAAAGAAATTCCCAGAAGGCGGGTCAATTAGAAAACTTAGCACCTAGGCATCACCACCCCCACCGTCATGTAATCTGATAGGCTGGATCTGAGGGTCCATGAAGGGGATAAGCAGATAGGAAGAGACAGGTTGGAGGGCTGAGACATTCCCTCCTCTCCCTCTCCCACTCCCCCCACCTCCCTAACTCGTTATTCCCCCCAACCCGGCTCTCACCACTCTCTCTGGGCTCCTCCCCAATCTGTGCCCCCACCCTAGTCTCCATTGTACAATAGTCTTCTCTCCAAAAACTCCACAGTCTCTCTAGGAATCTTCCAGAGAGATGATATTGTAAAATGTCAGAGCTGAAAATATCATTTTACTCTCTCACTATCTAGTTGAGGAAAGTGGTTCAAGTAGTTAACGAATGTGTCCAAAATCTCCCATCCAATAGGTGTAGAAGCCAAGGCAAGAGCTCAGATGTCTTCATTCCGAGGCCAGGGTGATTCTGTCCTCCACCACTTTACTTCCTGCTGTTGGTGGAAAGAAAGCCCAGTGCTGTGCTTAGGAACATGGACTCCAAGGCTGAATCCCTGGGTTCAAATTCCATGTCTGGTACATGCCACCCATGTGGTCTCAGGGCCCTAATTTTCTCATCAGGAAAATGAGGATAACAATAGTGACTACATCAAGGGTTTGTGTAAAGATTAAATGAATTCAAGCATATTTAGAACAGGACCTGGTAAATGTTATGGAAGCCTTTGCTATCTTGATAATTTTGTCAGCCAATTAATTGTGTCTATCGGAAGAAGTCAGAAAAGGGCAGAGAAAAACCAAATGATTCAGCAGAGGAAGCACAGGATCTCCTCAGAAAGCAAGAGTTCAGAACCTCCATCTTCGTGAGGAGCATGTGAGGCCCAGGACATCCACCATTCGTCCCTGAAGTATTCACTGAGCCAGTAGAACAGAGTTCAGAAACAGAGGCTCATACATGTGGTTACCCAGTTTACAATAAACATACATCTGCAATGCATGGAGGAAAGATGATCCAGCTGAATGGAGAAAAAGCAATGGTCGCCCCAACCTCACACCATACATAAAAGTCAGTCCCAGATGGGACTACAGGCCTAACTTGTGAAAGTTCAACAATGAAGCTTCTAGAAAATAACATAAAAGGATATCCTTACAGCCTTAGGATAGATAACATTTTCTTAACAAGATACAAAAAGCAAAAATCATAGAGGAAAAGACTGATAAATTGGACTTCATTAAAATTAAGAATATCTCTACAATTAAAAAATAAAAATTGAAAAAAACAATGTAGGAATTAATATTCCAAAGGAAATAATTCCTATAATGATTCAGTCTTTTATCATTAGCAGCATCTATTAATATGTAATTAACTTACTCAAAACAAATTTTAAGTTTCTGTTCAACAAAAAAATTTTCTGTTCTGTTCATTTCTGATTCATGAAGAAAGTGAGAAGGTAAGCCTATAAGACTCATATCCAGAATATATAAAGAGAGGGCTTCCCTGGTGGCGCAGTGGTTGGGGGTCTGCCTGCCGATGCAGGGGACACGGGTTCGTGCCCCGGTCCGGGAGGATCCCACATGCCGTGGAATGGCTAGGCCCGTGAGCCATGTCTGCTGGGCCTGCACGTGCGGAGCCTGTGCTCCGCAACGGGAGAGGCCACAGAAGTGAGAGGCCCGCGTACTGCAAAAAAAAAAAAAAA
Source organism: Tursiops truncatus (assembly GCF_011762595.2). NCBI lineage: Eukaryota > Metazoa > Chordata > Mammalia > Artiodactyla > Delphinidae > Tursiops > Tursiops truncatus. Next base: position 13,025,721 of record NC_047049.1, read on the forward strand.
AAAAAAAAGACAATATATAAAGAACTCCTAGTGGGACTTCCCTTGTGGTCCAGTGGTTAAGACTCTGGGCTCCCAATGCAGGGGGCCTGGGTTCGATCCCTGGTCAGGGAACTAGATCCCACATGCCGCAACTAAAGATCCCGCATGCTGCAACGAAGATCCCGCACACGACAGTGAAGATCGTGCAGCAACTAAGACCCAGCACAGCCAAATGAATAAATAAATATTTCAATAAATATATAAATAAATAAGATCTCCTAGCACTCAGTAAGAAAAATGTCAGCAACTGGATGGAAAAAGGCCAAAGGACTTAAATAAGAAAAAGCGCTCAAAATAAATAACCAGCAAGGGAGTGCACACTAAAATCACAGTTATACACCACTACATACTCACCAGAACAGCTTTTTTAAAAATAATAAGATAATACCAAGTCTTGGCAAGTTTGTGGAGCAACTGCTAGAATCCTCTCTCCTACACTGCTGATGGGAATATTAATTGGTACAAGTACAATGGAGAGAAAGTTGGCAGGACTTTCCAGAGTTGAACATATACAAAACCTTATAACCAAGCAATTCTACTTTTAGTTGTATAGTCAACAAACAGGAGTACATACGTGCTCCAAAATGCAAGCCTACTCACGGCAGCATATAGCCCTCAGCTGGAAACAATCTAAACATACACCATCAGTGAGATGAATACATACATTGAGTGGTAGTCATACAATGGAATATAGATAGTAATGAGGATGAACAACATAATGTTGAGCCGTTATCTCAGCATCAAGCTATACACACTATAACTTGAGTGCAGTCACAAACATAAGATTGAAAGAAATGTGTCCATCCTACATGATTCCGTTCAACTGCAGTTCAAAAATGCGCAAAACCAATCCATGAGGTTGGAAGTCGGGATAGCAGTTAGTAGTCAGGGGGTAATTACTAGGAGGCGCCATGAGGGAGGCCTGTGATGGGTGCTGGGAATATTCCACAACTTATTTTGGGTAGTAGTTACACAGGTATGCTCAACTGAAAAAAATCATTTACCTGTACATTTGGGATTTATACACATCTCTCTATGTTATACTTCAAAGTTAAAACATTGGCTTAAAATCCTTTACTGAACACCTGTATATGTTACCTGTATGTAGTGTATACAGTGGTACACAAGGTAGAAGTGGCCCTGCTCCCAAGCAATTGTAGCCCAGATGTTTTCAAAATGGCCAGAGCTAGTGTTATAGAAAACAAAAATTATAACTCTCACGCCTCAAGGAGGCGCTCTCCTTGTAAGAACATTTTTCACATTCCTTGTCTCCTGTGACCTTAAAAGCTGTATTGTCTTTAAAATACCAGCTTTGATGGAATCCTTAAAGAATGTGACCCTCTCAGAATTTTACAACAAAAAAACAGAGGCTCCAAGAAAAAGGACTTGTCCAAGATCACCCAGAATATGTGTCAATGTCAAGGATCATCTGTGATATGGAAACCCAGCTGCCCGCCTCAAGCAGGGAGAAGACAGAGTGCAGGGCAGAGATGCAGCGCCAGGTCCCAGCTCTGCCTCTTCCTAGTGTGTGATTCATCCAACGAGTGTAACTTCTAGGTTTCCTACCCATGAAATGAGAATAATACCTACAAAAACTCAGAGCTGTCACAAGACTCACACTGCTACTTGAGTGTCACTCAGCTATTATTACAGTAAATAAAGGAAACTTTCCATGATTAGAAGATTTATATAAAGTGGGAGGCATTTTAAAGACTTGCCTTTGAGGAAGAAGAGGATGAAGATTCTTAAGGCTCTGACCACATTGCCCCCAAGTGTCAGCCACAGGGACAGTGGGGACTGGCTCACAGGTCCCTGGGGAGCAGGCCACCCCTGCTTGTTCGATGGGAACGGTCTGCACATCACCCTCATAGGGCAGTTCCCACCCCTACCCTAGCAGGTGCCAGTGGTCCTCACGTGACCGGGTAACAACCCACCAAACGGAGACTTGGAGCCTTCCGCCAGCTACGTGGAATCTACTCTAAGGTGAGACGTTTTAAAATGTAAAACAGGGCTTCCCTGGTGGCGCAGTGGTTGAGAGTCCACCTGCCGATGCAGGGGACACGGGTTCGTGCCCCGGTCCGGGAAGATCCCACATGCCGCGGAGCGGCTGGGCCCGTGAGCCATGGCCTCTGAGCCTGCGTGTTCGGAGCCTGTGCTCCGCAACGGGAGAGGCCACAGCAGTGAGAGGCCCGCGTACCGCAAAAAAGAAAAAAAAAATGTAAAACAACGTCAGCAGGGCCGTGACCCAGAAGGAGAAGTGTGCCCTGGCGGTAGTTCTCAAGCCCGGCCGCACACCAGACTCACCTGGGTAGATAGAGCAGCAGCTGGGCTCAGGTGGGGTACAGGCATGGGGCCCTTTGAAAGTGGCCCCAGGTGATTTGAATGTGTGCATCAGACCTGAGAACGGCTGACCTTGCCCCACCCCCGTGGTGTCCATTTCCCCAGGGACAGGCCATGCCTGTGAACTTCAGGAAGGCATTGCAGGAGGTGGAATATAGATGGTCTTTTCTTAAGGAGGAGCATCGTTGTTGGGTGAGACTGCCGCTGGGCCCCAGAGCAGCTTCCCACAGGGTCCATTCCCAATGGTAATTAAGATGAAAGGCTGGGACAAGGAGGCAGGGCACAGAGAAAGTGGAGGTGGCGGAGCAGAGGACCCACATGGGTCTACCCACCTTCCACGGTGCCTTTAGGACGGTGAGGCCACTCACTCACGAGAGGGACTGTGACTTACACTGATGCAGCTCACCAGGCGCCAGGCGAGGAACCTCAGGCAAATGAGTCCTCAAGTCCTCCGAGCCTCAGTTTCCTCGTGTATGACTCGGGGAAGAACACCTCCCCCCCCACACACACACCCACTCCATCCCCGTGCAGTAGTGCTGATGAAATGGGATGACGTCGGCGAACACAACCACTAGTGGTTCTAGAACCCACTCCTCTTACGTTCAGCAATGTGAGACTCACATACGATGTGCTGGTCTCATGACTTCGGAGGCATCCACTGCTCTGAGACCTCACACAGGTGGACCTCATACAGCTAGAGGCAGGATTTGAACTCGAGCTTCAAACTTCAGAGCGCAGGCTGTGAGCCTCTGGCTTATACTGTCTCCTTCAAAATGTGGGAGCCGTTATCTCATTATAAATCACGTCTTCATTTTCATCAACTTGAATAATTATTGACCTCTGTGATTTGAGCACAGATTGAGAGCCTGGTGGGAAGACCAGCTCCCTGGACTCCAACAGAGAGATGGATGAGAGCAGGTGGTCTCTCCTCTGTGGGGCGGACACCCAGCCATGAAGCCCTTCGCTCCAGAGAACCCTCTCCCATCCTCTCCCGGACTAACCCCTCCCCCCTCCCTAGCAGGTCTGTCTTCACCCTCCGCCAGTGACAGATTGCCAGTTTCCTGAGATTAAGTCATCCCAGAAATACCCTCAGCCCCAGGTTAGAAATTTGTGTGTCATTTTGGATACAGATGATCATTTCTAACTCCTCCAAAGGCATTAATAAAGTCTCCTAATTATTATACTTTAATCTCTTTTTAAAAATACAACATGCACATGCGTATCTCACACATGGATGGCGGGATACTTAACAACGACTATTGCCAAGATTCCGGTTTCTGCTGTCATCATCTCCCAGCTGAGCTGCTGTGATTTGCTCTTGGCTGGTCCTCCTTCATCTGTCATATCATTTGTCCTCTTCAAAATTTGGCCTCACATTTGTGTTGACCCTTCCCAGGTCTCTAGTTACCACAATAATGGTAATTACAGCACTTCCGCTCACCTGTTTGGGGTTAGAGGCCCCCCCCCCCAACTGCTGTCCTGTTGTAAAGGACTTCTCATATCAGCCCCTTGGAGATAAGGCTGCACCAGCCTACTTCAATGTCCCCCATACCCCAATGTCACTCAATTATTGGTCACCCTGTGCAGTGTTTCCATAATCAAGTCTTCAAACCGCTTACCTCCCGACTTCCCCACAGAAACATCAGCCACGCTCGCTCTCCTGTCACCAGAGATATTCTGTGTGTGTTCAAAAGTCCCTTGGCCTGCCTGTTATTTCAGCAATAGTTTAAGCTTGAAAGCAAGATCCACAGCTGAAAACATTGCTCAACAAAGCAATAAATCATATCATCTTACATCATTCCCCTGATCCCACACCTCACACTGCTGGACTCCTCGCAGACTCAGGGATTCTACCTCTAAGGCATGCTCCAAGGAAAGAACAAGGGACTTTCTGCCTTTTGTTTTGTTTTACCAAAGAGATTTAATGTTTCCCTTTACACAGTTAGGCCTTCCTTGTGTGTGTTCAGTACTAGCTCCTGCCTGCCTTTATTTCTGGTGACCAAATGTAAACGGCTCGCCAGAAGGTGTTAGCTTGTTAAGAGTGCGCTAACCAATTGCTCAATCTTGGTGGCTTCAAACAACAGAACTTTATTCTCTCACCGTTCTGGAAGCCAGAAGTCCAAAACTGAGGTGTCAGCAGGGTCATGCTCCCTTCAAAGGCGCTAGGGGAGCATCCTTCCTTGCCTGGGAGCTCCCCGTGTCTCCCAGCGTCCTCTGGCTCCAGCCTCTGCCTCTATCTTCATGGCCTTTCTTCCCTCTGTGTCTGTGCCCTGTCCTCTCCTTGGAAGGACACCAGTGATTGGATTTAGTTAGGGCTCATTCTAAATCCAGGATGATTTCCTCTCAAGATCCTTAATGAATTACACATCTTCAGATTCTATTTCCAAAGGAGGACATATTCTGACATCTGGGTAGAAACAGATTTTTTTTTTCGAGGTAAGGGTGATACTATTAGATCCACTACACAAGAGGTGGAAGGATATGGTGCTCTCCTCCCAAGATTCCAGTCTAAATGCCCTGCTCTCTGCCCACCTGCCCCATCCTCCTCCACAGACAGCTGCATACATTTTCTTTGGTTGGTTGTAACATATTTTTTTAACCGCTGGGAGTATTACGTTTCGATTGGTGTGAAAGGAGCAGTTGCTCATCAGTCTCCCAGTCTGTGAAATGGAACCAGCAATGCCTCTCTGGCAGTTGTCGTGAGGTGTGACCAAGCAAACGAAGGCCAGGCACCTGGTGCTGGCCTGCAGGAGGTGTTCAGGCTGTGATAGCTTAGCCCCCAGGCTCAGGTCCCTGGGGCCAGCATGCCTGACGTGAAAACTGGGTGTTGGCCACACTTAACCAGTAAGGTGAGGAAGAAGCTGAAAACAATAGCTGAGTGGCCATCGGGCTCTATTTCACTTCAGCAGCTACTCCGAAACCCACCATGGGTGTTTCTCCAACTCCTCCCAACCTCTTCTGGTCCTGACAGGTGGTCAGAGTATCACATCCATTCTGCAGATGAAAAAACTGAGGCAGGGGGAGTTAGACGTAAGTGGCTTGGCCAACATGTATGTTAAAATCTTGAGGGTCTAGTTTCAAGCCAAGGGCCGTGGTAGGAGGTTTGCAGCTGGATCTGAGGTCTGAGCTGGGGTTCTGGGTTGCCAGGGGTGCTCTGAGAGCAATGAGTTACAGAACCAGCCAGAGGAGTCAGAGGCCAATTCTATTTTTTGTTTGCAAAGACCAAATGTGCTCCTCGTCTTGGGCTGTGTCTGATTAACGTCAAAACGGCAGAGAAATGTGGAAAATGAAGTCAAAACCATTACTTGTTTTTTTGTGAGGATGGAAAAAACCCAAAGATGTGAATATTATTTCTTTTTAAATTTAGTCACATCTATTTATACATATAGACACATGGAATTAAGAGTTGGAGGCTGGTAACCAAGCCTTAAAAATATCACCCCACCCAGAAGAGAAATATGATCTTCGGGGTCCCTGTGTCCAGAAAAACCCTAGACAATCCTCTGGCTCTCAAGAGATGGAAAGTAATTGGTTTGGAGAGTTTTTATTTTAATCATTTTTAAGTCAAGGAGGTTTGTGGTGAAGGAGGAATCCCTTTCTAACCATCTCCACCTCGACCCGTTTCAGCTGCATCCACAGCTTCGTTCTCATGAACAAGATCCCAGGAACTCAGAAAACTGCAACAAGGGGGTGGGGGGTCAGAGTTCAATCTGCCTGAACTTTATTTTCAATCCAGGACTCCGTTACGCCAACCAGCTCTCAAAGAAGCAATCAACTTGCCCCGTTTTGCATTTGTTTTCCTGTCAGTTTTGTAGCTGTTCATTATGTGTGAGGAGAAATGAGGGCTTGTGTATAAACACCACGGTTGAACAAGGAGCATATTTCTTTCCCCATCTCTAAATCTGGACCCTTCCCCTTCTCGCCAGTGCTACAATTTCCTCTGGCACTTGAGACAGACATATGTTATTTTCAGTTCCACAACTTTCTTGTTCGCTGTATCACTGCACACATGGCCCAGGCACTGCAAATATAAATACATTGTGGGCGTCTGCATTTCAACCACTGGACTCTCGCCACTTTTTTTTTTTAATGCAATGTAACTCAAGTGGATTGTCATCACAGCCAGGCGGCGTGACAAAGTCCTCCAACAAAATCAACATTTCCCAAGTCCAGACCGCCATCCCATCCCAAATTCTTACCATTTGCCATCCACCCCCGCAAATCGGCAAATGCTCAAACCGGCTTCAGCGGGCAGAATCCTACAGTGATCCTCCTATTACTCTTACCTGACGATAAAAGAGCCTAATAAATGAATACGCTAATTGGGCTTTGCGAAGATAGACCTTCCCCAGCAGTACTTATTGCCACATGATAAAAACCCATGACAAGCTTCAGCTGTGTGGAGACTCTAAGAATAAATAAGAGGTTATCTGCAAATTCAAACATGCTGAACAGGTTGGCGCTCTTTCAGGTAGCAGTGGGTTTAGGCCGGATGTCAAGATGTGGGAAAGGGAGGCCTTTTAATACTCACTCCCTTCTGCTGAGGTATGTACCAGGAGCCGGTAGCAGGGCAGCAGCACATGGATATACAGACAGATGTTGGATTTTTCTCCCAGATCCTGGAGAATTTGCAGATGGCCCCCCACACAGGAGACGATGGAAGGTAAAGCTGTTGAAAATAAAAGCAGCAACTTCCATTTAATATGTGCTTGCTCCAAGCCATACCCCTTATCTCATTTCAGTGTCACAAATAATTATCCCCACTTAACAGACAGAGAAACTGAGGCTAATGAAAACTGAGACCAATGAAAACTTTTGCTAAGGTATTGTCCCTGTGAGTCCAGGACTGTGCACCCTCTGCTGACTCCTTAAAAAGTATTTGGATTTATCAGGGGCATGCATTCCATATTAGTTGTTTTATCTAATCTCAGAAAACTCTGTAAGGTAGATATTATCAGCATTTTACGGATGGGAGGTTAAAGCCCCGAGAAGTTAAGTAACTTGCCCAGGGCCGCTCGGACGATAAATGAGCAGAGATCTGAACGAATGTGGTCCAACTCCAAAGCCCGTGACCTAGAACATGGACCAGGTAGTAAATATCTTAGGCTTTCAGTTCATGCAGTCACTGTCACAATGACTCAGTTCTGACCTGCTAGCTTGAACACAGCTATAGACAATATGTGAATGAATGGGTACAGCTTTGTTCCCATCAAACTTGATCTACAAAAACAGCTGGATGGATTTGGCCAAAGGGTTGTAGTTTGCTGATCCCTACTCTAAAACATTATAGCCGGCATATTACATCCATGGTCAAGGCCAGGAAACTGAGCACAGGGCTAGAGGCACAGAAGCTGAGCACAGGGCTAGAGGCACAGAAACCGAGGCATGGTCTTTGTTTTCCCTGACCTCGTCTTCTGTTACTCTTCCCCTGACTCTCCCTGCTCCAGCCGCATAGCCTCCTTGCTACTCTTCAAACATACCTGCATCCTACTGCCTCAGGGCCTTTGTGCTTGCTCTTCACCCTGCCCGGAGCAGCTGTCCTTTCAGATCTCTTCATGGCTTACTGCCTCACCTCCTTCCTTTTTTTGCTCCACTCTCAACTTACAGTAAGGCCTTCTCTGACTACCCTATCAAAACTTGCAGCACATACCCAGGCTAGTATTTCTTCTCTCCCTCCTCTGCTTTCTTTCTCTCCATAGCACTTATCACCATCAGATAACGCTATCCTTTTACTACTACATTTCGTTCATTGTCTGTCTTTCCCCCCACCACTAGAATGGACACTCCGGGAGGGTAGCCATTCTTGTTTTGTCTGTTCGGTCACTGCAATCCCTTCCCAGGTCCTAGAACAGTACCTGGCACAGTGAGTGCCCAATGAATATTTGCTGGATGACTTAATAAATTTTGGACTGATGGGAAGTCATCTTTAGAGCAAGCAGAACTTGGACCCGGCAAAGCTTCCCTGGAGGGCAGGCACTTGTGATGATTTCTGGGCCCACTGGGGCACTGCCCAGGGTGGAGTCGGGGCCCCAGCACTTCTCAGCAGCTTGGCAATGTCTCCGTTGACCATACAAAGTATAGCACCCATGGGGGTGGGGGGACAATTGCTGAGGAACAGGGGAGCTGAACAACCACCATGAAATTTCCTGGGCCTCATCATCCCCCACGCTGACCTCTGCCCATCTGAGTGATTGTTCGATGCTTCTGAAGCCCTTTGAACTCACCCTTCCTCTGGGCACGATTGCTATCTTTCTGGAAGGGAATCATTCATTTGACACCCTGTTAGAGGTAACGGATGAGTCAGGAGGCAAGCTTGGGGATGTTTCTCAGCAGCCTCCACCAACCCCATCTCCACCAGAGGCTGGGGGAAGCCATTTAGGTCTGTAACCTGACACTGTGTTTTATGAATGAACTAATTTTCCATAGGCACCTTCAAGCTGGGAAACATCCCAGAGGTGGACTGACCTTTAACATTAGGTGTAATTAAGGATTAGCCATGTCACATGACCCGTGAAGCACCGGACACCAGAGATAATAAATCCCCCCACCGTGGGCCGTTCCCCACAGGCAGCGCCAGCCTCGGGACCTGGGAGACCCGGCAGTGAATGTGGAACACCCGGGGCTCAAGCACCCTCCACCTCCAGAGCAGGCAAGTGAGACAGAACCGAGCGGCCAGTCGCGGACATCGTCTAACCCCTCCAGTCATGGCGTGGTCAGCAGCCTCCGAGAACAAAATCCCAGTCCTTGGACAGAGCTACCTCTGGCCCAAGACTGTGCACAGCTTCTCACATCCAATGTCCCTCTAAGGCCACAACAACCTGCGACCCCAGTTTTATATGTGAACCCTGACGCTCTCAGGTTCAATGATTTGTCCAAGATCCCTAACTAGCAAGTGACTAAACCAGAATTTGGGGTTTTGTTCTTTTTTTTAATTGAAGTATAGTTGATTTACAATGTTGTGTTTGTTTCAGGTATAGAGCAAAGAGGTTCAGTTATATATATATAATATATATATAATGATATACATATTTTCTTTTTCAGATTCTTTTCCATCATAGGTTATTAGAAGATATTGACTATAGTTCCCTCTGCTGTATAGTAGGTCCTTGTTGTAAACCAGAATTTGAACTGGCACCAAAGCCCATGTATTTCATCACAACGTCTTAAAACTTCTTAAGTCACCTTTCTGAACCAAATCTGGAGTTGGTGTGTGCATACATGGGGTGAGGGATTTAGCTGGTGTTTAATCATAAGAAGCAAAACAATCTCTGTCCATCCATGGTGAACGGAGCTAGTGCTTCCTTTCTCCCAGGGCTTAGTGTAAAACTGGTCCCAGCTGGTGGAAGGCAGTGCTGAATTGCCAAGGGGTGCCCTGTGCCAGCTCCAGGGTCCTCCCTGTCCCAGGACCGCCAGCCGCCAGCCCTAACTTCGGAAAGGCCCAGAGCGTCTATTCTCATCAGACACCACCCCTACAGCACTGCCCTTCCACTGGGAAAGTTTTAAAAAGGGTTAGTATGGTGGCCCCTCAAAAAAGGAAATGTAGAATTACCGTAAATCCAGTAATTCCACTTCTAGGTGTGTATGCAAAAAACCGAAAGCAGGAACTCAAACAGATACGGCATACCCATGTTCATGGTGGTATTATTCACAACAGCCAAAACGTGGAAACAACGCAAATGATCATTGATGGACAAATGGATAAGCAGAATGTGGTACATACAAACAATGGAATATTATTCAGCCTTAAAAACAAATGAGGGCTTCCCTGGTGGCGCAGTGGTTGAGAGTATGCCTGCCGATGCAGGGGACACGGGTTCGTGCCCCGGTCTGGGAGGATCCCACGTGCCGCGGAGCGGCTGGGCCCGTGAGCCATGCCCGCTGAGCCTGCGCGTCCGGAGCCTGTGCTCCACAACAGGAGAGGCCACAACAGTGAGGCCCGCATACCGCAAAAAAAAAAAAACAAATGAAATTCTGACACATGCCACAGCACGGACGAACCCTGAAGACATTATCCTAAGTGAAATAAGCCAAACAAAAAAGGACAAGTATTCTATGATTCCACATACATGAGTTTACCTAGAACAGTCAAATTCATAGAAACAGGAAATATTAGAGGTTACCAAGGCTGGGTGAAAGGAGAGGGGGAGTTATTATTTCACGAGGATAGGATTGATGCAAAAGATGTGGAGACGAACGGTGGTGGTGATTGTACAACAATGTGAAGGTACTTAATCTCACTGAACTGCCCACCTAAAAATGGAGAAAATGGTAAATTTTATATTATGTATATTTTACCACAACAGAAATGAACAAACAAGGGACAATGCTGTCTGTCAATCAGCCTGGTGGAGTTGCTATGAGCTGGAGGCGAGGTTCCGGGCCGGCAGGCATAGGGAACATGGGAAGCTGACCGCCTGCTGGGCGCTCGGCTGTGCACCCCGAGCAGCACGGCAGCTTCTCTGAGCCAAGCTTTGCCCGAGTACCAGGAAGCCTTTGGTTTCTTGCATCTGAGTAAATTGCAAGGGGGAGAATTAAACTGACCCGGAAGGGTAGGATACCCCGCTCTTGTTCTACACCAATAGATACCTTTTCTTTTCCATTCACTCAGAAGTACCTTGTGAACACCTGCCCCGTGCTAGCTGCTGAGCCTGGCACACACGCTGCGCACACAGCTGGGCCCCCACCCTCACAGCACCGTCTCATGGAGGAACCACAGTGCCCGTTGCAGACAAGGAGGGAAGAGGTTCTGAGACTTTCTTTCACGAGGCCTCACAGCTTGTTCATCAGCTAAGGCTGCAGTTAGGATTCTTACACAGGCCCCGTCGAATCCAAATCCCGTATGGATTCTTTCTACAAACGAATATCCCAGAAAAAGAGATGTCAGAATCCCACCGGAAAAGAAAAATAACACAAAACTAGGGTGGGGATCAGCAAGTAGCAGAGAGAACGCTCTGTTCTCTTTGCCCGGCGTTCACACCCATCCTCAGGTACAAAGGGATGCCCGGAGGGGGATCGGCCCATCCCTCCAGCCCAGCGAGGCGTCTTCATCTACCGTTTCCAGGGGCCACATGTGTGGCCTCAGCATTGTCACCATGCTTCCATCTACAGAACAGAAGAAATTATTTCCTGGGTACAAATCCAGTTTATGTTCCAACCAAAGAGAGACAGAAAGGGTCCACGGTCAACACTGGGCAGGCGTCTACATTTTTCTCCATGGTCATGGCTGAGTTAGACACTGACTCGCCAGGTGACCCTGGGCAAGCCAAGGGGCCCCGTTGTGCCCAGGTCATTACTGAAGGCAAGATGCCCTCCAGCCCTGGCGTTCCCAAAAGAAGAAAGTCACCTGTAGTCATAGAGATGCGAGCCTTCCTTCCCCCCCCCCCCCCCGCCCTCCAACCCGCACGTCTCCATCCCTCCCTCGGCCGCCTGTCCTGCCTCCTCAGTCCTTTCCTCTTCAAGACCCAGTGTTTCTGATCCCCTGCCTGGGAGGCCTTGCACAGATGTGGCGCTTCTGCTCGACCTGCACCTCATGTCAGCAGCCACCCCCCCCCCGCCCTGTCTGGGGGACCCTGTGTGTGTGCACTTTCTCTCACGTCCCCTGGGCTGGCCCTGGGGAGAGGAATGCGGCCTCCCTCTATGCCCAGGGTGCTTGACTGTTAGTGATCCCCAGGCACACTTCCCCCACCCTGTCCCTGGAGACATTTCCAGAGTTGTTTTATGATGGAGGCTGGGGAAAATCTATTAATGAGAGCAGTAATTGCTACCTTTGGGCACCAAATGCTGATTTACAACGGTTAATGCCTCAGATTCCAAAGGCATAAATTTCAGCTTTTCCACCATTTTGTCTGGAGCAAAACAAAACAGAGGGAGATCACATATCCTGGGCTACAGATGTTTGGCTACACAGAGCATTTTTCTAAGATGGGGGCTGGGGCGGGGGGGGAGCTGGGTGTTTAATTTAATTGACAGTAGAGCATCGCCAGTGCTTGTTAAGCCGTGTGCACCTACATCGGCGTAAAAGCATTCTCTGGATGTCAATGCCCATTTCTTAGGAGAGAGGAACGGAGGACAGGGCAAGGAGCCTGGGCGGGAAGGCGCGGCTTCTCCCGCGCCCCGCCCCACCCCCCAGCTCTGTCCTGATTGGCTTGATCGCTTGACCAAGGAGGTGGCAAGGCTTCCAAAGCTGCCCCTTTACTCTCGGGGAGTGGCTGTGTGTCTGAGTGGCTCAGCCATGTCCTTGGAGTCCTTTGGGAAAAAAGAGACTTCCAAGATCAAGGAGAGGTGACGCCATTAGGAGGGTGATTGGGTGTCTGTCAAAGGCAAAGAGGCTGACCCCATTTTCCTTCCAAATGAGGATCTGAGGGAGTTGGAAACTCGAAAAAGAATTCAGTTTTTGGGACTCATCCAATTAGATTTTCCAGAAACTCCTGTAAGGGCTATAAAGCCACAGTAATTTATTCCCAAAACAGCTACAACACGATCAGAAAAACACAAGCCCCCTCCCACCCCCACCCTCCACCAGCTGTTAGAAATCTATCTTCCTACCTTGGCTGACAGATGCCCCATCTCAGGCGAGTAAGTGGACTTGGCACGAAGCAGGTACCAGACAGCCCTGCTCCAGGCCCACAACCCACCCTCCCAGCTGTCCTATCAGAGATCCGCAGTGGGGACGTGAAGTAGCACAGCCCGAGTGCTATGTGGGGATCCACCGCAGCTCAAACAGCCCCTGGGATTCCAATCATTCAACAAATATTTGCCACGTGTCTGCTACGTGCAAGGCACAGTACAAACAGGCCTGAAGGAATTTCTGGCCCATTCTTAGGCCAGTTTTGAGTGAGAGTTTAACAACAGCTCATCCCTGTCTCCTGTACGATTCTTTATGATGTTCAAAACCCTTATTAAATATTTGAAAATCTCACCAGCCCAATAAGTGGACATCCCCACTTTACGGAGGAAGGATATCATGTTCAGAGAAGCAAAGTGATTTGCCCAAGGTCACCAGCAAAAGAGAAAAAAAGTAATACAGTAAGGCACAGTTGGCATTTGGACTCATGTTTCATGGTCACTGAAAATGGACTGGGGGTCAGTTAAACCATCGCCCTATAAGAGTGAAGCAAATGGAGGTCAAATATGTCAGGACCACGTGGGTCCAAGTTCTCTTTGTTATTGAAAAAAAAAATTGGGGGAGTTGCCTGGTGGTCTAGTGGTTAGGATTCGGCACTACCACTGCCATGGTCAGGGTCCGATTCTGGTCAGGGAACTGAGATCCCGCAAGCCGAGTGGTGCAGACAAAATATTTTAAAAAAAAGTTTTTTTGAATAATAATAAACAAACTTTAAAAAATCTGTATGGGATTGCATCTGTGTCTGTGACTAGAAGGAACCACTTCCCCGGCCCTGTGTGAGAAACCATTATGAGAAGGAAAAAAGAGCTACTGCTGTCATCAAACTCCAGAAAGTCTGGGCTAGAGAAGGCTGTAAAGTATTGACCCCTTGTTTCAGGAATGGGGTCACTGGGCCCAGAGATGGTGCCGAGGGCCTCCACTCATTGAGTCAGGGATGGCTTTCAACCCCAGGTGTCCCGGCCACTGCCCTTTTCCCTTCACCAGCCAGGATGCTGTTGACTAGGAGAGAAGAATCAGCTCAGAGTAAAGCGTCCAGATTGCTACAGAACTCTATTCTCTTCTCTTTCATCTCTTCTCTTCTCCTGTTTTTTTCCTCTCCATCCAGGATGGAAAAGCCTGGCCCCAGGACAGCCCCTCCTCCCAAGAATGAGAATATTTGAGGACCTCTGTTTGGCACTAGGGGAAGAGGAGGGTCCTCAGCTAGGGTATCCGGCTTCCTCCCCCAGCCCAAGCAGAGGCCCTTAACAGGGAGGAAACGCTCCTGTGAAGCAGGGAAATGGGATAGGGGAGAGAGGCTGGGAGCAAGTTAATGATGTGCCTTGGGATTTCTGCATCAGCAACTCTGATGTGGGATTAGGAACTTCCCTCCAAAGTAAATCAATGTGAACTTCCCAGCCTCTCATGCCCTAGAAGTTCAGAGGCAGCAAAAAACAGAGCATGTGTCCACAGCGTCCACGTCCTACACCCATGGCAGACCCTGCCTTCTACTCCACTAACTATGGGCGGCTAACATCAATCTGATGGAGCTGGCCTGTGAAGAGAAATTTATACCATGAATACGGAAGATCTCAATTACTTTGGGGTATGCCTTGCTTCCCTTCCTTTTGTAAATTAACAGCACTGACCCCACCTGATTTTGATAGGACTGTCACTCAGGGGGCCACACCTACTTCCTCCAGGGTGTCTGGACAGTCAGAATACTCCATGCTCAATCCCTAGGGCCAGATTGGGGAGGGCCTGTGACCCAAGTTGGCAATCAGAATTTGTTTCAGAGATTAAGCCAGATGAGGGTGAAAGAGGGCCATAACTCGGCCTGGGACTGCTGTGGCCACGAGAAAGATGTGAATGTGGGGCTTACGCTGAGGATGAAGACAACACTGGGAAAAGTAGAGCAGAGACAAGGGAGAGAAAGACAGACGTTTAAGTCACGGAGGAGGCCAGGTCTACCCCACAAACTTTGCAGTTCTGTTATGCGATGGAAGTCAATGAACGCCATGGTCTTCGTTGCAGAATCACGTAACTGGCTTTCCCTTAGCATGCCTGCGTGGAAGCCAGTAGGGACTGGAACTGACAGGGCTGCTCTATTCATCATGCCCTGCTCTGTGGAGGCATCTGCATCCTTGCGTCTTTAAGCTCTTTTCACAAATTGGTCCTTTGTAGGGAAGAGCTCAGATAGCTCCCTGCAGACCCTCTGCAAGGACTCCACCAACTGCAGTAACAGCACCTCTCAGGCACTCCCAGAGCCTGGGTCTTCACATGCAAAATATCAATGAGTAGGCAAGAAAAAGGTAGGCAGGATGTCACCACATCTTAGAGAAAATCAGTTTTTTTCTATCTTTTTTTTCTATCTTAGAGAAAATCAATTCATTGTTGGACAAGAAAAAAAGATGGCAAAACTAATAGGCAGGTAACGTGATGGTGCCAGAGAGCTTTGTGCACCTGACTTAGTTGGTCGTGAGCTCACAGCTCCGGTTTGGGGACTGGATGATGTTGAGTCCCCTACAGCTGCCTGCCTCTCCAAGATGGCCCGCTTACCAATTTCACACATCCAGCATCCGCGGGTACTGTTCAGAGCATTTTGAACAGCAATCAATTTGAGTGTGGCAGAAAGAATTAACAAAAAGGGACAGTCACGAGCTGGCAGGACTTACAAATTTCTTCCAGAAGAATTGTACATGAACTCGTGCTTCTGAAAGAGAGCTGATTGCTAATAATTCCAGACTTAAGTGTCAGTAAGAAAAAAAGTTCCTCATTCACAACAGTATCAAGAAAAATCTCTGAATTCAGCGTCATTAGATGGGCTTGGTTCATCTGCCCCATCCCTGAACCATTCCATGGCCGAGGGGGAGTGGAGCGCTCTGATTGGCCAGGTCTGACTCACGTGCTTACCCTGGATCAGGGAGTAGTATGAACTGACTCAAACCTAATGGTTTAAGAATAGAAAGGGACAATTTTCTCCCAGGGGGAAAAAAAATGAGTTGTGTTTCCCAGTGAAGGTTGAAATGAATGCTGAGCTGATAAAAACAGAACAAAGCGTCCTCGACAGTCGCCTCCCACCGTAAATTCTGTGACTTCCCTGGCGAGGCTTTTTGCCTCCCCCATGTGTCACCATGCTCCCTAACCCTTTCTGCATTCCTAAGACAGAGCCCTCCAGCCATTGACGCACAGGAAAACACGAGGCCGCAAATGGTGCACCTGTCTTCATCCACATTCCGTAACTCCAGGAACACATGCAAATCCTAATGCATAGGCTGAGGTGGCAGACTCCTCCCCCACAGCAAAGTCCCCTGGACTTCTGAAGTCATGGGGATAGCTCAGTTCTCTGCCAGGAATTTGCCACCAGGCTTTGAGTGGACTTTGATGCTCTGCTCCATTTCCATTCTTGGCAAAAAGAAGAGACCCTAATACCGACCCATCCTCACTTTCTCCATCAGGCACATTCCAAGAACTTGTAGGTCTCAGCCCTGGGCCGTGGTCCACTTCCACGGAGGCACTCTTCTTCAGTGTATTCCCTTGGCCTCCTTGGACCCCAGATGCCCCCAAACCTCTCCTCATTCGGGGCTCCCTCCATCCCAGAGGCACCCAAGGTTAGACCCCTCCATTCTCAGCTAAACATTGGCATCAACTCGTTAATGCCGGGAAGAATCAGACAACGTGATAAGAAGAGCACGTAGGACACTTTAGGGTGCTGCATTCAGAGCTGTCTGCTAACTGGAGGGAGTGTTAATAAGTCCCTTTTATATCATGGCTTTTGGCAAAGCCATCATCTTAAAAACTTGGCTGTGTTGGACCAACAAAATGGCTGGGTTTTATTACAGACAAAAGTACACAACCCCCTCAATCCAGTTTCAAGAGAAATACCCACCTTCACTCTCACCGGCCAGGAGAAAGGGGAGAGAAATTCACAGGCAGGCAAAGCTGTGAATCCAAATGCCCTTGTGGGAGCGGTGACCTCAGAAAGGGCACCGGGGAGAGTCCCGTGGAACCGTGAGTGCCTGCAGTTCAAATGGCCCTTGTGGGATCCTCGCGGGAATTCAGGACTGGCTGACGGGACAGGACAAAGGGACACGTGGGGTATCCTGAGAGCAGAGACTCATCTGAAATCAGACGGGACTCATGAGAAGCACTGAGAGAAGGAAGAAGCTTTGAGAAAAGCTTCAGCCGGGCCGTTATGAATGACAACTACCATTTACGAAGTGGTCCCTCTGTGCCAGGCTCTGTGGTCAACACCCACTGCGCTCATCAGCCCAGTTAATGGCTCCACAACATAAAGACTGGGGATAGCACTGTGCCCACCTTCCGGATAAGAAAACAAAAGTCAGAGAGGTTTCGTCCTCGCTAGCTGGGGGCAGAGGTGGGTGTAGCTACTGGAGGCTGTGGCCACGCATTCTTCCAGTGAAGCAGGCCTCTTTCTCTGTTACCTTGGCATTCGTTGTCTCCAAGGACCCGACCATTATTTTTGACCCGGGACTGCTAAGGGCCTCAAAGTTTAGAAGTTCTGCTCTTTTAATTACTCATCCACCTGACAAAAGTCACCTTAATTAGGAAGGCTTTGCCAAAGAAAATGCAGCCAGCCACTAGGGGCTGGGCTGTGTGTGTACCGCCTCTCTGCTTTCCAGTGCAGGTACTGAGTTTTCCAGATTTTCTTCTGTAGCTTTTCCTTCTCTGCCTCCTGCTCTGCTATCCCATAGACCAGCTCTTTTTCCTTTGGTCTCTCCCAGCTGGACTCCCCGCGCCCCCGCCAATCCATCTTGCGTTTCCTTAGCAGATCACTTTGCTGCTTTTACTCAGAAACCTTCAGTGGCTCCCTATTGCCCACAGGAGATGGTTTCAACCCCTTAGCCTGGCATTTGGGACCTGCGCGAGGCAGCCCCAGCTTCCTTGGCGACCCCGCTGCCCTCCACCCTCCAACCTTAGTTCCGCTGCTCAGACCTCTCCCTCTCCTGGAAGCCCGCGGGGTGTCAGACCTCTTGCCTGGAACATGTGCTGACCTCAGAGGGGGCTGGAGAGAGAGGCCGTGGGCGGGAACAATGACAGAGGCTGGAAGGACAGTTGAGGCCTCCCGCAAGCTGTCACCCCTTGTCTCTGCTCCCCAGTGGTCTTCAGAACCTCCTACCCCAGAGGCAAGACAAAAAACTCGTAAGCCCACTGTGGGACATGTCAAGAGGTTAGGGAGCCAGTCCTAAGGCACGTGGGGAAACAGGCACAGTCAGAGGATTTCTCCTGATATGACTGTACTCGAGCAAAAGTGAGCTTTAGGATTGACGTCCCCACCCAGGACAAGGGACGTTCACTGCAGCCCCCTCCTCAGGCTTCCATGTCCCTCCCGGAGTCCTGCTTCTGTGACTACTCCCAGGACCAATATGGAAGGGCACCCCTCCACTTTCCCACAGTAGTTTTAGGGACCGTGGCTCCCTGCCAGGTGCACAGCAAACGTGTGAGCAGACAACGGCCATGATTTCCATCATCGTGAAACAATGAGGCTCCACCCAGGGCCCAAGAGATGGACTCTCCCTGGATCACGCAGAGGGGGCTCGCCTGCACCGTCCTCCTGCAAGCCTCCCAAGGGTTCTGCGAGCACCTGGATGGGCCTTGCCCACTGACCCTCAACCCCTGGGGAGGCCGGTGACCCTGGCTGCCGGCTCTTCCCTTCTGCTGTGCAGGGGTGAGAGCTGAGTGGCAGCATGATGGCAAGAGAAAGGAGAGGCCTGGGTTACTGGGCCAGGGGGAAGACAAGTGCTGGCACAAGATCACAGCCTCCCCGAGGATTTGAAGGCAGAGGTAAACCTTGGTGCCTAATAAAGAGCCAGCCTTGGGTCCAACATCACCTACAAACACCTTTGTGAGCTCTTCTTGTCCCACACCAAACCCCCAGAGAGCATGCCCTTCCGTGCCAACCTAACCCCCCTCCCCCGGCACCAGTCACCAACCTCCTGTTTCCTCTGGGTCGGCACCTTGACCACATCACCTGCCTCTCCCAACTCCAGACCCCCTTTTCCTTTTCTCCATCTATGTGAAGCCCAGGTTCCCCTTTCATAGCCTGGTGCAAGCCCAGCTCCTCCGTGAAGCCTTCACATCCATCCTCCCCTCTGCCGCTCCCACCACGCCCGCACCCAAGTCCCCAGCATAGTGATTTCCAAGCTCTCAGGAAAATTCTCCTCAGTAGAGAAACTCTCTTACCTATGCCTAAAAATACATGCACAAGCTTTGTGTGTGACCAGGAAAATAGAATAACCTAAATGCTCATCAACAGGGGCTGCTGTATAAAATGGGGAGTATGCACACAGCGGACGCTGTGTAAAATGGGGAGCATACACACAGCGGACGCTGCATAAAATAGGGAGTATACACACAGCGGACGCTGCATAAAATGGGGAGCATACACACAGCGGACGCTGCATAAAATGGGGAGTATGCACACAGCGGACGCTGTATAAAATGGGGAGTATGCACACAGCAGACGCTGCGTAAAATGGGGAGTATGCACACAGCGGACGCTGCGTAAAATGGGGAGCATACACACAGCGGACGCTGCATAAAATGGGGAGTATACGTACAGCGGAACACTATAGAGCAGTCAAAAGGAACGAACCACTTGTGTGTGTACAGGTCAACAGTAGGAGAACAATGATATAAAACACACTCAAGACAATGCTGTGGAGACAGAGACGTGTGTACAAGCGTGGATTACGGGTCGAAAAGAATACCCACCAACTTGTAACGTGCTTTCCTCTGGGGAGGGAAGTGGGCCTCGTCATGGGGCGTCAGTAGATTTTAGTGTAATCGTTTCATGTTCTATTTTTTTAAAAAAGGAGCATGAATTCACTGAGTGACTATAACTTTTGTGTGTGTGTGTGGTACACGGGCCTCTCACTGTCGTGGCCTCTCCCATTGCGGACAACAGGCTCCGGACGCGCAGGCTCAGCGGCCATGGCTCACGGGTCGAGCCGCTCCACGGCATGTGGGATCTTCCTGGACTGGGGCACGAACCCGTGTCCCCTGCATCGGCAGGCAGACTCTCAACCACTGCGCCACCAGGGAAGCCCCGACTATAACTGTTTAAGTGTTCTCTGGAGACTCGCATTCCTCACTTCAATGAGGGAAGCTCTGCCTTTATCGGTTTTACTTGATTATATAGTTTCCTTTGGTAGCAGGGGAGGTAAAGGTTACACTGACTTTTACAAAAGACTTCCTTCTGGCTTTTCTCCACATGGCTCCTCCCAGGGAGGAGGAACCATGCCACACTGGGTTCTGGATGTCATGAGCCCTCCCCCACCGGCCTGAAGCCCATGACATCAGGCACCTCGCCTCACAACCCGCTATGATGCTTCATGGTGTCCCACCTCATCCCTCACTGAGAAGGGAGAGGGACCGCCTCAGGGAAATGCCATAGTGGTAGAGGTGGGTGCCTCCCGCCCACAGCCATAATGCTTGCCCTGGCCAGGAGGAGGTCCAGAAAAACAGCCCAGTCAGCGCATAATGAGCCCAAGGGTCATGGAGTCCACGCCATTGACAAGGAGGGCGATTCAGGGAATAGCCAAGCCCAAACAATAGAGGTTTATGAGCCTAGAGACCCGGTGAGATCAGGCCAGCAAAACTCCAGAGCTGATCAGTGCGCGGCTATGGTCTGTTTATATCGAGCCGGTTGGCTGGGAGAGAAGGGTGGAAGGCGGAGGAGAGGAAATGGATGGACGCTCCATTGCCTCCCAGCTTGCAGCCTTGTACACAAGTGACATCGAATAACTGATGGGTGAAGTTCAGTTGACCTACGGTGGGGCCACACTAGAGCTAAGCTGAGCCTCACCCAGAGAACCTGGCCTTCTTTGCTCCTGGTCTCCAGTCACAATGACAAAAGGGTACCCAACTTCCCTTTGATTGATATTTCTGACATTTCAGCCCCACTCCAGTCCATACTCGCCCTCTTCCCAACACCCCTCCTTTCATTGTGGGTCAGGCCAGAGGCTGCCATGTTGCTGAAGTGACAGCAACACTCTGTACGGACATGGTCATCGTGTCAGCCTCCTCCCTTCCTCCACCTGCTCCATGTTCAACCCCACTGAGGTTTCCAGGCCTGCCACCAGCTGTGTTTTTTGAACAGACACCTCAGAGACGTCCAAGTCTCTTGGGGGAAACCACTGTTCAACCACCTTAGGTTGTAGATCATTAAAATTGTGTACTTGATGAAGGGTCACCAGGGAGCCGAAAGATGCTGCTATAATTTGTATTTGACACTGAAATGGAGCGTGCAGGAGACAGAAGGTGTAAAGAAGATTAGTGCAACTCCAAAATTTCTTTTTTTTTTTTTTTCCAACTTCGGAAAAGTATTTTCTCTGCAATCTGGGGCTTGTTGGTTAGGATGAAAGTTTCCTCCCCACCTACTGGGACCACCAAGGAAGGAGAAAGGCAGTTAGATATCTGTGTCAGTGAGTGTTCTGAGGTCAGAAGCCAGAAAGAAAACTGAATTGAGCCCCACTTTTTGTTGTTTCCATTTTTTAAGTTTCCACGGCACATTTTAGAGTCTATAACACACTTGCTCATTGACCCATTGAGTGAGAGGCTTATCCGTTGTGTCTTGACTTTTGTTTGAGCCAATGGATACATTAAAATACTTATTTTCATCTCTCTCCTGCGTGCACCAGACCAATCCAGTCTCCACATTTTACTGATCAGGACCCTGAGTCCCAAAGCAGAGAAGTGATGTATCCAAGGTCACACAGCCATGCAGGAGCAAGGTCTCTCCTCTCTTTTGGTCCAGCACTCTCCACCATACGACTTTGAAACATTTGAAGCTTATCTGAAAACTGCCTGTGTCTTATCTCCATATTCCCCATACGCAGAATTCTTATTACAAGCCGACAGCAACCCTCCTGAAACTACTGTCTTTGCCACCATTTTCTCAAGCGTACCCAAGCTGCTCATTTTAAGCCAGGGGCTAAAGATAATCCCAAATAATTTTTAATTAAAGATCATCACTTAAAATGTATAATTTTGTAAGTCTACCAGTGATTAACTACACTAGGGATTTTGGTGACACACGTCACAATTAAGTGTTTTCAGTGTTGAGCCAATTAAGGGTTAATAGGCTGCAAATACCTACTTTGCACATTTTTGCTTAATGAATTCATAGTGGGAAACTATTCTCGTTAGGCTAATTTGTCAACACAATCAAGTTACATCACCAGGATTTTTCTTGGAGCTCACAAATGTAAGTGCCTTTGTATCCTGGTGCACGTTTTCGCATTTGATTCCAGGCTGTTGGAAGAAAACCCTTTTTCATGAAAAGGGAGGAAGTTGATAGAAGATTTCGGGGCTTGATCTTAATTCTCACCTTCTAGACATAGGCATGTTTATGTCATCTTATTGAGCTCTCTGGGGCTTTCTGTCTGTATTTCCCTAGTAGGTTGTCATGCCAGAGAGTAAAACACGCGTCTGTGTACTGGTAGAGGGAAGGTTTCAGCCCCTAAGACGGGCGCGATGGCCGCAGGGAAAACTGTTCTCCCTGAACTCGCTGGGCTAGAGAGGGATGTGGGCATTTCCCTCACCAACTTGAGAAAACACCCAGGCTCCCTGCAAAAGGCTTCGTCTTCCTTCTGATGATATTGGCTATTTATGTGGGCAGAAGAGAAAACGCTTTTTCTGACTCTAAGGCTGTCACCACACTGATTAGTCGATTTAGTGGGGGAATAAACAGCTGTATTGTCAAGCCTTTCATAGGACACAAAATAGCATTCTCCACCCAGATTTTTGGGTACAAGCTTGTGTCCAAAGCAAGTGTTGTTTCCAGTAGCAAAGGGATTGGAAACAACCTACACGTCCCATCGTGAGAGACTGTATGGTAAAGCCATGTAATGAATAAAACTTAAAGGAGCTCTAAAAACAATGACATGACTCAGAACTGTATTTATTGATGTGGAAACCTGTCACGGTGTGATGTTAATTGACAAAAGCGTGTTACAAAGTGCTGTGGAGATGATGATGACATCTATTTTTACATGTGTACGTGTGTTTACATACACTCAGGCAAGTCGGGAAGAACATACTCAAATCTGATAGTAGGGCTTATCTCTCGGGAGTGGCTTGTAGGTAATTTTTACTTTCTTCCTTGGTTTTTTTTTTCTATGTATTGTCTGATTCTTTATGATAAGTTTATATTACACTGGTGATCAGAACAGAGATCTTTTTTATTTGGTGTGTGGGGGGATGGTGAGTGAGTGAGTGAATCCCAGGCCTGGGGGTCAGGGTGAGAGGAAGAAGCCACAGACCCTAAGCTAAGTTCCTAAGAATGAAAAGAAGAAACGTGGAGCGCCCTGATTCTTTTTCATCCCCCAAGTTATTTTGACTGACGCTCCGCTTACACAAACGACAAGTTTAGGTGGGAGGGATTTGATCTGGGTTTGCATTTGGTTTTCATTTAACTAAGTAGCCTCCTCCAAGTGTAGTCAGCACACGGGGAAAATGACATGAAATTCAAAACTTATCCGTTTGAGTGTTTTGCACACCATTCATTCCACAAGCCTGGAATCAGTGCTTGCCATATGCAAAGCTTCCTGCTCGGGACGGGGGTCACAGAGATGAATCAAGACGGGCCCTGCCCTCAAGGAGCCCACAGTCCATCCCGGAGTCCCGTGAGCAAAAGGAGAGTTCCCATTAAGTGTGGGAGGGGCTATCTCTGAGGGAGATCAGCGTGGGGTTACAGAGGGAGCACAGAGGCTGGGCGGGCCTGGCTAGACTAGGATGGTCACGAAAGGCTTTCTGGCAAAGGAGTTCCAAGGTGAGACTTGAGAAACCAAACTGGGCCAAGCAAAGTGTAGGGAAAGGGTGGCACAGCGTCCTCTCTTTAGGCTGTAGCTGGTGACCATCGACTCCACCAGTGCCGTGCAGTGACAAGGCTGCTCCACCCCAGCCCCGGGGGGGAGAGGGCAGCGGGCTTTACTGTGATCATCTGGGCAGAAGGGCTGAACGGCGGGGCTGAGTCTGTAATCCTCTAAGACCTGCCCAGGAAATTGCTCTCTTGCACAAACACTGGCTCTTGGCTGCTTTATCTGTGTGTATCTCTCCCTCATAAAAGCAAAGTGCAGAAAAAAGTTTTGAATATTCAGACTTTTCAGTCCAGCTTCTCAGTAACCAGGAGGATGTTGTATGTATGTGTCCAGTGACTATATGGGGCCTCTCCCATCCTCTGAGTACCCCCCGGGCACATAGAAGCTGATCCTTGGCCTATTTCATTCACAGTTTAGAAAAGCAGAAGCTGGTAGCCAGCTCTCCCTCCAGACCAGGCAACTCCCGAGTTACCAACATCTGCCTGAGAAACACAGTCTCTGCCTGCCATTCCCAGGGGTGGGAGATGACTCCTTGCAAAGAATCAGAGATCCTAGGAGCAATAATCACAATAATAATAACTGCTGCAATATTTGTTGAGCATGTAGATGTGCCATGTGTATTACTGACCTCATCTAGTTTAATTTAATGCTCACATAAATCTAAGAGTTGGGTAATTATCATACCCATTTTACAGATGAGGACACTGAAGGTTAAAGAGGTTGGGTCACCTAGCCAATGTCACTCATGATGGAGGCCAGATTTGAGCCCAAATCCTTCTAACACCAAAGCCACAATAATGTTGCACAGGCTCTGTGCCCTACCCACCCCTGCAGGTAGACTGGGCACCCCCTGAGAAGTCTAGACCCAGGGGGTGAGTAGTGCCAAGGTGAAGTCCATCCTGGGCCCTAAAAACAATGCTACACCTGGTTATCGGGTTCTGGAAGCTCCCCAACCCACATTCAGGAGCATATTTTTAAACTGCAAAGACCACTCACTTGTCAAGTCAAGACCAGCATTTTTTAATGAAAGAATGGAATGGGATGAGATGGGATTAAGCTAGATGGATGCAATGCAAGCAAGCAATGGTAAGTACTGTTTCAGGAAATTTTATTTTGCTTTTGCACATGTGTGTGCAGGGCCGCGGGGAACAGTTGGCAGGCTGGCCTTCATGCACCAGCCCCACCTTCACTCACCACCCACGCTCTCATATGGGGCCTCATCTCCAGGAGGAAAGGGCACCTGCTTGCCATGTGCACAGAGATGCTCTCCCATGTGCCAGGCTGTGTGCCGACT
The DNA here is from genome assembly GCF_011762595.2 of Tursiops truncatus. Lineage (NCBI taxonomy): Eukaryota > Metazoa > Chordata > Mammalia > Artiodactyla > Delphinidae > Tursiops > Tursiops truncatus. The sequence goes on from NC_047049.1 coordinate 13,050,838, forward strand.
GAGCTGTGTCTCCCCAGAGGGGGGCGACCTTTTTCTCCTACTCACAAAAGGGGTGCATGGGCCAGTAGTGTCTGTGTGCATGAGCTGGACCCTGTCCCTTGGGCCCCGTCGCGGTCACTGTCCATTTTCCTCCCTTCCCTGCTCTGATCTGGGCCCCTGCAGCTGACTCCTCCAAATCTAGCTCCTTGGCTTTATTGCCAGTTGGGTTTGGCCAGTGGGTAGCTCTGCCTGAGGTCACAAGGCTGGAGCAGAGAGAGGCTGGGCTTCAGCGCGAGCCCAGCTTCAGCGCAGCGCCTCTGATGAAGATTGCATCTCCCAGGACCACAGCTCCTGCCAGGAGCCTTCTTCAGGATTCCACACTCTTGGGGGTGGTAACAGCTTCCCACTATTGTGAGTGTCTGCGTGCCTCAGCCGCCATTGTTTGTTTCTTTCAGTCCGCCCACACCTCTGGCATATCCCTCCTTTATTGTCTCTTTATTCAAACCATTTGGAGGGAGATTTTATTTCCTACTGGGACCCTGACTACTGCTGATCCAGGGCAAGTGTGTGTGTGTGTGTGTGTGTGTGTGTGTACTGGGTCACAATGTAAAATATATTTCTTACTGTGAGTTACAATTTTTAAAAAGTGTAAGAGCCACTGACCTAGGGGAATTCTAATGCAAAACAGCTTGGGGAATGCAGGCCGAGGGTGAGCTGGGGAAGGCCTCAGCGGGGTGGCCAGGCTGAGCGAACTTGGTGAGGAAAAGCACTGGGCTGGGAGTCAGGACTGATGGGGCTTCTTCCACCTCAGGCCAAAATACAGGCCCTGAACTCCATGACCTGTGAGCTCCAGCCAGCGCTAACTGGCTAAGATTCTGTTTTGGAAGTTGATTTATTTGCATATTCCAACACCCACATCTATGAACATCATACATATTTTTAATCTAAGAAAATATCAAAGTGACATCTACAGCCTGTTTGAAGGAATTAATAGTCCCCCCTTGGGCCTCTTCCTCTGCTGATCGAGTTCTTTCACACCCTAGCGGCCCCTTGGATTTCGTGCTAAAACCACATTACATTGCGTGTGTCCCCTCGAATTCCCCAATCATGAGTCACTGTCTTCCCCTGAATATTTTTATACCTAACTCATGATCAGGCTTCCTTGCCAAAATTGTGAGCAAATGCTGTCCACAGTCGCCCCTCGGAGAGGGGGGCAGGCCTGGAGGCTGTGGATAAATCCTGCAGACTCTCTTAACGAGGCCCTGAGTCCACATCCCATGGGCCACAGCAAAATGCCCCTGGGAGAAGAGGATCCCCAACCCTGGGCCCACTCTCACTGAGGCTGGGTCAAGAGCCAGGCACGGTTCACGGAGATCAGATCATCGTGTGAATGGTGGTGTCTGCAGGCTTTTCCCCAGGAGTCTTCCCAGCCACGATGATACTGTGTCTCCCCATCAATGACAGTGCACGCCAGCGTGCAACTAGCACTTGGCTCCTCAGATTTGCAAGATGGAGCCCATGCTTGTAACTGATAGATAGTTGTTCCACAAGGAAGAAGGGCAGCACAGCTGCTAGCCTGATGTGGGCCAGGATACGGATACTCTGTTGACTGTTCCCAGCCTGGACCCAGCCTGGAAGCACATGGCATAGTAGAGAGACACACTTTGGCCTCAGAAGGATCTGAGTTCGAATCCCGTATCTGCTGTCTCTTAGCTGTAGGACATTTGCCCATCCTTTAGCCTTCCTGAGCAGACAAGTTCCCATGCGTTAAACCAGAATGGCACTGCCTGCTGTAAAGGGTTACAGCAAGAATTAAATAAAGCATCATATGCAGAGTACTGAGCCCCTACTGGACACAATCAATACCTGTTATGAAGTGTTTAAGCAGGCAGGCACTGCAGTGAAACCACCTATAACCAAATCTCAAATCAAAACTCCGCCATTTACTAGCGCTGAGACTTGGGCAAGTTACTGAATCTTGCCGAAGCCTCCCTTTTCTCATGTTTGAAATAAGGCAAATAACAGAACCTACCTTCCACAGTGGCCTAGAGGAATAAATTAATTAAATGAGACGAGTGGTAGGAGAAGTTACATGGTAGGATAATACTCATAAATTTAAAAAAAATTTAAATTCTCATTGGAATAATGCTGGACTTAAAAAGTTGCAAAAGTAGTATAAAGAATTTGCATAGACCGTTTACTCAGCTGCCTCAAATGTTAACATTTTCCCAACTTGCTTTATCATTCTCTCTGTTTCTCTCTAATATATACAAATTTATATGTGTATAAGTTTAATTTTTTTCTCTGAATTTTTGAGGGTAGGTGGAGGCATAATGCCCTTTTATCTCTACTTTAATGTGTATTTCTTTTTTTTCTTTTTTTAACAAATATTTATTGAGTATATATGGTGTACTGCTATAAAGTGAATGGTTTATTTATTTATTTATTTTTGACTGCGTTGGGTCTCTGTTGCTGCACGCGGGCTTTCCTATAGCTGCAGTGAGTGGGGGCTACTCTTCCTTGTGGTGCGCAGGCTTCAGTAGTTGTGGCTTGCGGCTCTAGAGCACAGGCTCAGCAGTTGTGACGCACGGGCTTTGTTGCTCCGTGGCATGTGGGATCTTCCCAGACCAGGGCTCGAACCCATTTCCCCTGCATTGGCAGGTGGACTCCCAACCGCTGCACCACCAGGAAGCCCAATGTGTATTTCTTAAAAAAAAAAAAAAGACATTCTCCTACATAACCACAGTGCAATTATCAAAATCAGGAAATTGCCATTGATAAAATAGCATTTATCTAATGGACACACTTTGTTCAGATTTCACCAACTGTCACACCACGGTCCTTTTCCTGGTCCAGAATCCAATCCAAGACAACAGTTCATTTACTTGTCATGTCTCTTTACTCTCACTGAATCTGGAACAGTCCTCCAATTTTATCTTTCATGATCTTGACCATTTTGAAGAGGAAAAGCAGTTTTTTTGTGGCATGTCCTTCAATTTGAGTGTGTCTGAGTTTTTCTCATGACTGGGTTCCGGTTATGAGTTTTCATGAGGAAAACCATGGTAAGGGTGTTACACTGTCTCAGAGCACCACATGGGGAGACAAACAATGTTGACTTGTCTCTGTTACTGAAATGTTCACTTTGATCCTTAGTTCATCCGGTGTCTCCAGGTTTCTCTACTGTAGAGTTACCATTTTCCTCTCTGTAACTAATCAGTATCTTGTGGAGAAAGACTTTGAAACGATGTAAATATCCTGTTTCTCATCCTAACTTCAACCAATAATGTCAGCGCCCATTGATGATTCTTGCCTGAAACAATTATAACTACAGTAGATGTCAAATGTTAATTTTCAATTCCATCATTCTTTCTACATCTATTGTTTGAAAGCTACTATAATGAAAAGCTTCCCTCCTCTTTATTTATTCATTTATTTATTTATCATGAGTATGAAGTCATAGATTCTTATGAATCTATGAACTATGAACCTCCAATCCCATGAACTGTTAAGAGAAGTATTAGAGTTTGCAGTGGCTGATCCAGGCTATTGCCCGAGATCCACAGGAATTCAAGTGCTCTCTCTTCTACCATTAAAAATACCTATTATTGGGCTTCCCTGGTGGCGCAGTGGTTGAGAGTCCGCCTGCCGATGCAGGGGACACGGGTTCGTGTCCCAGTCCGGGAGGATCCCACATGCTGCGGAGCGGCTGGGCCCATGAGCCATGGCCGCTAAGCCTGCACGTCCAGAGCCTGTGCTCCACAGCAGGAGAGGCCACAACAGTGAGAGGACTGCATACCGAAAAAAAAAAAAAAAAAAAACCTATTACTAATTTCTTTTTTTTTTTCACATCTTTATTGGAGTATAATTGCTTTACACTGTTGTGTTAGTTTCTGCTGTACAGCAAAGTGAATCAGCTATACATATACATATATCCCCATACCTCCTCCCTCTTGAACCTCCCCCCCACCCTCCCTATCCCACCCCTCTAGGTGGTCACAAAGCACCGAGCTGATCTCCCTGTGCTATGCAGCAGCTTCCCACTAGCCATCATTTTACATTTGATAGTATATACAGGTCAGTGCTACTCTCTCACTTCGTCCCAGATTCCCCTTTCCCCCCACACTCCCATGCCCTCAAGCCTGTTCTCTACGTCTGCATCTTTATTCCTGCTCTGCCACTAGGTTCATCAGTCCTGCTTTTTTAAATTCTATATGTATGTGTTAGCATACAGTATTTGTTTTTCTCTTTCTGACTTACTTCACTCTGTATGACAGACTCTAGGTCTATCCACCTCACTACAAATAACTCAATTTCGTTTCTTTTTATGGCTGAGTAATATTCCATTGTATATATGTGCCACATCTTCTTTATCCATTCATCTGGTGATGGACATTTAGGTTGCTTCCATGTCCTGGCTGTTGTAAATAGAGCTGCAATGAACATTGTGGCACGTCTCTTTTTGAATTATGGTTTTCTCAGGGTATATGCCCATTAGTGGGATTGCTGGGTCATACGGTAGTTCTATTTTCAGTTTTTTAAGGAACCTCCATACTGTTCTCCACAGTGGCTGTATCAATTTACATTCCCACCAACAGTGCAAGAGGGTTCCCTTTTCTCCACACCCTCTCCAGCATTTGTTGTTTGTAGATTTTTTGATGATGGCCATTCTGACTGGTGTGAGGTGATACCTCATTGTGGTTTTGATTTGCATTTCTCTAATGATTAGTGATGTTGAGCATCTTTTCATGTGTTTGTTGGCCATCTGTATGTCTTCTTTGGAGAAATGTCTATTTAGGTCTTCCGTCCATTTTTGGACTGGGTTGTTTGTTTCTGTGATACTGAGCTGCATGAGCTGCTTGTATATTTTGGAGATTAATCCTTTGTCAGTTGCTTCATTTGCAAACACTTTCTCCCAGTCTGAGGGTTGTCTTTTCATCTTGTTTATGGTTTCCCTTGCTGTGCAAAAGCTTTGAAGTTTCATTAGGTCCCATTTGTTTATTTTTTTTTTATTTCCATTACTCTAGGAGGTGGGTCAAAAAGGATCTTGCTGTGACTTGTGTCATAGAGTGTTCTGCCTATGTTTTCCTCTAAGAGTTTCATAGTGTCTGGCCTTACATTTAGGTCTTTAATCCATTTTGAGTTTATTTTTGTGTATGGTGTTAGGGTGTGTTCTAATTTCATTCTTTTACATGTAGCTGTCCAGTTTTCCCAGTACCACTTATTGAAGGGGCTGTCTTTTCTCCATTGTATATCCTTGCCTCCTTTATCAAAGATAAGGTGACCATATGTGTGTTGGTTTATCTCTGGGCTTTCTATCCTGTTCCACTGATCTATATTTCTGTATTTGTGCCAACACCACACTGTCTGGATTACTGTAGCTTTGTAGCATAGTCTGAAGTCTGGGAGCCTGATTCCTCCAGCTCTGTTTTTCTTTCTCAAGATTGCTTTGGCTATTCAGGGTCTTTTGTGTTTCCATACAAACTGTAAAATTTCTTGTTCTAGTTCTGTGAAAAATGCCATTGGTAATTTGATAGGGATTGCATTGAACCTGTAGATTGCTTTGGGTAGTATAGTCATTTTCACAATATTGATTCATCCAATCCAAGAACATATTTCTCCATCTGTTTATGTCATCTTTGATTTCTTTCATCAGCGTTTTATAGTTTTCTGAGTATAGGTCTTTTGCCTCCTTAGGTAGGTTTATTCCTAAGTATTAAAAATACCTATTATTAATTTCAGTGATGACCACTATATACTAAACATTTGCCATGTTTCAGGCACAAGCTAAGCATTTTACTCACATTATCTCATTTAATTCTCACAATGAGCCTATGAGGCAATCCCACTATTTTAGATGTGGAAACTGGTGCTTTGGAGAGGTTAATATGCTAAAATCAACAGTAAGAGGAGGAATCAGGATTTGAACACGGTCTGTCTCCTGAGTCCTGGGACTTAACACTTTCATGTGGAAACTTCATAAAGCAGTAGAGAGATGGTTTTGTCTCGGCCCAGGTCCCCAGCCTGGGCAGGGGTCCAGGATACCTCCTTGTCAAGGACCTCAAAAGTTCTGCGCAAGCGCAGCCTAGGATGCAGGGACCTTTCAGTTCTCAAAGGCCTCCAGGGGTGTCCCTGGCTTCTTAGAACGCCAGGGTTCAGGTGCCTCTGAGAGCCTCCTCACCAGGCCCTTCCCCTGGCAGAAGGGGGAAATGAACCAAGAAAGGGAATGTCACTTGTCAGGGGTCTCACAGAAAGGTTAAGGGGTCCAGTGACACTGTCAAAACTAAAGCAAAGAACAGAGGCAGCACCAATCCCCAAAGCATTTCTGCAATGACCAAAGGCCACGACATTGAACCAGAGATGACTTCTGGTTGCCTCAGCCCCAGCATCCCTGGTCTGGCCTAGTTCACTGCCCACAAAGTATGCCAATGTTTGTCCATGCCTTTGACCTGCCTACACCCCACTTCCTCCCAACCACTGGGTCAGGGCATAATGTGGGACGTTTCCAGCCACATCTGACCACAGAGTACCAGTTTGACTTAAATAAGGACCCACTGGCTTTCTGTTCTATTGCAGCAAAATATACATAACATAAAATTTACCATTTTGTCAATTTTAAGTATACGGTTCAGTAGCTTTAAGTACCTTCACATTGTGGTGCAACTGTCACCACTATCCAGCTGCAGAACATTTTCGTCATCCTAAACTGCAACTCTGTACCCATTAAACAGTAACTTCCCATACCATCGCCACCCCCAGCCCCTGATAACCTCTGTTCTACTTTCAGTCTCTGTGAATTTGACTATTTTAGGTACCTGATACAAGTGGATTCATACAGTATTTGTCTTTTTGTATCTGGCTTCTTTCAGTTAGCACGAGGACATCTTCAAAGTTCATCCGTGCTGTAGCGTGTATCAGAATTTCGCTTCCTTCTAAGGCTAAATAACATTCCAGTGTATGTACCTACCACATGGGCTTTATCCATTCATCCATCGATGGACATTTGGATTGTTTTTGCACCTTTTGAGTGCTGCTAAGAACATGGGTGTGCAAATATCTGTCTGAGTCCCTGCTTTCGATTCTCTGGGGTATATACCCAGAAGTGGACTTGCTGGACCATATGGTAATTCTATGTTTAATTTTTGAGGAACCGTCATATTGTTTTCCAAGGACCGAATGGCTTTTAACACACCAGCGCCCCAAATACTCCGTCTCCGCCCACACCCACCCTGCTTTATTTCAGACTTCAGAGCCGCGGAGTGCATAACAATAATGAGCTTCCGCTTTAGCCTCAAGGGATTGGGAGACCCACCGGAAGCACCACTCCACCTGTACATAAGAATCCTAACAGCTCCACATTTTGGCAAATGGAACTCTGACTCTCAGCATCGTCCATTGGTGACTTTCACGATGAACAGGAAAAGAGGCTTCACCAGATGAGGGTGCAGATGCAAGAGGCACTCCACCTCTGCAGACCCAGAAGGAACGACGGGAAAGCACACAGAGAACCACAGCCACAAAAATGCGAGTGTCTGCTCCGCGCCTCTAATTATGATCCAGTGTCTCCGTGGCCCCTGGGGACTGGGGACTTGTTTGTTCGAGCTGACATACCTATTATTACTCTTTAGGTAGTTAGCAGCGTTATTTGCAGCATTCATTAACCAGTATCACCGTATGGATTTCTAAACAGCAGCTCCGCTTTAGCTAAGGAGCCCCAATAGTGTAATACTTTACATATTTTATAGCAAGACAATTAAGCAATGTCTTGCTTTTATAGCAGACCTTAAAATAAATCATTTAGGATACAAAGAAGAGACGGGAATAATAGTACCTACAGTATGTTTGTGGTTAGAATTGGGGAAGTTTAACTCTCCTTCACCCAATCTCCTGTTACACACGTGCACACACTCAGTCTACAGAGAAATAAAAGGTTTGCCGTGCTTTCTTGCCCAATTTCCCAGCTTCATAATTAGAGACTACTTAAGTAATCTACACATGGTTCCCATGCAGACAAGGGAAAAAGAAGAGAAGGGAAAGAAGAGAAAAGAAGCAGCAGGCTGGGTTTTGTCTTTATAAGCAGGGAGAAATGGAAAATGCTAGTATGTATTGAAAGTCTACCTCTGCCGAGCTTTCATCCCCACCCCTCATTGAATTTTCATGAAACCCTGCAAATAGGTATTAGTATTCCCATTGTATAGATGAAGAAACTGAGACTTAGGGAGATTATTGCTTGCTCAAGGCCACCCAACTTGTAAGTGGCTGTGCTAGGATTTAAAACTAGATCTGCATGATTCCAAAGACCTGATCTTTCCAGGATTCTGTGTCAACGGCAGAGGCAGAATCCCCATCCCCACCGCTTATCTGCTAGTTTTGCAAAATATTCTGGTCTTCCCAGGAACATGGGAGTGAACTCCACAGTATACTTTTCTCCTGCATTGTGCTGACTTGGACAAAAGGACACACAGCCTCCTTCCTGTCCCCCAGATGCCTCTTTGGCAAGACCCCCCTTCCCTGTCCAGGACTCCCATTTGGCCCACCACGCATTAGGCAAATCAGAAAGACGTCAGTGACTGCCAATGAGCTTATGCGTCTGGCTTGCCAGATAGGGTCACCTCTGCCCTGCAATACTAGGGGTAAAGAATGAGAGAATCCCAGATCCAGCCTTACATCCGATAAAGAAGAGAATTTAGCAGAGAGGTTTTACCGTAAACCACCACACCACCCACCCAGACCTCAAGTCTACCGCTCTACATTCCTCTCCAAGCAAACACACTTCTTAGGGCTGCAGAGGGACACAGATGTGTGAGCAGCTGCTCCGAGCATGGGCCGTTGCCACCTACAAGCCTTAAGGCAGTAGGAATTCAAGACTCAAGAAGGACACGGCTTCCCCCTTCTCTTTTGCCTTTAAAGCATGAGTCTCCAGCCACTGATGGAGTCTTGTGGCTGCTTCCCTGAATGGGAACATCATCTCCAAGGTGGTCCAGTCCTATTTACCCTGGCTGTTCTCTAGGGGCTGTGAACCTAAAACTGCTCTAAAAAATAAAGTCCTTCTAAAAAAAGGAAAAGCAGACTCAAGGATCTCTCTCCACATCTCTACGGCCTGGGGCCATTTGGCCCTGTGGTCACTGGGTTCACGGTGTTATGGCTCAGAAATCATTTCTGTTCAAAATGAGAACCCCGAGCCTGGAAGCCAAAGACTAACTATGTTCCATGAGTTCTTCTTAATAAGGAAATAACATGGATGGTGCCTTTCAAAATAATTCTACTACAAGTATATTTTAAGTGTTAAGAGCTTGAATGAAGACACTTAGCTACCTGGAAAGTTCTCAACTTGGGACAACTGAGCACAGTGTCACGTTCACTACTGCACTCCTGGCAAGAGCACAGCATTAACCCACTGCTCACTGAGGCAGGGAACATTCTCCACTTAGAATGTTTGCTCCAATGTGCTTCAGTCCTGCCACACCCTGCAAGGCTCTGCTCTGACTCCATCTGCTTAATTTCATACCAAAAGGAGAGTTCTTTGGGGTTGAGGGAGGATCCAAGAGGGCAAAGCCCCAGAAGAAAAAGGTGAAGGATGTCCTTGCATGAAAATGGTGAAGCCAACATCCCACTGGGGTGGGCCCTGAAAATGAAGTTGGTCAGTTCATGCGCTCACAGGCACCAGCCTGGATGTACATTATGGTGTGGGCATCCCCCAGGGGGCCTGCAGGGAGGATGATGACGAAGAAGTGAGCACGTCTTCTGTCTGAAAGAACTAGGTCACCTTGCCATGGAAGTGCGACTGAGCAGTGCACTCTGGGACAAAAGAAATCGGGCAGCAAGGAGAAATCAGATGGTGCATATAATATCCACAACTGCCATTCCCTGAGGCCCTACCATGTGCCAGGCACTGTTCTGGGCACCAGAGATACAACGGTGAATGAAACAGGCAAGGCCCTGCTCTCATCTAGCTTATTCTAAAAATGGAAACAAACAACCCACAATGTATTTATTGTTCGTTTGTTATTGAGTTTAAATAAATACAGTCAAGTGATATGTGCTCTGAGATCATGAAACAGGATGATGAGAGAGAGATTGGAGGTTTCCTTTAGAGCAGGAACTTAGGGAAGGCCTCTCTGATGAGGTGACATCCGAAGACTGGACCCGAAGGAAGCCCTGGCCATGCTGAGATCTGAAGGCAGATCATTCCAGAGTAGAAAGCAAAGGAGAAGACTCTAAGACAGGAACAAGCTTATGAAGGTGAGTAACAAAAAGACACCAGTAAGGGTGGAGTCGGGTAAATAGAGGAAGAACTGGTAGAAGTTGAGATCAGAGCTGTCAGACAGGGTACCATCACCCTGGTAAGGAGTCTAGATTTATTGCTAAGTGTGATGAGCAAACCATCGAAAGGCTCTAATCAGGAAAGGGATGTGATCCATCTCACAGTATAATGACAGGGGCAGAACCGGAAGTACCAGATAAAAGGTTATTTCAGGAGTCAGGGAGCAATGATGATGACCTGGGGAGGAAGCAATGGAGATGGAAAGAAGGAGGCATATTTGAAACATATTTTAGGGCAGATATTTTTAAGTACCTGCTAATGGATTGGATGTGGGAGGTAAGGGGGGGAAAAAAGAGTCAAGTGAGACTCAGCAACCAGCACTCTGCATTGCTCGCAAAAGGAACTGACGAATAGATGGATGCTTGGTTGTCTGCTGGTAGGTTGGCTGGTTGGTGGGTTATTTGGATGGTTGATTGATTAGATGGATGGATGGGTGGATGGATGGATGGATGGATGTGTAGTTGGTTAATAGTTAGGTGGATAGGTAGTTGACTGGTTGAGTGGGTGGTTGAATAGTTGGATAGGGGGATGGGTGGATGAGTAGACGGATGGTTGGTTTATGGTTGGGTAGATAGGTAGTGGAGAGGTTGGTTTGTTCACTAACTGGTGTCATATATTTCCTGCTCACTACATGACCTCTCCTTCCCTCCTTCCAGGGCCCTTGATACCCACCCAACTCCCTTGAACCTAATTCCCTGCCTTGACCAACACCCAGAACTTGCCATTTTATCCCAGTCCTTGCTATTTGCCCCATGATCCTGAATCCTTTGGACCTTCCAGGGCTGTTGTGGGACCAATGCTGGGCTCCAGGTCTTGGAAGATTTTCAGTGGATGGGTAGACATAGTGAGCCTTAGACCTAAGCAGACCCCAGCTTTGCCTCTTAGTGGCCGTCTGGCCTGGAGTAAGTCACTCTACCTCAATTCCACTTTGGTAAATGGAGCTAAGAACACCTGGCCCACCTACTCACAAGGTCATGAGAATCAAATGAGAAACTAGGTGTGAGGGTGTGCAACAGATGTCAGGGATTATTCTCATTATCCTGCTGTTGCAGTTAAGGAACAAGAGTTTCCGGTCCAGGGCAGGCATCTCCCGAGTGGTAGGCCCTTTTGTTCTCTTCACCCACTGCTGCTCTCACAGTCAGCCTAACTTGAACCTGAAGTTCAGACCTCTGCCCTCGTACTAATCAGTGTTTCCTTGATTTACTCTTCTCAGCCTTGGATGCCCTGCTCTCCACTGTGTCAACATCCACCTCTCACAGGACCGATCTTGATTGTACTTTAGACAAAACCCCTGCATGGCCATCTGCCTTCGGATTCTCCATTTGAAAAGCCAAACTTGTTTCCTACCTCAAGATCCCAAGTCCAGCCCATAGCACAATGTCTAGAACATAGTAAGTGCTCAAAAAGTGTATATGTATGATTTTCCAAACTATCTGATTTTCCAAACTATCTTTTGCCTGGGTGTATTAGTTAGCTCTTGATGCATAACAAACCACCCTAAAATGTAGTGGCTTCAAACAACAGACATGTACTAGCTATCATGATCCCGGGGGTGGGCTGAGCACTTCTTCTGGCCTGGGTGCCTCTCCTGGAGCCAGATGGTCCAGGATATCCTCACTCACATGTCTAAGGCTTCTAGGATGACTGGGGCCTCTCTCTACATGGTCTTTCATCCTCAAGGAGGCTGGCCCAGCTTTTTCACAAATGGCAGACGAATTCCCAGCAGCAAGAGGATGCAAGCCCAATGCACATGCACTTATTAAGACTCTGCTCACATCACATTTGCTAATGTCTACTGCCCACAGCAAGTCACGCAGCCAAGCCCAGAATCATTCTGGGAAAGAACTACACAAGAAAGTTGACACAGAAAGCATGAGATGTATTGGGGGTCATTAGTCCAACAATCTACCACACTGGGTAACTCAAAACAGGCTTGGCTGATCCCGCATTCCAAAAACTCCTCTGAGAAGCAGAGCATTGAAGCCCACCAGTGGAGCCAGGGAGATCAAGAAGCAGCTAGTTGAGGGCTGTCAGGCTGAGCTGGAATCCTAAGAAAGAAAGTGGAACTTCCCATCAACATGACACCTCCCCGACACACACGAGCTTTCCCCTCTGTATTGGTCAGCTACGGACACATAACACTGCATAACAAACAACCACAAAATATCAGTGACTAAGAGCAAATACTCACTTTTCTTGTTTGTAGGTCTGTGACTCAACTGGGGTTGCTCTCCTCCACATGTCACCTTCTGGGGTTTAGACTGAAAGGGCAGTGGCTGCTCAGGGCACACACACCTCACAGCAATAGCAGAAGCACAGAGAGAGGAAGCCAGTTGAGCAATCACATTTCAATCCTCCCTCACATTAAATCTGTGAATATCCCATTGGCCAAAGCAAGTCCCATGACTGAACCCAAAGTCAAAGGGCAGGGAGGCCCCCCCAGTCCACCATGAAGCTCTGACGAGGGTGTGGATGTAGAATACTCCTAGATAGAAGTGAAGAATTCGTGTCCAATTTTTCAATCAATCACACCCTCCTCACTTTTCCCTAACCTCATCCCTCCTTATCTTTCCCCTTCCCCCACACCAGCTCAGTCATTTCAGAGCTGCAGGTAATAAGCGGGTCAGCCTTGCCCTGCCAGGTGATCCACACCTTCCCTGAAGCTTCTCTCTGCCCAAGTCTGCAGTAGATGACATGTGAATAAGGTTGACGTGGCTAGAAAGATGACATGGGGATAAGGTTCCATCTTCCCACAGAGGAGAAAGCCCTGTGGCCATGGAGCTACCTTTGTCAGAGCAGAGTTGTCTGATTTTGCCTATCGTGACACTTCTCATCATTTCTGGTATCCATAGTCACCAGCATCTTACAGTCAAGTCTGAAAATAGGGCTATTGGCTGGGCTCCATATCTGACAGAAATGCGTGTCCAGGACATATTTTTATCATTAAACTCTTCTAGCAGTTAGAACAGCAGAACACTTTTGAGGGGACTGGGCAAAACTTCCTCAGGAAACGTGCTGATTTCAACCACCTGGACGGAGCAGATGCCCTGATCTTCTTTTTATCTTGCTGAACACCTTAGTTGATTTATTACCTTCTCCTAACACATGTAAAGGGAGATCCCATTCATTTGCTCATGGAGCTTCTCCAGGTCCCAGGAATGGAGGTCAAGGGGAGATTATAAAACAAGATTTTTAGGGTACACCTGCTAAGTGCCAGAGACTGCACCAGAAGAATAAGTGGATATCCAAATAGGAAAAAAAATTAATCTTGACCCAGTGTTCACACTATACAGAAAATAAAAATTAAAAAATTAGCTTTAAATGGGTCATGGGCCTGGATAAAAGCTAAAGTTATAAAATTTCTAGAAGAAAAGATAGGAGAAAAACTTTTGTGTCCTTGAGGTAGGCTAAGATTTCTTAGATGGGTCCCCAAAAAAGAACACAAATCATAAAAAGAAAAGATAAAGTGATTTCATCAAGCTTAACACTTCTGCTCTTCAAAAGACACTATTAAGAAAAAAAAAAAATAAGCAAGCAACAGGTATAAGAAAAGATTCACCAGATAGATAGATAGATGAGAGACAGATCACTTGATAGATATATAGATAGATAGATAGATAGATAGATAGATATCTTGCAAATAATATACATCCAGAATATATAAAGAACTTTTACAACTCAGTAAGACAACCCAGTGAAAAAAACACAGGCAAAAGTTCTCAACAGGGCTTCACTGGTGGCGCCATGGTTAAGAATCTGCCTGCCAATGCAGGGGGCACAGGTTCGAGCCCTGCTCCGGGAAGATCCCACATGTCACAGAGCAACTAAACCCGAGTACCACGACTACTGAGCCTGCGCTCTAGAGCCCGTGAGCCACAACTACTGAGCCCATGTGCTACAGCTATTGAAGCCTGTGCGCCTAGAGCCCATGCTCCACAACAAGAGAAGCCACCGCAATGAGAAGACCATGCACCTCAACGAAGAGTAGCCCCCGCTCGCTGCAATTAGAGAAAGCCCGCACACAGCAACGAAGACCCAACGCAGCCAAAAATAAATAAATAAAATTTAAAAAAAAGTTCTGAACAGAGAGCTCACAGAAGAAGATGTACTTATGGGCAATAAGCACATGAGAAGATGCTCAACATCTTTAATCATCAGAGAAATGCAAATTAAAAGTATAATGAGATTCCACTACACAACCACTGGAATTGCTACCAAAAAAAAAAAAAAAAAAGACAATGCAGGATAAGATTTGTTCAAGGTGTTCTGCTCACTAGAAGTTCCCACTTTGGGGACCAGACTGTCAGCAGAGGGATCTGCCCAGATTAGCTATTTGGCCAAAATCCTACCTGGAGGGGACACTAACTTGACACTTCATGATACCAATAAAAGAATTTGTTGAGAAGGAGAAGAATTTGCTGAACCGGTCCACAAAGTGAAAATTCTAGACAATTTATGGCTCAGTTCCCTTGAATACAACTGTATCCACAAACTATGAATGATTTGCTGGGGATTCTGATATCACCAATCTTCCCTCTCACTCGGCCCAGGAATAGCTAAGCGACGGGCACATTGTGGTGGTTAGAGGCAAAGTTATGAGTGATACAGACCTGACCTCCAGCTCCAACTCCACCACTGAGTGGCTGAGACCTAGGGCAAGTTAGTTAATGTCTGAGCCTCAGTTTCCTCATCCGTAAAATGGGGATCAGACCCCACCTACTTCACAGGGTTGTCATAAAATTTCCGTGAAATCAAGTATCATTTGGCACGTGGTGTTATCCGTATATGGCTGACGTTACTATTATTTGCTAAATCTATCTGACTTTCTCATAGCCTTGAGATCTTCTCGTAGTCTTTTACTGTAGTGTCCCCTCCCATTCTGTGCTAGGATGCTGTGCCAGCCCTGGGCCTTTTTACTCTCAGATCCATTCTACATCCTTCCCCTGCTCTGTATCACAGCAGGATGACCCAGTAGGCTGCATTTCCCAGACTCCTGTGTCAGCCAGTGGGAGGCACTGGCAAGAGAGTGGAGGGTGGGGGAAGGGAAGAAGGCAGGTGTTTCTCCTCCTACCTCTCTGGCTGGGGCGTCTTCTCTGGCAGCAGCTCCAGGTTTCACTGAACAGTCCTGCCTGATTCCAGATCACACTGGGATCCAGGAGCACCGTCTCTTCGCTTTGTTTCTCCAGCTTCATGTGGGCATGGCTTCCTCCCCTGACTCACCTTCAAGTACTTCATTGAACCATGTTTGCCATCTAGGCTCACCCATATCACCTGTGTAGCAGATTCCCTGTATTACACTCCGTCTGTTATAAACACCTGACATGGTTTCTGTTTTCCTGATCAGCCCCTGATCCTACATATCAGTGGTCACCTGGTATATAGGGCTCTTGGGATTTGCAGAACATTAATTGTCATCGCCCACGTGCTTGCCTTGCGCTTGTCCTTGCCACTGTACGTGCCAGGTCTCTAGCAATCGCTTTGCCAGGGAAGCTTTGCCTCCTCCTGATCCTTTTAGTAAAATACCTGCTGCTAATTACTTATTACCCAAGGGGATGGCTTCTCTCTGTTTTCAAGGTTTTATGGCCAGATGCCTGGCTCTGTGTATTTGTTTCTGGGGTTCGGCTCTGGTGTAGGAATGGATGGAATAATTCACCTCTTTCCTTTCATTGAGAAGAGTAACTTCCTGATTGAGATCTCAATTTATAGTGGAATTTTTTCCCTTGCATCGGGTGGAGCCCAGGAAACGAGGTCCCTTTCTTCGTAACACACACGTGCAACAACCTGCCCAGGCCACACCCACACAGACCACGCAAAGCAGCTCAGGCCTATTGCTGTTTAACAATCTCACACATAACATGGTTGGGGCTGAATTTGCATGGTGCTGGGCACTACGGAGGCCCCAGGGGTTTGTCAGACCAAGGTGCCCCCCTCCAGAATCGGCCACATAATTTGCTGGGCCCAGTACAAAATGAAAATGCAGGGCACCTTATTCAAAGAATGTCAGGACAACAACAGCAGAGTGGGAAATGCCAGTGTACAAGCTCTCCCCCACTTCCCCCAGCGCAGCCCCATGGGGTTACAGCCTGCTTCAGGGAGACCCCATGTGGGTACCAAAAATGGTGCCCAATGAGATGGGATAAATGGCCTTCTGTGGGCTGTGCAAGGTCCCAGAAGGTGACTGTTCCAGAGACAAAGGACATCTCTTGACCACATGGGCAGCGTGCAGAGAGGACCAGAGGGAGAAAGGAGGGAGATGTGCTTACCCTGAAATTCAACCAGGACAAGTGAACCTATTTTACTGAATAATCAAGCTGTGAGCTCAGTCCCTATGCCACTCCCACCTTGCCCACCTCTCAGCGCTATTTCGGTCCCCCAGGATTCCACAGCCCAGTCACCTTCTTCATGTGCCTTAGACATGTGACCTTATGTTGTTCAGAAGAAGCCACCCAAGACCTGAGCGAGCTAAGAGGGAGGGGGAATCCGTTAGTCCGAGCCAATAGCTTAATTAATCACAACCTATCTATGCATAGAGAGAGAGCTCCATAAAGAGACACAGGAATTGTCAAATCTACAGCCCACGTAAGGTCATGGAAAAAACCTAGACCTTGGGACAGACCCAGCTCACGCATGTAGTAGGGGAGCCAAAGATATAGTCTGGATAAGGGAGGGGACCTAGGTTTGAATTATAGCTCCACCATCTGCTATGCGATCTTGGGATAAAAGATTTCATGCCCTTAATAGGCAAAACATAGAAACAACCTAAATGTCTATCGACAGACGAATGGATAAAGAAGATGTGGTACATATGTACAATGGAATACTGCTCAGCCATAAAAAAGAATGAAATAATGCCATTTGCAGCAATGTGGATGCAACTAGAGATCATCATACTAAGTGAAGTAAGTCAGAAAGAGAAAGAGAAATACCATATGATATCACTTATATGTGGAATCTAAAATATGGCACAAGTGAACCTATCTACAAAACAGAAACAGACTCATAGACATAGAGAACAGACTTGTGGTTGCCAAGAGGGATGGGGGAGGGAGGGGGATGGACTGGGAGTTTGGGATTGGTAGATGCAAACTATTACATTTAGAATGGCTAAACAATAAGGTCCTACTGTATAGCACAGGGAACTATATTCAATATCCTGTGATAAACCAGAATGGAAAAGTATATTAAAAAATGTATATATGCGTATAACTGAGTCACTTTGCTGTACAGCAGAGACTGGCACAACATTGTAAGTCAACTATACTTCAATAATAAAAGAAAAGATTTCATGGCCTTGATCCTCAGTTTTATCATCTGTAAGATAGGATGATACCTATCCTATTTGAAATTTAAAGCTAATGTCTGTAAAAATGCCTGGCTTAGAGCATGTGCAGTAACGGATTCTCAAAAATGGTAGTTTGTATATATGGATACGTGTCTTATACATATGGCTATATCTGTATGCACATGTACAGATATAAATCTGTGTTACATATGTATATGTATGTAAATATGTTTTCATATATCTCTGTAAATGTGGTAGTGGAGCCACTGTATTGAACAACTTTCTCCAACCTCCCCTCACCAAGCCCAGCTGTCCCTTCAAACCAGCTTCGTGGGGTGTTCTTTCCTCGCCCTGGGATAAAATCTCAGTCAACTCCCATCCCTTTTCCGGTCACTTTTCAATATCAAACAGTCTTGCCGTCACTTTGAGTCCCAAGCACAGTCTAATTCCAGTGAGTAACATGTCAAGCCCAGAGTTACAATTCCTCAGCCCCCCACCCTCACTTTAGCCAGGGAGGCTGCTGTGGACCATGATGACAGGGTGGCCTTACCCTTCTCCTCCACATGTCCCCCAACCACCCGTGAGAACACAGGTTTCCAGGGGAGGAGAAAGAAGGGGATTGCCTCGTTCAGATGTAATCACATGCTGCTGGCTGTCGTGGGTGCTCAAAGCTCACTCTTTCTCTTGAGGGGGAGGGTGCTTTTTCTGGGTTTGTAGGAGACTTGCCTGCTGGGAGCTTCTCCTTCTCCCACTACTTAAGGCATCCCATCCACTGGCATGCCTTTTAAAGGTCCCCCTATTCAGATGTTCGAAGTTGGGGGTCACATTGCTCCACCAGCCAACAGCAGGTCCCTCTGCCTCATGGGACGACTCATGGGAATGCTCATGCACCCAGGCCCCCAGCTCTAGGGGACATATGTCAAGCTTTCCGAGTGGTTCCCCCTCGAGCCTGTCTCCTTTGGCTTGAAGTAAGGAGCAAATACCACCTCCAGGGCAGCCACCGGGCAGCGGCAGCTGGCGGGTGATGGGGGAAGCAGAAAAAAGGTTGTGAAAAGGGAAAATGTACCACATTCCAACCAACTACTCCTTTCAAGAAAATCCTCTGTCCTGGCCTCTTTATTTCAATCCTTTTATAATTCCCAGTGAGTAACATTTTAGCATCCTATTACATGTAGATAAACGCCAAGATCTAGAACCTATATGTCGAGTCTTCATAAAGGTCACCTGTGCATTAAAATGTGAAAAACTCAAATTATGAGAAAAATAATCTGAGAAAATAACTTAAAAGTCAATCTGTTGTACATTATGCAGTGCCATTCATTTATTCCATAGTTTTTGAGCACATGCTGTACTGGGCTAGACTTCAGCCCTCAAGTCCCTCCCACCTGGTCAAGGAGACCCCCATGAACAGAGGGAGGGGATCCTCAGAAGGGAGGATCAAGCCAAGTACGTGAGCCTCGACTCCTGGTTAAGACTTTGCCCTTTCCCCCTAATCACGTGGTTTCCCCATCAGGCATCCCTGACCCCTGAGAGTCTGAGTAGGCAGTTATGGGGAAAGGGTATCTTTGAGCTATTTTTAGGATTTCAAGAAGCTTAGCAGGAACCATACCCTGCTTCCCAAGGTAAATCTGCAAAGGTCAATAACACATCAAGTTTCTTTGCTTTGAGCTGAAATTTTATTAGCACTTCTTACCTCCGGCTAATCAACAGTTCTGATTGGCAGCCTTGTGGCTTTGATTATTTGTAAATGGAGACATGAATTAATTCATAAGTCATGAAGTTTGGACTCCACATGCCCACAGAAGAAATTATTTAAAGAGAGTACGCCAGGGCAGGTTTCAAGCAGGGGAGTGAACATAGCAAACCTGGGTTTTAGAATGCTCTCCACAGGTTGAGAGGGAAAATGGATTGAAGGGGCGAAGAAGGGCAGCGGGAAAGCCTGTCCGGAAAGACTGGTGAGTGACCCAGGCTGATCCTTGTGCACCACCCATCCATTCGACAAATTTATTGAGCAGCTACAACGTGCCAAGCACGGCACCATGCGCTGGGGCCTCAGCAGGGATGGGCCACAGAGACAGAGGCTGTCCTTGCCAAGCATGCTGTCCACGAGGGCGTAGCTACTAAACCATCGCACAAAAGGATGTGTGGTTAAGGGTCAGCATGGGTGCTGTGGACACACAGTCTGGGGCGCTAGGACGGTGGGACCGGTCCTGATGTTGATCACTGTATTGTATTTAAGGTCTGGTCAGAGAGATGGTGCTAGAAGAATGGATCAGCCCTAAGCAGGAAATGCAGCGCTCCTTACCTCCCACCCCACTACCTGGTCCCGTACTTATCCTGGTCCCAGCACAGGGTAAGGGTCATTAAGTAGTCATTGAATGCATGAATGAATAGGCACCTATATCCTAAGCTGCATTTTATTTTATCTGTTTAACAAACTTCTACGTAATAGTAATTTACCATGCACCAGCCACCGCCGTAAGCGCTTTACAAACATTTACTCAGTTAATCCTCATCATAACCCTTCAGAGGTAAATATTATGACCAACCCCATACTACAGATGCTGAAACGGAGGCCTACGCAAGTTAAGTCTGGCTCCAAGGTCTGTCTCTACCAGTGGCTCTCAGAGTGTTGTCCCCACACAAGCAGCACCCTCATCACCCGGGGTGGGGTGGGGGCGTGCTGGAGATGCAAATTTTCAGCCCAGACAAGAAGGTTAGCACTGTTTTTAATGAGTCCTCCGGCTGATTCTGACCCTGCTGTCATTTAAGAAGCCCTGGGCCACACCTACCGAATATATGGAATATATCTGAATAAATCCAATCACACGTATCCAATCATAAGAATTATGAGGGATCTTGTTAAAACTATAGCTTCTTTGCACCACTCCCCCAGCCTACTAAATCAGATGGTGGGGGTGGGAACCTGGGAATCTGGATTTTTAACAAACTCCCCCGCATCGGTCAAGTTTTAGAAACATTCATCCAAGATTTAACACTGCACTGGAAGAAAAAAGATGAGACTTCACACAGAGGGTGTGTCCGGCAGAGGGCAGGTTTATCTTTCCTGGACGCCTAGTCAAGCACTGCGGCTGTCCCATCCTGGAGTTAAGAGGACAGCAGACTGCAGGCCAGGTCACGGGTATAAATCTCCCGGGCCTGATCCAGTGTGTGCTGTTCAAGACTTCCTAACCAGAGGAGCAGATTCCACCTCCTGCAGGAATGTTAATGCTGCCTCGCTGGGATACTTGCAGATCAGCCTCAGAAGTCCCATGCTCCGGGCAAAAGTGCCTTTATTGCCGTCTCTTTGAGAAGCATATGTCATCCTTGCCAGGGATTTCCTGTAATAAATACCTTTGTCATCTTGACTACTGAAGCTGTTGACCTGAAACACCTTGGGCTGAAATGTTACCTCTGCCTACCTCTCCATAGTCACCTGAGCTTTGCAGTGTTGGGGTTTGGGAGAGGCTGGGGAGAGAAAGAACCAGCCAGGGAGGGATGGAATCACCTAAGAACAGTGTCATTTCCCCTGCTCCTCCCAAATCTCTTTGCCTACTACTGACAACCAAATGGGCAATGATGGAAACAATTGGGTATATTCTAAGATTAATATTTCTAAATTAAAAGGGTAAATCCAGGCATGTGGGGTTTTTTTGGTTTTTTTGCTGTATGCAGGCACCTCACTGTTGTGGCCTCTCCCATCGCGGAGCACAGGCTCCGGACGCGCAGGCCCAGCGGCCATGGCTTACGGGCCCAGCCACTCCGTGGCATGTGGGATCCTCCCGGACCGGGGCACGAACCCGTGTCCCCTGCATCGGCAGGCGGACTCTCAACCACTGCGCCACCAGAAAAACCCCAGGCATGTGGTTTTTAATCCAGCTTTCAATTTATGATGCACTCTGAAATGTTCGTGATGCTCAATCTGCCCAAAACTGATGAAAATGTACTAGACTGGGCAGTACAGACCATGGAGTCTAGGTCCTGCGCTGCCACCAGTTACTAGTCGGCGTGGCCTTGAGCAAATCTACCCTTAGGTGACGTATCTGTCAATTGACGGTAATCACACCCACTCGTGGTGTTGTTGGGAGGGTTATAGGAGCAGATGGCTGTGAAAAGTGCTTTGCAAACTGTAACATGCTCTCTAGGTGTGAGGGGTTCTCGTGGCATCAGAGGGGGCCCTGTGCAGATCCAGACCTGGAAGCATCAGACACAGAGGAAGGTGAGGAGGCAGAGCGGTGTCCCAGGGTGGGGTTGGGAGATATCCACCCTATGGCAACAGCTGACTTTTCACACCGAAACCCGTGTCTTCAGCTTGTCAGTATGACACCCACTGAGCCACAGCCAAATGGACCCAGGGAATCATTGCTCTTCCCAGACACTGCAGAAGTCGGACCCTTAGGATCCAGCTCTGGCAATAGAGAGGTTCAAGCTCCGAGGGGGACTGGCTGGTCCACCGGAGCCAGCTTACACTGAGAGCCGACAGTGCATCGCTCCCCAGCTCTGCCTTCAGCGACATCCCGTTAGTAGCATGAATTGGCCAAGGTGGAAGTATGTACGCCACAGAATTGGCAAACACTACAAGTCAGAGTGGGTTTTGTTTGCTTTTTGTTTCTCAGAGAGCAGTCGTTAAACACTTACCAGTACATCACTGAGTGACAGCAGAGACAGGATGTAGCTGTTGGGATCTGGAGGCGTCTGCAAAAGTTGAAGAGAGTGTACCGGAAAGTTCCTCCTCCACTCAGGAGTGGGGGTACCATTAAACCATTAAACTTCTACTGATGAATATAGGGAGACTTCTCAGGGGAAAAAGCATTTCATAAACCACTTACACAGTGAGAGACTGACTTCTCTCTATGTGACATTGGGGCAAACCCCACTCTCCTAATACACATACTCCAATATCAGACCCAGTGCCACCACCTCCAAGCAGTCCTCCCTGATACTCCTCACCAGACTATAGGGAACCCCAGCATCCTCTCAGTTCCTACAAAGACAGTTAGGGTGTTTCTTCAGGCTCAGGCTTTGGAGTCAGAATGTTTGAGTTAAAAACCCCAGATTGACCACCTACCAGCAACAAGGATAAGTCAGTGAATCCATCTGTGAGATGAGGCTAAGAAACTCTCTAGCCGTCAAGAATTGTTGAGAGGATGCCTGAGCTAATGCTTATAAAGTACTCAGAATGGTGCCTGGCACACAGTAAGTGCTTAGTAAACACTAGTCATTAAAACACCAGTTCTTCCGAACTATCATTTCCGTTTGCACAGGCAAAGGCTGTGTCTCTCTGTCGGAATTGAAGTTTTGCAAGAATAGGGACCTTGCCTTATTCATCTCTCATCCTCACTGAGTCTCTAAAAGCCCAACTCATGCAAAGCCCTCAGGAAGTCGTCGACATAAACGGAACTGCAAGCAGGCAGGTTTCCTTTCTACAACCCTTTCTACAACTTCTCTACTCAAAAGATTGGATGAACCAGTGACAAGAAAATGCCAGGTGAGGACAGGTCGACGTCAGTCAACAGGTGTCTGCTATGCTGTGCAGCCTGGATCCTTCACAGCCCTTCTCCAGACCTTGCCCTCCTCTGGAGGAAGCTGCCTAGTCTAAGGTTATACCTCTCCCCGGGGCAGCCAGTGTCCAGTGACTGGTCCATGGGGGAGTACAAAGACCCCACCCCAAGCCTTGATTCAGGACATCTCCGAAGGACCAGCCCATTCCAGAGATCCCCATGGGATCAGCTGGGGGCTCTTTTATGATTGCCTTGCAGTCCAACCTCCCGCTGCCTCCCTAATTTTTGTGCAGCTTTTGTTCCGAAAAGCACTCCCTAATGTTAGAATCCTGCTGGCTAATCTCTGCCTCAGACCCAAGGCAGTACCCAGCGTGTCTGTGTCCCTCTGAGAGCCAGGGTCCACTCCCCAACCTCCCACCTCTGTCATTCAGAAGAGTAGGTGAGACCTCAGCCTTCTAAGATCATGGTTCAGTGTCAAATAGATTCCAGCACATTCTCAGACAACCTCTTCCCCACCTCTGTGCCGGCCACAGTTTCACTAAGGGCTCCCCTCCAAGGTCAGATTTTAGCAAAGGACCTTCCCCTCCCTCCCTGATCCCATCTCCGTTCACAGTCTTTATCCCCAGGCCCTTGTTCAGCACCTGACTTAGGTTGGGTTCAGAAGCAGACCTTGAGATGACAATTTATTTACAAGTGATTTGCATGTGCTCCCAGGAGAGACTGGAGAGAGGGAGTGGGTGAAGGAGAACAGGGAAGAGAGAGGAAGGAAGCAAGGATATCATCCCAGAGGATCCCAGCACCAGCCTGATCCCACGGGGAGCTCTACAGGGCAAATTACACCTGCCTGCAGGCGAGGAAGCTGGTTCCAGTCAATCATGGGCTGTGAACCTCCCCAGTTAGGTCAGGCACTTTCAGCCCTGTGCCTGAGCAAACGGCTCCAATAGCTCAAAGGCAGCCTCCTGAAGAAGGCTGCAAGCGAAAGCCATTGAAAGCAAAGCACACAGAAGCTGGAGGGTGGTCGTAGGAAGGGGACCCTGGATCTGGGCGGAGCCTAGTCAGCATCCACTACAGCTCCACCACTGATATTTAACTGTAGAATGGAAAACAAAGACTTGGAGGGGGGAATACTGTGGTGTCAGGAAGAGAGCACCAGGCTTGGGCCAGAATCCCAGCTCTGCCTGTTCTTCGCTGTGCGAGCCAGTCTCAGCACTTCTCTGAGCTTCAGTTTTACCGTCTGTAAAATCAAGATAATAAGAGGAAAAAACAATCGCTACCTCTATAGGGTGGTTGTGTGGTTTAAATAGAATTATGTGGGGCAGAGTGTTCTGTAAGCCACGGGGGGATTCCTGTCCCTGAAAGATGCAGCCTCCTGTCACCGACACGATCAAGCCCTGTGCCAAAACTCGGCTGGGATTTCCTCCTTTCTCTCCATTGCTGATTTCATTTACTCGCTTTCCTTGAAGGCATCTATGTTTGCACTGCAGGCTGTTAAAACTCTTAATTCAAAATAACCCAATAAAATGCTCTGGGGGCTTGCTGGTTCCAAATAGATATACAAGGAGCAGACTGGCCCAAAACACAAAACTCAGAGGCCCAACCAGGGCAGAGGTGCTTCTCCCAGGCCTGGGAGAATGGCCCCAGCCGGCTGAGCTCTCCACAGCCAGCTCATTAAATCCTCATCACCAGGACACAGAGCCAGGTGGCGAGCGCTGTTTGTCCAGCTGGGCTGTGTGAGAGGCCCAGGAGGAAACGACGAACATCTTACCTGGAAGCCGGCCTAAACAGGACCCCCGGCCTGGGGTCGCAGCCCCCTGCCCACATAGCCCATCCTGTGGTTAGGGACCCTTTCCCTTTTTTCCTGGAGCCCTACTTAAAGCCTGACCCAGATCCCTGGGATGGAAACCCAATGCGCTCTCAACCCAAAGGGCTGCTTACACCTTGGAAGAGGAAAATGCAACTGATCCCCCTGCGCAGGTGAAGAGAAGGGCTGAGAAACTGCTGACTGCCTTAATTTCATGCAGAAGCACCATAGCAGCACGATGACTGGCCTGGGAGCCCAGAGGTTTGGCCTGAGGCCCTGGCTTTGCTGATGATGACTTGGACCAGTCACTTCCCCTCTGGGTGTGGGGGAGGGGGGGCTCAGTTTCCTTACCTGCACAATGAGAGTGCATCTCCTGCCTGTCCAAAGGCTTGTGAGGGACACAATGGGAGGAGTTGCGTGTCTGTGCAGATGGAGGTGGGGTGGGCTCAGCATAGCTTCCATTTGAGAATCGCCTGCCGGGCACCAGATGCACTGCACGCATCTTCCCATCGAGTCTGCAGGATAAATAGTACCCCTTTTGGAGACGAAGAAACAGGCCAGCGGGCTCCAAAACTCATGCTCTTTCAGCTTTAGACACAAGCTCCGGAGGGGGCCCAGGTCCCAAGAAATCAATAGGCAAATGTTCCGTCATTCATTCATTCAGTTGGGGTTTTCTGGAGCCCAGCTGAGCACAATGATGACGGTGCCGCTGCCCACAGGGAGCATTTTCCCTCCTGTTGAAGCCCCGCCTCCCGGTGGCGTGGTCTCCGGAGGCCTCTACCATTTAGCTCCCGGCCACAGGACAAAGCTGGAGCAGGGCCGCTGCGTGACTTTTGCTGGGCAGCTCACCAAGGCAGAGAAAAGCCCTCTCCATGAACTGACGGGCCACACTGCGAGTCAGGTCTGGGCTTAATGACAGTCACAAGAGCAATACCAGCAGGAGTGGCGCCCGCCGTCCGCGCCAGGCTCAGCAATGGCTGCTTTCCACGTGTTCCCTCGGTCTCGGTCCTGTGGTATGAGCGCATGCGCCGTCCAAGGTCACACAGCCGATGACGAGCAGCGCGAGGCTCAAGCCGCATCCTTCCGCCTCCCGAGCCCAGGCCCGTCTCTGCAGCCGCTCTTTCCCTGACACCCTCGGTGACTTTGAGCAAAATCCCTCCACTCCCTGGGCCTCAGTTTCCCCACATGCAAATGGTCAGGCAGGACTTGCCGAGATCTCTTCCCACCTCAACAATCAAGGGTCTTGACCTGGGAGATGGAGGGGGAAGGGTGGCCCATGGCTGGCCTCCAGGACCCACAAAGGGCCTCCTCCCTGGAGAAGCGGACACGGAGCCCCGCTGGGCCTCGGCTCAGCGGAAGGGGACGCCTCGGGACAGGGTTCGGCCCTACCGGACAGCTTCTCCCCGAAAGCCAAATTTCTCACCGACGCCAAAGTGAAAGGCCGTCCGTGACCTCCCCGAGCAAGCTGCTCGCTGTAATGGGCTCCCGCGCTAATGAGCTCGGAATGTCAAATTCCATCAGTCTGGCAGCGCAGACACAAAGCGATGAAACGTCCCATTCCAGGAGGAGGTATAGTTCTCTTGCCTTTTTCTGTTTCTGTAGTAACATTCGTCACTGCTACACATGAAAATAAAAACCAGATGGAATCCCCATGATGAGGAGAGGGTCTTCCCCATCCCTGTGCAGTAGGACAAAGCCCACAGTGGGCACTTAGGGTCCCTGGCTACCAGCTTCTCAGCAGAGCAGCCTCCCAGCCAGGGCCACAAGACAGCAGAGCAGGAAAAGACCCCCTGCTCTGCTGGGTCTTACCAGTCTCTTCCCCTCTGGGCCTGAAGTCATAAAACAGGTCACGGAGCAGGTGAAGAGCTGAGGTTTCCCCAGCCCTTCCAAACTCCACCCTGGCCATGGACCCTTACTCCCCTTTTCTTCCTCCTGGGTGCCTTTGTCCGGCCCTGGATACGCAGTCAGGGCCACTCATCAAAAGCACATTCTTAGGAGGGCTGCAAGCAAGCACAGGGAGCTAAACAGAATGTACTGAACCAGGAGGAGACTAGGACCAGAGCCTGAACCTCACCTCCTCCAGGAAGCCTTCCCTGACCACCATGGCCTTCTTCAAAGTCATCCTACACTTTAAGATCAAGTCACATGACTTCTACCTACCATCAACTTGCCTTGCTCACTAAATGTGTCATGTGTCTTGATAAAATCCTCCTCTAGACTGTCAGCAGCCCCTAGGGGACAAGAAGCCCTCAATACTTGCCCTGAGGACCTCCTTGGTCCCTAGCACAGTACCCGGTTCAACAAAGCTGCTCTGTAAATGTTCGTGGAAAGAATGTAGTTACAGCATCACTTTGATAAGTATTAATAAAGCAATAACAGTCATCTCCCGACCCCCTACTGCATGCCATGCACTGGGCAAAGTATTTTACCTGCATTAACTCAATCCCACACAACGCTATCAGATGCTGCTCTTCTCACTTTACAGGTGAGGAGCAGAGAGCTATGACTTGCTCAAGGAATTTGCACTGAAGTCCGCAGGCCCCGAAGCTATGTCCTTCTCCACTCCCTGTGTTGAGACAGGAGGCAGGTCCCTGAGATGCCTGCCATGAGGACTGCCTCTCTCTGTTCTGATCCGGGCAGGTGAAATGGAGGGTAAAGAGGTGGGCTGACCAATGCTCCCTCCCCAAGCCTCAGCTTTGCCACCCAGCTTGGTTGGTCCCCTGCACACAGTGGTGCCCACTAACTGCAGCTCACGCCCATCCTGGGCAGGTGGAAGCCCACAAGCCAGGAGAGCCCCGCCCAGCTCAGGGTCAGCTGGGGGTGTGGCCTCTTACTAGTCCTACAGCAAACGTCCTAGAGGTCCAGGCAGAATCTCAATCTGCTCATCTACAAAGTGGGGAGAATCCCTGCCCACTCAGCGGGCTGATGAACAAAGAATTAGAAAGGGGGCTGTTCTTAGCTTAGGTACCTGTTGGGGGCGCGTTAGGGTCTGAGCTGGGCCCTTCCGACTCTCCCTTCATCCCGCGAGGTAGTGTTTCCCTAAGTCAGTTTCCCCCTGGAATAGCAGCATCCCGGCAGCCACCCCCAAAACAACCGGCTGATGGAAAGGTGAGCAGGTGCTGCTCAGTAAGGAAGGAGGGGGAATCAGCTCTCAGGAGGCAGTGCAACCAGGCCCCCGCACCCAGCAAAGCCCTAAGCTCTGCGCTGGAACTTTCCCCTTCCCTATGTACCCCCCGTACCCCGCAACCCTGTTTTCCCTGCATCTTCAGCTCAGTCCAGCCACTTAATTCAGTAGCCGTTTGTCCCAGCGCCCCCGACCTCACACAGGTGTACTGTGTACTCACTTGCTTTCAGAAAAGTAAGTAGTTTTTTGGTGAGCAGCCAGTAAAGGGGACTGGATATGGGCAGAGAGGGGTACACAGACCCCTCCCCGGGGGACTGCCCCAGGCATGTTATCGAGTGTTCCTGAAACTCAATGCCCGGCCCAGTGGGGCAGCCAGGTGTGCCCCAAGACACGGCTGTTTGTCCTCTTCTGGAAGAGTCACAGGAACTCCTGACTGGAGGGTCCAGAGACTGAAGACAAACATCACAACTGCTCCGTCGTCACCTGCATGCGTCCCTCCCCCGACTGGGCCCCTGTCTGGGGCTGTGGGCCTGTCTCTGATGGGCCAGCCTGGAAAGTCATCTGGCCCCGCTCTCCCCAAGGCCCCGAAAGCCCACAGGCCAGCCTGACCCCACCACAGCCCAGAGGTGTCCATTTCTTCCTCCACCTCCTCAGCACAGGTAGTGACAAGGCTCTGGAGGAAACTCGAGAGGTTGGCTCCCTTGAAGTGGAGAAGGAGGTCAAGAGACACATTTCCCAACTTTCAAAAGAAATTGTTTGGGATAATTAATCTACACATCACCAACACCAAGGGATTGTTTTATATCAGAAGACATATAATTAAGAAAACAGTAGCAGGTTTGTTGTGTATTTTGTTCCTAAAGAACGCTAATTACGTTTAGCACCCTGACACATCCAAAGGTTCTCCCCCAATATTTAGAAACCAAACAGAAGTTGGCTGCAAGGTACCTCTTTACCTAGACTCAGAACAAGGAGGGTCATGGAACGAAATGGGCCTCCAACAGGTCTTGGAACCGGCTTTTCAGCCTGTGATTGCTGCCCCTAAGAGGAAAGGTACTTGCAATTGCTAAACCGCACTCACCATTGCTTAATTACATCTTCAGATCAGCACCTAATTTGACTAGGGTGCAACTGAGCTGGCGTGGGTGTAATTACTTGCCAGGGACACAACTTAGCAATGCAGCCGCAGCCGGGGCACATGGGGAGCCATGCTCAGCTCCACTCTGAGAGGCTGTGGTCCCACAGCTGTGGCTTCCAGGGCCCTGGACCCCAGCAGGCTGGACGAAGGCCGCCCCAGCCCAGCTGCTCCCTAGAAGCAACCTGGGTGTCAGGAAGCTCAGAAAGGTCCATCTGGAGGTGTTCAGAGAGCAACGAGGAGGACACTCCTGGGCTGCCCCTCCTCGGGGGATCCCTCCCCAGCTGAGGAGGTGACTCTAGAGAGTGACAGTAGCTCTGCCCACGTCCTGCCCCTTTATCCTGGGAACCCGTGCTGCAGCCTGGTTCCCCTGAGTACTCCATGCAAGGGTATGGCAGGGGAAGTAGTGGCCAAAGGGGCTGGCACCCAAGGGGGACAGGTGCATGACCACAGGCACCTATGCCCCAGGCAAGGAAGCAAAGCCCCCCTCCTGATACTTCCTCGAGTCCTACTAAGGTCTGCAGTCTGGTCAGACAGGCAACATCAAGGTCCCCACAAAGGAAAGGGGAGCCACTTACATTACCCCCCGACACACACACACACACACACACACACACACACACACACACACACACAGAGAGAGAGAGAGAGAGAGAGAGACAGACTTTCTTGGAAGGGAAATCCTCCACATAGGAGGAGGGCACCAGCATTTACAGATGGGCCTGCCCTGTGGCCCAAATAGGCTGTTCCTCACTGTACCCTCAGGCAGTTCACACCCCAGGCCGGGGCTATATTCAGGCCGCTGTCTACTCACAGCCCAGCCCATCACCTCATGGACAGGAGAATGATTAAGGAGTCATGGTGTTGTGATCAAACTTCTAAAAGGATCCTGTTCATTGCACAGCAGAAACTAACACAACATTGTGAGGCAACTATACTCCAATAAAAAAATAAATAAAATTAATTAATTGATTAAATGGTCAAAATACTAAATAAATAAATAAAACCAATTATAGTGGGGAAGAAAATCCTGTTTGAGATATATCCTAAAATTGTTACTAGTGAAAGACACCATGTCTGGAATTCGCTTGCAAATAGCCATAGGAGGAGAGTGCCCGGGAAAGACAGATGGAGCCAGAGTGACCTTGATTTCATCATTTGTATGTGTTTGCTAGGCTGTATCATGCCCTGGGTGGCTTAAACAACAGAAATTTATTTTCTCACAGTTCTGGAGGCTGGAAATCCAAGATCAAGGTATCTGCAGGGATGGTTCCTTCCAAGGGTTTGAAGGAAGGATCTGTTCCAGGCTCTCGCCTTGGCTTGGAGATAGCTGCCTACACTCTCCGAACTCACATCATCTTCTCTCTGTGTGTCAGTATCCAAATTTCCTCTTTTTATAAGAAGACCAGTCATAATGGATTAGGACCCACCTTAATGACCTCATTTTAACTTGATTGCCTCTATAAAGACCCTGTCTCCAAATAAGGTCACATTCTGAGGTACTAGGGCTTAGGACTTCAACATATGAACTTGGAGGACACAATTCAACTCATCACATAATTGTTGTGGAAGATGGGAGACGTATACATTAAACTATTCACTCTACTATTGTATAAGTTTGTGTTTTTTCATAATAATTGGAGGGAAGGGGCATGCAGGGAGGCAATGCTTCAAACAATTGTCATGTCACCAGGTAAACTCCAAGGAGATAAGACATTCTCCAGTGCTCAAAAAAATCCTAAAACTCAGAGCTGTTTCAGAAGAGACAAGGCAACTTTAGGAGGTAGTGAGCAACCCAGCTCTGAAAACATCCAAGCCCGGGCTGTATGACCACCAGTGAAGTCTTCCGTAGGATCCCTTCTCCGAGGGGAAGCTGGCTTGGCCAACATCTATGTCTTTGCTCAACTCTTGGTTTCCGAAAAAGCCAAGGCTGTCTTGGGCTGCGTTAACAGAAGCACAGTGGCTAGAACAGGGCTGGGAGAGTCCTGTTCTACTCAGAACTGAAGGGACTACCTGGATGCTGGTACTCCAGTCTGGAACCCCATCACAAAAGGGACAGGAAGCATTTCAGAACTACAGGCTTTCATCTGGAAGGGAGCAGCCACGTGCTCAGACAGCTGATGGGTGATGAGCAACTGGGACCTTGGGTCATTGGTCCACACATGCACATTACATGTGAGCACACTGCTCAAACCACGGCTCTTCCTCGGCCCTCCTGAAGAGGATAGGACGGTCTGGCCTGTAGCACATTCTAAATAACATCTCCTTTCACCTGCGAAAACTCAAGATTTCCGGGGTGGGGGGAGCAGGGGGTGTGAGCAGAGAAGAGGGGCCATAAAAATGCTCCGACTTTCCATAAACTTCGGCGCTGACCCTCTTCCTCCCACCAGGGTCCCTAGAGCTGATTAAGTCCCCTTGCTGCCTGTAGATGACTAAAAGGGAAAGCGACATCGGAATCAACACGGCATCGTTTACTTAACGAAGCAGCAACCTTCCACTTGAAGTCATCTGCCATATCAGACACCACTTCTGTTTTTCATGGAAGACATAACTGCAGTCACTTAGAGTGTAGGACAGGAAAGCAGGGAGGGAGGGGCAGGATGAGCCCTTCACGAGGCAGCCGAAAGAGGGCCCTGCAAAGCTGGGGGAGCCAGGGCAGGGAAGACAGCTGCACCCACAGCCCCTCACATGGCTCCCACCAACATGCTCAGCCATGCCCCCTGCCACGGGCACACTTATGCTCACCCGTACACACACACACACACACTTGCAGCCTTCTCCCACAAACACAAACAAGTGTTCACAAACATTCATGCCCACACGTGCACCCTGCCCCTCGGCCTCACTCACAAGCGCACAGGCACCTGTGCTTACCAGCCTTTGGCGCGATGCTTAGGAACGTTGTTTCTGGCTGCTGTACCCAAAAGCTCCACACTGGGAAGGGGGCAGGGGCAGTCCCCAGCCAGTGAAGGAGGGGCTGCTCAGCACAAAGCTGACTCTCAACCCTAAAGGCACCTTCAATAATATCACACCCAACACAATCCCCACCGGAGCCCAAGCGTTTGGAACAGAGACTGTGCATTGCCTAAGAGGTGAGGGGGCAGTGGCAGGGCGGGGAGGCCGTCGCTGAAATGCAGCTCGCTTGTCACTCTTCAAGCCGCGGGGCACCCATCCACCCAGAAGAAGGAAGGCCTTTTCCTAAGTTTTGCACACACAGCATGGGTTCCAGCAGTCCCTGCACCCCCAAGGCCACACGCACACTTACTTATCTGTGTACGTGTCCACGTGCTCAGGTTACGTGCTGTGCAAGCCACATTCACATACAGCCTCTCACGCATCTGCAGCCACCAGCACGCAAGGTACGTGGCCATCCTCGGGCTTCCTCCCCAGGCTCGCTCCCAGGGGCCCAGGCACAGGTCCTCCTCCTTGCCCTTGGTCTGAGCTGATGATGATGCCCTCAAGCCCAGTCCCAGGTCCTGCTCCCCATAGACAGGGCCTCAGAAGGGGGTGGGGCAGGAATCCTGCCTCAAGGTCCAGGGATCAGGCAGGTGCCCAAAAAGTGACTCCACCTGTCTCCCTTGCCCGGCACCAGGATGAGGCCACTGGTCACACCGTCACAGCTGAGGGGAGAGGCCAGGCACTATGGAGCCCTCTGGGTGGCCAGGAACATGGCCCACCTCTAGCATCAGCAGTAGGGGTATGGGGGCAGGGGCGGAGCTCGGTCTCCAGGAAGCCCTAGCTCGCACCTCCCAGGACTTTGCAGCCTCCTGGAGCTAAATGGGGAGAGGCCAAGTCAGATCCATGATTTCCAAATAAGCCAGACCCTTTGACAAGACTGCAGGGTCCAACCTTCCATCTCTTAGGTGCACTTTTACCTGCCCAGGAAGCACAAGGAAAAGGATACCGGGCAGGCCTTGGGACATCTGGCTTTAATGACCCCACCTCTGATGAGGCCTGAAACGTTGTTACCTCCCGCTGGCCTCCCTGCAAGAACAGGCTCTCCAGCCTGAAGAGTCCCGGATGGGGGCCCAGGAGCGCCCACCTCTGCCCAGAGGACGATGCCCCAGCCTACAGCCTCCTTCCATTCTCACCTTTCAACCCGACAGGGCAGGGTCCAGCCCAAGGGGGCCGCTGACGGGGGGGCGCAGGTGAGCAGTCCCGGGCGCCTCCCGGCCCCCACCCAGCTCCAGGCCGCCTCCTCTGGTTTCGGGGAGAAGGAGGGGCGTCCACGTTCTCTGGGGAGCAGAGCGAAGCCCCGCGAAGTGATCCCTTTTCTGAATGAAATTGAGCTGCCATTTTCATCTTCTCCCCAAATGTCAGCAGCGTTAGATCAGATTAGGAGTTAATCTCTTGCCAAAATTCATTTCCGAACAAGAGAGGTGTCTGCGGGCAGGTGGAGGTTTGTTGTTTGTTTCAGTATTCCTCCCCACGCACCCTCTTTCTCTCCCCGTCACTGGGGTGCGGGTGGGGGTAAAAGTCAGAATAGAGCGCACTGAGGCCCCTGGGGGGCTAGGGGATGCCGCAGAACGCAGGCGGGGCGGGTGGGAGGGCGGCCGCCCTGGCCCCGCGCCCGCCGTAGCGCCCAGCCCGCGCGTTTGTCCTCCGAACGCTCGGGTAGCTCCTGGGGCGCGCCCGGGTCGTCCTGCCCAGCCGGCCGAAGAGGAACGGACCTGGGGCCAGAGCAGGCAGTGCTCAGGAGACAGGCGCTGCGAGGGCCTGGATGCCTGAGCCGTATCCTCAGCGCAAGACGGACGTCCCTCCCCAAACCCCGCCTACCAGCCCCAAGCCCCCAGCCTCCCTCCCGCGGGCCAGGGCGGTAAAAGGAAAAGGAAAGGCAATTGCAGCCTAAAGAAAAAAGAGGAAAAGGAGGAAATAAACGCCCAAACGAACTGGTCAGTACCTTGCAGGAGGCCTCATTTGACAAGTGACCAGAATACAGCCGCTGGCCTGAATGCATAATTACCCCCAAGTGAAAATTCCCCATCTAATTTGATATTTGGTTCTTTGCAGAAGCTATAGCCTTCGTAAATAATATACAAAGTAAGAAACCTAATCCCGCCTGCTAGAATGTTTAATTCATCATTATGCGAGCTAATTGGAAGGTGATTATATGGTAATTGCTCATTAGTGGTGTATATTTATCGCTGTACCTTATGTCAAGGCCATGGGAATTGTGTAGAGTCTGTTCTCTCATTTCAAGGATCAGTTTCAGAAGCAGGAGCGAAGCAGGCAAGATCAAGTTCTTCCTGACGTCAGGGTCCAGCAGAGGGCTGTGGAGACCCGCGCTATATATAGGACCTGGAGCCGGCTGGGGGCAGGCGCGGCCTGGGGCCGGGCTGAGGCGGTGAGCCGGGCAGCCAGACCACTGCCGGGCAAAGCCGGTCCTCCCAGGGAAAGGGAAGGAGAGGCGTGGGGCTGGGGGCCCTGGACCATTTTCCAAACG
The DNA here is from genome assembly GCF_011762595.2 of Tursiops truncatus. Classification (NCBI taxonomy): domain Eukaryota; kingdom Metazoa; phylum Chordata; class Mammalia; order Artiodactyla; family Delphinidae; genus Tursiops; species Tursiops truncatus. Next base: position 13,085,424 of record NC_047049.1, read on the forward strand.
CGACCCCATCCCCATTCCAGGCACCTCCCTGGCGCATCAGGTGCGTCTCGGCCTCTGCGCTTATGCTGGGAGAGGAGACCTTGCCCCTGCGCTTTCTCTAGGACTCTCTGGCGGTGTGCAGTAGGTGTGGGGTAGAGAGGGGGACCGGCGAGGCTTGATTTGTACACTGGGTGGGAGACAGGGAGAGGGAAGGTGAGGCTTGATTTGGAGAGCCATATGGAATTTGGGGTGGTGGAGACCCGGTCTTCCTCCCAGATCCGATCGCCTAACAGTTGGTCAACTCCCACCTCCTTGGCGGGCCAAAAAATTCTCTCAATTCCTTCGCCCAGAGAAGCAGGCTGCAGGCCGGACAAGGGTACCAGGTTGGTGCCTAGGGAGGGGGACCCAGAGTCTCTCTCTATGGTAGGCGGGTAGAGCAGGGCGAAAGAAGCAGGAAGAAAGGCAGGGCTTGAGCCCAAACCAGCCCCAAGGCCAGCGCCTGAGCTGGGAACTTGGGACAGGCAGGAAGGCAGGTCTGAAATCCCCGAGGCGCGGAGGAAAGGCGTGGACTCAGACTGCAGGGGGAGGTGAGGGCAGGGGCGAGGCCGTGGCTCTCCAGCAGCTCGGAGGATCCGGCCGGGGCGCTCGGAGACCAGCCGCCAGCCGAGCATCCTCGCACGTGGGCGTGATCTTTGGCGCGCTCTGGCGCCCCCTCGGAGGAGTGCGACGCTCCTTTGCCCTACCCAGACCCCAGCCCGGAACGCCGGGCACCCCTACTTACAGCCCCGGGGCCCTTCCATGTTCCCCCAACCCCCTCGCCGGGCCACAGGCACTGATGAACAAAAGGCCAATTAGACGCTGGGGCGCGGCTGATGAATGGACCTTTCGCTTTCAAGCGTGGCACCGCCTCGGGTTTCCCGGAGTACTGGGTCGCGCCGGGAGAAGCCACCTGCCCCAGCGGGGTCACGGCTGGGGTCAGCGAGTTCTCAAAACTCCCACTTCCCCCTCGCTGAGGGGCTGGTAGGGGGAAGTAAATGCGGCGGCCGAGCGGCGGACGCAGGAGCGGAGCGGCGGGCTACGCGCGCCCGCGGTCCCGCAACTCGGCCTCGAGGCACCGCGGCCGAACGCTGCAGGCCCGCTTCCTCTCCCGCCCGGCCTGCCGCTGCTCTGAGGCGGCACCCAAGTAAACCAAACGCTGATTGCTGGAATAAGAAGGGCCGGCCTGGGAAAATGCGGTTACCAAAAAAAAAAAAAAAAAAAAAAAACCTCTGCTGTTTGCCAAACTCCGGAGCGAGTGGTGCGCTGCGAAACAATAACCGAACCCGAGCCTTCTCACTAGACACACACGTCTAGATCCCGAGACACACACACATATGCTGCCCTGCTGCCGGCATGGACGCCATCACAGGGGACCCCCACCCAAACACGGAGAAATGTTCCCGCCAGTCGCACACTCGGAGGCCATTCCCATCCTCTGAGAGCCACAACTGCAGCCGGCTCACAGCGACCAGACGCTCGCACACAACTTCTTCACACAATTGCATTTCTGCACCTTTATAAGCACTCTAATTACAGCCGCGCAGCTGCACGTTCCTGCCCTAACTCAATACAATCTAGATGCACGAGGAAAGCTGGACACCTTGACACTCACAATCTACACAAGTAGCCCCGGCCTCTCAGCCTCTAACGCACGCAGTTAGCACAATTAGCACCTACACATCCTGACTGAAATCCTGGCTCAGACACACAAACGTTTCACAGACCTCACTGGTACACTCAACCTCTACAAACCCACAAGCACAGCCTCTCCCTAACTCACATCCACACCCTTAGTCCGACTTGCAATTGCCCGCATGCGGGGAGCCTAGCCCAGATGCCCCCAGCCGCGGCGCGGGGCCCCGGGCGAGGCCTCCGACCCGCCAGAGTCCCTCCCCAATCGGCCTGCGCGTCCGAGACTTTGTTCCCTGCGACTCGAGGCGGGGACGGGGAGGAACCGAGGTTTCCAAGGCCGCGCGCAGGCCCGAGCCCCCTTTCTGCCGGGCCCGCTTGGTGCGCCTCTCCGCCCGCCACAATCCGCCCCTAGCACAAAAGTGGCCCGGCAGGTTCCGGGCCGCCGCCAAAGCTCCCGCTCGGGCTGCGCTAGGCTGCCGGGAACAGAGTTGGAGTGAGCTGGGGGCACCGGACACTCAGACAAGAGGCAGAAAGGAGTAAGTACCCGGAGGTCCGAAGCTTTTCCCACCTCAGGAGTTTCTGGTACCTTGAACAGAGCCCCCCCCCCACCCCACCCCTCTGCCCACGCCTACCTGGCCCTTTGCTGCGCTGAGGAACTGGACCCCAAATGAGACACGCACGCGGAACCCACGTGTACCTCTCAGGAAGGAGAATGTAGCCCAGGCACACTTGGGTTATACGTTCCGTTTCACTCTCTCAGGGATATGCAAACTGAGAACCCAAGCCTCTCGGTCAGGCGAACGCATAGGGAAGGCCCACAAGTAATCAAGAAGGGAGTAGGTCATGGATCAAACGTGTAACCTACATCCCCATTCGGGGTAACAGGCAAGACACAAGGCAACATGCGTGCAGTTCCATGTGTAGGGAGGAACGCAGAACCTGACCCTCGATGCCCATTGAACCCTGCCAGGGTCATCTAGGCCTGGCACCCATGTACCACGAGGGAGGACACAGACCTGCGGCACGCAGCTCCCACGCTTCCCTGCCCAAGGGGCTCCAGCCCAGCACGCGCGCACTGTGACGGGGACGCAGCCACAAGGCACACGCGCCCCGCACCCTGCCCCGCACCCCGCGCCCAGATAGTCATCGTGGGATGGCATCTCGCAAATATTTATATTCCTCAGCGCCACGGCAGCCCGCGTCCACATTAGACGCTCTAATCCTGCCACTTTAAATAGATGAATTAATAAAGCAAACGAGCGGCTAATAAGCTGACTGTCCAGCCTTTTTGAGGCGGGGGAAGGACTCGAAAGTGCGCCAAATTTGTTTGCAGTGGATCAAGGCGAGCCGCCTCTGCTTCACTTTCTTTATCTTAATTCCGACTTGAAAAGATATAATTATCTAGTTTGAACAGAGCTGCTATCAAATCCTTCTTTGGGCCGGGAAGGGGGGCGTTGGAGTGGATTGCGGCTCTCTGAGCCGCTCCGTGCAGCCAGAGATAGCGCGTAATGAAGATGTGGCGGCCCGAGATACAAAGGGCATTAACCTCATTAGCATGAAACCTTTTCTTCTTACCATTGTGGGACCCTTTCAGCCGCCTAATCCCCCCTATTTTCAAAGCTTGGTTTGTAATAAAGCTTTTAGGTTTTTTTTTTTTCCAAAGCTAATAGTATTCTCTGATGATTTTATTGCTGTTACACTACATAGGACATTTACAAAAAAAAAAAAAAACCATCACCCTCCCCCTTTTCTTGTACTTAAAAAAAAAAGTATATGGTTCTTGCAGAAGTAAGCCTTTTATCAAGATGGGAAATTTTCTTCAGGAAAGGCTAGTCTGAATTTTAACAGGTCTGTGCTCTGTGTTTGAGGCATTCTGGGTTTGGCGAAGTGGATAGAAGGAAAAGGTAACTTGCTTAAAAGAAAGAGGTGCAGCAATGCTGTAGCAGGGACTGCAAAACACTTGGGAGAGCTCTTGGTCACAGAGGTCCCGCTGTCCAAGTGACTGGAAACCCCACTTGAGTTTCCAGGATACACAGGACAGCACCTGTCCCTTCGAGAGGCAAGCCTGTGTCCCCTCTCGCCCCAGAATCCTCGGGCAGTGGAGTCTCCCCGACTACACCCACACCTTCCCAAGGAGTCTGCGTGGAAATGCACCATAAACAGCCAGGGTTCTCCAGAGAAACAGAGAGGGAGAAAAAGGAGAGAAAGGCAGAGATAAAGGGGAAAAAGAGGGAGAGAGGCCAAGAATGAATTCTACTTTCGAAGAGAGGAGGGGAGGGGAAAAAAGAAAGAAAAATTTCCATAGTGCCCTATAGTCCCCACACGTGCATGGAATGTCTAATCTTAACTTTTCAAGGCAGGATGTTAACAAAGCTTGTATTTTCGCCCTGCATTGTAACTTGGCCTTATCACAGTGTAAAGGGTGGGGAGATTGTCCTAAATTATGTCCAGGCAGCCCCCCTGGATCCGTGGATTAAGAGATTAAAGGAGACCACTGGGCAAGGCCTCCTCTTTCCCCTTCATATTCCTGGTATGATAATTGCTTAAACTGATTTGCACTTTCACAAAAGCTCGCAGGACGCTTTGTAGCTCGAACAGAACAGACGAGGTTTCTCTATCAATGGAAATAAAACTGATTAATGCAGCCTATCAGGATAAGAAGCAAATGAAGCATGCAAAAACAACCTCGTACCCCCAGAAGGGGGAAGGGGGGGAGAAAAGCTAAGTTTCCTCCAAGACTGGGTACAACTTTTTCTTTAATGTTAAAATTGAGAGTTGAAGGTTTCTCAAAACGCTTGCCTTATAAGGCTGCTGAGGCCCTTGGGCTCATCCCCTCACCTTTGTCAGATTGGGGCCAGAGAGAGGAAGGAAGGAAGGAAGGAAGGAAAGAAGGAAGGAAGGAAGGAAAGAAGGAAGGAAGGAAGGAAGGAAAGTAGGGAGGGAGGGAGGGAGGGAGGGAGGGAAGGAGGAAGGAAGGAAGGAAGGAAGGAAGGAAGGAAGGAAGGAAGGGAGGGAAGGAAAGGGAGAGAGAGGGAGAAGGAGAATAGTGCTTTGGGGTTTGAAGTCAGAAACACAGTTTAAAAAGTCCCAGGATCCTGATTCTGCTAAGTGTTTTCCCCAATCCTGGGGGAATACTCGTCAATGCATAACTATATATGTCCAGTTTTTTAAATAACTAGAGGTTAAGAGTAGTAGTAGTAGTAAGGATTTTTAACCTGAAATTCAAATTAAGCTCCCTCTTTAGGCCGTGCAGTGGGCAGAGGTCTGGATGGAAAACTTTTCTCCCATCCCTTTTCTGAAGGACTTAAGTTTTCCTAATCCTCTCCCTTTTCCACCCTCTTCTCTCTTTAACATGCCCGAGAATCCATCAGTCTGGCCCTTTTGTGGGTGGGGAACCTGGGCTTCTTGAGCCTAGTTGGGGAAGGACCACACTCAAAGAGATACTTTTCTCAAGAATTCACTTCAATTTCCCAAGACAACTACTCTGAGGGCATATTGATAAATCTTTATTGACAAAATATTGACATTGACATACTTCTTGGAAGTATATAGTGTGTTAGAATTCTAACAAATTAACACAGAACACAAAAATATTTACATTCTGGTATAGAAGACATTAAGGAAGCATTTGTCACTCTCTTTAGTAAGTCTATGATCTTGGAATAGAAACTCAGTGCTTGAAAACTTGCTGCCGTGTTCTTGGCCACACTTATCATCCCTGCTAACTACAGTCCTTCAGTCTTTGCAATAGATAGATTGAAAGTTTGGAATGGCCTTTATTTACGGCAAATGGTTGAACTCGGCCAATACCTTCAACCACTAAAAGGAGTTTAGTTCGTGGTTTTAAGCCTTGGGATGTTAGGAAAGGAATGTCCAAGAAATAGAATTAATTTAGGGTTTTTTTTTTCCCAGTACAAGTCCTGACTCCTCTTGTGGGCACCCTCCCCCTCCACCCCCAGCCCCCCATCCTGCTCCCCATTTCTCTGAAAGAGGATCGCTATCGCTGAGCCTACTTCATTTAGCTTTTTTCACAATCACTTTGACGTCAGAAGGTATCAAAAAGTGTTTACAGACTGCACATTTCTTGCAAAAAAATCAAAATAAAAAGCACGCAGAACCTGTCTTTAAAAGGAAAAGAAAATTACAATTCACTTTCTGTCTTAAGACACCATTCGCCCAACAACTGCTACATGCAATTCAAGTTTTTGAACAGGTGTGGGATGGGGCTGGATGTGGAATCCCAACGGTTATTATCACTGATTACTTTTAAAGATTGGGGAAAAAAACACTTCGAAGTGCAAAATAAAAAGTCCTGTGCCTGGTTGGGGGTTTTCTTTTATCATTATGATTATCATCATCATTTTTTTTAAAAAATCGGACTGCGAGATAACCGGAATACCTGCCAATCATCTTGTCTCGCTGGTTTGGCCTTTGACTGACAGCTCCCCTTGTCAGAGCGCCTTCGGCTTTGCCACCTTTGGATCTCTCTCTCTCTCTCTCTCTCTCTGTCTCTGTCTGTCTCTCACAAGCTGCCTCTTCAGACAAGGGTTGCGTGTTCATCAAGGAGCCTCCGTCCTCTGCCATCTCGGCGCGGCCTCGGATCGGGACCCCGCGCTCTTGCCGCCCAGCGTCTGCGTCGCGCCGCCCCTCTCTCTGACTCCCTCTCCCCTTCTCCGTGAATGTGTGTGTGGTTTGTTTTTGTTTTGTAGGGTTTTTTCTTCTTCCCCTCCTCTCCCTGTCTCTGTTTTGCTCCGTGTTGTCCGTTTCTGAGGGGTTCTGTTTGTGTTTTTAATCGTCTGAGGTCACATCTATTTCCTCGGGACTCGCCTGCTTTGTGGCGATTCTCCACCGGTTAATATGGTGCGTCCCTTTTTTCTTTTGTTGCGAATCTGAGCCTTCTTCCTCCAGCTTCTGCCTTTTGAACTTCGTCCTTCGGTTCTGAAACCATACTTTTACCTGCAGGAGAGGCAGATGGGGCGCGTTATAGTTCCTGCACAGCGCCCTCCTACCTCTTCCTCTTTTGCCTGGCCCGGACCTGGGACTGAGACTACGAAAATCCAGTACCCCAGCTGCGTGTCCTATTAGCCGACCTCCCCACGGCCTCCCCTCGGGGAACAGAGCTCCTATCTCGGGGCCGGAGAGAAGGCTGGCTCCCTCCCCTTCTGGCCCTCCTGGAGCACATTTCCCCTGGCCCCGAGGCCCAGAGTGCAGAGTGTCCCCTTCTCACTTTGTCCTGCTCGGGACACCCACATCCCACTAAGTGCAAAAGCCTGGCAAACACTGGGAAACCCCTATAAAATTATAAATAAGGGAAAATTAAAAGAGACACATCCCTGACTCCCTCTACCTAACTAGTGCAGGGAAGATCTCATTCCCACTGCTGCAGCTCCTGCAGGGCCGAATGTGCTTTCTATTTTCTGCCAGTTTCCCACAGCCGCTGCCTAAATATAGCGCCTCCTCGGCAAAGCCTGGGCCCTGGGTAGGCAGTCAAGATTGGCCTGAGCTTTCCCCTCTCTGCCCAGTACTCTTGCAGGTGAGAGCAGAAGCAGTTGTGTGTGGGGGGGGGGTGCTGGGGGAAACCGGTGGGGGGGATGATGGGGTGCACAGCCCTGGGGACCAACCCAGCTGTATCTTTTCAGCTAGGAAAAGAGGCTCAAAAGTGAAAGCTTCTGAAAGACCGTGAGATAAAGGGGAAGTAAGAGAAAAACTGTGAAAGAGAAGGGAAGAGCCCCTCAGTCCTCCTCTTGAACAGCCCCAGGACAGTCCAGGGCCAAGCTCTCACCCCATCACATCACTTCCCACCAGGGCGGGGCCGGCAGCCTGGCCTCCTCGGAGCGCTGCTAGAAGTCTGGGGAGCAGTGAGGTGGGGCTCACACGCTATCCCGACCAGTCCCTGGGGAAGCTGGTGATGGGGCCCCATACAGTGACCAGACCAGACAGTAACACTGCCCAAGCTTCTCAGCGGTGAGGTACAGGTGAGGAACATGGTGATGGCTGCACCTCCCATGCCACCAGGGCTGTCCCATGCTGCTAGCAGCACCCCAGGCCCCTGAAGTCCGCTCCGCTTTCTCCTTTGAGTCGGCAGGCCCAGGTCCCGGCTTGCTCTCCCCGGATGCCCCCAATCCCCCAAAGTGCCCCCATGAAAAAGCCGAGCTGGAACACGGCTGAGTTTAATTTGCTTTGAGTTTGCTAATTGAGGGGGAGGACGGTTCATTTCTCCCCGGCGCTCGCCCAAGGCGCGCGTCGGTGCGCTCGGGGCTTGACACGCACACAAAGGCTCCAGGCAGCGTGGGCAGCGAGGCGGACAAAGACCACGGCCGACTCGGCGATCCAGGAGAAATCAGCCGGGCCGCGCCTTGTGCCGGGCCCCGCACCAACCCGCGAGGCCCTCCTCGGTTTTGTCCGCGGGGACGTTTTAAAACAAAAGCCTCGACCTCTTTGCGCCTCCCAGGAAAAGTGTTACAACTTAATCTGCCCGAAAATGTTACTGTTTGCCGGGAACTTTGACCCCGCCCTGAGGCTCCGCGTACAGTAGCGCCTACTGTAGCCCTAAGCCCCCTCCTCGCCCCGGGGCAGGCCAGAACCTGGCCGCCTCGGGACCCTGTTGCGCAGGAAGGGTCTGCCCCCTGAGGCAGCTCCTCTCCCGAAGCCTTCTAGCTCTGTTTCTCGGATTTAGGGACGCACCCAGGATGCCGGCTCGGCGGTCTGACTCTCCGATCCCCTCAAGGGGAATAACTGGAGCCGTTGCTGTGAGCCTTGAGCCCCCGGTGCACAGAGCTCGCCCTAACCCACTCTCAGCTCTCTCTCCAGCCTAGAGCCCCAAACACCCCAAAACCCCGCGGCACTCTCCTTCCTGGATCCCAGCCGCGTACCCAAGACTCACCGAAAGTCTCACCGAAAGTGCAGAGGTATCTTAGCCAGGAGCTGCAAGGCCAGCCCAGCCGCACAGAAGGAGCAATTCAGCCCGTCTCCGCCCGCCCCACCAGAGCCTCGGGCGGGTCATCTCCTACAGTCCCGTGCTGGAGCCCAGGGAAGCCAAGAGCACCTCAAAACTTACATATCCTGAGCCCGGGCGTGGAACCAGCTCCCGGACTGTTTGCCGAAAGCCCTCCGCACTTTGCGGGCTGCGTGTGTCCAGAGATTTGGGATGCGGTTGCCGCGCCTGGGCCCGCTCACCTGAGTTTCCGTGAGGCTGAGGCTGTGCGCCAGCTGTTTCCTCTCTGCGCCCACCACGTAGTGGTTCTTCTCGAAGGCGTGTTCCAGCCTCAGAAGCTGGGACGGGGAAAAGGCGGTTCGGATCCGCTTCGGCTTGCGGGCCAGCGCGTTGTGCAAAAGGAAGCTCTCCGGACTTGTGTCGTTCCCTACGGGGGACACAACAGAAGTCCCATTAAAGGGGGCTGTCCTGGCCAGGTCCGCGCGCTTCTCCCGAGCCGGGCTGACCCGGCACAGCGCTCAGGGCCTCCGCGTACGTAGCCCGTGCGGCCCGGCCCACGGGGACCCAGAGCCCTCCACACGCGCGAAGGGAACACCGCTCCAGCTGCCTGGCCCGCTCCGCCGGGGCCGTAGCTGTGCAGCACCCAGCAGCAGCTGTCCCGGCGGGTCGAGTCCCAAGGCTCCTGACCTCTGCGGGCGTTGCAGCCGCCCGGGCCCCACGAGCCTCGCCACTTCCGCAACAGGCGCCCGGGACAGAGGAAGGGGCGGCAAGGCAGGGCCCGGGGATTGGCGCCCTGGACCCAGAGAAACGTCTGTCTCTTCTTTCTAACCTCTGGTAGAACTTTGCCCCGGGGGTGAGGGGCGAAGAGGCGACGAACCGCTATCCTAGAGTTTTCTCGGGGACTTATTTTTAAAGTACTTAAGTCTTTCTCCTCCGGAAAAGTGCAGAGGCCGGGCGTGTCGTTGCAGCCCGGCCTACACCGAAATCTCGCCGGCGGGTGCGCAGGGTTTCTGCCGCCGCTGCCTCCCGAGGCCCCGTCCTCCCGCTGCCCTGCTCCAGAGAACTAGGAGACTCGAGCGAAGGCATCGAAAGCCGGGGAGTACGGAGCTGCGGTCACCCGATGGAACTGTCCGCGGCCCCAGAAGATCCTGGCTACTCCAGGCCTGGCGTGGGGACCAAGAGCGTGGCTGCCAGAGAATGAGGAAAGGGAACCCTAAACTTTTCGAGCAAAGCCAGAGAGTTTCGGATTCACTCCTTAGGGTGGGGAATCGATTCACCAAAACCCAAAGAAAGACAAACCTACAATCCAGGCAGGGATGGAGGCAACTCCGGTCTGGGAATAAGAGTAAAACGTTGTTTTTGTTTGGTTTGGTTTCTTTAATTATGGAGGACGGGAATCTACCCCATTCTAGGCTCTGGCAGGAACGCCAAGGGTTAATGAATGGGCAAGCCGCTGGGTATTGATCAGCGGCCTCGGGAGGTAGGTCTTTTCCCCGCTCGGATCGCTAAACTAATTACTTGCCCCTTTTTCTGGAGTTTTAACTCTCCTTCCACTCCCACCCCCACCCCACCCCCCCCCACACACAAATCCAAAAAATAGCAAGAAAGGAAAACACCCAAACAGATCTCCTCCAGCCCGTCTTCCGACCCGGTTCATTTCTTTTAAAAGAAAAACAAAAACCAGACCGAACCTGCCTTCGCCGTGGCCGCTCGGCGCCCGAATTGAGCAGGTCACGGCGAGAGTCCTGAGCCTCGGAGGCTCCTACCCGCAAGGGTTCCCGCCCCGCCTGAGCCTCCAGAGTAAGCAGGATAAAACAAACTCCCAGACTTTGCTCTGGGGACGCGAGGGTCTCTTCGCCGCCGGAAGAGGGTCAGAGACCGAGAAGCTGCAGGTCTAGGATGCAGGGGCGCGGAGTGGATGGTAAACAGGGTCGAACGCAGTCGAGAGCGAACCTGGTGGCCGGGCCCTGTCCGCGCCCCTCGGAGCCAGGGCGGCGAGGGCATCGCCGGGAAGACAGAGAACCCGGGGACCCCCGCGGGCCACGGATTCCTTGGCGGCCGGCACTCGTAGCACGCTAGGAAAGCCTGCCTCGACCCGAGAGCGTTCGGGGACAACTCCTCTGTCTGCGCCCTTCTCTAAAGGGTCAAGCGGCCGTGGCCAGACCCCAAACCGGCCGCAGCTCGGAGACTAGGGACCGTGCCCGGCTCCTCGCCGCCCAGTTTCCAAACGCGGCGCGCGGGCGGGCGAACCGGAGGAACCTCCATCCAGACCTTGCCGGGCGCCCACCCAGAGCAGGCCGAGGGCAGTGCGGGCTGCAGAGCGCTGCAGCCCCGCGACGTGGCACGTACCTTGGAAGCGGTGGCCCAGATATCGGTAGCGATGGATGAGCCAGGGGTAGAAGGTGGACGGGTCCCGCTGCTGCGAGGCGAAGAGGGGGTGTGGCGAGTGCGAGGAGGGCAGGGGGTGGGCGGCCAGGGCGTGCGGCGGCGGCACCGGGTGCACGGGCACGGCCGGGTTGGGCGGGTGCGAGACCGCCTCGGCGAACACCAAGTCCGGGTTGGAGTAGACGCCCCTGCCGGCGGCGGCGGCGGCGGCCGAGTGGAAGCCGTTGAGGAACGGGTTTATGGGGCTGGAGTTGGCGTAGCTGAGCGCCGCGGGACGGATGGGGTCCTCAGAGCGCGAGGCGGGCAGGGGACTGTCCTTGGCCACCAGCGACTCGATGGTGAAGCAGCGCTTGGGCGCCGGCTGGAACATGCTGCGCCGAGGAGCGGGCGCCCGGGGCTCCCAGCTCCCGGCGACCGCGGCGCGCTGCCTCCGCCGCCCGCTGCCCGCTGCCCGCGGCGAGAACGGACGAGAATTGGGGACTTGTTTGTTGGGGGTGGGGGTGGGGGTGGGGGTGGGGATGGGGGTGGGGGAGGAAAGGGAGAAAGAAAGGAAAGGAAAGGAAAGGAAGAAGGAAAGAAGGGGGGAGGGGGAGGGAGAGGCAACACCGAGGATCCCGAGAATCTTGCACCAAACGCGCCCAACCTGGAGAGAGGGGGAAAAATCCTTCCAGAAGAATTTGCAGGCGTGGATTGGGGTAATTTTTTTTCTTTTGTTTTTCTTTTCTTTTTTTTTTTTTTTTTTTTTTTTTGCGAGATGGCGTGGGGGGGATCGAAGTTAGAGGCGGGAGGGGGGGAAGTTTCTCGGGGGAGGCAAAAAAAAGTTTTCTCTCCTCTGCAAAAGGCGGGCAGGGCGCCCTAAGTCCAAGGACAATCCATGGAAGTGTTCGCTTCTTCACAAGTTGTGCAAACGATTTGTTAGTTCATGAGCCTAATTAGTGCGGGGATCACATAAACAGCTTCCTCCGAAGCCTGGTAAATGGCTTGATGATTGGTCGCTATTACTCGCCCTGAGGTGGAAGGGGGGAGACTCTTTAAAGTGCGTCAGAAGGAGGCGAGCGCCTGGGAACCCGGAGGCCTGGATCCAGGCCGAGAGTGGAACGGAGTCGGCGCCGCTGCCTCGGCCGTGCCTCCTGCGCCCGCCAGGCCGCCCGGCCTTTCGGCGCCGTCGCCGCGCGCTCCTAGCTCACTTGCTCCCGCGGCGCCCGCGGCGGCTTCTTCTCCTCTTTCGCCTCCTCCTCTTCCTTTGGCTTCTCCTCCTCCTCTTCCTCCTTCTCCTCCTCCTCTTCTTCCTCCTCCTCTTTCCCCACCTCCTCCCCCTCAGCCACCGCCTACTTCTCCACCACCACCATTCCCTCCGGGGCACCCCGGTCCCTGCAGAGTCCCCGAGCGGCGCCGCCTTTGCTGCGGCCCCCTGGATCCCGAGCCTGCTGAGCCCGAGCTGGGGGGACAGACGGACACACTGATGCACATATTCCTCGCGCCTAGCGCTATGCCGCTGCTGCCCCCCGCGGGCGCGGGTCAGGGGAGCTGGAATCGCCCCGGGAGCACTCGAGGGTAAGCGAGCAGGGGTTGGTTCCCGGCGAGGGCTAACGGAGCCGTTGGGTTAGACCAATTCCCACCCCCAGCGAAGCTCCCGGAGGTTTCCCAGGTGAGGAGGGAGTCTGGCCGGGGATGGGGGTCCTCCGACCACGCGTAGCCTCTAGGTCCCAGGGTCCCTGAGTTCACGATCCTTGACTCGGCCCGTTCGTTTCCAAGCTGAGACCGGAGTGGACGACCCTGCCCTGGCGGTGGGCTTCCAACTTGCCCACAGGCTCTCTATTTTCCTCTCTGGGAGGGTGCTCATCTCTTTCCCCCAAACAGCTCTTTTGGGAACTAGGGGTCCCAATATCTGGGAATGGGGGTCCAAGGTCAAGGGAGCGGCTGATGTGATACTACTATTACCGTTACGTTGTCGTTATTATTTTTGTTAGTGTTATCATTCTTATTATTGCTATTATTATTATTATTATCATCATCATCATCATCACTATTTCTATTATTATTCTGCCATCTGTCGTCCTAGGGGCGGGTTGCTGTGCAAACTCAGGGCTTGCGATTAGGGAGTGAGGATCGCTTCTCCAGTCCCAGGCCGTGTCCGCATTTTCGTGCTTGCCTTCGGTTTTAGGATGATTTTAGGGCTGAGTTCCCTCGTCCCCATTGGCTCATGCTGCGGCATAATTATGATCACATCCCCCAGGCTGCTGGCGCTGCTCTCTGTTTATTGGTGGTTAAAGATCTATTATCTATTCATCAGCCGCCTCTTTTTTCCTCTTTTTTTTCTTTTTGCCAATTACATTCTTCTAAAGTGAAGTACCAGCAGGTATTTTGCACGTTTACAATTAATGATTTTTAAAAAAATCTGGCATCCTTTAAATCTCTTACTTGGAGGCCCATGTCACTTCGCTTAAGGATGAAGAAATGCCTGTGTTTGGTGATGAGGTTGCCGTGAGACCCAAAAAAATGTCGATTGGGAGGGGGAGAAGAGAGAAGTCCTGTAAGTCAGGCTTCAGTGCCACCAGATTCATCAGTCAAAGGTCCCCAGGTCTGGGGACATGTGCCCTGCTTTCCCAGCTACCCTCTCCCTGCCCTAGGGTCTCCCCCGTCCTCTGTGGTTTCATCTGCTGTGTATTTATGTTTGTGTCAATTTCTTCTTTACTCCAGGCATAGTCTGTGTTGGGGGTGGGGGGGGAGGTTGGATGGGAGGAGGATCCAAAACCCCTTTCGGAAAACACTCCAGGCAAGAGAGGAGTCAGGAGTGTGTTTTCTGGTGTTGTCTGGGCACCTGATCTTAGTGAGGACCCAGCAGAGATCATGCGTGCTGCCTCCCCCAAGCTTCCCAGGGCACACACACATACACACTTCCACACACGAGACAGGCATGGCCCTCAGCTCTATACTCACGCCCCAAGAAGCCTGCCCCTACCTCACGCTTCTGCTCTCTGACTCCAGCTCTGGGCAGGGGTCTTGGCTGGGTTTTCACCCTTAGCGGGTTCTCTCAACCTTGCTTTGTGGCATCCCCCCATCCTTTTCCCCAGGCCCAAGGATACAGGGTGCTCGATCCAGCCTCTTGGGGTGGGTTGCATTTTAACTAGTATCTCCCTGGGTCCTGAACCATGGACCTCCAAAAATACTGTCCCCGATTCAGAAATCCTTCCCTCAGATAGGCTGTAGGGACACAAGCCCCACTGTGCCCAGGCCAACAGGGCGCCTGAAGCCACCAGGAAAAGTGGAAGCCTTTGGGCTGCGCTAGCCAGCCAGTCTGGGGTGGAGATGGAGGTCAGCCCTTGGTTCCCAGAAAGAAATACCCGATTTAGGTGGGTTGTAGATCCCCGATCCTGGAGCCAGTGGAGGAGGACCCCTTTCTCCATGGAAGGAGTTCCAGGAGGGCTGGAGATTCAGGCTTGCCCACAGGCCAGGCCTTCCAAACTCAGCCTTAGACTACAAGTGGGAAACCGAGGGCACTAAAAGCCCCACCCTGGCTGCAGGGCAGGGAATGACCACTTATTGCACGGTCAGTATTAGTGATCTTGGCTGGGGGTATGAGAGTAGATGACTTCGAAGGCAAAGGGGCTCCATGCAGGGTCTGGGAGGTGGGATGAGGCCCGCCATCGTGTGAGATAGTTTCCCCTCTTCTAAACTCTCAGGCGGAGCACTAAAGTGTTATTGGTACCACCTTAAACACTTTCTCCTGTTTTGACCAAGATGTGTCTGGAGAGTGTCCTAATGAAGTGAGCAGTCTGGAGCCCAGACCCTCAGCCTCCCTCCCGAGGCAGGGACAGTCGGCCGGGGCAGAGGGCCCAGGCTGCTCCCAGTGTCCAAGAAGCAGGCCACCCGCCTCTTGCAAACTGCCATAAGGGGGCCAGCTTTACCCCCAAAGGGCTCTAGTTATTGGCAGGTGGGCGAGGCTGAGAGAGTCTGGTGGCTGCCTTCTTGGCGGCAGTGGGACACGCCTGTTCGCCGCTGGCCCCAAGCCTCTCCCGGGCCCCCACGAGGAAGAAGCGGGTTTCTAGCGAGTCAGGGGCCGCACGCGGAAGCCCTGGAAGCGGAGTAATCTATGCTAATTCATGCGCCGGGACCGAGGAGCTTGGAAAGGTTCGCTCTGCCAGGCTCCGACGTGCAGGGGAATTAACTAGGAGAGTAACTCATTAACCAGGCTGGAGGGCAGAGGCGCACCAAGGCGCTGGGCAACCTAGTCTGGACTCGGACCCTGAGCTGCCTCTAGACTCTGCTCCTTGGACCCAGCGGCTGCCATTCTCTTTACTTGTGGCTTCTTTAGCCTTCCAGAATGCGGCCCCTCTTTGTTCCCTAGCTGCTCTGGAAGCGTGGGTGCTGGGTTAAGTACCGGTGTGAGCGGTGGGAAGTGAGGGGATTCCTGAGGCTCCATCTTAGAGCAACGGGCTCCCAGTCTCCACATCCCCACCCGATGAGGGTTGTGCTCTTTAGATTTCGGAATCTACACTCTGAAGGCAGCTGAACTAGCAGACACGTGATGAAGGTTCAAGTCTCAGATCTGTCACTTACTGACTGAGCGATCTTGGGATCTTGGGCAACACCACAACCTCTCCCAACCTCCATTTTGTCATCTGTAAGATCACAGCCAATGCTGCCTGCGAGGCCGTGGAGGGCAGGAGGCCGGCCTGTTTTAGGGAGTGATAGAACCCTTCTACTTCCTGATTGGGGTGGCAGTTACACATCTGTGTTTTAAAAACTCACAGAGTTGTACACAACAAACGGTGAGTTTTCCTGTATGTAAGTTATACCTTAGTATAAAACTGACCCCCACCCCCAAAGTCAGGCCTGGATGACCTTAGGCAAGTTACCTAACCTCTCTAAGCCTGTTATCTCTTCTGTGAACTCGAGATAAATAATAATATCTTGGCCCTTGAGGTTGTTCAATGAGATAAGCCAAGCAACATGCTTAGTGTCCAGTATATAATGAATGAGCTATAATAAAAGTAAGTTCCTGTCCTTGATATTGCTGTTATTATCATTACCTACCCACCTCCAGGGCTTCTTGCTGGGCGTCAAGACTGAACAATAAAGTTGTACAAATATAAGCTGCTGTTCTTCTCACACTCCTGCCATGCTCCCCTCCATGCTCCTCCAAAGGCCAGGGGCTTCTCTAGGGGGACCCAGGGAGTGAGAGAGGCTTGGACTCCTGGCTAGCAGGAGACATCAAAGGGCAGAGCTTTCTGGTCATCTCCCATACCATCTGCTCTGAGTTTCCCACCAGGCCCTGTACCTTTGCAGGAGCAAACAGCAGTGCTTCTCCCTCCCCCAGCTCGTGCTAGGCCTGTTTGATAACTGGGGTGGATGCATACCTTCATGCAACCCCGGAGAGATGCCCAAGTGCTGCCTGGGTCACTACCTGTGTGACCTTTACCTTCTTGAGCCTCGGTTTTCTCCTCACTGAAAAGGAAATACCAATATCTTAACAGTTGTTTGAGGGGAGTAAGTGAGCTAACGCTTGGCACAGTTATCGTTCATCAAATAGTAATGGCAGGCCATGACTTTGTACGTCCCGCATACTCGCTGCACTCTGCTAAATCTAGGTCGCGGCGGTTAGGACCCTCCCGGTGAGCCGCTATCGTGAGGCTGCACTGTGCGCCAGCCAGGCAACGCGAGAAGCGCGGACGTCCGTGGAGGGTAGGCCCTCTCCCGGGCCCAAGGCATGCGAAAGGTGTCCCGGGATGGGGAGATCCTCGGGACCCGGTTAAGAATTCCTCCAACCCACGGTGATTCCCAGTCACCCGGACTCTCCGAATGCATAGGGCGGCGGTAAAACTAAGAGAAAACTTAATGTCCTAAAAACATTTTTTTTTTAATCGTCATGACGGCAAATCCCTTTCTGGTGTCCTCCCTAGAGGCCGCTCGCTGGGCAGGCGCGGCGACCCGGGACGTGTATCCGCGTGCGCGCAGCGGCGCCTAGTGGCGGGGGCCGGGCGCTGGCCGCATCCCCGCGAGCGGCTGAGCCCGATGCGCCCGGGAGCGCCGGGGTTGTGCCCCACTGCCAAGACCTTCCCGCGACCGCAGTCTGAGCCGGGCGGGGAAGCCAAAGTAGACTCACTGACCACAGAGGAAGAGAAGACGACTTGGAAATGCGTCCCTCCTCCCTCCAGCAGCTCTCCGTTTCAGAGTTTACCACCCACGCTAGAATTCCAGCTCCACCCCGAGTCGGGCTTCCTTCGGAAGGGTGCAAGGAAGGGGGGACGGGTTCTGTTCTAAAAAGGACGATGAGGCCGTGATCACCTGTACCAGGGGGATACCGCGCAAATGAGGCGACAGCATCATGCGTCAGGTCCTAGATCCTGCGGCCTGACTACGGGCCCATTCTGGCCTGCGCTGGCTCCAGCTTGGGTAGAGTCCGAAGAGCTGGGGTCTCGGGGTGCAGCTCTCCTAACTTCTTGCCCCCTCGTGGCCGGCCGAAGACTCCCTGGTGGTTATTGCTCAGATAGCGATTAATGATGAGCCGGATTGAGCGGCCGCTGGTCAGGGTGACCGGCCCCTTCCTCCTGGAGCGCGCGGACCCGTATCTGTCCCGGCGCAAGTTGGTACCTCCAGTGAAGTGAGGCCCGTGGAATCCGAGCGGGGTTCGTTGGAAACCCGTGCATAACTGATCAAGCGTCCACTGGGGAGACTGAGCCCTCTTGGGAGGGTTGGACCCTGGTCCAGGCCTCAGCTGCCCCAGACGACTGCAGGAACCAGGTGCTATCCTTCTCCGGATGTTATCAGGAGGCTGCCAGCGTGTGGGTCTCTGAGATCCAACCGTTTTGAGAGCCGACGTTTCAGAGCCAGGAACTCCGCACTGAGGCGTAAAGCCACGCAGGGCTTGACCATCGAATTTACTTCCTTCACCACGTTGAAACTCGTCAATCTCTCAACACACAGGCTGTCCCGATTCACTAATGAAAGCAAGAAAACAGATCAAAGGAAGTCCCGGTTGCTTTCTCCCTCGGCTGCCTTCGAATGAAAGTCTAAAAGCCAAGCAAGGACAGGCGTGGGGCAGACTGACTGACACAGGAGTGCAGGAATTAGGGAAGAAGGACGCTCTTGCTCGGGTGACTTCCCCGGGGAAGGGGTGGAGACAGCTCGGGTCTCCTCTGCACCCTTCCCGCTGATGGGTGGGTGGTGTTACCGCTGTCCCCTCCAACAGTCCCGAAAGCTTTGGCTTCATTGGGCCACAAGGTCACCGTCTGTTTCCCGGAGCTCCCTGCGCCGCATAAGATGACCTGCAGCGGGCCACAGGTACTAGCATGGGAGGTGGCTGGGGACGCATCTGCCGGCTTTTCTTCCGCCTTCTCCGGTATCTTTTCGTTTCAGGCTCTGCTCCTGCCAACGGTCGCAGGCCTTGTAACTGGGGGTTCAGTCCTTTAAGGAGCTCCTTGGGGTTGTCAGCGGCAAGCCACCTTCGAACCTAGGGGCAGTTTCTGAAACTCTGGCGTCTCACCAGTCCCTCTCTCAGGAGCTTAATCGTCTTTTATTTTTGTACTTCCCCATTTTCTGGACTCTGGAGGCTGGACTAGGGCTTAGAAAGAAGATCGTGGTCGTTTGAGGGAAGAAACTGGAGGCTTTTTCACTTGGACGTTGCAGCTCTCCAAGAAACTTGGGGAGGATGTCAGGAAGATTGAGAAGAACAATTCCTCTCCCTGTAACGAAT
The DNA here is from genome assembly GCF_011762595.2 of Tursiops truncatus. Taxonomy (NCBI): domain Eukaryota; kingdom Metazoa; phylum Chordata; class Mammalia; order Artiodactyla; family Delphinidae; genus Tursiops; species Tursiops truncatus. Next base: position 13,104,089 of record NC_047049.1, read on the forward strand.
TTTCGCTTTTAAAGGCATGTTTACTCACACCCAGTTCTCAGTGAACCTCATAATCTGGTGTGGAAGGAGTCATGATACCCATTTTCCAGATGAGAAAATCGAGGCTCAGAGAGGTCACTCTGCGAGGAGCCTTGTGACAGCCCCGCCTCCATCCCAGCTCCCCGCAGTCCAACATCGCCAGACCCTTGCATTCAAGCCAATGAGAAACGGTGGTGGCGAAGACGCCGCTGGCTGACGGGGTCCAAACCACCCCACGCAGCGAGGCTCGTCCAGGCGCCCCATACCGTGTAACTCCATCACTTGCCTCGAACCCACTTGCCCACCATTGTCCTCCAGGCCACTGTTTCCACCTTAGGCCTCGCCCCATGCCCTTTTACTTCTTCCCGGGTAGCCTCCTGCGGACCCAAGCCCCGGGTTTAGGACCAGAGGGTCGACGGCCTCACTGCGGCCAGTAACCGAGGAGCTGACAGGGCAGTACTCGGAGGTCTTGGCCGGGACTCCGTGTGCTCCGCACCCTCGCGTTGCTCTTCAAAGCGGCCCTGAGACCTCCGGGGATACCCGCAGAGCGGCCCTGCGCCGGCGTCAGGGAGCGCGGCCTGAGCCCCCCTCGCAGCCAGCAAGGCGTCCCGAAAGTCCCTGGCCCAGCGATCACTGCCTCCTTAGCTCTGCCCAGCCTACGAGGAGCTGGCCAGGGGACAGAAGAGTGGCCAGGGGCTGGGAGCTTCCGAGAGGGTCTGACCTCCCCCTTTCTGAGGAGACAGCCTCCCGCAGCCTCTGCCCTGGCGATCTTTACGAACAGGCGGCAGCTGCGGCGGCCAGGCCCTCCCCCCTCCCCCACCCCACCCCCGGGACAGTCGGGAAGGAGCCTTCTGGGTAGGGCCCCGAAGCTGCATGGCCCCTCGCCACAATCACATTCAGGGGACCCTAGCGCTCGGATATTGGACACACTCTGCTCCCCTATTTGCGTCCCTTCCGTGTCTGGGCGTAGGGACCCAAGGTGCGCCCCCGCTTCCGCCAAGACCCCGCGAAGCCCCTGGCGGCTGGAGGTGAGGCCGAGAGAGGGTCCCTCCAGGGGCCTGCAGGCGTCCGAAGCTCGGCTGGGTCCCGGGTGTCCCCCACCCCGCCACACCCCCGGCGGGGTCCCGGAGACGCCCGACCGCAGCCGCCCTCCGCTTAGCCCGGCCGCCGGCGGCTCGCCGGGGGCTGCGCAACAAAGGGTGGCATCAAGGCGGCGCGGGCAGGGACCTCATTGGTTCAATATTAGCTTTTCATTCCAGTCTATTGTGCCCATCTGAGATAATATTGACTCTGAGGTGAGAGCCCACAGACGACAGGGCTTGTCTAACACTCCGCGGCCGGGCGCTCGAAGGGAAGAGAACCAGAAATGAAAAGTTAAAGAGACGGCAAATAAAAGCTCTGGCGCGGCGGCGCGCCCCGGGGCCGCGCACGGCGCGGCAGCCAGGCGCTCCCCCCGGCGTGCGCCGGGGCTTCCGACCCGGGAACTGGGGGTCGGGAGAGGGTCTTGGGGTCCGGAGGCCGTTCTGAGGAGGGGCACCGCACGTTCCCATCGAAAACCGCCCTCATTTACCACACAACCCCATCTTCCAGACAATTGATTTTGAGGTTCCGCTCCTGGGTAAATCTGGAGAAAACAAATTCCCATGCACATTGTTTTAGTTTGCCAGTAAGCCACCTGAGATACTTTCCCCACTTAAACGATGTGATTTCTTTAGGGTAACTTCGCTGTCAGTTTCTTCTATTTCCCCAGCACCAGAAGAGTAAACACGCAGAGCGATGTTCCATGATCGTTAGGCTGCATTACTTGCGAGTGCGCGGTTAATATCAAATTTCTAACTGCATTTTGCTTTGCTTTGAATCGTTTCCCTGCAGCCCATCCTCGGGTTTCTTAATCGCCTTTCTAACCGCAACTTTAAAGGACCTCGGGAACGTTCAAGTCTTGCTTATAAAGATCCGTTTCAATTTCCAAATTGCCTACGTTGGAAAATGGCGCTTTAAGTTGTCTTAGGTGTCTAAGAAAGAGCACTCCAGTTTACGCTTGCGGGACCAGACATCAAACGCTGAGGGCTTGCAGTGATCGTGGGAATGGATGCCTTCGGGCCTCCTTTAGGAAATTTGTGTCTCCCCCTCATTGGAGTCTGACCGCCGTAAGAGATGGTCTGTTAACTCCGTTATTCCAATAAGGAGTTGGTCGTTTGGAATCTTTACATCTACCCCAACTCACTTGGATGTGTGGGGAGCTGGGATGCGTCAAGGGCCGGGGTGGCGGCACCACCATCCGGGGAACCGTTGTGTGCCTCCCTCCTTCCTCTTAGGTGCCCTGTGCTGAGCTGAGGATCAGTGATACCGACCGAGCTCCAGCACCTTGGAGATTTCAGAGGAGGACGTTCTGGTTAATATATGTGGTCTATATTTTATATATGGCCCGTGTGTTTTATATATTATTTAAAATAGAATCTGTATTATATGGTTTCATCATATTGTGCACTGTTTAGTATAGATTTAACCTCTAATTCTAATATTACATGATTACATTAGTTACTTAACATATTTTTTATACGTTATATATTATACTGTATGTGTAGATAGTTCTGAATATATATGTACGTATAAATATATTTATTTAATATATATGTGTAAAAGTATTTGAGGGAGCCTTTAATCTCCCTGCAAGTACATATTTGATCGTTTTCATGCAACGTTTTAGAAAAAAATCCTAATCGAAACCACTTTGACACCAGCTATGTCTTTATAACAAATACCCTGAGGTCCAATTTCAGCTCCAGGGACAGGAGGGGCGGGGGAACTCTGCCATAAGGGACAGCAGGTCCGCTCTGGAAAGTGGTTTTCCGAATGCTCATTCTCTGGGGACAGAGGAGACAACGTTCTGGACCTGGCGGCCGCCTCCTCTCCCCGCTCGCATTGTGGTGGTGGTTTTGGTTTTGAGAGAGGCTGTTTAGAGGCTCCGATGGTCCCTACACTGATGTCATGAATTAAAAATGAATTTGGGGAGTGCAGCATGTTGTCAGCCGAGGCGTCTGGGAGAGCAGCGAGGGCCTTTCACCCCGGGCTCTGGGCTGCAGACGCCAGTACGGCTCCGGCCTCGGCGCCCGATGCGGGCGCTCACAGCGCTCCGGCTCACGCGGGTCCCGGCTCCAGCCTGCGCCCGCCCTCCAACCCCGCGTCAGGAAAAGCGGTCCTAGGCTTGGACCGCTTACATATCAGGTGGTCCCAACTACAGCCTGCTTCTAACACCGATTAAGAGCCGAAGAAAGCAGGCATTTAGGAGCTCCCGCAGGAGGGGGGGGGGGGCCAGGTGGAACAAAATCGGGATTTCAGAAGTCCGCAGGTTATCGTCCCCCGCGCCGGATATCCAGTTTATGGAGGGGGAAAAAAGATAATCGAAGTCACGTACAGCAGACTAAAGCATCAGAAATGAGAAACGCCCAAACTTTACAGCCTGATGAACAGGAGTCGTCTATTTCTGAGGCCTGGGAGTTAGGAAGAGAAATTGGAGTGGAGGGGAGGGGAGGGGGGAGGGGAGGATGGGGGAGGGAGGGAGGGGAGGGATGGGGTGGAGAGAGGAGGGGTGGAGCGGAGGGGAGGTGGAGGGGAGGGGAGGGGGAGGGGAGGGGAGGGGGGAGGGGAGGGGAGGAGAGGTGGAGGGGAGGGGAGGTGGATGGGGAGGGAGGGGTGGGGAGGGGAGGGGAGGTGGATGGGGAGGAGGGAGAGGGGAGGGGGAAAGGGGTGGAGGGGAGGGGAGGGAGGGGGTGGAGAGGGAAGGGGAGGAGTGGATGGGGAGGAGGGAGAGGGAAGGGGGAAAGGGGTGGAGGGGAGGGGGAAGGGAGAGGGCAGGGGGAAATGGGGTGCGCGAGGAAGACAGAGAAAGGGCAAGAGGGGTCAGAGACCACCAGGATGCAGCGGGCGGTGGGCTGTTTATTTCTTGAAAGCAAACCCCCCAAATGGCTACTTGGTGAACACCTTGTAGAACAAAGCAATGAAACGTGGCTAAAATCTGACCAAGAGATGGGGTCCCACTTCAGGCAAAACCCCAAGTTCAGTGAGACCCAGAGCCCTGCTCTGTTCTGGTCCAGTCCCCAGCCTTGGGGAAAGGTTTTTGCAGATGTGGAAGAGTACAGGCTATGCCCACGCTGCTCTGTCCCTGGCTGGGCTCTGGGGTATACGCTAAGATGAGCTGGGGACCAGGAAGTGGGAAACCGGCTTCCTGTTGCTAAAAATAAAACAACTGACCCCTCTCCCTCCCCATGGCTGCAGTCTCCAAGCCTGGCTGCCTAGGGAGGCATCTGAACACCCACAGGATGCCAAGGCTTCCAGGTGAAGGGTGCCTCACAGTGCCAACCATGTGGGTATAGATCTCCCCAGATGGACTTCAGCACACCTGGCCCGTCTGTAGTAGTTCCTCCATCCAGGTGATTCATCTTGCCCCTGCCCAGTGTGGTAGGAAACTTCATTCTAATTGTGTAAGCATCAGAGTTCCACATTTCTGCCCCTTGCTCAGAGCCCCCATGATCCTGGTTAAAAGGGTCAGCTGCTCAGGTGTGCTGGCAACAAGAGAGGGTCTTTTTCATTGTTCATTTTCTACCAGAGCATCTTACATGAGAGACAGTCCATTTCTATCACCCATGGCACCTGCCTCGGATACTGTGCTAAGCACTTATCACGTTCTATCTCACCCAGTCCTCCAAGCCATCTATCAAAATATCTCTTCTCACTTTTCAGATGAGAAAACTGTGGCTCGGAAATGGTAAGGGGTTCGCCCAAGGTCACACACACAGCTAGTAAATGAAGGGGTCTGGATTCCAATGCAGATCTATCTGATTCCGACATTTCCTCCCCCTACCAACTCTTATTTCCTATCAAAATGCCCCTTTTTTCCCAGTGAGGGATTCCCACAGGGTAAGAAAAGAGATAACACTTTGCTCCCAAGTCCTCCTAAAAATCAATGACCAGAGGATACAGAGCCATTCTGTCTCCAGAGCGTTTATTCCAGGTCGGGAAGAGAGAATAAGCAGTTGGCACATGGATAGCATATATGGTTTACAGAGAGCTTGTTCACACACCTCACTTCAATCACCTCTCTCACCAACCCCGTCAGAAGGATACGGCCATTATCACTCCAGTTTAGAGAGGCAGAAACAGGCTCAGTGAGGTTGAACTACATGATCACTGCCCAGTCAGTTCTCGCAGAGCCCTGGCACTGGCCTGGGCCAGCCCATTCCAAGCCTCCCAGCTCTGCAGATACCACATATGGGACCATTTAACCAACGGAGTTAGGCCTTGCATTCTGTTGTGAAATTGCTAGGTTATTTTCTCTCTGTTTTAAATGTTTCTGCAAATGTTATTTTGCGATTCAAAACTTTCTCTTCATTTATGCCTCTCTTATACTCATTCTTTCTCCATGTATGCACCAATCTGTATTGCAGAACCATCCAGGAAACAGAACAAGGAGTTGCCCCTTATCTGAGTTCAAATGTTACTCGGAGACCACAGTGTAGAGATTTTATCTACAATTTTTGCTCTATTATTATTTGTATATTTTGCTCTATTACCATTTGCCTTACATGCATCACTCAAATGTGTGATCAAGAGTTTAAAATTGTATATGTGTGTATCTTTTCATGACTTAATAGTATTTTTAACCCTTGCTTGGACAATGCTTTTCTTTGCTAAGATTTAAGGGAAAGAGTTTGCGGTCAGAGGAATCCTTTGATCAAATAATTCCATATCCAAAGGGATAACTGAGACTCCAGATAGGAAATGGCTCAAGGTGTCTCTGACCTTGAGATGATGTACCAAGTCCCCTGCCACCAGCAAGAACCTTGCTAGGGAAGGGTGTTCTAAGCCTCAGATGGCCAGGGCTCCATCCCCACACTCATTCGGAACCTCACTTGTTCACTCTCCACAAGAGCGATGGCCACACATCCCATGAAAAAACTTTATTTGTTCTCATTATCATAAAATTATATGTATATCTGTATGCTAGACTAGTAGACTAGAATGTATAAAGAAGATAGTAACAATCATTTAAATTCCCCCTGGCCAGAAGTCACCACTGTCAAACATTTGGGATGTTAACTTTTGACACAAAGGAAGTTTATGTTTAAACCTTTTCATTATTGGCGTTCTAGTAAATAAAGGACAGGAAAGAAATACGCTATATGATTCTGTTTACATGAAATTCACAACTGGATCTAGAATTCAAAACCCTCTGGGAGAGGGTTCCCTAGAAAGGAACACAAGGGAACTTTCTGGGGTCCTAGAAACAAACGTTCTATATCTTGATTTGGGCCATGGTAACACGGATACATACAACTGCCAAAACTCATCGAACTTAAGACCTGTGTATTTTACTGTAAAATGTTATACCTCAATAAAGAAGAAGAAAGAAAGGAAAGAATCCTGGACAAATATTGGGTTGGCCAAAAAGTTCGTTCGGTTTTAAGTAAAAAGACAACATTTTTCATTTTCACCAAGAGTTTTATTGAACAATGTATTCACTAACCAAATGAACTTTTTGGCCAACCGAATACTGTAGCAAAAGACCAAACTGGGGAGGTGGGGAAGGACGAGGAAAAAAAAAAAAGCCTGAGATGCTGAGCTAAGACAAGCCACACACAATACCTGGAACTTTACAGAGGAAGATACCAGGCCTTGGCCCCCAGTCCACCAGCCTCTCTCAGCACTGCTCTCCTTTTCAGGGCTGCAGTTAAATCCAAGAGGGCTGGATCCTTAAAAAGGTAATACAGTCTTAAGATCCTGCTAGGGCCCACCATCTACCAAGCTCTCTCTTCTTTGATGCTATCACTTCCATGTTTGTAGTGAGGCACTGTATTTCCTGATAGGGGCAGGGGAGGGGATGGGTCCCTTGGAGCCTAACAAGAATCTGTGCTTGACTCAGGAAGGAAGGTTGAAGGCCTTAACTTTCAACTAGATTATATTCCAAAAGTTTCTTAATCACTATCTAGGACTCAGAATGTTTGTGTCTCATAGAAACAGTGTTATAAATGATGGTCAAAGTTCCAAGTTTCTCCTCCCTGAATATCTATTAAATGCCTACTCATAAGATATAGAATTTTAGGCTTGGTAGGAACATAAGTACAGTGAATTATAGTGGTTGTGTCCATGTAAAACATGGGAAGAAAGCAAAATTCTTTTCTTTTTCCAAAAACATCCATGCTATCTGCCAGGCACTATGTTGACATTTGGGATTCAAAAATTTTGAAATCTCATGATGTCGTCCCTCAAGCAGCTCATTGTCTAGTGGAGAAAGACTACCTTGTAAATAAATAAGTGCAATAAAATCTTATAAGCGTTTTGATAGAGGTTGTCATAATTTAAAAAAAACAGAAAACTAGAAGTGAAGGCTAGCTGGCAAGGGAAAACACATTTTGAAGCAGGCAGAGTTGATGGGATAAAGAATTAGATGAAGACCTATAGAGAGATTCTAAGGGGTCATGGGGCACTTTGAAGGTCAATGGCCCAAAATCTGATTCTACTTCAAAACACGTTTTCCCTTTTCACTGCTATCAGAGCATTATAGCTTGACTTCTCAGTCATCATTGGGGTTGGTTGGTTGTCCTTGACTTTCAAATTATTTGGAGGGAGTAGAGAAGGGTAAGACTTACAATTCCAAAGAGAAAATTAAAGAAAATTTAGAAGGTATGTAAACCTTGGAGGATTGTCAGAGGTAGATATGACCCGGTAGTGATGGAGGAAGAAGCATAACCTCCAACACTGGGGAAGAAAGAAAAGGCCATTGCCCACACCAGCTACCAGATGGTGAAGTTGGCTCAGGGCAGCTTGGTTGCCATCTTGAAAGCAGAGTGGGCCAGGAGGCCCTGTGGCCTCATAAGTATGGGACCGCTTAAAATTTATAGTATTTGGGGATCATTTATTCATTCAACCAGTATTGTGCATTTACCATTTATAAGGAAATTTGCAATTGACTTGCAATTAACAGGGTTAAGAAATTTAGTGAATTATGGTCCTTGCCTTAAAGGGCTAGTTGGGGAACTAGAGAACTATTATTTAATGTGCCCAAACATGAAATGTTTTTTCACCCATCAGTAAGTTGGGGGTAATAACAACCGCAGGATCTACTGACCTCACACAATTGTTCTGAGACTAGAACATGATTAGGGAGTAAAAATGTCTTTGTAAAGTGCAGGTGTTAGGTATTAATCATGAAAATGGTTTTCAGCTATGTCCTCCCTTGCGGTCAATTATTCATTCAACAAATGTTTATTGTGCATTTATGCTGAGCAGGCACTGTTCTGGGTGCTGGGAACATAGCAGTGAAGAAAACAGATAAAATCTCTGCCCTCTTGGAGCTGGCATTCCCCAACAGGGTATTCTGCTGACATAAATAAGACTCATCCGTCATGTGAGAAAGGCATAAAGCTTAAGGCTTGGAAAATTGAAGAATTGGAAACAATCTAAGTATCCCTTAATGTGGGACAGGTTTTAAAAACTTATGATGCTTCCATACTGCTGAAAACTGCATAGCTGTTTAAAAAGATGGAAGTAGCTATCTGTGTATAGTATTATAGAAAGATTTTCAAGGCCCGTTAAAGGGGGGGAAAACAAGTTCCAGAATAATACATAATATGATCTTATTAATGTTTCACATAAACACTACCTATTTGAGTTTTACTCACATTCTAATATACAGTTACATGTGAATACTGTGGTGTAATCTCAGAGAAAAGTTCTGGAAAGATACACAGATGACAGTTGTGTTATTTCAGGGGAGGAGAGGTGACCTGATGGGACATGGTGTGGACCGGGGACTTTTACAACTTACGATGGTAATTTCTGACAATGAGAGTGCATTCACCTATTGCTTACGTAATTAAACAAGGAGACACACGCATGTGGGTACAATTGAGTTATAGCAATATAATTATGGATGACAGTTGTTACTCTTTTAATCTCCTATAATGTTGTTTTAATATGTCTATAGAGACATATACACATATAGATGAGATGATGCCAAAACATAAAAGGTGGAATTAAAACATGGTGTCCTGGCTCAGAAATCTTGCCTCTCCCCACCCCACCTGCAGTTTATAGTGAAACCTTTTTTAAGAGCATCATGGGATGTTGGCTAGAAACCCTTGATCTCCCAGTTCTGAGGCACATGTAATTATTTCACAGTTAAGTAGCCTCAAGGATCTTTGCAAAAGATATGATTTCGTTATGAGAGCACCATGCACCTCCCAGCAGCAATTGAGCTTCAGCTGGAGCCAATGCCGGGGTTCCGGTATGTGATGGGTGGATCCCAGCAGGGTCCCCTGGTTCCCAAACCAAGCCAGGTGAGCTAGCCCTAGCTTCAGCTGATCTCTGAAAATCAGCTCATGCATTCCGGCTGAATCTGTTCCATTGTCTCTCTCTCTGTGACTTTAGGCAGGCCTTTTGCTGCTTCTGGGTTCAATGGCGAGAGCTGAACTGTATATCCTATAACCTCATTTCCACTCCTAATTTCTATTGTGGCAAGTTGTTACAAGGGGAGACCGCATTTGTTCACATGCGCCTGCCATGTGCTGGGACAGAAAAGGCAAGCAAAGCCCTTGGCCTTAAGGAGCATGTTGGTGTCAAATTCTTGGGGATGTTGAAGCTGATGAAACTGCCAGAAAGGTGGACTCAGAACAGAAGCATGGAGATCCTCCTCCACTTCTCTGCAGTCTCTGGCTCTAAATGTCTGGGATAAAGCTGGCCTCTGTTCTTCCAGCCCCTTCATTCTGAAATTAAGCTGGCAGTAGGGCTCCTAGCCATGCTGGGTAGCTTCCGGTCCTAGAGACTAACCACATCCATGTTACATGGGGAAAAAAGAGTCTTGGTGGGGACAGGGATAGCCTGAGGTCAGGGTGATCTCTAGGAGGACTGGAGATGGGACCAGGGTCCTTACAGCCAGTCCTCTGGTTCAGCAAACTCTTAGTGAGCATCTACTGTTTGCCAGGCAGTTTGCTAGATTGTGGGAGCACAGGTGTGAATCGATCAAACCTAGGGCTTGCAGAGCAGGGCTTCAGTGTGTAGAGGCCTTTCCTGGGCAGGACAATACCCTCGGTTAGATATCCTCAGATCTGTGCCCTTCTCCAGGGCCCCCCAGAGAATCGGCACATACGGTCTTAACAACCAAGGAGCAGAAAGCTGCTGGCAGAGGCCCAGGCACACTAGACACTGAGTCAGGGGATAGGGATCAAAAATCATCCCAGACTGTGCCCTGGGTCTCAGCCAATCTTGAGGAAAGGTAACTTGCTTCCATGGGCCACGGGTGGGTGGGTGTTTTCCCAGAAGAGAAGAAGCAGCGTGGCCAGAGCAGAGCATCAGCACCAAGCTGACCCAATCTCTCATTCCCTTTCCACACCTCCTAGCTGTGTGACAGGCCAACAGCTCAACCTCCTGAGCCTCAGTTGTTTCTTCTGTAAAATGGGAACAATAACAACCCCGCTGATTCTTCTTCCTTCAGGAGATGAAGATGGAGATCAAAGGAGGTAACGGGTGGAAAATAGATTATCAAGCACTTTAAGCTACAAATTGATGGTGTTGTACACTTTGAAGCCGTGAATCTTCCTGCCATCTCCCCTTTACGTCCCCCACCCCACCAGGAAGAACCCTTTGCCACACAGCTGTGTGAGGTTTCCCAGTGTAGCGAGTGCGGGAGCTGTCGTAGGGGAGGCGGAAGGAATTCTTGGCCTGCTCACCGCTCGTGGGCTGGAGGGGTCGTTCCTGAACCCAAAGATTCCCTCACAAGGCAAGTGGGCGAGCTGGCACTGGCCCTGGCCGAGCAGCCCCTGGAGATGGGGCTGGGGTGGCCCCATCACTACTGGGGGTTCAGACTGTGCCCTGAAACCCATTAAACTAATGCCTTGTATGCCTGACAGCTGGGGTCAAGAGACGTTTTCAGGGCGCTTACGGGCTCCTCTAGGGGAGAGGCTCTGCTGGGTCCGCAGGCTCCTCTGCAGGAAGAAGGGGCTCTTGGGACACAGTACCTCTGGTCCTCATGTGCTGTCAACCTTGGGCAGGTCACCTCCTTTCTCTGGGTGCAGCTGTTAGGAGGTGCATTGCTTTTTATTTTAAAAGTGACACATGCTCAGAAAACATGTACATGTGAAAGAAGAGGACAAAGTGATGGTGCCTCCCCCATCCTACGACCATGGACAGTCCGCTATAAAAAATTCTTCTCAATATACAAATAGCTATGCTCATTTCTTCAACAGAATTTGGGATCACCCAGATACATTGTTCTCTTGGACTTGCCCTCTGTCAACGTCAATGTTCTCTTGGTCTACCCCTTCCTTCAACCAACTGCAGAGTATTCCAGCATTGGACAATTGTGTGACTATTTCCACAGGGTAAACCCTGAAGTGAAATTACAGGATCAAAAATATTTCTCTATGTCCTCAATATGTTGAATATCATCATTCCTTTTTAAAATTTTGGTAGCGATGAGTGAAAATAAAATTTTGTTCTAATTTTAAGTTGTTTGATTATTCATGCGGCTGAGCATCTTCTTTATTTTTTGCATGTTAAGTGGCTACTTGTGTTTCTGCTTCTGTAAAAAGCTTGCTTGTGTGTCCTCCCAAGTTTTTCTATTGGAATGACGGTCTTTTTCTTACCTTAAAACAGCACTTTATATAGTAAAGCCCTTAATCTATTGCTTGTCATACATTACATTTTCCCCTAGTTTGTCATCTGTTTATAGTGTGTGTTCCCACACCAAAGATTTAAATACTTATGCAGGTAAAATTGTTAGTTTTTTCCTTTCTGGATTCTGAGGTATATCTCTTTTCAGGAAAGGCCTTTCTCATTCTCAAGATTACAGAGTTCCTATTTTTAAGTTTCTTTTCAAAGTTTAATAATTTTTAAATGTATACATCTTTAATACATTTGGATTTTTTTCTGTGACTGTTAATGGATAACTATTCCAGCATCGTTTATGTAAAAATCTAGTCCTTCTCCACTAACAAGAAATACAATCTTTGTCATATACCAGGTTCCCATATATACATTTTATTTCATTAACCTATTTTATTCTATTCTACATACTATTTTTTTTTTTTTTTTTTTTTTTTTTTTTTTTTTTTTGCGGTACGCGGGCCTCTCACTGTTGTGGCCTCTCCCGTTGCGGAGCACAGGCTCCGGACGCGTAGGCTCAGCGGCCATGGCTCACGGACCCAGCCGCTCCGCGGCATGTGGGATCTTCCCGGACCGGAGCACGAACCCGTGTCCCCTGCATCGATAGGTGGACTCTCAACCACTGCACCACCAGGGAAGCCCTCTACGTACTATTTTATTCATTTATCTATTTAATATTCGTACAACATTATCATAGTGCTTAATTGCTCTGACTCTGTAATATTTTTAAAAATCCAGTAGAGCAAGCCTCCTCTCATTTTCCTCTTTTACAAAAATTTTCATGTATCTAACCTCCTAGGGAAAATTTAGAATCAATTTTCCATTTCTTTTCATCAGAAGTTTTACTGAAATTGCATAAAAATTATAAACTAATTTGGGGGAGAATTGAAACCTTCACAATATTTAGCCATCGCAAGCAGAAATACAGTAATTTACTCCACTTAGATTTTCTTTGATGTACTTCAGTATTTGCTTCTACACAGGTGACAGAGATTTCTTACATGAATAAGTTGTATTTTCAGTTTTGTGGGTGATTTATGCTTTGTTTTGTTTTTGCTGTGGTGAATGGAATAATTTCCATTTTATATTTTTAACTTATTACTATTATATGAGAAAACTGGTTATTGTTTCTATAAAATAGTCGGCTGAGTCACTTGGATTTTCCATTTAATAACTGTTTTACTTATTACCAAAATAAAGCATGTCTATTGTAGAAAATGAAAACATAAAAGGAAAGAAACCAACAGCACCTGTAAAATCTATTCTTCAGAAGTAGTCATTTTTAACATTTTGATGAATGTCCTTCAAAAAAATATGTTATATATATATATACATATATACTTAAAAATAGTATCATAATATATAACATTATACATATATCTACTGAAGTAGACAGATGTATATGTCTAAGAATTAAGTAGACATATGCATATGGAATTTTATGAATAGCATCATAATTTGTTTTCTAAATCACTTTTCCTACTTAATAAAATATGATAAACCTTTTTTCCATGCTACTATTCTACATTATCACTTTAATGGCTGCATTAAATATATGAATTTATTTAAGCAATCCTCTAACTTTGGACAGTTAGGTTGAGTCCATTTTTTAATATTATAAATCGATAGTGAACATCTTAGTACCTCAATCTTCGTGAATAGCCATGATTATTCCTTTAGAAGAAATTTCTAGGAGTGAACTTTCTGGATCCAAAGGCAGAAACCTAAGGCTTTTGTGATAAACTGGACAAATTGCCCTTCAGAAAGCTTATTCTCCTACCTCCACTTTTTAATACATATTTCTTCATCATATCTCCCTTTCTTCAATGAACATTATACCATAGGCATTTTTTAAGTACTGAAACTCACTGGCAACATTATTTTAATAGAAACAGGGTGTTCCGTCAGCCACCAGCCCTCCTTGGATCTCAGTTCCTTCCGTTTCCTAGGATAACCCAGAAGTTCCTGACTTCCAGACCAAGCAGCTTCATTTGATGACTGGGTGCCTCAGCTTGGGGTTCCAGCTTCTAAAGTAGAAATAAAATGATTAACTCAACTTCAATCTTGTTTGCTCTGTGCAGCAGGAAGGTGGCCAGGAGACTCCATGAAATGTTAATCATTCTAAGAGTTTGCTACCTACAAGGAGCAGAAGATCCATTTGTGCTTTAGATAAAAACTCCCCTTCCCTGTCATTTTTTATCAGTAAAAAAAGGTGTCATGTTTCTCCCAATCAGGTGTTCACTTGGCAAGAAACTCCTAATTCAGACACAGTTCCAGCAAGGGGATAATGTTTTTCTAAGCAGCAAATGACTACAAACACATCTGCGTTGACAAGTCACAACTTATATCCTTCTATGGTGTTTCTGCTCTTTTGAAAATGTTAATAAAAACTTAATGTGGAAAAAAAACAACTTTTTCCATATATGTGTACCAATGAGCCTGAGGCAACTCATACTTTCTTATAAAACAAAGTAGGTCACTCACATCAATCATGTTGTCTTAGCACATTTTTTCCAAATTAGGAATTCTCAATCCATCATACCATGTTATGGCATCCCTTTTCCAAACATTTCCTTTTAATATGCTCTTTAACATGATAAGCAAATCTAATAGAATACATTAGTGTCACTTTTCAGTGATGGAGTGTTTCCTCCTGTTCAATCCACGATGAGTTCAGGGAAAGATTTTTACTGATTCACCCTCTAACAGCAATCGCTTATTGAAAATATGACAATGACCTCAAAACTGCCAAGGCCGCCCTTGGGTGTTGGCCTTAGAAAGATCATGGGCCCCCTACCTCACCTCTCCATGTGTCATAGATGTAGAAAACTCGAAAGATGTGTGTGTCCCAAAGCAAAATAATAAATCCAGATTCTGTACGTGAGGAGTGTTTAAATTTAGCCCATTGACTCAGTAGAGTTGCACATGCACACATTCTATCCCATACGGATCAAACGCTTGTACTGGGCTTCATTTTAAAACCACATTGCTCGCAGAACATTTCCAAATCTCCTGAATCATGCAGAAAGGGAGGATCCTTGGCTTAATGTGTGTGAGATTCTCCAAAACCAGTTACCATCTTCTTGCAAGTGAATTTGGACCCCATGTTAGATGCACACTCTGTTTACAACCCACTTGAGATATACTTGCGTGTTCTATATTTGACAACATTTACCTAGCAAAAACTGTCTTTGTTTCCACGCGTATCTCTAGTTCTCAGACTCATGTGTTCAGTGTTAGCACTTGACTTTCTTTGGAGATTTTTTATTTGGACAGGGTTTTGGAATAAAACATTTGTGAAAGTTGGGAAGGGGAGCGGTTTGTAGAGCACCCAGGAATTCGGTTGTTTGGGGCTTTTGGCCACCCAACAGGAAAACATCTGAAGGGAAAAGGGAGAGTTCAGTTTGTGTTCTGGACCTTTTGCTGGACACGTGGTGTCCTGCAGACACTGGTCTTGATTGCCCGTTCCATAAGTCACACCACTTCTTCCTCAAGTCTTGGGAAAGAGGAAGGTAGCTTTATGGACCCTGATTAACCGTAGTTTCCTGACACTGCCCCATTCTTGTCCAGAGCTAATGACTTGAGAGTGTGTGTGTCCAGGAAACATGATTAACTCATTGCAAAAATGACTGTGCTGGGGGCAGTGAAGGACACAGAAATGAGACATAGCTCCTGCCCTTAAGGAGATTGAAGTCGGGCTTGATATCAAGTAGAACATGATAAGGAAAAGAAAAGAACATCCAGGGAGTTCAGAGGAGGGAGAGGTCACTGCCAGGTAAGGGTGGATGTCACACAAGATTGAGAAGAAGATGATATTTGAATCAGGCCCTGATGGTGAGTAGTCTTTGGGCCTACACAGATGGGGGAAGGGCATTCTAGGTCGAAGGCACAGAGAGAGTCAAGGGGCAGGCGTGGGAAGGCATGTAGGGAGAGGGGCCGTGACAAACAATTCAGGACCCATTGAACGCAGGCTGCATAAAGAGAAGCATGAGAAGAAATCGGGGAAGGGAAATTGATGCAAGTGTGTGAGGAGCCTTGAACGCCAACGTAAGGAGCAAAGTCTCCAGGGAATGCTCCCCCTCCCATGTCCCCAAAATTGTTCTGGTCACATCACCACATTTGCCTGGAATAGGAAGATTATTAGGGTGACCATATTTACATGGGTGCACTTGAGCCCCCTCAATCTTCTATCTTTTTCACACTTCTCCTTCTATACATAGGTAAATGCTATGGCAAATTAAAGTGTTTCTCATCGCTGAGGTTTGGAGCACCATCTGGAAATTGCTGTTGGCCTCAAAACCATTGCTCAGAGAGGTTCAGGATTCTCCCAGGTTTCAGTGTTTTCTATGAGCTGATGAACATTTGTAGAAGCTGCACCATTGCTTCTGGTCCATAGACCCAGAGGGGACTGTGCAATGCAAGAACTGAGGTGCTTTGGGAAATCCATCAGTTTGTTCAACAAACATTTATTGAGCAGCTACTATGTGCCTTAACATTGCTTTATGTGCTGGGGACAAGACAGGGTCCCTGTCTTCATGGGATTTACTTTTCGGTGGGACAGACAAAGAGTTATCAAGATCATTTCAGAAGGGAAGTTAAGAAGGGAAACAAAGGAAATAAACAAGTTCCGTGGTAAAGAGTGACGGAAGCAAGAGAAGGACAACCACATCAGAGAAGATGGTCAGAGGTGACCTGAAGGATGGGGGTTGAGAAGGAGCCAGCTAGATGAGCGGCGGCCAGGAGAGAAACGTGGCGAGCAGAGGACACAGCAAGTACAAGTGCGTGATGAGTTGGAAGAAGCTAGTAAGTGAGACGGAGAGGGAGCAGATGGGGCCGGGCAAGGCAGGAGCCCACTGGGGATCTGAGGGACAATGGGAAGCTCCTGCAGGGTTTTAAGGGAGAAATGACTGAGCTATGAACATTGGGGTCCACTTTAGAGCCGCCATTAGCCACCATCTTCTCCGGCGTCACCCTTGCCGACTTTCCCCACAAAGTCAAAACGAGTGCTGGGAGTACATCAGCTTTTATTTTTACAGCAATCTTTGTACCCAAACCACCATAGCATTTTTAATAACAAACTGGCAGGGAATCAGACATCTGTACTTGAAAAAACAGGCGAAGCCAAGTATTTCTAAATGTTTTATATTTACTTGTAACATTAGAATAACCATGAGGCTGCTTTTTGCATAATCGGAACCATTCTCATTAGGGTTCGACAGATCTCATCCTTCATGGGCTTGGGTGGTGGTTTTCATTATGGCAGTGACATTGATCTGACGAGAGTGAATCTCTTCTTGAACACTTGTGGATAAAAGGGGAAGAAGTTGAGAGAAGCCAGGGCAAGCTAGGAAAATAAGAACTCTGTAAAGAAAACCATCAGCTTGGCATTGGGGTGCCATGAAGAAAGCCCGGGTTTCGAAGTTCAGCAGAGCTGGCCCGGAAGTTCAGCTGGGTGACCCTGAGCGAGTCACTTAACCTCTCTGAGCTTCCGGCAAAATGAGGATGGTAATAGAAACTACTTCCTGGAGTTGTGGTGAGACCTAAATGAAATAACGTAGGTAAAGAGACTTGGCACGAGGCTTATTTCTGCTTGTCTTCCTCCAAAATTAGTATTTAACATCCAAGATTGAGATACTACCCTTCATCCTTTCTCTAAAGCAGGCTTGCAAGATTTATCAAAAATACAGCATACCCAGTTAAATTTGAATTTCAGACAAACAACAAATAATTACTTAGCATAAATATGTCCCATGCAATATTTGGGACATACTTAAACAAGGCATCCTGCATTTTATCTGGAAACCCTATTCTAAAGGTTTAACGATCCTAAGAAAGAGGAGTTTTGAGACCCGGTTGGGTCCTGGTAGTCCACCTGGACACCTGTGCCAGAGGTGGTTTGATATCCTTGTAAAGACTGTGCCTTTCTAGCTCACTGAATCCCCAGAGCCTAGAACAGAACCTGGCATATAGTAGGTGCTCGGTAAAAATGTATTGAATGAGCAGCTAAGACCTCATTATAAGTCAATCAGATTGGGAGGTATATATATTTTAAACATGCCTTATAAGTCATGCACCTCCTTTACCTGAGGTCGATATAAAGACAGAGACCCGCTGACCACCCCAGCCCTCACCCCCCACCCCCAGAATCAACCTGGAATCGAAATGGAGCACGACCATCACGCTCTCACTGCCTCTCAGCCACCTGCAGCCAATGTGGAGCCAGATCTGTGCAGTTTACACCACAGCCCCTGTCCTGAGCTCCCCCCAATGGCCCCCCAAAACGACATGGGTTACAAAAATATTTCATGCCAACTCATTTCATACTTCATGTATTTTATTAATAAAGAAGATAAAACTTCCACGTTCAGAGTCCGCTTTTTTCTCCCCCTTCCTCTGGCAAACAGGACACATCTGGGCTGGAAGGTGGGGAATGGCGGGGTCTCAGGCTGGGAGAAGCTGCTGGTGGAAGGTAATGAAGTCAGGTGTGGCCCCTTCTGAGCTTCCCAGGCTGGCAAATGTCTACATTTCTCGGGAAGTTGTGAGCACAGAGGATTTCCCCAGGAATCCAGGCTGGGCTTGTAAAGAAATGATCCCAACATCAAGAAAAGAAACCGGCCAGTAAATTCCTATTCAGTTCATTTTCTAAGACTTCTGAATGTGTTTTGAATTTTCTCTAAATTAAGATAATCATAAAAGGTTAAGATATTTAAACAGAGCTCCACCTGATCCCAGGGTTTGATGTGTACGCTTAATTAGTTCCCGAACATATGGTTCAGAGCTTCTTATAAAAACAGGGTAATGACTCGAGGTATATTTGGGTATTAGATTGAACGATGTTATAGGGACATTCAAACCCATCTCAAAGGCCTTAACCTGCCCTTGATCTGTGCTGGAAGCTTTTGCTGACATCTGTTTCAAAGAGATATCAAAAAACTTTCCAGTGGTCCCATGATAAAACAAAAATCCACACGGAGATAGATATCAGGCATTAAAATACTTAGGATTCAACATTGCCTGAGGAATGTGTGGCCCCAGAATATAACATTTGGGGTCAGGGGTAGCTGAGGAGGGGCTCATACAAAGACAGAGAGGGTGGCTCTGAGAACTGCAGCGCCCCATACAGAGAGTCACTGCAGCTGAGTCACAAACGTCCCCAGGGCCCTTTGTTCTTTTGTGTCTTTCAGTCCCCAATAATAAATCAGGTGCTCCTGTGTTGGGGACATAATTCAGGTAGCCAGGAGTCACTTCCCCAGATCCCTGGCCGCCCCACTCTTCCCCGGCCCCTGCCAGGAAGGCACTGGTAGAGCCGCCCCCAGGAGGAGCAAGGTATTGCACTGACTCACCTGCACTCCTGAGTCTAGTTGTGTGCGGAGCCCCGCCCCTAACCCACGTCTGCAGAACACAGCTGCCCCTCCCCAATCTCCAATCGGATTTCTGCCCCTAACCCCTTCCTGTATGGGCACACTGGGTCCATTCTGTTTGTGAAAATTTGGGCCATAGAACAGGAGGGGTTCCGACTCATCTTTTCGGCTTCAGTGCCCCTCACTCTACCCAAATTCATTCATACATCCGTCCAGTCACCTATCCTATCAACAAGTACTCCCCAGGCGCCGATTGTGTGGGGATACAAAGTGCTATGGGAAAACCAGAGCTGATGTGAAGTATAGTCCTGCCCTCCAGGGGCTCACCATCTAAGATGAGGCAGATACGGGAAGACAAATATTGTAAGGCCATCACGGGTGTTTGAGAGTACATAAGCAACATGATATAAGAAACATGAGAGGAAGAGATCATTTCGGGCAGGGTGATGAGGACAGCTTCACCGAGGACATGGCATTTGCCCTGGGCTCTGAGTGATGCGCCCATCTGGACAATGGTAACTGAGGGTAACAAGGCACTCCAGGTGGAGGGAACAGCAAGAACAAAGGAAACCACTGTGGTCCAAAAACTGGGAGTCGCTTTCCAGATAGAAACAGCATACCCATCTCCACTCATCTGATCCTCAAACATCCTTGTGAAGTTGATGAGGCGGGGATGATTATTTCCATTTCACGGATAAGAAAACCGAAGTGCACAGAGGTTATATACATTCCCCAGGGTTTCACAGCTCAGATGCGGCAAAGCCTAAATTCAAATTCAGGCTTAAACTTCTTAGATCCACCTAAGGCTGAAAAGTTAAGGTGAGGTCAGATTGCCGAGGGTCTTAAATTAAAAGCTCAGGAAGTTACTATTTCCTCTGTAGTCTCGGGGAGTCATCGAGGACTTTGAGCGGGGCTGGAAGATCCATTGGGCAGCTGAGAGCAGAAGAAGCCAGAGAAGAAAGAGGCTGGGTGCAGGTGGATGAAGGAAGAACACATGGCGTCCCTCAGAGGCGGTTACATCCACCCTGGGCCACAAGCCAGAGGAGAAAAGAGAACAAGGGTGCAAGAGAGGGAGTTAGACTCCAATCATGCCGGAGGCAGGGAAGAGGCTCCAGGGACCACTGTAGCTGTGCTTCCAGAGAGTTGGCTCTGATTCCTCCCAATGTCAGCTGAGACTTCAGCATCCGTGACAGCTAGGGTTTAGAGTGATTACAATGAGCCAGGCACTTTCACATATATGTCATTTAATTCTCATAACAAGTCTATGCGGTAACGAATCTTATTACCTCCATTTTACAGGTGAGCAAACTGAGGCCCATAGTGATTGAGGAACTTGGCCAAGGTTACCCAGGTATCACCTGGCTTAGACTGGAATGTGAACAGGTCTTCCCACCTGGAGCCTGAACTCCTGACTGCTACCTCCAACCACCCCTCTTAGGTCTTACATACGACTCAGCGGGCCAGGGATGGGGTGGCCCCCATTGCCCACTGAAGTGCGTCTGCCTAGCTGCCCTTGGCCGGCAAACCTCTCCCCAGTCTGGCCCAAAGTTACCTTTGTCCTTTGTGACCTGCCCCTGGGTCCTGAGGGACCCTGCTGCCGCAGCCCAGCAGGCAGGAGGCCAGATCCAGGCTGTGATACAGAGAGAGAGGGAAAGAGTCCCTATGAGCTGGAGTCCCAGCCTGAGGCGCCACAGCAGGAGACCTCAAAGCCTGGCCAAGCTCAGTGGGACTGAGATCAAAACCAGCGGGGGGTGGCAGAGCAATGAGGAACAGAAATGAGCAGGGGTGAGGCTAGTCCCATATCATTCCTGTGGCTACATCCCAGGGCTGGGGCTTCTTTGAAGGTCTGGGACCCTGGGTACAAGGCAGAAGACCTCCCCCCGCTGGTTTCCTTCCAGGGGCTGAGGGATCAATAAAATGGGGGCTGAGAACGTTGTCTGTGGGTAAATGAGAGTTCAATCTCCCAGCCCGGCCTCGGTGACCTCTCCTCCTTCGATTCACTGCTGGCTGGCAGCACCTCGGGATGCTGTGCCCATATCCGTGCTCTCTGGCATGGCTGCTTTCACTTTCCTACATGGCAAATGGATGTGGGTCCCTCCTGGTTCGGTCTATTACACTCTTTGTGGCTCCGGTCATAGCACCACGTGTAAGCACCGCGCACACTGTGGGATTTCCAGAAATCCTCGAGACCTGTCTGATGAAGAGATACATCCTTTGTGTGGTCCTAGGTCCGTAAAGGCACTGGAGAGGAACATTTACTGAAAGCCAAAGTGGCACACAGCACGGGAAGAGCACTGTCCAGGGAGCTCAGCCCCAGGGTCCTATCCTGGCTTTGCCACTGATGCTCAGAGCAAGCCATGTCACCTCAGTTTCCCCATCTGTGGCACTAAAGAAAGGCTAGCTGTCCTAGAGTTTCCATAAAGCTTCCCTATCTTCTCCTATTGGCCACCTCTTGGTCGTTCTTAGTTCTGGGTCACCTCCTCCAAGAGGACCTCTCTGACCACTCAGGCTGCAGCAACCTCCTTCCCTCCTCCATTTGTCTGTTGTCTCCATCTGACCTTTTCCTGTTTGGGCATTTTTCCACTTGCTTATTAACTGTCCCCCTGAATAGGCTGTAAGCTCCAGAACAGCAGAGAACCTGTCTGAGCTTACCTCTGCTGCTCCCTGCTCCATCTCCAGAGCTCAGGATAGAGCCTGGCATGGAGTAGGTGCTCAGCTAATGTTTGTTGAATGAATGAATGAACTGTGAGCACTTTTCTGTGTCGTAAGATATTCAAAAACCCTGTTTATAATGGCTATAAAATAGTCTAAAGTGTGGGTATATTAAAATATATTAAACCAATCCCGTATTGTGGGCTATGTAATTTAGTAACTAACGCTTACCAAGTACCTAAGGAAGGTCACTTTTGTGTCCCTATTTTCTGTCTCCCACTGTAAGCACATCAGCTCCAAGGGAACAGGTGCCTTCTCTTCTTATGTTTCACTGTCCACAGCCCCAAACACGGCCTGGCACACAGGTGCTCTTCAAAGGTATTTATTAAATAAAGTAAGGACTTTCCTTCTCCCCAGAACACTTTCAATTATTTTACTCTTCCCTATGGTCCTACATTTTGAAAGTCATTTTTTTACCAAGCAAATGCGCTTATCATGTACTAATTGCTTTCCTATTTTAATAAGTCAGTTTTAGCTGCAGTCCTGCCCTTCCAGCAGCTTCTGGCCACCACGAGAGAAGAGGCGTCACCATGTGCAGCTGATGTCATTCCAGATCACTGCAGAGGAATGTGAAGTGTCAGTCAGCCCAAGTGATCTTTGACAAGTACCTTCACCATTTCATGAGACTCTTAGAAATTGCAAAAGTGAAAAATCTCAGCCAGCCCTAAAGCTCTGGGACCCCTGTACTGTACACCCTCACTCCCACCAGGTGCCCGGGGGATGGCAAGCCTTTATCTCTGTCTCTTCTTACTGCTGTAGGCCACTGCAGGCCACCCGCAGACCAGGCTCAGCGCCGAAGCCAATTAGGTCAGGAGAAAAGCACAACTTCCAGGGTGTCCACTTGCTTCTGGGCCCCCAAACACATAGAGTATAGAGACTTGGCTGGACACATGAGCTTCTCTGTGACTGTGCAAAGCAAGTCCAAATGGCAAGAGATGCCAAGAAATCTTGGGTGTGCCCCTCGGGGTGTTCCTCCGAGGGCAGACACAGAACAGGCACGGTACATTTCCAGATGGCTGTCTGCATGAGCACAGAACCACCAGCCGGTAAAGAAAACATGGTGAATGCTGTTGGATCATGTCACCCTTAATGTGTTTCCATAGTATTAGTAACACACCTGTGAGGAACATTTTGACTCTTCAAAGGCTTCCCACAGGCAAAATACCCTTTAAGCCTCGTTCAGGAGGAACACAGAGCAGATATCACGAAGATCAAGAAAGACACTGTGACAAATCTGAAGTCACCCAGAAAGACAGGTGTGGAGAGGCCGGGACTGGAGCCTTGTTACTCACACCGGGCTCCCACCAGAGGATGCAGACAAGGACTGTGTACCTCAAGAAGGCTGTCCAGAAGTCAGAAGCAGGACCACCTGCATCAGGGCACCCCGTCCCAACCGAAGAGGTGCCAATCACACCTTAGACATGGTAGATTTATGCAGTTATTGCATTTATCTGGATTGCCATAAAACGTCTAATAATCTATGATAACACTTTTCCAACAGCTAAAAGTAACGTGTCTCAGGGAAGGAGCCCCTTCTTCTAATCGGCACAGAGATGCTGTATAAATGGCGGCAACCCTGAGAGAAGCCACTCATATTTGGGCGGCCTGGGCAGAAACAGAAGGGAAGAGTGGTGGTCTTGCTACGCCGCCAGAAACTCAGCTGCCCTAATGGCTGAGGCATCTGGGAAAGGGAGCATGCAGGATAAAGAAAGCTATCTACAAGTCAATAAGGTAATAGACAAGCAGCCTAAGAGGACAACGGGCAAAGGGCATGATCCTCACAGATGAAGAAAAAAGGCAGTGAACATACGAAGGTTGGTTGTGGACATTTGTCATTGTTTGTCCAGCACAGCATCCCAACCCCATTCCTCCTGCCCCTAGCTGACCTTTCAGGGCACAGCAAGACAGGACTTCCCCACTGCAAGTTGTCATGGAGGAGGGTAGGGCTCCTCTCCCACTACGGAAGCCCAAGGGGCCAATTCCTCCCTCTCCGCATCCCTGGGGCCACGGAGGCCAGGCATAGGAACACTCTTGGCCAACTGGATGGCCTCATCAAGTGCCAGAGGTTGAGGAAGGTGGGAGGTGTTTGCCTTCACCCTGTTCAAGGTCATCTGATGGTGCAATTGCTGCTGTACTGCTTCCATCCTGGCCCCTGGTGTTCAAAGCCCCTCTAGTTCCTGTCTATTCCCGAGCCTGGTCTGAGAGTCTCCTGCAGATTCTGTTAAACCCTAATATTCTTCCAAAAGTTGTCTTTTATGTAAACTAGCCAGGATCCAGTTTCTATTGCTTGCAAACAAGATCTTTAATTCATTGTATTAGTTTAGATTAAGATTAGCTGCATAGGAGAAATAACAATAATAATAGTGGCTTAAACAAGATTGACATAAGTAAATGAAGTGTGGAGGAACACAGTCCAGTGTTAATATGACAGCACTGAACTCCTGCCATCTCACCCCTCCACCCTCCTTAGCATGCCAGTCCAAGATAGCTGCTCCCACTCCAGGGATCTTGACACATTTCAGGTAGCAGAAAGGAAACTAGGAGTGGAAAAAAGTCATGCTCTCTCCCTTTAAGGACACTTCTAGTAAATTGCCTACGACTCTTCTACTTGCATCTCATTGGCCAGAACTTAGCTGGATACCCACACCTAGCTGCAAAGGAAGCTGGGAAATGTAGTTTTTATTCCAGGAACTCATTCCCTCTGCTAACAATGAGAGGCTCTATCAAAGAGAAGGAATGAGGGTTTGGATATTGGGGTATATGAAAGATTCCATGTTTGTCACACAGATGCAAAGCTCAACTTCATGTAATGAAAAGGAACACAAATCAACAAGGAGAATATTTTTGTACCCATCAAATTAACACAAGTCAAGATAATTGATAATACCCACTGTAATGAGGCTGCAGGGAAACACATGCTCTCATGCATGATGGTTAAAATATAAATTGTACAGCCTCTTTAAGGGAGAATTTGGCAGTGTTTATTAAAAAGCACCTATTCTTCCACTCAGTACTTTCACTTCTAGTAATCCACCCCAGAGAAATTGTCACACATGTGCACAAAAGTACATATACAAAATACTCTCATTAATAATGAAAATTTAGAAATGAGTTTAACATCTAGAAATAGGGCCAAGAGTGTATAAACTGGAGTAGGTGGTCTATGGAATAGGCAGGGGTGAAAAGGACTGGGATAGTGCTATACGCACTGACATAAAGATAATTCAGAGATACATCTAAAAATGACAGTTGAAAAGACAGATTCCTTTTATGTTTAATCTCCTATGAGCACAAACAAAAAAGAGAATTGTATTTCTGATTGTACTCATGTAATCAAACACACAAAGAAACGTCTGAATAGACAGTCTACAAGCTATTGACAGTGGTTGTGGCTAGGAAGAGAAGTGGAATTTTGCTGCATTTATTCAAACGTTCATAAATGAACCTTCTTCCTATCCTTAAGTCCCTGGATAGTCAAGAGGTTAAGTTCATTGACTCTTAACTTAAGAACTTAAGTTCAAGATTTGAACTTGAGTTCAAATCTTGGTCTTGCTGTTTTCTTAACTGCCTGACATGACCTGAGCATTAATTTTCTTAACTAAGAAAATCCATATAATATGCTTAGCACAATACCTAGTGTATGAGCATGGCTCTATAAGTGTTACTTATTATCTTGGTATCTCTGTTCTCTTCTTGCCCCCAATTCTTTCAAAGCCTTAGTAGAAGCTAATAAATATTTGATGAATGAATAAGGTTGCTAATAGTAATACTGTCTTTCTGAGTGTAAAGAATATGAAGAGAATAGGCCTAGAGAGGCCAGATCTTACTATTTTCACATTTCCTCCAACTCTGTTTTTCAAACGGTAGGTCATAACCAATTACTGAGCTGTAAGTCAGTTTACTGGGTAGCAACCAGCATTTTAAAAATATAAATAGAAAATATCAAAGTGTAAGTAAGAACAAGTGTTGTTACATGAACTTCATTTTGTGGATGTGCGTACTAGGTTGCAATGTAAGGCGTATTTCTTACTGTTGATCACAGTAAAGATAACATGGGGAAACCCTGCTCCAAGCGCAGCCTTCCTTCACGGTCTGAATGTGCAGTTCCCAGCCCACTGCTGCCCAATTCCGTGCTAAACGTCATGGGCCAGGGACAGGCAGAGTCTTATGCAGCAGCCACATGGACCTGTCGGGTAGACAAAGGTGGCAGGCGTCCACATGGCAGCATTCTCTCTCCCTGCCTGCTGGGGTCTTCCCTTCATCAGGGTGATGCTGACACTTGTGGGTGCAGAAACCTCCAGCCGTATATTCGTTTCCTAGGGCTGCTATAACAAGGTACCACAAACTGGGTGACTGAAAACAAAATAAATTTATTCTCTCGTTATTTAGGAGGCTAGAAGTCCAAGATCAAGATGTCATCAGGGCTGGTTTTTTCTGGAGCCCCTGAGGAAGAATCTTTTCTATGCCTCTCTCCCAGCTACTTGGCAGTTGCCAGAAATCCTTGCCTATTCCCTGGCTGTGGCAGCATAACTCCAATCTCTGTCTTCTTCATCTTCCCCTTGCATTCTCATCCCTATGTCCCTATGTATCTCTGTATCTAAATTTCCTTCTTCTTATAATGACACCAGTCATTGGATGAGGGACACCCTAATCCATTATGACTTAATCTTGATTATATCTCCAAAGGCCCTATTTCCAAGTAAGGTCACATTCACAGGTTCTGGAGAACATGACATTTTTTTAGGGCTGGAGGGGGACATTAGTCAATGCAGTATCTCCAGCCCCAGAGAGAGGAAGGGACCACACTGATACATCAGTCTGGAGGGGAATCGGGATGGAGGTGATAGCGAGGTCTTTCTCTGGCCTGTGTGCTCTGAGCATCAGTCTGGACACCTAGAACTCAAGACCCTTGGGATAGAAGGGACAAGTTCCAGTCTGTGGAACCTGGGTCTATACCTTTGAAACAGCCAGACTAATTGGCACTAAGATTTGGGCCATGACCATAGACTGAAGTTTTTTGCTTGGGGGACATTAGAGATCACACCCACCATCCTCTCATTTTAGAGTTGAAAAAACTGAAGTCCAGGGAAGTTAAATTTTTTCCTTAAGTCACACAGTTGGTGAGTGGCCAGGTCAAGAGCCCAGCACTGAATGCTGCCCAGGGCCCTTGATATACGGCCTTTTGTCTTAAATACTTAATTCTAATAATAATGGTGGCACTTATAGGTGGCTTGCAGGAATGGGGGAGAATTCAATTCCTCTACAATCTTCAGTCTCCCCTCAAAGGCACCTGAAATTTTTTTTAATATATTATTTGATATAGATTGCTTTCAACCGTTTGAAGTGTGAATAAAAGCATCTTTAGAAAACTTTGCAAAAAATTTTCTTGAAACTTATGACTTAAGCTGATGCAGTAGACTTGATTTGTAACTCCTGCAGCTTCAGTCACCCCCTCCCTTTCCAACCAGACTGTCCCCCACAAGCCCCTCCAGCATGGAATTCTAGAGTCTAGTGGAAGAGTGACAAGGCCCACTGCTGTCTCCTGAGTGCCTAGCATAGGCCAGACTCTGCGCTAAATCCCTTTGAGCAAGGAGCATCTATCTCTTCTAGCAGATGGGGAAACTGAGGCCAAGTCTGAGCCAAAACAGGCATTTTTTTTTTAATCTGAATGTCTCTAGAGGAGACACACACTGTCCAGTGTCACAGGTCCCATCACCCCCTGTTACGGTAACTGCACTCGCTTAAAAAAATAAAATAATATTTTATTTCTTTTTTAAAAAACCTATTTATTGAGATAATTCACATAGCATACAATTTGCCCATTTAAAACATACAATTCGATGGTCCTCAGCATATTCACAGCTAAGTACAACCATCATCACAGTCAATTTTAGAACTTTTCCAATCACCTCATAAAGAGGTGATGGAAATGTACCTGTACCCTTTAGCTATCAGCTCTCTCTCCCTCTATCCCCCCACCAGCCCTAAGTAATCATTAATCTAACTTTCTATCTCTATAGATTTACCTGTTCTAGACATTTTGTATAAATGGAACCATACCATATGTGACTTTTTGTGTCTGGTTTCTCTGACTTAGCATACTGTTCTCCAGGTTCATCCACATTGTAGCATGTATCAATATTGCATTTCTTTTTATAGGTGAAATATTCCATTGTATGGATACACCACATTTTGTGTATCCATTCATCAGTTGATGGACACTTGGAAGATTTTTTTTTAACATCTTTATTAGAGTATAATTGCTTTACAATGGTGTGTCAGTTTCTGCTTTATAACAAAGTGAATCAGTTATACATATGTCCCCATATCTCTTCCCTCTTGCATCTCCCTGCCTCCCACCCTCCCTATCCCACCCCTCTAGGTGGTCACAAAGCACCGAGCTGATCTCCCTGTGCTATGCGGCTGCTTCCCACTAGCTATCTATTTTACATTTGGTAGTGTATATATATATGTCCATGCCACCCTCTCACTTTGTCCCGGCTTACCCTTCCCCCTCTCCGTATCCTCAAGTCCATTCTCTAGTAGGTCTGCATCTTTATTCCCGTCTTGCCCCTAGGTAGATAATGTTTTCTTAATACTATATGCCAGTCCTTGTTCTAAGTGTTTTATCTCATTTAACCCTCATAACAACCTTATGGGATAGGTGTTAGAGAGATTATCTAACTTGCTCAAAATCACAGCTAGGAATAGCTGCTTGGCCCCTACGTTTGTCTGTAATTCCGAGCGGCACACGATCCCTCTCTTTATTGGGGTCTTTGGGGACAAGTCATACATACCTCAGCCTGTTCATGTATCCCTACATGGAATGCAAAATGGCGTACCAAGAGCCCCTGCATCCTCACTGCCCACCTCCCCACTCTTCACCCCTCCCCCACTGCCCACCTCCCCACTCTTCACCCCTCCCCACTCTTTACCCCTCCCCCACTGCCCAAACTTGGCTCCTTCTCCAGCCTGTTCAATCACGCTCTCAGTCAGGAACATTCCGGAAAACCACTTCCACAGTACACAGAGGCACCTTTATTTAACAATTGATTTGGGGTCAACAACCCCCTTCAAGAGGTGTCATCTAAGCTCTGTAAAATCCTCATTATTCGGGGCCTCGAATAATTCAATATTTGTGGATCCTTTTATGATGCTGTGTTGGAGTAGAGTATGATTTGGTTAGCAAACTTTTCGTCACTATGAATTACAAATTCATAGTGTAAACAAGATTGTAGAAAGCATGTTTAAACAAAGTGTTTTCAAGCCTTCTCAGAAATCACAGAACTGCCCGCCCACCGAAGCAACCCAATAGCTGACATGCAAGTTACACACAACTCTTATCCATTCTCCAAGTAGGTCCCCTGAAGACTTGACAGGTAACCTTGCCAAATGCGGTAACGACAGATTCATCGCGCCATGGCGCCTCCCTTCAAAATATGTGTTATTTCAGACTCACTCTCTGATTCTCCAAACCTGTCCTGGTCCTCAGCTTCACTTCTTCTATGGAAAAGCTTGCTTCTGCCAATCAGACGTTCAGCAGAACTAGGTCGTGAACCCCAGATTCCCTCTCGGGCCACACCAGGCTGAGAAATGTTTAAGTTCAGGTCCTAGGAGGGGACCAGCAGGAAAGGGGCTGTGGGAACGGGGGACTTCTGAGCTTGAAGACCCCTCCTTCCATTCACAAAACCATTATTTTCCCCAGAGACAAATTCTGCCTGGCTGAAAAGTCTGAGGAGGCGGGTGACAGCCTGCAGCCAGCCCAGACAAGCGCTGAATACCTTCAGCCTACTGCATCCTGGTTGCCTTTGATCTAGGCATTTCCTGTGGTCCAGCAAGTGAGAGAGGGGTGGGAAAGGCTGCAGTGGGGAAAGTCTGCCAACCTTAGCACCTCCAAAGTGAAGCCCTCCACTTCTTTCCAGAATCTTAAGCCCCGGATTGTACAATGTTGTGGGTTCAAGCTGCACCAGTCTGTCCCAGTTTAGGGGTTAATTAGTTGAAAGTAACAGCGAGATTTCAATCTTCAACACTTTTCCAGGGGATGCCTTTCCTCCTGTCTGCAGAGCAGCTTCAGTGACATCCTATGGGGTTTGGGGGCCCAGGAGAGAGCAGAGACCTGGCAAGATGCAGCCCCACTGTACCTTGGCTTCCACCAGCTCCACTGGGATGGATGCAGAGAATACCCAGCAGGGAGGCCAGACAACCACTGCTCAGAACTGGCTTCCTAACTGGCTTTGTAGCTGACTTCTCTCCTGGCCCCTATTTCTCCTGCCACAAAATAGAACATTCGACTGGAAGGGACTGCAAATGGTTTGCACGTCATGCCCTAGTTCTGATCTTTCGGTAGAGGCTTCCTGGAGCACTGTGTAGAGAAAGATTTTGAAGGTTAGAGGGAGAAAGAGAGAGCTGGGATCAATTAGCAATGTCTGCTGTGAGCACGGGAAGGAGAGCGGAGCCCCGTTTCCTTGGCTTGTAGTTGCCACTCCTGACGTAGATATCCAAAGTCCTCTTTGGCTCAGCTCTTGTACGATTTTATGAGTCTTCTGTGTTGTTTTCTTTGCCTTCTCTGAAGACCTACTTCAAGGGCTGTTCCCACCCACTGGGAATTGACAGTGGTCTGCAGACAATTGCTTATAGGGTTTGGGGCATGCCAGTTAGAGACCACCAAGGCCAGAGGAGGCCAGCTCTCCTCCTGGAGACTGGAAATAAGCCCCAAAGAAAGTCTTTCTCTGTCAACACTGAACTGAAACCCACAGGACATGAAGCACGGCCAATGGGGATGAACCGGTGCAAGGTTACCCACTGCAAGACAGATGCTGGATGTGGCCTCTATCTGTATGGTTGGGGCATGAAGGACTGAGAAAGCCAAATAGCACGTGAAACAAATTTTGAGCAGAGGGCTGCTGGGAATAGGGGAGTCTCTCTGCCTGTAAAGGAGAAAGGATAATAGTGGCTCCTCCAAGATAGGTGGTTGTGACAGTGCAGTGAGATAATGCCTACAAAGGCTCAGCACAGAGCCTGGCACCAGTGCTCAATGCCCAATAAAAGTGATCCAGGGCTTCCCTGGTGGCGCAGTGGTTGAGAGTCCGCCTGCTGATGCAGGGGACACGGGTTCGTGCCCTGGTCCGGGAAGATTCCACATGCCACGGAGCGGCTGGGCCCGTGAGCCATGGCCGCTGAGCCTGCGCGTCCGGAGCCTGTGCTCTGCAACGGGAGAGGCCACAACAGTGAGAGGCCCGCGTACTGCAAAAAAAAAAATGTGATCCCGGGTCCACAGTATTATTATTCTCTAGGATCACCCTTTGGTGGCATTGGGCCTAAGGATACAAAATCTATTCTGAAACTGGCCCTCCCATCGGCAGGGCGAGAGCCTGCGATCTCACCACTGGGGCCCCGCGTTGGCCAGTTCCAATAACATGATTAGTCATTTTTCATTCCTGAGATGTCTACCCATGGGTGGGTGCATGTGTGCATGTGTGAGTGTGTATGTGCCTTTCAGAGCAGGGGAAAATCCATATTCTCTCTTCTGACCGAATTAATCAAATAAATCTTCTGTAAGGAGCTGCAAAATGAATCACAGATGGTTCTGCCCTTTTACAGGTTGCAGAAAGCACCCGTTACAGTCCTTTTAATTTATCAGAGGAAAAAAGATGCCCTTGTGTGCCCCTTCCCGCTTGCAATAATAATCAGAACCAGTCTATTTTCCGAGGGTCCGAGACTCATTTTCAAAAAATGTGTATCAATAGATGTAACAGCAGGAAGATTATTTTGCCAAGTTCCAGCCTCCAGCACCGCAAAGGTGCCCTGGCTAGGGAGAGCGTTTATAAAACCACATTTAATAAAAGAGAGTGTTACATTAAGTATGTTTGCTAGTGTATTTAAGCATATGGTTTCCATATCAGGCGTAAAGATGGCAAACACATGCTTTACCTTCTTTCTAACCTTTCCTAGAGACGTCCTTTCTAGGGGGTGGTGGGATGCGAGGATTTGGGGTGGATGTGAGTGAGTGTATATTGTTTTGTTTTGCTTTTTACAACTCTGACTCACGTGGTAAAGCACCGAGGAATGTTCAAGAAAACATGGGAAGACTCTCTGCCTTTTCTATTTATGTAATTAGCCCGAGAAACTTGCTTTGCTTACTTTCTTCAACTGTCCCAACATTCTCCCAGCTCTCCCTTGCCTCCTCCAAGGCGCTAGGGGCCGGCTGACTTTAAAGTGTGAATCAATCTCAGCTGCAAAGAACTTGAGCTCCTGGATTTTGAACACGTACCCTTTGGTAAAGCAAGAGCTCTGAGGATGGCTGCCTGGCCTTGTGTCCATGAGTCCTCGTTAACCAGCAAACTATCCAACTCCAGGATTCGTCTGCCTAGAGATCTCCTTTTGGTACCTGGGTTGGGTATTGAGGCCTTTATGTTTTTCCTTCAGGCCAGAGGCAACGGGCTGTGGTCCTGCAGGCCTGGGGTCCCCAGAAAGTTAGCCAGGAAAGGTCTCCACAGCCCACCCCCCAAAACAGTTTCAACAATCCCTCCATTCTGAGACAATCTCAGAAGCCAAACTGCCAGACTAGGAAGGGGATTGGGCGGGGGCGTCTGCAGTGAGGTCACCCTGCCCACCTCCACCAGCCCAAACAGATTTGCCTGAGCAAGTTATAAATCTACTGGTACCATTGCTTTTTCGTCACTTGCCTAATCCTGTGCCCTTCGTTTCATGTGCTGTAATTATTAACATCTGCTTTCTGAGCCTGGCCCTCATGGAGTTTGCAAAGGCAGTTTTCAGTCCAGAACAATGGTGACAGCTGTTTCATTTAGCCTAGGGCCAGCACTTCCTGTTCAGTCTGCATCTGCCCTCCTGTGTCCAATTTCTGATTCGGGGTTTTCTGTTTTGTTTTCTGGGTGTTTTTTTTTTCTTCATCTGACCTTACTATATGTTTAAGAAGAATTTCTAAGTTAGCACTCCAGCTAGTATTTCTAGCACTTATGCTTATTAGATTGGCGACAGCCAGAGAGAGATAGGAGAAAGCCAGGGCTGTCTCCAGCAGCTAACACAGTGGAGGGCAGAGGCACAAAGGAGGCCTGACCAGGAATCCGGCAGACCAGGCTCTAAGGGAATTCCTGGGCCTTGAAGTTGAGCAATAGGCTGACCTCTCTGGAAGCCAGGCACAGGAAAAATGGGTTTAGCTCATCCGTCCCCTGGCCTGGTGTCATCTCCACAGCTTATCTGGTAAGAGGTCACCCAAACATACCACTGAGGGAACCGTGTGTCTGGGTGGCCACCAACACACAGGGGCCCTTCTTCTTTGGGAACCAAGGAAGGTCGTCAGGTGAGGCAAGATTCAGAGGTCCCAGATTCACTGAGTCTCCAGCAGTACAATACAAATCCTTTCTAATTTGTACTGGGAGGTGCACGGCACGGGGAAAGGTCGTGCTGTGGTCAGGCAGTGCTGGATATTTATTGCCAAACAGGGCAAAACCTAGTCTCCGCTTGGATAAGAACTGCAGGAATGTGGAAGCGTCCTGTAGGTGCACACGGCAGAGCGTGCGAGGCGCGACCCGTCTACGAACACCCCTCGAGACTTCCGGAGTCTGTGTCTCCGCATCTCCCGAGATCTCGAGCGTGCGTCTGCGTCTGCTCCTCTCGCGGGATCTCAGGGCACCAGGATTGGAGACGCCCTGGAGCGCCGATGCCCATCCCTCCCGCCATTACGTTTTCTAACAGAAGAAGAAACTGAGAGCCAGGGAGAGGAAGTTCCTGTTCCGCGGTTGTAGCTTGGTCAAGCTTGATGCTATCGACAGAGAAGCAAATGAAGGTAAATCTGTGTTGCTTCTAGGAGCTTGAGGCATTTTCACCATTTCCACATGAAATGTCCCTTTCAGTCCCGTACGCTCTCCACCCTTCTCAGTGGCTCACACGAAAACAGCTTGGGACCCCCTCCCAGGTGGGAACAGTGAGGCGAGTTTGGGAGACTCCAGCTTGAGAGACCCCAGCTTGATCCCAGACCAGTCCAGGACTGATTCTTCTGGCTGCCAGGGGAGAGCTGGACCCAGCAGTCTGGAGAAAAGAGTTCGTGCCGACTGGACACCTGGGGGTCACGGAGGTTCCTGGCATGTGGCCGAGGCCCCGTGTCTTTGCAGGAGTCAGCCTGCAGAAGGTAGAGCTCAGGTGTGAAAGAGATGCAGCGGAGAGGGCCCTTCTCCCCCAGCATCCGTGCCAGGTGTCAGGTGTGCTGAGTCAGGAAGGCCCCTGACCCGAGGAGACCCAGCACTCCCAACGCTGGGCTTGAGCCTGGAGCGGCAGAGAGGCCGACCCAGCAGGCATAGGGGGTCACAGGTGACTGTCCCTAGACTCTGGACTCGAAGGAGCCGATGGTCCAAACGAGGTTGGGCCCTGCGCCACTTTGCCCCGCGGGAGAGCCGGGTCCCCCGGCCCTTCCTGGCCTGCCAGCCCCGCCCCTTTCCCTGCCGCCACTCACCGTCTCCCGCCCCTCCCCCCTTCCTTCTCTCTACCACTCACTCCTTTTCTTCCTAAAGTTAATTGCAACTTTTTTCTCAGCGCCCTGATCTGGATAAGCCACATCTCATTAGAAAAAGATTTAGCTGGAGCCAAAGCAGGCCGGGGAAGGAATACCTAATCAACAGAGAAAAGATTTGGGTGTAATTGCTCTCTCCCGCCATTCTCCCCCCCTCCCTCCTCCAATCTTTCTCTGCTCATTAATCTGAAAAGAAAGTCGCAGTTGAACGGCTTGGTGTTCAAGTACCCGCTGCTGCGGCAGACAAATCGAAGTGCTTCGGGGTTTTCTTTTGCGCAGGTGTCTCTATGGAGAGCTTTGGCTGTTGCGCGTAGCAGTAAAGCATTTTGCTGCTGGGGGGTGTGCACGAGGCACCTTGGGTGGGAGAGTAAAACTCTTTCGGGGGCTGTGTGTGTAAAGTGCTTGGTCGTGGGGCAGGTGTGAGCGGGTGTGTGAACCTTTTGGTTGTTGGAGTGTGTATGTGTGTGAAGCTCTTTGGTTATTGGTGTGTGTAAATGAGGTGCTTTGATCATTGAAAGGGTGTGTGAAGCTCTTTGATTATTGAGGGGGGTGTGTGCGTGTGAAGCCCTTTGGTTGGATGGGGGTGGGTAAAAACTTGGTGTATGTGTGAAGCATGTTGCTTGTTGGTTACACGTGCGTAAGAGCTTTGGTGGTTGGGCTATGTGTGTTTGTGGGTGTGGAATATGGCTGGGGGGGTCTGGGAGGCAACCCTTCAGCTGTTGGTATGTCGGGGTGCAGTGTAACCCTTCGGTTGTTTGTGTTTGCTGGTGGGTGTGTGTGTGATGCTTTGATTATTGGGTGCATGTAAGTTCATTCATATACGCTAGTAGCCCCTTTGGTGTTTTCCTTTTGCCCCAACTAAATCCTAACCGATGCTTAAATGGTGACACATAGAAGATGAATTTAGGAGCAAATCATCTCTCCAGGTATAGGGACCGCAGGTCTTCAAACATCCGGCAATGAAACGACACCGTATTTTCATGCCTTCCTTCAAAATTTGGAAATTTTCTACAATGACCATGCATGCCTTTGTAATTGGTGGGGAGAGGGGAGGATATTTTAATTAGTTTTATTTTTTATTCAAAAAGTACTGCATGCTCAAAAAGAAGAGAAGCCATAATACACACTCCTGGTGTTACAAGGGGCCAGGTAGTGAAAAGCACCTCTCTTACACCCCGCATTCATTCCTCGGCCCAATTTAGGAAGGAGCTATTATCGCCCTTAAAGATGAGGATGTTGATGCTAAGAGAGGTTGGGTAACTTGCTGAAATCACACAGCAGGTGGCACAGTCAGAGTTTGAACCCAGGCCAAGTGAAGGCAGAGCCCTGGCCCTCAACCACTGCCTTCCAGAAGAAAGTAAGGAACTATCTGGGAGCTGGGGGTGAAGGGAGAGTAGGTGGGTCCCTACTACCCTCAGAGCCTCTGGAAAGCTCAGGCCCCTGTGTCTAAGCTGCCCCTCCAACATTTCCCACTCTGTCTCAGTCCGGCTCATGAGTCCGTCCTTGTCTTCATTGGCCATCCCGCCCCGGCCGTCTCCCTGAACCCCAGTGGCTGCTGCTGTCTGGGAGACCCAGGCAGATGAGGGCTCCCATCCCCCCTCCCAGCCACCTGAGGGTGAAGCCGGGCTTGAGCCACTCTGTTTCTCTGAGCACAGCCCTTGCACAATCACTGCCCTGGCACCGGGGAATCAGCAAATGTGAGTCCTGGACACAGAGGTGGAGCGTCCTGGTATCGAGGGGGTTCCAGGGCAGGCCACGGAGTTGAACTGGGTGTGGCCAGGTGAAGTTCTGAGCCTGAGAGCAGGGACAGCGTCCAGGTGACCGGAGTCCTGGGCCCCAGGGTCCCACCAGGCGGAGAGGACACAGTTCCTCCAACTGTCCTGTCACTTCACTCTCCTCTCCACGCTTCATCCTCATTGGAGCTCAGTCTGTTGTGCAGTCATTATGAACACTCCTGCCAAACCAAGGACAAAATAGACAAGGATTTTTGCAGAGAACACAGAAGCGCTGCTTGTGACACTGAAGGAAATGGATCTGGGAAAGGAAGGTTTTCAAAGGTACCCAGTGACCTGAGCAGGGAGGGGCTGGGGATTTATCACCTCCCACTGCTGAGCCTAAAGACAGACCCCCCCAGACCTGTCAGGGCCCAGCACATCCTCTGCAGGTGAAGATGCTCTGCAGCAGACAAGGTATGAATACAGACTCTGAAAACATGGAGCCGTGTGCTCAGAACATCCCTCAAGGCCGAGAGCACTGCTGTCCAACGCGGCAGCCACTTGCCACGTGCGGCTGGTGAGCATCTAAAACATGGTTAGTCCAAGTGGAGATGGGCCATAAGCACAAAACACACACCAGATTTTTGAAGTCTTGGTATGAAATCAAACATGAAGTATCTCCTTGTAATCCACTGTATACAAGTATGTACAATGCAAAATAAATTGCATATTAGATATTGATAATATTTTGTATATCTTGGGTTAAATGAAACAAATTATGAAGATTAATAGTGATGTGTGCATGTCAAGTGCTTTGGCTCTCCTGTTTTCTTTACCTTTGTTTAACGTGACTACTGGCTTGCACTTGTGGCTCACATTATACTTGCGTTGGACAACACTGGCCTAGAATATAACACCCTTCCATGAACACTGCTATCCCCCTTTTACCGGTGAACAAACCAGATGAGGTGAGTGACTTGGCCAAGGACACCAGCTGCAGAAGCCAGAGTTTACGTTCTGAGAGTGCTGCTGGCTGGAGAGTCTACCACTTGATGAAACTCCTAAAACGAGAGTATTGTTGTTGTGACATGATCTTACACAGAAGTGTTTAGTGCCAGCAGGACTGAAGCACATTTGGCGTCTGGGGGACATTCAATAAAATCCTGTGACTCAGGGATGAGGATGACCTAGCCAAGAATGTTAAGGTACAGGATAGTTCTTAGTGGTGCTTGTGCAGGCTTGTGGGTTCCCTGAGTGAACCTGGACCAGTTCCTTCCCCACTCTGGTCCTCACTTTCTCCATCTGAAGAGAAGGGGCTGGATTAAATGTTCTCTGAGGTACGTCAGGGTCCGTGGTGCATCTCAACAGATTCCTCCCTCCCAGGGGTTGAGAGTGAGCTTGAGAGCAACTTGCTGGGTCCTGGGGCAAAGTAACATGTCTCTTGTGTCCTCTGTGAGGTGGGGAAGAGAACAGCGTGGACTTGGGAGAGTTGCTCTGAGGATCACTGAGAGAATGCAGGTGATGCACTCAGCACACGCCTGGCACACAGGAAGCACCCGATAGATGCTGGCTCTTGTTGTCAGCGTAGTAGTGAGCAGGTTGACCAGCTGGCTTGGGTAGTTCTGGGTCAGCAGACTCAGATTCGCAAGCAGTATCTGCCTTGGAGCCTCCTCCTAACCTGACACACTCTAACAGCCGAATTTGATCCAAGGCAGGGTCACCTTGAACTTGGCTTTTGAAGAGTTTGTTACCACTGCAACTCAATTCCCTGATTGCATGGGTAACAGAAGCACCCAGGAAGAGCGCAGCTTGGCAGGGGCCCAGAGGACAATATTGCAGCGGGAGACTCAAGGTTCTTGTAACAGAGCGTCTTCTGGCATGTTCAGAGGAAGAAGTGTTAGTTTTTAGTGTTATTTCTGTTGTTTGGTGGTATAGTGGTCAAGTGTCACTTTTCTGTCCTTTGATGGTATAGTGGTCAAGTGTCACTTTTCCATCCTCTGGAGGACTGATGCAGATCCATGACCGCAGGCTTTCTTCCCTGCTTTTTCCCACCGTGGGAGGACTCTGACCTCCGTTCTTCTCAACAGCTGTTTTCATTTTCTTATCCCTGAATTGTGGGTAAACAACCTCCGATAATAGATAAAGGCTTTCTGAGCTCAGCAGCTCACCTCCTACATACAACGTCTTTCTCATGAACACAAGTCTGTGTTAGGAGTAAGTTGGACTTGATTTTGTCTGCTGGGTCATTATCTTGAACTTAATTGGGAGGAACCTTGAGTTCAGAGTGTAGGCTCCCAGCTAGAGACGCTAGCTGTCTCTAGCGTTCATTGGCCGCCATCTGCTGAGCAATCCTAGTATGACATGATCTCCTTGGCTGGCAGGGCTAAAGAGTGAAGTGTTTTTCATGCAATCAAAAAATATTTATCAAGCAGGAACTGTGTGCCAGGCATAGTTCTAGGCACTTGGGATTCATCAGTAAACACAGAGAAAAATAGTTCTTTTTCACACCGAAAATATTCCATTGTCTGGAATATTATTTATTCATTTACCTGCTGAAGGATATCTTGGTTGTTTCCAAGTTTTGGCAGTCATGAATAAAGCAGCTATAAACATCTGTATGCAAGTTATTTTGTGTACATTGTCAGTGCTTTGGATTTTGGCCATTTCAATAGGCATGTAGTGGTATCTCATTGTTTTAATTTGCATTTCTGTGATGACATATGATGTGGAGCATAGTTGCATACATTTTTTGTCATCTATATCTTCTTTGGCGAGGTCTGTTCAGATCTTTTGCCAATTTTTAAATTAGATTGTTTTCTTATTGTTGAGTGTTAAGAGTTCTTTGCATATTTCAGATAACAGTCCTTTATCAAATGTGTCTTTTTCAAATATTTTCTGCTCATTCTCTTGCCATTGCCTTCCATCGAGCAGAAGTTTTTAATTTTACCAAAGTCAAGTTTATCAATTATTACTTCATGGATGGTGCCTTTGGTATTGTATCTAAAAAGTCATAGCCATACACAAGGTCATCTGGGTTTTCTCCTATGTTGATTTGCTCTTCTTCTTCTAGTTTTCTAATGTGAAAGCTAAAATTATTGATTTTAGATATTTCTTTTCTAATACACGTATTCAATGTTATAAATTTCCCTCTAAGCACTGCTGTCACTGCATCCCACAAATTTTGATAAATTGCATTTTCATTTACTTAAAATATATTTTAAAATTTCTCTTAAGATTTCTTACTTGACCTATGTGTTATTTACAAGTGTACTGTTTAACCTCCAAGTGTTTGGGGATTTTCCAGCTATCTGTCTGTTGTTAATTTCTAGTTTAATTCCACTGTGATCTGAAAGCTGACATTATATGATTTCCATTTCTTTTAAATTTGTTAAAGTGTGTTTTATGGCCCAGAATATGGTCTATCTTGGTGAATGTTCCATGTGAGCTTGAGAAGAATGTGTATTCTGCTGTTATTGGATGAACTAGTCTATAAATGTCAATTATATCCAATTGACTGAAGGTGGTGTTGACTTCAACTATGCCCTTACTGATTTTCTGCCTGCTGGATCTATTTCTGATAGAGAGGTGTTAAAGTCTTCAACTAGGGCTTCCCTGGTGGTGCAGTGGTTAAGAACCTGCCTGCCAACGCAGGGGACACGGGTTCTAGCCCTGGTCCGGGAAGATCCCACATGCTGTGGAGCAACTAAGCCCGTGCACCACAACTACTGAGCCTGTGCTCTGGAGCCCACAAGCTGCAACTACT
The DNA here is from genome assembly GCF_011762595.2 of Tursiops truncatus. Classification (NCBI taxonomy): domain Eukaryota; kingdom Metazoa; phylum Chordata; class Mammalia; order Artiodactyla; family Delphinidae; genus Tursiops; species Tursiops truncatus. Next base: position 13,143,842 of record NC_047049.1, read on the forward strand.
GAAGCCCGCACGCCTAATGCCCGTGCTCCACAACAAGAGAAGCCATCACAATGAGAAGCCCGCGCACCACAACCAAGAGTAGCCCCCGCTTGTCACAACTAGAGAAAGCCTGCGCACAGCAACGAAGACCCAATGCAGCCAAAAAAAAAAAAAAGTCTCCAACTATAGTATTGGATTCTTCTTTTTCTCCTTACAGTTCTGTTTTTGCCTCTTATATTTTGATGCTCTGTTATTAAGCATATACACATTAAAAATGGTTATATCTTCTTGAAATATTGACCCTTTTATCATTATGTGATGCCCATCTTTATCCCTGATAAGTTTCCCTGCTCTGAAGTCTACTCTGTCTGAAATTAACATAGGTATTCTTCCCTTCCTTTGATTGATGTTAGCATGGTATATCTCTCCATCCCTTTACTTTTAATCCATATGTAATCTTTATATTTCAAGTGGGTTTCTTGCAGACAACATACAGTTTGGTCCTTTTTTTTTTCCAATCCATTCTGACAATCTCTGTCTTTTAACTTGGATATTTAGACCATTGACGTTTAAGGAGATTATTGATATAATTAAATTAATATCTGTATATACCATATATGTTACTGTTTTCTATTTGTTGTCCTTGTTCTTTGTTTCTGTTTTTGTCTTCCACAATTTTTCTGCCTTTTGTGGCTTTAATTGAACATTTTATATGATTTCACTTTCTCCTTTCTTAGCATATCAATTATAGTTTTTAAAAAATAACTCTTCTTAGTGGTTGCTCTTAAGTTTGCAATATACATTTACAACTACTTCAAGTTCTCTATTTTCAAACACTATACCACTTCACAAGGAGTTGCAGGTACCTTATAATAACAACGAAAATAACATATAAAAGAACAAAAAAAATCCTAGTTCTTCCCTCCCGTTCCTTATATCATCGCCATCATTCAATTTGCTTATATATAAGCATACTTAAGTGTACGTGTGTGGGTATTAGTTATATATCCTTAGATATATAATCTAATACATTCTTACTAGTATTTTGAACAAACTATATCTGTTCCATAGACCAATTAAGAATAAGAAAAATTAAGTTTTTATTTTACCTTCACTTATTCCTTCTCCAGTGGTCTTCCTTTCTTCATATAGATCTGAGTTTCTGATCGATATAATTTTTCTTCTCTCCTGAAGAACTTTTGACATTTCTTGAAAGGCAGGTCTACTGGTAACAAATTCCCTCAATTTTTGTTTATCTGAGAAAGTTTTTATTTCTCCCTCAGTTTTGAAGTGTAATCCCCAGAGTATATGATTCTAGATTGGTGGGGGGGTTTTCTCTCAACACTTTAAAATACTTCACTCCATCCTCTTTTTCCTTGCATGTTCTCTGAGGAGAAGCTGGATATAATTCTTATCTTTGCTTCTCTATAAATAAAGTGTCACCCCGCCCTTGCTTCTTTCAAGATTTTTTTCTTTGTCTTTGATTTTCTGGAGTTTTAATATGATATTCCTGGGTGTAGTTTTTTGGTTTTGTTTATTTGTTTGTTTGTTTTGGCATTTACCCTGCTTAATGTTCTCTGAGCTTCCTGGATCTGTGGTTTGGTGTCTGACATTAATTTGGAGAAATTCCTAGTCATTGTTACTTCAAATATTGTTTCTGTTTCTTTCTCCCTTTCTTCTCCTTCTGGTATTTCCATTACATATATGTTATACCTTTCCTAGTTGTACCACAGTTCTTGGATATTCTGTTCCACTTTTTCCAGTCTTCATTTTTCTTTGCTTTTCAGTTTTAGAAATTTCTATTGAGATATTCTCAGGTTCAGAGATTCTCTCCTCAGCCATGTCCAGCCTATTAATGAGCCCATCAAAGGCATTCTTCATGTTACAGTGTTTTTGATCTCCAGCATTTCTTTTTGACTCTTTCTTAGAATTTCCATCTCCCCACATGTATGATCCATCTGTTCTTACATGTTGTTTACTTTTTCTACTAAAGCCCTTAGCATATTAATTATAGTTTTTAAAAAATTCCTGGTCTGATAATTTAAACATTCCTGCCGTATCTGACTCGGGTTCTGAGGCTTGTTCAGTTTTTTCAAACTGTGCTTTTTGCTTTTTAGTATACCTTGTAATTTTTCTTGAAAGCCAGACATGATGTACTAGGTAGAAGGAACTGCCTTAAAGAGGCATTTACAATGTAGTGGAAAGACGTGGGGGGAGGGGAAGCATTCTTTAGTCCTATGTTCAGGTCTCAGTGTTTTGGTGAGTCCTTGCCCCTGGTCTGTGAACTTCACCAATGCATCTGTTCCTCTCCCCGCAACTTTGGTGGGACCGGATGGCTAAAGGGGGCTGAAGTTGGTATTTTCCTTCCTCCACCTGGAAGGCTAAAGCAAGCTGGAGCTGAGTATTTCTCTCCACCTGGGTCACTTAGGCTCTGATAAAACCCCATAGTTTAGTCTCTAGTAAATAGTTTTGCTTGAGGGCTGGCTTGTTCAGAACAGAATTCTCTGGCATATTTCAAAATGGTTCCTTTTTCTATCCCCCTGCTGGAAGCACAAGGGGATTTTTCTTCATTATTCACTGGTGGATCCCTTGGAGATAAACCTCAGAAAAAAATGTAGGGACCCCCATGACTGTGAATTAAACTGGTGGAGAGTTTAATTCACAGACTTGTCCACACTGAGCGTCCAAATATTTGTCAATTACAGTTCCAGTTTTCCTACCCCTGCACTTGTTTGCACAGAGGTTTCTGCTCTGTTACGTTGTGACTTTCTGTATCCTCCTGTTTGTTTCTCCAATTTTTGGAGCAGAAATTTGCCCTGTGACCTCACTTCTCTGGTGAATATAAGAAGAGTTGTTGGTATTCCAGTTTATTCACCTCTATATCTGCCAGGATGCTGTGTTATTTTGTTAGGATGCAGTGGCGACTTCTAAGCTCTACACCAGACCAGAAACTTAAAGTCTCCTGGTTTTCTTTTCTTGTACTGTCTTTGTCTGGTTTTGGTATAACAGGGTAATACAACTTCATAAAATGAGTTGGAAAGTACTCTCTCTTCTGTTTTCTGGAAAAGATGATGTAAATTTTATGCTACTTCTTTAAATGTTTGGAAGAATTCTCCAGTGTAGAACTGAAGATTTCTCTTTCAGAAGCTTTTAAAATTACAAACTCAATTTCTTTAATGGTTATAGGGCTATTCCGATTATTTTTATCTTGGTTGAGCTTTGGTGGTTTGTGGTATTTGAGGAATTGATACACTTCTTTTAAGTTGTCAAATTTATGAACATAAATTTGTTCAATGTATTTGCTTAATACCTTTTTAATGGCTGCAGTTTCTGTAGTGACCCTTGTCTTTTTTTTTTTTTTTTTTTTTTGCGGTACGTGGGCCTCTCACTGTTGTGGCCTCTCCCGTTGCGGAGCACAGGCTCCGGACACGCAGGCTCAGCGGCCATGGCTCACGGGCCCAGCCGCTCCGCGGCATGTGGGATCTTCCCGGACCAGGGCACAAACCCATGTCCCCTGCATCAGCAGGCGGACTCTCAACCACTGCGCCACCAGGGCAGCCCGTGACCCTTGTCTTATTTCTTGTATTGATCTGGTGTCTTCTTTTTATCTTTGTCAGTCTTGCCAGATGTTTATGAATTTTATTCATGTCTTTAAGGAACCAACTTTTTGTTTCATTGATTTTTCTCTATTGTTTTCCTTTTAATTTCAATGATTTTTGTTCCAACCTTTAATATTTCCTTCTGTTTACTTTGGGTCTAATTTTGTTCTTCTTTTCCTATCTTCTTGAAGTAAGAACATAGATTTTTTGTTTGAGACGTTTCTTCTTTTCTAAAGTAGTAAGCATTTAGTGCTATACGTTTCGCTCCCAGTTCTGCTTTAGCTGCACATCACATATTTTGATGTTATATCTTAATTTTCATCTAAGTTCTATGTATTTTTTTAATTTCCTTTGAGATTTCCTCTTTGACTCATGAATTGTTTAGAAGTGTGCTACTTAATTTCCAAGTGTTTGGAGATTTTCCTGTTGTCTTTCTGCTCCTTAGATTTTAATAATTGTCTCTGATAACATTTTATCTCCATGAGAACAGACTTTTTTCCATTTATCCTACCATTATTTTGCTAATGCTGAGAACAGGACAATAGTTTGTGCTCAAAAAATAAGGATGAATGAATGATGGAAATATTTAACTTAAAAATCAATAAAGAGAATGCTATATACCCTGAGAAAACTATAATTCAAAAAGAGTCATGTACCAAAATGTTCATTGCAGCTCTATTTACAATAGCCCGGAGATGGAAACAACCTAAGTGTCCATCATTAGATGAATAGATAAAGAAGATGTGGCACATATATACAATGGAATATTACTCAGCCATAAAAAGAGACGAAATTGAGCTATTGGTAATGAGGCGGATGGACCTAGAGTCTGTCGTACAGAGTGAAGTAAGTCAGAAAGAGAAAGACAAATACCGTATGCTAACACATATGTGTGGAATTTAAGAGAAAAAAAAATGTCATGAAGAACCTAGGGGTAAAACAGGAATAAAGACACATACCTACTAGAGAATGGACTTGAGGATATGGGGAGGGGGAAGGGTAAGCTGTGACAAAGCGAGAGAGTGGCATGGACATATATCCACTACCAAACGTAAAATAGATAGCTAGTGGGAAGCAGCCGTATAGCACAGGGAGATCAGCTCTGTGCTTTGTGACCACCTAGAGGGGTGGGATAGGCAGGGTGGGAGGGAGGGAGACCCAAGAGGAAGAGAGATGGGAACATATGTATATGTATAACTGATTCACTTTGTTATACAGCAGAAACGAACACACCATTGTAAAGAAATTATACTCCAATAAAGATGTAAAAAACAATAAAAATAGAATGCTGAAAGTTAAAAAGGGGGAGAGAGGCATCAGAACATTGATGATGATTATCGCTGAGTGGGTAAATGTGGGTGCCCTTTTTGTTGTTTGTTTTTCATATTTTCCAAATTCTCTGCAATGAGCGTGTACTACTTTTATAATCAGGTAAAGGAATTATAAAAGTGGAAACTACTCTTTCTGATCATTCTCACTCCCTCTCTGGCAGGTCACATCAGAATCTGAATTGCTGAAAAAACTGAAGATGAGAGGCCACAAAAAGACCCTGTAGAAGGTCCCAGAGCTGAACTGACCCCAGCCCGCCAGGGAGACAGGTAAGGACCCTGCTGGCAATCCACTTTTGTAAGCTTCTGAGATTGCTGCCACAGTAACTTTATCACGAAGACCACGACCACTTTGAGTCACAAGGGTCAATTTCACGCTTCTTTTCTCACCCCTCCCCCCAAGAGGCCCCTAGAGGTCTTGTGAATTAATATTCATCCCAAAAGATCTAGTTTGCCATTGGAAATTGAACATTCATCTACCTAAATCCAGCCTTTAAAATTCTTTTGACAGTTTACTTTGAGGAAGCAGTATTGGCGTTTGCTTTCAAGATTCATGGTGTGCAAAAGATTACAAAAGAAATAAGAGGGAACGGAGAGGAGATACTGTCTTTTTAAAATATAATTATCTTTTACACCTTTAGTCACAGTCTCTTCATGTTTTTTTTTTATTTTTATTTTTTTTGCGGTACGCAGGCCTCCCACTGCTGTGGCCTCTCCCGTTGCGGAGCACAGGCTCTGGACGCGCAGGCTCAGCGGCCATGGCTCACGGGCCCAGCCGCTCCGCGGCATGTGGGATCTTCCCGGACCAGGGCACGAACCCGTGTCCCCTGCATCGGCAGGCGGACTCTCAACCACTGCGCCACCAGGGAAGCCCTCTTCATGTTTTTTGAAGGCAATTTCTTTGAGAAGCTGAGTAGACTAGACAATTCGATGGTAGTAACCTCAGGTGGCCAGGGTCACCACACAAACAGTTCTTAAGTGTGGACAATTTCTGAAGATGAGTGAATATGCTTTTCTACTTAAGAAAACAATACTGAGAACTTGGTTTAAATTGTTTTAAATATTTGCATTCAACAAAGAAATTGCCTAGACCTGGAAATTTTTTTCACCCTTTCCTACTTTTGAAGTGAACTGACTTGCTATCAGGTCCAGGGATTTCCTGGAGGCCCAGGATTGGGCAAGTGTGTAACCTGATGCTTGGGGGTGGCACGTGGTATCTCCCATTCCTGGGGGACACCCCACACACAGGGGGGGACGAGTGTGGCAGCAGTTACATTCTCCTTGCAGCTGAGCCAAAGGAGGCATCAGGATCAACAAGCATATCTATGTCGACTTGTCAGAGTCTTAAAAGGACAGCCAAGGACATGAGAATCTAGAAAATAATGGTATAACCTGTTGGGGGAGGGAAGCAAGAATCCATATCCCAGTAACAATTCATAGCAAACAAAACAGCTTATGTTGAAACCAGCCAGAAATCGAATACTGTAATATAAACCAGTCTGTCCATTTAAAAAGTCATTCCATTTCCTTAATTCCTGAGCGCCTGATTTCTGACGTTTTGTTGCTGGTGCTGACTTGACTGATTTGAACCGAATAGGTCAAAAGGCATAGATGTGTCTAGTCATTTAATTTTTATTGACACTGTTCAGTTAAATTCAACAGCATCGATTGCTCCTCCAGAGCTCCCCAGTGGAGACCACCCTCGCCCACTGTGGAGACCGTTCGCAAAATAATTCTGGCTCTCTGCTGTCTGAGCATGTCGGGATTCTGCTTCCCCACTTGCAGAGTTAGGTATGGCTATGAGTCTTGCTTTGGCCAATGAAATGTGTGCAAAAGAGACACTTTGGGCAGAAAGCCCAGGCCGGCGTGTAATTCATTCCATCTTCTTCCCTCTTCTGTCATGGTTGTGGATGTGTGTGTCAAGATGAAGCCATTCTGGGTCCCAAAGTAGCTGTGACATGCAGAGCACCCCTTGCTGGCCTGTAATGGGCTGGTAGCGTGCATAGAAAGCATTCACTGTGTACAGCTGCTGAGGTGGTTGTTACTGCCACATAACCTAGCCTATCCTGGCTGATGTGCACGTAGGCACGTAGGCGCGTGAACACACACCCACGTACTTACTGAGTACCTATGCGTGCAGGAGAGACCCAGGGCCATGGGTGGTAAGGGGGTGTGAGGTAAGGTGCGATCTCTGTGTCCAGTTTACAAGCTGGTTCAGCAGATTAGATAACCAGCCAGCGCAGGATGATGACAGCACAAGAATACCTCCAGTGCCGGGTAGCTCCTCTTGGCACCTCCACGATCTCCCTGTACCCTCCTCGCCCTGCTCTCGGCCTGGCGAGACCCCCCCGTCTGAACTCCCTGACTAGGCCCCTTCGCCTCTGGCTCCAGGTCAGGTTGCGTCAACAGCAGGGCGGGGTGAGGGCTCAGCAGAAGACCGAAGGCAAGGAGGACAGTGAAGCTGGAATAGCTCTGCTTCTGGCTGCCTTCTTGCAGATTTGCTCCGACCGGCTGCACCTCTGGGTGAAGCTCCTCTCAGCGACCCTCCCCACTTGACGGTCTCCTTCCAGGTTTCCATAATGCACTCTTCCCTCGCCCCTTCAGGCCGGGGGAGGGGGTAAGAGCCCGGTCAGTGACTAGCCTCAGCCCCCTCCCCTGTCCCCCTTAGCTTCTCTATACCCTGCCTGCACCTTTGTAAATAGTCTTTTTTTTTTTAAGGAGACCTTAAATTTTCCAATTTGAGCATGCCCTCTGCCTCCTGATAGACCCTGAACTCATTGATCCTGCTTTGGGGAGTCAGCAGTGGAACGGAAATGATCATGCTTTGTCTTTTTACAGGGTCAGTTGGTCAAAGAGCAGGACACTTTAAAAATGATCAATTCTTCATTTAGAAATGAATTGTTAAATGACTTTCCTTCTCCCACCCAAACTGGAAGCTTCTGCCCCTAAGTAGAATAGGTTTGGAGGCAAAGCACTGGCCTCTTTGCACCTAAGAGGAGGGAGTGGACCCCGCAGAGCCTTTGTCTCATGAAGCCCTTTGCAAACGCTGGGGCCACAGGAGCCAAGGAGGATGTGGTGTCACCTCCAAGGAGCCTCTGCATTCCCCCTTGTTTGGTAAAGTCGACACCAGAATTCCAACCCCTATTTTCAACTTGAACCTGAGGACAGAAGCCTAATTTCTAGCTGCTCAAGGAAAATTCTAGGCCTTTCTTTTGGATTCCCAAATATAGCATAGAGCTGCTTAGGAAAGAGATACCACCTCTTTGCCACAAGCTTCCCCACCAGGAGTCGTCCTGTGTCCTGCCTTGGGGTTCCTGTGTCAGATTCACTGAATTTATTCACTGGTTGGTTGGTTGGTTGGTTTTCCATGTGCAAAGCCGAAGGAGCCTTTGCAAGATTTGGACTTGGGAGAGTTCTGGGTTCCGTTTTCTATTCCTCCAACCGCCTTTGGCCCCCTCTCCTTGGCTGTACCCAACTCTGGAAGGTGCAGCCAGGAGGAGGCTGGTACCTAGAGCCCCGGCATTTCCCAAAGCAGTTGAAATGAGCAGATGCTTGACTGCAGCTGCTGGAGCTGGAGCCGGGAGGGCGGGTCAGCTCAGGCATGCTAGGATATAAAGTCAGAGGAAGTGGAGACAGCAGTTGGGAAGATTTAGGAGCTCTTGGGCTACACTGGATTTTACTGTGTTGTCGTTGACATATGTTTGTATTCTCTCCTGAGCAGGTTAGAGGGGGGAGAGTTCAGGGAGGGCGTTCCCGGGTGCCAGGTCTGCACAGCTGGGCAGATGGGGGAAGATGCGGGGAGCGGGGAGATTGTCTGGGAGTCTGAACATCGTGTTTTCTCCTCAAGTTCCAGAGGGTGCACGCCAGGGCCTGGGGTGGTACCACAGAGGGGTGATAAAACTCACAGCAGTACAGCTTGCATTAACAACTCCCTTGAATTAAAAACACGCTTTTCAAGGAAACAAATACGATTCCATCAGCAAACACATTATAAGCATGAGGAAAGGCAGGGCTGTTGAGCAGCGTAAGAGTTTCAGAAAAGAAGAGGGGAGATATTCCGGCAGGAAGGAGCAAGCGCAGAGCGCGTGACCCGTGCAGCCTCGTCCTTTTGGTCAGACCCTGGGAGCGCTTTCTGGAGTGTGGGAGAAATAGCAGCTCCTACAAGCTGGCCTCTCTTCCAGAAGTGACCAAACTGTAGGTTCTCTGTGGCAGTTGCCCTAAAGCAGTGCTTTCACACTTTAATGTGCACGCACAGCCCCTGTGGATCTTGTTGAAATGCAGGTTCTGAGTCCATAGGTCTGGCCTGAGAGCTTGCACTTCTAACAGGCTCCTAGCTGAGGGTGATTTGCTGGTCCATGGAACACACTGAGAATAAATAACAAGGCATGGGAGGGTGCTGCCTTGGCTCAGCACCCCTCCCGCTTCCCTGCAGACGGCTATAAAGCAAAAGCAGGTGTAGATGACCCAATTCAGCAGCCTGGGAAGTTTGGGGAAATGAGCCAAGACTTGGCCTCGTGGCCAAGTGGCTGCATCAGAAGCTCCTGCACACCGCCCTGCTCTCCCCCAGGAGTGAGCAATGTGCAGGGGTAGGTGAAAGAGGCTGGTCACCAAGCACAGGTGTGTAGGGCAATGTCACCTTTGTGAGTTTACTACAGCCCTGGACCTATGGGCCCCCAAACTTGACTTGCCACCCACTAACTCACTTATTCATTCATTGCTTCAACAAACACTGAGCGAGCCTCTATTACCCCAGACACAGTGGTTAGCACTGGGGGTCCAGAGATGAAGAAGCAGCTTGTGTCCTCATGAAACTTACTGCACAGCTGGCCCCTGGGAATGGATCCATTTCTCAAGGGCACGTGGCTGATGTATAAAAAGTAAAACTGATGTGCTTATTTACTATAATATTTGTAATTACGATGATGGTAGCTTGCGCTGTTTTAAAAGCCTGGGATGTCCTCGCCGTTGTGCTAAGCACGTTGCACGGATCATCTAATTAATCCTCACAACAGCCCATGTGGCAGGTACTGTTGTTAAATCCACTTTAAAGATGAGGAAACTGAAGCTCAGAGGGGTTAGGTAACTTTCCCGAGGATACCAGCTAGTGAGGAGAGGAACTGGGATTCGTGCCTAGGCAGGCTGACCCCAGTCCTGGCTCTTAGCCTTTACCCCCATGGCCTGGGTCCGCACTTCTGCTCATGGGCACATTTCCTCCTTGGGGGGAGAGCTCCTGGGAAGCCAAATGACAGTCAGTGGCTGAGCAAGTTTGGAATCTGATGGTGAGCAGTGGAACATTGGATGATGGGGGTGATATTAATCACAGAGGCATCACACTATACAACTTGATGCCTGCGATGTACCTATCCCCCTAAATGGACAGACCTTCAGCACCCAGGCACTCGAGTTCCTGGCCCAGAAGCCCTCTTTCCACTGGGGAAAGGCAAGAACACACTGCTTGGCTTTGCTGAGTCTTGCTGTCTCTTCCCTGGGTCTCCCTAGCTGTATACGCGTACACACACACACTCTCACACACACATACACATGATCATGCATAATCACACACATTCATACACCCACGCACGTGCTCACACTCACATGCACCCACATACATACAACCACGCACAACAACACATATATGCACATACATTGACACACACACACAAACACACACACTTCCGATGACCATATTCTCTTTTGGATATGTTAATACTGTGAATCAGGTGAAACAAAATGTTTGCTGCTCTCTGCTTTGAACTAGTATATTTGTTTTATAGGTTAACTCTCAGAAGACTACCTTATTTCTCTGAACCCAGGTCCCATTGGGGCCTCTCACTGCAGCCCAGAGTTTCTTTCCAATTTTAAAGCCCCCAAGTTGTACAGCCACTTCCCTTGACACCCAGGTATCAGATACGAGGAGTCTTAAATGGTCTGGAGTGTCAATGGTTTCTTTTTTAAAGAAATACACACTTGGTGGGAGGTTGGATAACTTTGTACCCAGTCTTCATTCATCCCAGCTGACCTCAGCTCTCCATCCCCATGTAAATCTGCTATCTACCTGGGCATGCTGGGCCCAGGCTGCTAGCAAGCCTTCGGAGGGCATTCTTCTCAGATTTTCACTTTATCACCTAACCACCAGTCCTAATAGCATCAGATAAGAGAGTTTCTGCTGTGCTTGTTTTAAAAAATCACAGATGCTATCCACCTGGAGTTAAGTCCAGCCTTAGAGAGACAGCATATGAACACCCAAGGAGACCAGGCGTGCCCCAGCCACTGAGTTCCTCAGACACGCTGTGCTGTAGAAGTTCCAGAGAGGGGAGATTACCTGAGCTTGTGTGGGTGCAGAAGGCTTCCTCGAGGAGATGAGCTTCCTGATGGACCTTTATTATGGGTTGAATGGTGTCCCCACCCAAAATTCGTATGTTGACGTCCTCAAAATGTCCACCGTCTAATAATATAATCCCAACCAGCAATTCACTGAGTACTTCCGGAAGCTTTGCGCGCTTTGCTTCATTTCCTCCCCTCCCCTCCCCTCCTGCAGAAGCTCCTATTAGTCCCATTTTACAGACAGGGAACCTGTAGCTCTGAAAGGTGAATGTGGCCAAGGTCTGAATAATTGCCGCTCAGTGTCCAAAGTGCTCCGACTAGAGCCGGCCACACTGCCTTGGGAGCTTGGGACTGACTTTTCAAAGTAGCACAGGCAGTGGTAAGGGCAGAACGGTATCTGAGCTGCTTCTTGAGGGACTCAGAGAGTCCCCAGCAGGCAAAGCAGAAGGGAAGGGAATTCCTGGAGCAGACGCACACGTGCAGAAGCACCTGGTGTAAATGAGTACAGTTAGGGGCGCACATCCTTTGTTTAATTCTGGAATTTAAGAAGCTTTCGAGCTAGTGATGGGAGATGCAGCTGTGAAGACAGGTGGGGCAAGATTATAAAGACCTCTGAATAGCAACCTAAAAAGTGCAACTTCTGGAAGCAACAGGGAGCCACTGAAGGTTGTTAAGTGGTGAGAGAGCATCTAAAAGATTATAAGGCAGTAGAAGTGAGCCATATTGTCCCAGGGTGCCCTGGGTGATGGGGGAGAAGAGCCTGGGCGGGGGGATCTGAGAAGGTTCCTAGAGGCAGGGGCCTCTGCTGGAAAGGAGGATCCAGCTAGGCCCAGCGCCCCAGTGAAGGCAGCATGCTGAGAGGGAAAGGCAGGTTGTTGCATTGAGCCCCGAACAGAGAACATCACACCTGGAGCGTTTTAGGCTCAGCCCAGATTTTCCCTACACCCACCTCAGCACGGGAAACGAAAAGAGAAACAGCTAAGAAAGTGTCAAGTTTATTAAAACGGCTCAGTTCCTATCTGTCTCGGGCTCTCCAGCTCTGACTTTCCCGCTATTTTTAGGTGTTCCAGAATTCTCCACCCAGACATTCCCCATACCCCCTGAAGAGTGAGCATGTTTCCTGCCTCGCCAGCCATTGCCAACCCCACTCAGCTTCCTGTTCAACCCCAAGGCCCAGTTTCTGGTGGGAGTCTGAGGGACTCCAAGTGTCACAGCCCCCTCTTCTCCCTGGGGCTAGATTCCACAAAGAACCACCCAGAACTTGGTGTTATTCTCCTCTTGAAGAAAAGAAAGCCTAAATCATTTCTTTGGCTGGGTTTTTCACTATGACTGGTTTTCATTAGCTTTTCAAGTGGAAAATAAATTCCCCCCCAGTGGAAAGTTGCCACTTATGTGCAGAGAGTCATTGTTTGTTTAATATTTTTTATGGTGAATGACCCAAGCCCCAGTCTGCTGGAGCTCTGGCCAGGGCCCCGAGGAGTGTGCTTCAGAACCCTTCCTGGCAGGCACTGTTTGTGGAGCTGGTGGCGGTTTGCCTCTTGTTAAAACTTGAGGGTTGGGCTTCCCTGGTGGTGTAGTGGTTAAGAATCTGCCTGCCAATGCAGGGGACACAGGTTCGATCCCTGGTCTGGGAAGATCCCACATGCCGCGGAGCAACTAAGCCTGTGCACCACAACTACTGAGCCTGCGCTCTAGAGCCCACGAACCACAACTACTGAGCCCACGTGCCACAACTACTGAAGCCCGCGGGCCTAGAGCGCATGCTCCGCAACAAGAGAAGCCAATGCAATGAGAAGCCCACGCACCACAATGAAGAGTAGCCTCCACTTACTGCCACTAGAGAAAGCCCGTGTGCAGCAACGAAGACCCAACACAGCCAAAAATAAATAAATAAAATTAAAATTAAAAAATTAAAAAAAAAAACTTGAGGGTTGAGGAAACCTGGGGAACTTGAGCAATCTGCTCTCCACTGCCCAGCCCCGTCTGCAGAGCCTGGACCCCCTCTCAGGCTTTTCCTTCCAGTCCAAGTCCTGGTTCACCTGGCAGAGAAGCTTCTCAAAGCCACTTCTGCCTCTTAGCCTTCCTCACCCTGGAGCTGATAAGGGGGGAAAGAGAAAACTGAATCAGGAAAGAAATCCAGCTGATAGAACTCCAGGTCATGCTGCTTTGTGGAACCAGAGGGGGCCTCCCTGGGCAGAATTCTCCCTCTAAGGGGCCAACTCTGCAGGGGCTGAGACCAAGAGGGGTCTGGGTGCCCAGGCTAGCCCCAAGGTATTGAGTAGCAGGTTAAGACAGGTGAGAAGAGGAGAGACAGGCAAGAAGTAGAGACGGGAAGTAGAGAGTAGTGGGGATAGAGGAAATGGAGAGATAGGTAGAGCAGAGAGACAGGAAGTGGAGAGACAGGAAGAAGAGACTTGGCCAGTGGCAGGAGAAATGGCCAGCAGGGGCCCATGTTACTCAGGATTCCTTTGCCAGCTGTATTCCCCATGCAAGAGGATGAGGAAAATGTAAGTCTCTACTGGGAAAATTCAAGCCTGGAGATCATTTAAGCTTTCCTGGGACTCTGCCAGCCATCTCCAGGGTTTTGTCAAATTTTCCACATACTCCCCTTTGCATGTGGAAACGCAGCCTGCATCTTAGAAACCCCATCCTCAACACTGGCTTTTTTCAGCTCTCGGTTATTCAGGAGGGTTTGTGGTTGAAGATGCGCGGGGTAAGAGGTTTTATAGGGACTGGCTGGAGCTATGCCCCTCTGCCCCACCTCCACCCATCTTCGCACATACACACACTCGGCAATCAGTCATGCAGGAGGCACTGGTTGGGGGGGACGCTTAGAGAATCAGGTATTGGGTTGTCCTGCTTTATCCCCCAGGGAAATACCAGGTATCCACAGAACCTCAGGACACGTCCCCCACTGCCTGGAATGACAGCACCTCCTCAGAGTAATTCAGGATTTTTTTCTACTTCATTGTGCAAATATAGAACCAAATCACACAATATAAAAAGTATTATATAGGTATATATATATATATATATATATATATATTTTTTAAGTTCATGGTCTTTCCCTCTCTCCTTTTAATCCTACCTTTCTGAGGATTACTATTTTGATGTGTACATTTATTTTTTTTAATGCTTATAAAAACACACTGACCTACTGGCTTTTTCCCCCCAGACAAAATGGTGACACGTAGTATTACTAAACTTGCTTTGTTAAACATATTTAGCAATATGTCCCAGGTGTTGTTCCAGGTCATGAGATATGGATCTGAGTCGTTCTTTTTTAACAGCTCTGTTGCATCCCATTGTGTGGATATACCGTTGTCTTCTTAGTCCTTTCAGGCCATCATAACAAAAGTATCACAGACTGGGTGGCTTATAAACCACAGAAGTTTATTCCTTACAGTTCTGGAGACTGGGAGGTTCAAGATCAAGGTGCTGGCAGGTTCAGGGACTGGTGAGGGCCTGCTTCCTGTTTCATAGATGACCTTCTCACTGTGTCCTCATGTGGTAGACGGGATGAGGGAGCTCTACGGGGTCTCTTTTATAAGAGCACCAGTCCCATTCATGAGGGCTCCGCCCTCATGCCCTAATCACCTCCCAAAAGCCCTAGCTCCAGTTATCATCATGCTGAGGGTTAGTTTTCAACATATGAATTTGAGGACACAAACATTCAGTCTACGGTAATCATGATTTTAATAACCAGTCTTCTGTGATGGGCATTCAGGTTATTTCCAGGTTGGGTTATGTGGTTGTTGTTGTTTGGGAGTTTTGTGTTTATTTTGCTATTAGTATAAACAACCCTGTAATAATTACTATGCATCTCTCATGACATACTGGGGTTTTGATGCTATAGGGCAGAGTCCTGGAGTGGGATTGCTGAGTCAGAGGAAATGTGTGTTTAAGTTGTACCAGGCACTGCCTGATAGCTTCTCAAGAAGATCTTGCAATTCACACTCCTTCAGAATAATCTTCAACTCCAAAACCAGAGGGTGATAATTTCTCAGGGAAAGCCTTTTTAAAAAATTTCATGTCACTTTTAGGTATGAATAAGATGTGAAATTACTTTATAAACTCCGAAGTGTTTACGGATCAGATATCAGCTGGTGATGACTTACTCCTTAAATTCTAAGTATTAATGCTTCCAATCCCCATTCTGCAGATTTTCCCAAGTCAGTGCCCTGCCAAGTTTTCTGGAAATTCTCTGAGAGAAGGGGGGAGGAGTTTGCAGTTGTAGGGTCGCCTCTGATTCCTCACCCTGGGCAGCCCTGAAATCATTCTGTTAGTAATACCACACATACTGTTGTGTCCCATGCCACATTTATCCAGATTAAGCCCTTTTCTATAACGCACACACCCCTCATACACAGCTATTCATATGCGTACAGAGTACTGAAACTTTAGGGGAACTGAAAGGATTTATATCTTAAGATACATATAACTTAAAATTCACAGTTCAATATACCTGTTGCTAAAAATTCCCCCAGGTGTTTCTGAAATAGGGTTCTGATCTTTGGATTTTTATTTGGTATTTCCCTTCCTTTCTCCCCCATATTTCTGTCCTCTCTCAAAAGAACAACTCCAAAGATATAATAAATCCTCCCCCCCCCCCGTTTTTTTTTCCCCGGCCACGCAGCTTGAGGGATCTTAGTTCCCCACCAGGGATCAACCCTGTGCCCCCTGCAGTGGAAGCGCAGAGTCCTAACCACTGGACCACCACGGAAGTCCCTTCCCTTTTCTTAGACACTGAAATTCAGTTCATCCCAGCCTCTGCTCCAGGATTTTGCAACCCTGGACAGAAGGGCCTTTCGTATAATGGGATCCACCCTCCTTAGAAAGGCGCATGGGTTGTAAGTAGCAAAAAGTTTTCTCTCCTTTCCATACCAAAAGGTTCATTCTTTTAATCCATTCTCCACCCAGAGCAGAGTGTTCTTTAAAAAGTGTAAATCAGATTACATTACAGCCCGGTGCATCCCTGCTGGCTTCCCAAAGCCATTAGAATAGAAGCCAAACCCCTTTCCTGGGCACACACCTGCACCCTTTCCTGCATCCTTTTCCTGGGCACGTACCCATTTCTGCTCTCAGATCTCCAAATGTGTTTTAGGTTGTGTTGTGTCCCCTCCCTGCCCTCTCCCTGCTTACAATGTACATAGGAACTCAGACAGGGAGGAGGAGCCCACCCCAGGCCTCTTGCTCCCCTTTGTAACCCCCACTACCCAGCCTTCATCGGAACTCGCTGGATCTCTTCTCCTGGGGGCGGGGGGGAACTGGCTTGGGGTGATCACCCAGGATCTTCCAGATCTTTTGTTCCAGAGTTGGACCTTGGCTTTCAAAACTCAAAAGCCAAAATTTGAACTCTTGTTCTCTTCACTGTGCTACAATGATCCTCTCTTGAGGTGATGGTCCAACTGCCCTAGATTGGGGAGGGGCACGGCATGACAGGAAGAAGCCGGAGCGAACACTTTAGTGAATGCATCAGCTTGTGTTTGTCTTTGTCTCTTGGCAAAGACACCCTAGCAAGACGGCCAGCTTCTTTCTGTGAATACTTTGATAAGCTCTTGGATGGAGAGGTGGGCAGACACCCCAAGGGGCAACTCGAGGGACAGAGGGCGGTTTCTGTCCAGCTAACGACCTGGCTTACGTCGAGGGGGGGGTGAGTGCTGACAGTGGACCCAGGAGTGCTCAGGCTAGTGAGGAAGTTTTGAGAGACTGTACATTAATAGTAAACGGAAACGTGAAGCAGGGAAGAGAAATAGTATCTGATTCCACTTAGATGACATACCTAGAGTAGTCAATTCATAGCGACAGAAAGTAGCGTGGTGGTTACCAGGGCTTGGGGGGAGGGGAAAATGGGGAGCTATTGTTTAATGGGTGTAGGTTTTCAGTTTGAGATGATGAAAAAGTTCTGGAGGTGGAAAGTGGTGAAGGTTGCACAATGATATGAGTGTACTTAATGCCACTAAACTGTACACTTAAAAGTGATTAAAATGTTAAATTTTCCGTTATGTGTATTTTATCACAATTAGAACAATTTTTTAAATTGCATAATAATTATAGAGTTCATGGGAAAAATGGAGTTGGGACAGAACACTCAAAAATTTTGTCAATTACACATTTTAAAAAATATGTAGGAACCTAATAAAACAGTAGCACCGTTTTACAAGTGTTAAATGGTTAAAAAACACATAAATATGACAATAAACATGGTACTTCACCGTGAAGGAAAAAAAACAAGAAAGATACAGAACAGAGATTCTCAAACTTTTTGGTCTCAAGACCCCTTTACACTCTTAAAGCGTTTTGAAGAACTCCAAAGAGCTTGTGCTTATATGATTGATATCTATCGATATTCTCCATATTCAAAATTAAAGCTGAGAAATGTGTAGCAAACAAAAACACAGAAGCACACAGTCCATCAGGGTGATGACATCATCACATGTCACGTAGGCTCCGGGAAACCCCACCACACATTCATGAAAGAAGGAAAGGGAAAAAGGCAAAAATAACAGCATAATATTCTCTTATGAGAATAGTTTTGACCTTCTGGGTCTTAAAAGGGTTCAGGGGACTCCCAAACATTCCCAGAACACACTTTGAGAGTGGCTGGTCTATTCTAGAACTAAGGCAAGGTCTCTAGAGAGGCCTGTAGAGAGGATGGGAAAGGGGGAGGAGAGGGTATCGGAATGGGAAGTCAAGTACAGTCGGGAAAGGCCCCACTAGGAGGGGCTCCAGAAAGGCCGATGGACACAGGGAGACTTGCAGAGAGACACAGCTGTGCCCACCTGACCCCGTATAGCGGTCCCTGCAGTTTAGCAAGTGGGCCCAAGGCTGCCCACACGCAGCTGCTCCCCGGGAGTACAACTTCCGGCCCTTCCCCAGGGCCCCCAGCAACGAGGCTCTCCAGGTTATTCCCGATTTGACACAGGAAGGAGCAGTTGTTTGAAAGCAGTTTTCTGCCGGCCAAGCGAGGGATGGCCAAGCCCTGCCCTGTGATGCTCCCGCAGATCCAACGTGAGTGGCAGCCAGTTTAATAAGGCTTATTTAAAAACAAAGACAAATCAGCTTATTCTCAGTGTGAAATGAGTTGTGTTCGGCCTTAAGCCCCTGTGGTCAGTCAGCGCTCTGCGGCTATGCCAGCTGTCCCAGTCCCCGCAGACCGCCTTAGTGAAGGTTACGTCCCCTTTCCAGTGACGAGGAGCAGAAATCCAGTAATGCATTCAGTGCAGTGAAAACTTAATCCCAAATATCATTTTTACTCATCTGAGGAAAGTTAACCCGCTGAAGATTCAATTCAACAAACACTGCCTCTGAATTGAGGTCATCCGTTTACTTAATTGTAACGTTGCTGCTTCTTGCATGAGAGCTGATCAACACCCAGGTCAAGGCTCTGTGATGGGTTTTATTCATCATGTTTTCTGCTTCCCTCTGAAGCCAGGATGGAGTGGGGATTGGCAATGTGCTCGCGCTGATGCCAAGTGGAGCTCCCAAAACATGCAGGCATTTATGGGTCAGGAGGGGGTCACAGGCACAGGGGTGTCAGATGACACTCCCCTTGGGAAGGCTAGGAAACTGCAGGAGCCTCTTCAGCAGGGGGTTCCTGGGCCACATGGGAGAAATGGGGGAAGGGCTCTGGAACCTGAAAGGAAGGCCCCTGCACTTCCAGAGTAGGGCACTGTGGTGGTCAGGGTTCTCCAGAAAATAGAACTGCTAAGGTGTACATATACATAGGAAAAGATTGATTCTACAAAATTGGCTCACACAGTCATTGAGGCTGACAGGGCCCAAGATCTGCAGGGTGTGCAGCCAGCTGGAGATCCAGGAGAGCCAATGGTGTAGCTCCAGGCTGAGGCTGAAGGCCTGAGAACCAGGAGAACCAGTGCTATAAGTTCCATTCCAAGAGCTGGCAGGCCAAGGGCCAGGAAGAGCCAATGCTTCAGTTCCAGTTGGAAGGCAGGAAAGAGCCAACATCCTGGTCAGAAAGCAGTCAGACAAGGAGAATTCTACCTTACTCAGAGGATGGTCAACCTTTTTGTTCTATTCAGGCCTTCAGCTGATTGGATGTGACCCACCCACAGTAGGGAGGGCAATCTGCTTTACTTAGGCCACTGATTTAAATGTTAATCTCATCCAGAAACAGCCTCACAGAAACACCCATCATAATGTATGACCAAATATCTGGGTACCCTGGGGCCCAGGCAAGTTGACACATAAAATTACTCATCACAGGGCTTCCCTGCTGGCGCGGTGGTGGAGAGTCCGCCTGCCGATGCAGGGGACGCAGGTTCGTGCCCCGGTCCGGGAAGATCCCACATGCCGCGGAGAGGCTGGGCCTGTGAGCCATGGCCGCTGAGCCTGCGCGTCCGGAGCCTGCGCTCCACAACGGGAGAGGCCACAACAGTGAGAGGCCCGCGTAAGGCAAAAAAAAAAAAAAAAATTACTCATCACAGACACCCAAAGAGAAAGGGAGACAAAGATTATCTCCAAATCAGGAGGGAAAGGGTGGTGCTCATTTAGGAGCAAGAGAAAGCGCAAAAACTGGCTGTTCCAGGTCAGGCTGATGGTTGTGGCTGGGCTGGGGGCTCCCCCTTGTGAGTTCTCCCGGTCCTGCAGCGGTGGGGAGCATACCATGGACGTAGGCTAACTTGGAAGGGCCTATAGGGCCTGGACCGTTAGAAACCAGGCTTTGGGGCAGTAATCACCACTCCCAACTCTGGGGCCAAGGAGGACCTACCCCCAGCTTCTGGGCCTTTCAAGACAAGGCGACATCTTAGACCAGGGTGTCTCCCCTCCTAACTGCATTTCTACAGATTTATTAATTAAGGCTGAATCTCTGACAACCAACAGTGAGAGGAAAGGGCCTTCACCAAGGAGAAAAGAAGGAATAAGAATTCAGAGAACCTGCCCGGGACCCTTGCAACACCTGGCAAGTACATCATCTTATTGAGCAATGAAGAAGGTCATGGTGGCCCACCTGTAATTAATCACAATTAATTATGATATAATCAACATAAGGGAGTGCCTATGATAAACCTGACCCTGTGTCTTATGGTCTTAACTCGTTTAATCCATTAATGACATTAACTGGAACAACCCCAGAAGGTGGGAACCATTATCCTTCCCATTTTTTAAAGGAAGAAAGTGAGGCACATAGACAGGCACTGACATGGGGTCATACAGCTACTGAGGGATAGAGCTGGGATCTGAACCCACACTGTCCTTCTGGAATTAACCACTACACTATGCCACCTCCTCGCATGAGTGAGTTCCCCATGTGGGGTCCCTAGGGTTTGGGTCATGCCCTGGGCACCCGGGAAACTGAACGGAGAAACAGCTGGGCCCAGGCCTGAGGGCACAGCTGAGTGGAGTGAAAAGCAGGCTTGCTGGGGGTGAAGAAAGAGCCGACCGGCTTCCAACCTGGATCCTTCTGTCTCCTGTCTTCCTCTTGCCATGGCCACATGCAGCCCCTGGAAGAGGATTACCAGAAAGTTAGGAAAGAAACAGACAGCCACCTGTTAAACGGAAAAACCAAAGGCCCCGAATGGCGTCACCTGTGCTAAAACCCATGCTAACTGACCTAGACTGCATACCTGACCTGACTGTAGTTTGACCTTCCCCAGGAGTGTAGTGGTAATCGGCCAGTCTGGAATTTTCTGGTCAGCACCAGTGAAGTGCTCTATCACAGGGCCCTGTCCATCCCCCACCAAGGGATGAAGAGGTAACCTGCGTGATAGGCCCTCATCCCCACCCCCCACCCCCTGAGAGAAGGTGATCTGGTCTGAAACAATCCTCTTCCTTTGCTGATAGCTTCTGTGTGCCGCCCTCCTCCTGCCTATAAAAACCTTCCAGTTCATACAACCCCTCTGAGCACCCTTCTACTTACTAGGTGGGATGCTGCTGCATTCTTGAATCATTGAATAAAGCCAATTAGATCTTCAGATTTACTCATTTAAATTTCGTTTTTTAACACACTTAAAGCAAGGCTAAGGGGGAGGTGGCAGCCCCAGGTACAGCGGTGTGGGCACCACTGCCTGCAGCGAGGGCTGACGTTCTGGAACAGGGAAGGCAAGAGGCTGTTCCCTGACTGAGGGCCCTTCAGCCTCCTGTGCCCACTCCAGGCTCCCCTGTTACATCTGTAAACCCCGTGGTGACAGCGACTCTGTCTTCTCTCAACACTCAGCAGACAGTCTACCAACCCAGTGGCCCCTCTGCTCTGAACTGCTGTGACAACGCTTCCCAAGCCAGCCTTGGGCCTCTCTTTATCCCTGAGGAAAACAGCTAAGTCTGCCCTTCGAGTCCAGAACAAGCTCTGAATTTTAATTCTGGATTTAATTCCATGTGGGTTGAGCCAGGAGCCATTCGGAGACGGATTAGCAGCCCTGACACTCAGCCTCTTGTCTTTGGGAAAAGGGCCATGAATCAGCACCCACTAAGCCCACCGCCTGTGGAAGTCTCCCTGCGACTCAGATAGTGCCTTTGGGAATGACCCCTCTGGGCCAATTCATCATCTTTTCGGGATCACTCTGCCTACCCCAAAGCAGGATTCAGCAACATGACGGGGAGGCAGCCAGAGAGGAAGGACACAGCAGAAATAGGAGGTATAATACCAATGGCCACGGATTCGTGGAGTGGGAGGTTTTCCTCCTCATGGCCCTTGATAGACACCAACACACACCAAAACTAGGAGAATAAAAGGGAGTCTGAGGAATTGGGGCTTGTATCAGTCAGAGTCCTTCAGAAAAACAGAACCAGCAAGAGATATGCATGTATAGTCTGAAGGGGTCTGAGAACGAAGAGAGTTGATGGTGTACATTCCATTATGAAAGCCAGCAGACTAAAGACCCAAGAAGAGCTCATGCTTCAGTTCATGTCCAAACACAGGAAAAGACTGATGTCCCAGCTCAACAGTCAGGCAGGAGGAATTCTCTCTTACTTGCAGAAGAGTCAACCTTGTTGTTCTATTCAGGCCTTTGACTATTTAGATGAGGCCCACCCACAGCAGGAGGGCAATCTGCTTTATACCATCTGTGGATTCAGATATTAATCTCATCCAAAACCACCCTCAGAGACGCACCTAAAATAATGTTTGACCAAATATCTGGGCATCCTGTGCAAAATACGTACAGCCTGGGCCATATGTAAATCCAAAACAGACTGTTCCCTTCTATCTCTAACCTAACAAAATTATTTATGCTGACATTTCATTTTAGGAATAAACATTGTGACACAAATCATTTATTCAGTCCCTCTAATAATTATCAACTCCTCTGTGGAGTGATTTTTTCATTTGTTCTGGCTGCCACTCGCTGGGAGGTCCCTGTCTGAGCCACGGTTCGCTATCAGGACTGCATCCAATCCTTCCGAGGTTGTCCCCATCAGATTGATGGTCACTGGGTCCCTGGCACCTGGTGTTCTGTTACAGCTAGTGCAGCATGGCCTTGTGCCCACACACCATGGCTGGGAACACACACCTGCCCTGTGGCCTGGAGGCAAAGAGCCTCTGCGACAGCGGCTGTCTGCCTTGCCACCGGCTCTGTTGTGCCCACCAACGCTGGCTGCTCTGGAGCGGTGGGCAGGCATGGCGCTCACCCCTGCTGCCGCCATCCAGTTGGTGCCAGCAGGGGCTGCCAGCGTCCTCTCCAGCATCTGGCCACCTGGTAACCTCTGGGCTACCTGGGCCAATGTCATTTGATGGTTTAGAGTCTCATGAACTCATACTTTTTACCATCTGGTATGAGAGGATTTCAATATTTTCATCACCATGAGGACTTACCAGTGTGTCCTCAGCAAATAACAACCCTGAGTCAGAAGGACCTCGGGGACATGAGGAAGGGGATGGAGATAGAGGGGGACAAATGACGAGGGCTTTCCCTATTGGCTAGACAGGAACAGTTCAGGCAGGCAGCCCAGGAATCTAGGATTGAGACCGCCAGTGTCACTGTGGAGATGGGGAATGAGAAGCTAGAAAGAGAAGCTAGAAGTACGGGTCTGCTTTGAACATCTCAACTCTGTGCACTTAACCACTCAATGGTAAGAATTAAGGGTGGAGTGCTGGGCATATATTACTATGTACCATGCACCCATACCATGCCAGGCCCCATAGAAGGCATGCCCCAAATAGTTTTCTTTACGTTTCTCAAAAAAAAAAAAATCTCTTTAAAGAACATATTATTGGGCTTCCCTGGTGGCGCAGTGGTTAAGAATCCACCTGCCAATGCAGGGGACATGGGTTCGAGCCCTGGTTCGGGAAGATCACACATGCCACAGAGCAACTAAGCCCGTGCGCCACAACTACTGAGCCTGCGCTCTAGAGCTCGCGAGCCACAACTACTGAAGCCCACGCACCTAGAGCCCGTGTTCCGCAATAAGAGAAGCCACCGCAGTGAGAAGCCCACACGCCGAAATGAAGAGTAGCCCCCGCTCGCCACAGCTAGAGAAAGTCTGCGCACAGCAACAAAGACCCAATGCAACCAAAAATAAATAATAAATAAATTTTTAAAAATCATATTAAAAACTATCAATGAGATTTAAAAGAAAAAGAACATATTATTATCTTGTATTTCACATGAGGAGAGTAAAGCTCAGGGAGTTTGGATTTATTCATTCATCCCATAGATGAACATACTGTGCCAAGCACTAGGTAAGAACTGACCCAATAGACATGGGCCCTGCCTTCACGGAGCTTGCAGTCTGGTGAGCAAGACCCACATTAAAGAAATGAGCCCACAAATAAATATACAATTATATTATACATCACCATAAAATGCAGTTAAAAAAAAAAAGGCCAAGGGTGCCATGAGAGTGAATGACATGGGGACCTAATATAGACAGACCACTCAGGGAGAACTTCCATCTGCAGGAGCCCACAGTGACTCAGCCAGTGAGCAGCAGAACCAGGATTCTAACCCACAGCGTTGCTCTTCCCACTGGCTTCCCCATCACGAAGCCAATGGGAATGGAGGGGCGGACCAATCTCCCCTTATATTTAGTCTATACATCTTGGATGTATTTTAGGCTGCTGAGGCCCAAGGTTCTCACTTCTACATTCCCGCCATCTATCCTACCTCCCTCCCTCAGTGTATGGGGTTAGGATAAGTCAGACATGGGAGGCTGGTGATGGGACACTTTAAAAAAATGTTGAACAGTAGCAAGATGTCTTGAGGCCCATTCCTGACTTTGCTACTTGCCAAGGATGAGACTGAGACACTTTGGTTTACCTAAACTCTAAGGGGTCATGCAATGATCATGGTTACCTTTTACTAAGCACCTACCACATGTCAGGAGCTGAACAGCGGCTCTGAATGAGCATTGTCATCTGTGGTTGCCTGAAATACCAACCCTGATTCTTCACTCCTCCCTGCACCCATGCCCTTGCCATGGGCCAATTGTGGGCAGATTGTGTTTCCTGATCCCTGTCTCTGGGCTCAGTCACGTGATTTATTTTAGACAATGGGATGTTAATAGATAAGATGCAAGCAAGGACTTGAACTATGCTTGAGCAGTCTTTTTCTTGTGTCTCTGCCATTGCTGTGAGAAGAGATTCCCCAGGCGGCTATTGCCACTTCAGCCTGGGCCCACAGTGAGGTTCATGGAGGAGACTGGAGTCATCCAGACATGCAGCTTGAACCAGAGCTGCCCAGCCTAGCCCAGCTACAACAGCTGGTCCCAGCCAACCCTTAGAAACATTAGAAATAAATAGTTTATTGTTGGATGTCACTGAGATGTGGTAGTTGTTACACAGCAGTAGCTAGCTGATACGGTATTTCAACCTCATAACAACTCTGTGAAGTAAGTATTTTCTCTACCGTTTTACAGATGGATACACTAGAATTGAGGTTTATACATTGGCCTATGTCATAAAATTAGCATGTGGCAGAGTTAGGATTTAAATCTAGGACCTTCTGGGGCTAAAGCCCAAAATGTAGGTGTTGGTGCTGCTTCAATAAGACATTTGCATTAATACTGATCCTGTGATGATGTAAATTTGGACATGATGTAATTGACAGCTGGCCCCTAGAACCTGGAGCTGCCCAGCTACACAAGCTCATCCCAGTTGTTTTATAAACTTATCAATGATGCCACCCTATTTCATGCATGTAAAATTTTTATCCTCATTTAGTAGCATTACAGCAGGTTTTGTTCTATTATAATTCTCTAGAGATCAAGAGGAATTTTTAGAATAAAACTTCAGTGTCTGGGAAAGGGAAAAAGAGAAATGAAGGAGATGGGTTGTGTTTAAGAAGATAAAAATCCCAGCGAGGGAAAGAAGGAAAAAAATGATTACTATTATTCATTCCAAGGAGCTGGAGTGGAGCTGCCATTCCAACCAGATCAGGGAGGAGGCTCTTGGGGTTATAATCAGGCAAGTGACAATGGTGACTTGATCGAGGATGAAAGGGTTAAGTGAGCACCTGAAGAATGAAAGCACATGATGTGACCAAGTGCCCTAAAGCCACACTGTGAAGGAACTGGGCAAGTAAACCCACTTAATCGCAATGACATCCTCCAAGCCACAGAGCCCAACTCTGGCTCAGAGCCAGTTTCCAGTTAACTGGGCACCTCACCTCTTCTCCAGTCTGAGAAGCGGCTCCCAAATGAGCTGGAGGAAGGGTCCCCAGCAGGGACCTTGTCCTCACAGCAGGAGGGCAGCTGTGCAGTCAGGGCACCTCACTCTTCCCACGGGCGCACCCACCCGGGCCCGAGGTGCGTCCCCACTCCATCTGGGAGGACTGCAGACCTGCGTGGAGGCCAGAGAGATTCTGGAGAGGCTTCTGGTTTTCACAGAGGCCAAGCTGGGGCTGGGGAGTAGGGGGTAGGGAACAGCGTGTGGGAATCCAGGGTTGAGCTGCTTTGGGTCAGAGATTGGTCTTCCATCTTCAGTGTGTGAACTGAAAGCCAGGAGGGGGGTCGATCTGTCTGCCAAAGGATGCACCAAACCTCCACCCTTCACGCCTTCAGGCTCAGCTCTCAAGGAAGGCCTGCGGACAGGGATCAGAAGCCCTTGGCCTGTGTCGGGCTGTCCCTGGAGGCAGCAGGCATCTGCTTCCTACTCCCTTAAAACTCAGTAGTGGAAACTTGGGGAAAATAAAGGACAACCATGTGGGTCACTGAAATATACCACCACTACAGCCTTGCTGCCTCCAGCGTCCCCAGACTTGGCTCCAGAGGCCAGTTCTGCCGGGGGGTGGGGGAGTACACCTTTCCCTGCTTAAGCATCTGGGTCATGACTTTGCTAAGTGTTTGTGTCTGAGCGGACTGACTTAGGCAGTGACTAAGCTTGGAAGTCATAAAACGTGGTACTAAACCTGTCAGTAAGGCTGTCATCTGGGCCAGGATGCAGACCCTGGGTGTTGTTTGCAGCGAGGAAAGTCCTCTTGCTTCCAGCTCCTCCAAGTGCCCTAGGCCATCCCTGCCTGATGTGCTCTGAAATCCAGAGGCTCTCCAGGTGCTTTCTGATGGGCCAGGAGGTCCAGCTGGGACCCACCTCGGGTGCAGAGCAGGACTGAGCCATGGCAGAAAGATGGGCCAGGATCAGTGGGACCAGTTGACCTACGCCGGGTGATCCTCTGAAGCCCTTTCTAAACGTATTGGCATTTCTCTAATGATTAATGATGTTGAGCATTCTTTCATGTGTTTGTTGGCTGTCTGTATATCTTCTTTGGAGAAATGTCTATTTAGGTCTTCTGCCCATTTTTGGATTGGGTTGTTTGTTTTTTAGTTATTGAGCTGCATGAACTGCTTATACATTTTGGAGATTAATCCTTTGTCAGTTGCTTCATTTGCAAATATTTTCTCCCATTCTGAGGGTTGTCTTTTGGTCTTGTTTATGGTTTCCTTTGCTGTGCAAAAGCTTTGAAGTTTCATTAGATCCCGGTAAGACAGGAATAAAGACACAGACCTACTAGAGAATGGACCTGAGGATATGGGAGAGGGAAGGGTAAGCTGTGACAAAGTGAGAGAAAGGCATGGACATATATACACTACCAAACGTAAGGTAGATAGCTAGTGGGAAGCACCTGCATAGCACAGGGAGATCAGCTCGGTGCTTTGTGACCGCCTGGAGGGGTGGGCTATCGAGGGTGGGAGGGAGGGAGACGCAAGAGGGAAGAGATATGGGAACATATGTATATGTGTAGCTGATTCACTTTGTTATACAGCAGAAACTAACACGCCATTGTAAAGCAATTATACTCCAATAAAGATGTAAAAAATAAATAAATGTATTGGCAGAGGCTGCTGGTGTTTGACAGGGGGGCTGCCTCCCTGGAGGTGTCCAGCTCAGCTCCTTGCAACAGCGTCTGCTTCCTGTGGATGGTTTCACACACAGTGGCTGTGAAACCTGCGGTCTGAAGAGCCTGACCTCAGCTCAGCTCAGCTCAGCCGCGTGACTTAGGCAGGAAGCATCCTCTCTCTAAGCCTCAATTTTTTTCAGCTATAAGATGGGAACAACAGTATCACCTCTCCTGCCTGCCCCACAGGCATTGGGAAAGGCTCAAGAGTAATGATATATTCAGAGGATTTGAAAAAGGGCACAGTGCCATATAACAATGAAGAATAACAAGTCTTGAGTTCAACCCAGCAGACCTTTACCAAGTGCCACCGTTGTGCCAGACGATGTCTGGGCACCAGAGATGCAGAGCTGAGGGAAAGAGATACAGTTCCTGCCCCCGTGGGCTCAGCACTCTGCTGGATGCTCGGAGGAGACAAAAATGTATCCTAATAGTAGCACTAACAATTTTAATAACAGCTCATTCACTGAACGCTTTTATGGCTCAGGCTTGAGCTAAATACTTCACATAACTGTAAATCCTTGAACGACTAGGCAAGGAAGACATTGTTATGTCCATTTTGCAGGTGAGGAAACTGAGGCTCAGTAGAGTGTAGTCGTTTGTCCAAGCGCACTCAGCTAAGAAGTGACTTCAAAATCTCTCCTTACCAGATGTGCATCTCCTCTCCTGGACTTAGCCAGCATGCACGTGTTTTATATAGTTTCCTCTTACAACCATTAAAACAGAACTAAAGAGCTTCGTGCTTTATTATATCAGTGTATAAAGGGATGTGTGTGTAGGGTCTATATAGAGCGCCGGTCTGGAAGCATCTCACCTGTCCTCCTACTTAGGTTGGACCCATCTCCCAGCAGGTGAGCAGCCTCTCTGTCCAGTTGGCCCATGAGTGGTGGTCCCATCGTACCCTGGCCCAACCTTCTGCTTATTGAAAAACAAGCAGACTGGGGACTTACCTGGCAGTCCAGTGGTTAAGACTCCGCGCTTCCAGTGAAGGGGGCACAGGTCCGATCCCTGGTCGGGGAACTAAGATCCCATATGCTCCGCAGCGCAGCCAAAAAGAAAACAAACGAACACCAGGCAGACTGGCCCGATCGAGGCCTCCTTTTCCTGCTGCGGAACCTTGGGCGCGTTCTCGCACTGAGCTGGTGTCCTCTGTGAGACGGAGAGAAGAGTGACACCTGTTTTGAGGGGATTTTGTGGAGACGACAGAGAAGATGCCACTACGAAGCGTGTGGATCCCAGAAAGGCATCACTGCCTGCTCGTCCCCTTCCCCTGCCCTCCTTCCTGCCTTCTCTCCTCCGTGTCTGTTCCCAGGCCTTCAAGGTGGAGGGCCAGCAGGCCAGGCTCCTGCTCTGGAAGCTTCTCTCACTTCTTAGAGGGCTCGGCCCAGCAGAGGCTGGTGGTTTTTCCTTGTTAGAGTTAGAGGATTGTGGTGACTGGCCTGGGCACCCGGGAAGGTGGGGAGACTGTCCTGCAACACAGCATGTCTTAGATGTGGCTCTGAACAGATGTGTGGGCCAAACACCATTCCTTCAGCTGGCAAGCGCTTGAGGGGCTCCAGCTGGCCTACAGGCTCAGGGAACATGGAGATAAACCCTCCCTCAGGGGCTCTCCAAGGCCAGAGGGGACATGTGCTCACATCCATGCTATAAAGGGCTGCAAATGTTTCCATGAAGTCTTCATGGAGAGCTGCTGGGACCCATAGGTGAGGGTGGGGATTCCTGCAGGGAGGGGAGAGCTCAGGACTGGCTTCCTGGATGGGCTCCCCCATTGTAAGAATTGAAGGATGACTCCGAGGAAGCAGGGCTGAAGGAGAAGTCAAAGCAATGGCGTGGAGGCATTTGGGGAGCCACAGGGGATTCCGTGTGGCAGAGCAGAGGGGAGACCCCAGGGGAAGCAGAGGGGCACGCAGAAGGGTACCAGCTGGGGAGGCAGGGGGAGGGGGAAGATCCAGGAGGACTTGTGGGTGTGTTCTGGGCCAGGGGGAGCCCGGGATTCAGGGACACGGATGACCAGATTCACCCCTCATGCAGCATGGACTCAGGGGAGACTAGAGACCTTGAAGCTTGAGGGTCCCAGTTAGGACAGTTCTGACCTGGAAGGTCACTGTGTTCAGCTTCCTGTTTCCATTTCACTTGTTCCGGGATAAGAACTGGCTTATCAAGGAGTAGGGTCCAATTAATATTCTTCCCAGTACTTCATGAGAACCTTAAAGGAACACACACACCTGAGGGTGGCATTCCATGCTGCCTCTTTTCTCAGGACAGAATGGCTTCCCCAGGCGCAGACTTGGGCCTGTCACTGAGCACACCTCCAAGGCAACTCAACTGTCCTCACCATGTTAATGTTCAGAGTTGATTCTTTTCAGCCCCATGAGCCAACTTGAAGGCAAGCATTTTCCATCTTCCCAAATCACTGTGACCCAAAAGAAAATAAGAAAGCTAATATTTAAGCTTCTGCCTCCTGGAGAAATTGAAAACTTGACCACTTTTTCTTTGTTTCTGCTACATCTAGTTCAGTTGTTCTTAAGCTTGAGAGTGAATAGGAACTCACTTGCGGTGTCCGTTAAAATGCCAGTCCTCGGGTCCCACCTTGAGATACTCTAGTTCCACAGGGCTGGAGTGGAGCCCGGGAATCTGCAGTTTAAGTTGCCCTGGTGGTCAGAGACCACACGGAGAAAACTGAAGTTTGGCCTCCCCGTTACTCACAAAAGCTTTGAGCTGATGCAGCCTCCGCTACCCCGGCCCCGCCATTGTCTCCTTTCCTTGTATGACCTCAGCTCCGGATTGCATAACGGAAGGCATCTGATGAGTCAGGAAAGAAGAAATTTCCTAGCTGTGTGGTAACTCTGCCAGAATCCTGGCCTCCACATGCAGGAAGACGTCGGGGCGGGGGGGGGGAGGCAGATGTTGGAGGTTGCCTCCCAGCAGCCACCACCCCCGCCCCCATCCACCCTTCCATGTTCTTTCTTGCTAAATAGAACCCCAGTCCTGTTCCGGAATCAGGTGACATGTGTTTCATGGCAGGCTGGTCCCCAGCCCCAGCCCCAGGGAGGAATCTTGATTGGTCTAAATGAGAGGTTTTCAATCCTGGCTGTACCTTCAAGCATCAGGGGAAATTTTAAAGATAGCCACGAATGTATCCCATCTGAGATCAGTTAAAGCAGAGTCTGTAGGACTGGGATTTTGGCATAGATACATTTTTTGTTTTGTTTTGTAATTCTGCAGGTGATTCTAGTGTACAGCCATGGTTCAGAACCAAACCAATCGTAATAGTAATTCCATTCTCCTTGCCAATGGTTGACTTAAGAATGAACGCATGGCATGTTTATGGCATAAAAGGAGATATAAATGGAAGGATCCATATTCTTCAAAAGGGGCATGAGGAAAAGTTATGTCTTCTTCTGGCCTTTGGACATTGTGTGAGAGTGATGGCAGCCATCTTGCGGCCATGAGGGACAAGCTTGCAAAGGTCACTGTGCTGATGATGGCTGAGCAAAACCATGGCAGGAACCTGGGTCTTGCATTTGCTATTGAAGCCTTGCATTCAATATTGAACTGCTAAGTTAACCAACCCTGGAGCCACCTTATCTCTGGACTTCTGGTTATGTGAGATAGTAAATGTCTTCCTTATTAGTTAAATCACTGGTTAGGTCTTTTTTTTTTTTTTTTGGTTGCTTTGTTTTGTTGCTGATTCACCAGCAAAAAGCATCTTAGATGACACAAGACAGAAAATTCTATCAAGGCTGCCTGTTGGTTCCAATTGCCCTTCTAATGATGCCCTTCTTATCTTTCTGTAATGAATAACCACACCTCCCTTCCACAGCACCTCAACTGAATCTGGCTCCCTTAGGACTCCAGAGAGGCAGAACACCATACTGACTAAGCCCATGGGTTCTGGCACTGAAGTCCGCCTGCCTGATTCAGATATGCTCTCCACTACTGACTAGCTGTGTGATTTCTGGTAGTTATTTAAGCCCTCTGAGCCTCAGTTCAGTCATCTGTAACTTAGGGATAACTTTTACCTATTTCCCAAATTCGGGGATTTAACATGTGGATTTCATGAGCTAATCCACACGAAAGGCCATTTCACAACATTCTAGGTGCCTCCTACTCAGTATTGGGTTAGACATAGGGAGTCTGAGTTTACTAGAACAGTCCCAACTTTTCAGTAAAGGCAATTCAGTAGTAAAACTAAATGCCTTTCTATGACTGTAATTGTAAAAGTCAAGAAAAGCCCTTCGCCAAGCTCTGTCTCAATTCCTGTTTCAAGCAATGAGGTCTCCATGGCTTTTTCAGGGAACAGAGTGAGCATAGTTTTTATATCCTCTGACAAAGCAGAGGTGAGCTGAGGTGTTCCATCGTACTTTTACTGGGCACAGCACAGACATGCGTGTCACCACAAGCTGTTCTTGCCGCTGCAGCCGTAAACCCTCAGAGGCTGAGGATGCCAGTTTCCTGACACATGATTCATCGGGCTCAGGATATCCCACAAAGATGCTGGTCTATCTGTGTGTTTCTGTAATGTCTACTGCCATGCACTCAGGAGCACTTGAAAGAGAATCACAAAGGTGGGAGAAAGCAGCCTCCTGGGTTCTGGGGCCTCTCCCGGTGAGGTGTGGCCAAAGGGCTGAGGGCCAATCAAGACAAGAAGTAGGTCTACCTCTTCTGGAATGTTCTGATCCCAGGGGTGAGCCTGGGTTACAAGTTCAAGGAGTTCTTAAGCCTAGCCCCTCAACAGCAGGGGCCCTTTCCCTACCACTGCAGCCCACAGTATCTGTGGGCAGTGTCCAGGCAAAGGACACCAGTGGCTAAAGACATCTCCCTGGTCTCCCTGGGGTTCCAGCCTTCAACCTGGCTTTGCCAGCAGTCACATGCTTGCTCTGCTGTTCAGCGTGGCTAGCTCCGAAGAGTAGGATTGGATCGGAGGAGGAAACTATGTCCACATTTTACTTTAATCACATCTGGTTGAATTTGTTGCAATGAAAATGTGGGGTTTTAAGTACACTTGTTTTTACTCCCTTAAAATGACAGTGGAGATTGGTGGAGAGCAGAGGGATGGGGCCGGTGGATGGGGTCAAGAGACCTTTCCATGACTTGTCTGCAATGAGGGCTTCCTGGTGACCCAACCCAGACAGGGTCTGGGCAGCATGGGGGAGGGAGTGTGGCCCAGCCCTTGCCGCCTTCTTCTTCCCTTCTTGCTTCCAAACACGGGTTTGGTACCCACAGACCGCTTCAGGTCTTGCTCATTCTGTCCATGAGGCTTATTCAGAGGCTGCAGTCAAACCCTAACATCAAAGACGATCTGGACACGGAGCCAGGGTGAAGCCCCAAACTGCCACCATTTGATTATTTTTCCATGTGTCTCATGGTTTTGCTTTGACACTATTTCTACCAGTACCTTTTTTTTTAAAGATTTAATATGTGATACTTAGATATACCCAAAAAGTTTAAAATATAATTACCACCTTTATGCCCACCACCCAGTTTAAGAAACAAACTTTTTACCAATAGAGTTGAAGCTGATCACACTCTCTCCTCCCGCTCCTCAAAATAACCTGAATTTGGCACCCATCCTATGTATCAGTTGGGATTAAGTTTAGCTACAAATCACAGAAAACCCAAAACAGTTGCTCAAGCAAGATAGAAGTTTATTCACTTTCATAAAAAGAGATCTGAAGGAAAGCAGTTCAGGGCTGCTGTGGGAGCTCCATGATACTCAAGGACCAGCTGTCCTGTGTGCCGCCATCTACAGTACAGTTTCTACCTCCCGGACTAAGATAGCTGCAAAGATCCAGCCATTTCATCTACTTTCAAGCCAGCAAGAAGGAGAAGGGAAGGAAAGAAGGTGACTTCTTGAAAACTGCATGCTATGGTTACGTCATATCCCACTGCCCAGAACTGAGTCACAAGGCTGTGCCCAGTTGCAAGAGAAGGTGGAAGCTGTAGCTTTATTCCACCTGGCTCTGTGCCCAGTTAAAAATCAGGAGCTGCCTTCTAAGGCAGAAATGGAGAGTGAGGTTGGGAGACACCTAGTGGTCTCTGCCACATCACAGTCTTTTTTTTTTTTCTTTCATAATTGAGATTTTATTGGTTGTTTTGAGGATCAGTACACAGACATTTCAATTTGTACACAATTCTTAACATACGTACCAAAAATCTAAAAAATCATGTACTTGTGATTCTTTTCTGAACAGTTATTCCAGTGACTTTCCAGCTTAAAATTTGGAGGCAAATTTTCCTTGAGAGGAAATCAAGTAGCAATATCTTCAAATATTGATACGCTGTTACATCGTAAGTCCCCCTAATTCACAATTTAATATCGTATACACTACATACTCAAATTGTCAGTCACAGCACATTAACAAAGTTACTAGAAGAACTGGATTACCACGACCAAAGATGTTAGAGTGCACAAAATTCACAGGTGTGTGATATTAATCAGACTTGGCTTTTTTCTCTCCTGCTTCATCAGAGGCTGGGCTCTCCTCGTTTTTAGTTTCTCCATTTTCTGCAGGGAAGTCTTCTTTAGTCTCTTGGTTAGCCACTTCGGCCTGTTTTCCTTTTGCTCCCCTTCTTCCTTTTGTTTGCATTTTTTTGTCTGAAGATTTATCCTTTCCTGCCACCTCATTTGGTTCAGTTTCCACTTTTGTAGGAGCCGGTTTAGCTGACAACCTCACCGATCTCCTCTTGGGCTCCTCCTTCGCCGCCCCCTCGGTGGAGGTGACCTTCCTCTTGGGCATCGTGGTGGCGGGGCCGGCGCGTGCCAGGTGCCTGCAGGCCGAGATGCGCCAAGAGGCTTCGTGATGTTGGGCTGCCTGACCGCTGCCACTCTTCCCGCCGCCGCCGCCGCCGCCGCCCGAGCTGCTGAGACCCGCCCACATCACAGTCTTAGCCAGAATGCCAATTTAGGACCTTTTTCTTTTTTTTAAAGAACATTTCTAAGTATTTCGTTTAATTCAAGTATGCAAATAATAAAGCTCAATGAATTTTCACAGATGGATCAAGATATAGAATGTTACCAAAAGCCCAGAAAGCCCTCCTTAAAACAAAAAAAGAATTCAATTAGAAAATAAAATCCCGGGCTTCCCTGGTGGCGCAGTGGTTGAGAGTCCGCCTGCCGATGCAGGGGACACAGGTTCATGCCCCGGTCCGGGAAGATCCCACATGCCGCGGAGCGGCTGGGCCCGTGAGCCATGGCCGCTGAGCCTCCGCGTCCGGAGCCTGTGCTCTGCAACGGGAGAGGCCACGACGGTGAGAGGCCCGCATACCACAAAAAAAAAGAAAGAAAGAAAAGAAAATCCCAGGTTAGTAGCTAGCTTATTCCGTGTTGGCTCACAAGAATTTATTTTGCATTACTCCGTGGTCTTAACAAGAGTGTATTCCCACTTTCTCTTCGGTAAGTCTTTCTCCTGATGGACAAACTGAAGTTGAACTTCCCTTAAGAGAAATGCTGACTGACAAGGGATATGTCCATGGATTTGATACAGATGACTTTTACCGTGCAACTATGATGTGCCAGCGGCTATGCTGAGTGAAGATGCCACTTTTGATGCCATCCCCACTCCTGGATCTGCCACTGCCTGGGGTGTGTGACGTCACCTGAAACTGAAGTCACTAGAGCCAGCTCTGCCTTAGGCTTCTCATCTGCAGAATGGGGATAATATTATTGTGATGATTCAAAGAGAAAAATGTTGCCCACGTGGTCTATAAATATGAAACTCAACTTAAAGACGTTGCCCATTCCTCTCGGGAGACCAAGTTTCTGAGTTCTACTTGCACCATTATCGCCCCAGCAAACGGCTCTGTTTCTGATGGTGCCTCGTGGCTCTCATGAAGGCGGGAGCCAGCCACCTCCCGTCACAGAGCTGACGACAAACCGAGCACTGAAGAAGCATCTGCTTGACAGAACCAAGGGCTTGCTATTTTCTCCTTTTTTAACTGGATCTGAGCTGTGACCCCTTTGCCTCATGCTACTGCAGCCCTCCCCTAGGTTTCTGGAACTCTCGGGCTGTCTACATGCTTGACCTTTGTGTCGCCTTCTTCCCTCCCACCCTTTCATATTGTGCCAGCCCATACAGACTTAGCTTTTTTAATCTTGCTTCATAAATCATTTCTGTAAGTCGAGTCCCTGAAAATGTTTCCCCTGAACTGCCTCCAAACCGTATCTAAAACACTTATCTTCTGGTAAATGCATCATAGCCGATT
This sequence comes from Tursiops truncatus, assembly GCF_011762595.2. Taxonomy (NCBI): domain Eukaryota; kingdom Metazoa; phylum Chordata; class Mammalia; order Artiodactyla; family Delphinidae; genus Tursiops; species Tursiops truncatus. Next base: position 13,179,563 of record NC_047049.1, read on the forward strand.
CAGTCTGCCACCGCTGCTGTCATTACCAGGAGAAAGACGATATGGAAACTGCAGAGGAGCAGAAAAGGCAGGCCCTGGCACTCTGTAGGTTGCCATGTGTTTCCCTTTTTTAAAGATGCTGAAACAGCATTGAAAAGCCTTGCGTGTAATTTACATTTTGGTCTTTACCGTAGCGGTATAACCTGGTGGTTAAGGGTTTGGACGCTAGCATGAGTGCTTGGGTTAACGTCCTGGCTTCATCACTTGTTTGCTGTGTGGACCTTGGCCAAGTCACTTAACTTCTCAGAGCCTCCACTTCCTCAGCTATAAAATGGGAATGGTGAGTGTTTACCTTACTGGGCAGTTATGGGAATTCAGTGAGATAATGCGCGCACAGTTCCCCACGTGGTGCCCGCTACTTAATAAGTGCTCAGTAAGTGTTAGCGGTTGTTGGTTTTTCCTGTGGCCTACTTAATAGCCATCCTCTTGTCATTATTAGCAAAACCCTGGTTTTATGCTGGATGCCAATACACCTTGGTTTAAAAACAACGATGCTAATGTTTTCTGGCTTCCCTTGCACTCAGAAGTAGTCATGTGACTCAGTTCTTTCCAAGGTGACTTCAGCTGGAATCCTCAGTAATGTACCCAGGAAAGCTTTTTCAAGGGAGCAAACTGAATTTGGCATGTGCCTGTCTGCCCTTCTCCCCTTCCTCCTTTTTCTTGTTTCGAATGTGAGTGTGATGTCTGGAGCTTCAGCAGCTATATTGTGACCATGGGCCAGATTTGAGAATGGCAGCCATATGCTCAGCATGATGGAACAGAAGAATAAAATGAGGCTGGGCCTCTTCTCCCGGATGATGTTGTGGAGCTGCCATACTAGCCCTGGAGTGCCGTCCTTCAGACTTCTTGTTACCAAATAAACGAATGAATGAATAACCCCCACCCCCCAATCTGCTTAAACCTTTATTTGTCAGGTTTCTATTACTAGCAACCATGCACAACTCCTACCTGCTACAAGCATTAGGCTTCTTCTGATTAGGAACAACTCCAATTAAAGCTGGATGGGAGCCTGAAGTGGTTTTCAGTGTGCCACAGAAGCTGGGAAGTTCCATGGAGCTCCCCTCTCAAACTGGCGATTGGGAGTGGGGGCAGATGGGACCATGCTGCCTCTTCCTACCCCATCTCTTTTTCCCAACTTCGTCTTAACGTGTTGCACGGGGAGAGGTGGCCCAGTTAGCTTTTGTTTAAAGAACAGATTCCAGGGCAAAAAAAGTAAAAAGTTTGGAAATCAATGTACCTTTTCCAACCCCCTCATTTTAGAGACGAGTGATCCGAGGCCCCACAAGTGAGGTCACTTGCCCAGTGAAGCTCAGCCAGGCAGAGCCAAGAGGAGAACCCCAAGTTTTCTGCTCCTTACGGGTGCCCTGCCAAGTGCTGGAACCGCCACAAAAAAAAAAAGCAGCTCCAAAGAGTTTACAACCCGCCGAGCCCTGGTCAGCTGCCCACTCTGGGGGAACGGACAGGCCTCTCCAGTTAGGACTAATGAGGGCTGGGAACGCCCTTCAAGGCTCTGGGCAGCCAGTCTGCCCTCCCGCTGAGAAAAAGTTGGACCTGTTTCCTCTTCTTTCTAAGTAATTCATTAATTGTTTGTTTATTTTTTTAAAACACACACACACACACTAGATGCAAAGGAGGTGAATGGATGGTGTGAAATCCTCAGTACATGGGGTTCTTTGTCCCTGTTCCTGCAGTTCTGCTTTTCAAAATGCTGGCTTAATCAATTCAAGATCAATGGCTGCTAAGTTGCAGCTGTAAACACCGCCTCATTCAAGGTCAATTAGAGAGCAACCCAATGTTCTATGGCAGGAAGTTAACTATGGGAGGGCCTTATTCACAGAGCCTTCAGATACTGTTTAGACGCCCTGTCCTTGCAGAGCTGCCCTGTTTGGGCACACTTGGTCTACTCAGTAGAAAATGAATTGCCATTTGGGTGGAATAACCAGATGTAATAACAATTCAAAATATCTCATTCTAGGACTTTAACTAGAAACTCTTTTCCTCATCCCTCCATTCCATCCACCCATCCATCCATCTATCCAATAAGTATTTATTGAGCACCTACTCATGTGTCTGGCACTGGTCCCAGAGAAAACAGGCAAGGTCCTCACTTGGAGCTTATCTGGGGGGAGTGGAGAGAGACTGAAAACCAGCACATAAGCAAGCAAAGACCAGAGCCTTTGCAAGCCGCCCAGAGGAGGCCACAGGGCACCTCATCCGGGACAGCCAGGACAGTGTAGCCCCACCCCCAGCCCAGCCCCCTGATTTAAAACTGTGGTTAACTATCTTATAACTATCATATCATCGTGTAGCTCTCTCATAAGTAATCTTATCAGGTGTTTACTGATTATCCAGCGCTCAGTGTTAAGTGCTTAACACTGGATTCTTCAGCTTAACTCTCTTAGGAAACAGGCTTTCTTCCCTCCTGCTGCCCCCAGGCAACCAGTGGGAGAGAGGGACCCCCAGAGCTCTCAGGGAGACCCGGATATCAGGGTGACCTCAGCAGCATTTCCCTTTGTGAGCAATGGGCAAGACCTGGGGCTCCTTAAGGACTCTTCTTTATAACCTACAAAGCTTTCAGAACATCTGTGTGAGCCAAAAGAAAGAAATCAGCATACGTAATCTTTCATAAATTCATTAGGGCAACTATTTGAAAAGGCAGTGGAGGGGAACCAGAATAGATGCTACACTCAGAATTAGAGACCCAAGTTCAAATCTTCCTTCCACCACCCCTCCCTGCTTTGGCAAGCCCTTAATTTACTGAGGCTCACTTTCCTAACCTATCAACCAGTGGTAACACTATCCTACTCATGGAACTGTTATGAGGATTTATTTTTAAGTGATGCTGAGCACATTTCTGGCATAGAGGGGGGCCTTCCTAGATGGTGGCCGAGTCTGCCTTGAGGCAGGGAGTCTCACTAAGAGATCAGGAGGGTGGCTTGAGCCAGAGGCACTGAGGGTCTGACCTAAAGAGGGAGCCTTGGGGATGAGAACAATGGCTGGGAAAGATGTTGAAGTACTAAGGTCAGTGGGCCTTAGCCACTACCTAGGTAGGAGTGGGGGACAGCAATTCAGGAGGACAAGGGACTGGGAGAAGCTTGGGAGACTTACTGGGGGTGGTGCCATTGACAAAGACTGGGGACACCAGAGATGCTCAGTTTGGGGGTGCCGGTGGGCCACCAGGTAGACCTCCGTAGGCACCTGGCCGCTGGGGACTGTGGAGTTATCCACATGGTAGTAGTCATGGCAGCAGTGGTTGGGGAGCTCTTGAAGGAAACATCCACTGTTTTCCACTGTCCAGCACATGCACACACACCCCTTTGAAGAACTTCTCCCCCTCCACTCCCATTAGGGGCGTCTGGCAGGACCGCCGAACCCTGCCCCACAAAGTACAAAGGTAGACAACAGGCCTAACCCCACTTGATCCCAGCACACAACTCCCTTGGCCCCACGATTGCTCCAGTGGTGAGCTTATGACCCAACACAGTGTTCAGAGCCCTTCCTCAGGATTTTTAAGTTGGAGTTGGAGGAGAAGGGCTTGGTCTTTGAGTCCCAGAGTGGGAAGGAATTGAGAGCTGCCAGGTACCATCCTCTGTGGTATGTGAAATAGCTAATTTGCTGGAGAGAATAAGCCAAGCAGAGACAAGAAGAGTTGAGAAATGGAGAATCCTGACAGCAACGTGTTCCCGATTCCAGTCCCCCAAACCCCCGAAGCTGCTGTGCTTCCTTGAGTTCTTTGAGCTACTCCAGGCATGTAAGTCATTAAATTCCCTTTATGTTCAACTTGGCTTAATTTGGGTTTCTCACTTGCAACCCAAAGTTTCTTGGCTACCTGAGTTCTCAAAGGCAGAAAGATTACAACACTTTAGTATTCATGGACCCATTTGAGAAGCAGATGAAAGCGATGGATACATACACAAAATGTTGTCTACAATCTAAGGTTCCACCCATGGGCTTCTAGAACCTCTGGGATACAGGAAACAGCAGAGAGCCTAGGCTGACCATTGGGGGGCAGTTCCTTTCAGAAGACCAGGGGAGACTTGGGCCAGAGGAGAAGCAAGAGCATAGAGGTGGAAGGAGAACCAAGAAGAGGCATCATGGCAGAAGCCAAGGATGAAATATTCCAAGAGGGAGGTTGCTACCAGTGACTGACCAAGGGTTGAGAAAGGCCATGAAATTTGGGAACTGCAGAATGGACGTCATGGGGAGCTCAGGAAGTAAAGCGTGGGGCAGGTTCACAGAAGCCAGGTTGCAAGGTATGTAAGAGTGAATGACCCTTGGAAACACTATGCTTAGGGAAAAAAGCCAGACACAAGTGGCCACGTGTTCTATGATAACATTTCTATGAAATGTCCGGGCTGCAATAGGCAGATCCATAGAGACAGAAAGTAGTTTCATGGCTGCCAGAGACTGAGGGAGGGAGGAACTGGGAGTGACTGCTGATGAGTGTGGGGCTTCTCTTTAGGGTGATGAAAACGTTCCAGAATTAGACAGCAGCGATGGTTGCACACCGTAGTGAATACACTAAAACCACTAAATCGTACAATTTAAAAGAGTGACTCTTATGGCATGTGAATTATATCTCAATTTAAAGGGAAAAAAATGAGTGGTAAAGGATGGAAAACAGCAAGAATAGACCCTCCTCTGAGGAGCTTAGCATGGGTGGCAGGACCAAAAAAAAAAAGATTTTTCAGGATGAGAAACCCTGACTTCAGAGAGAAGGTAGATGTGGAGGGCAAGATAACGATGCCCCCCGAAATGTTCCTGTCTTAATCCCTGGAACCTAGGAATAAGTTACCTAACATGGCAAAGGGGAATTAGGATAGCTAATCAGCTAACCTTAAAATTGACAGATTATCCTGGATTATCTGGATGGGACTAAAGTAACCACAAGGGTCCTTAAATGTACGAAGAGGCAGAACAGTAAGTGTCAGAGTGACTCAGTGTGAGAAAGACATATCAGCTCCTGCTAGCTTTGATGATGCAGAAAGAAGGGTCCACAAGCCGAGGAAGTGAGCAACTTCTAGAAGCCAGAAAAGACAAGGAACTGGATTCTCCCCTAGAGCCTCCAGGAGGAAAAGCAGTCCTGCTGACACCTTGACTTTGGCCCAGTGAGACCTGTGTCAGACTTCTGACCTGCAGAACTCTAAGATAAATTCGTGTTGTTTAAGTTCTGGGTACTTTGTTACAACAGCCACAGGAAACTAATACTGTGGGATATTCCAAAGATAGAGATGATTAAAGTCCAGTGGATATGAAACGGTGGTGATATGGGAAGAACTTCGGCTGAGAGCCAACTGATGTGTGAAACCCCAAACTGCCACTAAATTGACTGAGGAGTCATGGGCAAGTCATCCCTTCCCTCTCTGGGCCTCAGTTTTTCCCATCTGTGAAATGGGAATATTGGAGTGGATGACTTCTAAGAGCCCTTCCAGCTCTGACACTCTGGCTCCATAGGCTGGTCCTCTGGGCGGTGTGTCTGCAGTCACTGGGGCAGCTCACACTGCATCTCTCTGTGCTGGGCCTCATGAGGGATGCTGATCTCATCTTTGGTTTTGCACTTTGGTTTGTCAGAGAGGCTGTCCTGCCAGAGGATGATGACAAAGGGAGTTCAGCTGCCTTCCACAGAGGCAAGAAGTTTGAGGGGATTTGGGATAACCCATCACCACCACCACTACCACCAAATGCATCTTTACAACCCCCTGAAATTCCCCCTTTGTGTGTAGGCACGTGCAAAAGGGGTTCCTGGACCCAATTCCAGTGCATGTGCGTGGAGGCTTTCCCACACCAACAAGCAATTCTCAGACGCCAGCAGAGTGTCCAGAAATTCAGCTTAATTCTGACACTACCTTCTCAGAGACAGAATCAGATTCCACAGGTAAAGGGCTCAGTCACACAAGACCGCCCTCCACTGCAGACACCAGTCTCAAGGCCAGGTTGTTACCTGACCAACCGGCTCTAAATCAGAGGTTCCCATGACGCCCTCCTTGGGTTTGATCAACTTGCTAGAATGGCTCACAGAACTCAGGAAAACCTGTTTACTCACTAGATTACCAATTTATTGTAGAAGGATGTTAAAGGATATGAATCAACAGCCAGATGAAGAGGTACATAGGGCGAGGCCCCAAACAAAGGAGTTTCTGTCCTCATACAGCTTGGGACCTGCTCTAACGGTGGTACATGGAAGTGTTCTGGGTCCCCCAAGTAGAAGCCCTCTGGGAAAGGGAGCCAAAAAGCTGTCCTTTGGGGGTTTTATGGAGGTTTCATTACATAGTCATGATTGACTAGATCATTGGCCAAGGGCTCGTGATTCCACCTCAAGCCCCCTCTTCCCTCCCCAGAAATCGGGATGGGACTGAAGTTTCCAAGCCTCTAATCACACAGTTGGTTCTCCCGGCAACCAGTCCCCACCCTGGGATGGGTCCAAAAGTCACCTCACTTCCCTAACAAAAGACACCTGTATCACTCAACAGTTAGGAAGTTCCAAAGGTTTGGGGAGCTGTGAGCCAGAACTGCAGACAAAGATCAAATATATGTGAGGAATACATTTTGGTCATCTGAATAACCAAATATATCTTTCTCGTAAAGCACAATATCACAGCGCGGAAAGCATCTGCATGGTAGGGGCACGGCCACACTTTCCCCTCTCCCTACTGGCAGACGTCACTAGTGAGTTTTAGCTTCAGAATCCTCAGCACAGCACCCCATGTGGCCACTGCCAAGAGAGCAGAGCTCGCAGGTGAAGTAATATCTATATGGCAGCCTCAAGTTGAGGTATCACTGATGCCAGCATCCTCCTTGAAACCTAAACATCTTTGGGATTAGGTGAGACCTTAAAATGGTTTCAATCATGAACAGCAAACTGCGAGGTAATTAGTTCATCAAGGTTCTGATTGAGGTTCCTGGTTACAAACAATAGAAATCAACTCTGAGGGGAAAGGTGTGGGGAGGGATAAATCAGGAATTTGGGATTAACAGGTACACACTACTGTATATAAAACAGATAAACAATAAGGACGTACTGTATAGCACAGAGAACTTTATTCAATATCTTGTAATAACCTATAATGGAAAAGAATCTGAAAAGAATATATATAACTGAATCACTTTGCAGTACACCTGAAACATTGTAAATCAACTATACTTCAATTTTTTTTTAATCGCTTACAAAAAAAAGGAAAAAAAAGAAATCAATTCTGGCCAACTGAAGAGAAAACATCAAATCCTTACTGAAGGTATTGGGTTACTCACAAAATTGAACATGAAGCAGAGAAAGAGGCAAGACCATGGAACTTGCTAGAATGAGAGAGCCATGGAAGTTAACAGCGATCACAGTCACATTCATGCCACAGGAAAAGCTTGATTGAGACATCACTGTTGACACCACTGGACACACCCCACCACAGCCATTGCATTGGCAGTTCAGCTGCTGCCACCCTGAACAACCTCTACATGAGCCCATCTCTTTGGGTCAACTCTCCAGATTCCAGGTCCTAGGGGAGAGAGCCAGTTGCCAGCATAGGTTAGGTGCTGCCCCCTAGTGGGCAAGATCAGAGAAACGACCTCTGCCCCATACCCCCTTCCCCAAGGAGCTGGAGGCTGTGCCCCGTACCTTAACCCACACTGTGGGAGAATGCCCCCTAGTACCAAGTGGTTTCACATGCTAGATCCCCTAAAAAGGGTCTAAGGACCCTTGTGTTCAGATAACTAGCATGGAATGTTCCTGCTGGAAAAGATTGAGCTCTATAGTGCATCGCTCCTGTTTCAGAAGCTCAGAGCTCATTGTTAGCATCAGAGCTGGGACTAGAACACAAGCCTCCCAGCTCCCCTTCCAGTGGTTCTCTGCCCCACTGCACTGTCCTCCAGCCTGCAACTGGCCTGCTCCGGTGTAGGACCAGGACAGAGACGAGGCGAGTGTGGCCATGGCAACCGAAAATCACAGCTTTTCCAAGACTGGATGAATTTCTTGAGCTGTCATACTTTTCTAAGAAGAGATGAGTAGTAACTCTATGTGATTTAACCCTTATACCTTTGTAAACACAGCTTTCAGATGAATACATTAACAATACAACAAAACAACCCTTTTCCTGGTTTTTGTACGTTCTTTCTGAGAATCTGATTGCCCCAGGGACAGACAGGTTACTGAACACCACAGCAAGGGTCTCTGGGCAGCAGGGGGCCACAGTGCCTGGGGTGAGAGGAGGAAGAGGAAGCAGGAGGGAACGTGGGCAGACAGGGAGGGAGCTGGGACTTCTAGTGACTTCATTATTTTTCATCCAGCTGGCACGGCAGCACTGCATCTTGGCTGGGCAGGGCAATTAAACAGCTCCCCAAGCTCCTAATGAGTTGTTTTCTCAAGATTTAAGCTGCCCTCGGAGTTTCCCAAGGGAATTTACTCCTGGAAGCTAACTTCTCAAAAGTGGCCTCCCCTGGGTGCACCTGGTCCAAGGCTACTGGTTTGGCCAGTTGGTTGGAAACCGGGAATTCTGGGTTCAGAGCCATGGCCTGTAATTTGCAAGGGGCGATCGGTAACACAGTTCAGCCCTAACTCCAGCACTCGTAATCGTAATCGTGCCTGCCAAGGACACTTCCCCTTCTGGGGCAGCTTAGGGGTCCTTCTTCCTCCCAATGTGCCCTGTAGCCTCAAACAACCTGAGTGCATCTCTGATCTCTGTGACCCAAAAGATCATCTGTCACACACCCAAACACACACATACACACACACAGGGCAAGGTGGACAACAGGACACTTTGTTTTTTTTGGCCGCGCTGGCATGTGGGGTCTTAGTTCCCTGACCAGGGATCGAACCCATGCCCTCTGCATTGGCAGCACAGAGTCTTAACCACTGGACCACCAGAAAGGGACAATGGGAAACTTTCATCCGACTGACTCAAGCCTGAAGGACTCCGCCTTTGCCTCACACTGAGAAGATATGTGGGATCCAGCAAAATTCAAGAAGGGTCCTCAGTTCCTCACTTTAGTTTGCCTGTGAAACATGGGCAGGGTTAAAATCTAGGAGCAATTGATTCCTCAACAAGGAAAAATATTCTCAGTGGAACGTAATCTTCTAAAGTCCCAAACTCTAGCCTTTAATAGCCATTCAAGAACCTTTACCCTGAGAAAATGGGACATGGAGGAGGCCTTTGGCTCAGTGGAAAGCGCTGAGCTTACGTGAGTTATGGAGGTTTGCAGGGCCACAGTCGCCAGGGCTGCAGACTTGAGTGTGGCTGCAAAGCGAAGGCGGGCTCTTGTGTGCCTCCAGCCCACCGCCCACCTTCGCTAGCAGCCCCAGCCATACGCAGTGCTTCCATAGTGCTGTTTCATATCTCCATATCCAAATGCTTCCCAATAAATTCCTTTCCAATCTTCAATACCGTAGGAACTAGGATTATTTTCATTGCAACATATGGAAACTGACATTGAATTATCAGAAGGCTCTGGGATGCCTCACAGAATCAAAAGAAGAGTTTAAGTACCATATCTCAATAACGGCATGGATAGGACAGCTCACGAACTTGAGGGCCGTCACTCTAGAGATGTGGTTCTCAACTGGGGGGGAGGTGATTTTGGCGATGCCTGGAGTCATTTCTGATTGTCATGACTAGAGATGAGGTGCTAGAGCCATATGCTGAGTGGAGATCAGAGAGGCTGCTAAACACTCCTCAATGCACAGGACAGCTCTCCCAACCCCAAGACAAAATTAATCAAGCCCAAAATGTCAATAGTGCCAAGACTGAGAAACCCTTCTCTAGAGGGCTACCATCACCATGATTTGGCTCCAATGACACCCAGCCTCTGAGGCTCTCCGTCCCAAATTTCAGTTTACTGGGAGACAGAACTTGATTGGCCCACCTTGAGTATTTGTTCACGCCTGGATCTATCAGCTATAGCCAGGAAAACAGAGTGACCTAATATAAATTGGCCACTGGGGACCCTTCTCTCGGTATTAGGGGATTCTTAGGGAAAAATGACTTCTTGTGGGCCATGCATCCCAAGAGCAGGGGCCAGAGCCCAGACAGACATCACTCCTTCAGGAAGCCTTGCCAGCCCCTTTTAATTAGAGTTATCTTGTACATGTTTGGTTTCACCAAATTATCATTGGTTTGTTCATGTATCCATCTCTCCCAAGAGACTCTGAGCTCTCTACGGGTTGAAATTGGGTCTTACTCATCTCTGGAAGCCCGGTGTCAATGTTCTGGTTACCTATTGCTACATAACTAACCCTAAACTTACTCATTTAAAATAGCAACCCTTTCACATCATGATTTTGTGAGTCAGGAATTTAGGCAGGACTCAGCTTGGTGATTCTTCTGTTCCACACTGTCTCAACTGGGGTGACTCAGTGATATTCAAATGGCCACTGGGCTGGGCTGGAGAGTCCAAGATGGCTTCTCACATAAATGGAGCCTTAGTGGGATGGCTGGAAGGCTGGGCTCAGCTGGGAGCCTCTCTCTAGTCTCAGGGCCTCTCAACATGGTGTTTCCAGAAGGGTAGTAACATGTCTTATGTGGCAGATCCAAAAGCAAATGTTTCGGGCTTCCCTGGTGGCGCAGTGGTTAAGAATCCACCTGCCAATGCAGGGGACATGGGTTTGAGCCCTGCTCTGGGAACATCCCACATGCCGCAACTAAGCCCGTGCGCCACAACTACTGAGCCTGCGCTCTAGAGCCTGCGAGCCACAACTACTGAGCCCGTGTGCTACAACTACTGAAGCCCGCGTGCCTAGAGCCCGTGCTCCGCAACAAGAGAAACCACCACAATGAGAAGCCCACGCACCACAACCAAGAGTGGCCCCCGCTCGCCGCAACTAGAGAAAGCCTGTGTGCAGCAGCGAAGACCCAATGCAGCCGAAAATAAATTAATTAATTAAATAAATTTTTTAAAAAAGAAAAAAGCAAATGTTTCAAGAAGATGTATGCTGAAACTGAAAGGCTCTGAAGACCTATCATTAGAAGTTCCAGAACGTCATTTCAGCCGCATCTCATTAGTCAAGCAAGTCACTGAGAACAGCCCAGATTCTAGAAGGGAATTAGATTCTACTTCTTGGTGAGGGGCAGCATTCATGAACATGAAGGGAAGAAATTGGTGGTAGTCATCCTTAGAGATTAGCTACAACAACCTAGTACAGTAATTGCCCAATAATCATTTAATGGATAAATGAATTAATATGAAGACAGATTAGCCCTACCTCACACAGTTGATGGAATGGTTCAATGAAAATAAAGCACATGGGGACTTCTCTGGCTGTGCAGTGGATAAGACTGTGTGCTCCCAATGCAGGGGGCCCGGGTTCAATCCCTGGTCAGGAAACTAGATCACATATGCGTGCCACAACTAAGAGTTCATATGCCACAACTAAGGAGCCTGCCTGCTGCAACTAAGACCCGGCACAACCAAATAAATAAATAAATATTTTTAAAAATAAAATAAAATTTAATTTAATTTTTAAAAAAGAAAATAAAGCACATGAAAATGCTTTCCAAATCATCAAATGCTACAAAGACGTAAGGAGTTTGTGTTAGGAGAAAACTACCAAGCTTACTCTAGTTTACAAATGAGTGTTTGCAGGGTTCCCTCTGGGCTCTCCCCTCCCCCGCAGAGATTCATGACAGACATCACTAATCAATCACAGCTCTTTTCCATTGATGCTGTACATGGTCTCAGAATCCTTCTCAACACAACACTCCACTCACCCACTTCTAATTGATCGAAGTTGTCGTGGGACTTGAAACCTATTTGCTTTTGTTGTTCTTGCCTAAATTCCTATTGCTAAATTATCCCCTAAAAGCCCCGGCCCTTAGTTTCTTCAAACATACACACAAACCGCTTCCTTTTTTACAGAGAAAAATATGAAGTTTAAGCCCTGAAGAAGAGGAAATGGCAGACACCATCACCTTCCAAAACTGGATTCATAATGGAAACAGAAACTGATTTATGGCAGTGAGTTCTGCCATTACAAATTATTTTAAAAGGAAAATAACTGCATGCAAGAATAGTCATAAGCCATCTCATAAAGGAGAGAATCTGTCTACCTTGACATATTTTCCTCCATGAGAACTGCCTTTCAAGGTGAGGCAAGCCAAAACTTGTATATCTGGGTGACTGCAAGCCATGCTGGCTGTCCCCCACCTGCCTCCACACTCCCCGCCCACCCACAGATTCCCCTCACACCCACCCTGCTGGCTCTTCAGCCTTTTGGAAAATACATTTTGACTGCTCAACTAAAGTCCTCGAGGAAAGACAGAGAAAAATCCACACAACAGCCTCTGGCTCTAACGTGGCTTTCTGCCATGTGATTGTTGATGCTGCAAGGCCAGCAGTGGGTCACGCCTCCTGCAGGGTGAGTGGTCCCCAAAACTGCTTCTCTTCCCTTCTCAGCCTCGAGGGAACCACCACTGTCCTCAAGCAAGAAAACTAGAGGCTAAAAGTGACTGATGGAATTTAGGGAGAACAACTAGATGGCCAGAGGCCACGGGATTTGGAATGAGGAGACTTGGGTTCAGGTCTCACGGAAGTCACTTATTATTAGCAGGTCACCTCACATCTCTGAGCCCATCTGCTCATTTGTGCAATGGGAACAGTACTAAGGGTGGCCTCGAGGGAGCTGGACAGTTCAAAGGCAGTGATGGATGGGAGCCAGGAGCCCTCTCTACACAGCTGTACCAGGAGCCACCAGCAGGATGTGGAACCAAACAGTCGGACAGTCAGCTTTCCAAATGTGGAATATCCAGGTCTGTAAAGCTGCTTTTCCCTCCATGGCAGGAGTCAGGCCCTAGTGACTGGGATAATGCTTCACGTAGCTATGTTCCATACTGTCTGCTTAGAAACAACCCAAGTAAAAGAGTAATAGCTAACCCTGCTGGTACTGCACTACCAGCACCTGCATGAAGTGTTTACAAGCAGTCCTCTAAAGCAGGCGTGACGTGTCATTGTTCTCATGCTACAGATGAGGAAACTGTGGCCCAGAGCTGTTAAGGAGCTTACCCAAGTTTTCCCAGCTAGCAGCTGGCAGACTTGGGGTTCAAACCTACAGAGTCTGGTTCCAGTGGCTTTAACCTCTAGGCTGCACTACCTCGCCACAAGATGAGGGTGGCTAGAAAGAAGTTGGGACCAAGCAGCTCAGTCGGAAAGGGTGTCTTTCCCTCCACTTCTTCTTATACTTCGGGAGCAGCATTTTCATCCGTGTACTGCAGGGAAAATAAATGAACCAGAGCTGCAGGGAAAAACACAGGCAAATCTCACATTTGACGTCAAGAATTGTGTTGAGTGAAAAAAAGCAGAAAGATGATATACTATGATGTCATTTACATAAATGTTTTAAAACATACAGAAGATAATATATTATCTAGAGATTCAAACATATACAGCAGCACCGAGACATTCCTTGGAATAATAAACATCACCTGTAAGATTCACCTTGGGGACAGGTGCATATTGGGGCAGGGTACACAAAAGACTTCAAATGTATCCGTAATTTTGAAAATCAATTTCAATGGTGGGAACATGAATGTTCAGTAAGTCCCTATGCCTTTCTGGATGTCTGAAATATTTCCTAATTAAAAAAATAATTGTCCGCCTTAGAATGCTGACATCTCAATATTGACATCTGGTTCATTTGTTGTCCCTTGGTTTATATCGGCTTCCATCCTTTTGTCAGCTAATGATCAGGCGGCCTTGAGCATCTGCTAATAATAACATTAATAATAACAATAGCCACCACTTATTGAGAGCTTAGTATGTACCAATACCGTTAAATGCCTTACAAATATCAACTCACTTAGAATTCACAGTGACACTGTAAGGTAGGGACTGTTATTAGCCCTGCTTCGTAGATGAAGAAACTCAGGCTTAAAGGGATGTGGAAAGTTTCTGTGGTTCCTCAGATAATATGTGGCAGAGCTGGGACTTGAATCCATGTCTGTCTGACCCCAAAGCCTTATTTCAAGCAAAACTCAGGTGCTAGGGGAGGGGAGAGGCAAGCAGGAAGGATGCCATGGCCCCCAGTCTCAAGGGGCTTCCCATGATGCCCCCGTTTCCACCACCTGCTGGAGGTGCTGCTAGCCACAGCTCTCGGCCGAGTCCCTCTCCGGGGCTTGCCCTTGGCTGAGGAGAGACAACTCGCCCAAGGTCACGCCTTCTTCCCGGAGCAGCTGCATCCAACGACTGTTGATGTGCAGACTGGACCTTGGTCCAACTCTGAGGGCCCTCCCAGGTTCAGAGGTTCTGGAGGCTGGCTGAGACCTTGGCTGCAGCGTTGCCGTTCAACTTCTCCTTCTGCCCATTCCTGCAGCTCTCTCTCCCCCACGAGGCTGGGCACAAGAGCATCGCCAATAAACTTCTTGCGTGCAGAGAGCCTGCTTCCCAGGGAACTGGCCTGTGACACCATCTGATGGGGGAAGAAAGGACGCAGGAAGGATCCCATTCTACACTGTAAATATCCCAGGGAGAGGTCGGAAGGGTCCGAGGAATTACAGAGGCTTCCTGGAGGAGGTGAAGATTCAGCTGAGTTTTGAAAGATAGGGAGAATTAGAATATTACTACTTGGCCATAAAAAGTAATGAAGTAATGACACATGCTACAACACAGATAAACCTTGGAAACATTATGCTAAGTGAAAGAAGCCAGTCACGGAAGTCCACATGCATGATTCCATTTATATGAAGTGTCCAGAACAGGGGAAATCTATAGAGAAAGAAAGTAGATTACAGGTTGCCTAGGTCCAGTAGCATGGGGCTGAGGGGATTGGGAGGTGATAGCTAGTGTGGGGTTTCTTTTTCAGGTGATGAAAATGCTCTAAAATTAGCTGTGAAACAATGCTCATACCCGTGAATATACTGAAAACTATTTTATCTTACAACTTTAACTAGATGGACTGTAGGGTATGTGAATTATATCTCAATAAAGCTGCTTTTTTAAAATAAAAAAAGAGAGAATGTGGAGGAGGGTGGGAGAATTGCAGATGGGCAAAAACACAGGCAAATATGTGGACACTTATGTGAGTGTGAGAGAGAGAAAGAGAGAGTGTGTGTAGGTACGATGGGAAATAGCAAAAAACAAAGGCGGCAGGAGGCTATGGCCAAGTAAGGAAGGTCAGAAATCCCTGCAGGGAGGAAGTTCGCCTTGGAAGATCTGGGAGTAATGAGATGAACGTGGTGCTTTAGGCTGATTAATCTGTGCAGAAAGGGCGGTGCAGAGGGGAGGCCGAGAGACCAGTTAGGGGGCTCTTGAGGCAATCCAGGCATGTGGGCTGGGGGACAATGTCCTTGTTACAGCAAGATATTACCTGGTTTACAAGAGATACGCACACACGCTGTAGTGTTAAATGTCCTTTTGTGTCTTTCTCAACTCACTGCGCTCATCATCGCTGCTTCTTTCCCAGCTGTCCACCTGTCCCCCGCACTGAACCCGCAACCACATCAATATCCACCATAATTATGTTCCTAGAAAGTCTTCTTCACCAGGTTATAAGGTTTTCCCTTAAGATGGGGGTGAATTTACAAGAAGGTCCAGCCTTCCTATAAATCTTGTCACTTACCTCAAAGGTGCTTTCTCACCTCCTAAACTAAAACTGTAATTGGGGCAACGATTTTCATTTAGTTAAAGATAAGAGTAATCTTGCCCTTCCCCCAGAACCTCACCCACCTGCGGTCTGGGACTTCATTAAATCACTCTTACCCACTGTCAAGGGTGAGCTGAGAGTCTGCCTACCTCTCTTGACCTGAATGAGGTCAGCCAAATGCGACTACCCAGGCCATGCCCCAAGTTCAGCTTCCTTTAGGAACACAGAACAGTAGCGCTGGGTGGACATGAAAGGTCCCCCAGCTCCACTTGGCCATTTGGCAGGTGAGGAAACTGGGGCCTTCCACTGATCACTAACTGGGGACCTGTGGGACTTCTCCCTCTGAGTCCCACCACTTGAACCACTCCAGTCCAGCCTTCAACCCAGAAGTCAGTGTGGTTATTCCACTCCCCAGGATGGTGGGCAAGTATTCCTGAAGAGGCTTTTCTCCTGGGTCTTCCTTCTTTCTAAGACCCTAGAGTTTCCTATACAGATACCATGAAAGCCCCCATGCTCACCCAGCAACCATCAGACCTTGGGTCAAATGTCAGCTGAGGACCCCAGCAAATCAGTCCCAACCTAAAACTGAAGGCCAGGGTCTCTGGTTTCTTATGGTTGTAACCTCCATGGCCCAGGCCTCACCAGCCTGGGGACACAAAAGTAGTGATGGGAACCTACATACCCAGTGTCACTGCTCCAAGCTCCTTCCTGCTTCTTGGCTTAAGAAAGTTATGTGCACCAGATATCAACTCCCACAGGCAGGGACCAAGTCTGTTTCCTTCCCTGCTCAAGTCCCAGATCCTAGGTAGTCGTCAAAACATACATTTTATGACAAAGGAGCAAAAGTGTTTGGAGACAATGGAGAAAAGATAGTCTTTTCAGCCAATGATGCTGGAACAACTGGATATCCACATGCAAAAATATGAATCTAGACACACACCTTACAAAAAAGTTAACCCAGAATGGATCACAGATCTAAATGTAAATGCAAAACTATTAAACTGCTAGAAGATAACATGGGAGAAAATATAGATGCCCTGAGGTTGGTGGTGTCTTTTTAGATACAAAATCAAAGGCACAATCCATTAAATAAAATAATTTGCAAAAGCTGAACTTCAACGAAATTAAAAACTTCTGCTCTGCAAAGTATGATGTCAAGAGAATGAGAAGACAGGCCATAGACTGGGATAAAATATTTGCAAAAGACTTATCTGGTAAGAGACTGTTATCTAAAATATATGAAAGGGCTTCCCTGGTGGCGCAGTGGTTGAGAGTCCGCCTGCCGATGCAGGGGACACGGATTCGTGCCCCGGTCCGGGAAGATCCCACGTGCCGCAGAGCGGCTGGGCCCGTGAGCCATGGCTGCTGAGCCTGCGCGTCCGGAGCCTGTGCTCCGCAATGGGAGAGGCCACAACAGTGAGAGGCCCACGTACCAAAAAAAAAAAAAAAAAAAAAAAAATCATAGTTCTACAAGGCTCCCCTCCCCCAAGTTTCTCCATCTCAAAGGCAACTACTTCAACTCTTCGCTTGATGATACTTTTGATACATCTGAAGTTGTGCCATCCTTGGAAAGGGAATTAACGGGCCAACGGAGATGTCCTAAGTTTTGCTTGGAATTCTGGTTGTTCTCTCTCTCTTGCTAGATCAGGTCCAGAACAGCCAAATCAAACAACTTAGAGGGAGGATCCAAGAACAGCAGCCTTCAGAGATGGGGCCGCAGAAACCCAAGTGTTTAACTAAAATATGTAGTCACTGTACCCTTTGCTTTCAATCAATGTGCCTCTCCTGTTCCATTTTAAATCCCAGCGCTAGGGGCTCTGCCCGGCCTGGGAAGAGGTTCTGCTCTCTGGCATAGATCAGTACTGACATCCAGTGGTCACAGAGGATTCTCTGCCTGAAGCTCTCCATCTCTCTCTTCCCAGAATGCAGTGGGTGTTCACCCAGAGGAAGGAGGAGCAATGGAGGCTGACAGCTATGGATGGGTGCTGTTAACTCGGATCTGTGTGATCTGCAGCCAGAGGCAAGCAACCCAGACCAAGGCCTTGCCAGCTTACAAGATGCCCAGGGGTTATTTGAATGATGACCCTAGCTAGAGTCACAGGGAGAAAAGGGAGCCATCGCCAGCAATGTGGCAAGAACCATAAAAAATTAAAATGTTAAAGGGCCACAGGGCCTTGGAAAACACACTGGTTTTTTTTTGGTTTTGTTTCCTTTATTTATTTTAATTTTTTTAACATCTTTATTGGAGTATAATTGCTTTACAATGGTGTGTTAGTTTCTGCTTTATAACAAAGTGAATCAGTTACACATATACACGTGTTCCCATATCTCCTCCCTCTTACATCTCCCTCCCTCCCACCCTCCCTATCCCACCCCTCCAGGCGGTCACAAAGCACCGAGCTGATCTCCCTGTGCTATGCGGCTGCTTCCCACTAGCTATCTAACTTACGTTTGGTAGTGTATATATGTCCATGCCTCTCTCTGCTTTGTCACAGCTCACCCTTCCCCCTCCCCATATCCATACTGGGTTTTAAGTTAGAAAACTTGATTCAAGACCTGCTGCTCTGTGTCACCTTGAGCAGACCCTTAAACTCTCACCTGCTCAGCCAGCCTCCCAGTGCTGTGGTGAATGTCAAATGAGAACGTTTGCAAAGCATTTTGTAAGCTGCAAAATGCTGTACAGCTGGGGCTGCTAGGATGGAATGGTGATGGACAGGGCAGGGCAAGCTGGAGCTGGTGACGAGGTGCTAAGTATTGATACTATGACTCTGGAGGCTTGGCCAGCTGACAAATAACACTTCCAATTTCCAATTTCACTGAAACTTTGGAGACTCAGCCTTGGACTGCCAGGGTGACCTCATCAGAAAAGGGCATTCTGCATTTTTCTCTGGACTCAAGTCTCAGAGATAAACATGGGTGAGTAACTTCAGGGGCCATCTAACTTCAAAAATCATATATCAAACAGGTTTTTAAAAATAGAATCATAACCCAAAGGCAAAATAGGAGGCACCTTTTATTCTAATATCCAAGGGAGCTATTGTTAATGTCAGTTGCACTGGTAGACTACACCCTTGTACATTTCCGTATAATTTTTTTTCTTGTTTTTCCATGTGTATTTGGACTAGGGTTTTGCCTAGGAAGACTGGTCTTGCAAAGTGGCTCTAAATGAAATTATGAGATGACCGGAGATAGGGAGATGGTGTGTGCATCGGAGAGAAAATGTAGGGAGGTGATTCCGGAGGCTCAAAGACCACATTCCTGACTCTTTCTGTTTGTGCCATCAGATTTCATAAATTACTGGAGTAGAATTTTTAAAAGTTTAGTCTAGTCTTTCTACTTGAGCTTAATTTAAAAGAAACAAAAGCCAATCCTCTCGTGTTTCCTAAAGGTATGAGGGCTTTGAACCCAAAGAAGTATTATGCTGCTGCTTCCAGATTTCCATACAAGTGTATCTGTCAAGGAAAAAAAACCACAACTCTATTCTAGTCCCAGAAGGGCTTTATTACAGTTTATAGAATTATAAGAAGGGCTGAAAGAAACAAGTGTAATTTCCAGTCGCACAGTGGAATCAGGCCACAAGGGAGCAGCTGACTCTTGTACTACTAGGAAGCCACCTACCGACCTGGGAAGTGTCCAGCCCTCAGCAGCTCCAGTCCAGAGCAGCAGATGTGCGCCGCACCCTGCACCCACAGAGCAAGTGATGGGACATGGATACTTTTGCTAACACTGATTCAAAAGAGCCTGATTCCCCCTCAGCTGGCTGAGTTTGTCAGCATAACCAACAGCTGAGCAGTCTCTATTTCACATCCTCTTCCTGATCTCACCTAAAGATGTCTCACTGGCTAAATCTAAGCTACACCCAGAATCCTAGCTGTAAACGGGTCTGGGAAATGTAGTTTTTCCATTTCTGGCTTCCACACTATGGAAGGGACACCAGAAGAAGAGTGTACCGAACAGTGAGCACCGTGCCCCCACAATGGCTTGTTTTTATTTTATTTTAGAGTTATTTTTTAATTGAAATCTCTTTTAATTACAAAAGTAAAACATGGTCACTGTCAAAGACAACAAACAATACAGAAATGAAGTAAAAAATGAATCCAAATGAATGAACGAATCCAGATGGATCCTGCTCCAATCCCGTTCTCCAAAGGGAATCACTGTTCAGAGTTTGGAGGGTAGCCTGTCAGAGGTTTTTGTGCATTTGCGGAGGGGGGTGGTTGTACTGCATACTGTCCTATAATTTGTTTTGTCACTTGGATGTATATCCTAGTGGTCTTTCCATGAGAAGAGATGTGATTGTAAGTCACGTGTTTAAGAAAAGCAGCCGAGTGTCCCATCAGAGGAGCCCTACCAGTGGACGTTGAGGTGGCCTCTGATTATTCCCTATTATACATAATGCAAAAGGAGCAGCTGTTCAGACATTTGGAAAGGTCAGATTCCCAGAAGCAAAAGCCCTGAACCATATTTTGAAGCTATATTTTCCCAATCACCACACAGTCAGGGGACTTTGGCCAGAATTTGACTCAAAAAATTTCATCTGAGCCCTAAAGATTTTGACTCAGCAGACATTGATGGAGCCTCAGCTGTCAGCATGAGGGGTTCCTAAGCGTGGCCCCCCCATTCCTGCCCTCTGCTGAGAACAGATAGGACTATGCACAGCTAACTAGTGCCCCGTCCAGGGAGGTGAAGCACAGAAGGCAAGGAGAGCAGGAGAGAGGACGTGGCTTTGACCTCCATGAGCAGTAGAGTTGAGAGTGTCAGAGAGCTAAGGTTAAGAATCCTGCTCTACCACATGGGGATCCAGGGACCAGGAGGAAGGCTGGGTCACATAGCATCCGCTAGGTCCCCAGACAGCCACCTAGGACACGTGCCATCTCTTGGCAAAGTGGACACCAGCTGCTGCAGATCACTTCAAAGTGTGTTCCCCCTGCAGTTGTTTGTAAAACCTTCACTGCAGCTCGTCTCTGTGCAAGCTAGGCTGCCCCAGCATCTCAGTCAATTCTATCCCAAGCCCGGATACACAGTGGCCTGAGCGCTAAATGTTACGGTGGAATGTGCTGCTCTGTCCGTCACATCCTTTCCCTGCTTCTCTCCCAACGGTGTTCGATTTTCCTTTAGAGATGTCTCCCTCTTCCACCCTCCACCATGAAATCTGGACGGAATTGCCTCCCACCCTCCCTGCAACATATCCCCCTTCCCAGGCTAGCTAGTGACTGATTCAGGGATAGGCCTCGGATGCAGCCTGAGCCATTAAGGAAAAGTAAATCCCAGCCCTTCTAAAAACTGAATGGTAAAATACGCTCTCCTTTTCTGAAGGCCTGAAATGGATGCATGCTGCTCCTTAGGGGAATCTTGAAGCCTGAAGCTTCTGGGAGTCGTTCTGTGAAAGCTGAGAATGGTGGAGTAGAGAGGCAAAGAAATGACTTCAGGGACATCATTAGAGCCTGGATCAAGCATTACCTGAAAACATGCTTCCTCTAGACTTCTAAATCACATTAGCTGTTAAATCTACTTTATTGCCTAACCCAGTTTATATTGGAGTTTTCTGTCATTTGCATCGTACAGAGACAGACACTTTTTTGCATATCACCCACAGGGGTGTTTCCCTTAAATGGCCTCTGAAAACAACCTATATGTGACCTCTACCACTGCCCCTTGGCACTACCCCAGAAACAGCTCAAGCTGGCCTCTCAGTGAGAGCTCTCTGAATGTATGGCCTAGAAAGTCAACCCAAACTGGTTTAGACAAAAGAGAGGAAGGACAGGAGGAATCAAAGTAAAAGGGCTTCCAGCACTTCAGGATGTTCTCTGTCTCTCTTCAGCCTCTGGCTTCATCCCCCAAACGTGCTTTATTCATGAGGCTGGAACACAGCTAACCCTCGGCTCTGGGCTCACGTCTGCACAATTATTGCGTAAGAGAAAAAGGTTCATTCCTCCAGCTCAAAGTATAAAAATCCCTGAGAACCACTCTGATTAGCCCAGCTTGGGTCACATGTACATCCTTGGGCCAATCACTGCAGCCAGAAGAATGAGCTTCCACGATAAGCCCTGCTGTTTTTTTGTTTGGTTGGTTGGTTGGTTGGTTAGTGTGGGGCAGGATCTATTGCCATGGCTCTAGACCCAATCTGTTGGAATGAGGAAGGTGCAGTTCCTTGAAAACGGGGAGCAAAGCTGAGAAAGAGAATAAGGAACGCTCATAAGTCAGAATAAAAATGTCCACGACACCTCAGAGCCATTGTGCAGATCAGCTGACAATGAGTGCAGAAGAGCTCCCACAGAATGGCTTTGTTTAAAGCCTGCTGTGTGCTTCTTCCTGCCGTTTGCAGACAGAGAGTCACTGGTAAAGAAGCCAAGTGGCTGGGCGACCAACCCAGGACTTAGAGGCAGGCGTGACTGGTTTATAACCAGCATTGTGACCTAGGGTGAGTCGCAAAACCTCTCCAAGTTCAGTCCTATAAGGATTAAATGATATAATGTGCCTGGTACAACATCTAAGGCATGAGTGCCTTTCTCCCTACATTTAGAATCATTTTGGAAGAAGGATTTAAAAGCCCAGTTGTGAAAGTCTTCTCTAAGGATGTCAGCAGCTGGACAAACTGAGTGGGACACAACTGTCCAAGAAAAAGACTGATGCCAAGTCAGCCTTAACCTAGAAAAGTTTCAAGACATCCTCCATAGCAAAGAAATGCCAGAGGAAGGAAGCGAAGGACGTGTGAGTTTGGGTGGGCTTTTTTTCCTTACTCAAGCCATTGTTCAGTTAATATACTTTTTTTTCTTTAAGTTGAGTCTGATATCAGTTCTTTGGGTTGCAGAGTCCAAAACTGGGTAGGCAATGTGCGTGGAGTTCTTCGGCCATTTATCCACATCCTCCAGTGGCCATAGGCCCATCATTGCATGCTGGGTGTATGACCTAACAAGACAGGTTTATTATCATGGTAGCCACATGCCCCAGATCTTCTAGGACTGGCCCGGTTTCAAATAGCCTGCCCTGCTCTCTTCAGGAGCTCACCCACTCACTCTACACCCCATTCTGCTCTCTTCATAGCACTTCTCTTTATTCAAAATTTTCCTATGTGCTCATTTCTTGGTTGACTTGTTTATTTTCTGCTGTCCGCATTAGGACATCAGCTGCGTAGGAACAACCCTCATCTGTCCTGCTCATTACAGGATCATCAGATCTCTAAACAGAACTGGCGTGTACGGGCCACTCAGGAATATTTACTGAATGGTGCTGCACTGAATCAAATGACTGAAGAGTTGTCAGACCATGTGGCCTGTTTTTTTGTTTGTTTGTTTCACGAGACACAGCCACAGCACTTGAATTTGGAACTTCACTCCCGTTTCGGCCTTACAATAACCTTGTGAGTTAGGCATTAATATTATCTCCATTTTATAGGTGAGGAAACATTTAGAGAGGTAAGTCGTTTGTTTGCCATCAAATGATCGAAAGGAACAGAATCAGGGCTCTCAGTCCAGTGTTCCTTCTACCCTAGCAACACACGGAAAAGTTAGGGGAAGGATAGCAGGTCAGAGCAGCAGTGAGGAGGCTTGGGCATCAGCAGCAGTTAGGGGAACGCCGGAAGCCGCACTTTGTTTATTTGTTTGGTTCTGAAAGCTCTTTCTGGGAGCCTAATATAATTTCGATACAGACACTTCCAATTTGTTGAACTCTCTCATGACATCATCTCCTACAGATGCCATGGTCTTTCTTAAGATCCAGGTGGGGATTTTAAGGACAAAGAGCTCCGAGCATGTGAAATGCTTGATACAGTTTTGTTCCTGTGAGTCCGCACACTTCGGGCTGCACGTGACAGAAATGCAACCCAAAGTAGCTCAGACATAAAGGAGGTATCTCATCCAACCACGGGAAGGAGAGAACTGCAGCTGGGCCACAAAAACAACTGAAACCAGGAACTCCAACACCACCTTTCCTCTGCCCATTGAGTTAATTCTCTCTCCCTGTAGCCCAGTTTTCTCCATGTGGCTGAGAACATGCTCACTCACATCTTCCATCTCACATCCCGATGCTCCCACCTCCAAATGGTTCCCATTTTTTAAATTCACAGGGAAGAACTCTGATTGGTCCAGATTGAGTCAGGGCCCCAGCACCGAACCAATCAATTGCACGGGTGTGGCACAGGCACGGGACCACAGAGCCCAGACTTGGTCCTATTTCGGTGAGCCTCCTTTAGGGAAACGGCAATGGTTGTGATCTGGGCCTTCACCTCATGGGTATCTACTACAGTTGGGTGCCTGATAATTTTGGCTGCCATGTTGCCTCTTCAGTTACTTTCATAGTGCTAAGAGATTCATGTTCTTCTTGAATTAAAACAAAACAAAACCCTCCAACTTTCTGGGTTCTTAAGTAGTAAGACAGAAATGGGCTGACTGACCTCTCAAGTCCCTGCCAACCCCTACCCATCTGTGGTTTCTGGGTGGCAATTTGCCTATAGTCCCAACATTCTCCTCAAATGGGAGCCTCTCTCTGCTCTATCTCATAGAACCAGAAAACCAGGTACCCAGAGACCCTAAAGGGGCTGGAGAATAAACTTGCCTGAAGAGGATGAAACTCTGTTGAACTGTAAGCAGCAGGAAGAAACTACTGGCCTACAAGGGCAGCAATGGGCAGAGTCCAGGTCTTCTAGCTCCCTGTCCACCAGACTGCCCCCGCCGTGAGCCCAAACCCTCACTGCCCTACACGTGGACACTTAGATGTGCCCTGCCCACCTCTCCCTAAAGAGATGTGGGCGTCCCCCCCTCCAGGGGAACGCAGGGCCTCCTGAAGACACAGATCTCCATGGATTTAGGAGTCAAACATGTAAAAGGCTCCAGCACCACAATGGTGCTCTGCCCTTTGCTCTGTGGGAAAGAGACACTGAAAACCAAGGAAGCAGGCAGTGCCCCTCATCCACAGGGATTAGCACTCCTAGAATTTACTGCTGAATCTTTTTTTTTTTTTTTTCCTTTTTTGCGGTACGCGGGCCTCTCACTGTTGTTGCCTCTCCCGTTGCGGAGCACAGGCTCCGGACGTGCAGGCTCAGCAGCCATGGCTCACGGGCCCAGTCGCTCCGCGGCATGTGGGATCCTCCCGGACCGGGACACGAACCCGCGTCCCCTGCATCGGCAGGTGGACTCTCAACCACTGTGTCACCAGGGAAGCCCAACTGCTGAATCTTAAAATGAAAATAAATGCAATAAATGTTTCTCATGGTGTCTCTCAGGCTCAGGAAGACCTTCCGAATCTCAAAAGAAAATTGGGAGTCTGGTGCCTCTGTAGCAGGATTTCAGGGTTTAGAAATGGATCCAGTGCTTCCAGCCCTAAAATGTGTCTGTATTTTACAAAGTCATGCCTGAGATACCTGTACTGGATGTATTTCTTTGGTACATAGCACTGAGATGTGGAAGTGTATAGCAGTAAGTGAGTGACATTTACCTGCCACTTAGAGGGCAGACAAGATGCAGGGATTGCACACAGGAGGAGTAAGGCCTTCTGAGAAACAAGGAGGAGGTGATGCTGGAGCTAGGACTTCAGGGAGGAATCGTAAGTAGCTACGTAAAGTCATAAAGAGCAAAGAGAGGTTATATGCGCATGGGGAATTCTGGAAAACTCTTGAGCGGGGCATAGGGTATGAGGTCAAGGGTAAGCTCATGAAAGGCCTGAGTGTCATCTGACACATTTACACTATATCTTCTAAGAATTGAGCAAGCACAGATCTCCTTCCAGGTGAGCTAACTGTGACCAGAAAGAGGAGGGGGCTTGTGAGCCATACATGCCCAAAGCAGAGCACGGCCTATGTTTCTCTGTCACCCCCAGCGGGAACCAGCCCGTTCACTTACCAGCACCCTTACCACAGTCAGCTGCCTGGAGAAGGGGAAAGAAGACCAGGGAAGGGCAACGAGCAGGAGATCCACCCAAGACCAGCCCAACCCAGCAGATGGCAGACAGCAGTTTGGAGGCTGGCCATGGTCCATCAGCCCCAAGTTAGAGCTGCTGGTGCCAGGCCAATATTAGAAAGGAGGGCCGTGTTGGCCCAGGAGACACTGTGCCTTGCCGGCGAGGCTTGGAGGGCAGGACTCTGGACCACAGAAGGTTTATCACACCTGGACAGGAGGAAGCCCCGCCTTCACAGGCAGTGAGACTCCCCATGAGGAAGCGTGCTGGTTTGGTCAGAATTGCAAGCTCTCAGGCAGCCCAGAGAGCCACCTGACTGCCTCCTCTGCTCCTAGGGGCCCCAGGGGCCGTGAGAGAAACAGGCACAGAACCAACAGGAGTTGGTATAATGGCTGTGCCCTCGTGCCTGCTCTCTCCCTGCCCCTCCCTTTAGTAAAAGGCAGCTCTCCTGATTAATTTCTGGCTGCCTGTCATTGTTCCTAACTTGTCATCAGTCCCAAGGTGTGCCAGGACGCTTTATATTCATCTACAATTGCTTGCCTAGACGTGCTGAGTCGGCAATCCTATTAGCAGAAGTTTTTTTTCATTGTGTTTGTGAAATGAAACAAAATTAAAAGGCCCTGGGCTTCCCTGGTGACGCAGTGGTTGAGAGTCCGCCTGCCGATGCAGGGGACGCGGGTTCGTGCCCCAGTCGGGGAAGATCCCACATGCAGCGGAGCGGCTGGGCCCGTGAGCCATGGCCGCTGAGCCTGCGCGTCCGGAGCCTCTGCGCTCCACAACGGGAGAGGCCACAACAGTGAGAGGCCCGCATACTGCAAAAAAATAATAATAATAAAATAAAATAAATAAAAAGCCCTGTCTCCAGAGAGCTCTTCTTGCTTCATTTCTCTGAACACCGTCAGGCTCTGGGGAGATCATGAGGTCTTTTCAGGGGGCCAAGGGTACACCCTTACCTTTGGTGCTGAGAAGGCCTGGGAGCATGTGTTGCTGGCTCCTCCAGCCAGGAGCAGGCAGCATCGTGGTGAGGAAGAGAGGCCTGGCTGGCCGCAGCAAAGAGGTCATGCATGACCAAGAGGCGGCGGTGCAGGACAGGGTGCATTAAGGCAGGGAGATGCGTCCTAGTCCCCGTTCTGCCCTTCCCACCTGGGGGTCTTAAGCGTGTAATTCAAGCTCTGAGTGTCACTTTCCTCATCTGCAAAGTGGGGAGGACAATTCCTGCCTCACCAGGATGAAATGAAAGCTCATACGCATAATTCCTTGGCACAATGCCTGGTGCAGAGACAGTCAGCTAATATTTCAGTCATCCCTTTTGGGGCATTACATTCTATAGTGCTGTATATTAGAGCTTGCCTTCTGATGGTGCAGGGAGAGGAGGGGACCTTTTTCTGGGTCCTTTGGAGGGAATAATAAAGGTTTGGGGAAGGCTTCAAGAGCCTGAAACATACATATGACTAATGAGACCAGTGGGCAGTGAGCCTCCTGACACTGCTCCAAGGAAGTGATTTATTGCCCAGAAGCAGCGGTGCTCCAGCATCACTAACTGGGGAGAACTCGAGAGCACTTTCCTGGGTCACAGACCTTAGCCTTGCACTCACCATGCTCCACGTGAATCGTCTTTGTGTCAGAATTTATAAGAAGTCCATTCTTAGCTGGCCTTTGTGGCTGCCCGCCCCATCAGCACGGGCCCTGTGCAAACTTCAGCCCTCTTATTCATGCTGAGGGGGGGGGGGGCGACTTCCTGCCTCAGTGCGAGGTTAGGAAACGTTTTAAGCAACTTTCATAGAAAAGAAAACCCTCCTGCAAAGCCCCACTTGTATGGAAATCTTGGTCCAATACTGCAGTGGGGTATTACACAGTCAGTAAAAGCTGTGTGGAAAAAGGCCTGTGAACAAAAGCAGAGTACAAAGTTGTGCATACTGCATGATCAAAGCTATGTTAAAATGCATTAAAAATGCTTTAAGATGAATAGATACCTTCTTATGTCTAGCCAACGGACACAAGAAGCCAATGAGGCTTTTGGTTTTTTTGGTCTTCTTCCTGCTTTTCTGTGTTTTACTGATTTTTCCATGAGCATGTATCTTTATAATGATAATAAGAACAAAGAGGGACTTCCCTGGTGGCGCAGTGGTTAAGAATCCGCCTGCCAATGCAGGGGACACGGGTTCGAGCCCTGGTCTGGGAACATCCCACATGCCGCGGAGCAACCAAGCCTGTGCGCCACAACTACTGAGCCTGCGCTCTAGAGCCCACGAGCCACAACTGCTGAGCCCGCGAGCCACAACTACTGAAGCCCGCGCACCTAGAGCCCGTGCTCCGCAACAAGAAAAGCCACCGCAATGAGAAGCCCGTGCACCGCAAAGAAGAGTAGTCCCCGCTCACCGCAACTAGAGAAAGCCTGCGCACAGCAGTGAAGACCCAAAGCAGCCAAAAATAAATGAATTAATTAATTAAAAGAAAATAAGGACAAAGAGAAAAAGGAAGACGGGGAGGTCAAGAACTTTGAAAGTCCTCTCAAGCCTCTGTGTATTGCTGGTTCCCATTTAAAATCGCACTTTCCCTCTCTGGATACCAAGAAGTCATTGGGGAGGGGGAAGCACCATGGCAACAAGTTCATGGGCATCAGACCAGAATCTACAGCTACAACAAGTTCATGGGCATCAGACCAGAATCTACAGCTAGGTTTAGGGAATTACACCCCCTCACGTTGACTTTCTTAGCATCTCACATGCTAGAGAAAGAAAAGATCGATGAGGCCAGTGGTTCTCCAAAGGCAATCTTATACACAAGTTTAGTACATAAAACAGGTTAAAATGGAGCCAGACAGCTTATTAGGAGGGAGGAAAAGAGGAAGGGAGGGAAGGAGGGAGGGAGAGACAGGGAAGCTTCAACCATCCGCCTTCAGTCCCACACTCCCCACCCTCCATCCCCTGGTCCATGAGGTCCTTCTTTGGATTTCCATGGAAAGGAAACACAGCCTGAAAACCTTGTAAGGTTCAACAGGCCCATCGTGTGGAGAACAGAGACAATGATAGTGGGAAAGGGGGAAGGATTCTATTTCTAAGTAATTGAGAAATATCTTTTTGCTGAAAATCCATTTCCATTTAAACAGCTGCATCCAGCTGTTTTAGAAACAAGCAATAAGGATGTATTTACCAAACAAATATGTCTCCTGGGAGAAGTGTAAGGTTTGATATGTGAATACATTTAAGCCTGAATTATCCAGTTGCTTCACAAGCCCTGCGATTTATGAGATTGAATAAAATCGTGATTACTAGCAGTTGATTCAGGCTTACAACCAGCTGTTCCCAGTGAGTTCTCGGCTGGGATTCGGGGTGAGTGGGGATGGGTTGCAATACCCTTTCAAATTTGTTTCTACCTAATTGTCTCTTGGAAGAACAGATTGCTGTGGGTGTTAGTTTCTTTTCTTTCTTTCTTTTTTCTAAAATAAAAGGTGAGTTTGTATATTATTGGAACTCATTTGCAAATATGACCTAAAATATTAAAGGCAGGAAATGTGTTTTTTCTGCATTTGGACTATTTAACTTGGTACCTTTTCAAGGTCTAGATCCTGGTGAATGGGAAGCTCTCAGCAGCCTTCAAACACATCTGCAAATATTCGGAAAAACTCATCAACCTGCAGATGATTCAGAAAGATGATGATGATGTTGATGATGATGATAATGTGTGCGTAAAATATGATAAAACAAATGTGGTAAAGTTTTAACATTTAGGGAATCACGTTAAAGAGTATATGGGAATTCTTTGTATTATTTTTGTAACTTCCTATAAGTACAAAATTATTTCAAAATAATAAAAGTTCAAAATAAAAAGAAAACTCATACCTGTACACTTAATGTCTATGCATTTTACTGTATATAAATTACATGTCAAAGAAAAATTTAAAAGGGGGATTAGGAAGTATACATAGCGAGATCTTGATAAATGTTGAATCTGAGTGATAGGTGTACAGAGGTTCATTATACTGTGCTTTCTACTTGTGCATATGTTTGACTATTTTTATAATGCAAAACAAATTTTTAAAAATTAAAAACAGGGCTTCCCTGGTGGCGCAGTGGTTGAGAGTCCGCCTGCCGATGCAGGGGACACGGGTTCGTGCCCCGGTCCGGGAAGATCCCACATGCCGCGGATCGGCTGGGCCCGTGAGCCACGGCCGCTGAGCCCGCGCGTCCGGAGCCTGTGCTCCGCAACGGGAGACGCCACGGCGGTGAGAGGCCCGCGTACCGCAAAATAAATAAACAAACAAATAAATAAATAAAAATTAAAAACAACCAAAATATCTGTCAAGCTCCTGGCCATGTGCCTGGCAGAGGGAGGCTCCCACCTCCAAGAATGGCCCTATTAGGGCCACCCTGCACCTTCTTGTAGGGTGATCAGGGAATTATATATCAGCCTGCTAATGCTGACATTGCCTGCGACCATGCTGGACAAAAAACGCACCCAAAGTTGATTTTCTCTGCCCTGCAACTAAATAAGGTGAAACCAACAGCCAGACAACGTTGGAGAAACATGTCCTTTCTGAACACCCACCCAGGTGAATCCCTTGCCTGGGTGTCTTTCTCCTGCAGAAGCTGCACTCATGTGGCTGCAGCTACAGCAAAGCCGCAAGGAAAAGTCAGGGAAGGCAAAGGTGGAGTCATGAAAACACCTTGTAAAACAAGCAGGAACCACTCTGGATCTAATTTCACCTTTGCAAGGTAAACATTTGCCTTGATGGAGACAGAGGGGAAAAGTGAGGGCTGATGACCTTTGAAGTGAATCAAGCACATCTCTTAAGAAAGTCTCCGTTTTCATGAGGACAGGAGCACTGACCCAGGAGGGCGGAGATCTGGGTACTTTCCCATTGCATCAGTGATGATCTGTGTGACCATGGGTGAGTCACCTCCTCCTCCCTGGGCCTCTTTCCTCCACCCACAAATGAGGGTTTGGACCAAAGGAACCTTGGAGTACAATCCAGCTTTGTGATTCTTTAAAACAGACATCGAGCCTTCGCTGGGGAAGGACCCTAGGACAAGGAGTGAGCAGCAAATGGCCCACGGAATCCACCAAGAGTTGAGGCTTCACGTGCTTCCAGAGCCCAGGCAGGAGACAAATGAGGACGCAGGCAGGACAGAGACTGTGGGAAAGATACCTGGTATGGTCAAATCTGAATTTTCCAGAGAAACTGAAAATCTAGATTTTCATGTCCAACCTCCTGATTTTCAAATGATTTCAAAATTTTTTATCAATGCAATGTGAGCCTAACAAAAATATCTGTGAACAGAAGTAGGTCCCTGGGCTGCTAGATCGTGCCTTGGGTGGGATGTTATAGCCTTCTGGCTGGGGGCTGGATGTAGGGCCTCTGATCTTTTCAACATTAGGATTTGGTGTCTCCCTGACTCTCAGAGATCGTTGCCTCAAAGATGAAGGCAAATTTTAATGACAAATATTTCAAACTTTTTTTTATTGTAACCTACAGTAAAAAAATCCATTTACAGTCCATCAGTGATCACATACACGTGCACACACATATATAAAGCTGGAAGAAAAGGTTCACAAAATAAGACTGACCCCTACTACAGGTGATGCCCTCTGATATTTTCTATTCTATTTTATCTTACTTCATTTTTTTAATGCTGGTGGCAACCCATTAAACTGATTTCATGGGTCATGTTAGAAAAACATTGCTTAGAGTTCACAGTTACTTAATTCTCATTTAGTCCTCCCTCTTACCTTATGAGGTAGAAATTAATATCATCCGCATTTTACAGAACGGAAAGATGAATCTCAAGCTTCACACACCAGATCGATTTTCTCACTTTTATTCTATTAATCAAAAAAGGAGGGCTTCCCTGGTGGCACAGTGGTTGAGAGTCCGCCTGCCGATGCAGGGGACACAGGTTCGTGCCCCGGTCCGGGAAGATCCCACATGCCGCGGAGCGGCTGGGCCTGTGATCCATGGCCGCTGAGCCTGTGCGTCCGGAGCCTGTGCTCCACAACGGGAGAGGCCACAGCAGTGAGAGGCCCGCGTACCGCAAAAAAAAAAAAAGAAAGGAAAGAATGAGAAGAATTAGGAGACTCCAAAGGGCAAGATCAGAGAGGAAAAAGTCACAGAGTTTAAGCAATTAAGGAGGGCCTTGGGGAGAATAGAAAAATCTGGCAGAAGGATTAAGCTGTTTACTGTGGGGCATGCAACTTAAAGGCTCCCCTTTGTCTATCTTGTGAAATCTGCAGTAAAATCCACATGGCTCCCCACACCATGGGTGAGTGACATCTACAAGGAGGAACCATATTTGTCATCCAGCTGACCCCAGCAGACTCAAAGGGGATAAGGAAGTTGCTAATGCCTAAGGTCACATTCATGAACTTGAAACTCCAACTCCCAGACTTGTAGGGATGGGTAGTTGGTGGGGAAATGGGTAGGATTCAAATTCAGATCCATTTGACTATCAAGGCTGGCCTAGGAAACCTTGTCACTCAACTTTGCTACCTCCCAGTTCATCATTAGGGAACTGCCGAAAGCTCTGTGTCTTCTCCACAGGCAATGATCAGAGAGGACAAGAGACAGAAGCCTAGCCTAGGGATGTCAGTGGGGGAGATTTGGTTTCTTAAGACACTGATGAACTTTGCTTCTTATTGGACCAGTCAGCTGAGCCTAATAATACTGTTTCTAATCAAGCGTTGCAGCCATCTGGTCTGGAGTAGAGAACCTGGCAACACTCTACGTAGCCCAGCACAGCCCAGCACTGCCCAGCACAGCCTGGCCGTCATTTGTAGCATGTCTGTGCTGTATTCTAGGATGTTTGAGTCTATCCCCATCTCTGTGTCTTTTCCTTGTGTCTTCTACCTCCAGACTCCTAAAGAGAAGGAGTGGAGGTGAGTGTCTGTTTATAAAGCCCAGAGGCGATGATTTCAAACATTTGTATTGGGTGGCTTTCTGCTTTCTCTAAAATGTTTGGTGTAAGCACAGTTGTTGAGTAATGTTTAAAGCCAAGGAGTCCTAGATTAGCATCACAGAAGTCAATTAACAAGGCAATTTCTTCCCTTGGTTTGTATTTGTATATTATTAATGAATCACAAGGCCTCCTAGTGCAGTAAATTAGCCTAGGTAACTGGGGAGCAGAGTACAAACATTTTTTTTCCCTTAATGGCCCCAAACTTTTATCTCATACAGAGAAAACTATATATAAGCACGGGAGAGCTCCCTGTTCTGGCAGCCGCCGTGGAAGCACGTCGGAGCAGCTTTGATAAATATTGATGTCTGTTTATCCAAATGCTTCCGACCATGCTGGCAAGCTGCCATCCGCTCCCACCCTCGTGCAGCCGTAACTGGCAGGACTCATTATGCAAGGAGGAGACACAGGAACCTCAGCCGCCTTTGCTGAAGGACTTTCAGCCTTTGTTTCCTGAACACACACACACACACACACACACACACACACACACTCACACACTCACATACAAGTTAGGGGAACTAGTTGTCCTGACCTTCAAGGGTCAGGAATAAGACAAAACAAAACAAAGCCCCTATGTCCTATCTTTAACGGAAGGGCAGAAGTATATTCTCTTATGTATAAAGAGAATGGTAATTGGAAGATTCTGCTTCACTGAAATAGCTAGCTTAGGAATGTATGAATCCTACCCCAAAGTGCTGCTTTGTTACAGAATCAATGCCGTTAAGAAATAAATTGTGCTACATATATGTACCAGATATGTAACATCTCCATGTTAATAACCACTCATTCAATTAGTCACAATTGAGCACGGACTATGTACAAGGCAGTGTGACCCATACCCTTCATTTAATCTCCACTCATCTATTTCTAAGCAGCATGATTCAGCCTCAGAATGTTTGGGACTAAAGCGGAGTGTAAATTAATAAGGTTCGTGTATTCATCCTTTAATAAATATTTATTGAATGCTTATCATCTGAATGGCAGGTGCTAGGCACAGAACAAAAACTGAAGAAGACACAGTGCCTCAAAGAGCCCAGTGGCAAGTGGGGGAGAGAGACAGGTCGGCAAAGCACTGCAAAGCAGGCCACGGGAGGGGCGTAGCCCGGGCTCCTAGGACACACAGGAAGGAGTGGGCCATCAGGAATGGCCAGGGATGGTTAATGTCCTGGGGAGAAGCCAGGTGCCCCTCCTAATATCCTTTGCTCTTCCCTACATTGATTCCTTCTCCTGGGGTGATAAACTAACTCCTCCAGGTGGCCTTCCCAGGAGGACTGGCAGACCTCAGACGGGCACCCCTCAGATGGGAAAATCTCAGGTGGTCATCTCCGCATGCCCCAGGAAGCCCATCTTCTCCCTTTAGAGACAAAAGAAAACAAAACAGTTCCTCATTTCAGAATAAATTTTCTTTCTGACATAATCTACTGTTTTCTGTCTGCCTAGGCTCCTTTAGACTGGGCTTCCTGATATGCTCTAGAGCATGCTGACCCTGAGGCAGCCTTGAAGGCACTCAACCAGGCCAGGGATGCCAGAGGCTCCAGGGAGAGCTCCCTGGGGTCAGAGGCCTGGTGGAAAGCCTCATGCAGCCCCTTGTACCTGCAGGTATGCAAAAAAGCAGAGCATAACTGCCTGATGTCTCATTGCTTCACAAGTCAGTGGGTTTGAGTGTGTACATATGTCTCTAATTTACATTTTATGGCTTTCTACCTGGATGGCATAATGAATATCTGCACACAATGTTCCCTTTACCTACAATATCCCCCATCGCCCCACCCCTTTCAGCTTCATCTAGTTAAACACCTACTCACACTTCAGATCTCAGGGAATACTCCTTCCTCAGAGAAGACTTCCCTGACCCCTTGGGCTGATTGCCGGAGTTATTCATTCTCGCTGTGCCAGACCCCTCTGCTCCATGACCTTTGTTGCAGCTTGCAATTATGCATTCCTCTCGGTTGTTTTCTTTTCTCCCTGCCTGCTTCTCCCATGGTCATAAGCTCCATGTGGGAAGCACAACGTCCGGCTTATTCCCCTCTGTAATCCCAGCTCTAGCTCAGGGCTCTGCGTGTACTATGCACTCAGCAAATTCTCCTTGATTACGCAATGAATTTCAAGGAATGAGTTTCTCCCCAGAACCCGTTTCTCCTGTTCTGCTCCCCGCCTGCCTGGCTTGGATTTCTGTATGGTCTGAAACTTGGCTTTTCAGATCAAAGGCATTATAGGCAAAGGCAAAGTCAGATATTGGGGCTACCTCCCAATATCTCCTGTGCCACTTGGCCTCAAGGAGCCCTTAGAAGCCAGAACGCAAAATTAGTAAACAGGAATTTTTAAAAATTAAGATCTGCGTGCAAACAGGCCGACAATTTTTCCAAGAGGAGCACACACTGGTTGTTTCAGAAGGCTATCACAGATACAAATCAATAATGGTTTTGTTCCAGTAGATTAACTTCATGTTTAGAACAAGAAAAGAATCTAATGGACAGCTCTTTGCTTTCTCCCCCTCTGCGACATGATGTGCTTACGCCAGAGAGAGGAGTCTGAGGACACAGAAGGTTGGAAAACTAAGGACATTGTCTATAATGCAGGAAAGAAGACTTGGAAAGAAGGTCAGGTTCTCCCTGACCTGTCAAGCTGGTGGATAGAACTGTTTATTAGCTTAAAATGCGATGTGCAGACAGGTCACGTTGAAGGTGACTGTTTTGGCTGCGTGTGTGAAGAACCAGAGAAAGGCAGCCTGCAGATAGAGAGAGGATGACAAGAGAGGTCAAGTGTCCATGAGCAAGAGAGCCACCCTATTCCCAACCTCTTAGGTCCTGGTCCTTGTCCCTTATGAGGCCAGCCTGAACTTCCCATCCTCGGAATCCATGATACCCACCGTGTCTTCCTAGAAAGTGCCCTCTCTCCACCTTTCTTGTTGCCAAAGTTAGTTTGAGTGTGTTTCTGTTCCTTACGTATTAGTTTCCTGTGGCTTCTGTAGCTAATTACCACAAACTGGGTGGCTTAGAACAGCAGAAATTATTCTCTCACAGTTCTAGAAGCTAGAAGTCTGAAATTAAGGTGTTAGCCAGGCCATGCTCCTTCAGAAGCCTCTGGGGGGAGAATCCTTTGTTTCTTCCAGTTTCTGGTGGCTCCTGGCATTCCTTGGCTTGTGGCTGCCTCCAATCTCTGCCTCTACCTTCACATAGACTTCTCCTCTCCTGCCTGTATCTCTCCGCATTTGTCTCTTCTAAAGACATTTGTCATCGGATTTAGAGCCCACCTGGTTAATTTGGGATCATCTCATCTCGAAATCCTTAACTTAATTACACCTGCAAAGACCCTTTTTCCAAATGAAGTCACATTTATTGTCACTGTGGGTTAGGACTTGGACATAAATTTTGGGGGGCCACCATTCAACTCACTATACCGTGCAACCCACTGAGCCCTGGGGTGAGTTGATCAAACATTCCTCATTAGCTTTGCAAAGTGTCAGGGACCAGTTGATGTACAGCCCACAACACAAACTCTTTATAGATTCTAAAAGATGCATAAATGAAATAAAAAGCAATTTGCATTTTTTTGTGGGAAAAGTGCTTTATGGCAAATTGTTTTTGAATATTCTGGGATGGAGTCAAGCCTTGGTCTGTCACATCTGAACTCAGTATCTTTTCTAGACTCTTTTGGATTTGTACTGATGATAATATAGTGTGGTGTATTGAACACTTGTTAGGTACCAGGCATTGTACTTAGCTCTTTATGGGGCAAAACAATGATTTTCTAAGTGTGGTATTATTATGCTCAGGAGTCACACTCAAGTCGGTCTAGTACCAGGTCAGAGCTTTTCACCACCAGGATGACCTTTTTGGAGATCTGGCACATTTGAGGGCTGTGGATATTAGAGAAAAGAGAAGAACCTAATATGGGCAGCACCTACTATGCGCCAAGTACTGCCTTTGGTTCTTCACAATTGTTACCTCCTTTGATCTTCATAGTTTCTCCACAAGAGAGATGGTGCAGAAATTCATGGAAGGCTGATCACACTAGCCAGGGCTTCCCATGGACACAAGTGCTCAAGTCAGTAGGGCAAAGTCCCAGATGTTCCTGCTCATCAATTCCCAGGAGTACCAGCCCCTACAGAGCTACTCCTAACAACTTAAGGAAACATGACACAGGTAGATACCAGAATGGCAGTTGTAACCTGAAGGTGAGAAAGTACCTCCTGAATTAGAATACTCTTCTTGCTGGAGAAGCTGCTAATGTCACCTCCCAAGTTGTGGACCTGGATGGGAACTGAAGGGAAGCAGCCTCCAAGGTCAAGCCCCAAAGACAAGGGCCTCTCTTGGTACATGTTTTGTCTTAGCAGTTTTCTACCCCAACCCCAGGAAAGGACTTCCTTTCAAAAGCCTCACCCTATTCTCATAGTTTCCCTCTTCCTCCTTGTTACCAATGGTATCTTTCCCCTCCTCTAGCCTTAAAAGTTGAGGACACACAGTGCAGATCAAGACCACAACTCACCTCCACCTTTATTCCACCCACACAGTCACCCAAGTCAGCCACCAGGACGTCATCCTCAGCTCCCCTGTGCCCCATCAAGCCCTGCCCACCTCCCTGCCACCTCCATGACTTCCTCTCTCCCCTAGCCAGCCTTGCCCTGGATCAGGTCCCCAGCATCTTTTTCCTGGACTCAGTCAGATCTCCCTACCTATATTAGCTCTTGATTTGATCTTGTTGTTTCTTTGCTTTCAACTCTGTGATGGCCCCCCGTCAACCTACAGCAGTGGTTTTCAAAATGCATCTGGAGGAACGCCAGTGTAATGCATCTTGTTGATGTTGTAATGACCAGTAAAATGGCCCTGAGTTTTGAACAAATTGAGAGACACAGTATTCCAATAGTTGGAACTGAAAATATCTCCTTTCTTACTGATAAAGCTATAATAGAGGGCATGGCTTAGCTCTGGCCAAATAGCGTGACAACTCTTCACTGAGTTAAACCAGAGATGCTCTAAGCAGTAGGAATAGTCCTCCTTTTTGAGAAGTGATTGTTTTCTGAAAGGAGGGTTCCTAGGTATGAAAAGAAGTATGAATTAATGTGCAAAACCAGGGGTTAGACTCTTGTCAGGCAGAATTTCTCAAAGTGTGTTCCATGGAACACTAACCTTGAAAAGACATGATCTGGGAAGAATGTGTTCCCTGGTCAAATGCCTTTAGAGAAAACTGCCCGCCATGTTGTCCCTTAAGAATCGTAGCACACATATTAGAGGCTCCCAGGCCTGCAGTAAGGAAATCAGA
Organism: Tursiops truncatus; assembly: GCF_011762595.2. Taxonomy (NCBI): domain Eukaryota; kingdom Metazoa; phylum Chordata; class Mammalia; order Artiodactyla; family Delphinidae; genus Tursiops; species Tursiops truncatus. Next base: position 13,217,264 of record NC_047049.1, read on the forward strand.
CTGACTTTGCTTATCAGAGGTCAGTCCACTGTTTCCCTAAATTATCAGACTAAAAAAAAAAAACCTTTGAGAGTGGTGAGTCTTTTTATATTTCCACGTGAAAGAAATTCCATCAGAGTGAGGCTACAGGCCTCTTTGTGCCCCCAAGGGAGGAGGAAGAGGTGAGCTACTGATTGGAGAATAGAGGGGAAGGGAGTACAGCTCAGACCCTTTCTCCCCCCTCTTCAACTAGGGCTTTCCTAAGTGGACCTTTGTTGTTCATTTTTGTTGCTTCTAACAGACTGTAGCTCTAAAATCTCTTCTGAAATGTTGCTGTTTTGATAGTAGAATGAGTTAAGAATTTTTTTTTTTTTTTTTTTTTTTTTTGCGGTACTCGGGCCTCTCACTGCTGTGGCCTCTCCCGTTGTGGAGCACAGGCTCCGGACGCGCAGGCTCAGCGGCCATGGCTCACGGGCCCAGCCGCTCCACAGCATGGGGGATCTTCCCAGGCCGGGGCACGAACCCGCGTCCCCTGCATCGGCAGGCGGACTCTCAACCACTGCACCACCAGGGAAGCCCAAGAATGTTTTAATAAAAGTGTATGACTAAAGTGCAGCAAAAGGGTATCCTTAATTTCACAAATTAAATGCAATTCATTCAACTTTTACATATGACCTCTGAACTCTGACACAAAGAGTAAGGGAAAGGAGTAATGCAAGACCATTTGTAGCGGCTTTGTGGTTAAAAGTAGTATGAAGTCCTTTGAAGGATCCTTTGCAAAGCAGAGAATAGTTTCAAAGTCGAAGATTCCTAACCTTCGTATTACACTGGAAATATGTGTCAGGTTTGTTCATTAGACAACTTGAATGGAGTATTAAGTGCTGCAGTGGGAAATTGTCCTTGGTCAAAGACCTTTTGGTTCCTCTTCCTTAAGAAAGAGACCCACACCTGACCCCCACCTCATAGACCTTTGAGGTAACTAAAGAACATGGAAGAGAAAAGGTCTGCCCAGCTAAGCAATTTTATGGAAAAGACTGTACGCTCATCAGTCTAGAGTCTTAATTACACTCACTCTGATGGGAAGGACCATAAAAAGGCATGTGGTCTAAACTGGGCAGGATCAATGTTTTTGGCCAGCTCTTGAATTGTCTTCAGTCCAAAGATATTTCGATCTGAGCCAGGAAGTGAGACAGTGAGGGTAAAAACATCTGAAACCCACGAGCATCTTCCACCTATTGATCCAAAGGTATCAGAGGAGGTAATGAGCCCAAGCGTGGTTTGAGGAAAGTAGCTTTAGGGCAAATGAGAACAGAATTTCCTGGGGTTGAATGAGCGTCTAGGTCAGTTTCTATAGAGTTCCAGGAAAAGAGGAGTTTTGACAGCCATCCGTTTATTTGATCAATGCATTCAGGTCCTCAAATGGTTTTCTCTTAAATATGTGTGTATAAAGCCCGATAAGGCTCTTAATAAACCAATACTTGTCAATGAATCCAGTAATTGTCAAAGCCCCTCTTCAGTGTGTATGAGAAACATGTGCACAGATGTGACTTCTCGGGTCAGTTGTTGCACAATTTGAGGGCGCTTGTGTACCCACAGGAGTTCACATATACCGAGTGAATCCAAATCATTTATTCAACACTCTTTGAATTCCTGGGCCTGGAGTTATAAAGACAGGTAGGATGTAGTCCCTGCCCTCAAGAAGCACAGTCTTGTTGGAGTGACAGACATGTTAGCAAATTGAAGGTCCCTGTGGAGTGACAGAGTCAAGGATAGAAGTGTGTACTGACAACAGTGAGGTCCAGAGGAAGGGGTGTCAGAATGCCTGGGGAAGGGATAGAGAGTCTTCAAGAATAAAGGGGGAGTCTGGCAGGAAGCCAAGGGCCCTCCATTATGAGAGAATTGCTTGTGCAAAAGCCCTGAGGTGTAAAGTCTTAGTATTCAGGGGACTGTTGATGGTTAGGTATAATGAGTATTGGAACAGAGAAGGAAGACATGTAAGATAAAGGGGAAAAAATATAGGGAGAGGTCAGATCTTTTTTTTTTTTAATCAATATTTTTTTATTGACGTATAGTTGATTTACAATGTTGTGTTAATTTCTGCTGTACAGCAAACTGATTCAGTTATACACATATATACATTCTTTTTTTAAAATTCTTTCTCATTATGGTTTATCATAGGATATTGAATATAGTTCCCTGTGCTATACAGCAGGGCCTTGCTGTTTATCCATTCCATATATGATAGCTTACATCTGCTAACCCCAACCTCCAACTCCATCCCTCCCCCAACACCCTCCCCCTTGGCAACCACCAGTCTGTTCTCTATGTTCGTGATTCTGTTTCTGTTTCATAGATAAGTTCATTTGTGTTGTATTTTAGATTCCACATATAAGTGATATCATATGGGATTTGTCTTTCTCTTTCTGACTTACTTCACTTAGTATGATAATCTCCAGTTGCATCCATGTTACTGCAAATGGCATTATTTCCTTCTTTTTATGGCTGAGTTGTATTCCATTGTATATATGCAGCACATCGTCTTTATCCACTCACTCATCTGTCGATGGACATTTATGTTGTTTCCATGTCTTGGTTATTGTGAATAGTGCTGCTATAAATATAGCAGTGCATGTATCTTTTTGAATTATAGTTTTGTCTGGATATATGCCCAGGAATGGGATTGCTGGATCATATGGTACTTCTATTTCTAGTTTTCTGAGGAACTTCCGTACTGTTTTCCACAGTGGCTGTACCAACTTACATTCCCACCAACAGTGTAGGAGGGTTCCCTTTTCTCCACACTGGGAGAGGTCAGATCTTTCACTCACTGCTTCAGATAGCATTACTGAGTACCTGTTATGCACCAGGAAAGTACTGCTCAATACAGCACTGAACAAGACAGATGCAGTTCCTGCCCTCGTGGAGTTTATGTTCTGATGGGAAGAGACAGCATACACAAGCTAATAAACTTAATTTCAGATAGTGATGAGTGCTCTGAAGGAAATAATCAGGGAAATGAGACAGAGTAGTGGGTTTGGAGAGCAGCTTAGAAGGCATGGTCTGGAAAGGCTATTCTGAGATGAAGGCTATTAAAGAGGCAAAGGATGGAAAGGTCAGAAAGGACCCAAATGTGGAGCTTCCTATAATTTAGGGGACAGAGGGAGGAAGAAGAGGCAGAAAAGGAAACCAAAATACATAATCAGAGGTTTCAGACATAAGTTGGGAGAGGGCAGAGTAATGGAATCCAAGGGAAAAACGGAGTATGAGGAGAAGAAAGGCCTCCACTCCACCACTCACCTTTCACTGGTATTTTTTAAATAGATGGTTATCAGATTCCCAGCTAAAGAGAGTGGATTAAGCCGAGCATCTGATTTTCCTCCTCTTAAAACCTCACTTAAAACTATATTAAAGGAATTTTTTGTAAGACTTAAACCCACAAGGACAAGGCTAAGAGACAACATCAAAATTCTAGAAAGCAGATAGATCAGTGTTAATTGACTTGACAGACACAAGGAAGCCAAATCTTAAACTGGCGATGGGGAATGTGAGAGCTAACATGAAATAAAGGAATATGGAGAAAATTCAAAAGACTCAGGAATTAGTGGCAACTGCATACCTTTAGAAATGAGGGTGAGGTTGGGAGACTAAAATTAGGAGGACTGGTTTAAAGCTGTTTGAGAAATAGATTCCCTTCTCCCACTCTACATCACTGGTGACTGCCCCTCTCTCACCCTGGCAGAAGACTGGAGGTGTAACCCTTGGAGCAAGTAAAACACAGCTGAGGGTAGGAGTGCTGTAGTAAACTAATGGGAAATCAGTAATGGATGCATACTGATCTCTGAGTTCCTCCTGATTTCTGCCCTTATTCAGTTCCCAGAACCCTGACATTCTGGTCTTTATCTTCAAGCCAGGAGAATCAAAGAGTATTCTCTAAGGAATCTGACTTGCCCAAGAGGAAATATCTAAAGATATAGCATGAACAATTACCCTAAGAATGGCTGATTCAGATCATTCTATAGCAAAGTTCAAAATCTAGAAGCCCACCAACATACTCAAAGATCCCATCAGCTTTTTGGCCCACCTCTCTTAAGTATATGCAGACAACCAGGATTCCCTGACTCCTGAGACATAACACTCACATTCATGGTCAATTGATTTTTGAAAAGGGTACAAGACCATTCAGCAGAGGAAAGAACAGTATTTTCAACAGATGGTCTGGGACAACTGGATATCTACATGAAAAAGAATGAAGTTGGACCCCCTACCTCACACCATACACAAAAATTTATTCAAGATGGATTATAAACCTACATGAAAGAGCTAAAACTATAAAATTCCTAGAATAAAATATAGCTGTAAATCTTCATGACCTTGGGTTAATCAATAGTTTCTTAGGTATAATGCAAAAAACACAAGCAGCCAAAGAAAAAAAGACATAAATTTGACTTGATCAAGGTCAAAAACGCTTATGCCTCAATGGACGCTATCAAGAAAGTGAAAAGACAACTCACAGAATGGGAGAAAATATTTGCAAATCATATACCTGAGAAGGGACTTGTATCCAGAAATACAAAGAACTCTTACAAATTAATAATAAAAATTAATAATAAAAGACAAGTAGCCCAATTTAAAAGTGGGCAAAGGGGGCTTCCCTGGTGGCGCAGTGGTTGAGAATCTGCCTGCTAATGCAGGGGACACGGGTTCAAGCCGTGGTCTGGGAGGATCCCACATGCTGTGGAGCAGCTAGGCCCGTGAGCCACAACTACTGAGCCTGCGCGTCTGGAGCCTGTGCTCCGCAACAGGAGAGGCCGCGATAGTGAGAGGCCCGCGCACCATGATGAAGAGTGGCCCCCGCTTGCCACAACTAGAGAAAGCCCTCGCACAGAAACAAAGACCCAACACAGCAAAAATAAATAAATAAACTCCTACCCCCAACATCTTCTAAAAAAAAAATGGGCAAAGGATTTGAATAGACACTTCTCCAGAGAAGATCATCATTAGACAAGAGGGAAATGCACATCAAAACCACAATGAGATCCTACCTCACACCCATTAGGATGGCTAAAACCAAGAAAACAAGCGATGGCAAACAAGTGGAGAAATTGGAACCCATATACACTGCTTTGGGGAATGTTAAATCGTGCAACTGCTTTGAAAAACAGTCTAGCCGCTCTTCAAAAGGTTAAACATAGAGCCACCATATGACCCAGCAATCGTACTCATAGGTGTCTATCCAAGAGAAATGGAAATGTATGTCCACACAAAAACTTGTATACAAAAGTTCATAGCAGCATTATTCGTCATAGACAAAAAGCGGAAAAACCTAAATGCCTAACATCTGCTAAATGCATAAACAACTTGGATATTCATACAATGGAATATTATTTGGTCATAAAAAACAATGAAATACTTATAAATGCTATAGCATGGATGAATCTTAAAGACATTATGCTAAGTGCAAGTAGCCAGTGACCCGAAAATCACATACTGTACAATTCCTTTCACATGAAATATCCAGACTAAGCACATAGATAGAGACAGAAGGTGATTCGTGGCTGCCTGGAGTTGGGGTGAGAGGAAATGGGGAGTGACTGCTAATGGGCATGGGGTTTCTTTTTAGGGTGTTGAAAATGTTCTAAAATTAGATCATGGTGATGGTGTCACAACTCCGAATATATGAAAACTAACCAACTATACACTTTAAGTGGGTGAATCTTAGGGTATATGAAAAATATTTCAACAAAGCTATTAAAAATCTCACTAATCATAAAGATGTCGACGAACCATAAAGATGCTGTCAATATCTTCATAGCACTGCAACATGTTTCCCCATCTTGCTATTCAAGGTCCTCTTGGCACTTTTTCAACTTGTAATAACGTTGTAAAGCCGCTTGGTCTTCAAAATGAAGATTAAGCAAGTCAACGTTTTGTAATTAGAAGGAAGAGGTAATTTAAAGTTCAGCGGTCGGGATTTTACTCAATAAAAAAGGGTAGGTCAGTAAGTGTTGTTTTACAACATTTTATAACGCAACACTTTAACACATGCATATTAACTGTTTGCATGGTGTTAATAAGACTTATTTGTCTTTTTGAAGAAACTGAAGACTCAGGAGAAGAAAGATGCTCAGCCAGGATTCCGACTGCATTTTTCTTCACTAGTGTTGATGATTTGGTTTCTCTGGATGTGAGGCAGTAGGGAGCAAAGAGCCGGTGTGCCATGGTGGTCACCAGGTCAGAATCTGGACACAAATGAACCTGGCTTAGAATTCTTCCCTTGCCACTTAGCAGCTGTGTGACCTTCTGCATGCTGCTTAGCCTCTCTGTGCTTCCATTCCCTCTCTGTCAAATAGGAATTCTATCCTTACCTCAGTTTTTATTTGAAGGTCTAGCCCGTTGCAGGTACCTGTGTTTTTGTTTGTTTGTTTGTTTGTTTTTTGCGGTACGCGGGCCTCTCACTGCTGTGGCCTCTCCTGTTGTGGAGCACAGACTCCGGACGCGCAGGCTCAGCGGCCATGGCTCACGGGCCCAGCCGCTCCGTGCCATGTGGGATCTTCCCGGATCGGGGCACGAACCCGTGTCCCCTGCATCGGCAGGCGGACTCTCAACCACTGCGCCACCAGGGAAGCCCAGGTACCTGTGTTTTAAAGAAGGCTTTTAATAGGCATTTATGAGCAATACATCTTTGTGACTTTTTCCTGACTTAAAAAAAATAGTGTTGGCATTTTCTGCAGATCAGTATCTTATTCTTCTTTCATTAGTTGTTTTATTTTGATGTGTTTATTATTGAGTTACTTGTCAAAGTACTTCCCTGAAACTCTGATATCAATCAGGAAATAAAGAAGTAAAGCATTTGGTTGCTGTGTCTTTTGTTACTTAACAGTTGTGGCTCTACTTCTGCTTAGCAAAAGCATAGAGAGTGCAGAGTCAGAATGAGGACGCGGAGCTGAAGAACCCCGTTCTTCTGATGTGTGGGGGGAGGTAAGGGACAGTGAGGGCAGGAGGTGCTGTACATCTTTTTGGCTCAAAATTGCCTTTCAAGGTCCCATTCATCCCAGGGATTCTTTGTGGGGTGAGTAGGAGTCTTTGTCACAATGCAAATATTTCTTGGCCCTCAATAGCACATGCACAATACTAATTAAATTCAGTTGCCTTTGCTATTTTGCCATCTTTCAGTCATGTAAAAACTAGAGTTTTCCAATTTTTAAAAAGTTTTGCCATTGTGAAGCCGTATTTGTCAATGAAGAGGGAGAAGACAGACAAATGTTATTTAACAGCTTGATTTATAATTTTCGAACATTTCAAGCATTTGTACTCTAGCCCTGACCCCACGTATTTTAAGGATGGGCCTGATAGCTTCAATCAGATCATCAGGTTGTTCTTTTTCTAAAATTTAGCTAGTAATAACTTATTGATACTAAGTATGTGTCAGACGTCCTATTAAGTACTTTCTACATATTACCTTATTAAAGCCTCCCGATAGCCCTATGTCACAGGTAATTTTATGATCCTTGCTTTACAGAGAGGAGACTGAGGCTTGGAGGGTCTAAGTGACGTGCTCAAGGTCATATAACCACTAAGTCCTGGATCTGGGATCTGACCCCAGGAAGCCTGAGTAACTTTGGGAAAGGGCACTTAGGGGAGATGACCTTGATGCACATCCTGTTGGGAGCTTAGACAGAAGGAAGGCGATGCGGGAGGGTCAGGGTGTTGGAAGAAAGGGCTGCGAGGACAAGTCCCCACCAACTCTACAGTCAGACCTGAGATGTGAGGTCACCTCCAGGGAACATCCCCAAGCACCAAAGGCTACCAGATGTCTGAATAGGTGGGGAGGAGTGCCAGTGTTGCCAGTTCTTCCTGTTCTCCTGGCTTTAACAATGCACAGGTAAGTAGAATGTCCCATTTATTTTTGTTACTCTTAGATGCTCAGTCATTTAACAGGCAAGTTCAGAAGACTGATTCCTTCTTCCTTCCTTTTCTCTCTCTTTCTCTGTCTCTCTCTCTCTTTCTTCCAGGAAATACACACTGAGTTACTACTATGCAGTAAGCACTATGCCAGCTACTGAACAAAACAGACAGGGCCTCACTCTTATGCCTAGAGGAGAGACAGACAGCAAATTAACATGAAAAGACTGAAAATTACAACGATGATACAAAATGCCATGAAGGAACGGTAGGTGCCCTAGGAAAGTGTACTAGGGGAATCAGGGAAGACTTCCCTGGGGAAAGGACATTTGAGCAATGATCGAGGTGGTAGTAGGGGTTAGCCATACAAAGATTCAGGAGAATTTTCCAGGCTGGGAGCCCTGTGAGGAAGGGACCCTGTGGACTGGAGCATGAAGATTTTGAGAGGAGGCAAGGGAGGATGGATTGTGAATAGAGGGCAAGGTTCCAGGCCTTCCAGACCAGGAAGTAGGCAAATTATGGCCCCCTGCCTATTTTCGTAAATACAGTCTTCTTGGAACATAGCCACACTCCTTTGTTTATCTATTGCCTGTGGCTGCAGCTTGGCTGCGATGGCAGAATTGACTAGCTACAATAGAGAACTGATGGCCCACGAAACCTAAAATATTTACTCTTCGCCATTTACAGAAAAAGTTTGCAGACCCCTGATCCAAGGGGAGTTCCCAAATGAAAGCAATGCTAGGCAGACCAAAAAAAAAAAAAAAATCCAAACGACATAATAGGCCTGTAATATCTGCCAGGCCGGTACCCACAAGCTTTGTAGAGGAAGCCACCTCTGCTCTTGTGGCCAGAGCTGAGTGGACCAGAGATCAGTCCCAGAGCAGCCTGCAACACATATATCAGCTGGACACAAGGGAGGCTGATCAATACTGAGGTGACTCAGCACAAATGTGGGGTAGGGGGCTCCACTGAAGGAAGCTAACCAATCAGACCTTCTCTTCTGGAACTATCAGTGCCAGGTCAGCAAAATAAGGAGGGCTGTTTGCACTCAGATTGACAAGGCCAACAACACTTAGAAATGTGTCCTGGTTTCTATGTAAATCACTCTACAGGGTATAAACAGGAATCCATACAGCAAACCTCCTTGGTTGAAAGAAAGGCAGGCCTGACTTTTCCTCCTAAGGAAGTTGGCTGTCTCAATCACTACAATCTGATGCCCTGGGAATATCTTTCCCTGCCTTTTCAAGGGAAAATGTTTCTGTCTTTGAATTTCAGACAGCAAGAAATGAGCTACTCTCTGCAAAGAATAGGGTCAAAAGAAAGATAACCGCATTGGAGGAGATCTTAAACACCAGGAGGTGGCCAGGGAGATGTAACCACAAGAGTTTCTTGGGGAGGAAGCTGAAGTGAAAGCTAAGTACCATAGAATTAGTAGCCCACTGGTAGTTGGGCAGGAGTCCTGAGTTCAAGTCCCTGCTGGGGCACCAGGGGCAGGTCCCCTCTCCTCTCTTTCTTCTGGAAAATGAAGTTTCAAAATCATTCATTCCTCTACAAAGCTGTAGATTAATGGCTAGATCAAGAGGGCGCTGTGCCTGAAGAGTGAATAAGGTGGAAGTGGGAGATGATAGGGAACAGGGACCAGGTCATTTGGAACTTTGGACTTCACTGCTGCACTTCAGCATTCGCCTTGTATGCGACAAGCAACTGTATTCCTTCTTGTGGCTGTTGTAGCCAATTGCTATAAACTTAATGGCTTAAAACAACACAAGTTTATTCTCTTACAGTTCTGGAGGTCAAAAGCCCAACTTGCAGCACATCTCACTGGACTGAAATTAAAGTGTGGGTGGGGCTGTGTTTCTTTCTGGAGGCTCTTTGTCTTTTCCAGCTTCTGGAGGCTGCCCACATTTCGTGCTCCTAACCCCCTTCCAGCTTCAAAGCCAGCAATAAGGGACTGAGTCATTCTCACATCACATCACTCTGATTTTCTTCTGTTCTGCCTCCCTCTTCCACTTTTAAGGACTCTTGTGATCACATTGGACATAACTGGATAATCCAGGAAAATATCCCTCTCATAAGGTGAGCTGAGTAGCAAACTTAATTCTATCTTCAACATTAATTCCCCTTTGTCATCTAACGCAGCATACTCACAGGTCCTAGGGATTAGGTTGTGGACATCTTTGGGGGGGTCACTATTCTGCCCCCCACAGGAACCACTGGTGGTTTTGAGCAGATGAGTGGCACGATCAGACTTGTCCTTTAATGTAATCACTGTGGCATCTGTGTTTGAATAGACATCAGGGTGGCAAGGGAAGAAGCAGAGAGGCCAGTTAAGAGTCCATTCCAAAAATCCAGGCCCAACCTGGTGCTTGAACCAGGATGATGAATGTGGTAAAATTCCAAATATATTTTGAAGATAGAGCCAACAGGATTTGTCAACAGACCAGGTATAGATATGAGCAAAAGAAAGGTATCAAGGACAACACAAGGCTTTTGGCCTTAGTAACTGGAAGAACAGAGGCACCATTAACTGAAGCCTGCCCAAAGAACCAGTGGGGTTGAATATCAGCTCAGTTTTGCACACAGTAAGTCATTCTACACCCAAATGGAGGTGTCCAGTAGGCTGTAGGATATATGGGTTTCCCAGAGGAGTTCAAGGGAGGGGTCCAGACTGATTAAATACATTTGGAAACACAGCAGATGGATAGTATTTGAAGCCATGAAGTTGGATTAGATCACCTAAGGAGTGAATATAAATACAGAAGAGGTGAGTGTGCCTGGGACCCCAACAGTTATACCAATTCCCAGCAGTAGATTTGGATCCACCAATAAATCTCAAGGACTTACAGTCTCCAAGCCTCTTGCTACTGCAGCCTGTTATTCTCTCCCACAGTTACCTTCCCCTGCTTTGCAGGGGAGCACAGCCAACAGCAGTGCCTCTTCTCCCAGTCTACTGGGGCATTCTGCTCCCTCCTCCCTAGCCTCTTCCTTCAAATGAGTGGTCCCAAAGTTTCAGGAGAACAGGGTAGCTCTTTCTCACCAAAAGTGGAGAGGATGTCATGTGAATATATTCATTGATTTAATATCAGTTGAGCACTCGCTATGTTCCAAGATTTATGTTGAGGACTGGGAAACACTGTGGTTTATAAGACACATTGTACAAGTGATAACAAAAAGGTGTAATGAACTTTTATCAGCATTGCATTTGGCAGCTGGCAACAGAGACCTGAGAAATACTAGCGTGACAGCTTAAAGGACATGTTTCTCAAATGTAGAAGAAGTCCAGAGGTGAGGATTGCAAGGTTGTATACAGCTTCAATATCATTAGTGTCCCAAGGTTCTTCTATCTTTCTGTTTAACTACGTTCAGTGTGTGGCATCTATCCTCAAGGTTACCACATGATTGTAAGATGGCCATTACAGTACCAGTCATCACATCTGTATGTAATATGAATAGGCAACTAGCAATCTCTGTCACAAGCATCAGGAAAGAACAGGTTGTTGTATGAGTATGTAGCAGGGGGCCAAGTTAAGGCTAGGAGCAGGGACAGTCTCCTAGAAATAAGTGTTTAAACTTGAAGGGCAGCAGTTGCCTACAAAGGGAAGAAGGAAAGAGTTTCAGGTAGAAGAAGTAGCATGTGCAAAGCCCTAGAGATAAGAGAAAGAGCAAGGGACAAGGAGGAATCCCAAGAACTTTAGGAATCCTGGAGCACAGCCACAAGTGGGGGCATATTGTGAAATGGAGTGGAAGATGTAGGCAAGGGCTAGATCGTGAAAGCCTGAGGGATCGTGCTCAGGAATCAGCACTTCATCCAGAAGCCTATGGAGAGCTGTTGAAAGATTTTAAGCAGAGAATAGCTTAATTTGGTTTGGCTGAGAATGGTGAATAAAGTAAGGAAAGGAAAGTGGGAGGTAGGTAGACCAATTAGAAGGCAGTGGCAGGAATTTAGACAAAAGATGACAATGGCCCAGGCTAAAGCAATTTCAGAGGATAGAGAAAAGTGGAATGGTTTGGAGAAGAATTTAGGATGAATGTAAATACTGATTAAGGCCTCATCTATCTAGTAAGGATCTGATATGGTTGCGCTCCCTGTTCTCTGGGTCCATGACCGTGTGTAGGTGATAGGCCTACAGCTTGCTCTCCTGTGTTGCCTGTCTTTGTTTAGGGAACCCCCATCTTCCTACTCACTCAATTATAAAACCTCAGTTGCCTTTGAGTTCTTCTCCATGCACTTAATTTCAAACCAATTCCATTGATTTTTCCTCTAAAATGTCTCGTAAGTCCAACCTACTGCCTTAGTCTAATCCCTGATCAACTTTTGTCTGGATTCTGGCAAAACTTCTTCACAAATCTCACTCTCCCTCCATACAGACTCCACTTGCAATTTGCTACCAGTTATATCTTAAAGCAGATCTCACTCTACCATCTCTCCATCCATTCAGCTATCCATTCATCCTATGAGCATGCTTCCTAGTATGTGTTTTGCGGGCTGAGGATACAGAGACAAAAAAGCCATGGTCTTTGCTCTTGAGAAGCTCACAAGTGGACTCGTGATTCCGAGCAAGTAACAGGGAATCTCAGAACATGATAAGAAATGCTGTTTCCAAGGTGACCTCAAACTGCACTGAGGACAATGGAAAAGCTCCTAACCCAGACTTAGAGGAGGTCAGGAGGGACAGGGGTGTGAACAGTCAGGGAAAATTCCTGGTAGAGGTGACCCTTCTGTTCAGTCTTAAAAAACCCCAAGTAGGAGTTATTCAGACAATGGGCAGGAGAACCAAAGGGTTAAGGTCAGAAGGAAAAGCATTCATTCACATCCACAAATATTTATGGAGTACCCACCATGTGCTAGGCAAGACTGACAAATATAAAGGAAGTAAGATAGATAATTGTGTGTTTAGGAGTCTGCAAACAGTCCCATCTGGCTGAAGAGCAGGGCCAGGATTAGGGTGAGGTGAGTGAGGTTCTCACCTTGGGCAGAAAATTTGAAGGGACACCAAAAAAACCAATCAACAAGATAAGTAACATTTAATGCAACATCTAAAAAATAAAAATAATATGTTATCTATGATAAACAAAACATCAAGATTTTAAATAAAGACAGGATCTGACAGTGCCATGCCAAGAAATACCAGAGCCTGAGGCAAAAGGACAAATGTGGGTGGACAAAAAAATGTTGCCTGCCATTTCCATAAACAAAGAATGTTGCCCACCATCAAGTCATCAGGCACTGCAGCTAACCCCTGCAGTGTGCCCTGTGGAAAATTCAGGGTGGAGAAAAACAGGATACTGGCCCTAGACAATTAAGATTCATATCTAAGGAATAACTTCAATGAACCCAGACTCTTGCATCTTCCCATACACAGAAAAGCACTAAAATCATTAACTCGAGATGTCTGTTTTCCATGACTAGCAGGAAGCTTTTGATGTTTGACTACATGTTTTGTTTCGTCTTCAGCAAAAATTCCTATTCATCTGGGCTCTTCCCTTTCCTCTTTGGAGCAGTTCCTCAGAGCTATCTGAGAGGCTGTCTCCCAGGCTGTAGTCCTCAGTAAGTTTCCCAAATAAAACATAACTTGCAACTTTTAGGTTGTGTGTCTTTCTTCAGTCAACATGTGAATCCCTGTATATACCTTTTAATATATTTTAATGGCTAGTTTATTCCAGAACATTAAAGTAGTTGAAAAAATATAGTAAATTTGAAAAGTAGATATATTAAAGTTCACATTAAGTTTAAATATTTTGTTTTTACCCCAAACAGCATTTATTATAATTTTACTTTCTGGCTTTAATGAAAGCAAATTCATCAATAATATCTTCATCCATCAACTGATGAATGGATAAAGAAGATGTGTTATACAGATACAATGGAATATTACTCAGCCATAAAAAAATAATGAAATAATGACATTTGCAACACAGACAGACCTAAAGATTATCATACTAAGTTAAGTAAGTCAAAGACAAATATCATATGATAGCACTTATATGTGGAATCTAAAAAAATGATGCAAATGAACTTATTTACAAAACAGAAATAGACTCACAGGCATAGAAAACAAACATGGTTACCTAAAGGGATAGTGGAGGGGCGGGGAGAGATAAATTAGGAGTTTGGAATTACCATATACACACTACTATATATAAAATAGATAAACAACAAGGACCTAAAAATATAAAGATAGGAAAAAAATCTTCAAAATCTACATCTGGAGTAGTGAGAGAAGAAGCTGAATTGTAAGCAAAGGCAAGCTCACAAAGGATGCTAATGAGTTTGGACTGTATCCTAAAGGAATATTGACCTAAAATGAGAGGCCTTGGGGTTAGACAGAGTTTATTCAAATCTCCACTCCTCCACTTATTAACTTAGTGACTTTTGGCAGGTTATTTATCTGCATTAAGTGTCTGTTTCCTCATCCATAAACTGGAGATGATAGTACTTACCGTAAAGGACAATTGTGGGAGTGTAGATGCTTCTAAAGTGCTTAGCACAATGCTTCCCATTTACTATGCTCTGATGCATGATAGCCATTATTATGAATATGGCTGTGGGGAGCCACTGAAGAACTTTTAGCTACAAGGTGACAAGATCAGTTTTGTACTGGAGAAAGATCATTGTAGCAACAGTGTGGAGAATGATCACAGGAGGCAAGACAGACAGAGTGACTAGGTAGGAGATAACGAAGAACTAAAGTCATTGCAAGAGAAAAGAAGAGGGCCTGAAATAAGGGCCTGGTGATAGGGCTAGAGAAGTGAGGACACATGTGAGATATACTAAGGAGATAGAATTAAAATGATGAGGGGGAGTAAGGAGGGCAAGCAGTTTGGACAAGTGGGTGAATGGTAGGGAACATAGAGGAGGGGGCAACTTGGGAAGGATGGTTATTGGATGAAACAATTAAGATTAGGTTTGACCAAATACAACAGAAAATCCAGGGCTGCTGTGGTAGCTCCAAGAAGTCATCAGGGATCCAGGCATATCTGTCTACTTGGCCATCTTCAGCATAAGGCTTCCATTGTCAAAGTTACTTCAAGATCCAAAGTAGCTGCTGGAGCCCCAGAAATCATGACTGCATTCCAGACAGCTGGAAGGAGGAACAAAGAGAGGAAAGCAAAACGGTGTAGCTTCCAGCTGAGTCAGTCCCCTTTAAGAGACTTCCAGAAGGTCCTACAAAACTTCTTACGTATCAGAAACCAGTAACACTGACACATCTAGATGTAAGAGAGATTGGGGAATAAGTGTCTTTTCTCTCAATGCATTGACATTCATGTCAATGGGATGTCAAATGGGAGTTCTGTTACTAATGAGGTAGGAGGAGGGCAGAAAAGGGAGAAGCCTGCAAGATGGAGTGTGAGACTGAGAACTCACTCCCAGGAAAATCACCAACTTTCCTTGTGGGGGAAGGAGGTAGTTGAAGAATATTTTAAGATGCAGAATGGATTAATACACAATTTGAGGATATTGTATCTCAGTGCTGTGAAAATTACTCAGATAATCTTCCACCCCACCTCCAGCTTCTGTGACATTTATTACAATGGTGCAGGAGTATTATAAATAAGGTTTTTGGTGGATATTAAGGGTCTACATTTCCCATTTGGGTTGAAACAGTGTAGAACTGAGATAGCAGCCCAGAGATGATCACAAGAAAAGAAGCTGCCTGGAGCTCCCAGATATCCCGGCAGGGCTCTGGACTTCGATAGGATGTGGAATGTGGTTTTGAGCCTGGCTCTCTCAGCAGGCTAAC
This sequence comes from Tursiops truncatus, assembly GCF_011762595.2. NCBI lineage: Eukaryota > Metazoa > Chordata > Mammalia > Artiodactyla > Delphinidae > Tursiops > Tursiops truncatus. Next base: position 13,232,887 of record NC_047049.1, read on the forward strand.
ATTTTTACAGCAAAGGAGCCATTCTGGTCTCACACCTGGGGATGAGTAAGTAAGATGAGAACGGCTTGGTTCCAAAGTTCTATACCTGCTCCAGTTGGGTCAGAATTCTGTTTTTTGTTCTAGAATCACCCAGACTCAGGACTGTCACTGGCTTGGGGATCTTCCAGAGCTAAAGAGGAGCCCTGCCCTGGCCCCTTAAGGCCAGCCAGAACCAACCTGATTTTTAGGTATGGAATATCTGACCCTTGTGGGACTAGGGGTGGATCTTTGTGTTGTCCATGTGGTTGGAGCACATAAGCATTTGTGAGGTAACCAGATGGCAGGAGGATAACATTGTTCCTGGGCAACCTGGCTTCATTAACTCTATGGCTTTGGTCAAGGTGCTACCTTGTGCAAAATTCCTTTAAGTCTTTCCTCACCCCCCCCCCCCCACTTTCTAACTCCCCCTTCCTGTGCACCATGGAACCAATAAGCCCCCTTCCAACTCTAGCAATCTTGGTATCCTAGTACTGAGTAGTGACCAAGGACTTAGGATTTAGTTTTAGACAAAATCAGGCACCATTGTGTGACCCTAGGCAATTTCCTTTGCCTCTCTGCGCCAGTGTTTGCGTCTGTAAAATGGGTGGTGGCTAACTATAACTGTCTCTTAAATGAACTAAATGTGGTAGTACACTCAGGGGCTTAACGCACTGCGATAGCTTGACAGTGACTATTTATCTTCCAATCATCTGGCAAGTTCATCCCACTCATCATTCTCAAACCGGCTCTTTTTTTTTAATGTCCTTCTCGTTTAAATCTCAAATATCCGCCTAGGTAGTAAAGTTAGTCCGCATCTGACTCCTTTTTTCTCTGTCCCTCCTTCCCAGGGCCCACCCTCCGCGAACGCAGAGCGTCTGCTGGTCAGATTGATGGTCGGCGACCGCGGTCTCAGAGGCAGTGCAATCTTGTCCTCGGCTTGGGAAGTCTCCGAACGGCCAACTCAGATCTTTTGCGGCGCTGCCCGGCAGGGAAAGCCGCCAGCCCATTCTCAGGGACGGGGGTGGAAGAATCACACTGCAGCAGGGGTAACAGGGACCGCGGCCAATGAGGGGGGATGGGCGCATTAGAAGATAACGGGATGACCGGAGTCAAGAACGCGCCGCCACGACATCTCCGCCCGGCCTCCTTATCCTCCAACCGGTGGCCCCAGTTATCCTCCCAGATCCGCGCAGCGGCTTCAGAAGTGACAGCCACGTGTATCGCGGGGGACTAGGATGTTGGCGTGGGGGCGGGGTTGGAAGGGCGCCCGAGAGGTGAAGAAGGACCCGCGTACGCGTGCCCGGGCGCCGGCTGCCAGGCGACGCCGCCGGGAGCGAGTACGCTCCTGACGTCACTCGCCGTTCGTCCAATGAGCGGCGGCCAGAGGAAGGCGCCGTTCCGCTCCCTCCCGCCCCCGCTGCCGCCACCACAGCAGCAGCCTCCGGGAGCTTCTGAGGAGGCGCGGGCCGCCGCAGGCTGGGGCGCTGCAGTGCGCCGTCCGGAGCCCCTGGACCAGGCCCAGGGAGCCGCTCGCCCAGACCCCGCCGCCCGATGTCCTCAAGATGGAGGTAGGGGGGAGGGCGCCGTGAAGAAAGCCGCGCTGTGGGCGCGGGGGCCAGGGCGCGGGCGCTCCGGGCGGAGGCGGTGGCGGGATGGGGCTGCTGCTTATGATCCTGGCGTCCGCCGTGCTGGGCTCCTTACTCACGCTGCTCACCCAGTTCCTGCTGCTTTACCGCAAACAGCCCGAGCCGCCGCCGGACGAGGCCGCCCGCGCGGCCGACGGCTTCCGCTACATCAAGCCGGTGCCGGACCTGGCCCTGAGAGAGTACCTTTATGGCGGCGGCGGGGCTGAGGAGCCCTCCGGCGGGCCACCCGAGGGCGGCCCGACTCCGGCCCCCGAGACCCCCGCCCCGCCGACGCGGGAGACCTGCTACTTCCTAAACGCCACCATCCTGTTCCTGTTCCGGGAGCTGCGGGACACCGCGCTGGCCCGCCGCTGGGTCACCAAGAAGATCAAGGTGGAGTTCGAGGAGCTGCTGCAGACCAAGACGGCCGGGCGCCTGCTGGAGGGGCTGAGCCTGCGGGACGTGTTCCTGGGCGAGGCCGTGCCCTTCATCAAGACCATCCGGCTCCTCCGGCCCGTGGTGCCCTCGGCCACCGGGGAGCCCGACGTTCCTGAGGGGGAGGCGCTGCCCGCCACCTCCCCCGAGGAGCTGGCCTTCGAGGCGGAGGTGGAGTACAGCGGGGGCTTCCACCTGGCCATCGACGTGGACTTGGTCTTCGGCAAGTCCGCCTACCTGTTCGTCAAGCTGTCCCGGGTGGTGGGGAGGCTGCGCTTCGTCCTCACCCGCGTGCCCTTCACCCACTGGTTCTTCTCCTTCGTGGAGGACCCGCTGATCGACTTCGAGGTGCGCTCCCAGTTCGAAGGGCGGCCCATGCCGCAGCTGACCTCCATCATCGTCAACCAGCTCAAGAAAGTCATCAAGCGCAAGCACACCCTCCCGAGTTACAAGATCAGGTGAGAGGGGCGTGGGGGGAAGGGTCGCCCGGCCACGGGGGCCTGGCTGCTGGGACCCCGGGCCTGGAGGCACGCTGCCGCCTGCGTGGGTGGGAAGGGCCACGACTGAATCCCAGTCCCTGCTTTCCAGGGCTCTTCCCAGCCCTGGACAGGGCCCTAGATAAAGGCAGGTAGTGCCTACGTTCTTTGCTTCCGAAGGGCCTTAATGGGAGCTAGAAACCTCTTCGTGTGTTCTTGGGCATCCAGGGTGCTGTCAGCATGGGTCGAAGCAGCATATTGAAGATGGAAGGGAAGTCCACCCTCCTCCCCGGGATGGCTCTGGGACTGTTGAGAAACTTCTATCCGTGGCTGCTGCATTGAGGGCAGCTTTGCTGCATCACCTTGGCCAGGTTGAGAAATTGTTCCTGGACACAAAGTACAGGCGTGAAGAGTGTGCTGGTAGCCCAGGGCTGTTGTGTTTTGCAACTGCAGGCCCGTTTTGCTGTGCTGCTTCGGCAACTTTCAGGGTAGAGGGAGTGTCTGTTGGAAAGGAATACTCTTCCACTGCAGATTGGTAACGAGTTGGGAGCCTGTGCGTGTTGTAATTCTCTGTACATTCTGTGTTAACGTCATCTGCCCTTTGGGGGTGGGTTCTATAGCACAGATGCAGACTGCCCCTCACGTTTCAGCTCTTCTTGGCTCTGAGTTCCTCCCACAGTACCCGAAATGGCCCTGCAGATAGTATTTTAAAGATTGGTAGTGATTTTAACTGTTTTAAAGTCTCCCTATATCTGGCGGTTTCTGTAGTATACTATTTTGATTAATGTACAAGGGTTTGGGTTGTTTTTTTTTAATATGGAAGTGGAAGGGGAAAGAAAGTTTTGTAGGGCTAGAGGCTTCATCCACTTTGGTCTGGGAAGGCTTGTCGGTGTTGAAAGGGTCGTGTATGGCTATTTCTTACAAAACATGAATTTTTAATTTTACTTTCTGTCCTCCTTTAATTTTGTGTTCATTAAAATGTTTGACGCTTTTAGATTTTGTTCTTTCCTATAAAATTATGTAAATCTGGTATTTGCCTTACCTAGTTTCCTTTAGTGGAAGTTACATGTTTCTAGATCACTGATTTTCTACCACAGTTTCAAGCATCAGTGACCCAAATAATTCAGGAATATTTGATGTTTGGGTTTGGGGTGGAGTATTGACTTGTGTGATGTGGCAGATTTACCTTAGTAATTGTGTTTTGTTTACGCTAATATCACAGAGTGACAGCTTAAAACCATCAGGTGGCAGGAGAAATTTATAATGGAAATATTTCCATGGATTTGCAGAGGTGGTCATCCACTGTTTGATTTCCTGTTCTGTGAAGTAGAACATAACTTTATGAAACCTACTCTTGCAGCTCTGAAATATAAGTGACTAAATTATCAATGAGTTCTAGTGTTTAAGCAGTAAGGTGTTTATAGCAGTGTGTGGCTAAGAAAGTCATGAGAGAAAGTTGTTACAGATTTTGATAATTCTATCACAATTTCAATTCTGATGTTTTCTGGGTAACTTTCAGGTGATAAAACTTGACTAAGTTATTATTTGGGGGTTATTTGTAGGATAGCCAGTGGTAGTGAGGGTACATGTCATTTTGAGGTGTTTTTTTTAATGTAGACTTGGAATTCAGTTAAATCTGAAGGAAATTATGATTAGAAGTTATGGAGCCATTAATAGGTTTATTGCTTTGAAGGAACTTTATCATCTGTATCATTGAATAGCATCATCGTTTAAAATGTAGCAAAATTGCTTTTATTTACTGTATCCAAAGGAATTTTTAAAAACATAGCATGTGTGTGTTTGGTTATGTATGATATTTCAACTTTTAAACCTTAAGCATTAAATGATCACCTCCAGAAGTATACACACCTGTGCTCTTTATATTCGAAGGCATTTCAATGGTCAATCAGTAAATACTGTACAGAACATATCACTCAATCTGTAAATATTTATTGTACACCTGCTATGTGCTTATCATTGTTTTAGGTGCTGGGGTTTCAATACTGAACAGTCTCAGTCCTTATGGAGGTTGGAGTTTAGTGAGAATTGAATTAGCTGTACTTAATAAGATTTAAACTAGAATGTGATTGATGGGGTTGAAGTAACTAGGAAGCTGATTTTAGTTTAGTAAAAGAAAATGATAGAAGTGTGAGGATGAAAAGGGCTGCTTCAAGAAGTGTTGAGTTCTCTCATCTGTGTGTAGCTGTTCTGCCAGGAATATTTTAAAGTACTGATGTTGTGGTACAGATTCAAGTTTCAGCTAAGAGAATGAATTAAAATACATTTAAGATGTATCACAATTCTCATCATGAGAATTAAAGTAGCTATGGTTTATCCTTTTTTATAGATCAGGGGATAGTGCCCAGAGTAGTTAAATAACTTGCTTAAAATCACACAGCTGTCAAGTTCTGATAAAGTCAAGCTGCCCTTTTTCCTTAAACTCTGCTGTGTTGTTCTTAAGGATTTTTTTTTTTAAGTATGTCATCAAAATATGTGGGGGTAGCCTTCCAAATTAACTGAGAACTCTGAGTATGACTATAAAGCTTTTTTTTTTTTCTTAAAAAAATTTTTTTTGGAAATTTTGAGAAACGATCCTTTTAAGGTTAAATCATAAGGTTAAACCTTTGGGTGCTGCCCCACTTAGCATTTCTTTTTTAATCCAGCAGATTTTATTTCTAAATAGAAGGTCTTGCTAGTTTATCCTTTTTAGCTATCTAATCTACTTAGAGCTAAAGTAGTAACGAAAATTGTATTGAGTCTTAGGATCTTTTGGCACTTGAAATTATTATAAAACAGAAATACCTTGCCAATTAACATCGTTGTCACTTCTTCCCCCTCTTCATTTGTTTTTTATTTTCATGTTGCTAAAGTAAAAGTGGCCCATCAGGACTACCAATTCTTGATGTCTCATAAAGAGATGAGAAGGGAGCTCAAATGATTGGTTGCTTTCTGGGGACCCAGCTGACAGACATTTACCCAACTAACACAGTTTGTAAAGCATTATAGTATTTTTAAATAAGTATACATTTTCTACATATTATAATTCTAATTTTATTAATTTTTACTAATATTCTGATTTCACCACCTCGGTGTTCATTGTTTTGATTTTTTCTTAAAATGTATACTTTAAAATAGTAAAAGCCATAGTTTTTAAAAAATTATTATTAGTCAAAAATTAGTCTTCAAGAGAGAAGGATTACCACCAGTGTTCTTGATTACACGGAGAATCCATCTTCAACATGAAATCTGAGTAATAGTCCTGAGGAGTTTAGGGTTTGGGAGTCTGACATTTGAGATTCTTACTGATGCTTCTGTTCCTTGGGTTATTATTGCTGTGTAGTTAGCAGTTGTTGCATACTGAAAGGCCAGATTCAGTTTGTAGGTACTTTGAATTTGGCCTGCACTGTGGTTTTCTTATTTCTTAATTGCCAACATTTAAAAATGGAAAATTTTGCATGATTTGGATTTCTGGCTTTTCTTAGGAAAATTTGGAAGATCTGGTAGCACTAGGCTTGCATTTGTCCTAGCAATAATAAGATGGAGAGATGGAGTCTAGTAGCAGCTGCCGGAACCTCACGTGTAGCTTGTAGTTCCCACCCACTTGCTACATTTACTGATGGTACTTGCCTGGCCTGGCAATATAAACTTGAGATGCTTACTAAATGAGGAGCGTTACTGTTGCTCTTCATCGAAAATGGGAAGAGTTAGTTAACAGCTGGATAGTAGAGGGTGATAATTTCTGTCCCTCTTTAAACATTATGTCTTCGAAGAGACTTTCACTGAGCAACTTTATTTTATAAAAGACATTATCATTATAATGTTGAATGTTAAAGAAAATCATTCTGTTAGAAATCTTTTAAAAATCCCTTGAAACATTTTTCGTTTCTCTGCAGTACAGTGATAGTAAGTAGACAGTGGCTGCTTTTACCTTGAGTTTGGTGGACTTTTGCTTTAGTGCAAGGTTTGGGTCATTAATTAACTATATATAAGTGTTTACTTCTCTGACTTACAAATGAGGGGGCATCTACTTACTGACACCATTTGAATTTAATGAATGAGTATGGAACAAATATTTGGGGGAAACTTCACTTTTCAGGTTCACGGAATGTCTTCTGAACATGACTGTTTTGTCATAACTGTTTTGTTCTTTTACTCTTGAAAATATTCCAATATGTATTTGTAGAAAACTTTCACATATTCTTAGTGACTGGAGATTGAGGAGGCGAGGACAGGACTGTATTTAGTTAGATAGGGTCTTTTAGCATCTTTATCTACATCTTCTCTAAATATACCATTAATTTCAGAGAACTAAATTAGGCTTGGTCTGGAAAGCCTCATACTCTATAATGTGGCTTGTAATTGTGTTATTTCTTCCTTGGTCTTCTGAGATGAGGAAGAAAAACATTTATTCTTAATGTTAATTATAACATTTTAAATTTTACTGATTATTTGAGGTAAGGATAGTAATTGATGTCTTCTTAAAAACTTTCAAAGTAAATTCTCTGAAAGCTGACAAAATCATTTGTAAAGTTAAGTGTATGTGCTGTGTTTATTCACTTACGCTTTCATACTTTTTTTTCTATATATAGACAACTTGTAAAAGGTATCTTTGCTTAGGCTGGAAAATACTTTAAAATAGCTGCTAAAATTCCTTAGTGATTGTAGGAATCATAGTTTTACTTACTAATGTTAGTTTTACTTACTAATGTTTACTTACTAATGTTAGTTACTGTTTACTTTAGTAAGTAGGAATCATAGTTTTACTTACTAATGTTAGTTTTACTTACTAATGTTAGTTTTACTTACTAATGTTTACTTACTAATGTTAGTTACTTACTAATGTTAGTAGGAAATATAACTCACCTTTGATACTTTGGGAGAGTGGAGACAAGGACATTGGGGTATCACGCTAGCTGTTCTGGAGTAATGATGTAATGTATTTGCTAATTTTTTATCTATTATGCTTTTTCTTGTACTCCTGCTCAGATGAGTATCTCTATATAAATGGAATTGTAAGATCATTATCTTAGATAGTTGTCATTTTAAAAATAGACACTTATTTTCAGTAACTATTTCCTGAAGACTACCATACCTCCTGTTGTGTGAGAGTATGGTGATAAAAAAATGGTTAAAACAGAGTTCATGCTTTCAAGCTGGTTAGTCTTCCAGGGGAAAGCAATGAACAATTAAATTAAAGCTCATTATAATGACATTTGGATACATTTAAGACCTTCAGTTTTGTGAGAAACAGAGGAGAGATCAGTGTCTCTGCTAGGCAAATACTTGATTACTTTGTGTTGTATAATATTTTGTGGCCTTAGTTTCTTTGGTACACCTAAGTATGCTCCAGTTTAGTGTTGGTTTTAATAACTTCTTGCAAGTTGGGTTTTCTTAAGCTGTTTTGAATTATTATGATTTAGGCATTTAAAACACTTCAGATAGAAAATAATATATTGAAAATTAAATCTTTGCTCTAGAAATTTGATTTACGTATTGAAAGGAGAAGAGTAATTATGAGGAAACTGTTGGATTCTAATCTGTGGTGTACAGGTCTGTTGGCTTCTGGGAAAGCCCTACTTTGTTACTAGAAGTAGTAGCCAAAGCAGATCATTATAAAGTAGATTGCATTGGAGGAGCATGCCTGACCAAAAACTTAATATTGACTTATAAATATTACTAATTTATCATATGAGATAGAGGCACAGGTAATAAAATCAGTTTGCTAACTATATGCCAGGAAATGTGTGTGCAGTTCCATACACTTGCTATCTCTCTTAATAGTTAAAGGAACTGTGTAGGAGAGGTCGGTATCTCATTTTTACAAAGATGTGGAAACTTGAGACTGAGGGGCTTAATGACTTTCTCAAAGTCCTTTAAAAAAAAAAAATCCTGACAATAGCCAGGAGATGGAAACAACCTAAGTGTCCATCATTGGATGAATGGATAAAGAAGATGTGGCACATATATACAATGGCATATTACTCAGCCATAAAAGGAAACGAAATTGAGCTATTTGTAATGAGGTGGATAGACCTAGAGTCTGTCATACAGAGTGAAGTAAGTCAGAAAGAGAAAGACAAATACCGTATGCTAACACATATATATGGAATTTAAGAAAAAATGTCATGAAGAACCTAGGGGTAAGACAGGAATAAAGACACAGACCTACTGGAGAATGGACTTGAGGATATGGGGAGGGGGAAGGGTAAGCTGTGACAAAACGAGAGAGTGGCATGGACATATATACACTACCAAACGTAAAACAGATAGCTAGTGGGAAGCAGCCACATAGCACAGGGAGATCGGCTCCGTGCTTTGTGACCACCTAGAGGGGTGGGATAAGGAGGGTGGGAGGGAGGGAGACGCAAGAGGGAAGAGATATGGGAACATATGTATAACTGATTCACTTTGTTATAAAGCAGGAACTAACACACCATTGTAAAGCAATTATGCTCCAATAAAGATGTAAAAATAATAATAAAAAATAATAAAAATTTTAAAAAGTCCTGGACTCCCAAAGACATGCTGTGTTACTTCTGCAGAGATATATCAATGGTTACTCTGAATAAACCAGGAGTTTGCAAACAAGCTGGTGTTAGGCCCACAAATTAAGAATGGCTTTTATATTTTTTAACTTTACATTTAAAGTTGTTCAAAAAAAAGAGAGAGAGAAGAAGAAGAATGTGCAACAGACCATATGCACCCACGGATTCTAAAATATATCCTATCTGGCCCTTTATAAAAAATGGTTTGCTAATTCCTGCTCTAAACCCTAAAAAACAAAAAAACTATGGTTAAGTGCATACAAAAAAGGAACGTGTACGCATATATGTTGAAAGGTACTTTTAAACCTTTTTTTGAGGGTCCTTTTTGGAAAGCTAATGAAAACTGTGGATACTCTGCAGAAAACTGCATAAACAGTTTAATTTCATGGAATTTTTAGTCCTCTGGAAACCTGTCTGGGGTCATTAACTCCCGGTTGCATAGTAAACACAGAGGGATACAACTTTCCATAAATATAACTAAAACTAACCTGCTAAAACAAATATTAAGCACTTAATACTTTTGCTGTCCTTCTTGTATGCCTTCAATGGCTCCAGCATTTCTATTCTTTTTTTTTTTTTTAATTAATTTATTTATTTATTTTTGGCTGTGTTGAGTCCTGCTTGATGCGCACAGGCTTTCTCTAGTTGCGGCGAGCGGGAGCTACTCTTCGTTGCAGTGCACAGGCTTTTCATTGAGTTGGCTTCTCTTGTTGTGCAGCAAGGCTCTAGAGCGCAGGCTCAGTAGTTGTGGCGCACGGGCTTAGTTGCGCCGCAGCATGTGGGATCTTCCCCAACCAGGGTTCGAACCTGTGTACCCTGCATTGGCAGGCGGATTCTTAATCACTACGCCACCAGGGAAGCCCCAGCTCAGGCATTTCTAAAAAACCTCTCACTATCCAAGAAAGTATAACCTGTCTCTTTTTTTTCTCTTAGTAAGATTCCCTATAGCAGGCTGAGACTTTCTGAATCAGTTGTTCAATACGAACAACTTAGTTAGTTTCTACCACTAAATATCTACTTTAGAAGTTAAATACTGACCCAGCATTTCTTCCCTTCACATTCTCCGTTTCCTCAGAACAGTGTCACCAGGAAACAAGTGCCGTTAAATCCCTTTGTTCCTTTATAGAGTCATAGGACCTACCAACACTTTGGGCCTGGCATGAGAGCACTTCACACTTCATTGGAAAGTCATAAAGCAACTACTGGGTCATTAGCAGAAGTTTTACAGAGTAGTTTCGAAATCTCTCTTGCCAAATTGCTAGGACTCCCATAAAACCACATACTTACTATATTTGTACTAGGGAAAAATGAGGTGTAAGTGTTAAATATTTACCTTCAAATGAGTAGAACTGCAGGTGCTACATAGAGACTGGCAATACCATGGAATTATTTCATTCTTTTGGTTGAAGCTATAGGGAAGTACTTAAATTGTCTATTCCAGTAGATAGAGTTTTGAATTAACGTATACTTGCATTCAGCACTCTACCGTGCAAAAAGGCCTTGGACAAAAGGCCTTATCTTCTCTTGGTCTCAGTTTCCAGATTTGTAAAATGGAAACGGAAATAATATCTATCTAATTGGAGATAATAAATGTCACATATGATACCTGCTGAATAAATGTACTCCTCTCCGTTTTAATTTCATTCCTCTGATATACTGAAGCATTAAGTTTGAGTTGTACACCCAGCTTTATGCTCAAACACACAAATACAAGCCTCTTATATGCTGAGGAGGTGCCTGTCTCTCCCTCTGTCCCTCCCTCTCCATCTTCCCCTCCCCATCTCCCCCTCCCTCTCCATCTCCCCATCCTTTTCTCCTTAATAATAAAGTGGAGAGTATAATATAAATGTGACCCTGAAAATTGGTTTGTAGGTGTAACATAGACATTTCTCCAGGCACTATGCATAGGTCTAAGTCATTTACTGATTTACTCCACTTTTGGCCATACCTTATTTTCTGTAACTCTTATATTCTATAACTCTTCCTCTCACTTACTCTTTTCTGGCCTTCTGGGTGTTCTCACACTCCAAGCTGCACCCATCACAAGGCCTTTGCTAGACCTTCTCCAAGAATGTTTTTCCCACAGATAGCCAAAGAGCTTACCCTTTCACTTTTTCAGTTCCTTGCTTCCATATCACTTTTTGACTATCCTATATAAAAAAGTACGCTAGCCTGTTAAACGCAGAATTTTTTTTTTTGCACAAACTTTTTACTGACTCTGTGTGTGTGTGTGTGTGTGTGTATTTCTGTGTGTATATACAGAAACTGCCCAAATCGTAAGTATACAGTTAATAAATTTTCACAGAATGAACTCAGCCTTGTAACTGAAGTCCTGGGATTTTGAAGTTAGTCTGTCTAAAGAATACCCGTTCACTGAATTTCTTTAAATAGAATGTATAGAACATATTAACCTTTTTTTTTAATGGTTGAAGGTTGTTGTTATAAACACAGACTGATGATATATAACCCAGTTCTGACTGTAAAATCAGTATTGAAGAGGAATGCCTTCTCCCCTACACATACACAGGCACACACACACAGGCACGCACACGCACTCGAATGATGCTGATTGAGGTTTCCAACAGTTCACAGTGCTGACTTCAAGGTCTGTCAGGCACCTTACTGACACCATCTCTCCTCCTCTCATTCCCACACACAAAGACAAAACACAAATGTGTTTGCAGCCTTCTCTGGCACTCCAGAAGCCTTGGTTTTTAATTTCACATTCTTAGGAAAGTTCCAATATTGATAAACCGCAGATTATCATCCTTCCCTTGGACTGATATAGAATAACAATAAAACTTATTTTCACTGGTTTGGTGCATAATTACCAGTTTTCCTCAAACCAGCAGAATGCTTTAGAACATGTATTTCTTCTCTAATCAGCCCATTGGATCTTTATGCCCATAAATTCTTCATGTATTGTAGGGAGAATGGGGCTGATGATATGGTAGGTGGATTACTGGAATGTCCATGCTTTGATTTGCATAACTTTGATAAAAAAAAAAAGCTACACAATTTCCCACTCCCCAGCATAATTCTTCCTGATATGTACTTACAACAAAAATGCTGATTAGCAAGCATAGTAAAGATGTTTTAGTTGAGTTTATTCTTTTGTATTAAGTACCTGTTATGTGTACTTGTTTCGTTGGTGAGGTATGTGCCAGTTGAATAGGTATTTGTAACCTAAGTATGTTTAGAAATGGTGTTTCTGCCAGGATCAACTCCATATCCTCCTATATAATCTGCAATTATAAGTGACTATTGTTTTCTTTGCTGTAAAATCTTAAGTAACAATAATGGGGGAGATATTATTTCTGTTTAGTAGCTGGCTACAAGAATCTCTGTTTTGAAAAATGACTGTGTTGTTTTCTTAGTACAGCTGTTTCATGCAGACATCAGTATCTACCAAATAGTGCATCTGGTGTGGTGTGCGCACTCATTGTTCTTTTCACACAATAGCTTTTCATGCATATTAGATTATACTCATACTTATTACTAAGGATGAATGTGGTTGCTGACTACACAGTCTCGCTACCTTAGTTATTTGGTCAAGCAAGTAAATAATTCAAAGCTTTTAGTTCTGTGAAACTTGCTGAGGCTGAAGTTAAGAGCCATTCTTCCATAGCTAATTTCATTGTGATAATTATTTTTATAATACACTGAAAATTTTGTTTTGTTCTCACCATTATTAAGTACAATATTATTTTTGGAAAGTTTACGAAGATTATGTGTCATCTATTTTAATATTTGGAAAGGTTATTAGTTCTCAGTATTTAACTTTGGATTTTAATCAGAACTAGAATTGCAGACTCTTGACATGGGAAAAATTTAAGTAAATGTTTGTAGCAAAATATGATTGCTTTTGTTTACTGTTGCTGGAGTGGTAGATAGCACAGATTGAATTTAGTTCAGCTATTTTGAAATTAGTGAAGTGTAAGGAGAAAATTCATGACCATCTTAGTCTGTAGTAAAGCCCATGAATACAATTTATCTAAATTATAAGCCATTTTAGGGGTAAATTGCTTACTTAAAATATTTGAGTAAATTATTCAAACTATTTGAATTTTTTAGTACTATAGAGTTAGGATTTGGATTCATTCTGAGATTCATGCCAGTCAACAAGCATTTTAGACCAGAATCTGTGGTAATAATTGTTGGAGCCTCTGTGGTCTTAAGGTTTTTCTTGAAAGTAACTCAGCCTCTTGCCCTGAAATAGTAGGATTATATGATGAGGAACATCTGTTTACTGCGGATTTCTTTATTTAGTGTATAGTTGGGTAAGTCATGTAACTTGTAATTTTTGATACTGAATGAAACAAAAATCTAAAGTTTTTAAAGTTCTTAGAGAAAAGAATGAGGTGGCATTATTATTCACTTCTCTGTTATTTCTGCATAGGTCTAATGTAGGAATTTCTCCTAAATGTGCAGGTACAAATCATCTTTAATATATTTTCATTTAATAAGTTTGACTTTAGTTAGGTGATTGGGTTATGAACTAAGTGTAGCATAGATATGGATAATATTAAAAATCATTTATAGTTCAGAAAATGCTTTGCTACTTTTATTTGGATAGAGAAAATTGAGGGGAAAGCTGGACATTTATAACCCTAAAGTATTAACTTTTGCCTCATTTCTCTTGTTCAGATCTTTTGCTGTTTCTTACTTCATATCTGGAATGGAGTTTCTGTCTGTTCAATACAGCTAACTGACTTAAGACAGACCTCTGTGTTACATACTTCATCTTTCTTATCTTTGCATAGTAGGGAAGTGATAATTTTGGCATAAGATGTTTTCTTTCCCCCCATCCACTAGATTTCAGAAGAGATTCAGTTTACTCAGTAATTGTTTGATACCATCTTTGTCCAGGGCACAGTACACTGCAAAGAGAATTAGTGCAATGAGGGAATAAATAAAACAGTCCTTCCTTCCTTCAAGATTTTTTTTAATCTAGTGTGAGAAACAGTGTACTTAAAGTAAAATAACGAGTTACAACTTGGAATTTAAGAAGATTTGCCATGACTCAGAGTTGTTACTAATGGTTTTCAAAGTATGGTTTGAGGACCCCTTTGGACTTTGAGAGCCTTACAGGGCAGTCTACCAAGTCAGAACTATTCTCATTATAATACAAACATGTTTTCACCTTTTTCACTGTCATTCTCTCATAAGTGTACAATGGAGTTTTCCAGGAGTTTCCTGATATGCGAAGACATCATCACCCTGAAGGCTAATGGAATGTGAGCTTTTGTAGTCTTATGTTTAAAAGTATTATTTCTAGTTTCTAATGTGGCAAATATGAATTCATATAACCCATATAAACAACAGATTTTTGGAGTCCTTAATAATTTTTTAAAATGTATAGGGGCCCTGTGAACAGAATATTTGAGAACTGCTGGTCTAACCTGAAGTTTATTTATTTTTGGCCATATGTAAAGGAGATACCCCTATTGCCTCACTTTCTGAGTCAGCTTTAATGAATATTAAATACATACATTATTTTTTGTTGCTTTATAGTATTGCTTGTACATCTTGGTGTTGTAAGGAGCACAGGCTGGGTGGATGTGTTGCAGTTTTGACTGTACCATTTACTATGTGATCACAGAAAGCTATTACTTGAACTTCCTCATCCTTAGTTTTTTCATATGTAAAATAAGACTTATAATGCTGTACATTGTTATGAGTTACGAGAATCAAGGATGTCTATGAAATTATTATGTAATTTGTAAATGTGCTAGAGTCATGTAAAGTGGTAATTTTTATATTCCCTTATTCAAAGGCATGTATTGGAAAGCTGGTAGAGAGGAATAGTAGGAGTTGGGATTTGAGGACAGTTCTCATTGCTCTGCCCTTTTTTTTAGCTTTGTGAAAGCTGAGAGTTTCAATTTAATTGATCATAGGCTATGGTAAGAGACCTTCACATTGTAGGTTATGATGAACATAAAAAGATAGGCAATTTATTAGACATGGTCAAGTGAATTACTTTGGTTCCCTGAGCCACTCATCTCATTTGATACTTTATCTCTCTCCTGCATAGGAGATCAGTTAACATTGACTCATCTTTGAGTCACCAGCTATTGAGTTCTGTTATGAGGGACTTGCAGCCTCTATTATCACTCTTGTTCGACGTATATATAAAACCGCTTCAGAAAATTTTGAAGCATTTTAGATCTTGATCAGTCTGTGCAGAATTAGGAGTTTAGATAAAAGTGAACCTTTCATATTAGGTAGACGGCGTATGGATGAGCAGGTGGGAAAAGTTTCTTTGTAACAGTATTTGTTATCCTTGTTCGTTTTAGTTTCATTACCACTTAGGAGTACTTTTTTCTCCCTAGGAGTACAGAAATTAAAATCATTTTCCCAAGTATGAACTTTGTCAGCCTAGTGCACACCAAGGAATTCCATAAATAGAACAATTCTGCATGGGTTTCCTTAAGTCAGTTTCTTAATATATTCAGTTTAATATAAGCCTTAGTTAAAAAGCTTAATGACACGGAGGTATAAAGGTGATACCTAAGGTAGGAAAGCGCACTGGCTATTATTAACTTGTTTCCTTGCACTTGCAAGTTTATATCCTCACAAAGGACAACTAGTATAGTGACTGAAATCATGGCCATGGGAAATCTGAAGTCCAAGGAAGACAAACAGCTATAACCTTGAACATCATATGTGGCAAATGCTGAGTCCTGATATGGTTCCTTGTGGAAGGGAAGAAGTTTGCTGTCTGACATGTCTCTAGGAGACCAGCCTTCAAATAAATAAATAGAAGCTTGATAGGAAATATTTCTAGAGCACTTCCCTGTGCCAGATGCTTTATGTGAACTTCCTTGTCTAATCCTTACAGTAACCCTAACATAGGTGCTAATTATTATCCTACTTTTACAGATGAAGAGACTGAGGCACTCAGAGTTGAAATAGCTTGCCCAGGGTCTCAAAGCTAATAAGTGTTGGACCTAAAATTCAAAACCAAGCCCTAACTAAATCCTGTGTCCTTAACACTGCTTTAAACTACCATGTCACAAAGAAGCTGAGAAGTGAGGGATGCTAAGTGCTTTAAATTATTTCATGTAATTCTTATAACAGCACTGTGAGGTTGGTGTAATTATTATCCTCCTTCTGCATATGAGGAAACTGAGGCTTAAAGGCAAGAGTTTGCTCCAGGTCATATTGCTACTAAGCAGCAGAATGGGATACCAAGCCAAGCTGTCTGGCTACAGAGTCTGATCTTACCACAGTTCTGTACTACCTGCCTGTTTCCCCTCCTCAGGCAACTCCCTATTTAGTTGGGAGGAGTGGGAGGTGTGGGAGAACTACAGAGAGACAGACATGTAAATGGGGTGATTAGTGGCATAACAGAAGTGTGTATAAAGTGCTTTTAGAACACAGATGGGGAAGCAATGACCAGATGGTGGGGGTGGGGGTAGGGGTGCTGGTTAGAGAGGAGGTGACTCTGAAGGAGAACTTGAATAGTGAAGAGGAGCTTACCGTGTGGGGCTAGTTATGGGATCAGAGTGATTAGCAGGCAGACATGTCTCTCAGGAGAAATAATGCGGCTGTGTTAACCTTGCTAAGTGTGGAGGAGCTTGGTGTATGAATTGTCTTTTTAATGTAATATCAGTTTAAATGTCTACGTAAAATAGATTTGAAATTTAGGTTCATGGTTTACGAATATAGAAAATTAAGAATGTTTCAAACTATTTGTACTTTGTTTTCTTTCTAGTTACGTGTAGTTTTGTATTAGTGTGCCATACTTTGCATAATAATGTGCACCATACAAGTTATGGCTAATAGAGGTTTGTGATAATATTTAAATGCAGCAGGAGAACTCATTATTTAAAGGACCACTGAGGTGCCTCTGAAGAACGTAAATGAAGACACATTTTGAAACGATCACTACTGATTTATCTAGTTTATGTATTTGGTTTAGGAGATTTGGGAGCACACTTACGTTTGCTAGTTCCTAATGTGAGAGAGTCAAGACTGTCAGACTGAAAGGCAAAAACCACACGGGACTCCCAATTACCTAATTTATATCTACTTGTTCTACTCTCTTCCTTAGGCGGGATGTAGTGACGCTTGTATTCCTGACCATGAAATAAGACTGTAGTCTCTGAGTGCCTGACTTTGATTGGTCTCTCTATTCTTGAATACAGTAAACATATTTGTTGAAGGGATGAGGTGACATTTGAGCTGATTGTTAAGGAATAGTGTAGCTTTAGACATAGGAAGATGGGATGGAAGTTCAGTGTAGGTAGGAGAAATAGCAAAGGAACAGAATCAGGACACTGTATGATATCTTTAGGGATTCAGTAAGGAGCCAGTTTGATGAAACTCAAGCACAGAGAAGGAAGAAAACCAGGATTCGTGTACCTGTTACATGCTGGGAATTCTACGAGGTGCTTCACATGTATGAACTCCTAAATCTTTGTAATAATCCTGTGAGGTAGCGTTTTATTAAAGAAAATAAAAGGCACAGACTTTTGTTTTTGGTTAAGAAAATAGTCTTTTTGCGGGGGGGGGGGGGGAATCTGCAGCAGGGCAGAGCGCGGCCTCGGTTGCGGAGCAGAGCCGCAGGGTGGCAGCGGGAGCGCGGGGGGCACCGGAGGCTTTCGGCCCGAGAGGACTGGGGAAGTTCGCGCTGGCGGCAGTTCGCGCTGGCGGCATGGGGCGGTGACGCCGCACTGGCCTTCCGCTCCTGCCAGCTGGTTGAGAGCAGGCGGAGGAGGAGGAGGATGCACCTTTGCCAACGGCTTGCCTTCCTGGGCCGGCGCGCAGGCACCTTGCAGAACAAGGAGTAGCTTGCTGACTTTGAACGCGTGGCAGGTATTTCAGAAAGCTTCAAGATCAAGGTGGAGAAAGGAACAGTTATTCTTCCAAATTCATCTGCTTCAGCTATTATTCTTATTGGGAATGGACAATGGAATGTTCTCTAGCTTTATCATGATCAAAAGCCTCCTTCTGTTTTGTATTTCCATGAACTTAGCCAGTCACTTTGGCTTTTCACAAATGCCAACCAGTTCTGTAAAAGATGAAACCAACGACAACATCACAGTATTCACCAGGATCTTGGATGGGCTCCTGGATGGCTACGACAGCAGACTGAGGCCTGGGCTCAGAGAGCGTAGTACTCAGGTGAGAACGGACATCTACGTCACCAACTTCGGCCCAGTGTCTGACACGGAAATGGAATGCACCATAGACATGTTTTTCTGACAAAGCTGGAAAGACGAAAGCCTTCAGTTTGAAGGTCCCATGCAGCGCCTGCCCCTCAACAACCTCCTTGCCAGCAAAGTCTGGACTCCAGACACCTTGCTCCACAATGGGAAGAAGTCCATCGCCCACAACATGACCACGCCCAACAAGCTGCTGCGGCTGGAGGATGGCACTCTGCTGTGCACCGTGCGCTTGACCATCTCGGCAGAGCGCCCAATGCAGCTTGACTTCCCGATGGAGGCCCATGCCTGCCCTCTGAGATTTGGCAGCTGTGCATATCCTAATTCCGAAGTTGTCTATGTCTGGACCAACGGCACAACCAAGTCGGTGGTGGTGGCAGTAGATGGCTCCAGGCTGAACCAATACCACCTGATGAGGCGGACAGTGGGCACAGAGAGCATCAGCACCAGCACAGGTGAATACACAATCATGACGGCTCATTTCCATCTGAAGAGGAAGACCGGGTACTTTGTCATTCTGACCTATCTCCCCTGCGTAATGACTGTGATCTTGTCGCAATTGTCCTTTTGGCTGAACCGAGAATCAGTCCCAGCCGGGACAGTGTTTGGGTTGACCACGGTGCTGACCATGACAACCCTCAGCATCAGTGCCCGGAACTCTCTGCCCGAAGTGGCTTATGCGAAGGCCATGGACTGGTTCATAGCCGTGTGCTACACTTTTGTGTTCTCTGCGCTGATCGAGTTTGCCACCGTCAACTATTTCACAAAGACAGGCCCAGCCTGGGACGGCCAAAAAGCCTTGGAAGCAGCCAAGATCAAGAAAAAGGAGTGTGAACTTACACTAAATAAATCAACAAATGCTTATACTACTGGAAAGATGACCCACCCCCCAAACATCGCAAAGGAGCAGACCCCTGCAGGGACCTCAAATGCCTCTTCAGCCTCAGTAAAACCTGAAGACAAGACTTCTGAAAACAAAAAGACTTACAACAGCATCAGCAAGAACGACAAAATGTCCCGAATTATATTCCCAGTCCTGTTTGGCACTTTCAGCCTAGTTTACTGGGCAACATATTTGAATAGGAAGCCAGTGATTAAAGGGGCTACCGCTCCAAAATGAGCTGCCATGCTCCCAAACTCCAAGACAGCCATACGTTCAGTGACGGGCACCAAGGAGAGGTTGAGCTTGGGAGACCTCCCTTATTTGGGCACTATCTTTCAGGAAATTTTTGCATGTTTAATAATATGTACAAATAATATTGCCTTGATGTTTCCATATATAATGTCAGATGTTTCAAAGATGTCACATTGACAAATCAAGCCACTTTCTGGAAAAACAGGAGACAATGGCTCTGACACTCAGATGCTCAGTATCTTACATTGATAGTTTACAAACAAGTATATTTTTAACTGTTCCAAGTATTACCTAACAATGTTTTTTATACTTTGAATGTCATTTCATACAAATTTTCCCAGCAAATAAATATTTTAGGAAATACTCCATGATTATTACTTGACCAACTCTCACAAGAAACAAATATCACAAAGAGCACATTTTTCATTGAAAAAGAAACTGGGCATTTATGTACAAAACTAATTACCTTTGATAATTCTTACTGTTCTGAAATTAAAAGTACTGCATGATCTTATGCTAAGAAATAGAATAAACAAATATTTATGCAGACATTTAATAACAGAAATATATGGTACATTAGATTAACAGATACAGTGTTTCCCCAAGGAAAAATTTAACTGCTTAAAAAATATTTTTTGTGGGGGAGGTGGGAATGAAACTTACTTCTCTCCCTCCGACTCCCCCCACTAACTGAACAATGATCAAGAAAGAAAAGATCTTAAAAAGTAGTGTGATGACAGTCTTGGCATTTAGCCTGAGCATCCACTGTCTGAAACATTGACCACACCTCACTTTAGCCAGTGTGTAGTGCTTCAGTGGCGAGAAATTGTAAATGAGTTATTTTCCATTTTATTTCCCTGTATGTTATTTCATGATTGACTTATTGCTTTAGCTTCTATATATGAATCTTAAATGTTCATTAAGAAATAAAAAATAAAAAAATAAAGGAAAATAGTCTTTTTTAAGAAGAGGAAACACAATTTTAGAAGTCATAAAATTCTAAGTAATCATTGAAAACCTGAACCAAGCCAGTGGGAAACACAGAAGAAAAGTAGAAGATATATGAAGCAATATGAAGTTGGGGAAATGGAGGTGGAACTGGTTGGCTGGAGAAAGGGGGAAGTAAAAGGTAACTTCAGGTTTCTTAGAGTCTATGAAATCAGTGGTGCCAGTGAAACAGAGGAGGAGCAAGTTGGAAGAAAAGGTGTTCCATTTACTTTTAAGCATAAATATATGGAATTTATAGAAGCAGTGAGAGCAAATGATGTTGCTAAGGAAAATATAGAAGAGAAAGGAAACAGGAAGAGAGAACCCAAGTTGTTTTAGTATACACAGCAAACTTCTAATTCTCCATTATGGGAAATTTCAAACTTAAGAGTTAAGAATTCAGTGAACCCCATTATATGTAGCCAGACAATCATTAACTTGTGGCCCACTTTTGATCATCTGTATCTTCCCACGCTCCCCTCCCTTGATTATTCTGAAACAAATCTCTAGGAGTTGGGACTATAATCTATGTTTGTATGATTCTAAATTTTGTGTTCTTTATACAACACCTTCCCTCCTTGACGAAGCCTCATCCAACCTCTACCTGAATATTTTTAGAGATAGAAGGCATGCAGTGCATTGAGACAGTTGTGTCCTTTTTGACTGGCTCTAATTGTTAGAAAGTTTTCCCTTTTATTGAGTTGAAAACTCTAGCAGATTTATTATTTTGGCAAGGACACAAGAACCCATGCTGAAGTTAAGAGTAGATTTAGACTGCAGAATATTTTTATATTGGGTTTGTAGTAAACCCTTTTTCTCTAAAGATCAGTGTTTGCAAACGGTTTTACTGCTGCCATGTGATGGAGATGTCACCAGCTGGCATTCAGGGTGCTTATAGAACAGTCTTGAAGAAACATCTTGGAGCAAAAACATATTTTAGATGTTAAAAAAGAGTATCTCAGATCCACATATGAGAAGAAGGCTTGGCGTCTCTTGTAGGTGTAAAATTTTAAATATGTATTTTAAAAATGTTATCAGAGTAACACATATTTTTAAATTAAACATGTTTTTTCTTTTAAACTTTTACTGAAGTGTAACTCACTGCTTAAAAAGTACACTAACTGTAAAAATATAGTTCAATGAATTTTTACAAAATGAACAAAACAGCATTCAGAACAAGGAATAGAATTATTACCAGCATCCAGAAAGTCCCTCATATGCTACACTACCTTCCCTGCTCTGCCTAAGAGTAACTACTATCCTGACTTCTACCACCATTGCTCTGGGTGCGGGGCAGGGAGGTGCCTGTTTCTTAACTGTACATAAATTGAGCCATAGTGTTTACACTCATCGTTTTTCTAGCTTCTTTGACTCAACAGTATGTTTGTGAGATTAATCCATGTTATTGTGTATTGATGTAGTTTGTTTATTTGCTGTGGCGTCTTCCACATGTACCTCAATTTATCCCTTCTATTGTTGATGGACAGTTGGATATTGCTGTTATGAATATTCTTATACGTGTTTTTTGGTGTACATTTATGCATATTTCTATTGGATATCTAGGGTTGCTGGGTCATAGGTTAAGCATCTATCCCTGTGTAGCAGATAATTGCCACACAGTTTTCAAAGTAGTTATGGCACACTAGCAGTTTCACATCCTTTTCAACATTTGATATTATCTGTCTTTTCATTTGAGTTAATGTACATAATTTAAAAATCAAATATAACAGAAGGACTTAGAATTAAAATCAACAATTACTTCGCTAAAGCCTCTACTTTCCTCCCCTAGGTCACACTCTTCAGAAGCAGCCATAAGTACTATTTCTATTTTTAACAACTTTTAAGAGGCAGTGATTAATAACACAGGTTTTGAAGCCAGACTGCTTAGATTCTTTCCTTGGCTTCACTACTTACTAACTGTGTAACCTTGAGCAAGTTATTTAACCTGTGTCTCAATTTCCTCATCTGCAAAATAGAGATTAATTATAGTACCTATCCCATAGAATTGTGAGAATTAATAAATATAATGACTTTCATTATGTGGTAAGTACTCAGTAAATGTTAGCTATAGTAATTAATTATGATGTTACCTATATTTTGCTCAACAAAGTCATACAGCTGTCTTGATTCAGCGACTTTAGATATTTTCTATTGATTGACTTCCTGCTAAGATAGATGAAGATTTAGCTAAGTGATATCCTCTCTCACCTTCCCTTCTGTCTTTTCCCAATCTAGTTATGTCACTATTTTCAATTCATTCATTGAACTACATCCTTATTTATATATAATAACATTTATGTTCTGTTCAGACTTAAATCTTCCTTTATTGAAATATTTATGTTATTGTTAGGTCTATACAATTTTTTTTTATTGCAGAGCTGCCTAATATGCAAGTTTATGCTTCCTTTTCTATATTCCAGTTTCAGAATCTTTGTGCCATTAAAGCACTATGGTCCTAGAGTCAAGTTTGAATTCTTTTTTATTCTCTTACCAAGTTGCCTTAACCAAATCTTCAAGATTTAATTGAAAAATGAACCTCTTCTCATGTCTTCTGCCTCTTCGATTCATTCCCTATTTCCTGGAGATCTCCTTCTTGGAGTTTTCATCACCTTCCCCAAATTGGACTTCTCTCTTGGTTTGCCAGACCTCTGTCATCTGGGTTTAGGACATCATTGCCTTCTTGACTTGGATCCAGTATTTTCTGCATCACTTTCTTCTTTCTTGCTTTAGGCCCTCATTTTGCTGGCATATATCTTCATGTAACTTTTTAATGAAGTATGCAGTCTGCAGCAAGGCTCTTTGCTCTCTCTGAACCTGTTGTGTGAAATGGGGAAATGATTTGCAATGTGCCTCACCATGTTATTGTGAGTGAGGATCAAGCACAGTAATATACGTGAAACCATGACCATCCTTGTCAGATAACTTCAGACCAGCTTTAGAGCATGTATTCCAGCAGAAAACAGGTCGGTAATCAAATCAGCCTCAGGAACCGGCTCCAGAGTTATGGGCAGAGTTATGAGTTCTTTTATGGGCAAATTGTATCCCCCAAAATGTTGAAGCCCTAACCCTCCATGTAACTGTATTTGAGGTTATAGGACCTTTAAGGAGGTAACTTAAGTTAAATGAGGTCGTAAGGATGGAGCTCTAATCCAGTAGGGCTGGTGCCCTTAAAAGAAAAGGAAGAGATACCAGGAGTATGTGTGCAGAGAAAAAAGTCATGAGAGGATACAGCAAGAAGGTGGTTGTCTGTAAGCAAGGAGAGAGGTTTTACCAGAAACCAGCCCTCTTGGCACCTTGATCTTAGACTTCCACTGTGAGAAAATAAGTTTCTGTTTTTTAAGCCACCCAGTCTGTGGTATTCTGTTGTGGCAGTGCTAGGAAACTAGGTTCCAATTTTGGCTCCAGTGTATAGCGTTTGTTAGACCTCTAGGACTGTTTCGTTTTGTACGGTGTGCTAATGCCTGGTTTGGGGGGATTAAGTGAGCAAATAAATGCTTTATACAGTCAGTACCTGGTATGGTAGCCATTCAGCAAATCTTTGTTTTTCATAAGCCTTAAAAGGGGCTTTAAGTTATGTTAATGGAGCTGTGTCATTTATGGTTTTGTTTCTTTAATCAGATAATTCTAACTAAACATTTACATACCAAAGCAATGACAAGAGCAATTATCTCTGGGTAACTGGGTTAAGTTTTTTTTAAAGTAGCTTTATTGAGATATAATTCATACTCCATATAATTCACCTATTTAAACCTACAATTCAGTGGTTTTTAGTACATTCACAGATATATTACAACTATCACCACAGTCATTTTAGAACATTTTTATCACCTCAAAAACAAAACCCCATACCCTCCACCCATCAACCTCCTAGCCCATCTACCACCCCCAACCCTAAGCAACCACTGATTACTTTCTGTCTCTATAGATTTCTCTATTCTGGATTTTCATATGAATGAAATCACATAATTTGTGGCTTGGGGGCTTACTAGCTACCTACCTCTATTTGGATATTTTTTCTGCTCTTCTCTGTCTTCTCCCCTCCCCTCCTGCTGGCACTCCCTTTATGTGTATGTTGGTATACTTAATGGTATCATTTCTCTAAGGCTCAGTTTATTTTTCTTCATTTTTTTCCTCTGTTCTTTGGCTTACATAACCTCTGTTGCCCTGTCTTTGAATTCACTACTTTTTTTTTCTTTTGACAGTTCGTATCTACTATT
Source organism: Tursiops truncatus (assembly GCF_011762595.2). Classification (NCBI taxonomy): domain Eukaryota; kingdom Metazoa; phylum Chordata; class Mammalia; order Artiodactyla; family Delphinidae; genus Tursiops; species Tursiops truncatus. The sequence goes on from NC_047049.1 coordinate 13,257,495, forward strand.
CAGAACCCTTTTTGTGAACTTCAAAATTGCATTGTACTTTTTTTTAAATTTTATTTATTTTTTGGCCACGTTGGGTCTTTGTTGCTGCACGCGGGCTTTCTCTAGTTGCGGTGAGCGGGTGCTACTTTTCGTTGTGGTGCGCAGACTTCTCATTGCGGTGGCTTCTCTTGTTGCAGAGCACGGGCTCTAGGCGCGCAGGCTTCAGTAGTTGTGGTGCACGGGCTCAGTAGTTGTGGTGCACGGGCTTAGTTGCTCCTTAGCATGTGGGATCTTCCCGGATCAGGGATCGAACCTGTGTCCCCTGCGTTGGCAGGTGGATTCTTAACCACTGTGCCCCAGGGAAGTCCCTATTGTATTTTTCAACTCCAGAATTTCCACTTGCTTTTTTAAAAAATTATTCTTATATCTATTGATATTATATATTTGATGTGACATTGTCATAATACCGCCCTTTACTCCTTTAATCATGCTTTAAAAATTTTTTTGTGAACATGTTTGTAAGGGCTTATTTTGAAGTCTTTTTCTGTTAAGTCCAATACCTGGTCACTTTAACTGGCAGTTTGTGTTGACTGCTTTCTTTCTGCTTTAGGGATCATGCTTTCCTGTTTCTTTATATGCCTCATAATTTTTGTTGGAAACCAAATACTTTAGATAATATATTGTAGTAACTCTGGATACTGGTCCCCCTCTCCCAGGATTTATTATTTATTTATTTGTGTTTTAGTGATTTGCCTGGATTATTTTAGTGGAGTGTTAAATCTCTGACATTGTGCCTTTTGTTTTCAACAATGCCCTGGGACATTGTTCTACACACAAATCCAATCAAAGTGTGGGAACAGTTTAGGAGCTGTTTTATGTCCTGCCTTTCCCTCTCCTTCTCCCTCAGCAAAATCTTTGAGCCAGGGCTCTGGAGCTAGGGTTGGGGACAATGGCAAGCTTCTCTGTGAGTGACACCCCCACTCTAGCTGTTGGACCCTAGATGGAGGTGGGATGAGGGGTGGTAGCAGCCTGAGGTTCTCTTGGCTTGCCTCTCTTGGCGTAGAACCACTGTTTCATGAGCCAGGGCAAGGACTATCAAGGCCTCAGTATTCTTAGTGTGCTATGCCCAAGGTAGTCTCTGTTTCTCAAGTGGGAACTCGGTCAAAGAAAGGAGCTCCCAACTTCTTGACGGTTCTCTCCCAGAACTTAGCCTAATAATAGGTGGTCGAGGGCCAGATGAGAAACATTGATGCCCTGCACTTAACCAGGAAGAAGGCCCTCTGACAGGGTGCTGGGGAAGTGAGGCAGCCTGTGTTCTTCGCTTCAGCAGTCCAGAGTGGAATCTCTTCCCTGCTGAGCAATCTTGGCTCCAACACCACAGACTCTCACCTTTCTTACCATATTTCTGTAGGTTTTCTTGAATGGAAGTTTCTTGTTTGCCCTTAGGACCATTTCCAGAGGCTTTAATATTTGTTTTAATAATTTCACCAGCTTCACTGGGAACAGGTCAGTGGAGTGTCTCATGCTGTCATTATAAAAGTCCATCTTCCCAGGTTGGTTTTTAAAGTTTTCTACAAGAGGAAGTACAGATAGCTTGTAAAAGAAGGTTTGAGTGAGGGGAAAAGAAAGGGAACTTGAGTGCGAAAACAGTGACATTTTTAAGTTGATAGGTTCACAGGAGATATAGGCTAATGAAGGAAGGATTTTGTGGTATGATGGGAATATAAAAGGAAGGGATAGAAGTAGCCTACTTCATTGTTTGGATTCCTTTATGAGTTTGGGCTATTTAAAGACTTGGACTAAAAGTTTTGAAAACCAAGTGTTCTTGGTGAATGTGTGGTTTCTGTTTAGTAGCTTGCTGAACAAATAGCTTTTGTTTTGTTTTATTGACATATAGTTGATTTACAATGTTGTGTTAATTACTGCTGTACAGCAGAGTGACTCAGTTATACGCATAAACATTCTTTTCCATTATGGTTTATCACAGGATACTGAATATAGTTCCCTGTGCTATACAGTAAGACCTTGTTGTTTATCCATTCTATATATAAAAACTTACATCTGCTAACCCCAACCTCCAACTCCATACCTCCCCCAACCCTCTCCCCCTTGACAACCACCAGTCTGTTCTCTATGTCCATGGTTATGGTTCTGGTTCTGTTTCATAGATAGGTTCATTTGTGTCATATTTTAGATTCCACATATAAGTTATATCATATGGTATCTGTCTTTCTCTTTCTGACATACTTCAGTTAGTATGATAATTTCTAGTTGCATCCCTCTAGTTGCCATTGCTGCAAATGGCATTATTTTGTTCTTTTCTATGGCTTTTTTATGGCTGAGTAGTATTCCATTATATATATTTAGCACATCTTCTTTATCCATCCATTCGTCTGTCAGTGGACATTTAGGTTGTTTCCATGTCTTGGCTATTGTGAATAGTGCTACTATGAACATAAGGGTGCATGTATTTTTTTGAATTATAGTTTTGTCTGGATATATGCCCAAGAGTGGGATTGCTGGATCATATGGTAATTCTATTTTTAGTTTTCTGAGGAACCTCCATACTGTTTCCCACAGTGACTGTGCACCAACTTACATTCCCATCAACAGGGTGGGAGGGTTCCCTTTTCTCCATAACCTCCCCAGCATTTGTTACTTGTAGACTTTTTAATGATGGTCATTCTGACCAGTGTGAGGTGGTACCTAATTGTAATTTTGATTTGCATTTCTCTAATAATTAGCGATGTTGAGCATCTTTTCATATGCCTATTGGCCATCTGTATTTCTTCTTTGGAGAAATGTCTCTTTAGAACTTTTGCCCATTTTTCGATTGGGCTGTTTTCGTTGTTGTTGTTGAGTTGTATGAGCTGTTTGTAAATTTTGGAAATTAAGCCCTTGTGGGTCGCATCGTTTGCAAATGTTTTCTTCCATTCTATAGGTTGTCTTTTTGTTTTGTTTATGGTTTCCTTTGCTGTGCAAAAGCTTGTAAGTTTGGTTAGGTCCCATTTGTTTATTTTCACTTTTATTTCTATTGCCTTGGAAGACTGACCTATGAAAACATTGGTACGATTTATGTCGGAGAATGTTTTGCCTATGTTCTCTTCTAGGAGTTTTATGGTATCATGTCTTATGTTTAAGTCTTTAAGCCATTTTGAGTTTACTTTTGTGTATGGTGAGAGGGTGTTGAACAAGTAGCTCTATCGCACTGTTTAGTGTGTTATTTTAAAATGGAATACATTTTTTCTGATTCTAGTTTATTTTTGTGCCTAAATCCTTTTAGCAACCCCCCTAGAAGCATTAATAAACCCAAATTAGACTTTACTACTTACAACATTGAAGTCACACACCTGTGAGAAATTTTTTAATCAAATTTTAACTTTATACTTGACAAGAAAATTTGATTCATAGAGCAGCTGTGATTTAGCAAACTTGGATTATTATATTCAAGGTTGCTAGTGTATGTAGTGCTTTTTGTGATTTTTTTTTAATAGAGTGACAGTTATATGTTCTTCAGGAGCCATAAGGGTTGTTTATTAAAAACACTCAGCTACAACATCGTATTAACATGATAAATGTAGTTTCTTTTTTTCTCTCAAAAATTTGGTGCCAGTCTGTCTGAATCAAATGATTTCAATGGAAATTAGGAAGCTAAAGGGGCTTTCTGTTTTCCATCTGTTTTCAGAAGCAAGAGAAAAGCACTGAGCATTGTCTGTATACCTCCTTATCTTTCCCTAAGAATTTTTTCTTTAATCCTGTTCATTGGGAAACTGTAAAATAGTATTTCTCCCTCTCTATCACTATCTTTCAGTATAAATTGTTGTGGGCTATTCATATTTTCTAAATGTTTGTTTCATTTTTTTATGTTGGATTTTTATAAATCAGATCAATACATACTTCAGTCCCGATAGTGTGTGAGGGGTAAAGATAATTGTGAAACCAGGTCACATTTGAGATTTCAAGGCATAAGTGCCCAGCAGTTTAAATGCCTGCAAGGTAAAGAAGAGTGAAAGCAGTGCGTGTGGTCTGCTGTGATGTAGGACCTAAAGCTGATTATAGAAAGTGCTTAGGGTTTGGGTAGGCTTTGAAGAATAGGGAAAACCTCCAGTTGGTACAAAAGGCTTGGAAGCAGGAATATGCATGGCATCTTCTGGGTACATGAGGTGACTACACTTCCTAGATTGTAAGGTTTCTAATAAGGAAAAATACCATTGGAAAGATTAATTGTGGTAGACCTTGAATATGAAACCAAGAACTTTTGACTATCGTTTATACTGTGTGTGGTTAGTGAGAAGGCATTAAGGCTTTTGAGCAGACAAATGTCATGTCTAGTGACAGCGTGTAGGGTTAGTTGAAAACTATAGGCCCTCAAGCCCAATTTTCTCATTTTCTTTGTCCTTTACTTTAATGGAGGAGTATGAATTATGTTTCAAATTAAAGTTTTTAAAGCTTACAGTTTATAACTCACCACAAGCTTCTACATAAAACCCAAGAGTATTAACAATGAGCACATAAAGACCTGAATAATTCATAGGTATCTGAAGTGTTACGTAGTCAACTAGTCAAACTAGCTTGAATTCTGGTTATGCCACTCACTGTGTAATGTTGAACAAATTCTTTAACCTTTCTAACCCTCACTCCTTTCATCTGGAGTGGGAAGCTAATCATATTGCCCACTCAGGATTTTGAGCATTGAATAAGATATAAAGCATGTAAAGCTCTTAGCACACTGCCTGGCAGATAGTAAACATCTCTGATAAATACCTTTGCTGCTGTTAATTGTTGTTGTTATTATTATTATTTATCATTATCTAGTACTAATCGCTATCCAATTTTATTGTTTCCATGGAAGACTGCATTCTGAATTTTGATCTTTTACAGTAGGAACACTTTTCCCATCTGGTCCAGAAAGAACCTCTCTCCTGTGCCACCCAAGTTTCAGGGCCCACTGGTGGCTTCTAGATTTTCTTTTCCTTTGTTCTGGGTGTCCTGCCTTGTCAATGAGGGCATGCCAAAAAAACAGGAAGTCTGGGTCCCACCAAGAAGGCACTGTTTGCTGCCAGTTATGGGGGAGTGTGGTAAGCTCTGGTTTTATAGGGCACATGCAGCATTAGATGTTTGTTTTGTGTTGTTTTCCTACAGGTAGGTTTTGTTATTACGCTTTAAAGTGTGGTGGTTATTATTCAGAAATTTAGACTTATCTTTACTTTTGTCAGGTTTAAGCCGTTTTTCCCATTCCAAACCTTGCAAGGATTCGAAGAAGATGATGAAGAGCATATCCATATACAACAATGGGCACTTACGGAAGGCCGCCTTAAAGTTACATTGTTAGAATGTAGCAGGTATGTTCTTTGTTTTGTCATTACTACATTATAGGAAAGAAAGTACACTGAAAATGTACTTGAGCAGTATTTGTGTTTATTCCCCGCTGTGTTAATTTATATTGTATTATCTGTAAATTCTTTAACTGTAAATTTCATAAAAGTAGTGCTTTCCAACTTATAAAAAATACAAACTATATTTTAGAAAGCATTCTAATGGTGGGGGTGATCATTTATCCTGCAGTAATTTCCAAACTTTTTAGATACATAATGCTCTGTTGGCATATTTCTTACTACCTATTAGAAAGCTGTTCATAGCATAACAGTTTTGAGAACTCTTTTTAATAATTGGAAATACCCTGGAAAGTTGCAAAATCAGACTTGTAAACTCCTGTGATTCTTAAAATTTTAGAGCTGGAAGGGAATCTCAGAAGTAATCTTGCCCAGCCTCTTTATTTTTCCAGCCCCATAGTCTAAGCTGTGTTCATACTTTGCTTGAACTACTTAATACATTAGCCTCCTTACTTATCTCCTGACACGGGTTACCATTGTGACAACCAGAATGAGCTTTTCAAAATGCATATCTGATTGTCACTTTCCACTTAAAATTCTCTAATGGCTTCCCCATTCCTCTTAGAATATAGACCCAAATCTTTTTCATGGCTTGCATGCCCCTCTTTACCTCTCTAGTTTCTTTCTCCACCCAGCCCCTCACTCACAGTGCTTCAGCCACATAGGCCTTCCTAAGAGAAGAGGTTGGCAAACTTTTTCTCTGAAGGGCCAGATAGTAAATATTTTAGGCTTTGTGATTCACATGGTTTCTGTTGCAACTACTCAACTCTGCCTTGTAGTGTGAAAGCAGTCATAGATAGACAACAGGTAAATGAATGGGCATGGCATGGCTGTGTGCCCGTAAAACTTTATTATATGAATTTTATAATTTTTATGTGTCATAAAGTTCTTTTGATTTGTTTTTTTCAGCCATTTAAAAATGTGAAAACCTTTGGTAGCCCACAAGCCTTATAAAAACAAGCAGTGGACTCGATTTGGCCCATGGACTGTAGTTTGCCATTCCCTGCCTTAGATATTTTAACGTACCAAGCTCCTGTGTTGACTCTCCACTATTCTCCTGGCTGAAGGCCCTACCCCATCTTCTGTTCCTTGAGACTAGCCTTTCTTGCTTCACCTTAAAAACTGCCTCCTTACTGTGTCTCCTGATCATTCCAACTACAAATACACTATCCTTATTGCTACATTTCTGTGACCACTTATTTGTTGCTTAATCACTCTATTTTTATTTTCAGCCCATAATAAAAAATAAGTGCTTGAATCCAGAGGTTTTATTTTATACCAAATATACCTGTATCCTTGCTAATAGGTTAATTTTGAGTATACTAGTAATATGCTAAATATTTTTTTAAGTCTTGGAGTGAATCAATATTGTGTACGATTATGTCAGAAAGTCTAGTTTAAAGGGAATTCTTTTATCAAAGAAAGACTGAATATGCTGTAAATTTTGTAAAAGGGACTGCAATGTACAGTAAAATGATATATACAATAAAAATACGGCTCTACGTAAGTCTGAATTTGAAGTAGCTAATCCAATATGCTATGGTAAGCATAAGTATTAAATCTCTCCTGTCTAAAATCTAATTATAATTTACAATTATATAAATTATATAAATATCTAATTATAATTATAAATATCTAATTATAATTTGGGCTTATATTATCATTTGGAAGGATGTTTATCAAGTGGCCTGTGTCTGAAGAAATTTTGGACTGATACTTTCTTTCAGTGAATTTTCTTATAGATTCACAGGCATCAAAATCATACCATTGGATTACCTTTTCCAAAATAATCATAGCAACTTCTAAACATTTGAAAGGCAGCTTTGTAAAAAATTTCTTGACTCTCCTGTTGTTAATTCCTACCTACCTATTCACCCGCCTATCCCCAAACTTGCAAAGATAGCCTTGAAGAAGATTCATTGATTGATTCATTGAACAGATATTTAATGCAGTGTATATGATGTGTAATCGGTACTGTGCTAGGAACTTTAAAAAACTAGTTCTTTTGTCTTAGTGTTGCTGATGAGATTATGGATTAATTATATGTCTGTTGTTTGCGGCTTTTTTTTTTTTTTTTTTTTTTTTTTTTTTTTTTGGCGGTACGCGGGCCTCTCACTGTTGTGGCCTCTCCCGTTGCGGGGCACAGGAGGCTCCGGACCCGCAGGCTCAGTGGCCATGGCTCACGGGCCTAGCCGCTCCGCGGCATGTGGGATCTTCCCGGACCGGGGCACGAACCCGCGTCCCCTGCATCGGCAGGCGGACTCTCAACCACTGCGCCACCAGGAAGCCCCCTGTTTGCGGCTTTTTAACCACTTGCTATTGCTGTCTCCTTTGCTCACCATTCTCTTGCTTTATTTGAGATACTGCTCACTTAAAACCTTGGGTCAGCCTTGAACCCAAGACTGCATGAAGGCATTGAGAGAGTGTAGTCAGGCATTATTTAGATCATGTTGAATTGAGATAAATAATACAAAGAAAAACATTACAATTTATGAAGTATATGTATCCTATTTTATTTTAATAAGGAAGTGTATAATGAATCTCTGAAAGAATATACAAGAAACCAATAAAAATTTTTATGGGGAAAAGGTTGAAGGAACTGAGTTAATGATGATGGACAGGGGTGAAGGTGAGAGCCAAACTTTTCACTATAACCTTTTTTATACTGTTTGATTTTTGTGACTGTATCACCTTGTCAAAAAATATAAAAATAAAGACCAGTATTTCTGGAGAGTTGAAGGAGAAAGCATGGACAGTAGTTCATGTTCTTATGTTAGTCCTTGTAGGCCAGCACCTTTCCCAGGTGACAGCTTAATCTTGGGAACAAGCACACTATCTCAATAGTGTTTTAGTCACTATCTTTATAAACCCAACCATGTAAAGTTACTTAGTGTTGTGGTGCTATGTGTTATTCACACAGTTTAAGGATCACTTAAAATTGTTAATGAAGGAGAGAATAAATTACTAATTACTACTTTCAACTCATTCCTGCTTTTTTATTCTTCTCATATTCTTATTAAAATCTTTCTTACATTGTTGTTTTTCTTCTGAGCATTTTTGTTAGTAGAAAAAAAAGAACTCTCAATTCATATAGATTACAAGTTTGTAAGATTCAAACTAAAGAGGAGATACTACTGTAATCTAAGTATTTTCATTTTTCCTGCTTCTGAATATAAATTCATCTTGTGGGGTTTATTGTAATCTCTAAAACAGAAAGAAAGGGACACTCTAGAGAAAATGGAAGAACAAATAACAGTGCCCCCTTTTTTGGAGGAAGGACAAAAAAATGCTTATCATTTATTTCAGTTTTGGAAATTTAAGGCTTAAGACCTCTTGAGATATTTTTACCGTGACAACTTCACTTAGTGATATAAGAAGATTTGAAACAAATAGAGGAAAGTTTTAGAATGATCAAATTTTTAAGAGCACATAAACCAATTAAGATTAGAACATTTCCGTAGACCACTTGTATATATATAACGTTGTTTTGAATTAGCTTACTGTCACGAGTTGAAGTTTCTTGAGTTCTTAGCCTTTAGGCATACATATTCACATTTCTCCTGCTTGAGCGAGCACTATTTAAACATGTCCAGGTTGTTATAATGTCATAGGTTGTTATAATGTCATTGTTATAGTTTTAGCTTAATATTCTTATAAATGTTTATTTTTTAAGCTTTTTATTTTTTTTAATAGATCTTTATTGGAGTATAATTGCTTCACAATACTGTGTTAGTTTCTCTTGTACACCAGAGTGAATTAGCCATATGCGTACATATGTCCCCATATCCTCTCCCTCTTGAGCCTCCCTCCCATCCTCCCTATCCCAATCCTCTAGGTCATTGCAGAGCACCGAGCTGATCTCCCTGTGCTTCGCTGCTGCTTCCCACTAGCTAACCATTTTACATTCGGTAGTGTATATATGTCGATGCTACTCTCACTTTGCCCCAGCTTCCCCCTCCCACCCCGTGTCCTCAGGTCCATTCTCTGTGTCTACATCTTTCTTCCTGCCCTGCAACTAGGTTCATCAGTACCTTTTTTTTTTTAGATTCCATGTATATGCGTTAGCATACGGTATTAGTTTTTCTCTTTCTGACTTACTTCACTCTGTATGACAGACTCTGGATCCATCCACCTCACTACAAATAACTCAATTTTGTTTCTTTTCATGGCTAATATTCCATTGTATATATGTGCCACATCTTCTTATTCCATTCATCTGTCAGTGGACACTTAGGTTGCTTCCATTTCCTGGCTATTGTAAATAGTGCTGCAGTGAACATTGTGGTACATGACTCTTTTTGAATTATGGTTTTCTCAGGGTATATGCCCAGTAGTGGGATTGCTGGGTCATTTGGTAGTTCTATTTGTAGTTTTTTAAGGAAGCTTCATACTGTTTTCCATAGTGGTTGTATCAATTTGCATCCCCACCAACAGTGCAGGAGGGTTCCCTTTTCACCACACCCTCTCCAGAATTTATTGTTTCTAGATTTTTTGATGATGGCCATTCTGACCGGTGTGAGATGATATCGCATTGTAGTTCTGATTTGCATTTCTCTAATGATTAATGATGTTGAGCATTCTTTGATGTGTTTGTTGGCAATCTGTATATCTTCTTTGGAGAAATGTCTATTTAGGTCTTCTGCCCATTTTTTAATTGGATTGTTTGTTCTTTTGATATTGAGCTCCATAAGCTGTTTGTATACTTTGGAGATTAATCCTTTGTGTGTTGTTTCATTTGCAAATATTTTTTCCCATTCTGAGGGTTGTCTTTTTGTCTTGTTTATGGTTTCCTTTGCTGTGCAAAAGCTTTTAAGTTTAATTAAGTCCCATTTGTTTATTTTTGTTTCCATTACTCTGAAAGGTGGGTCAAAAAAGATCTTGCTGTATTTTATGTCAAAGAGTGTTTTTCCTGTGTTTTCCTCTAAGAATTTTATAGTGTCTAGTCTTTCATTTAGGTCTTTAATCCATTTGGAGTTTATTTTTGTGTATGGTGTTAGGGTGTGTTCTAATTTCATTCTTTCACATGTAGCTGTTCAGTTTTCCCAGCACCACATATGGAAGAGGCTCACTTTTCTCCATTGTATGCTCTTGCCTCCTTTGTCATAAATTAGGTGACCATATGTGCACGGGTTTATCTCTGGGCATTCTATCCTGTACCATTGATCTATATTTCTGTTTTTGTGCCAGTACCATACTGTCTTGATTACTGTAGCTTTGTGGTATAGTTTGAAGTCGGGGAACCTGATTCCTCCAACTCCGTTTTTCATTCTCAAGATTGCTTTGGCTATTCGGGGTCTTTTGTGTTTCCATATGAATTGTAAAATTTTTTGTTCTAATTCTGTGAAGAATGCTATTGGTAGTTTGAAAGGGATTGCACTGAATCTGTAGATTGCTTTGGGTAGTATAGTCATTTTCACAATATTGATTCTTCCAATCCAAGAACATGGTATATTTCTCCATCTGTTCATATCATCTTTGATTTCTTTCATCAATGTTTTATAGTTTTCTGAGTACAAGTCTTTCACCTCCTTAGGCAGGTTTATTCCTAGGTATTTTATTCTTTTTGTTGCGATGGTAAATGGGATTGTTTCCTTAACCTCTCTTTCTGATTTTTTGTTGCTTGGTGTATAGGAATGCCAGAGATTCTGTGCATTAATTTTGTATCCTGCAACCTTACCAAATCCATTGGTTAGTTCTAGTAGTTTTCTGGTAGCATTTTTACGATTTTCTATGTATAGTATCATGTCATCTGCAAACAGTAACAGTTTTACTTCTTCTTTTCCAATTTGGATTCCTTTTATTTCTTTTTCTTCTCTGATTGCCGTGACTTCCAAAACTATGTTGAATGAGAGTGGCGAGAGTGGACATCCTTGTCTTGTTCCTGATCTTAGTGGACATGCTTTCAGTTTTTCACCATTGAGTATGATGATTGCTGTGGGTTTGTCATATATGGCCTTTATTATGTTGGTGTAGTTTCCCTCTATGCCCATTTTCTGGAGAGTTTTTATCATAAATGGGTGTTGAATTTTGTCAAAAGCTTCTTCTGCATCTGTTAAGATGATCATATGGTTTTTATTCCTTAATTTGTTAATGTGGTGTATCACATTGATTGGTTTGCATATACTGAAGAATCCTTGCATCCCTGGGATAAATCCCATTTGATCATGGTGTCTGGTCCTTTTAATGTGTTGTTGGATTCTGTTTGCTAGTATTTTGTTCAGGATTTTTGCATCTATGTTCATCAGTGATATTGGTCTATAATTTTCTTTTTTTGTGATGTCCTTTTCTGGTTTTGGTATCAGAGTGATGGTGGCTTCGTAGAATGAATTTGGGAGTGTTTCTCCCTCTGCAATTTTTTGGAAGAGTTTGAGAAGGATCGATGTTAGCTCTTCTCTAAATGTTTGATAGAATTCGCCTGTGAGGCCATCTGGTCCTGGATTTTTGTTTGTTGGAAGATTTTTAATCACCGTTTCGATTTTATTACTTGTGATAGGTCTGTTTATATTTCCTAATTCTTCCTGGTTCAGTCTTGGAAAATTGTATGTTTCCAAGAATTTGTCCATTTCTTTGTGGTTTTCCATTTTATTGGCATATAGTTGTTTGTAGTAGTCTCTTATAATCCTTTGTATTTCTTCAGTGTCAGTTGTGATTTCTCCTTTTTCATTTCTAATTTTAATGATTTGTGTCCTCTCCCTTTTTTTCTTGATGGGTCTGGCTAAGGGTTTATCAATTTTGTTTATCTTCTCAAAGAACCAGCTTTTAGTTTTGTTAATCTTTGCTATCGTTTCCTTCATTTCCTTTTCATTTATTTCTGATCTGATCTTTTTGATTTCTTTCCTTCTACTGACTTTGGGTTTTCATTGTTCTTCTTTCTCTGTTGTTTTAAGTGTAGGGTTAGATTGTTTATTTGAGATTTTTCTTGTTTCTTGAGGTGAGATTGAATTGCTATAAACTTCCCTCTTAGAACTGCTTTTGCCACGTCCCATAGGTTTTGGGTTGTTGTGTTTTCGTTGTCATTTGTTTCTATGTATTTTTTTAATTCTCTGATTTCTTCAGTGATCTCTTGGTTAGTAGTGCAGTGTTTAGCCTCCATGTATTTGTGTTTTTTACAGTTTTTTTCCTGTAATTGATTTCCAGTCTTATAGCATTGTGGTCAGAAAAGATGCTTGATACGATTTCAATTTTCTTAAATTTTCTGAGGCTTGATTTGTGACCCAAGATGTGATCTATCCTGGAGAATGTTCCATGTGCACTTGAGAAGAAAGTGTATTCTGCCACTTTTGGGTGGAATGTTCTGTAAATATCAATTAAATCTGTCTGGTCCATTGTATCATTTAAAGCTTGTGTTTCCTTATTTATTTTCTGTTTGGATGATCTGTCCATTGGTTTAAGTGGGATGTTAATGCCCCCATATTATTGTATTGCTGTCGATTTCTCCTTTCATGGTTGTTAGCGTTTGTGTTATGTATCAAGGTGCTCCTGTGTTGGGTGCATAAACATTTATAATTGTTATATCTTCTTCTTGGATTGATCCTTTCATCATTATGTAGTGTCCCTCCTTATCTCTTATAACAGTCTTTATTTTAAAGTCTGTTTTATCTGAGTATTGCTACTCCAGCTTTCTTTTGATTTCCATTTGCATGGAATATCTTTTTCCATCCCTTCACTTTCAGTCCGTATGTGTCCCTAAGTCTGAAGTGCGTCTCTTGTAGACAGCATATACATGGGTCTTGTTTTTGTATCCATTCAGCCAGTCTGTCTTTTGGTTGGGACATTTAATCCATTTACATTCAAGGTTATTATCGATATGTATGTTCCTACTGCCATTTTCTTAATTGTTTTGGGTTTGTTTTTGTGGGTCTTTTTCTTCTCTTGTGTTTCCCACCTAGAGATGTTTCTTTAGCATTTGTTATAAAGCTGGTTTGGTGGTGTTGAATTCTCTTAGCTTTTGCTTGTCTGAAAAGCTTTTGATTTCTCCGTCGAATCTGAATGAGATTCTTGCTGGGTAATCTTGGTTGTAGGTTTTTCTCTTTCATCACCTTAAGTATATCCTGCCACTCCCTTCTGGCCTGCATAGTTTCTGCTGAAAAATCAGCTGATAACCTTATGGGGATTCCTCTGCATGTTATTTTTTGTTTTTCCCTTGCTGCTTTTCACATTTCTTCTGTGAATTTAAATTTTGTTAGTTTGATTAATATGTGTCTTGGTGTGTTTCTCATAGGGTTTATCCTGTATGGGACTCTCTGTGCTTCCTGGACTTCGGTGACTGTTTCCTTCCCCATGTTAGGGAAGTTTTCGACTATAATCTCTTCAGATATTGTCTCAGACCCTTCTTTTTCTCTTCTTCTCCTGGGACCCCTGTAATTCGAATGTTGGTGCACTTAGTGTTGTCCCAGAGGTCTCTGAGATTGTCTTCAGTTCTTTTCATTCTTTTTTCTTTATTCTGCTCCCTGGCAGTTATTTCCACCATTTTATCTTCCAGCTCACTTATTTGTTCTTCTGCCTCAGTTATTCTGTTATAGATTCCTTATAGTGTATTTTTAATTTCAGTTATTGTGTTGTTCATCTCTGTTTGTTCTTTAGTTCTTCTAGATCTTTGTTAAACATTTCTTGTATTTTCTCAGTCTGAACCTCCATTCTGTCTCCGAGATTCTGGATCATCTTTACTATCATTACTCTGAATTCTTTTTCAGGTAGATTGCCTATTTCCTCTTCATTTATTTGGTCTTGTAGGTTTTTACCTTGCTCCTTCATCTGTGACATATTTTTTTGCTCTCTTTTTTTTTTTTATAAGTGGGATTGTGTTCCTATCTTACTAGTTGTTTGGCCTCAGGCTTCCAACATTGGAGTTTGTAGGCTGTTGGGTAGAGCTGGGTCTTGGTGCTGAGATGGTGACCTCAGTGAGACCTCACTCCGATGAATGTTCCCTGGGGTCTGAGGGCCTCTGTTGGTCCAGTGGTTCAGACTCAGAGCTCCCACTGCAGAAGCTTCAGCCCGACCCCCGGCTCGTGAACCAAGATCCCACAAGACACGAGGGGCGGCCAAAAAAAAAGAACAATTATAAAGTAAAAAATAAAATTAGACTAGGAAACTAACAGATGTGTTAGAAAGAATATAAAAGTAAGGGGCTTCCCTGGTGGCGCAGTGGTTGAGAGTCCGCCTGCCGATGCAGGGGACACGGGTTCGTGCCCTCGTCCGGGAAGATCCCACATGCCGCGGAGCGGCTAGGCCCGTGAGCCATGGCCACTGAGCCTGCGCGTCCGGAGCCTGTGCTCCGCAGTGGGAGAGGCCACAACGGTGAGAGGCCTGTGTACCGCAAAAAAAAAAAAAAAAAGAAAGAATATAAAAATAAAAATATAGATGAACCAACAACAGGAAGGTACAACAGTACCACAATAGTAAAAAAGAGGAGGAGGGGAAAGGAGAAAAGGGTGGGGGGGAGGCCTAAGCAAGGGCGAGGTTTGGGCAGTGGGCAGGGCCTATACTTAGGACCCACAGGGCTGGAAAAGGCCCTGGAGGCTGTGGGGGGTTGGGCTTAGGCTCAACAGAACAGAAGGGGCCCAGACGTGCCCCCCTCCCCTGGTCTCAGAGGGCAGGGGACCTCACCTGGGAGCCCAGCAGGTTTCCTGGGCTCGAGTGGGCAGGGCAAACACCCTCCTCTCCTGCTCCTCCCAGAGGGCCCCTCCCACCTGCCTCTCCTGATCTCCCTGGCCTCAGGGGGACTGATCCTGTCTGACCTCCACTTCTCCTACTCCTCAGTCCCCCCACATCCTACCAGTTCACTTAGGGGTTCCTCCCATCTCCTTGGGTGTCAGGGTCTCCCACCAGTGGCCAGCAGGCACCCTAGTTGTGGGGAGACTCTAACGCGGCATCTTCCCACACCGCCATCTTGACTCCGCCCACTCTAAGCTTTTTAGAGCTTGACCTTGAATCAAGTAAAAAGAATGTAACTTTAATAATTTTTTCCCAAAATCCATGAAATAGAACATCATATTCATCATCCACAGACAATGATGGCTCTGTTCAAGGACTTATTTCTTTTTATTTTTTAAACTTTATTTTGAAATAATAAAATGTTTCTGTGTGAGGATTTTTTCTTTTTTAACTTTATTTTGAAGTAATCTCAGACTTACAGAAGTCTGTTTGAAGATTTATCAAACTTATCTGTTGTAAGGCTTTGAGAGTGAATTTTGCCAATGAGGAAACAAGTTAGAAGTATTCATAGAAAACTGTTTACTGAAAATACTGGAGTTGTACAGCTGGAAGCTTTATGCTTTAGAAGGCAACATGAAGTGGAAATAATACTGGCTTTTGAGTTAGAAAGTGCTGTGTTCACATCCTAGCTATGTGCTCTTACTGTCATGTGTTCTCAGGGAAATTACACATCTATAAAAATGGACAAGGGTGCTGCCTTGCTGGTAATTGTGATCAGAGGTAGGTAAATAAACCACAGTTCCCTACCACATAGTAAGGCTTCAGTAGATATGGCTTCTATTATTATGCCTTAATATAATCATTATCTTGTTTATCAAGAAGAAAACAAATCCTTAAACAAAAGTGTTCTTTTTTGCATATTTGGTTATGAGAACTGGAATTTGAATTTTATTAATTTGAAAGGGTCTCACACTGTAAAGGGAAGTTCTTTTCTAATTACATGAAATAACAGTTTTGAATTTCCAAAATAAAGGTTGAGAATGGAAACACAGTTTTGTTTGTAAAAATTGGTTCTATTTACCAAAAAAGCAAAGTCATTCTGAATAGTTGCTTTTTTTTTCACATTGCCTAAGGCTAGATTTTAACCACAGAAGAACTCAATTGCTGTATTTGTAGTATTGTTATTAGACTAAATTATTTCACATTAGTATTACAATCATATTAAGATTATTATTTTTAAATTTATAATTTATAGTCCGTCTTCTAAAAGAATTTTAGGTATTTTGCAAAAATGATATACCTATATGCAGTTAAATAGAAAATAAATTAGATCAAAAACAACCATGTAGAGAAGAGAAGATCAGTTTTCTGGCAGCAAAGGAAACTTGATGGAGTTCCTAGTTTTTATTTCTTGATAAACTGTGCATGTTTTTCAGGGGAAAAGAAATTCTGACCTCAGATTCTAGGAGGGATTTGTCCCCTACATCTTTGTTGTACAATGTAATGGGTCTCTTTTCCCTTCTCTTCTCTTCTCTTCTCTTCTCTCTTTTCTTTTCCGGTTTTAGCAACCACTTATATTTTTTAAAAAACAAACTCAAGATTATAGTAGTGAAAGCAAAGCCTATAAAGTTCTGTTGTGTGAGAGTTCTGTACTCCAGAGCAGTATATTTAGGATAGTCTGTCCTAATTATAGATAGAAGTTCTAATTAAGGTCAGTTCTTCACTGACTCACACACTGTTCTAAAGCCTCTGTTTTCTCAGCACCTTTTAGAGTGCTGTTTTACTGGGTTCCAAAAATACATCATTTTTAAAATTTTTAAATGTTAACACAAATACAGGAAAACCACAGCACTTGACATTCTTCTTTCATTACCAAGAGTTCTCCCTTATTCCATAATTATCTGTCATCAGCATGGACTCATGGATTCCTATTTTTTTCAATCACTATAATTCTTTACCATCCTTAATTATTTTGGTGCCTAAATTATCTCATATATGACGACTAGGAGCCTCTTCAAATAACCCTGTATTTTTTTCCTTTGCTTTTCTTCTTCTTCTCCCCCTCCTCCTCCCCACCCCCCTCCTCCTCCTCCTTTTCTTTCTCCTTTTTTTCTTTTTTTCTTTTTTTTAGGTCTTCACTACTTTCTGGTACATATAACAAGCTGTTCCAGGTTCATTTTATATCTTCCCCATCACAGTCCTAGAATCGGCTATTTTTCCAAAAAGCCCTGGTTCCTTTTAGTAGAGAATGGTATTAGGAATCAAGATCTGGGTGTTGGGTATGTTCATTGCTACTTCATATATTCATAGGACCCTTCAGTGAGCAGGATTAGGAAATACATATATGTGAAGACATTTGTAAACATATACATACATACCACACACACACACAGATACACAATTTAGAAATCATGAGTTCACCTGATACTTCCAGTTCTATTTCATCCTCATAGGGTTGTTCCTTGCCTTGGTTCTTCCCCGCCTTGGTTGTTCCCCCTTTTGTATTTTTATGTCCCTTGAGCCCTGACTCCCAATAACATCAGCACTTTGACTCATTTGCTCAATCCTATACTACATCTCAGATAGTTCTGAAATTGCTTTGTCCCTACGTGAACAGAGAACATACTTACTAAAAGGAATTCAGGATTTATTTGCAGTTCTCCCCTACCCTACCCATTGAGGGCATGTGGTCATGTACTGTATTCATAAATTAGAATAATTTTTCCCCTTTAGTGTGATTATGTTGTTCATTTGAAATGCAGTTGGGTTCGTTTCAGTTTGCTCTCAGTTTCAGTCTCCCCCCACCCCTGCCTTTCTATCCTTATTGATTCCTATTTTTTCATATGTAGAGCATTAATGTGCTTCTATGACACAAAACTATACAAAAATATATACAGACAACCCTTACTCAGCCTGGCACTGTGTTAACCAAAACCTTGCATGTCAGAACAGTGCAAAGCAGGGACACAATTCTGTTATGCAATTAACACAAAGTGAGGACTGCCAGTAATATCATTTGGATCTTCTTTACTGTTTTTTATTTTTATCTAGTTTGGTCAATTAGTGAATAAAGCGTGTTAAATCTTCAACCATGACTATTAATTTTTCTCTTCTTTTGTAATTTGATTATTAGGTGCATATTTCTTCTTTTTTTTTTAACATCTTTACTGAAGTATAATTGCTTTACAATGGTGTGTTAGTTTCTGCTGTATAACAAAGTGAATCAGCTATACATATACATATATCCCCATATCTCCTCCCTCTTGCGTCTCCCTCCCACCCCTCTAGGTGATCACAAAGCACCAAGCTCCGTCTCCCTGTGCTATGCGGTTGCTTCCCACTAGCTATCTGTTTTACATTTGGTAGTATATATAAGTCCATGCCACTCTCTCACTTCGTCCCAACTTACCTTTCCCCCTCCCCATGTCCTCAGGTCCATTCTCTACATCTGCATCTTTATTCCTGTCCTGTCCCTAGGTTCTTCAGAACCTTTTTTTTTAGATTCCATATATATGTGTTAGCATACAGTATTTGTTTTTCTCTTTCTGACTTACTTCACTCTGTATGACAGACTCTAGGTCCATCCCCTCACTACAAATAACTCAGTTTCGTTTCTTTTTCATATTTCTTCTTGACATGGGGACTCTCTTATCATTATGAAGGGTCCCTCTTTGTCTTATAATATTTCTTGCCTTAATATTTATTTCATCTGATATTGATATAGCATCTACAGATTTCTTATTTTCATGGTGTGTGTGTGTGTGTGTGTGTAGATATATATCTTTTTTTAACAACCTTTTACTTTCAATCTATTTGTGTCTTTATATTTAAGTTGTATCATATGTCATAAACAGTTGGCTCTTGCTTTTATGTGTATAACAATCTCTGCCTTTTCATTGGAGTGTTTAGTTCCCTTATACTTAATGTAGTTATTGATGAGGTTGTGTTTTTAGATCTGGCATTTTGCCATTTGTTTTTTGTCTCATCTGTTTTTTTTTCCTCTCCTCTGTTTCTTTTCATCCTTCCTGTCTTGTGAATCAAATATTTTTTAGTATTCCATTTTAATTCCTTTATTGGCTTGCTAACTATAGTTTTATACTGTGTATATGGTTGCTCTAGGAATTGGAGTATGCATCTTTAATGTATCCCATATACTTAGAATATTGTTACTTAAGGTAAATTACAAGAACCTCATAATAGTTTATTTCCATTTATGCCCACATCATCAGTGTTGGTCATATACGGGTATCCCCTGCTTTTTGAAAGTTCGCTTTGCACCACTTCACCTTTATGAAAGACCTACTTTAGTACCTGTTTTTGCTAACTGAAAGAAATTTGAAGAGGATTTTTACTTTTACAGAAATTGAAAAGAGAAAATGTCATTCAACCTTTGTTTTGCAGCAAGCTGACACCACCAAGCTCCTTCTCTGGGAACTACATTCAGCATCCCAGCATCAAGCCGCCGTAGCTTTGAACTGTGTCTGTGAACATCTGTGCTTTATCTTGATTTATTTTGTGCATCCATTAGCAAGATGTGTCCTAAGATAATTGCTTCTGCATTTTACACCATTTTTGCTTACAAAAAGTTTCATAAGAATGCTCTACTTTTGGATAGCAGGGGGAAACCTGTATATTACATTCATATATGTTATTAACCCATCAATAGTGTTATTTTTAGCTTTAAACAGTCATATGTCTTTTAAAGAAATTAAAAGAAACAAATTTTTTTTGCATCTACTGTATATTTAACATTTCTATTGCCCTTCATTCCTTCCTTCAGATCAAAGTTACCATCTGGTATCCCGTCCCTCCAGCCTCAAGAACTTCCTTTAGCATTTCTTGTTATTTAGGTTTGCTGGCAACAAATTCTCTGTTTTTGTTTATCTGGAAAATTATTTTTCATGCAGTTGTGAAGGATAGTTTTCCTGATATAGACGTCTAAGTTGACAATTATTTTCCTTCAACACTTTAATTATTTCAATCCTATATTCTGATGAGAAGTCAGCAGTCAATCTTACGGCTCCTCTCCACGTGCAGTGTGTCATTTTTCTGTAGCTGCTTTCCAAGTTTTCACTTTGGTTTTCAGTCCTTTGACTATGTCTAGAGGTACTTTTCTTTATTTGTTTGTTTTTAATGCTTCTATTTCAGTGAACTTCTTGGATATGTACATTAATGTTTTCAGTCAAATTTGGGAAGTTTAGGGGCGTTATTTTTTCAGATATTTTTTCTGCTTCTTTCTTTTACACCTCTCCTTATGGGATTCCAAATTACATATATGTTGGGCTGTTTCATTTTCCCCATAGGTCCTTGAGGTTCAGTTTGTTTCTTTAAACTCTTCTTTTTTTCTCTGTGTTCTTTGGATTGAGTAATACTAATCTGTCTTCAAGTTCACTGAGTCTTCTGCTATCTCTAGTCTGCTATCTCCAATTTTTAATTTCATTTATTATGCTGTTCAGCTTTAGAAGTTCAATTTTGTACAGTTATCATTTCTCTGTTGAGAATACCTATCTTTTCACTCATTATTGTGTTTTCTTTAATTCTTTGAACGAGATGTTCTTTCAGCTCTTTGAGTATATATATATATTTTTCTTTGAAAAAAATATATAAATGCTGCATTGAAGTCTTACCATCTGGGCCCATTAGGAGTCAGTTTTTATTGACCGCCTGTCCTGTTGACCATCGGTCATACTTTCCTCTTTTCTTTGATCGAAAACTGGACATTGTAGATAATGAGTTGTAGCAACTCTGTATTCTCTTATGTTCTGAGGATGATTGATTTTCTTTTCTAGTGGGCAGTTAACTTGCCTGTTTTCAAGTTGCAAACTTTGTCTCCGTACTCTGCCCACCCTCCCCATCTTCCCAGCAACAGCATATATTTCTCTTCTTCTTTGTCTTCCCACTGCTGCCTTTTTAGACTGGTGCCCTAATTTTTCCTTCTTTATTTAGCAATCAGCCAAGGATTTGAGCAGAGATGGGACTTACCCGCTCAGTGATTTCTTTGTCTCCCCATAATTTCTAGCTGCTCTGCCGGCTCTGCTGGCTTTGCACTCTATCCTGATTCTTGAAACCCATAAGGCTTCAACTTTCTGCTGCTTGAACTACGCCACCGTTTTCCTGCAGCCATAGCCCTGAGCTATGAAAACCCCATGCTAGCAGTTTATACTCCTTGTCGCAATTTTATGAAATTAGACTGTCCTCTGCCTTCTGTGTGCTTTGGGAAGGTTTACATTATCTTTAAATGTGTTTTTAAAATTCTTTTTATCCAGTTTTTATAACTGCAGTCTGTTGGAGAGTTTGTGTGACCACTTCACCACTATTACCAAAAGTACTGTTCACTTGGTTTTCTTGTAGATGTTGTTGACAGGTATTGCCTTTGTTTTCCTGGTTGTTCTTTGTGCTTTAATGGGAGGATTTGGGGAGACTCAAAACCATGCTACCACCACTGCCATCCTTTTAGAACCAGAAATACGTATTTTTACTTTGATTTTATAAGACAAAGGAAAGGATTTAATCATGTGATTAAACTATTTTGAAATAAAATCAGCTGTTTCTTTTATTAGGTGAGGCAGCTTCAAGGTAAAAATTTGGTAGAAAGAATTAATACTTTAAGTAGCATTATATCCATATTATATAGTGAAATGTTTAGTTCTTCTATAGAGAAGGCTGTTAACATGGAATTTTGAAATTCGTTTATAAGATGAGCAGTTTTAGAAATTAAAACCAAGGAAATATTTCTAGCTTGCATTTGTTTGTGGTCTTCCATTTATTTTAGTATTGAGTTTGATTATATTCACTTGTTTATTTTTGACTCAAGTGGTAACTGTTTTTTTAAAAATTTTATCTGAAGTAAATAAGGCTAAATATTAACTCCCCGCCACCCCGAGTAGTTGGTAAATGTGTGTGCCTTATACTCTGCATTAATTTTAATGTTTGACAGTTTATCTTTTTTAAAAAGAGAAAATATCTAGCTAAATTTGAATATATTCGGGGGCATGACTCTACAAATACCTCTGTTGTTACTAATAGCGTTTACTTATTACCTGCAATATATAATATATGGTAGGTACTTTGCATTCATTATTTCAGCCCTCAGAACATCTTTATGAGATTAGTATTATATCCATTTTATAGATGAAGAACTGAGATCCATAAATTACTTGCCCAAGACCCCATAGCTGGAATTTGAATCTAGGTTTGTTTGACTTCAAAATCCTTCACTCATTCTATCTTCATAGCCTTTTTTTAAAACTTGTTGAAGAAAAAAATTTTGGTTCTTAAATTTTTCATATTATGTTAGAAGTATATAAATTTTGGGATTTTTTTTTACCTATTTGAAGGCAAGTCATTATATTTTTTTAAAAATTACCTTTTCAAGATCTTGGGATGTAGAAATGTGCATTAGTAATGAAGCATCATTATGATAAAGGCTGGGGCTTCCCTGGTGGCGCAGTGGTTGAGAGTCCGCCTGCCGATGCAGGGGACATGGGTTCGTGCCCCGGTCTGGGAAGATCCCACATGCCGCGGAGCGGCTGGGCCCGTGAGCCATAGCCGCTGAGCCTGTGCGTCCGGAGCCTGTGCTCCGCAACGGGAGAGGTCAGAACAGTGAAAGACCTGCATACTGCCAAAAAAAAAAAAAAAAAGATAAAGGCTGAAGTGTTACCTTCATGGAGGAGAGATAAAAGGAAATTAGCTCAAACATGAGACATTTAAATTTGTGTAAGGGAAAACTTCCACTCAGAACGAATTACTTGGAGCTGTTGCTGAATATTACTCCTAGTGGTTTTTAAGGCTATATAGATCTATAATCATAAAGGCCTGCTTTTGACTAGAAGAAGACTTTTCAGAAGATTCCAAATTTAGAGTTCATTTGTCCTGGGTTTATATAGGTATTCTTGCCCCACCTCCTCTTTCCTAAGATTACTGTGTTGGAAAATAGTATTGTTTCTTTTGTAATTGTACAGGCATAGCTCCAGAACACCACAATGAAGTGAATATGACAGTAAAGCGAATGACATGAATTTTTTGGTTTCCCAGTACATATAAAAGTTATATTTACACTATACCGTAGTCTGTTAAGTGTGTGATAGTATTATGTCTAAAAAACTGTACATACTTTAATTGCAAACTACTTTATTGCTAAAAAATGCTAACCATCAGCTGAGCCTTCAGCGAGTCATAAAATCTTTTTGCTTGTGGATAATCTTGCCTCGATGTTGATGGCTGCTGTGACTGATCAGGGTGGTGGTTGCTGAAGGTTGGGGTGGCTGTGGTAATTTCTTACAGTAAGACAACGGAGAAGTTTGCTGCATTGATTGACTTTTCCTTTCACAGATGATTTCTCTGTAGCTTGCAGTGCTGCTTGATAGCATTTTACCCACAGCAGAACTTTTTTCAAAATTGGAGTCAGTCCTCTCAAATCCTGCCATTGCTTTATCAACTAAGTTTATGTAATAGTCTAAATCCTTTGTTGTCATTTCAAAAATCGGTTGAGTTTGCCGTCTTACATGGGAATGATTGGTGGTGCCCCAAAATAATTATAATAGTAGCATCAAAGATCACTGATCATAGATCACCATAACAAATATAATAATAATCAAAAAGTTTGAAATACTCCAAGAATTAACAAAATGTGACACAGACACGAAGTAGCAAATGCTTTTGGAAAAATGGTGCTGATAGACTTGGTCGATACAGGGTTGTCACAAACCCTCAATTTGTAAAAAAAAAATGCAGTATCTACGAACTATCAGTAAAGCAAAGAGCAACAAAGCGAGGCACAATAAAACGAGGGTATGCCTGTATACCTCTCCTGCTATTTCATACAGTAAAACAGCTGTTTTAATTCTTCTGATGTCTGAATTGTAAAAGAATTTAAGAAATTAAGTATGAACCCAGATGACATAAAGCCAACACTGGGTTTTAAAATGCCAAACTCCAAAATGTTTAAGTGCAGTGTTGGCATGCTATTACTTATATGTGACACTTTCAACAAAAGTGAACTGTAAAATGAACTGTGGTCAGAAAAATAAGAATTCAAAATAGTGTTTTATCTGAATTTTCCCTCTCTTTGCACCATTATTCCATGACTGTCAATTAGTTCTTCTAATGAATTTATTGAAGATGTCTGAAGGTGATATTAAGATGCACTGTTTTCAGAAATTGCTGTTTATATATGGATTGCATAGAAAGAGAAATTGAAGGCCCAGAGACAAGAGGTATTTAGGTTAAAGGTGAGGAAGTAAGTTCTTGAAAGACGTGTATTAGTAGAAACAGGAAGGGATAACTGGTATAAGTAGGATAGGGTTTAGTGAGTGACTGAATATGTGGATGTGTATAGGTGGAAGAGGCAAAGGAATGTTAAGGATTTGAGTCTAGGAGAATTATGGTCTCATTGACTTTGATTTGGTCATCAAGTACTGATTATTTTCTAATATTAGAGATACAAAGATCAAGACAAAGCTTCTCCCTTTCAGGACTAGTGGGGGAAATAGAGGTGCTTGTTTCAGAGGGAGATGAGTTTGACTTTATATGTCTTAAGTAGTAGGGCATGGTTAGATTTCCTTGTAGAAGTGTTCTGCAAACTTGATGGTTTACACATGGAGAAGGAGAAAGACAGGGACTGGAGATTAGGTTTGGAGGTCTTCGTCATAGACACGGAGAGTTAAGTCCTGGGTGGGGATAATTTCCAAGGGGGAGGAGTATAGACCAGAGGTAAGCATATATAGGAGGTCAGCCAAGTTTAATTCTTTTCACAACCCTTGAGTTGATATTTGACTCCCTTCAGGTGTGAGATTCTCCTTTCAAATTAAGTTTAATCATCCAAAAAAAAAAAAAGATTTTTGGTTTTCACTTTTGATTATAAAAATGACTGTCTTATAGAAGAGTGCACAGGGAATTCCTTTCCTTTTCTCAGTGGTTTGGTCTTGAGTCATATAAATTCTCTCTCTTTGTTTCTTGATAGGTGATGTTTGTGCTTATGCTCAACATCATGAGGTTTCAATATACCTTTGCCTTTAAAAAAAATAAACATTTTGAAATTGGAAAGAACTTTTATAGAGCTAATAGCTCTTTCCAGAGACAGATGTCTAAAGGCAATTTTCTTTGCCTTTTTTGTTTGCAGTACAGACTCCTACTCCCTTAGGAAGTAGTAATAGTAGAAATGTATTTGTACTCATTTCTTGCTAATTCAATATATGTTGAGTGTTCATTTTACTCAAAATATGTATTAACCAGTGACTGTTGCTACTTGTTTCTGGTGATTATATAATTTGAATAGTAAACCTTTGTTTAACTCAAGACTGAATTGTAGATGTACAATGAAAGTGGGTACTTTTGTTTTAAATGTTCTATGTAAACTAAAGCAAATGCCTTCTTAATTCACCCAGTTGGCTGGTACTAGTAGTACAGTGGAAACTCCTTTCTGGCATTTCTCTAGAAAATTATATGTTTTTCCAAATCAGTCAAGATATCAGTCAAGAAATCAGGAAAATGGGGGATACTATTATTCTTCTTCTAAAAGGATTAAATCTTAATCAACATAGAGTCATTAGTAGTTGAAGGAATCCACTGATTGCAAGTCAAAAGCAGGTTCAGAAAACGCTAACATAGGAATTTTGTCCTGGGAACCAGATCTGGTGCTTGTAGGAGAGAAACAGTCAATCTAAGCAGTCAGTCTCAGGTATCTCTTTTTCCCTGTCTGTTGCTAATGGTGGGTCATTCTTGCAAACAAAATAAGTATTAAGACGTTTATACACACAGTATACTTTATACAGATCCTAAGAAATAATACTTTTTTAAAAGAAATAAGTTTTCTAAGCAAAATAGATCCTTACTAAATTGGCATTTATGACACATGCTTTAGTGTAGTGTTGTTAGCTTTTCTAGAGTACTAGTAATGTTTGCTCAGTTTTTCCAGAATATTCACCATTGGCTACAGATCTTTGTAACTACCTTAACAGAAGAAATGTAAAGAGTAGAAGTGAGTATTGTGGAGTGCTCTGACATAGAATCAGAAGTTGATCTAAAATCAGAATTAATAAATGCAGTATCTATTTTGATGGCAAAATTAAATTCAGGGTAATCAGACAAAATATTTTCATCCTTAAGAAAAGAAATAAACATCTGAAGCAACATAGAGCCTAACAACCCAACCTAAAAGTGTTTTTGGAAGTACTTTTAATAGTTGATCAGTTGCTTTTAAAATGAAAGTTTTCTGTATCTGGAATATTTGTCACAAAACAAAGATCAAGGCTATCTGATAGGGTAGATAATGTTTTATGTACTTTAAAATTTCATTGTTAAGAATGATAACTATTAAATGTTAAATATTGGTGGTATTTCAATATTTTAAATGATTTTTATTTGGAATTTATTTTAAGGGACCCTTCTTTTAATATTTTCTGTTATCAAATGTCAGCATCAGATAAAAATCCATTTTATATTTTATTGAAATACATAATCTTATTGCAGTGTATTGATTCATAGTAACAATAAAACAAGCATTTATTATTATATCTTTTTGTAACAAATCTCTGAGACTTTTGATATAACCCTAATGAACGCTTATTATTCTTTTTCTCTTTAAACAGCTTTATTGAGATATAATTCACATACCATACAATCTATCCATTTAAAGTATATGATTCAGTGTGTTGTAGTATGTTCGAAGGGTTCTACAGCCATCATCACAATCTAATTTTAGAACATTTTTGTCCCTCTCAAAAAAACTCCATACTCATTAACAGTCAATTCCTAATCCCCCTAGTCCTCCTCCCCCAGCCCTTATATAACCAATAGTCTACTTTCTGCCTCTATAAAGTTGCCCATTTCCAGACATTTCATACAGTATGTGGTCTTTTGTGACTGGCTTTTTTCACTTAGCTTGTTTTCAGGGTTCATCCATATTGTAGCAGGTATCATTACTTCATTTCCTTTCGTTGCCAAATAATATTCCATTGTATGTGTATGCCACGTCTTATTTACCTGTTCATGAGCTGATGGACATAAGGGTTGTATTCACTTTTTGACTATTATGAATGATGCTGTTATGAACATTCATGTCAAATTTTGTATGAATGTATGCTTTCATTTTTCTTGGTTATTTACCTAGGAGTGGAATTTCTAGGTCATATGTTAACTCTATGTTAACTTTTTATGGAACTGCCAAAATAATATTCAAAGTGGCTGCATCATTTTACAACCCCTCCAGCAATGTGTGAAGATTCTAGGTTCTCCACATCCTCACCCATACTTGTTATTGTCTCTTTTTTAATTAGCTATCTAGTGGGTTTGAAGTGGTAGCTCATTGTGGTTTTGATTTGCATTTCCTGATGGCTAACGGTGTTGAGCATATTTTCATGTGCTTATTGGCTTTTTGCATATCTTCTCTGGAGAAATGTCTATTCATTTTCTTTGTCCATTTTTAAATTAGGTTATGCTAGGTCCTTACGAGATACATGATATGCACATATTTTCTCCATTCTGTGGATTGTCTTTTTGCTTACTTGGTGGTATCCTTTGAAGCACAAAAATTTTAATTTCAGTGAAGTCCCATTCACCTATTTTTTCTTTTGTTACTTGTGCTTTTGGTGTCCTATCTTAAATCATTGCCTAATCCAAGGTCACAAAGATTGGCTTCTATGTTTTCTTATTAGACATTTAGGTCTGTGACTTATTTTAGGTTAATTTTTGTTGTGCGTTTTTAAAATGTAAAAAAAGGTGTTATGAAAAATATACAATGACTTATGATTTCAGGGGGAGATTCCAAGCATTATGCTTTCTTATTCCTGAATCCTGTAATATCTGTTGAGAATTTGAGAGTACTAGCTGGTGCATAGCCTTCTCTGCATGACCGTAAAGGCCTTTAGGTAGTTTGCTCTTTTGGACACATGGTGGCAGCAGAGCTTTGATGAATGAAAATTCTCATTTTCCTAAACTTAGAATTTTATAATTATGAATCTTCTTAATGCTCTTGGCAGTAAATTGTTGAGCAGTAAGTTTAAATTGCCTTTCAGATTAAAAATTATTTAATTTTATGAACTTTTCTTTGCCATGAGTTTATTCTGACTTTTCACGTTATGAAACCAGTTTGTGAGGTATGGACATGATTTGCTTGAGTTCTCCAACCTTAGGACACAATTTTCTCTTATTACTCTAAGGTCTTTTAACCACTTTTCTTTCATTATCTCACTCCTATCCCTATGATCTTCGTGTAGAGATAAAGTAATAGAGTAGCAGTCAAAATGTTGATTAATGCTAAAGATAGTCTAAAACTTACTCCTAAAAACATTGGCAGACTTACATTCTGACTTAGAAGAGAGATAATATAGAAGTTGAGCATGTGGGTAACAGTTTTTTCCTTCAATAAGAAAAACTGCTTTATGTCATCTCAAGATTTGACCCAAGATTTCCTTTTTAGATCTGGATATTAAACAGTAAAATTAAGTGATACAATTATTCCTTGACAGTTATTTTCAAGATAATAGAAATAATAAACATTTATTGAGCACTGACTGTTTGCTAGACACTATGCTAAATGCCTTATATGCATTGTCTTTTATTCTCACAACAACTCTAAGAGGTAAGTTTTATTTTTGGCCTGAATTTTCCAGAGGAAGAGATGGGTTTAGAGAAGTTAAATAATTTGCCCAAGGTCCCATTAGTAGGTAGAGATGTACGTGTATGTGTGTGTGTTCATAGCAACTATATTGTACTATTTTGTGTTTAATTTTTACAGATATGGTATCATACTGTATATATGTATCACTCTGCAACTTATTTTTTAAATTCAAATCTATAGCTGCTTTGAAAATCTATAGCTTTTGCTACTGTGTATAGATATCTGGTCAATTTGTTTACCTCATGAATAGATACTACTTTCTATTTCTTTGATTTAGCTGCTGAATAACAGCTTGTCCTAGAATTTCACCTAATTTTTAGCTTTACTTTTCCAGTAGAGGGTATATAAAGTGTTTAATTAAATTTTTTCCTCTGTTAACAGAGTAATTTATTACTTTTTAGTATAACGATCAGAAAGAAAACGTTTAATACATATAATTGGTATAATAGTCCCCTTGTTTTATTTTATACTGCAGGTTACTTATTTTTGGATCCTATGACAGAGAGGCAAATATTCATTGCACACTTGAGCTGAGCAGTGGCCTTTGGGAAGAAAAACAAAGGAGTTCTATTAAGACGGTAAATAGATTTGCATAGCTTTACATCTGTATAAAGTTTATATTCTATAAGTGTTATTTTATTAATATTTCTGTATCCTAGAGTTATTTTTGGTCATATGCAAATAATTATGAATAGCTCTTATTTGTCTTGTTGCAATATATCCATAATAAAATGAATCATGTAAAACTATAGTATTAATTGCTTGCATAAGAAACCTTGTCTAACTAATTTTCCTTTTATAACTTTTCCTTTTGTAACTTTTTAACTTTAAAAACTTTTCCTTTATAACTTTAAATTTTATAACTTTATAACTTTCCTTTTATAACTTTAAAAAAAAACTTTTATAACTTGTTTCATAATTGTGGAATCAGAAGGAAATGATTCTGAACACCTTAGAAAGCATGTAAATTCAGAGCATTCATTCATTCATCAGATATTTCATGAGCACTTACTTTGTACCAGGCACTGTGTTAGATGCTGGGGAAACAGTTCAAGACAAGAGACCCTGTTTTTGTAGTGCTGTCATAGGGAAGAGGTTTGATAATTGTCTGCCTGTAGAGAGAAAGGATTATAGGAGGATGGGGTAAACCTGAGAGATCAGATCAGTTAGGAGGTATTTAGGGGGATGTTGTTGGCTACTTTAACTAGGTGGTAGCCAAAGAAATGGAAAGAAGAGAATGGATTTGGGACATACTTTTGGTGTGTGAAGGACTTAGAGTTCCAGTTTCTTTTTTGATCTCTCTCAAAAGAAACTGTCACCTAAATTGCAAGACTTTGAAAAAAATGTAAAGGCTTTTAAAATATTTTAAGTGCTATAATTAAAAATACACAAAAACAGTGCTTTACTCTCAACATTTTGTTAAAATTTTATTTATTTATTTTTGGCAGTGTTGGGTCTTCGTTGCTGCATGCAGGCTTTTCTCTAGTTGCAGCGAGTGGGGGCTACTCTTCATTGCTGCGCCACGGGCTTCTCATTGCGGTGGCTTCTCTTGTTGTGGAGCATGGGCTCTAGGCGCATGGGCTCTAGAGCGCAGGCTCAGTAGTTGTGGCCCACAGGCTTAGTTGCTCCACTGCATGTGGGATCTTCCCAGACCAGGGCTTGAACCCATGCCTCCTGCGCTGGCAGGCGGATTCTTAACCACTGCACCACCAGGAAAGGCCCTCTCAACGTGTTTTAATTGGACTTGTTTGGGTTCTTTGGATTCCTAAATGAGTAAAAATTGTCACTAGTTATTAGCTAATTTGTTGAGCTAATAACCAACAACCAAACAACTCAACCAAAGTTGAGTTGGTGTTTTCTTAATATTCTGCATAGCAATTTTAATAGCAGTTATGTTGTGCTTCTTGGAATTTGCATAAATCTAGTTGTCTATTAAAGATTTTAGAGCATTTATCAAGATGTTGTCTACAGAATTTCTTTATTAAGCCCATGAAGTTTCACAATGAAAATAGAATCCCAGAATTTTATGGCTGAAATAGGGAAGAAAAAAAAAATCAGTGTCCTAAAGGGATCCTCAGCCTTTTTTTTAAAGAAAATTTATTTAATTTATTAAACATATACTGAAATATTGGGCTGGCCAAAAAGTTCGTTCGAGGTTTTTTTTCACACCATCTTAGGGTTTGGTAATAATAAAATTTCAAGAGTGATTTTGGGACCCCCCAGACCTCTCCAGAGTTGCTTTTAGTCTGTTTTAAGGTAAGATCTATTTAGCACGTCAGTAGTTTTTTGCAGGAATAAATTATAGTTGTGTTCTTTAAAGCTCTATTTAATAAGTTAGATGTTAAGCTGCTTCTATCACATTTAACTCTTAGTGGCAGTATAGCAAATCCTAATGATTATTATTTGTAGCCAGTATTTAGGAAAACTCTCTCTCTATTATGTCTTCATTATACTGGTGAATAGGTACTTTTGAACTGTACTTACTACCTAGCTGTTTTATAGTAGTATTAATGTGCTTTTTGGTATTTCTGGGATAGTCTGTTATTCTTCATAGCATTTTAAAAAATAGTTACAAAAAAAGAAAAAAAAATAGTTACAGTTCTCTTAAATAGATACATAAGCATATTGCCATGCTCTCAAAAATTATGACTTTTAATGGTTATGTGGTATTTTTTTGGATGCTGCTTTGACTTTTAAATTGTTTCCAATTTCTCCATGTAATAATTGTGAACATTCTTATATAAAAAATTGAGCAGTGTGAAATTCTTTTGGAATAAATAGAGTAATTTTAATGAGTATGGGAAGGTAGTGAGAAGTAAAGCTGGAAAGGGAGGATGGGCTGACCCCCAGAGTTTGAATGTATGACAGTAGCTGGGAGAATAGGATTTGGGGCATGGGAATGACAGGGTCAAAATAGTTTTTTTTCGGAATATCTCCCCTTTCTCTCATGGTTGTTCATGCCACCTTTAAGTTACATCTCAAGCAGTTTGGATCAACTCCTCAGAGAAAATAACCAGCTTTATAATTTGTTCTGAAATAAATAAATACATGAAAAAGCAGTATTGTTTTGTCTACGTATGAAATGGTCATAACTTGCCATTGCTATTGGCATTTTCAGTTTCCTTTATTATACTTGCAAAAATATGAGATTAGACAGCTTTAATATTTTGTAGCAAAGGTTAGTAAGACTTTAATCTGGAGTCATAATTTTAGATCTCAGCATATGTCATAGGTAGTTTTGGAGAAGGAATTCTAGGTTACTAATTACATCTGGTGTCAAAAATGTCAGCAGCACTGAAGTGTCTCCAGGCACTGAATTACATATGTCTGAATTTAATAACTCTAGGGAGGAGAATTAGAGTGTTTCTCAAGATTACACAAAGCATTACAGAATAGGATTTGATAATTTGAGATACATTGCAAATTTGGCTAGCAAAAAAGTACATCATTAAAAAAATAAGTATGCTAAAAAGTATTTGAGTTTAGAATCTATCTTTGTATAAATAAATAATTCAGATTTAGGGCTTCCCTGAAGCCCTAATGGGGCAGTGGTTAAGAATCCGCCTGCCAATGCAGGGGACACAGGTTTGAGCCCTGGTCTGGGAAGCCCGTGTGCCACAACTACTGAGCCTGCACTCTAGAGCCTGTGAGCCACAACTGCTGAGCCCATGTGCTGCAACTACTGAAGCCCGCACGCCTAGAGCCTGTGCTCCGCAACAAGAGAAGCCGCTGCAATGAGAAGCCCGTGCACTGCCACGAAGAGTAGCCCCTGCTCACCGCAACTAGAGAAAGCCAGCGTGCAGCAACGAAGACCCAATGCAGCCAAAAATAAAATAAATTAAATAAAATAAATAAAATTTAAATAATAATAATTAAGGTTTAAATCCGTTTTTTTAATTTTGAAATTTATTAAGTGAAGTTAGCCACCAATTTCAATGAATATGCAGAATGAAAGAAAAATTAATTACGTATTTTAAATATGCCTTTGAGTTTTTCAGACATTTTTTAAAGCATAATGTACCTTATCATGCTGTTAAATTAGGGAAGATCAATAATAGATGGAAAGTTTTATTTGTAGTATTTTCACAAATATGGGGTGGGGGTGGAGATGTGTTGGGCAGGTGTGGAGATGTGTTGGGCAGGTGTGGAGATGGAACAGTTGTAATGCAATAGCTGCGAGTCCTAGCAAAATCTAATGAATAGTGGCTTAAGCAGGAAAAGGAATTATCTGTCTTGTGTGATAAGCCCTGGGTTAGTATGGCAGCTCAGCAGTATTGTAGTCAAGGAGCATAGCTTTTATTGGCTTTCTCCTCCATCATCCATAGCACAGGGTTTTTGTCTCCACGGTTGCAAGATGGCTAATGTACCACTAGGTTCATCTTTCAAGAAAAAGGGTGAGGCGTAAGGCATGCCAAAGAGACATGTCAGCCAGGTTTTGGTTTTTTTAAATGCTTTCCTAGAAGTTCCACTTATATCTCATTGGCTAGAACTAAATCACGTGGCCTCCCCCAGCAGTAAGGAAGTATGGGGAATCATTTTAGTTTTTCAGCCTTAGTAGAGGTAGAAGGCAAGGGAAAAAGAGTTACGAATGCCTTTTAGGAGGCCAGTCCACAGTCTTGCCACAAGAAAAATTCAAATTTATTTGATGACTTTTTATTTTTAATGGAATTTTTCTTGAATTGGGATATCAGGGAATAGTTGAAAAGAAGAATTTAATAAATACCCTGCATAGAACCTACTTCCTATTTATTAGATATCTGAGGAAAGTTTGGATCAAAATCAGACACTTAGGTCAGTGCCCTGCTTATTAGCTCATTTGCACAATGAAAGAGCTCATAGGGTAAATGAGGTACTTTGTGGTAGTGTTTGTTCCTTAAAAATAATAAATAAGGAAGATTCCTCATGATAATCCCATAAGATTTGATAGCAAATAAATTAGAAATTAGGCTTAAACAAAAATTATAAGATCATCTTGCAAGAGATGAGAGGGCCAATACTAAAAATATGTTTACCTACACCAAAAGAGACAGGGCACTTTATGATTTATTTCAGTCTGTTGCATTATGCAGGTTTGGCGATGATAATTTGCTTCCCTTTCACTAAGGAAAAAATTCAAAGAGTTTTCAGATTTTAAAAAAGTTTCAGGCCATGATATTTCAGTAGGAAACTATGAAAACAACTGTATAACTCTACAATTTATAGTACTTATCAAATAACATTCACAATAAAATTAATCTGACATATATTAAACATATTGAGTATATATAATCATTATTATATGCATGGTAAAGCAAACAGATCTCATAAATGTCACATAGACACACATAGTTTTTAAGAGCGAGAGATCCTGAGTCTTACCCTCCCAGAGTTGGAGTTCCCTCATCTTTGACCACCCACTTGCTTTACCCTTAGCCCCAGACATAAAATAGGTTATCAGTAAATGTTCTTTTCTTTTACTCTCTCTCAACTATCCTGCCTGTACCATCCATGTCTTCTCTTGCATCATTTATCCCCACTGTCACTGGAGTCTTCAAACATTGTTTTATTCTTGATGCAACCTGGAATTCTTGAGGCCATTTGGAGAGAAGAGAAGAAGGCACCATGAATATGAGCTGTGGAACCTCCGAATCCGGGAGTTCTGGAGTAGAGGAAAAAGGACTGGGGGCCTTTTGGCATCCGGCTGTTCAGTCTAGTTCTTCCCCTTGTTCTCCATTCTGAATAAAAGGAGTTATGAAAAGAGTTTTAATTTTAAAAACAAGCTTTTTAATGTACTCTTTTTTTTTTTTTTTTTTTTTTTTTGCGGTAGGCGGGCCTCTCACTGTTGTGGCCTGTCCCGTTGCGGAGCACAGGCTCCGGACACGCAGGCTCAGCGGCCGTGGCTCACGGGCCTAGCCGCTCCACAGCATGTGGGATCTTCCCGGACTGGGACACGAACCCACCCTCCCTGCATCGGCAGGCGGACTCTCAACCACTGCGCCACCAGGGAAGCCCTAATGTACATTTTTTGATACTAACCCTATTCCCTCTCCTTCCACCCTACCACAGTATGCACTCAGACACTTACTTGATAGCAATTGTCCTTTGTAAGGGTCAAGTCTTTCCTTCTCTAATTAGAGATAGAAAGCTAAAAATCTAACTTGTT
Organism: Tursiops truncatus; assembly: GCF_011762595.2. Lineage (NCBI taxonomy): Eukaryota > Metazoa > Chordata > Mammalia > Artiodactyla > Delphinidae > Tursiops > Tursiops truncatus. The sequence goes on from NC_047049.1 coordinate 13,292,281, forward strand.
AAGTCAGTCCATTGGCATAAATATGTCACTGTCAAAGAGGAAGGAGGAATATCGATTTCTTCCTTTGAAGTGGAGATGAATTAAAAAAGAATCTTCCCTGAATATATTAGGTGGACAAAAGAGAGATCCTGGAACAGTCATGTGTTCATTGTAAAAAGAAGTAGAAGCACTTCATGTCTTATGTAGCCCAGTATGCAGGTACCAGAGGGAACTATGGTTAAAGATATTAGGAAATGTCATATTTCAGATCTGTCTGAAAAATAAGAAGTAATAAATTCCTGAAAAACATTCAGCAAACAACTTGGGGAGAGTCCATAAATAATAATTTGGAGCTCTTAATCAGAATGAACGTATTCCTTTCAGAGGGTTGTATGGTGTCAGCTGGCAACTTGAAATTGGGCACTGCTATAAGAAGGGCTTTAGATAGGGTCTACTGCACCCAAAATTATGAAGTCAGAAGAATTATCTAGAGTCTAGACTTTATCTTTTTGTTTGATTTGAGTGGTACTTTTCCTTCTCTGTACTGCTGCTTCCCTATCAAAGCCTCATTTGTTTAATATATATAAATTTATTTATTTATTTTTGGCTGCGTTGGGTCTTTGTTGCTGCATGCAGGCTTTCTCTAGTTGTAGAGTGCGGGGGCTACTCATTGAGGTGGCTTCTCTTTGTTGCAAAGCACGGGCTCTAGGTGCGTGGGCTTCAGTAGTTGTGGCACGTGGGCTCAGTAGTTGTGGCTCACAGGCCCAGTTGCTCCACAGCATGTGAGATCTTCCCAGACCAGGGCTCAAACCCGTGTCCCCTGCATTAGCAGGTGGATTCTTAACCACTGCGCCACCAGGGAAGTCCCAAAACCGCATTTTTTGAAAGGATCTGATTCTGAGAAATAAATAATTTATATCAGGTTCCCTTCCATTTTCTTTTAAACATAACCTTACAATTAGACATTTGAAGAGATGATGCCTACTTTCTAAGAACTGTCAGTGTAGGGAAAGAGACATTTGAACCAAATATGTCACATATGTAATACTTAAGAGTCTATGAAATATTGATACTTTTACCGTATACAAAGAGCCAGAGTCTTTTGCCCATAGGATCTGTACTTGCTCCCTTAAATCCCACTACCTCGAACAAAACTAGACTGTGTGTGGTATTCTGATAATTAGGAGACAATTTGGGAATGGTGTTAGTGGAATCATTTTAGAGCAGAGGCAAGGAAGGCTCTGAAACTATGGGGAGATGGCATTTGAGTGGAAAGGCCTTCATAATAAGATCAGCCATGTTTAAATGCCAAAGATTGAGCCTGATAATATGCCTTATCATAGAGTTCAGTGAGTCTCCCTTTACTTCCAGAGTAGAGGTTAGGGCCACTGAATACAGGAAACATTTGGTAGAGGGAAAGTAGTCATTTTGGAGAAAATACAATGTATAGGGAAATCTTTCCTGTCTAATATGAAGATGCTAAACAAGCATATAGAAGAAATGGAAACAGTAAATGCATTCTTAACTTTCAGAAAGCTTTTGATGAAGATCCATACCAGAGGTTCCCAAATCATCTAATTACTAGGAGAATATTTTGTCACAGATAGATCTGCATTAAGGATAGGGGAAACGGGGTAAAAATGACCAGGTGTGATATCCTGAATGATTGAGTCCGGGACTTTGATCAGTTTTCACAAACGATCTAAAACAGCACTGTCCAATAGAAATAAAATGCCACTTAGGTAATTTTAAGTTTTCTTCCAGCCACATTTTTTAAAGTAGAAATTCACAAGTAAACAATTTTAGTAATCTTTTATTTGACCCATACACCTAAAATATTGTTATTTTCACATGTAATCAACATAAAAATTAAGGAGATTTTTTTTATAGTCTTTGAAATCTAGAGCGTATTTTACACTTATAGCACATCACAATTCATCCTAGCCACACTTCAAGTGCTCAGCCACATGTGGCTAGTGGTGACTGTATCAGACAGCACAGATGTAGAAGGAGCAACGTACAATGTAATATTCAGATTTGCACATGTCATTAAACTTCTGTCGATAAAACATGCCAAGTTAAAAGGTATAAAATTGAGAAAGCTCTCTCAGGACAAATATGTAAGAAAGAATTCCAAACTGCCTAAAATATGTGAGATCTAGGGTCCCTAAAGAAATAGTATATCATTGTACCTCCAAAACAAGACAACTTTTCATTAGAGTGGGTGTCACAAAATGAATATGCTTATTTTAAAACTATGAAGTTCTCAGAGAGAATAAATTATTTGTACATTTCTGGTTTCTATAATACAAGAAATTTATAATTGCTAGATAAGGTGGGGAGAAAGAACTGAACTTTATATGGAAATGAGATAGCCATATAAAGATAAATGGATGGGAAAAAATTAATGTTCTTCAGCTGAAAAGACAAAGGTGGGTGAATGATTAACAGAAGCATATAAATATAAAAAGTAAACAATAGAATGATCAACAGATTTACGGAGCAAGGAACTAAGTCTCTGGGTCTATGAAGATAAATCTCATAGCGCTAATGATAATTACATGCTAAATGCTAAAAGAAGGGCACTTAAAAGGTCTTTGGTAATACTGCATACTACGTACTTGCTGATACACTTTGCAGGAGCACAAATATGCTATATTCTATTTATGCTATGTGTCCTGCACCTAGTAGAATTCCTGGCATGTTGCAGTTGTTCAATGAATGTCCTGGGAGGAGGGAGGGGAGGATAAGTGGCCTTCATGGCTCCATACTTCTCACAGGACAGGCTCACCATGCTTCCAGCTTCTGCTTGATGCTCCAGCCCCTGGCCTCACCTAATACTACTACTTCCCTCTGTCCTTCCAGCCGAAGGGTGGTAGTGACTATCTGAGACAGAGTTGCTTCACTGTCTCCTGTTTGGTTCTCAGTTCTTCCATCACTGAGTAGCCATTTCCTCCATTTAAAGTCCTTCTGTTTCAGATATTTATGTGTGTCTGCCTTCTTATCAGTCCCTAACTGACTCACCAACCAATCATCATTTCTCTGGGAAACTTTTCCTAATGAGCATGAAACTCTTTGGTAATATTTATCACAGTTGGGAGTTTTCATTTATATTTGTATGATAATTTGATTGGGGTTATCTCTGCCAGTATCTTCCTTTACAGCAGATACCATGATTGTTTTTGCTTTCAGCACTTGGCATTTAGTGGGTATTCAGTAAATGTTTTTGGGAACACTGAAGCTGTCTGTTTAGCTATGAGCCTCCATTTACCCTTAACCTTTTTTCTTCCAAACTTTCAGCGTGACGTAGTCACATTTCTGTCTGTTTTCTTCCTTCAAGGCTGTCTCTGTTGTATGGTTTAAGCAAATAAAAATGTTTAGGTTGAGGAGGTCCACAAAATTAGATTTACTGCTCAGTATTCCTTCTGTATAAAAAGCCTGGTTTTTAGAGTAAGGAGTTTACAAATATGGTACATAATGGTATAATGGCATTATTTAAAATATCAGAAGAACTTCTTACCCAATGTGTGTAGTTCAGCATAGCCTAAATAAAATGACTGTGGGATCTAAAATTTTACTTGCCTTACTTCCCTTTTAGTTTTGGAGAGTTTTAGAAGTTTTTGCTGAATGATATTTGTCCATGAATTATTGAGTGTACATACAAAGAGTCTCAAAGAACTCCCTAAAGAAATGTGGTTTCAAGTAGGAACATCAGAGACAGACAAATTTATAAATACATTAGGCTAGATGCTTCAGAGTTGGCATTTTGGTGTGTTTGTTTAAGGCCAGATGCCTTGCGGATAGTATTATTTGGTGCTCCTATTTAACCATTTGCCATTTACAGTCTTAATCTTGTCAAAAGGAAGAGAAAGATTAAAGCAAATAAAGCTTTTTTTAAAATGTCAGTTTTTATGAAAACCCTGGTTTAGTTCCATTTGATAATATTTGCGAATACAGTAGGGACCCAATGAAATTTTAGCCATATGTAATGTTCTATAATTTGGCTTCTTAAATAAACTAAATGCCTTTGAGCTTTAGTAGTAAATCCTATTCAGCATTTCCACTCTTAAAGTTCATCTTGGTTAGAAATGAGGGATGCAGTTTTCTGTCTCATATTTTCTAAGTGTGTTTAATATAATTGTGAAATTCTGTGAAAAGAGTAGAAACTCAGGTTAAAATATAGAAGTGTCTCCAAATCAAGTCAGTGTAAGGCACTGGGTATGAGAAAGAAGAAACTGAGTATGAGGTGCAAGGCAATGAGAATGTGGTCCCTTCCTTCAAGGAGGAGGAAATAAGATCAACAGTGTGATGAGCATCAATATTACTATAGCATATGAATACTCTAAGAGAGTTTCATAATAAAGTACTATGAGGTTCCATTGAAGGGGAGATAGCATTCTTTTGGAAAAACCAGGAAAAAATATTTTGAGGTGACATTTGAGCCAAGCCTCACGGTATATATAGGATTTTAAAATGGTAGTAAGGAGGGCATTTCAAGGTGGAAAACATGGGGTAAACCCAAATAAAGAGTATGAATGTTTGAGTATGTTTAGGGTACATTGAGTCATCCAGGTTGGCTGAAGAGTATGGTAATGCTGGAAGATCATGCAAAACAAGAGTAAAAGGATTGGACCATGTTGTCCAATTAAAGAAGTGCTTTAAATACCAGCCTAAGAAGTTTGGCTGTTACTCCCAGACAGTTAGCAGTTATGGAGGCTTTTAAAATGAAAGTAATCTCATCACAATCTTGCTTTAGGCAGACTTGGCTCTCACTTTGAGACTTAGCTATTTCACTTATTGACAGAAGGATATTTCATTTATTGACAGTCCCCAAACTATCTCATCCACAAGTATTTTATTCCTCTATAAAATGGGAATGATAGTGCTTCACATGGTTGTATAAGGGATAAATGAGACTCTGTATATTAAAATGTCCAGCACATATCTGGCATATAGTAGGTAGTAAGATGTTTACTAGATCTGGCAGCAAATGGGTAAAGTCAAGGGTGATTTGACAAGGGGAAGACTTGAAATAGAAGAGGTGAAGGGTAATGAAGGTCTGAAACAGAATGGTGGTGAAAATGAAAATAGAATCATTGTGGCTTGGATACCACTGGAAATGGAGGGGGTTTTGGAGAATGAGAGAGGAAGCCAGAAAGACGAGAGCCATGAGGAGGGAGAAGGAAGAAGACGAAGGAGATCTCATTCTGGATGTGTTGAAGTTGAGGTACAGTGATGGTCAAAAGTCAGTCGAGGGCTTCCCTGGTGGCGCAGTGGTTGAGAGTCCTCCTGCCGATGCAGGGAACACGAGTTCGTGCCCTGGTCCAGGAAGATCCCACATGCCGTGGAGCGGCTGGGCCCGTGAGCCATGGCCGCTGAGCCTGCGTGTCCGGAGCCTGTGCTCCACAACGGGAGAGGCCACAACAGTGAGAGGCCCGCGTACCACAAAAAAAAAAAAAAAAAAAAAAAGTCCAGAGATGGATTTTTTTTTTTATGTGCTGCTTTGATTATTCATTTTCATGTTTGTTTTTAATATTTTCAGTGCTGTTGATGAAAGTTTTAGTATCTGGTAAGTTGAACACTTTATTTCGGGTATATGCTCTGTTTTTAGATTTCTTTTTTCAAGTAGGATAAAGAGAAGCAGAATGGTTTCACAAAAGAATAATAAGAATCTAAATATTGTTTTTGAAAGAGCTTTTGAGAACAAGTTAAGGAAATAATATTAATGAAATTTAAACATTGGTTTTAATGAAACTTAAACATTCTGTTTCTTAGAACCCTCCAGTTCACTGCAATCCAAGTAAAACTGATTCACTAAGTTCATACTTTGTCATGAACTAAAACATTCCTATTCAAGGCACAGTAGCACCTTACCGTAGAAATCCATTTAGCCACATAGCTCATTTTATGAGTCATACACTCAGATGCAGGATACAGAACTAGGAATTAAACAATTTAGAAAAGTGTTAGAGAGGTTTTGTCAGAGATCCTGCAGTGTATACAATTCCTTGCCCACGTGCTTTCAGTCCAGTGATATTTAGGAGCAATAACAAGATGTGAGTGATTTCTGTGTGCCTCTCAGGATTTTAAGATATATGCATTAACCATTTAATGCTTATAACAACTCCATGAGAATAGGCACTATTATCATCTCCATTTTATGTACGAGGAAACTGAGACACAGAGAGAAAGTAACCTACCCAGATCATCCAGCTAAGCAGGTGGTAAAAGCAGTCTGCACACCCAGAGCCGGTATTCTTCATTACTATACCATCTCCATGAATGGTGGCTTCAGGTTCAGCTCTTCCACTCAAGTTCTATGCCTGTGAACAAGTTATTTCATAATCTCTAAAAAAGAGATAGTAGTAATGGTTAAACACTTAGCCCAGTATCATGGTAACTGTAACAGTAACTATTATTACTGAACTTGACCCAAATGCCGCCTCTTTTGCTCCAGTGTTTTTAGTGCTATCTGATATTTTATATATCCTTATAAATCCCCCTCTCCCTTTTAAAACCTTCCTATAACAAGGGGAGGAGGACAAGGAAATAGCTTCCTCAAAGGATAGTGTTGTTTTAAGACAAGAGTTTCAAATGGTGACTTTTAAGAACTTCAGCAAGTTTATTAAAGGCTATTATAAGAAGGATAGAGATCAACTAGCTGTTGCCCATCTCAGCTGAGGGTAAAGCATTGACAAACTTCTAAATTTCAGCAAGGTTTAAGACAAGTAAGAACTTCTTAGGAATAAAGAGCGTTAATGTCATAGCACAGTATAAAAAGTCTAGATGTCCATAATAATATAATTTTAGAACATATAGGAAGTAGTAGCACTCACTTTTGCATTTTAGTATAAATGTGAAGTTTATCATTTACTTATTGACGGTACTTTAAGATGCATAGGCCAAAAGTAAAACCAGGTTGAAATTTGTGTTATCATCTTCAAACAGCCAACTGGAAAGGGCAGCAACAACAATGCTTAATACATGTGCCCTGTTAAATGAGTATTTCCATAAGGTGTTGTGTATTTCTACACATAAATATTGGCCATAAATAGCATTTAAAGTGGGTTTAGGGACAGCTGCGTTTCCCATTTGTAAGCATGTTGATTACATTGATACTGGATTGTACTAGGCAAATATGTGGTTATATTTGAAAGCTGTTTATATATAAATAGTATGCTCTATACTGGAAGAGATAGTGTTTTTATTAATCACTGTAAAAAAAGACTACTTCTGGGTCAAACATTATATTTCTTTAAAGGTTATCAAGTGATTATCTTAGAGTATAGACAGATGGCTTGTTTTCTAAATGATGTGTGAGTTATCTTTCATAAATTGATCAACACTGAGAATGTTGTCAGAAGTCTAAGTAAGAAACCATTGAGCATAAGGAAGTAGCTATCATGAAGCAGAGTTTTAGTTTTTGTGGTGATACATTCATTTGTGAAATTGGAGGATACTTGCATATTTTAACAGTAAAATCAGTAATTTCTATAAGATAAAAGTGATATATGTTTGGAAATTGGTATGAGCTTTCTTTTTTTGCCCATATTAAAAATAAATTCAGAAGGCTATAAAGAAAACTGCAAAAGTCAGCCATAATCCTACTATCCAGAGAAACCACTAATAACTTTTCAGAAGAACTTTCAAGTATACACACACTATTCATGAGGTATGTTTATGGTTCTCTTTTTTTTTTCTTTTACATCTTTTTTGGAGTATAATTGCTTTACAATGTTGTGTTAGTTTCTGCTAACAAAGTGAATCAGCTATATGTATACATATATCCCCATATCCCCTCCCTCTTGTGCCTCCCTCCCACCCTCCCTATCCCACCCCTCTAGGTGGTCACAAAGCACAGAGCTGATCTCCCTGTGCTATGCAGCTGCTTCCCACTAGCTATCTGTTTTACATTTGGTAGTGTATATATGTCAATGCTACTACTCTGACTTCGTCCCAGCTTCCCCTCCCTGCCTCCCGCCCCTGTGTCCTCAGGTCCATTCTCTACATCTGTCTTTATTCCTGTCCCGCCCCTACCTAAGTATGGTTCTTTAAATAAGAATAAAATGAGATTGTGTATTTTATAACCTACTTTTTTTCCAACTTAGCAATATACTGAGGGCATATTTTTATCTCCATGTACATGTATTATTGTTTTTATATCTGCATGATATTCCACTGGGTACCATAATTTATTTAACCAATCATTTATTGATAAACATTTAGACTTTTTCCTATTTTTTTGGTGTTGTAGAGAAATCTATAATGGCAGTGTGTATATATTCATGCACATTTAAGTCATGGTTTGGCACACTTTTTCTATAAAGGGCCAGATAGGAAATACTCTAGGCTTTGTGGGCCAGATAGTAACTGTTGCAACTACTCAACTCTGCTGTTTTAACTCTAAAGCAGCCAGAGACAAATACATAAACAAATGAGTGTGGCTGTTTTCCAATAAAACTTTCTTAAAACAGCTATAGTTTGCTGACCCCGATTATGATTCCTTGATCAAAGATTATGCAAAAATAAAAGGCTAGTAATATGTATTTCAAAATTGCATCCCAGCTAGAATCAAGTCTATAAATTAGATAATAGTATTTGTATCAATGTTAATTTTCTGACCTTGATAATTGTACTATGGTTATATAAGAAAATGACCTTGTTAGGAAATACACACTTAAATATTTAATGGTGAGGGGGCATCATGTTTGCAACTTATTTTCAAATGGTTCAGGAAAAAATGTGCAGAGAGAGAAAAAAATGTTAATAATTGGTAAATCTCGATTTAGGATAAATGGAAACCCTTAGTACTAATTTTGCAACTTTTCTGTAAGTTTGGAATTATTTCAAGATAAAAAGTAATAAAAAACAGTCTGGCCCTAAAGCTCTCATACTTCCTTAGTGAGGTGTAAATCACCCTGTAGAAGGACATTGGTAATATAGGAAGCTGAGGGTTGACTTGGTGATTCAGAATCAGAGCTGTTTCTATTTGACAAAGGAATTAAAAAGGGCAAGAGTGTTCCACTCCATTCTTCCCATAACAACTCAGACTTTACATACTTTTCAGAGTTTTTAATTTCACTGGAATAGTTGTATAAATTTTAAATTATTATAGTTTCAGATCAAAATATTAATGGAGACTTCAATCACATTTAAAAAGGGAGAGAGAAGAAACCCTTTGTATTGCAAGGTAATCATTTGGACATGATTACTTTCCTAACAGCCTTTGAACCTAGGCAAAGGATCAGTTTTATTCTTTGGATCTCTTAGGTCAATTGTATTTGTATAATGAACTTTATTTTCTCAGCATATTTCTACATCTTTGTTGGCTCTCAGATGAGGCAATGAAAGGATGCAGTCCTAATTTACCATTCAGTTGCTTTAGAGACAAGGTTATCAGATGGCCAAGCTGGCATTCCGTTTTAGAGATTGAGGGGCCTCACTTGTATTTTCACCCCAGAAAGAGGTCTTCCTAATCCACCTGAAGAGAGATAATAAAAGTGCCTGGATTGTGCTAGATATTTATTCCTGGAGTTCATTTGATCTTGACAACAACCCAGTGTGGTAGACATTAGTATCCTCTTTTTACAAATAAGACTCACAGAGGCTAACTCACTTGCCTGAGACCACAAAACTAGTAAACATTAGAGCTAACTGAATACAGACCATCCCAGACACTTCAAGAAAGAATTTTGAATCTGTCCTAGTACTGAGGAGGAGGTGATTTCAGTATTTTTGTTGTTGTTTGTTTTGTTTTTAAACTATTCATTAAGAAGTGATTACTGAAAATTTAGGCATTCTACTGACAAAGAAAATGTTTACATGTAAAATCCATGTGAGAGAATTTAGGATTTATTCCCTGTACTATGCAAATATGCCCCTTTAAGAACCCCCCCCTTTAAAAATAATTTTTGTCATCATTTGGGACGGGGCATGAAAATTCTGCAGTGGCACTCTTTTTTATTTGGCTTATGAGTTTAAGATCTGTTATGATTTAAACCTTTATGAAGTGGTTAAACTTTAATGACGGGTCTTTGAAAGGTTTTATGGGAGTTGATAGTAATTTGTATGCCAAGAGATAAAAACAAGACATTTGCCATATGTCTGTTTCAAGAGTTATACTTTATGTGAAAAAGGTGGTATGATTACATGCATCCCAATTGTGAATCCTCTGCTGATAAGAGACAGTTTCAAAGAAGACAGCTAATAAGCATAGTATCTCCTTTTTTCTGTTAGAGTGATAAATATGAATGGAAGACAATTGAGAATTCAGTTGAATCCTTGGAAGCAAAATAGGTACCCAGTAGTTGAGAGTCCCATGAAATATTTCAGTTTGGGAAAAAAAAAAAATTCAGTTTGAATCTTCTGTGCTATTAAAACTGCCTGAGTGTAAAAGTAAATTAAATTGATACAGAATGACCCTTCAGAGACTCAGTATTTTCTCTTTCTTACGTGTTTCCTTTTTCATTCTAGAACCTAGACATTGTTTTATTCTCAGAATTATAATTTATTGACATATGCTTTAAAAGCAGAAATTGAGTAATAGTACTCTAGTTCTAACTCAGTTACTTCATAACCAAGCCAAATGTTACTTGCGTTACTTTACACTCAAGTGTGTTTGTGTTGGGGAGAAGAAGAGAGGAGGGGAAGGGGAGACAATGAGTATGAATAAGAACATGCACTTTCCCTTGTGAGTGTTTAGCATGGTACTAATGAAGTTAGTGGAATCATCAATTATGGTTGTAATTTTTAAAGGTGATGGATGGTAAAATATGAAATCTGACTCTAGATCTTCAACAGCCTCATTGCTGCTTCTAATTGAGATGGACAGTAAGCTATTGGTCCCTAGCCTAGCAGTAATCTGTGCCCTGTAACCGTAAACAAATTGGTTTGAAATCTGGTATTCAAGCAAATGACCAGAAAGTTACACCTCTAACACACTCTGTGCTGAGTTTGTTGTACATCGAAGTTCCCCTTGCAAACGGCTCAGTAACTTATTTAATATAAAAGTTGTTCTAGTTTTAGAAATCTTGACCTCTCAAATATAAACCAGAGTTTGGGGATAAATCTTTAATACTCTAGTCATAATTGCCTGGGTCCCTGATATTCAGAATTCAGTTGCTACGTCTCAAAGCAAGCCAAGTAAAGGTGATCTGTACAGTGGCCCATCAAAAATGATGATTTTTAGTCACCTTCTGGAAGTCCTTAGCATGTAGAGTTTTGGTTACTCTGACCAAAGGAGCTGTATTGTATTTCATGCACACAGAAACCAAATTTTGTAAACCCAGGTGGCTTTCTGACAGAAATATTTGGATGCTGCAATAATAGAATGACTTTTTTTTTAACATCTTCATTGAAGTGTAATTGCTTTACAGTGGTTTGTTAGTTTCTGCTGTATAACAAAGTGAATCAGCTATACGTATACATATATCCCCATATCCCCTCCCTCTTGCATCTCCCTCCCACCCTCCCTGTCCCACCGAAGACCATTTTAAAAATTTGAATAATCTCAGAATATCCAGGGTATTTGGTTGGCATAAACAAACAGTTCTACTTTCAGGCATGAATTTTTGAAAGCTTGAGTTTATAAGCTAATTGCTCTTAGGCTCTCTATACTTGTTACTCTAATTCTACCCATGTTTAAGATGTTTCCCCAGCCAGAGGAATAGTACAGTTTTCTGGGGTAATAGAGGTAGGAAGCCAGGATGCTAGGTGGTGTCAGCTTTTAAAAAGGAAGGAAAAGCAGGTCAAATCTCTATAACCTATGAGAAAGTAGGTAAAGCTAGAGAGTGGGCCTGGTACTGATAAGAGACCTGGAGGAGGAGGAGAGGGTAGAGGTTTGACTTGACAGAAACAGGAGTTTCCCATATAAACTGTTCTATATACGTTCCTTAGCCAGTCTACAAAAGCCCCTGTTATAGCTGACAGGGTACATGTTTTCAATTTTTTAAAAATATAGGCAACATAACCACTGCAGATCAGTGCAGTAGTAATTGACTACTACAATGAATAGGAAATGCCCTTCCAAGAAATGTTTAACGACAGGGATTAAACTATGTAGATGGCTCCTTCTTCAAGGCACCCCCCTTTTGGAATCAGATGCTATTTGGCACTAGCCGTCTGGCATCTTTTTCTTCTCAAAAAGAAAAAAAAAAAACGCTCCTAGAAAAGGCTCTTCTTTGTTCCAGGCCATCACTGTCCTGAGGTAATCCAGTCCCTAACCATCTGAAAAGAGCTGTGTTAAGTGTACTTTCCCTTCCTCGTTTAACCTTGTTGTCCTGGGTCTTTGGTGGCTGGCTCTGGGCCTTATCCACTGCACAGGAGAATGAAGGAAGGGAGAAAGGAGATTTAGGTTTCAGTTCTCCCAGATAGGTGGGAAAGTATTAGTCCAGAGACCTTTCCCCTTGAATCTTGGCTGGTCCTGGGGCCAGGCAGGCAGCAAGGCTGGGCTGATCTAGCCCAGGAATTTAGAGCTTGCATGTGTGCTGCCCAAGTCAGACCTGTTTCTGTACTTCTAACCATTCTGGCCATTGTGTGTAGGATTTCAGAACTAGGGCATTCTGTCTTTCATTATTACCTGTGAGGGGTCAGTCTAAGCAGTCTCTCCAAGTGACAAGTGCGCTCATCTCAACAGCAGATTTCCCTGAGAAAAGCAGGGAGAACTTTATGATTTATTTTCAGGGCCTCAGCCTTCATTTAGCAAATTCTGAAGTGCCTCTTTCTCAACATTCATATTTTGATTAGGTAAATAAAATGTATCCATGGGAGAGGTCTATTTCCTGACCCCCTAGTTTTGTACTTTATGGCCTTGAGAGTACTTGAGTTTGGGGAATATGGGTAATGTTGAAGTATCCTTTGAAAGGAGAAGCACTTAATGGTTTACAAATACATGTATCTTTATGGAAGTTTCTTGTAAATGGTATGTTTTTTAGCAAGCAATCAAACTTTGAAGCAATTTGAAACTTGCTTCACTTTTAAACATTTGACTTTAAATTTGTTTTTCTTTTTTTAGGGAAAAAACCCTGGTCTTCTGCTAATATTCATGAAACTGGGATTATTTTTAAAAGGGCTTGGATGGATCCATGTGGATTAAATATTATTTGCTTTCAAGTTTTCAGCCACATCATAGCATTAATTAGCACATCCAAATGCTTTTTATACCATTTATTAACTTTGACTGTCTAGGGCATGAAATCGGTAATGGAATTGACGTTATGCTGCTTTCTTTTAAGATATCTTTCAGTTGAATGAACCAAGATTCCCTCCCTCTTCACATAGACTGAAACTTGTCAAAGAGCTGTAATACTGAACTTTTTTCACTTCCTCAAATATGTTATGCTAGCCCTCATCTCCTCCCTTCAAACCTGCTGCTCTCAGATATATTGCCTCCACTTCTGACCTGGCCTAGCAAACTACTACTAATCCTTCAAGTGTCAAATTAAATTTGTTTTTTAGGAATGCCTTCCCTGCTCTCTAAATGTTAGTTAGGTGAGTCCTATTAAATCACACAAGTAATTATTTGTTCATACCTACCTTTTCTACTACTATGAGGCCAGGGAAGCTCATCTAAGTTGTTCACAGTGCCTAAGCACTTGAATGAGTGAGTGAATCACTTAATGCATTTTTTTTCCATTACTTTTCTTCCTCAGTAGTTTTGTAATAGGTTATGTTAAATATGTGGTTTTTTAGGTCAGTATTGGTTTTCTGAAATATTACCATCATTTCATTTTGGGGAAAGGAGGTAGAGAATACACCAATATGCCTGAATATCATGGGCATCTTTTTTTATTTTAATATAATGAGAATTCTGGTAGAATAGGTATTGGTTTACATTATGGACCAGGAATGGTTATCCCATTATTGAATGGGAATGGTTATCTGCATCTAAAAGCCTACTGTTAAAAAGTTCAGTTTTATATAGGTGTTGTGTACATACATGTACAGGTTATTGTGTCACTTTTCCCTTTCCTGTCCCCCTACTCTACTAAAAAAGCTGGGAAATAGTCCTCATGATGTCTTTTTCAGAAGCTTTTTTTTTTTTTTTTTTTGCTGTATGCGGGCCTCTCACTGTTGTGGCCTCTCCCCTGTTGTGGAGCACAGGCTCTGGACGTGCAGGCTCAGCGGCCATGGCTCACGGGCCCAGCCGCTCCGCGGCATGTGGGATCATCCCGGACTGGGGCACGAACCCGCGTCCCCTGCATCGGCAGGCAGACGCTCAACCACTCCGCCACCAGGGAAGCCCAGAAGCTTTTTTGATGAAGGAATACTCAAAAGTGGTCACAGTTATTCAGGGTTTTTCACTTAGTGACCTTTTACTCTCTCTTGCATTTTTGGTTTTTTGCTCAATGTTACAATCTCAAGTAAGAGAGAACAGTTTGTAAAAGAGTTATATTGATGTGTTATTAAAATATATCCTTTTCTTATCCATTGTATAAAATTATGTCCAGGGGGGGACCTTGAAGATGGCGGAAGAGTAAGACGCGGAGATCACCTTCCTCCCCACAGATACACCAGAAATACATCTACACGTGGAACAACTCCTACAGAACACCTACTGAAGGCTGGCAGAAGACCTCAGACCTCCCAAAAGGCAAGAAACTCCCCACGTACCTGGGTAGGGCAAAAGAAAAAAAGAAAAAACAGAGACAAAAGAATAGGGACGGCACCTGCACCAGTGGGAGGGAGCTGTGAAGGAGGAAAAGTTTCCACACACTAGGAAGCCCCTTCGCGGGCGGAGACTGCGGGAGGCGGAGGGGGGAGCTTCGGTGCCGCGGAGGAGTGCACAGCAACGGGTGCGGAGGGCAAAGCGGCGAGATTCCCGCACAGAGGATCGGTGCCGACCGGCACTCACCAGCCCGAGAGGCTTGTCTGCTCACCCGCCGGGGCGGGCAGGGCTGCGAGCTGAGGCTCGGGTTTCGGTTTCGAACGGAGCGCAGGGAGAGAACTGGGGTTGGCGGCTTGAACATAGCCTGAAGGGGTTAGTGCACCATGGCTAGCCGGGAGGGAGTCCAGGGAAAAGTCTGCACCTGCCGAAGAGGCAAGAGACTTTTTCTTCCCTCTTTGTTTCCTGGTGCGCGAGGAGAGGGGTTTAAGAGCGCTGCTTAAAGGAACTCCAGAGACGGGCGCGAGCCGCGGCTAAAAGCGCGAACCCCAGAGACGGGCGCGAGCCGCGGCTAAAACTGCGGACCCCAGAGACGGGCGGGAGACACTAAGGCTGCTGCTGCCACCACCAAGGGGCCTGTGTGCGAGCACAGGTCACTCGCCACACCCCTCTTCCGCGGAGCCTGTGCAGCCCGCCACTGCCAGGTTCCCGGGATCCAGGGACAACTTCCCCGGGAGAACGCATGGCGGGCCTCAGGCTGGTGCAACGTCACGCCGGCCTCTGCCACCGCAGGCTCGCCCCGCACTCCGTGCCCCTCCCTCCCCCCCCCGGCCTGAGTGCGCCAGAGCCCCCAAATCAGCGGCTCCTTTAACCCCGTCCTGTCTGAGCAAAAAACAGACACCCTCCAGCGACCTCCACACAGAGGCAGGGCCAAATCCAAAGCTGAGCCCATGTGAGCTGTGAGAACAAAGAAGAGAAAGGGAAATCTCTCCCAGCAGCCTCAGAAACAGCGGATTAAAGCTCCACAATCAACTTGATGTACCCTGCATCTGTGGAATACATGAATAGACAACGAATCATCCCAAATTGAGGAGGTGGACTTCGAGAGCAAGATCTATGATTTTTTCCCCTTTTCCTCTTTTTGTGAATGTATATGCTTCTGTGTGAGATCTTGTCTGTATAGTCTTGCTTCCACCATTTGTCCTAGGGTTCTATCCGTCCATGTTTTTTAAAAAATTTTCTTAATAATTTTAATTTTAATAACTTTATTATACTTTACCTTCGTTCTTTCTTTCTTTCTTTCTTTCTTTCCTTCCTTCCTTCCTTCCCTCCTTTAGACTACGAATCATCCCAAATTGAGGAGGTGGTCTCTGAGAGCAAGATTTATGATTTTTCCCCCTTTACCTCTTTTTGTGAGGGTGTATGTGTATGCTTCTGTGTAAGATTTTGTCTGTATAGCTTTGCTTCCAACGTTTGTCCTAAGGTTCTATCCGTCCCTTTTTTTTTCTAAATAAGTATTTTTTAATTCAATAACTTTATTATACTTTATTTTATTTGTACTGTATCTTCTTTCTGTCTTTTTTCCTCCTTTCCCTCCTTCCTTCCTTCCTCCCTCCCTCCTTCCTTTCCTTCTTGCCTTTCATTCTTTGCTTCTTTCTTTCTTTCTTCCTTCCTTCCTTCCTTCCTTCCCTCCTTTCCTTCTTTCTTTCCTCATACTTCTACTAATTCTCTCCACTTTTTCTCCCTTTTATTCTGAGCCGTGTGGATGAAAGGCTCTTGGTGCTTCAGCCAGGAGTCAGGGCTCTTCCTCTGAGGTAGGAGAGCCAACTTCAGGACACTGGTCAACAAGAGACCTCCCAGCTCCACATAATATCAAATGGCGAAAATCTCCCAGAGACCTCCATCTTAACACCAGCACCCAGCTTCACTCAACGACCAGCAAGCTACGGTGCTGGACATCCTATGCCAAACAACTAGCAAAACAGGAACACAGCCCCATCCATTAGCAGAGAGGCTGCCTAAAATCATAATAAGGCCACAGACACCCCAAAACAAACCACCAGACGTGAACCTGCCCACTAGAGAGACAAGATCCAGCCTCATCCACCACAACACAGGCACTAGTCCCCTCCACCAGGAAGCCTACACAACCCACTGAACCAACCTTAGCCACTGGAGACAGACGTCAAAAACAGCGGGAACTACGAACCTGCAGCCTGCAAACAGGAGACCCCAAACACAGTAACATAAGCAAAATGAGAAGACAGAAAAACACACAGCAGATAAAGGAGCAAGATAAAAATGCACCAGACCTAACAAATGAAGAGGAAATAGGCAGTCTACCTGAAAAAGAATTCAGAATAATGACAGTTAAGATGATCCAAAATCTTGGAAATAGAATGGACAAAATGCAAGAAACAGTTAACAAGGACCTAGAAGAACTAAAGATGAAACAAGCAACGATGAACAACACAATAAATGAAATTAAAAGTACTCTAGATGGGATCAATAGCAGAATAACTGAGGCAGAAGAATGGATAAGTGACCTGGAAGATAAAATAGTGGAAATAACTACTGCAGAGCAGAATAAAGAAAAAAGAATGAAAAGAACTGAGGACAGTCTCAGAGACCTCTGGGACAACATTAAACGCACCAACATTCGAATTATAGGGGTTCCAGAAAAGGAAGAGAAAAAGAAAGGGACTAAGAAAATATTTGAAGAGATTACAGTTGAAAACTTCCCTAATATGGGAAAGGAAATAGTTAATCAAGTCCAGGAAGCACAGAGAGTCCCATACAAGATAAATACAAGGAGAAATACGCCAAGACACATATTAATCAAACTGTCAAAAATTAAATACAAAGAAAGCATATTAAAAGCAGCAAGGGAAAAACAACAAATAACACACAAGGGAATCCCCATAAGGTTAACAGCTGATCTCTCAGCAGAAACCCTACAAGCCAGAAGGGAGTGGCAGGACATACTGAAAGTAATGAAGGAGAAAAACCTGCAACCAAGACTACTCTACCCAGCAAGGATCTCATTCAGATTTGATGGAGAAATTAAAACCTTTACAGACAAGCAAAAGCTGAGAGAGTTCAGCACCACCAAACCAGCTTTACAACAAATGCTAAAGGATCTTCTCTAGACAAGAAACACAAGAGAAGGAAAAGACCTATAATAACGAACCCAAAACAATTTAGAAAATGGGAATAGGAACATACATATCGATAATTACCTTAAATGTAAATGGACTAAATGCTCCCACCAAAAGACACAGATTGGCTGAGTGGATACAAAAACAAGACCCTTATATGTGCTGTCTACAAGAGACCCACTTCAGACCTAGAGACACATACAGACTGAAAGTAAGGGGATGGAAAAAGATATTCCATGCAAATGGAAACCAAAAGAAAGCTGGAGTAGCAATTCTCATATCAGACAAAATAGAGTTTAAAATAAGGACTATTAAAAGAGACAAAGAAGGACACTACATAATGATCAAGGGATCGATCCAAGAAGAAGATATAACAATTGTAAATATTTATGCACCCAACATAGGAGCACCTCAATACATAAGGCAAATACTAACAGCCATAAAAGGGGAAATCGACAGTAACACATCATAGTAGGGGACTTTAACACCCCATTTTCACCCATGGACAGATCATCCAAAATGAAAATAAATAAGGAAACACAAGCTTTAAATGATACATTAAACAAGATGGACTTAATTGATATTTATAGGACACTCCATCCAAAAACAACAGAATACACATTTTTCTCAAGTGCTCATGGAACATTCTCCAGAATAGATCATATCTTGGGTCACAAATCAAGCCTTGGTAAATTTAAGAAAATTGAAATTGTATCAAATATCTTTTCTGACCACAACGCCATGAGACTAGATATCAATTACAGGAAAAGAGCTGTAAAAAATACAAACACATGGAGGCTAAACAATACACTACTTAATAATGAAGTGATCACTGAAGAAATCAAAGAGGAAATTAAAAAATACCTAGAAACAAATAACAGTGGAGACACAATGACCCAATACCTATGGGATGAAGCAAAAGCAGTTCTAAGGGGGAAGTCTATAGCAATATAAGCCCACCTTAAGAAGCAGGAAACATCTCGAATAAACAACCTAACCTTGCACCTCAAGCAATTAG
The DNA here is from genome assembly GCF_011762595.2 of Tursiops truncatus. Lineage (NCBI taxonomy): Eukaryota > Metazoa > Chordata > Mammalia > Artiodactyla > Delphinidae > Tursiops > Tursiops truncatus. The sequence goes on from NC_047049.1 coordinate 13,311,038, forward strand.
AGAAAGAAGAACAAAAAAACCCCAGAGCTAGCAGAAGGAAAGAAATCATAAAAATCAGATCAGAAATAAATGAAAAAGAAATGAAGGAAACAATAGCAAAGATCAATAAAACTAAAAGCTGGTTCTTCGAGAAGATAAACAAAATAGATAAACCACTAGCCAGACTCATCAAGAAAAAAAGGGAGAAGACTCAAATCAATAGAATTAGAAATGAAAAAGGAGAAGTAACAACTGACACTGCAGAAATAAAAAAGATCATGAGAGATTACTACAAGCAACTCTATGCCAATAAAATGGACAACCTGGAAGAAATGGACAAATTCTTAGAAATGCACAACCTGCCAAGACTGAATCAGGAAGAAATAGAAAATATGAACAGACCAATCACAAGCACTGAAATTGAAACTGTGATTAAAAATCTTCCAACAAACAAAAGCCCAGGACCAGATGGCTTCACAGGTGAATTCTATCAAACATTTAGAGAAGAGCTAACACCTATCCTTCTCAAACTCTTCCAAAATATAGCAGAGGGAGGAACACTCCCAAATTCCTTCTATGAGGCCACCGTCACCTTGATACCAAAACCAGACAAGGATGTCACAAAGAACGAAAACTACAGGCCAATATCACTGATGAACATAGATGCAAAAATCCTCAACGAACTACTAGCAAACAGAATCCAACAGCACATTAAAAGGATCATACACCATGATCAAGTGGGGTTTATTCCAGGAATGCAAGGATTCTTCAGTATACGCAAATCTATCAATGTGATAAACCATATTAACAAATTGAAGGAGAAAAACCATATGATCATCTCAATAGATGCAGAGAAAGCTTTTGACAAAATTCAACACCCATTTATGATAAAAACCCTGCAGAAAGTAGGCATAGAGGGAACTTTCCTCAACATAATAAAGGCCATATATGACAAGCCCACAGCAAACATCATCCTCAGTGGTGAAAAACTGAAAGCATTTCCACTAAGATCAGGAACAAGACAAGGTTGCCCACTCTCACCATTCTTATTCAACATAGCTTTGGAAGTTTTAGCCACAGCAATCAGAGAAGAAAAGGAAATAAAAGGAATCCAAATCGGAAAAGAAGAAGTAAAGCTGTCACTGTTTGCAGATGACATGATACTATACATAGAGAATCCTAAAGATGCTACCAGAAAACTACTAGAGCTAATCAATGAATTTGGTAAAGTAGCAGGATACAAAATTAATGCACAGAAATCTCTGGCATTCCTATATACTAATGATGAAAAATCTGAAAGTGAAATCAAGAAAACACTGCCATTTACCATTGCAACAAAAAGAATAAAATATCTAGGAATAAACCTACCTAAGGAGACAAAAGGCCTGTATGCAGAAAATTATAAGACACTGCTGAAAGAAATTAAAGATGATACAAATAGATGGAGAGATATACCATGTTCTTGGATTGGAAGAATCAACATTGTGAAAATGACTCTACTACCCAAAGCAATCTATAGATTCAATGCAATCCCTATCAAACTACCACTGGCATTTTTCACAGAACTAGAAGAAAAAATTTCACAATTTGTATGGAAACACAAAAGACGCCGAATAGCCAAAGCAATCTTGAGAATGAAAAAAGAAGCTGGAGGAATCAGGCTCCCTGACTTCAGACTATACTACAAAGCTACAGTAATCAAGACAGTATGGTACTGGCACAAAAACAGAAAGATAGATCAATGGAACAGGATAGAAAGCCCAGAGATAAACCCACGCACATATGGACACCTTATCTTTGATAAAGGTGGCAGGAATGTACAGTGGAGAAAGGACAGCCTCTTCAATAAGTGATGCTGGGAAAACTGGACAGGTACATGTAAAAGTATGAGATTAGATCACTCCCTAACACCATACACAAAAATAAGCTCAAAATGGATTAAAGACCTAAACGTAAGGCCAGAAACTATCGAACTCTTAGAGGAAAACATAGGCAGAACACTCTATGACATAAATCACAGCAAGATCCTTTCTGACCCACCTACTAGAGTAATGGAAATAAAAACAAAAATAAACAAATGGGACCTAATGAAACTTCAAAGCTTTTGCACAGCAAAGGAAACCATAAACAAGACCAAAAGATAACCCTCAAAATGGGAGAAAATAGTTGCAAATGAAGCAACTGACAAAGGATTAATCTTCAAAATTTACAAGCAGCTCATGCAGCTCAATAACAAAAAAACAAACAACCCAATCCAAAAATGGGCAGAAGACCTAAATAGACATTTCTCCAAAGAAGATATACAGACTGCCAACAAACACATGAAAGAATGCTCAACATCATTAATCTAAATTAGAGAAATGCAAATCAAAACTACAATGAGATATCATCTCACACCAGTCAGAATGGCCATCATCAAAAAATCTAGAAACAATAAATGCTGGAGAAGGTGTGGAGAAAAGGGAACACTCTTGCACTGCTGGTGGGAATGTGAATTGGTTCAGCCACTATGGAGAACAGTATGGAGGTTCCTTAAAAAACTACAAATAGAACTACCATATGACCCAGCAATCCCACTACTGGGCATATACCCTGAGAAAACCAAAATTCAAAAAGAGTCATGTACCAAAATGTTCATTGCAGCTCTATTTACAATAGCCCGGAGATGGAAACAACCTAAGTGCCCATCATCGGATGAATGGATAAAGAAGATGTGGCACATATACAATGGAATATTACTCAGCCATAAAAAGGAACGAAATTGAGCTATTTGTAATGAGGTGGATAGACCTAGAGTCTGTTATACAGAGTGAAGTAAGTCAGAAAGAAAAAGACAAATACCCTATGCTAACACATATATATGGAATTTAACAAAAAAAAATGTCATGAAGAACCTAGGGGTAAGACAGGAATAAAGACGCAGACCTACTGGAGAACGGACTTGAGGATATGGGGAGGGGGAAGGGTGAGCTGTGACAGGACGAGAGAGAGTCATGGACATATACACACTAACAAACGTAAGGTAGATAGCTAGTGGGAAGCAGCCGCATGGCACAGGGATATTGGCTCCGTGCTTTGTGACAGCCTGGAGGGGTGGGATAGGGACGGTGGGAGGGAGGGAGACGCAAGAGGGAAGACATATGGGAACATATGTATATGTATAACTGATTCACTTTGTTATAAAGCAGAAACTAACACACCATTGTAAAGCAATTATACCCCAATAAAGATGTTAAAAAAAAAATTATGTCCATGTTAGGAAGGGATTAAAAAATCAGTGTTGTTCCCCACCCTGCTCCCTCCCCCAAGGTGAAAATAAGGCATCCCAGCTGGGTCCAGGGAAGGCTAAAAGGATTTCAGAGTGTGAGAGCTCTTAAAGGCTATCTTGTTGTTTTTACTAAATTGCTCTGCACCAGATAGGTACACATGCAGCTAGAATTTTTTAACCTGTGTCTAACATGATTGGTGAAGTTAAATGCAGGCTGTCTGCAATCTTGTATGTGTTGACTAGTGATTAAGCTCATGTAATTGCTGTTTAGTATGTCAGCAATTCTTGACAATTGATAAACTTTTTTTTGGTATGTCATGCAAAAAAATACTAGAAATAGTATTTCTCTTCCAGTAGAAGTTTATCTTTTGGTTTCAACTAAATTCAGGCCAATTGACACAGGCTAAGCCACAGAGAAAGCACTTTACATCCTACATTTTTTTTCTATTCCTATGATAGATTGGTTTATTGATTATTTATCTATGTTGACAACAATATTAAAGAATTTCTTCATAACAGTTCAGAGTATAATCAACTACTAAAATATGAGTTGCAGATAATAAAGCCCATTTTATTTAGCACATGGAGGGTGCTACAAGGGCAGGGAGCAGGGATGTGCTCCTGGCCCAGCAAGGATGGCCTCCAACAGTTCTCCACTCCTCCCAGACTCTCCGAAGCCCACCGCACTGCTCCTGGGAGTAGGGACAGCGGCTCAAGCCTGGGGACGCAGCTTATGAGTTTGGAGGTGCCTGGGCCTACACCCTTCAGAGACCTTCTCTGTCGCTAACACGCCAGGACCTGGAGCTGCCAGCCTGGGGCGTCCTCTTGTTGTGGAGCAAGGGCTCATGTGGACTATGAGGACTGTTTCCTAGCTTTTTTAGTAGAGCAGGGGGACAGGAAAGGGAGAGTGACACAGTAACCTGTACACATACGTACACAACACGTGTATAAAGCTGAACTTTTTAACAGTAGGCTTTTAGATGCAGATAACCGTTCCCATTCCATAATGGGAAAACCATTCCTGGTCCATAATGTAAAGGTGCAGAAGGAGGTGAAAGCCCAACACTAACAGCATGTGTTTGAATCAAAGTAAGGGCAGGGTGCCAAGCAAGAGAGTGGGAAACAAGTCTCAGATCCACTCCAATTTGGACTTGATTGAGGGACTTTTTTAAAGGGGAAGAACAAAGAGGCTGGGATTAATCATCAACTTGTGCCATTTCTTTTTTATTAATATGTGATTTTTTTTAATTGAGGGATAGTTGATATAGAGTATTATATAAGTTTCAGGTGTACAACATAGTAATTCATAATTTTATAGGTTATATTCCATTTATAGTTATTCTAAAATATTGGCTATATTCCTTGTGCTGTACAATATATCTTTGTAGCTTATTTATTTTGTACATGGTAGTTTGTTGCTTTTAACTGCCTACCCCTATCTTGCCCCTTCCCTCTTCCCTCTCCCCACTGGTAACCACTAGGTTACTCTATGTGACATTTCTTTTTTTTTCTTTTTTTGTAATTGAAATATAGTTGATTTACAATATTGTGTTAGTTTCAGGTGTACAGCACAGTGATTCAGTTTTATGTATGTATTTTTTCAGATTATTTTCCATTATAGGTTATTGCAAGATATTGAATATAGTTCCCTGTGCTATACAGTAAATCTTTGTTGCTTATCTATTTTGTGTACAGTAGTTTGTATCTCTTAATTCCATACTGTATGTGACATTTCTTTTTTTTTTTTTTAAATTTTTGGCTCTGTTAGGTCTTCATTGCTGTGCACGGGCTTTCTCTAGTTGCAGTGAGCAGGGGGCTACTCTTCCTTGCGGTGTGCGGGCTTCTCATTGCGGTGGCTTCTCTTGTTGCAGAGCACGGGCTCTAGGCGTGCAGGCTTCAGTAGTTGTGGCACACGGGCTCAGTAGTTGTGGCTCGCGGGCTCTAGAGCACAGGTTGTGGTACACGGGCTTAGCTGCTCCATGGCATGTGGGATTTTCCCCGACCATGGCTCAAACCCGTGTCCCCTGCATTGGCAGGCGGATTCTTAACCACTGTGCCACCAGGGAAGTCCTATGTGACATTTCTTTATCATAGTTTAAGGAGTCAGGATGTCTCTATTTTATGATTCTCAGGCCAGGTGGTCCATGGTTCAGGGGTCTGTTAGCTCGTCTTGTGCTGGAGAAACAACCTGAGTTTGTATGTTAATGATGATATCTACAGCAGCAATTTTGGTACATTAATGATGTTAACAATAGTAATCTTAGCCATCTGACTCTAGTTGATTAATGTTCAGTTAGCACAGGATTGGGGTAAGAGGTGACAAAGAAAGGAAATAAAATTTTAGATAGAATAACTGTAAACTCAGTAAGGGAACTCTGTTTTAGGGGGACTTGGTTTTACTCTGTAGGACAATGGTGAGGATAGCACCACACTTCTGAAGCCCCAAGCCCCCATCACCTCCTGGACAGGCCCCTATCTGCAGAAGAGGCAGCCTCTGGTGTCAGGAGGAGCTGCTGGTATAGCACTGGCCCAGGTGCTCCTCTCCTTCTCTTACCCATCTTGCAGGTGCTAAGTCCCTGCAAGGGCAGGCGGCAGAGGCCCCTGGCTAGGCTCAGGCAGATTCCATCCTACATTTATAATGTATTTGTAGCTTTGTAGTTAATAAATACAGCACTTTGAGTTTGATGAGATATTGTATATGGTGGTCTCTAACACGGTGCCTGGTAAGCCAGAACCCGTTTGAAACAGATACCTACTAAAACTCACTTAAGTAAAAAAGGTGTGCTTATTTTGAGGATTCCGGTATTTCATGCCACAGTCAGGTGTCAGGGTCACTGTTCATGGTTGTGTGGGCTAGGGTCTGCATAGCTTTTAGTAGGAGTACAGCAAGGCCTTAGCAACAAACTGGAACTAGAAACTAAATCACTGTCAGCCTCTCTCTCTTTGCAGACAAAATGAGTTCTGTAGATGTTAATTTTTCCTTAATCATAGCTTATCTTTTGGAATAGGGGAGTACCCAGATTTTGGTGGGCTTAAAAACATCTAATTGGCTTTTTATGAGAAAGGAAAAGTTATTACATGATGGTTAGAATTGACTGAAGGTCTCCCATCCATAATCTATTCCTGTATTTGTTATCAGACATTTTCATCCTGCTTTTCTTTTTTTTATAAAGATTTCATGATCAGCAATCCAAAGGAAAATATAATATTGTTCCATGTGCACTTTTTCTTCACTATGCTTTTGTTTGTCCATAAGAAATACAATTTTTTCTCTCTGCTATTCCTTTTTTCAGCCCCTTCCTTTTCCTTTCATTTGATATGTCTTTAGTCTACAACATAGAGGAAACCTTCTAGCAGGATGAAAACAATTTTGTGAAAAGGTAGATATTTACCACCATTGGTATGATTTCTGTTCTTTGGAAGTAAAGACCATGCTTGAGCCCATTCTTCTCCTAGTGGGTTTGAACTGGCTGCTGTTCTCTTACTGAATGTCGACATCAGTCACCGTCTTTGTCTTTTCTAATGGGAGAATTTTTAAAGTCATATGATCATAAAATTAGCTTCTCAGTCTTGATCCTGTAAAAGTAAATTAAGGTTTGAACGATATAAGATAGTTTAAATATTCTAATGCCCTGAATTGATGTTTGTTTCATAATATGTTTGCCTTGTTTCCTCAGCTGTATATTGAGTTCATTCACAGCAGATTGGCTTTTAAATTTCCTTTTGTATCCTGTTTTGACTAGTAGTGCTGAGTCTTACTAATAAGTATAATAATAGATGCTGAAACTTTTCATAGCTCTGCATCTGAGAAAGACATTGTTGAAGACGTCATATTTTACCTCTAAATATTTCAGTATGAATCTTCTAAAAATAGAACATTTTACATAACTACAATAACCATTATCACACATAAGAAAATAATTCCTTAATTTCACCAAAGTTTCAGTCTATATTAAAATGCTCCCAGTGTCCCATAAATGTTTCTGTAGATTTTTTTTCCCTGAACCAGGATCTTACCAAGATTCAGACATTACATTCGGTTGTTCCAGCTCTTTAGTCTTTCTTTGTCTCTCTCTCTCTCTCTCTCTTTTTTTTAATCTAAATGTTTGTCTCTCCTTTTGGGTGATTTTTCAAATCTGCTCATTCCTTCTACATTTATTAACTGGCTTCTTTTTAGGCAGGAGTAGGGTGGAGGGGTAAAGAAAAACTTTGCTTTGACTGAGTGCTAAATAATTTAATATGTAAACAAATGGATAGGTGAATTTAAGAGCTAATTGCAGAAGCAGTACTTACATAAATCCTACATTTAGAGTGAAAGCTATGTTGTTGAAAGAAAAACCTCCAAGAAAAGCAAAAGGCTATACAAGACAGAAAATGTAAAGATGTCCAGGTTCTCAGTAAATCATATTTATATAGTCACAATATTATAAACATGACTGACTTCCAGTCAACCTTGGTAGCTTAAAAATAGTTTAAAAATTAATATAATAGTTATCAACTTTCATGGTAGAGTTTAGAAGGTAGAAGGGGTATAAAGGGGAGAAGTGAAGGGAAAGATAGAAGTCCTAGTATCAAGAGAGATATTGTCGATAGTTGATGAAATAAGAAATATAGGGGTATAAGTATATTAATTAAAGTTATAAAGAGGTTATGCAGAGGAACTAAAAATAATGATGTAACTCTACTGTAATTTGGGGGCAGGAGAATGGACTATCATCCTTATCTATTATAATAGGAAGTCAACACGTTGTCCAAATTTTGATATCTTAAGAAATGATGATGTTAATTTCTACAACTAATATCTGTCCTTAGGCTAATACCACACTGTCTTAATTACGCTAACATTATATAGTAAGGCTTGAAATTAGGTAGTATAAGTCCTTCAGCCTTGTTCTATTTAAGGATGGCTTTGATTGTTCTAGGTCTTTTACCTTTCCAAAGTCCTGCAAAGATTTTTACTGGGATTACTTTGAATCTGTAGATAAATTTGGGAGGAATTGGCATCTTAACAATAATGAGTTTTCCAATCCATGAACATGGTGTCATTCTTCATTTATTTAGGTCTTCTTTAATTTCCCTTTGCAGAAGTTTTCAGCATACAGGTTTTGTACATCTTCAATTAAATTTAATCCTAAAAGAAGATGTGGTATGTATATATATACACATACACACACACACACACACACACACACACACACACACACACACACACACAATGGAATACTACTTATCCATAAAAAGAGAAAAAAGATGAAATCTTGCCATTTGTGACAACATGGATGGAGGGCATTGTGCTAAATGAAGTAAGTCAGAGAAAGACAAGACCTTATGATTTTACTCATATTGTAGAATATAAACAAATAAAAACAAAATAAATGAACAAACCAAAAAAAACAAACATGTTGATAATAGAGAACAAAGTAGTGGTTACCAGAGAGGAAGGGGCCGGGAGGAGAGGTGGTGGTGAAATGGAGAAAGGGGATTAGTTGTATGGTGATAGATGGAAACTAAAGTTTTGGTGATGAGTACGCACTGTAGTGTATACAGAAGCAGAAATGTACATGTGAAACATATAATGTTATAAACCAATGTTACCTCAATAAAAGATAAATTTTAAAAATTTAATCCTAAGTATTTTTATGCTATTACAAATTAATTTGCTTTCTTTATTTTCTAATTATTTGTTGGTAATATATAGAAACATATTTGCCTTTTGTATATTGACCTTGTAGTCTGTGACCTAATTTCACTTATTAGTTCTAAAAGTTGTTTTGTAGATGTCTTGGGATTATCCGTGTATAGGGTCATATTATATGCAAATAAAGACCGTTTTTCTTCTCCCTTTCCATTCTTTATGTCTTCCCTTTTTCTTACATCATGACCCTAACTATACCCCCCCAGTATAATAATGAATTGAAGTGGTAAGAACAGAAATCCTTGCTTTGTTCCTGATCTTGGGTAGAGAACAGGTCTTTCACCCTTGAGTATTATGTTACTTACAGATTTCTGTGGATGCCTATAATCAGATTTAGGATGTTCCCTTGTAGTTCTATTTTGTTGGGGGCTTTTATCATAAATGGATGTTAATTTTTTTTTTGCGGCTATTAAAATATTTATATGGTTTTCTCCTTTCTTTTCTTAATATGGTGACTTATACTAATTGACTCCTGGGTGCTTGAATCAACCTTGAATTCCTGGAATCAACTCCACTTGGTTATGATTATTATCCTTTTCATATATTATTGGGTTGAATTCCCTAAAATTTTGTTAAGAAATTTTGCATCCATATTTGAACATTAGAAATATTAGTCTGTAGTTCTGCTTTCTTGTCTGGGTTTGGGAATTAGGGTTACATTGGCCTTAACACATGATTTAGGAAGCATACCCTCCTTCTCTATTTCTAAAAGATTCCAAGTAAGATTGTTATTTCAACAATTCATAATGAAGCAGTCTAGACCCGGAGGGAATTTTTTTGTGCAAAGGTTTATGAATTTGATGTTTTTAATTGATACAGGGGTGTTCAAATTTTCTATTTTTTTAGTCAGTTTTTCTCATTTGTTATCTTTCAAGGAAATTTTTCCATTTCATCTAGGTTGTCAAATGTATTGACATAAAGTTGTGCATAATGTTGCCTATTCTCTTAATGTCTCTAGATTCTGTAGTGATATTCCCCTCTTATTTTGATTTTGGTAGTACACATTTTTCTTTATCAGTTTATCCTAGAGGCTTATCAGTTTTATTGACTATTTCATTGAATCAGCTTTCATGATTTCTTTGTTGTTTTAGTTTCTATTACATTGATTTCTGTTCTTCTTTCCTTCTACTTTGGGGTTTCTAGTTTTTTAAGGAATGAACTGAGATCACTAATTTTAGAATTTGTTTCCTGATACAAGTATTTAAAGCTATAAATTTCCTCTAAACACTGTTTTAGTTGCATCCCACAAGTTTTGATAGATTGTATTTTCATCATTCCACTCAGAATATTTTTTTAATATAAATTTATTGTTTTATGGCTGTGTTGGGTCTTGGTTGCTGCACACGGGCTTTCTCTAGTTGTGGCGAGCAGGGGCTACTCTTCATTGCAGTGCAGGGGCTTCTCATTGTGGTGGCTTCTCTTGTTGCAGAGCACAGGCTCTAGGCGCACAGGCTTCAGTAGTTGTAGCACACAGGCTCAGCAGTTGTGGCTCGCAAGCTCAGTAGTTGTGGCACATGGGCTTAGTTGCTCCACAGGATGTGGAATCTTCCCGGACCAGGGCTCAAACCTGTGTCCCCTGCATTGGGAAGTGGATTCTCAACCACCACGCCACCAGGGAAGTCCCCAGAATATTTTTTAATTTCCCTTCTGATTTTTTCTTTGACCATGAATTTCTTAAAGTGTGTTGTTTTACTTTTCAAATGTTTGGGGTTTTTCTAGTTTTCTTACTGTTAATTGATTGCTAATTTAATTCCATTCAAAGAACGTATCTCGGATTTCAGTCTTTTTAAATGTATCAACGCTTGTTTTATGACCGTAGCACATCCTGGTGGACTTACCATGTGTACCTGAAAATAATGTGTATTCTGGCATTGTTAGGTATAGTGTTCTATAAATGTCATTTAAGTCAAGGTTGATCACGTTCAGATCGTCTGTGTCTTCGTCTGTTTTTTCTAGTTATATTGGTTGCTGAGAGAAGGATGGAGAAATAGGTATACCTCTAATAGCAGGTCTGGTAAAGTATTCATTGCAAAGGGACATGCATTCAAGTCAAGAAGAATTTGTTACTATATTTTATAACCTACCACAGGGTTCATTTTAATTATTCTTTGTGCTTTTGTATATTTTTAAAATTTTCTGTAATAAAACCTTAAAAACCAAATCATCTTTGGTAATGATGTCAGAGTTTAGGGAGTGCATGCCACATGCTATACCAGATTTAGGATTTCTATTTGTTTATGTTCACCTTATCATTTAAAAGGTTCGATGGCACAAATGTGCAGTCTGAGCATATCTTAATTTATATTGTCACAATAAAAGATTTCCTCCCTCCTTTATTAGTCTGTAATAGTAACCACCATGGTATAAAAGTCAGCGTCAACTGTAGTGCTCTCGATGTGTTGTGTTTTCTCACTCCACTACTGTGAACCCATTGAATCTGTTTTCATTTTTTTATCTTTATCAAAGGTTGAATTAATAAAGGGGAATTTACAAAGTGTCGGACTTACACTTCGTCTTGTCCAGTCAACTGACGGGTATGCTGGGCACGTCATAATTGAGACCGTGGCCCCAAACTCGCCTGCTGCAATTGCTGATCTTCAGCGGGGAGATCGACTGATTGCTATTGGAGGTAATTATGCTGATGTGCAATATACCTGACATTTACAAAGAAAACCAGAGAACAGATGTGGGGGTTTTTCCTCTCTTCTTTATTTCTTTTTTTTATTATTATTTTTTATTTTTGGCTGTGTTGGGTCTCCATGGCTGTGTGCGGGCTTTCTCTAGTTGCAGCAAGCAGGGTCTACTCTTCGTTGCAGTGCGTGGTCTTCTCATTGCAGTGGCTTCTCTTGTTGTGGAGCATGGGCTCTAGGCACGCGGGCTCAGTAGTTGTGGCTCGTGGGCTCTAAAGCACAGGTTCAGGAGTTGTGGCACATGGGCTTAGTCGCTCCATGGCATGTGAGATCTTCCCAGGCCAGGGCTCGAACCTGGGCATGTCCCCTGCAATGGCAGGTGGATTCTTAACCACTGCGCCACCAGGGAAGTCCCTCTTCCTTCTTTATTTCTATAAGCACGTTACTTTTACAATGGAAAGAAAGTAATAACTATACTATAAATAAATACTTAAAAAATTTGAAACACATCATTTTAGTTCTAATTATAAATCTTGAAAATATTTCATCTTTAGACCATTTTCCTCCTACTTCTATTTTTTTTTTATTGAATGTGAAAGAAAGGGCAGGTCAACAGTTATCTTTCTGTGTGGCCACCACCATTACTACTCTGAGCCTAAAACTGACAATGTTAGCACTACTGCCCCCATCACTCAGGACTAGATAATTAACAGGAGAGTGAGTCCTTGTCTAAAAGGGCACACCTGAACTGGCCTGTGGCCCCATATTGGTTGCCCCTTATTGTTCCTGACTGGGCAGCCATTTGTTAATAGATTGTCATTCAGAGTGCAGCCCAGATCACTGTCACTGGCAGAAAAATGTGTCACCTGCATGCCTTCCTATCAGTTGGATTGATAACAACAAAAACTCTCTATTGTTAGGCAGATTATTTGCTTGCATGTTTATAAATATGCAGTAAGACTCACTGTGGACATCAGTGGGGGAAAAGTCCAAACCTTTTCAGACCTTTGTAGTACGTGGCCCACCCATTCTAGGCTTGTCAAGAGATTTCTTGAGCCCATGGTTGGTTACAATTGAGCTTTTAAAGGCAACATGGAATATTCTCTCACAGCTAAAACAATAAATAACAAGGTAAATTAGTTCCTAAATTAAGGAGCAGTTGTCTTTGGTTACATGTTGAAGAAACTCTACCTTTAATTCATATCCATCATGACAATAAAATAATGAAAATTATTTAATTGCATACCTGGAAGCCCCACTAAGTCAATATTTCACATGGAAATCCCTCTGATTATGTCATAAACAGTGCTTTTCAAACTCTCTTGTGTATTCCAATCACCCAGGCATGGTGTTAAAATGTGGATTCTGATTCAGTAGACCTGGGGTGGTGTTCCAGGTTCTGTATTTCTAACAGGCTCCCAGATGATGATACTGGACACTTAGGATAATAAGGCTATAAAATAAACCTCATCTGTGACGTAGTTATTTAACATAAACATAACAGTTATCCCTCAGCTAAAAATCATAATTCAGTATGAATTTTTTATATGTATACATATACCCTGTTTGGTTTTACCTACAGCATAAAATTGTTTTCTTTTTTACATCCTTTTATGAAAGATTTTTGTTTTCAATTATACAAGTAGTAAATATCTGTTATCAAAAATAAATAAATAAATCCAAGCAATATAAATACAGGCAGGGTGAAAAGGCAAAAGTCATCTCTTTGTGTCTAACATTTGTAAAAATAATAATATTCATTGAGATATGGGGAGGGTATGATACACATTCTTTTTTTTATAGCTATACTTTATTTGTATGGGTATACAACATTTTAAAAACATTTAGTGCGGGCTTCCCTGGTGGCGCAGTGGTTGAGAGTCCGCCTGCTGACGCAGGGGACGCAGGTTCGTGCCCCGGTCCGGGAAGATCCCACATGCCGCGGAGCGGCTGGGCCCGTGAGCCGTGGCCGCTGAGCCTGCGCATTTGGAGCCTGTGCTCCGCAACGGGAGAGGCCACAGCAGTGAGAGGCCCGCGTACCAAACAAAAAAAAAAAAAAAACATTTAGTGGGCTTCCCTGGTGGCGCAGTGGTTGAGAGTCCGCCTGCCGATGCAGGGGACACGGGTTCGTGCCCCGGTCCAGGAGGATCCCACATGCCACGGAGCGGCTGGGCCCGTGAGCCATGGCCGCTGGGCCTGCGCGTCCGGAGCCTGTGCTGCGCAACGGGAGAGGCCACAACAGTCAGAGGCCCGCGTACCGCAAAAAAAAAAAAAAACATTTAGTAACAGGATTGGTGATAATTGAAATAAGATTGGCAAAATGTTTGTTATATTTAAGCTCAGTGATGGAGTTCATTTTACTATTTCCTCTGCTTTTGAGTATATTTGAAATATTCCAAAAGAAAAATAATCCATATTTGGCTGAACAGTCCCAAGAGGCAGATGTTAAGTCACAAAGAATGAGTTTAGATTGAGCCGAAGTTTTTTGCCTACCTCAGATCATTAGATGGACTTAATTTTTATTTATGTCAAACTACAGTTGCTGGTTCATAGTGTGGTTAAAGGGAAGCAGAAGAAATTAAGGCTGGATAAATCATGAAGTCATACTAGAAAGCTCTGAATTTCAGTATGAGTTTGTAGGCTAAAGGTTTTTGAGCCAATGTTTTAGGAAAACTGGGGAGCAATATATGTTTGGTGATTAAAATAGGGAAGATCTAAGTGAGGGATCATAGTAAAAAGCTGTTTGTTTATTACTATAGTGGAAGCCAGTGGTCAGGAGGATCTGAAAGGAGGAGGAATGAAAATGGACTGGAACTCTAACAGGATTGACAGCAGACTGAATCTATCCAGGGAGTCAGCCATCTCCATGATTCAGATCGGGTTAACTGGGAGGGTGGCAAATTGATTCACATAGTAGTGAGAACAGGAAGATGAGAAGGTCAAAGAGAGGTTTTAACTTCACTGAATTTGTAGTATCAACGAAACATCCAGGTGGTGATATCCAGAAGTAGCTGGGAATGTACGACTAGAGTGAAGAAGAGGGGACGCCAACCAAAGAAAAAGTTGACAGTTGAAACTACTGAAATGGGTGTAATCTAGGGAGAGAACAAAAAGGCAGAGAAACTAAAGAAAAAAACATGGGAACATTTGCATACAAGGGACAGATATAGGTGGGGGAAAAAAGAAAGCAGAGATGATCAGAGCCAAATTAGTACAGTGTTGTGAAAACCAAGGAAAACAAGGTTTTAAAGGAGAAGAAGGAAGGGAATTAAGATTTTAGCAAGGATAATCGATAGAGCAGAGTCCTGAAGGGGATAGGGAGTAGGATCCAAAGTACAAGGGATACTTCCTCCTCTAAGATGGCTTAATCCTGAAAATGACTGGCAGGGAGGAGAGGTGGCTTCTTACTGATCTTCAGTATATAAGGTGATGTCATCTACAGAATAAAAGAGAGCAGGAAGGGTGGGTTTCAGGGGAATAAGAAAGGTTTGAAGCTGGTGTTTGGAGACTTAGTTGTTTAGAGACCAATCAAAAGAATGCTAAAGCAGCACTGAAAGCCTTGCTGCAGATAGATGGTATAACTCGGGAGTTGTATCCAGGTGATAAGCTCAGGAGCAGGAAAGGGAGATAAGGGGCCAGCAAAGCTGGGGATCAGAAAGACAGGTAGATGGTAGAAGAGGAAAGGGCTGGGGCAAAAGAATAAAAAAGCTTGATGTGAACACCACTGAAGTCTTGAACTGAGGTTGGGGAGAAAAGCAAGTGGTGTCAGGAGACCAGCTGGACCATGAGAGCAAAGGAGGAATGACTGGACATGGAAACTACCTCAAAACAGATTCAGTTAGCAGACAGGATTGTTAGAGGTGGAAATAGGAGATTGTGATCAGAGGTTAATTTCCAAGTAAAAGATCTTTGATGTGGAAAACTTCCAAGTGATGACCAGGTCTAAAGCATGGTCTTGCCTGGGCAGCCAAAGTAGGAGAATATAGAGGTTGAGGAACTCTGAAGTCAGGTTATTAGATGGGGCTGATTTACCTTGATTTACTTAGGATGGCCTTAAGACCTTTGGAAAGCAAAGACCCCTTCTCACCTTTCTGTAACTCCTACAGAAAGGGTTGGCTTAGGTAAGTACTGTTTTGGAGAGGGTAGGGAAAAAATAGAGCCTTTAAAAGATACACCTATCCCTAGAAGAACACATCAGAAGCTTTGATTGCCTCAGGAAAGGGACAACACGTCTGGGAGATAGAGGTGGAAGGGAGATTTTTCACTGTACATCTTTCTATACTTTTTGAATTTTGAACTAATTGATGTAGCACCTGTTAGAAAATAAAATGAAAACTTAAGATACTGTTGATATAGATACAGATAGTAAACAACTTGTTTAACTTTAAAGCCTTCCTATTATGCCTTCCTTATTCTTTCTGGTCCTGAAAAAGACTAGTTTGATGGGTAGGGCTAATGAAAAGAATCTGTAAGAGTCCACTATTCATAATAGTATTGGGGTGGCCAAAAAGTTTGTTCAGTTTTAAGTGAAAATAAAAGACATTTTTCATTTTCACCAAGACTTTTATTGAACAGTGTATTCACTAACAGAACAAACTTTTTGGCCAACCCAATATTTTGCTAAGTTTATTTCAAGCATTGGTCTCTTAATTTGAATCATTCACCTTACAACTTGTAATCCCTGATGCATTTTACAATTTCCCTTAATATAATCACAGTTTCCCATCATTTTAAGCCTGATTTAACCGTTAATAAAATCCTTTTCAATAGGTCTCACTCTGCTCACTTCAGTTCAAACTGAGGAATAATGTCTTCTAAACCTAGGAAGGAATGGTAAACAATTAGGAGTTAGCAGCTTGACACCCTCCTCAGGATTTTCATGTCATCATCTGGTTTGAAAAGGTAAACATTTCCAGGACATCGGAGCAGTCAGGGTTTAAGAATCAGTACACTGATGTATCCATAAACCCGTAAGATACTTTAGAGGTTTCACTATTACTTTTCCATTAGTTAAGTAATCGTGAATTAATGGCAATTACACTTAGTGAATTTAGGTAATTTTTACTGCAGTAATTTACGTTTCCCATTTAATATCTTAAAACAGGTGTGAAAATCACATCTACACTGCAAGTGTTGAAGCTTATCAAGCAGGCTGGTGACCGAGTCCTGGTATATTATGAAAGGCCTGTTGGCCAGAGTAACCAGGGTGCAGTGCTGCAAGATAACTTTGGACAGTTGGAAGACAACTTTCTGATAGGCCCATGCCAACCAAACTATGAAGAGGAAACAAGTGGGTTGGCAGTAGATGCTGAAAACAGAGACCTGGATTCTGAATTTGAAGACTTAGCAAGTGATGTGAGAGCACAAACTGAGGTCAAGGATGAGGCACAGTCATTAAGTCACAGTCCCAAACGTACTCCAACAACACTTTCTGTTAAACCCCTTGGAACTATATCACCAGTTTTAAACCGTAAATTAGTTGTAGGAAGTTACCCACCACCCCCAAAACTTCCATCCAAAGAAGAAAATAAGCCCTTGGCCCTAAAATCTTCTGAGATAACAGAACCAGCACAAGTGTCAAAACCCACCCAAGGATCCACTTTCAAACCACCTGTGCCACCACGACCACAAGTCAAAGTTCCTTTACCTTCTGCTGATGCCCCAAATCAGGCAGAACCAGATATTCTCGTTGAAAAGCCAGAGAAGGTGCTGCCACCGCCTGCTGCAGATAAACCTGCTGAAAAGCAAGCGAAAAATCTGGATCACGTCGAAGAAGCAGCTACAGCTAAGCAGTTTCCAGCAAAGCAAGAAGTGGCAAAAGATTTGACTTCAGAAAGTTCCTGCACTCCTAAGGACAGTTCAGATGACCATCAAACATGGGAGTCATCAGAAATTCTTTATCGTAACAAGCTCGGAAAATGGACAAGAACCAGAGCCAGCTGTCTCTTTGACATAGAAGCCTGCCACAGGTACTTAAACATCGCACTGTGGTGCAGGGATCCTTTCAAATTAGGGGGTCTCATCTGTTTGGGGCATGTCAGCTTAAAACTTGAAGAGGTGGCTTTAGGATGCTTAGCTACATCGAACATGGAATACCTTTCCAAATTCAGACTGGAAGCCCCATCACCTAAGGCCATGGTCACGAGAACCGCGCTACGTAATCTGAGTATGCAGAAGGGGTTCAATGACAAATTTTGTTTCGGTGATATTACTGTTCACTTCAAATATCTGAAAGAAGGAGAGCCAGACCACCATGTAGTTACTAACTTAGAGAAAGAAAAAGAACTCCATTTGGTCGAAGAGGTTTCTGCCCTTCCTAAAGAGGAGCACTTTGTTGGACAGATGGGTTTAACAGAAAATAAACATAGTTTCCAGGATACTCAGTTCCAGAACCCAACTTGGTGTGATTACTGTAAGAAAAAAGTTTGGACTAAAGCTGCTTCCCAGTGTATGTTCTGTGCTTATGTTTGCCATAAAAAATGTCAGGAAAAGTGTCTAGCCGAGACTCCTCTTTGTGGAGCAACTGATCAACGGATAGACCGGGCCCTGAAAAATCTCAGGCTGGAAGGACAAGAAGCCCTCTTAGGCCTGCCCCCTCGTGTTGATGCTGAAGCTGGGAAGTCAGTCAACAGAATGACAGGTTTGACAAGACATATTATCAATACGAGCTCTCGTTTGTTAAATCTGCGTCAAGTCTCTAAAACTCGCCTTTCTGAGCCAGGGACTGATCTAGTAGAACCTTCACCAAAACACACACCCAACACATCAGACAACGAAGGCAGTGACACAGAGATCTGTGGCCCAAACAGCCCTTCTAAACAGGGCAACAACACAGGAATAAAATTAGTGAGAAAGGAGGGTGGTCTGGATGACAGCGTTTTCATTGCAGTTAAAGAAATTGGTCGTGATCTGTACAGGGGGTTGCCTACAGAGGAGAGGATCCAGAAACTAGAGTTCATGCTAGATAAACTGCAGAATGAAATTGATCAGGAGTTGGAACATAATAATTCCCTTGTTAGAGAAGAAAAAGAGACAACCGATACGAGGAAAAAATCACTTCTTTCTGCTGCTTTGGCTAAATCAGGTGAAAGACTGCAAGCTCTAACACTTCTTATGATCCACTACAGAGCAGGCATTGAAGATATTGAATCTTTAGAAAGTCTGTCCTTAGACCAGCACTCCAAAAAAATAAGCAAGTACACAGATGATACAGAAGAAGACCTTGATAGTGAAATAACCCAACTAATAGACTCTCAGCCATTCAGTAGCATATCAGATGACTTATTTGGCCCATCTGAGTCTGTGTAACAGTCTGTTTAAACTTTCTAGTGATTGAGGAAAAGTTGCATCTAAAGTACCACAGATACAACCACATTTAAACCCTCTTATTATGCACTTTGGCCTGCTTCTTCACAGTTATTTGCTTGTGTAAGAACTAGAGTGGAAAAGGTGGTTTTCCAGCAAAAACATGATCAGCTCACTAAATTGGTTGTTTCAGATTGCATTTATAGCTATGCTTTTTGGGTTTATACTGGGAATTTATTTTTACTAATTTATTTTTAACTTTTTCTAATTATGTAATTATGTAAGCTGACTTTTTGTGTTTATGTAGGTGTGATGTCTCATTGTGGTTTTTTTTCCTTCCTCTTCGTAGTTTTTGAATTAGTGTTAAATAGGATACTGTCCAGATTCTTGAAATATTTTCATTTCCATCACAGTTATAACAACAAATTTGCTGCATGCCCAAATTGACAACAGCAATCATTGAGGGAACAGGTTTTGAATCGTACTTTGTGTTATGAAGTTTGTCATATCTACTTGCTTGAGATTTTTGTTATTTTGGCGTTTGGGGGAGTGCTTTTTGTTTTGATTTTGCCAAATGTAACATGAAAGCCGCAGCTTTAGTTAGTTATGCTGATTTAGTAAAAAAAAAAAAGTTTTACATATATTGCTTGTTTTTTATGCTTTTGTGAAATTTTTTTCTAAAGCTTATGTGCAGTTTAAGTATAGTGAGAATACAGTGATTAATTTGAAGAGCTTGCATTGAAAAACAAAATGCAACAGGGAATAAATACAGAATGCAGTTGGTCAAGAATTTTGAGAGGATGACCAGATTACTAAAACAAACAAACAAAAAACAGTAACCAGCAGGATTTTGAAATATAATCTTTCAAAATGTTGACACTTGCCTTTCAAATGGAAGTACTAAACATTTATGATTATTTTTCATCTTCAGTTCTCCCATAGGAAATAAAGCATGTAGATATTTGAAGTTTCAGAGGACTGTTCTTAAAATGCCCCTGTTGATATCTGGTTTGGCTGTTTTGTTTTAGAAAAATAGTCATGCATGAGAATGCTGTAAGGGAGAGGAATCATGCAGAATAGATTTATTGCTTTGTCTGACATCCTACAGGCTTATCCTATGTATCATCCTACAGGCTGATCATTCTGAATGCTTCTGTAGTTCAGACTGTCTTATTAAAAAAAGAAAATTACACAGCGTCAATACATAGGAATTGGAACCATTTCTCTTAAAATGAAGGTCTAGTCTGATACTCAGGCCATCGTGTGGATCCCAGTAACACACGACTGAGGGAAAACATGTGAGCGTGACCTCTGTTGGTATACCATAAAAGTTTTGGCCTTTTATATGTCTATAAAATAGATATGTACATGTTTTTCCCTTTTGTAGGTAACTACTATGATAATTGCTATATAGTGAAACTGACATGAATTTAAAACTAGATGGTGGCAGTTTTTATGGCTGGCAGGAAAAGGCATAGTATAATAGTAAGGATTCTGGCCCAGGTCTATAACCCAGGACTCCATACAAGAGTTTAAGTTCAAGCTCTTCTGTTGGCCATTAGTGAACTGTGTAACCATAGGCAAGCCACGATAGGGCTCCATGCTGCAGGCTCCCCAGCTGTAAAGTAGGAATAAACAAAATTTATTCTACCTCACAGGATTGTTGTGAGGAAAACAACAGCATAACTGCAAAAGTTTTCTGAACAGTAACAAGCTATTGAAATAAAAGGGTTATATGGATGATAAAAACATTTTTATGGGTCAGTAACAAGCTATTGAAATAAAAGGGTTATATGGATGATAAAAACATTTTTATGGGTAGAAAAGCCATTCCACTTTTAAAATCAATAGTTCTCATTCTTGCTATTTTATTATTAAGTAAAATATTAGGAAACTAAATACCTTTCTTGGCCAAGTTTATAACAAAAATATATCTGTGTATACCCCCCATTTTTGTTTAAACATGCTTGCATTTCAACACTGCTGTAGAAGTCTTTATACACCAAATTCACTGAAAGCTAAAATGTTGTTCTGTAACAGTAGCTTGAAACAATCTTCCCAATGTAATAACCAACTGTCATCTTATCATAAAAAATCACTTACCACTGACAACCTGGAAGGCAGAGTAAGTGGCTGGTGGTTTTGGATTATACCATGAAGTTTTAGTGACATCCAAGCATGCTGCTGAAACTGATGCATTTGAAAGAGCTGTAGAAATAATGCAAAACTTTGGTTTCATAAAAATCTACTCATGTTTTAAAAGTATTTAACTCTGTAGAACCACAATCATGGAAAGCTCAGTAATGCTGCTAATATTTGTAAAATGTACCTTCAATGTAGTGCAATATTTTTCTATTTACTGGGAGAGGCAGTAGAGGCATCACAGTTGTAGTTTCGTGCAAGGGGGGCGGGCGGTGGGACACGCCAATAGCCTAAGGAATAGTAAGGTATAAGGCTTCAGTGAAAACAGTTGTATTATATCACATTCCTGATGTAATCTTTCTGCCATGCTATGTTATCAATAGCTAAAAAATAATATTAAATAAAAACTACCACAGAAAACAAGAATATCTTCATTTGATGTCATCTAAAAAAGGTGACTGCTGCATCTCTATGGAATTATTGCCTGGTATAATTGGGCCATGAAGATAAGTTTAACAAAGTCCGCTTTTGCTAAACAAAATTGCTATTCTGAAAATTGTCTAAAAGCATTAAATTTTGGTTTTACTATTTTTTTATGCTGTGACAATCAGATTTATGGATTTGCCTCTGCTATCTAATAGTAATTGGACTAAAGTATATTTGCTACATTGGTATTTAGATGAATTATTAGGTTAGACAGTCAAGCTGAGCAATATTTTAGCATTTAGAATCAATTCATAGGCTACATTTCTTAATATCAGACCTTACATTCTTCAGTATCAGAACTAGTTAAAATACTATGTGGCCATTTTATGAATTTAAGAGGAGAAAACACATGCTAAAAATTTGAAGGTACTGTCAATTCTAAATTTAAGTATTGTTGAATTTTTTGAAAGGCAGTTTGAAGGTATTTGGCTCTTACTAATAGTAAGATAATAAAATCTCAAGTCCCCTAAAAGTGAATAAATTTAAAATCACTTTAATTTTGAAATGTATTGAGTTTATTTCTAAATTGAGACATAACAGCTTTCCTTTAAAAACAGGGTTGGGGGAGGTTCCCTTAAGCCTTTTTAAGCCATGAATCCATTTTAAGATCTGTTTAAAACCATGGATTCTCACCCCTGAAAGGTGCACACATGCGCACCCTAAGTTTTATGGAACTTCCAGGGGCCGTGGACCTACTGTGTCAAGTGGCTGCATATCATAGTTATTTTCATCAGATATAGTTATCTGTTCGTAGCCATCAGGAAAACAATATAACTTTAGAGATGCAAGGATAACTTACTGGTTGGTTCCACACTGACACCATGTGGCTAGTTACATACTTCAAATTAAAACAAATTTTGCAAAGCCAAAAAGTATGGTTCAAACTAGTCTGGAGTAGATTTTACCTGATGCCTGCAAGCAAAGAAGAATAGTTTTTAATTGAATACCCACAGTTAAAACAGTACCTTCTTACATATTTTATTCCAATGATAATATCTGGTTAACAAAGGAATACAACAGGCACAGTAGTGTTCAGAAGATTTATTAAGTAAACTAGCTAAAACATGACGTAGGTGGATACACTTAGCAGTCAAAAGAAAGAATTGAATATTCATCACTACCTCATTAAGCTTTTTGTATCTGTTTTGCCAGGTACAAACATAAAAAACACCTCTGCTCAAAAAATAAATGTTCAGAGAGCTGTGTGTTCTTTGTTCTGATACACACATTAAAAAAAAAAAAAAGCTTTTCTTTCCATAGTCTTGCCAATCCCAGAATACTGGTCATATAAAAGACCTTACAATTTTTTTCTCCTTCAGATACAACTGATACCTTTTGCTCTCAAAACAGTTCTGAAAAATATGTATCTTTTATATGATCTCTTGGGATCACCAGCAGACATGGCTGCCAGTCATTCTTGAAGAGACTGAAACCTTGCAGGCAAAAATAAAAGAGGGATAAGTTACATGGTATTGGGAGTGAGGAGAACCACAAACCCCGCCAGAGAATTGATTTGCAGCACGTTCTTTTTTAAGGCTCTCCCCTCCAGAAGTAGAGAGCAGTCCTGCCTTTTTACTTTAGCCACAGAAGCGCCTCCAGCAAAGCAGAGTCCTTGTGTAAGTCGCCCAACGCAAACACGAGTAGGACGCTTGTTTGCTTCCAACACATGCACTTGAAAACCAGACTTCAGATCAAAGCCCCACAAAAAAAGCTTCATAAAGAAAATGGGAAGTATTAGCTACTTTCTTAGAGAATTATAAGGTTGAGGGGTCCTTCCAAGTTAACAGGAGCACAATTTTAGCTTAACAAAGAACTGACATTAAGTAGTTTTTGTTTACGATTACAGAACTACAGAATGAACAAGTGTTATTTGAGACATTCCACACTATCTTCATATCTCATACAAAACTCGATGTAAACTAACAATGTTCACTAACACAGTACTTGCTATCACATCGAAAAGGCACATCAATGTCATCATGCTTAGAAAAACTACATCACACAGCACTAGGCGATACAGTATTACATAGACATTTTTAGATGTTTGGGTTTTTTCCTGCCTGTGAAAGGGGGTGTACCCTGACCACCCCATTATTTTTACCTGTTTTCCTAACACGATTCAAGACAATTTCATTCCTTCTTCATCTTCATGTAAAATTTGTTTTCACATTGATGTGAACAACGTTCAGAAGTCTAAAAAAATAATAGTTTCAAACAACTCAAAATTAGTAGATCCCTAGAAAACACTTGGATGACTTCCAGCTCAAAGATAATTATAGTCTGATTTTTTCACATCACAGCAGCTATTAGCCTTTTAAATTTCTTTTCTAAAACCTGAGCTAGGTGTTGATATATCTCATCATGCTTAAACAACCCTGACAGTATAAGTAAGGTATATCTATCCTCAATTTTCTGTCATCTGGTAAGACAAGTATATATCTGAAAGGGAAAGCTTCTAGTTGTTTATAACTATACTTTTGGGTGCTTTTCTCTACTTTCAGAACATTTACTATTTTACCCTTATTGGCTTTTATGTTTGTTGCCAACCACATGACATGTAAACATATAATTTACAACCATCTGTTTCCAGGTAGGTGATTACATAGAAAACTAATGCCTGCTGAGATTCATGGATAAATCCGAAAGATGACTGGCTCAAGTTCTTGTCTTCTGCATCTGAGAAAACTAGCTTTTAACTCATGAATATATTGACAGTACAGTTGACCCTTGAACAACACGGTTTGAACTGCACGGGTCCACTTATATGCAGAATTTTTTCAATAAATACAGACTGCAGTACTACATGGTCTGTGGTTGATTGAATCCAGAGATGTGAAACCATGGATACGAAGGGCTGGCTGTAAAGTTGTATGCAGGTTTTCGACTGCATGGGTTGTCGGCACCCCCAAACCCTGTGTTGTTCAAGGTCAACTGTAATTACAAGTTCAGTATCTCAACATTCAGTGTCACTATATAATATATGCCATCTTACTTGATTCTGTTTTTTCAGACTTCCTTCTAGTTCCTCATTATTGGAAGTGTCTCGGAGATAATGCGTGCTTTAAACACTCATTACCAATATTCAGAAAATATATAAGACTTTTTTGCCCAGGTGTTCGTGAATGTAAGTTAAAAAATTATATTGGATTTGGATTCAAATATTTATAGATTTACACTATTTCGTCAAAATATATTGTATAATATTTAATAAAATCAAATACATAAAATAAAGTTTTCAACACTATTTATACAAACCCCTAGAAAAGCTGCTTTTTCTTTATAAGGCTGTTGGCAATCGATCATAACCATGGAAAAGAAAACCTTTGGTTGTTTTACTCTTTCACCAGGGATGAGTGGTATCACTAAGACAGTTCTGGATGAGTCATTTCACTGGAAACACTGTTTTATACAATTAGATACTTGGATGACTTCTGAGGGTCTCAGTCACTTTCAGATTCTTCATCCTCACCTATCGGATACGACTGGATATTATTCTGAGTATACATTTTTGTTTTAATGGGGCAGTTGTGATCCATGAGGATAGCCTAAAAGAGAGCAAAGTGCAGATATTAACTTACTGTTTCATAAAGAGAAGATAGTCTTACCCTGTTTCTAAGGATTAGTAGTTTGAAAACTACATATAGTACCACCCACTATCAACCAACCAGTAATTTGGTGCAACTGCCAGGTGCCTTCCCTAGAAGGCCTGGCGTTCTAAACTGAAAATTCCAGGCAATAGGAAGCAGCAGCAGCAGTCTGCAGTATTCCCATTATACCTGCCAGGAGCTGTAAGTCGATTTGGAGGAAACTGTAAGCTATGAAGAAAGAGATATGCAGGTTAGGTTTAGGTTATACTTAGAATCTTTGAATTAGGGTGGGGGGATCCTGGAGGTCACCCAATGCAACTTCACAGTGGTAACACTTAATAAGGAGGTCCTCCCTCCTTAATGAGGCAAGCTCCCGTGTTAAAAACATCCCTGAGGCTAGACTAAAACCTGTCTCCATGTTTCTATTTGTGGATCAAGTTCTGATTCCAGCCGTCTTCACAGCCTGCCCTTACAATATTTTGAGACCACGGCCATGCCCTTAGATTTCCCTAGACTAAGCGTCACAGGGCCCTTATCTTTTTAAAAATGGCATTTCAGAAGGACCTCTCCCCAAATCCTGGCTGGCCTCCTATTGCTCAAGTGTATTTTAAAAAATACATTCCTGGGCTTCCCTGGTGGCGCAGTGGTTGAGAGTCCGCCTGCCGATACAGGGTACACGGGTTCGTACCCCAGTCCGGGAAGAGCCCACATGCCGCGGAGCGGCTGGACCCATGAGCCATGGCCGCTGAGCCTGCGCGTCCGGAGCCTGTGCTCCGCAACGGGAGAGGCCACAACAGTGAGAGGCCCGCATACCGCAAAAAAAAAAGAAAAAAATACATTCCTCTGATGTACATAAAAATCTTGTGCACTCCCTTATTGTTACTGAAAACTTTCTTAAAGGTCAACTGATCCTCAACTGATAAACATCCTCAGTTGATGCGCACTGTAGTCATCATTCCTCACGAAAGTGTACAGACCAAGCACGTAGTCTGAGTGTACAGCTGGGGTTTATCATGCCAGGACTGTGCTAAGCATTTTCAATGCAATACCTCAACTTCACAATAACCCTATGTGGTAGCTTGATAACCCTCCGTGTAGGCGCAAAGGTTAAAGAACTTGACCAAGGGATGTACAGCTAAATGGGGCAGATACGAGCCCAGGCAGCCTATGCCAAAGTCAGCTCTGGCGATGCCCCACAGGACAGCAGGAGTGTAGAGCACAACATCAGCTGCAACTGAAATGAATTCTCTCATCAAGAACGTCTTTCAGAGTCTTCCTCCACGTAAACTATTCCCTCCAGTGCCTTTCTGTGCAGTTTGAAAATCTAAATGGCAACAGTTATCTGGATTAAAATTTATCTTCTGTTGGCCTATTGCAACCTATCTTGGCGCTTGTTAGCTACACCCAGTTCTTGTCCCACAGATCTGATAAGCTGCTATGTCTCCACTCAAGTGCTTAACCCATTTATCATTTCCCAAGAAATGCTAAAATGGTCTGCTGTGTGGCATGTTAAGATAAGGACTTCCGGGGCTTCCCTGGTGGCCCAGTGGTTGGGAGTCCCCCTGCCGGTGCAGGGGACGCGGGTTCATGCCCCAGTCCGGGAGGACCCCACATGCCGCGGAGCGGCTGGGCCCGTGAGCCATGGCCGCTGTGCCTGTGCGTCCGGAGCCTGTGCTCTGCAACGGGAGAGGCCACAACGGTGAGAGGCCCGCGTACCGCAAAAAATAAATAAATAAATAAGGCCTTCCAGGACCCTCTGAGTTAGGCTGCCAGCTCAAATTGTCAGCTGCAAATTTAACTCTATTTTTTTGATTGTGCTTCTTGCCAAGTGAATTGATACATGGACTTCATAAAGAGCTCAATTTCTAAAAATAAGTAATTGAGGCAACAGACACTGTATACCAGGACCATTCTCCCCACGTGGGTGTGTGCTCGTAACACAAAAGGTCTAGCCACCAAAGAGCTCGATGTCTTGCCTCTCTGGATTAGTGATCCTCAAAGAAATGTTCCTAAGAATCACTTGAGGGGGCAGGTTAAAAATGAAATCCCCCGTCCCTACCCTCACATGAGGGTGAGAAACGCGCTGCGAGAAACACCGCCCGACTTACATGGCATTTTCTAGGGCACAGTAGGGTCACATGGCTGACAGCAGCTTACTGGGCACCTACCAGGTGTGTGTGTCAGTGCCCTTAAGGTCCTCTACCAGCAACTTAGGTACCTCACTGCACACCAGTGACAGGTTCCATAGGGTTTGCAGGCGGAGTGCTCACTGTGGGTTAAGTGCTCAGGGAAAGCAATGTGGAAGCGATGGGGGTGGACTTGAAGCTTGAATGATGGAAAGGATTTTCACAGCGAGGGAGTTGGGAATGAGCGTGGCAGAGGTTATTTACCAAACGAGACATTAAGTAAAACAGCCTGCCTCCCCACCAACCCCCCCCACCCCCTATCTGATGATGAGGCACAGGGAGATGTTCACGGCAAAGCCCAACCGGGGCCAGACTGCAGGGCCCCGGATGCCAGGCAGGGGCCTTGACCCCAGGCCCACAGGCGGCGAAGCAGGCTTGGGAAGGACGGCCATCGTTCTACCTTATCACAACTGCCTTCCGTCCCTTGGTTGTCCACCGTTATACCTAATGGTATGTACATGTAGACGTAAGGACCTCTGGAACCTAGCACTGGGTATGTAATACAGACTCAATTAAAAAACTGCATTGCAAGGGAAGTTCAGTCAGACCAGTTATCTGGCATCATATAGACTTAAATAGAATTTATCAATTAACCAAACTGCATTTGTTGATACTACCTATATCAGGTTAAGAAGTTTTCTTTCTTAAAAGATCATCTGTTGCTTTTAAAACCTAGCTTACTGGCTTCTGAACCTCTTTTGAAAGATTTATTGTGCCATAGTTGTTTTTTTAAGTTGTACATGATTAAGCCAGATGGCATCTAATAGCCCAAAAGTGCCACGAAAAGAGGGGCATGAACAAGATCAAGTGGGTAAGTCAAGTGCATGGGGGACGCGTGCAGAGTGGCCTGGGGAGCAGCCTGGTAATCAGAGCGGTGCTCCGTGCACTGCTGTGTGGAAAAAGGTGTGTTTGACTCTGGACTGAAGAAAAAGTAAAAAAAAAAAAAAAAAAAAAAAAGGAGGGGGAGGGCATTTTCATCTGAATTCAGGGCAATGCATGGTTCCTGAGAGTTGAGCCCTGGTCCTACCAAATGCCTGGTTTCATATCAGACACAGGAGAGTCAGAATTTCCAAACTGGTAAAAACATGCTGGACCAAGTGAAGTGTAAAAATAACACAAATACAAAGTTGGGACAGTGAAAAAGTAAAAGCATTAGGGCTTCCCTGGTGGTGCAGTGGTTGAGAGTCCGCCTGCCAATGCAGGGGACACAGGTTTGTGCCCCGGTCCGGGAAGAGCCCACATGCCGCGGAGCGGCTGGACCTGTGAGCCATGGCCACTAAGCCTGCGCCTCCGGAGCCTGTGCTCCGCAACGGGAGAGGCCGCAGCAGTGAGAGGCCCACGTACTGCGAAAAAAAAAAAAAAAGATTTATTGGGGGCTTCCCTGGTGGCGCAGTGGTTGAGAGTCCGCCTGCCGATGCAGGGGACACGGGCTCGTGCCCCGGTCCGGGAAGATCCCACATGCCGCGGAGTAGCTGGGCCCGTGAGCCATGGCCGCTGAGCCTGCGCCTCCGGAGCCTGTGCTCCGCAACGGGAGAGGCCACAACAGGGAGAGGCCTGCATACCGCAAAAAAAAAAAAAAAAAAAAAGATTTATTTACCACATCTTTTAAAAAAAAAGTGACGGTTTTGCATCAGGGTCACCCAGTAAAAGAAAGCTGCAGTCCTCAAACCACCTACTTTCCTGTCTGGGCAACAATTAGAAACTTCAAGAGTAAGACCTAAGAAATGTGCCCTATCTTTAAAAATAATTCAACCTGAAAAGATAAAACTCCATTCCAGAACACAGCTTTCCTCCTCACTGGGAATTCTGACAGTTAGAGGCTGTAAGCAATTGTCTTATAACTGGAACACAGTTTCCTAAATGACAGAGTTGGTGTTTCTTATACTTGCAGAGGAACTGGAGTAACAGGCTTTTTTCTCTGCCTGTATTGATAACACTCATTATTTAAAAAAAGAAAAAAAAGCAGAAATCCAATAAACCAAATGGAAGAAAAACTCAAGTGCTCACAAACTGGCTCATGACTGGATACTTATAGGATCCATAAAATAGCACTAGAATTTTCCATTTCTAGCTTAAGTCCAAACACCACTTAATCAGAATGCTTACTAATGAAAGAATGATTGGCTAAGGTTTGTATACCTTCTTCTGGCTCTCAGGTCCCCTGCATTTGGTAACTGCTGATCCTGAATGCCAGCACTTGTGTGTATTGGATTTTCTCAAGTGGGCAGTAATCGATCGTCCTTCCACCACGGCACACACTGCTTCCTGCCCTCACTCCCCTCATCATCCGGCGCTATTGGTTTCCACCTGGTTCTTTCCTGCTCTGCCCGCATAGTGAGTAGCTGCCACCTTCGCATGCTGCCATTATGACAGTCAAATGGCGTCTGACACGATGCATTCAATTATGGGCATCAATTATGGGCAGGCAGATGGCGCATTCTCTCAAGTTTGTAATGACTCGTCTTGCCGGGCACTTATTAAGGATTTTGACATTTTACAGTGGAAGTGGCTTCTGGAAGCCTGTCATTCTTGTTGCTTTGCCTTTCAGAATCGTGTCTTCCACTTCCTTCAGCACGCTTCTTTTTAAATGAACTAAAGCCTTAGTTTAAATGTGGGAAGAAGCACTGAGGCCTGACTTCCGCCCATCACATGGGGACCCCAGAGTGGGGGCTGGCAGGGCAAGCTCACCCTCCCTGGTCCCCTGACCTCATCCACTTCCTCCAAGACCTCAGATAAGCCCTCACACTGCTGCCGACGAACAGATAACACAACGGCCACTAACGTCTGCTGCTCGGCGAGGGAAGTCCACTGGGCAGCCCTGGGCTCTGAGAGCAAAAGGAGGCTCTCATCTCAGAGAGGAAGAGAGGGAGGAAACTGGGGTACTGCTGGGTTGACAGAGTAAGTCAGGGTTAGGTGAGAGCAAGAAAGGAGAGTGGAGTGAGATGGGAACGCGTGACAATTTATTGAGCATTTACTGTGTGCAGACTCCGGGGTCGCACTCCACTGGTATTCTTTCATTTAATCCTCACAACCACTGTGTGAGGTTGAGGCTATGTCTTCCCATGGGACAGACAGCTCGGCTCCAGGGCTGCCCGTGCTGGCCCTGCACTGTCTCCCGAGTCTTAAACAGTCTCTTGGATGACAGGAGCATTTGTAGGTGATTTTTTTTTTCGTCAAATAGGGTTAGGAGTAATCTTCATTCGGCCTTAATCAGATTGATACAGTGGCAACAGGACAAGCGTTGTTTTCTGTGGTTGCACAGAGAATTTTCTGACCCTGATTGAGGCCAAGGTACTGAGTTGGGGTCGGACAAACAAAGGTAGACAGGAAACTTAGACAACCAGGCTGGAAAACAGGAAGTGCCCCGAGAGAGATACGACATAGTGCTACGGCTGTGGCTGTTCGGAGCTGGCAAGCACAGGCAAAGAGGAAGAGTCAAATGGCTCGAGAGTAATTCAAAATCACCTACTTAAATCCTATCGAGTAAAGGGCACAAGACCAGTGCTCAGTGCTGGACATATTTTTTAAATATACTGCACATATTAATAAATACAGAAAGTGCCCAAAACAAAGACTGCACACAACCTAACTTCAGGGTCTTCAGTGTCTCTCTTTAAATCCACTCTTTAGGGATAATCACGTAAAAGGGCAGTCAAGAAATGCCAAAGCCTTAAAGCCCATTTCAGGTCAAACATCAGAGAGAACTTCTGACGTACTCCCTAGAGAACAGCAGCAAGGGAACCTCACACCCATTCCTAAAGGCCAAATACCATCTCCCCCAGCCTTGTTTCTCTCATTCACCTTTAACCTAAGGCCCTCATCTTTCAACTAGACGAGCGTCTATCACCATTTGATGTTTTAAAAAAAGCAGCAGCAGCACCAAACCAGGTCTGAACGCTTATCAGAAAGGGTCAAATGACCCATGCATTTCAAGATTCAAATTTAGAATCAATAAGTTTGAATTTATTCAGAAAAGGAACACTTAACACTCAATACTACATCTTGCCTATAGCTACGATTCTGGTCATGAAATTACGAACTTAAACGTTATACATACGTGCTAACATGCGCCCAAAGGTGCATAAACAATATTTTTCCATAAGCGTCTGTTACCTACATGAAAACCATCTCCTGAATCTTATGCAGTAAGGACTAAGACACTATTACTGAAAGCTGTAAGGGTTAGGAGGAAAGCAAACAGTACCAAAAATGGCTGATCTTAGAAGCACAAGAGGCAAAAAAGTTATCTTCAAGACTTTCAAGAACCTTAGAAAATTAAATTGAACAATCCCTGCTTATATTTGGTTGATGAAAAGAGCTATATTGACTGCTAATCTATATACAAAAATAGTTTCATTCTTCAAAATATATAAACATAATGCTCGATACAGTAAAACAAGTAGCTGCCCTATGTGGTATAAACTAAAAAGGAACTCTTACCATTTACATTTGGGGAGTTCTGTTCAAAAGGAGCAGAAATATATTTTAGAACTAAGCCATACGACACTATCCAGGAGACCATGCTAAAATTATCCAGAAATACTTCATTGCATCCTAAAATTTGCTTACCATTTTTTCTTCCTTGGCAGGTGGACTTCGGAGAAAAAAGCAGAGAGGAGCAAAAAGAATATCAATTATTCCAATAATTGTCATGAGCCATGGAAATCCAATTGACTTTGCGATAGCCCCACCAGCGGAAGGACCTTTCAGGAAACAGAGAATTAGATAAAGCTCTCTCTAAATGTCTTGTAGGCAGAAAGATGCAAAGGTTTAAATAATTTTCAGTAGGCATTATCAATCATGCACTGAGAAAAAAGGTTGTTTTGAAAGCCAATGTCCTTACCTATAGCATATCCCATACAAAATGCTACATCGGCAATGGCATACACGCTCCCATAGACGGACACGTGCCGCAGGTCAACCAGGTAGCCCATGATGGGCATCATTGACGAATCCACCATGCCTGTGGACAGTCAGGGAACACAGTCTATAGAAAACTGATGGAAACCAATAATGAGCTGAATGTCAGGGACTGTGTCCTAAACTCACGACCCTGCCAAGATCTCTCACTGCTACCTGCAAGTCTTGAGGCAAACTCCCTGCAACGTACCTTTGGCTGAAGACAGACTGAAGGCGCTTGAGGCTGAGACTGGAACCCAGATCACCATCTGCTGTTCTCCACCTTGCCTCACCCTTGCCCTCCGCTGTCTGGTGGACAGCGCCCAGTCCTCTGGTGACTCACCTGCCGTTCTTCAGATCCAGAGGGATGCTGGTTACTGGCTGTGTGGACCCCAAGCCTGCTTCCTGTGGGTGTTTTCCTGATTCACTATTTTCTGGTCCACTCGTCCTTTGCCCTCAAAGAGTGGGCAAACCTACATGCCTCACTCAGCTCCCTCCCCATCCACACTGTGGCCTCACACTTAGATTATGAGAGTTCAAGTTGGAAAGTATTAGGAGAATCACAAGGAACCAGAACAGGAAGGAGTCTGAGGAATCATCCTGCCCTACCCAGGAAATTAAAATCGAAAGAGCTTTGCTCATTTAGTTGCCTAAAAAAACCAAAACCACCACCGCCACCTCCAAGACCTGTATTAGAATCTCTGGTCTCTTGAATAGTCGGGGACAGGAAGCATAAAGGAAACACACATATATTCAGAGTTCTGGCCCCAAATCCCTGGCTGGGTGAGCACTGTCATGCCTTCTCTCTCTGAACATCAGTCTCCCCATCGATAAAATGGAGATGATGACGACTGGCTGAATGAGGTGAGGGCTGTGAACATGCCCAGCCGGGCGTTCAAATGACAGACCCCTTGCCCGAACACCCACCAGGGGCAGGAGGGTAAGGGACATTTCTTACATTCAACTAGTATTTGCTGATCACCTAACATGTGCAAGTTGCTGGGACACAGGGGAGAACAAAAGGAACAAAGAGTTGGCAAATAAATTACGACTGTGATTGAGGCTATAAAGGCACTGGGAGAGGTTATGTATACGCATACATACAAGCTAGGAGAACCGAACCTGGTCTAAGGGGTCCACAAAGGCTCCACCCTTTCTACTGTACCAAAGAGTCAACTCCTGCCTTTACCCTGTGACAGATTTACCTTTACTTTTATCATGATCAATGTGTATATTATAAATGAGAAACAAAAAGCATATGCTATTTATCCAAAATATTAACAAGGTTTTTCCCTAATGTATTACTTACTGTTCCTCACATTACTGCAAAGACTCAACCCCTTTGCCTGTGAAAATTCCTGCAGTACAGCTGGTCATCAATACATCAGTCTACCTTTTCTGTACCAAACCTTATACAAAAAATACACGTGAAGTCTCTTTGTCCCCCAGCCTCATATGAGAAGGTCTGTGCACAGATATGAGCCCAAACAAATGGATTCTGAGGAAGCAGCTCTCCTGTTTGCCCAAGCTCAGCAGTGGAGTGTTGCTTTGCTTCTGTAAATAGCAGGCTTTTATATGCCCGGTTTTCAGGAAATAAATGACTAGTACACGGAAGCCAGTACCTTTCTATGGACGATCTACAAGCCGTACATGAGCTAAGCTGCCCACAGCCTCCTGTCAAACTTCTAGATATTTTATATTGAGTAGCTATAGTCTGCCCAAGTAAGAGGAACTCTGTCTTAGTAATGGGAAAACAAAGTTTTAAATTTAGGTAAAAGACTCGTGTGACTTACCAATTGCAAAACCAACTCCAAAGTTGGGAGCTATGAGTCCATAAATGTTTTTTGCAAGAGGAATCTGTAAGAGAAAATAAATGTTACGCTAAAATAACATGCTGGGGCTTCCCTGGTGGCACAGTGGTTAAGAATCCGCCTGCCAATGCAGGAGACAGGGGTTTGAGTCCTAGTCCGGGAACATCCCACATGCTGCAAAACAACTAAGCCCGTGCACCACAGGTACTGAGCCTGCGCTCTAGAGCCCACAAGCCACAACTACTGAGCCCGCATGCCACAACTACTGAAGCCCACGCGCCTAGAGTCCGTGCTCCATCACAAGAGAAGCCACTGCAATGAGATGCCTGAGCACTGCAACAAAGAGTAGCCGCCACTCTCCACAACTAGAGAAAAGCCCACACGCAGCAACGAAGACCCAACACAGCCAAAAATAAATAAAATAAATAAATTTATTAAAAAATAAATAAATAAAATAACATGCTATCCAACTCTAAATCATCTTGGAAAGTCTTAAAGATATGATTTCTTTGGCCTGTTATGCGTGTTCCCTCCTGGAGCAAGTAGGAGGAGAAGCAGGGTGAGGTTTGGGCAGAAGTAGACCCTCCAAATCGTTAACAGTTGGAGTTGAAATGGGTTTTGTGACCACCACGAAAAGCTCGTTCACTGCCATATGTGAAAGTTCAGCCTCGTCCATACACCATTTTTGAAAAGAACCATAAGGTCTCATTTGGGATAGATACTGGCCTTTAGGAGAAGATGTTTTATTCTAGAAAAACATCCTGCTATTGTTTCTGGCTAGCTGCCCTAAAGTGTTTAAGACACAGCGATGTTTAAGATGTTGGGGAGCGGGCTACAAAGTGAAATAAAAACTATGTAATAAAACATTCTAAATAATTTCCAACCAACATGAAGTAAAAATAAACCCTTTGGAGAGTCTTGTCCAAAATTTTTAAGATGATAAAAAATGATGAGAGGGCTTCCCTGGTGGCGCAGTGGTTGAGAGTCCGCCTGCCGATGCAGGGGACACGGGTTCGTGCCCCGGTCCGGGAAGATCCCACATGTCGCGGAGCGGCTGGGCCCGTGAGCCATGGCCGCTGAGCCTGCGCATCTGGAGCCTGTGCTCCGCAATGGGAGAGGCCACAACAGTGAGAGGCCCCCGTATCACAAACAACAACAACAAAAAATGATGAGAAGAAAATGGAAGATGTAATAAAACTCAGTCAACAAACTTCAAACTGCTATAAAATATTTCTTGGTGATTCTTGCCCAAAGCAAAAGTTTCATTCACAGATTATTTCCACTTGCCAAATGTCATCTTTCACTCACACATAAAATGCTGAATCCAACAATTATCATTCCTAGAAGAGCACAAAGCCACCTGTCAAAAAACAAAAAAGCACCATCAATATGTGATTTCCGCCCCCATCCAAGTTTTCAATGGAAATCAGAAAAATAAGTTGTAATCGTGAAGGCAGAAACACTTGGAATTTTTTTTTAAAGAACTACATTATTATAACAGAGTGAGTGTTGTCTCATTTCATCTTACCTCCCCATCTTGTGCGCAAGGATCCCAAAAATATTGGTTCCAATGAGATAAGAAATACTAGCTGGTAAGAAAGCAACGCCTGCAAATGTATGAAAAGGACACCTTATCGGTACTGATATCAGTCACATGTGAGAAAAACTAATCATTGTGAGACACCGCGCTGGTGATTAGAGATTAGAGCTGATGAAATGAAGCCCTGGGGCCTGCACCCAAGCAGCTAATATCCGGCGGCTGCCAGAGCCCATCTGGGCCCCTCGCGGCTTATCCGGCCGCCCAAAGCTGCCCGAGACGCTCCAGAAATGAGATTCTTCCCTCTATCATCAGCTTCATCTCGCCTCCACCTCTGCCTGCTGGCGCACTTTACCCGGAGATGACACCGACAGCTCCCGGCCTGGGCAGTGGTGGCATCTGCTTCTGTTCCCCACACCCCCTTCATGATTTGTACGACAGGAGAAAGACATGGGCATTGACAAAATCGAGGAACATTAAGATGAGGGCAAAAAAACATGAAAATTGTCCCACACCCCTTCACTCATATAATCGCCACAGTTTTCCCTTGTAAGTTTTACATACGTAAATAAGTGTGTGTACACAGGATTTAGGTTTTTTGTTTTTCAAAAAAATCTGGGATGATACCTATGGTCCTACATCCTGCTTTTCTCAATAACCTTCATGAACATCTTTCCATGCCAGAAAAATAAATAAGTAAATGTCTACGTGGTCACCTTTTGTGGCCAGCATGGCTTGCCGGTGACTCCTGACTCCCAGAGTGAAGCATGAAAACCATCTCTGAAGCGAAAACTTCAAAGCAGGGATGCAGGCCGGCTCAGGGCAAGCCCCAGACAAGCTACATCTTTCTGAAGCGAGTGGGGTGCTGAGCTCACGCATGTGACTCGGAAGCCAGCGTATGTTATTTTCCACGGACAGCAGATACAGTTGACCCTTGAACAACATGAGTTTGAACTGCACAGGTTCATTTGTAGGCAGATTTTTTTTCAATAGTAAATACTACAGTATTACACGCTCCATGGTTGGTTGAATCCACAGATGGGGAACAGCAGCTACAGAGGAACCACAGACACGGAGGGCCGACTATAAATTACAGCGGATTTTCATCCGTGCAGAGGGTCTGTGCCTCTAACCCCCGAGTTGTTCAAGGGTCAGCTGTACTCTCAGACAGCAAACACCCACTTCCCCATTCTCAAGCCCAAAGCATGGGATTAGGAGGCATGAAACAAGGTGTTCATTTCAGCTGGAAATTTACCACCCAAGGCTTAATTAAGTGGGTCACTTGAACCCCTCAGAGCCCAAGAGACGGTGACAGCTCCTACTGCACACACCTCACGGGCAGGCTTTGAAGGTCACGTGGCAATGTGCGCAAGCCTGACCCTGTGCCCTGTCACTCCACACAGCCCCCACTCACCATTCACCCCAGCCTGCTGACCTTCCCCAAACTGCGGTAAGCTCCCGCGGGAAGGGACCCCTTCATCTGTCTCCCGGCAGCCCAACTCCACGGTGGCACGCAGGAGGCGCCCAGAACACGCTGACCATTTAGAGGAAAGACCCTGCGTGAGGACGTTCACTTCACAGAGCTGGAAGTACTCAAGGCCGTCCCATGAAGGCACCCCCGTTGGTCCAGCATGGGCTTACTCCACGGGGCAACAGGCAGGGTGTGGTCGGGGGCCCAGAGTCCTCCTTTCTTGACTTTCAAGCTGCGGACGGGGCCAGGCACGCTTTGGACCTCAGGTTCCAAGTTCCCTTTTCCTGTTCTGACACAGCCTCAGCATCGTCTGCCTCGCCAGGACCTCCACCACCTCACACAATCCACAGAACCTGCCTCTCGGAACTCAAAGAAACCTCAGTGTGCCTCGGGGAGGAACGGGGCCCCAGGAGGGGGCCGTCTAGCTCTGCTGGGAAACCTGGGGCCGGGAGCCCACTACTCTTCCAGACGGCGCTTCAGGGGCGCCTCCTACTACAGGGCAGCATCCTAACACCAAGCCCTAAGCCTCCCACCACCTCCACCTGCCGGCCCTGGTTCACATCCCAGAGCCAGGAGAAGCTGGCTCAACCCCCTCCCCTAGCCCCCCGCCGGCACGTGGGAAGAGTGAGAAGCATCCCTCTTGCCACTCAGCTTTCTCGAGGAAACACGGCCTCAGGCCCTGGGTTGTTCCCCAGCAGCTGGGCGCCTACTGCGGCCCCCTCTGTACAAGTTTACGTTATTCTCGACCTTGAAACCTGGTTCCCAGAACTGCCCCAGCCCACGATGGGCACACAGCACAGGACCACTAGCATCTGAGGAAAAAAAGAAGGGCTGAAGGAATCCTACAAGCCTCTTCCGAGGTCCGGCCCCTCGGCCGCGCCCCTCTGCGGCAGCCGCGCAGCGAGAGTCTGTGGAGCCCCAGCGGCGCATGCGCTCACCGGGCTTGCCGCGCAGAGACCTGCGCTTCCTCCAGAGCCCCGACCTCGCCTTCCTGGGGTGCTTTCCAGCCTTCGGCAGGGCTTCACACTCTCACCAGAGGATCCCCCCAGGTTCCTTTCAGGCCTTCATTTGTGCCTGTGGAGATTTTTTTGAATCTGCGACTAATTGGACATCTTTATCCTTCCCAAATTTGTATCACCGGCAAACACAAGACGACTTCCCTCTAGGCCTTTCCCCAGCCGCATGACAAGTGTTGACTGGGGCTGGGCCACGCGCGACCCCTTCTCTTCCCCTGGGGTGCCGGTGCCTGCTCACTCGCCTCTGCTCATACAAGAACGTTTAACCAAGAAGGACCACCCACCTGCCCCTGGTGCCTTTATGGAAAGTCTGGCTTTGACCACAGGCTTGACCTGCACACGAGGGAGAGGCCTGGACCATCACAAAGTCCACAGAGAGCTGATCCTGGACACGCAGCCCCAAAGTGACCGCGAGAATGAAGCCTTGGGCTTCTTCCGAGCTCCGGGTGACCCATCCCTGTTGTCCCCAAGGGCTCAGCTAGGAACCAGAATGGGGCAGTGGTCCCATCTGGACTCTCCAGAGGGAGGCTCGGGAGGTTGAAGTCGTCACATCCCAGAACCACAGGAGGTTGGCCATCATCTTGTCTTTGCCACCCAGCTAGGCTGGCACGGGGCATGCCTGGGGTCACAGCTGGCTGGGAGCAGTGTGGTCCCCCACCAGCAGGCCAGTGTCCTTCCCTCCATCCCACACTGCACCACCACACCTCGTTAAAGAACCAGAAGAAAAAGTCTGTTTCCACCCTTGTCTGGGGCCTGCCCCTCAGAGCCTATGCTTCCCTTTTGGGGTCACAGCCCTCACCATGAACATGAACTTTTTGATTCCCTAAGCCTCAGGGTGTCACAGGGTGTCAGGGAGAGGTCATCTGACCCAGGACTTGAGGTAAAGAGACGCCATGATGATTCTCTCTCCACCAACCCAAACCCCGGGCCACGCCCCAGTGGCAGCACAGGGAGTCTGAGGGACGGGCTTGCAAGGGAGCCCTCTGGAGTAGGGATGGCCGCGTCTTTACCTCCCCCAAAATGACGGCCCAAAACACCGCGTTCAACAGGAACAATCATGCGTCCCCTGCGCAGCTCATAAGACTGTTTTGCTTTACTTCAAATCTTACAGTCTTTCTCCAGAAACAATCAGAGAAGCAAAAGGTAGAACGGCTTCCGTTTCCACACTGGGCTGGAGAGAGCTCACACAGGGAGGGGCTGAGCTGCCCGGGCCTCCGGGGAAGCCCTGTGCCACCTCCTAGAGCTGGGTCCTCGCCTCGGGGACAGGCCCACCCAGGGGCCTTCTCACCCAGGCTCGGAGGGGCCTGAGGCGCTCAGGAGAGGGGGCCGCGAGGTGGCAAGGCCCACCTA
Organism: Tursiops truncatus; assembly: GCF_011762595.2. Lineage (NCBI taxonomy): Eukaryota > Metazoa > Chordata > Mammalia > Artiodactyla > Delphinidae > Tursiops > Tursiops truncatus. The sequence goes on from NC_047049.1 coordinate 13,350,400, forward strand.
AGAGGAGAGCTTCCCCTCACTGGAGATGACACTGCAAATGGGAACAGAAATCTGATTCTCTTGAGGAAACCCAAGTCTAGCTCTGAGACGAGGAAGGAGCCATCTCACTGGTGGAAAGGTACAGGGTCGGGGGAACATCTGGCCGGGGTGATAAGCCCCACAAGAGAGCCTCCTGATGAAATCTAGGCAGCCTGCGGCCTGCTGTCTAACCCGGATGGCCTGGGTCCCTGACTGACGTGAAAGACTTTCTACAGAAAGCCTCGGGCTGTGTCTGGAGAAGAATAGGGCAAAGCAGCTGGAGAGCGCTGCACGTGGCCAGGACGTGTTCAATTAGGGTGATAAGTCAGTTAAGTGGAGAAAACAGAAACACCAGGAAAGCGTCTCTGCCCAGGAGCACGTGCAAAGCCAACATGGGAGCTCCACTCACAGCCACGCGCCACCGACACAGGGAGCCTCCTGAGGAGACCTGAAGGCGCCGATCAGCACAGGCACAGAGGGAAAGAGCCCTAGAAAAACAGCTCCCGTGGTGTCATCCGCCGGTACCAGCGCCGAGACACGAAGAATGTCTCCTCATCTTTTGCAAAGCTGCTATTCGCTAACTCGAGGACAGAAAAAGTCCACCCCTCCTGCAAAGTGGTGAGCTCTCCTTAGAACCTTTGAGAGCCTTTGGGTTTCCTCTGCTCTCTCCATGGCCAGGAAGTTCAGAGCAAAATTCCTGCTAAGAACTAGCCTTAGTTTACCTCCCAGAATCTTTCCTGCTTCACTGAATGATTCGTTGTTGGGGGCCTGCTTTGGTTTGGTTTTGCGGCATAATCCCCAAACCATGCAATTCACCGTTTTAAAGTGCGCAGTTCACTGGGTTTTAGTATATTCACAGGGCTGTGCAACCATCACCATGACTTAACTCCAGAACGCTTTCATCACCCCCAAAAAGAAACCTCACGCCCTTTAGCAGTCCTTCCACATCTGGCCCGACCTCCAACCATTTGGGGCTTTTTAATGAAGGATTTTTGGGTTTTTTTAAATGAACGAACACAGAAATTCAATGCAGAACCCAAAGGGACTAGTGCTCAGGCCAGGCCAATTGGAGTGAGGCCGGAAGATCAGGGACCAGCCCAAACCAGGAGGCAGCATCTGCCAGGATGCCTCCGCAAAGGGAATGCAAGTTCACCTGAGGAAGGTTGGGAGCTCTAACAAGTGGGCTTATTCAGAACTGAGAGTCTCCATCTGAAGATGTCAGTGTGTAAGGTGCAAGAACTATGAAAAGAAAATAAACCCCTAGGAAGGACAGTTGATAAATTCTTAAAGAAATGTGTGTGTGCGGGGACTAGCCTTCCGTGTACTAAGCAGTATTCTCAAGCTAATTAAATAGGAGGGTATTGACACAGGAATACAAGCAGACAAACGGAACACAAGAGAGAAATCCAGAAACAGACCCAAGAACACACAGTCATTTCCAGCATGACAGACGTGGGAAATACCAGATGGACTCCTAGGGTTCCTGGCTGTAGGGCTGGCCAGCCATAAAGAAAACAGTAACACCAGATCCCTATCACACACCTTACAGCAAAATGAATTCCATGTAAATCCAAGAGTTTAATGTAAAAAATAAATCACAAATTTACTGGAGGAAAACATAGTGAAAAAATAATCTTGGCATAGGAAAGGCCTTCCTGAGCCTGAATTGAAATGACAATGACGTAAAGGGGAAGCTTGCTAAATCTGACTCAGAGCATTTTAAATGTTCCGAGTGGTAAAAAATTTAAAAAATTTAAAATAAAATAAAATAAAATAAAATCCCACCTATAAAGTCAAAAGACACACAACAAAGGGCAATATTTGCAAAACATCTGATAAAGGATTAATAACATACAAAGAACACTTAAAATCAATTTTTAAAAAAGGACAAAACTCAATAGAAAAAATGGGTAAAGGATATTAATAAGAAGTTCACAGTAAACGGAATAGATATGGATAATAAACATATGAAAAGGTGCTCAATTTCACTCACAAAGAATTTGTAAAACTAAATCAAAATGAGACCCCATACAGATTGCCAACAAACACATGAAAGAATGCTCAACATCATTAATCATTAGAGAAATGCAAATCAAAACTACAATGAGATATCATCTCACACCAGTCAGAATGGCCATCATCAAACAATCTAGAAACAATAAATGCTGGAGAGGGTGTAGAGAAAAGGGAACCCTCTTGCACTGTTGGTGGGAATGTAAATTGATACAGCCACTATGGAGAACAGTATGGAGGTTCCTTAAAAAACTACAAATAGGGGCTTCCCTGGTGGCGCAGTGGTTGAGAGTCCGCCTGCCGATGCAGGGGACGCAGGTTCGTGCCCCGGTCCAGGAGGATCCCACATGCCACGGAGCGGCTGGGCCTGTGAGCCATGGCCGCTGAGCCTGCGCGTCCGAAGCCTGTGCTCCACAACGGGAGAGGCCATGACAGTGAGAGGCCCGCGTACCACAAAAAAAAAAAAAAAAAACCTACAAATAGAATTACCATATGACCCAGCAATCCCACTACTGGGCATATACCCTGAGAAAACCATAATTCAAAAAGAGTCATTTGGGCTTCCCTGGTGGCACAGTGGTTGAGAGTCCGCCTGCCAATGCAGGGGACACGGGTTCGTGCCCCGGTCCGGGAAGATCCCACATGCCACGGAGCGGCTGGGCCTGTGAGCCATGGCTGCTGAGCCTGCGCGTCCGGAGCCTGTGCTCCGCAACGGGAGAGGCCACGACAGTGAGAGGCCCGCGTACCACACACACACACACACACACACACACACAAAAGTCATGTACCAAAATGTTCAATGCAGCTCTGTTTACAATAGCCAGGACACGGAAGCAACCTAAGTGTCCATAACAGATGAATGGGTAAAGAAAATGTGGCACATATATGCAATGGAATATTACTCAGCCATAAAAAGAAACAAAATTGAGTTGTCTGTAGTGAGGTGGATGGACCCGGAGTCTGTCATACAGAGTGAAGTCAGTCAGAAGGAGAAAAAAAAAATACCATATGCTAACACATATATGGAATCTAAGAAAAAAAATGTCATGAAGAGCCTAGGGCTAGGACGGGAATAAAGACACAGACCTACTACAGCATGGACTTGAGGACACGGGGAGGGGGAAGGGTAAACTGTGACAAAGAGAGAGAGTGGCATGGACATATATACACTACCAAACGTAAAACAGATAGCTAGTGGGAAGCAGCCGCAAGGCACAGGGAGATCAGCTCGGTGGTTTGTGACCACCTAGAGGGGTGGGATAGGGAGGGTGGGAGGGAGGGAGACGCAAGAGGGAAGAGACAGGGGAACATATGTATATGTATAACTGATTCACTTCGTTGTAAAGCAGAAACTAACACACCATTGTAAAGCAATTATACCCCAATAAAGATGTAAAAAAAAAAGAGACCCCCTTTCTCACACACTCGATTGGAAAAGACTGATAATACCCGTGTTAATGCAATGCTACCAAATATCAAAATGCCAGTTTAAGTTTAGGAATTTGCCCTACAGATATATGTACTTCCAAACATGCGCAGAATACGTGGAAAGCATATTTCACTGCAGTATGGTTTCTGATGGCAAAACTGGAATGGACCTAGATGTCCAGCAATAAGGACTGGTAGAAAAAGGTATATGGTATATACCAAAGGTATGGTATAACCTTAACATGGAATAAAAGGCAATCAGAGCAGAAGGAATGATGGCTTTCCAGTTAAACAGGGCAGACTGAATCTACGAGCTTTTCTCTATTCCCACTCTAAATTCCATTTAAATTTTAGTAAAGGAATAAAAGAAAACTATAGACCCTCCCCCTGTCTGCCCAGGGAAAGGCAAAATGAAAGGGGAAAAAGCAACGAGAGGGAGGAGCAAGGGGAGGGAGAGCAGAGAGGGACACAGCCCAGAGCACTGGAACCTTCCACCTGCTCACGGAGCAGGCAGAAGCAGCAAGACCTCTGTGCCTCAGAACCCAGAAAATTAAGGAACTGAAGGCTCCAGGTACTGTGAACATAAGGCTGAGGGCGGAGGCTGTCAACCAGAAAGAGAGCGGTTGGACCCCCCAGCCCTCAGTGGTTCACCTAGCAGGAGAAGGTTTCTTTAGAGAAACTGAACTGAAAAGGTTCAGGGAACCCCAGGCAGCATGGAGATCAGGGATGTCACAAGAGGCTGAAATGGGAGGTGAAGAGAAGTCTTCCTACTGAATGGTAAAGGGTGTCATTTCAACATCCCTCCACCGCCCCACACATACACAAAACCACTTAGGGCAAATGGGAAAGGGCTCTTCAAAAGTGTGATACGATGCCACCAACTGTAAAAGTTCAATAGAGTTTAGAGGAGGAGGATGAAGAAATCAATGGAAATAAGGGAAGGCAAATAAGAAATTAAGTGTAAAACACAGAGGTCCCAACATCCAACCCACCTGAGTAGCAGAAAAGAGAAGAAAGAAAATGGAAGAGGGGGAGGGATTAAAGAAATAATACAAAAAGGTTTCCCGGAACTGAAAGAAGGGATTTCCCAAATGAAGAGGCTGAACAAGCAAGTGCCCAGCACAGTGGAGGAAAAGACTGCCTGCAAATCAGCTCGTGGATGCTCATAACCTAGAGAGGAAAAGAAGATCCTTCGAGCTCCTACAGAAGATGGGGAATGAGGACACTGGCCTCCTCAACAGCAACCCTGCGTGCCCGAAGACAACAGCAACCCTGGCCTCAAGACTCTGAAGGAAAAGGATGTCCAGCCAAGAATTATACACCCAAACAGACTAAGTCAACCAAACTCGGGATAAAGTTGAGGGAAGCATAAAGATGCTGCTGATAAGCAGAACCCCAGAGGACTTTACCTGCCGTGCACCCCCTCTCAGGAAGCTGCTGGAGGACGGGTTCCAGCATAATGAGAAAGTAAACCGAAAGAGAGGAATACAGGAAACAGAAGAGAGGCAAAGAAGACGCCCAGACATTAGAAGAGGAAAATCTCTGGATGGCCTAGGGAACAACTCTAGACTAGAGCAGGAAGTCAGAATGATGTGGGACAGATGTCCACAAACAAGCAAAAACACAGAAAGGTTAGGTCTGTGGAGGTACTTGTCCATATTTAGAGGGTCTTTCATCTCTGCAAAAGAGTTTGAGGGATATATTCATAAATGCTACACAGAAAACTAAGAAAATAGAAAGACACCATAATTACTAACTCCAGGAAAAACAGAAACTTTGTAAAAAAGAAAAGAAATAATCACAGAACCCTACAGAGCTCGTCTTTGAATAATATTTACATAGTCACAATAATGTCAATACTGAATGCCAATCTAACCAAACCTGTAATACAATTGTTTCAGGAGAACAGAAGGTGAGAAAACATGTGAGTTGGTTGGTTGATATTTTCAGGTAAAGCAATAATGGCATTAAATCCTCATCTACTGTATTAGGAAGCTGGTGGACAACGTCAGAAATTGGAAAATCAAAAAATAGGCGTGTACACATTATTTAGAGACATAAAGGAAATTAGCAGAAGAAACAACTAAAAGAGTTGAAGGTGATCAAATCTGAGGAAGAGATTTGGAGATGAGGAGGCATGGGGCAAAGACTGCTGCTTTTTCATTATGATTTTTATAACATATTTAACTTAAAAATTGTGTACATGTGTAACTTTGATAAAAAAATAAAATTTAATTAATTGTGAAAAGTAAATCTACCCATTTTGACACAGAAACATAGAAAAACAGGAGGTCACACAGTGTGTAAATGGCAAGATTTGGGTTTTTCAGGCATTTCACAAAGATGGTGATCAATGCAGAACAATGGAGGAATAGACACACGGAACTATTAACAATGAATGTCACAGAGGACTGGGCTGGGACAGGGGGAAAGATGAATATGAGATTTTTACAATTTTTACTTCCTCAGTCCCTGTACTTTGATTTTTTAACAATAAGCATGAATTACTTTCTAAATAAAAAATACTTTCAAAAATTCATCCTCTTAAAAACAGTTTGTAATGGATAAAGAAGATGTGGAACATATACACAATGGAATACTACTCAGCCATTAAAAAGAATGCAATAATGCCATTTGCAGCGACACAGACCGACCTAGAGATTATCATACTAAGTGAAGTAAGTCAGACAGAGAAAAACAAATAGCATGTGTTACCACTTATATGTAGAATCTAAAATATGACACAAATGAACTTATTTAGGAAACAGACTCACACACATAGAAGATAAACCTATGGTTACCAAACAGGGAAGGTGGGGGGAGGGATAAATTAGGAGTTTGGGATTAGCAGATACAAACTACTATATATAAAATAGATAAACAACAAGGTCCTACTGTATAGCACAGGGAACTATATTCCATATCCTATAATAAACCATAATGGAAAAGAATATGAAAAAGAATACGTATATGTATGTATAACTGAATCACTTTGCTGTACACCAGAAACTAACGTAACACTGTAAATCAACTACACTTCAATTAAAAAAAAATAAAACTACGTTTGTTGTTCTCTTTCCCATAAATGTTATTACTGTCCACATATATTTAATATAACTTGTCCAGTTCATAAGTGTGAGGAAATGCTGAATGTATTTTTCACCTCTCATTTCTGCCCAGGTCTGATGCCTTGATATTAATTATGCCTCTATCAGGGGTGATACAAAAACTGGAGCCAAAACCAACCCCAAAGCTCATTGCTAACCTAAGCACTGACCCCATTAAGTGACAAACAGAAACCATCACTTTATCATCCTGCTACCGGCAGCTCAGAAGGACTACAATAATGAGACCCAACCTGGGGACAAAAATTCTAGAACCAGAAACTCGCGGCCCAGTCTTACCCAGCTGCCACTTGTGGGAACACATGGTCTCCATCATCCAGATGGGCAGGGCTGGCTCCAGCATGGCAATCCCCATGTTTGCAAAGCAGATGGACCCTTAAAGGGAGGAAGAAGGTTAGTGTCCTTCTGTTTGGGGTCTCAAGTGTCCCCTACCATTTCCAAACACAGTTAAATCCCATGTGCCCACAGCCAGAACAATCAGCTCAGATACCCAGAACGTCTACTTTTGTAAGAAAAAGACAAATGACAGGTCAAAGGGATAGTGGTGAGTGTTGCTTTGGAAATTATTATTATTACTTAAAACAACTAGAATCCCAGAGTCATAAAGTGTGGAAGTGGAGGAAGGCTTAGTGATCACTAGGTTTAACCTTCCCAATTTATTAATGAAGAAATGGAGAAATCCAAGTTATTATTGATTATAATATTATTTCATTACTTCATTATTATTCATTATCGTTATTATTCATTATTATTATTCATTATTACATTCATTATTATTAATGAAGAAATCCAAGTTACTAATGCAGTAACTTGCTTGAGGCTACTCAGCAGCTCGGGCTGACCACACACAGACTCAGGCAACCTGAGGCTCCTACACCTATGTTTCACCGTATAACAAACACAGATATTTCTAACGATGCCCTTAGTTGCCCAAAATTCAAGTGCATTTAGTGCAAACATGCTGTTGAGGGATTTTTTTTAAATCAGCTGTACCTATAGGGTATCCATGCAAATATCCGTTATCACTGTGTTAACCAGAACCCTTCGTAAATGTAGAACCACCTGGAACAACACAAATTGCCGTCCCCATTGTTCTGAGAGCCTCCTGTGCTGTGTGCCGTGGAACCTCTAATTTGCTAAACTCCTGATTCAAAGAACATTGCGCAATCATAATTAAGGTGTTTACATACGATGAAAGATTTTTTCATGCTTTGTAGCATTTAAAGACAGAACATAAAAATGATGCTGAAATGGCTGGACTCCCCTCACCCATCTATTCCGTGTTTTCTTAAATTCTGTATTTGTCTATTTGACGTTAATTACAGGGCCAAGCTAACAACCAGAGTTGTTCGTCTCCCCTGTGATCCGGAACCCATACTCTGAGTCCCTGCTTTATCTAACTCTCACCCACCTCACCAGTATCTCCTGCCCTAAATCCACCCAGGCAACTGGGGAGAGCACCCAGACTGGAATTATTTAAACTAGCCAATCCGAAACTGCTTACCCTCCCCTACCTTTCCCATGGAAAATCCACTTTCTCATGCCAATGCCTAGGTTCTGGCCTGGGTCTTCCCCTCGTCCCTTTCTGCCTCCTGACCAAACCTAGTGCCTCCCCATGTGGCCCTGAGCGACGTGGCATGCCCCCTTTTCTCCAGAAACATAAGTAATAAAATCATCCTTTGGTGGTATTAATCTCTCCGTGTCATCTCGACACTCAGTCGCCTCTGTAAACTAAACCCCAGCGGTACAAACGAGACACCGCCTGCCCCCCAGCTCCACCCCACACCCCACCATCCAGGCTGCCCGGACCTGCCGACAGCCTGACCCTGAGTGCCGGCTGGATTTCTATATTTCCTCCAAGGGTGGGTAGGGGTGAGACAGTGAGGGCCCAGGCAACACAGCCTGCCCACACGTGTGCCCCGAGGTGCAGGGACTCGCATCTCTGGGCCCCCATCTCTCACCACACATGTCCTCACCCCCCAGTTCGGACAGCCAGGGCTCCAGGGGAATCTCAGCTCTGGAATGTTCCCTGTGTCTTGCTGGGGACACAGTGAGGTCCCCCTGCATGAGGAGGTCGCCACACCAGGCTTATAACCCTTTGGTCAACAGGCATGACAGACAAGGTCTAGACCAAGGCCTCTTATGTGGTGCCGGGACCAAACCCAACAGTATACACCTTAACAAAAGCAGCCTGGGATTTTGAAAGCGGCTGAATCTGAACGCCCTCAGGTGGGGCGTGCCTCACTTCACCCAGGCTCCCCCAGCCCTAGTGTCTGTGACTGCTGCTTAGACACACCTACCCCTTCCTGGAGGGAACCCTGACCCGGCCTGAGGCCACACTGCATGGATGCCCTCTCCGGCTTGATGCCGAGGGTCACTGCTGACCACTGTGTCCAGGCCCAGGCTGCGTAAGGCTAGTCCCTCACGAGGCAGCTCCAGGCCTGTGTCACTGGGGTGCTCCTGGGAGGTCAGCTGCTTGGATGGATGCAGCCCATTATCCTCCCCAAGAGCCACAGAACCCCAGGGCGTCCTTTGAGCCCATCTCGGCCAAGAACCCAAAGGTGTCTTCCAGCCGCCTGTCCGCCGCTGCGCAGGACGCCCTCTGCAGAAAGAGAGGCACCCTTTGGCCCTCTGGGGCCCTGCTGTCAGTCTCTATTCACAGATGCCAAGGTGAATCAGAGCACCCCCCTAAGGCACCGGCAGGGAGGCCATGGACCCATTCCAGAAGTTCAAGGCCAAACGACGACAGCCTCTGACACAAACACAGTGAGCAAGTTTGGCCCAAAACAATCCTCTGTGGAGGGCGTCTCTGTGACTCAGGCATCTCTGCCCCAGATGAAAAACAACAAAGGAGCCTGGCTGCGTCAGAAGTTAATGACAGAAGACAACCATTTCTTCTGACGTGTAACCTCTTTGTGCCTTTTATGTTTTTCTACAGCCCAACGTTTCCAGCAGCAAAATGAACGCTGGTCCTCACCGCCCACCCCCACCGCCTGGCTGGGAAGAACCAGGGGTGCTGGGGGAGCCCCACCTGCGGCGATGAGGATGTACGGGTCCTTCAGCAGGGTGGTTAGCGGCGTCCCCTTCTGGCTCTGTCAGGGACAACAGGGGTTAGAAGAGGCCACGCGGCCACCACAGCACCCGCCTTGCCCCGCCGCTCACCTCTGGCTGCACCCGGGATGGCTGGAGCACGAAGAGCTGAATAGCTACAGGAGAAAAAAAGAAGAGGTGTGGCCCCCAGCACCTGCCCACAGGAGTGCCAAGCTCAGGGCCCCCAAGATCACGGCCAAGGGGTCCACGTGGACTCACTCACCTCCATCCAAGAGCACCAGGGCAGCCAGCACCAGGAACGGAGCTGTCTTCCCCACAAACTCGTACAGCACACTCCCAAAGGGGGGGCCCACTGCAAGGAAGAGAGAGAAGGGCCAGGGCCGGGCCCGGGACTGATGACCGCCCCCTGGTCTAGAACCATCTTGCGTTTCTTGCGTTTCTCCCTCTACTTTGTTCCAAACACTGTGTGGGGTGGCCACCCTACATTCTGTTCAGGACTGTTAAGTTGCCCTGGCAACTTCCTCCAAGGGGTTTCACACCTGAGACATGGAATCACTCCCAAAGTAAAGGTCAGAGGAAATAAGACCCAGGCAACGAAAGTGCACAGGAAAATGGGCCAGTGAAGACTTCATGGTCATTACACAGCAGCACAGACAGGGACTGTGGGCTCCAGATGAAGGCCAGGAAAGTAACAGAAAACGGAGAGGACCTGGATCTCTCAGGGAAGGTGTTTGCACCTGGTCTGGGAGCTCAGCCAGGGCAGGTGGAGGAGGCAGGCTCGGAAAGTGGGAAGGTCCTCAGGTGGGTGGTAACTCAGAGAATGTTCAAGAGGAGGGGCCTTGGCAGACCGTCCCGTTCAAAGCTTGGGTTTACACCTGGGCCCAGGAGGGAGGTCTGGGGAGTCCAGGTCCTCCCAGGTCAGGACTCTTCCCACCATTTTTCAAAGGCTCCATGAAATGAGGGAAGAAACAGTGGACACTAGTGTGAAAGGGGGCTCACTGTCCAATGCCAGATAGGCCCCTCCCCCCAGGTGGCCCCCAAAGTGGCCCTCACCCACCTAAGACCCCCATGGCCAGGCCTCCCAGGGCAATCCCCATGGCATTGCCTCTCTCCTCGTCATCTGTGTACACGCTGGCCAGCATGCCCATCCCTAAACAGGAGAAGAAACAGCGACAGCCAAGCTCTGGGAGCAACAGAATAACCATCATGACTCGCCCTCCCCCACCCCCAGCCCAGACTGGTCTCCCCACACCTGCCAGACCAGCAGAACATAAGGCCGAGCAGCACCCAACAAGGTGGCACCTTCTCTGAGAACCAACCACCAACCACCACCACCAACACCTAGATTCCCTGAACTATTCCAACTCATTCTGTAAAGGGCTGCCAGCCTGGACAATGACGGTGGCGCCTCCGACAGATAGAAGCCCCGGGGCACTGACTTAGGCGTTTCCACACCTACCAGCTACAGAAGAGCAGGAGGAACCGATGCCCTGCAGGGACCTGGCGATCAGCAGGAAGGCATAACTGCGGGAGAAGGCGAACACTGCGGGAAGAGGGGCCAGGCCACAGTCACTGTGGACCCGCTGGTGCCGCGACCAGATCAGCTCAAACAGGGACCTCCCTTAACCCGATGGGGTATTTCCGTGTTAACCACACTGTGCTTTTGCTCCCTGAAGACTTCTCCTATCAACTTCTTTCTGCAGTTGTGGCCAACACACCCTCCCACCCCCACCCCCGGCTGTGTTCTCAACCCCCAGCTGGTGGTGGCCAGAGCCCACCCGGTGACCCCCACTCAGAAGGCAAACGTCAGACACTTACTAACTGTTGAGATAAACATGATGCAGAATCCCGTGAACATTGGAATGGGATAGCCGATCCTGCAGAACAGAACCACAGTGAGAACCTGGTGACCGCTGCGTACTCGTGTAGCCTTGATATTGAGTCTCTCCTGCTTACCCTTTGGGATCAGGTGGATAAGTATTTGGTCAACTTTTCTAAAAATTCATATACTTGGTGCTTCCTATATGACCTTTCTGTGTTTGACTGTCTTGGAACGTGAATACATTTACGGATTGCCACTCTGAAATTTCTCTGGAATAAATGTTAATAAAATATTGGCAAGTAACCCAGAACACGTTCAAATACACAGCCCCTGTTTCCATCATTTTGTAAAAATTTCTTTAATTGCAGTCTTTGCTAGAGCTTCCCCAAAGGGACAGCTGCAATCAAACGACTCTAGTAAAAGGTCATCAAGCGATTCAACGGGCAGCAGATGCAACGGCACTACATCTAAGAGTCATTAGGAAGCAAGGAAATTTTCAGATCTGTCTTCACGTTGACCCCAATGAAGCCAGCTGAGAAAGACAGACCTTGTTTTCTGTGCAAAAATTCAACATCCTATTTGCTCTGTAAGACCACTGTCTGTACAGGGCTCTGCTACCAGGCGGACAGGGGAGGTGGGGAGACCTTGGCCTCCTGGCATCACACCCCTACCGGGACACCTGGCCCTGCCACTTAACCCAGGCAAATCTCCCCTCGGCCCCGCAGAAAGACCACCACCCACCTCCCAGAGCTGGAGTGGGTATGAAATGAGATATGGATGTTAAACTGCTACCAGGGCATCCGGAACAGAAAAAGTGCCTCAGAAATTTTGTTTCCTCCCTCATTCTCTTCCTTTTTTCCTCTCTGTTTCTGCAGATTAAGCAAGCAGGTTGGTCCCCGCCATATGGACAGGGCATGAGAGTGAAGGCAGCTTCTTTCCCTCCCACGACCTGGCCTGAAGGGGCCAGCACTGGCTGAGCTACTGCCCTAAAGGAGACCTGTGTCAGCCCAGGACAGCCCTGAGCATCTCCAGGCCTCATCTCCCTCTAGCCCTGGACCCTCCAGATCCTGGAGAGAAACCAAATGAGGAACAGGAACCCCGAGTCCCAGTCAAACAGCCTGGGAGGGCTCTTCTATTCCAGGCTTGAACAAAAAAATCATAACACAATACCTTCACCTTAAGGTTACACTCCATTCTCTCCACTTACACACAAGCTCAATGATCTGATAAGGGCAGACGACCACCTCCCCATTTTACAGATGAGGAAATTGAGGTACAAAAAAATGACTGTCTAATGTCCTAGAGCTAATTTCACTCAGGGCCATTCAATCCAGTCCAGGACGTTTCCATGCAAATTTTACTACCTCCTCAGGTATATGCCAAAAGGCATACATGGCTTTAAGTAGAACCCTCTAAAAGTCCTGGGCACACTTACAAAGTTTTTTAACTGCTTCATGTGCATCCGGAAACTAAACAGCATCACAAAATCATAGCATTCTCAGGCAGTCGCCCTCCCACAAACCCAGGCAAAGATTCCTCTACTGTGACCTGAAATGAGCTTGTAATTCACAAAGCAGGGCTTCAAGCCAATCCTGTGAACTAGGAAAGATACCAGAGTCCTGAACTGCAGTTCAGATGCCATCAAATGACAGCTTCTCCCGTCTCAACTAACACCGAGCTCACTGCTCTGTGCCCTTATTCATGTAGGAAAAGAAAGCCATTCACAACACCAGGTCCAACATGGCACTGCTGGATACTGTGAAGGAAACTTCCAGGAAACTCAGAGAACTCACAGGCAGTTTATTTTCTCAGCAACTACTGCATGTCTGGGGGAAGAATGGACATACGACCACCCTGGAATAAACACAGGCTTCTCATCCCTTTCAACATCCTACTTGGAAAACCATACATACGTCAAAGCTATCGGAATACCAGCAATGTTATGTCCAGTCTACAGCCCAGCCACTGGCCAAGGTCACCTGGCAGGACACAGCTGAGGAGGGCTCCTTCTTACCAGGAGGCTCCAGCACTCCCAGAGACCATAAGGGTCACCTGTGATTCTCACCACAATTCCGCAAGGTAGCTGGCTTTATCCCTATTTTCAGATGGCCACATTGAGGCTTGGGGAGCTGCCCCAAATTCAGGGCAATGGGCGTACCTCGTGTGTCTCAGGTGTGGCAGGGCCTGCTAGCATACACTTTGGTGGGGACACCAGTCACAGGAGCAGAGGTTCACACAGCTTGAGTGGAACCCAGGGCCCACAGTATCTTTTGAAACCAGGTGGCTCCGAACCCACAGGGCTGTGTGCTTACGGAAGATTCTTTTTACCAAGGCCAGGTGCTGTGTTTTCTTTAAAAATGCTGTAGCTACTGTTTTGTCTTTTAATTCCTTTGGGATTTTAATAAAGCATGAATGGAATAACCAACCGGCAAAGCTAGAAGGAAATTCAAAGGCGGGCCAGTCCAAACCCCCAACGTGGGTGAGAAAGCCGAGGTTCAGAGGTGAAGCAAGCCAATCGCTTCTGATGCCACCGGGCTCCCGCTGCTTCCTGCTTGTTACCAGACACATGTGCCCTATGCCTTCACCACCAGCCAAGCCGCTGGCAGGGCTGCCCAGTGGAAAGTGCTGGGCAGCGCCCTTCCCTGGAGCTCAGCCCCACGGCCAGTGTGGCCCGAGGGCCAGCTCCTGGCTCTCCACCCTCAGCCTCTCCTGGCCCCCTGAACACCAACCTCAGGAGACTTGCTCAAGGCCCCAGGGTCACTGAGTGATGGGCAGATCGCCACTGTCCTTTCTCCTTCCCCACAATGTCTCCTAATTGGACAGAACCCCAACTGACATTAGTCATAAATGTCTGATTCGGCCTCTTGTCCCAACTCAACGCCATCTCAAGTAAAGTGCTACTAAGCAGAGCCACGTCTGATGTGGCAAACCTTTAACGAAATATCCCTTTATCACCCCCTCGTGAGTCATCCTGGCCCACAGTCATCTTCACAGAGTATCAGGGAGCAGTTAATCCAGTTGAATAAAAATGAAAATCATATATTTGAATCCTAGAAAAAAGTGCAAAGCAATAAAAGTTATATTCATTACATATCCCTACCCAGTCAGCAGAGAAACCCCACTATGTCTCTAAATTGTCACTGGCAATCAGTACTTATTCTCTAATGCTCCTAACTAGTTTGTCTTTACCACAGAGATTAATGTAAGCTCTCTTCCCAGGCTTGCTAAGACCTGGGTTCCCTCTGCTGTGGTAAGTGACAAAAGCAAGGACACAGAACAGGGGACAGGGAAGGGTACAAACTGTCACCAGATGAGACAAGAGGTGACATCTCCCATTTCGATTACCTCAACATACTCCCAAAAGATGAGCAGCAGTAAACGGAAAGGTATTTTACATTTGCTAGGATATACTAGGAAGCTTGTGGTCAACCATTGCATAAATAAAACAGAATTCTTAGGTTTAGCCCCTGGGTCTGTCTTTTTCAGCTATCAGATGTGTGTGGGGAATTACGCGAGCCTTGGATTTCTTATTCTCCAGGGTGTTCACCGACGCACAGGTCACGCGAGGGCTTTGCTCCCATGAGAAGTACCCAATTCCACGGCCAGCTTCTTCTGATTTTGAAGCAAAGACGCTGTCACACCGTCTCCACCACCCTAATGACATCGAGGATGGGAAATCCCTTTCCAGCATAGCTGGTTTCCCTGTCCATGGAGGAGCTTTTTGAAAAGGTCACTGCTTATTCCTACAAAGCCCACTTTAGACCAGTTGCCTAAAGCTAAAGGGGAAAAAAAAAAAAACCCACAGTAGATTTTGTAGAGATTTCATGCCCTGCGGCTTTCTCCCTGTCTTTCAGACGTTAGCTAAGATTTGTGAGGAAAAATAACTGGCTTTCAAATATACTAGGTAACTATGGAAATAAATTAAGTCACTGACGCTGGCTTGATAAAAAGCAGGCCACTAACACAATGACCAGCCGGGGAGGGAACCATCCCCACCCCTGTTAACCCTTCCCCAAGCTGCCGGGTTCGTTTGGAATATCCTGGGTCTAAAGATGCAACTACATGTAAGCCTTACGTTAAGCAAGTGAACGCCACGATGCCTCGTTCTTAACCTGACTTACAGAAGAGAGAAACGTAAAGGTGGTTTTCACATTGTTTACCAGCCTGGAACATTCCTTTTATGTGTATGTCTAAACTCCACTTGCCGGGCCAAAAGACAACAGGTGTTGCTAGTATAAGTCCTTCTACCCCCTTTTACTCACAGCTGCAATCATGAAATGAATACTTAAACTGGAATTATAAAATAAGTCACACAAGCCTCAAAGATGGCAATCAGACCAAGCAAGGCACCCACAGGCTTTGGAAAGTGCGTTACTGGACGTGTGATCACCACACTCGACAAAATCTAAAGGTCCTTTGCTCCCTACCTGGTCACATCTTATTCAGTAAAAATATAGTTCCCAAAGAGTCAATGAAACGGGAATTACTTGTATCATATTAACAGCCAAATGAGCATTTAAATGCTTCCCAAGAATTGTCATTTTTTATTTTCAGGGTTTGGCATGAGATCTTATCCAATATTTAAAACAGACAGGCAGCCTGCGTCACCACAAAGCCACTCACTCAGCAGCATCGTGACCATAAATTATGGGGCCCCAGGTTGTAACACGGGGGTTCGGATTATGACCTGTGTGATGTTGGGTATCTCATTTCAGAGTGAGTCCCACTTACGGCAAGAAGCTTTAGAAAGGAGCGGCTCCAACCAGCCTGTCTCTATGGAGCTCCCCTCACATCTCTGGGGATGCAGGAGGCCTTTCTTTTCCCCACTATCAGAAGCACTGCAGAGACAGTAGGAAGTTGGACCAGCTCACATCACGGGCTGGAAAAAGATATTTTTCTAGAGCCAGGGAGGTGAGGGAGGATCCATGTCCCAAAAATCAGGCTGATTTTTCCTAAACTCCCTCCCATTGGATAAAAATAGCACCCAACAACTTACTGTTTGAACCTTCCCTCATTCAGCCTGGCACACAAGGGAGAGCCCGAGTAGATGCAAAAAAAGCTGATTTTGACCTGCATTGTTTATATTTCGTAGCCAAAGGTACAAACTGTGTAACAGTAAGCAGATGGAAAGAACAGGAAGGAAGGAAGCCATTGGCCAGAGAGTCTGGACAAATGCTTTCTCCTCCTGAGTAGCAAACCCTTTTGCCTATAATATACTAAGACAGGGGCTTCCCTGGTGGCGCAGTGGTTGAGAGTCTGCCTGCCGATGCAGGGGACACAGGTTCGAGCCCTGGTCTGGGAGGATCCCACATGCCGCGGAGCAACTAGGCCCTTGAGCCACAGCTACTGAGCCTGCACGTCTGGAGCCTGTGCTCCGCAACAAGAGAGGCCACGCTAGTGAGAGGCCCGCGCACCGCGATGAAGAGTGGCCCCCGCTTGCCGCAACTAGAGAAAGCCCTCGCACAGAAACGAAGACGCAACACAGCAAAAATAAATTAATTAATAAACTCCTACCCCCAACATCTTCTTTAAAAAAAAAATAAATTAATACTAAGACGGACCCAAAAGCTTTTGCTAAAGTCTCAAGATCTGATGCTTCATGTTTTAACTACTCCTTAACCAGAAACATATTAACCAAGTGTAAAATGCTATTGTAAACTCACTTCTTTACAACACTGAAAATGTGAGTCACACGTCTTGTTGGTAATTGCAGATGTGATTGGCACAAATTACATCAGAAGGCTATTTGCAATGGCTCACAAAGGAAGAGTCTGTAGAGGGAAATGTATTTATCACTTCTCTGAGCACAGCCGTGGAGTGCCCAGAAATGCTGGAAGTCCCCAAATTCATATCTACCGGGCTTGGAAAATATTAGAAAAAAATTACTTATCATGATCATTTTGGAGGGAAAACAGAGTTTGTTGTCCTACATCAATATTAAAACTTGTTTGCATTTCCACATTACAAGGCAGTGCTAGAAGATGAAGATTATTTTGAAATTTGCTGGAGAGCTGGAAGAAATCAGCTAGGGATTAAAATTTTGCCCTCAATAAGTTCCGAAGTGGATTACGCACCGTACCAATAGACTAAATCTCACAGGTCACTAGAGGAAATTAGTTTTCTCTTGGCAGATAATTTTTTGGGAGCCCCAGACGTGAGCCTTAGGTGGCTGCAATGTCAAAGCATTTGGAGTATTTACTAGGGGAAAGGGCTACACTGGTTTTAAACAAGCTGCTTGCCTGGTAGCATAAGCGAAGCATTAAAAACAAGAATGGGGTTTTTTTGTAAGCTTTTCATTTGCCATTTACGTTTGGAAGATTGGAACACTCACATCAGTGCAGCCGAGTTTCTAAGTATTACGCTGTGCAGCTAGTGACATTCACGTCCAAGTGATTGGCAAGGCGTTATTACAATAATGTCCTCAATTTTCCCAATATAGTATTTGAGCTGTTTGCTTTCTCAGAATACAAAACCCTGAGCTGTTTCCCGTAATTATACCACATGCATTTTAAGAAGCGCTCTTAGGCTTGAGAAAAGAAAGAAAACCCTGTAACTATGAAGGTCTGCCTGGTTTTCCTCCTGAAGAGCAGAGGAACTGCCGAACGTCACCGTGATGACGGTGCCTCTTGGTGGGCTCCCAGTCAGCCCAGCGTCCTGCGGTAACTTGCTCAGCATTTTGTGCAGCAGCCTGATAACACTACACAGCAAACTGCAGGCTGGATGTGGCCTGGGACGGTTAAAATGGATTCAATGGCCCTACTCAGCGCGGAAAATCGAATCACAGAAGTTGAAAATGTGCTTCCATCGGACTCCCCATGAGTACGTTACCGGCAACCTGCGTGCCAGAGGACAGCTCGTGCGGAGGAGGGCGGATCCCCTCTCTGAGCCCCTGCCAACACCCCAGGCCTCCCACCCCGCAGAGTGGGCCCCGCTCTGAGAAGGGTCCCCTGCCTGGTTTAACGCTTCTGTTGTTGCCATCTTGAAATGCTTAATAATATTTTAATAGAAGGCCCGGCCAGCCCTGCTCCACCTTTCCCAAGGCCAAAGCCTGGTAAATGTACAGACCTCCCTGCTCCCAGCCTGCAGGGGGTGCTGGGCTGACCTGCTTAAAATTGCGCTCAGCTCTCTGTGCCCCCCAAACAAGCCCCACTCCTCTCTCACCTAGCACATGAGGCCTCTTATAGCTCAGCCCTGCCGGGTCCCCCCCCAGCCCCGGCCTCCTCAGTTCACCCCGCCCCCTCTTTTATTCTCCTTTTTTCTCTAGTCCTTGTCTTGGTTCTTGCTACTAGGCCTGGTTCACAGGTAGGACTCTGGGCACCGCCCCATTTTTCACATTGCTGCCTTTGGGGTCACACTGTTACATAGCGGCCCACCACCACCATTCACACTCTACCAGCTCCCACTCTTTGCAGCTGACACCTCCTCCCCTCCTCTGCAAGCCCCCTGTCCTGTACTTGGAGTCCCCATTCATCAGGCAGAGCTGGCCCACCTCAGCTGTAGAAGAGCAAATACTTGCTGGATGGCCACCAGCAATGGAAATGTGAACAGTTATTCAAAATAATGTGGGTCCCAAAAGACTCCAGAACATTGAGATTAATATAAAGCTAGTTTGGGCAGCTTGAATCATCCAGAAAAAACACCTCTTCCCTTTGTGCACGTGGATGCAGCTTAGTAAGTGGCAGGGGAAGAACTGCTACACAGCCTAGGACCTCAGTGTCAGATGTTTCATATACGCAGCAGGACTACAGGTCCTGTGCCACGTTCCCCACCTGGCCATCCCCACGAGCACTGAGACACCAGCCCTGAAGGAAACCACCTCAGCTGTCTATCAGGAAGTGCATGACCACAGGTGCAAGAGAAGAGAAAGCCACATGGTACGTACAATCCCACAAGGATGGTCATGGTGGCAGTGAAAAGGAAGACCAAATGGGAAATCATCATTGACTAAGGACAGAAACGTAAGGCGAAGGAGACTGGCTTTTTCCCCAGCTTTGGTTTTCCAGATTCTGATCAATGAATGAGAAGCAAAATCCCAGGTGGAAGTGATCTGGAACAATATAAACATCAAACTTTTTGACCAAAATGATATAACCCACCTGTTGGTCAACAGTCCTATGAACGGGTTGGTGAGGAGCTGGACGGTGGCTTTCGAGGCAAACAACAGGCCGACCTGCACGTTCTCATTCAGGAGGTCTTTGTCTTCACTGGGACAGTCGGAAGGGGCAGTGGACCTGTTAGTCACTGTGCGCTGCGTGGTGGCCTCATGCAGCAGCGCCCCCTGAAGGCTGCCGGTGCTATTGCCGGCGACCACGGTGGAGTTGTCATAATAGGAGAAGATGTTCTGGAAGCTGCCGAAGGTGGAGGCTTTGAGCACTGGCTTGGCAGTCTGGATTTCTATAGCATCTTTCTCATGCTCGATGCTGTACAAGTAACTTGGGATGATGGGGACTGAGAACAAGAGCAGGAGAGTGGTGATTACACTGAAACCCTGCCCGGGACCAAAGCCAGCAAAACCGTGGTCTTGTCAAACGCTAAACGAGGCCCAGAGAAGTGGCATGTCTGCCTCGGGAATGGGACCTCCGCGCCGACACTGAACAATTTCACGTTGCTCAGCTCTGCGAACAAAGCCCCAGAGGCTGGGAGAGCTCTCAGGGCAGCTACTGTGCAGACCTGACCCACCCCAGAGATCCCCGTTCTCAAGGGCTTTCCCATTACAGGGCTCCTTCACAGGAATATTTTAGGAAAGCAAGATTCGGTCTGAAGTCTAATCAGTGCTGACCTGGGGTCAACCAGTACTTCTCAGAAAGAGGCTAGAAAGACCTTTAAGTGAATGAATCAAGGAAACAGAAATCTAAATTTCATTAGGTGTCTTAGAAAAGAATAAACCTGCAGGAAGTAATAATTCAGAAATTCTGCAGCAGGCCCACTTCATCTTTCCATTACTTGAGTGGGAAGCTTCAATGTTTCATACAACCTGGAAGATCTGAGACTTTCGTAGAGGAAAAGAAAAACTGATATACTGGAAGCTTCGGGCATGTGCATCACAGAGCATTCAAGACAAAGGAGGATTCGGGCCCTGTTACTGAACTCAGATGAGCGCCCCCCCGCCCCAGCTCTGATATGCCTGGAAGTGAAACCCTGACTGTGTGATATTCTGAAAACCATCGAGAGAGAACCTTAAATGGAGAGAAGGGAAACAACCCTTTAAAAAATCATTTTTTATTCATTACAAATTGGGATATTTTTAAGGAAAAGCATGTCAAATCTGTTGCTGTTAATGGTGCTAATTAAGAGAACTGGATGTCAATTACTTAGTTTTTCAAAAATCCATTACAGGAAAAAGATGAAAACCAATGCCGTTAAAATTGCTCTTGATGTGGGTCCTGTAATGTCTCCATATCAAGTCATCTGTGGAACCACTACCTTTAAATGTCCCTTCCTTTTATGGAGGGAAGGATTTTGACCTGTTCCTTGATGTGATAGACCACATTATTGACCCACCTTTCCGGGTAGCATAATAATTATTATAACATTATTTTGAATCCTGGGACTTGCTCCTCCTTAATAGATTTTTTTTTTTTTTTAAATCGCGTTGAAAGTGACAAAGGGAAGCAGGAAATTATCAGGAGGAAACATAAGTTCTGGGTTTTATCTGCTGTCACATTTTTTGACCGGACCGCCAGGAAAACGAAGCCATAAACACGGCTACTAGCCTAGACGAGGCAGTCTTGGGGAATGTATTTTTGCAAAACGTCTTCTCGAATTTTCCCGAACCGCGCTCGGGTAAGCGGGACGCCCTGGGAAGGGGTACCCGGGGAGTGGGGGGAGGCGCCCGGTCCGTACGTACCCACGACGGTGAGCAGCATGTTGTCCAGCAGCAGCGCGAGGAACACGATGAACAGGATAAGCTTCCGCGAGTGACGGCTCTCCTGCAGCCAGCGGAGCAGTGCCAGCTCGCTCAAGGCCATGGCTCCGGGGCTCGGCTGCGGGCGCGGCGCACGGTCGGTCAGGGGCTCTGCCGGGCTGGGGGCTCCCCCAACCCCAGGCCCCAGACTTCGCCCGGCCCGGCCGCCAAAGGGGCGCTCGGGGAGCGGCACGCACCGGGCGGCGCCGGATGGTCCCGGGCGTCCCACCCTCGGCTTACCTTCGGCGAGCGCGTTCTCACCGGCACCTGCGCTCCTTGTTAATAACGCCCGCGAGCGCCGTCTGGGCCGGATCCTGGGCGCCGCCCGGCTCTCCGCCGCCCCCGCGGGTCCCACTTAACCCCCTGCGTGCTCGGAAAGTGCCGCGGGACGCCTGCGCACCGTGCGTCCTGCGCCCCGGGTTTCCCGGGACGCCCTGGAGCCCCGCGCGCGGCGCTTCGGGGGGCTTCCCCTGCCCTCGGCCGGGCTCCGCTCTCCCCCGCGCCCCGGGGGGCGACCCGTCCCCAGCGCCGAGCCCCGCGGGCAGGGAGCGGGGTCGGCGTTACCTCAGGTGGTCTGCGGCTGCCTGCACCGAACGCCGTGGGCTCCGTCCGTCCGGGCGGCTGCGGGTCTCAGTCTCCGCCCCGGCGGCCGCCGCTCAGTTTACCGGCTCTGGCTGTGACGTCAGGGCCGGCGGGGGCGGGGGGCTGGGGCGCCCCGGCCTCCGCCCTCCCGCGCCATCACTGCGTCGGAGTAGCCACTGCCTTCCTTTCCCCGCCAGGTGCCCGACCAGGTTCTGAGCCCGGATCCTAAGGTCGCCCCGTCCTGAGCAGACCCGAGCCCCTGTTCCTGCACTTGGCCGTGAGCCCTGGGAACCCGGGTCCGGGTGAAGTGGATGGGTCGCAGAGGGAGGACGTCAAAAGCCCCAGGCCGAGAGGTCAAGGATCCCAGGGTGAAGGGTCAGGGGCCAAGATAAGGAGTCAGGGATTAGTGGTTTCACCTGGCCCAATTAGGCGCTAAAGCTCTCTTTGAGCCTCCCTGTTCCTGAAATTGGCCGTGAGAACATGAAGGCTAGCGAGTGTGCCAGGGAAAGAGGTCTTAGGGTGTTGGGAGCCGGGGACCGATCTCTTTCCTGGAGAAGCCACTCTGCACCCCACCACCCCTCCCCTCTCCCACCTCGGTATCATGATGCAGGGTGCCACTTGGAGTCTTTGACCATCGGGTCCTCAGGTACCCTCCAGATGGTGATGTGGAAACGGGG
The DNA here is from genome assembly GCF_011762595.2 of Tursiops truncatus. Taxonomy (NCBI): domain Eukaryota; kingdom Metazoa; phylum Chordata; class Mammalia; order Artiodactyla; family Delphinidae; genus Tursiops; species Tursiops truncatus. The sequence continues at coordinate 13,373,020 of NC_047049.1, forward strand.
AAAGGGGACCTCTCTCAGTGTCACCCCACAGTGAGAGTGGGGTTCTGAGGGCCCCAGGCCCTGAATCCAATTCTCATAAAATAGGACCATGTCACCCTGAGCAGGGGACACTAGAGAATAGGTGAGTGCCTGGCGCCTTAGTAAAAGGGCTTACGGGGCAGCTGCCCCAGGCCCTGTGTGCTGTAGTCCTCTCCCCTCGGCGTTTTCCCCAGGGATTCTGGTTAAAAAGATGGTTGAAACAGGCAAAGTGCCTGTGTGTGGCTGACCTGGAGCTGTCATCCTCACTACCAAGGAGTAGCAGCCCGCCTTTGATTTCCAAGTCCCTCCATTTTATAAACAGAAGAGAAACAAACAGACATGCCCCAAACAGAGCTGGAGCTTTGAAGACCCTTCTGGGGGCGGGAGAAGCAGGAGCTGTTTTCGCGGAAAGCCACTTGAAATAAACGTTGTCTGCTGCAGCCTCAGCCGTAGAGTCTGGCCTTGTTTTCTTAATGTTTCCTTGTCAGCTGGAGACTGCTTAGAGCAGCAGGGTGATGTGTAGGGCTCCCCACTCTCTGCACCTCCTTACTTCCTTCCCAAAACCCCCCTGTGCTGCCCCCGATGTGAGAAAAATGGTTGGATACGTAAGTAGGTCAGGAACATGCGGACTCTGGGATGTCCCAGGATATGTGCAACTTAAATATTAAACAGGGAGGAGAGAAGGAAAACCACTTAGGAGGAGAGAACAGATGGCAGGGAGCTGTTTCAGCTGGCTGTGAAGGATATCACGTTCATGGGGTGCCCCAAAGTGCCTGGAGTTTCAGAACAAAGACACAGGTCCTGCCCCTGTGCCCCCTGGGCAGGCAGGCATCACGGTTAAGGGCTCTTGTCAGGATGCCTGGGTCCCAGTCCACTCCGTCCTTGATTGGTGACCTCGGGCACATCATGTATCCTCTCTGTGCCTTAGTTTCCCCATCTCTGCAGTGGGGATGCCAACTGGACATACTGCAGAGTTGTTGTGAGGATTAAGTGGGGATCCACAGTCATCCCTTAACACAGTCCCTGGCACCAAGTGAGAGTCAGTGTCCACCATTCATCCATCCAACAAATATCTGTTGAGCTTTTAGTGCATGCTAGGCACCGTGGTTGATACTGGAGAGACATTAACGGCCCAAAGAGACAAAATCCCCATCCTTGGGGTGCTTACACATTCTGGTAGCAACACAACAGTGAACACAGGAAGCCACACCAACTCCAGCCCAGGCAGCTGGAGGAATATGGCCCTAGGGAAAATGCCAGCCCCTGTATTCCCTCCGCCTGATCTCTGCCACCACCCCTAGAGCACCATGGCCTATAACAGTGTCTTCAAACTTCTTGTTGACACCCCCAAAGAGTTTTTAAAAAGATAGGTATGCCTCACACATTTCTCAGTTGACATCTAAAATATTCTTTCATCATAAATTTTAATAGTTTAGGGGTATATTATGTAAATTCACCTTTATATATAAAACCATTATAACTCTTTTAAATGTACCCAATGAATTATAAAACTACCGTATTATATTTTAAAATACTAACAAGTTTCTCTTTAACACTCAAAAATTTACATTGTTTCCTTTATGCCTTCAAAGTATATTTTCTTTCTGCTTTCAACAGAATTTTATCCAACTGTAATGTTTTTATTATTTAAATCCAGTATTCACCACCTTATCTATTATATGAACTGCAATAAATATATGAATATGCATTAGCTTTTTAAAATTTTCTTATGGCCATAAGGTTCTAAGTTCTAAGGTTCTCTCTAAAATTGTGTTATTATAACAATTATTAGTAGTATATAAATGATAACGCCTCAGACATATAATATGAATTTTGATAAATATTAAACACAAAAAGGAACACTATATTAGAAGTGCATTACCTGATGAGATGGGTGGAGAGAGGATTTTTGGAGCCTTAGAAGAAGAGAAAGTATATTGTTTTTATGCCTCAGAACAATGTAACCCAGTAAAATGGTAAGAGTCAGGTTGGGTGGGAGGTAAGCCTTTCCTCGGAAACTGAGAGACAGGAGATTGTTGAAGGGGGAGGTGATAAAAGAGAATCCTCGTGTCTCTACCGGGGTCCATCTTAGCCAGATCAATTTTTAAATACAGGACATATGGAAATTGAGGGTCTCCTATGGCTTGGGAAGTCTTCATACATACCCAGTGTCCTGAAGGAGCCAACCTGGGAGGCCCTGCCTGATCTGGGACTTTGGGACTCTGTAGCCTCTTATTCAACTCAGCCCCTGCCTTTCCCCTCCAGCCACACTGGTTCCTCAGGACCTTTGCACATTCTCTGCCTAGGAATTTCTTCCTCTTCTTCTTCTAGTTATCACCTTCTCATTCTTCATTACCAGCCCTAGTACCACTTCTTAGGAGGAGCCACACTTTCATGGACATCCCCCAAGTATCAGACAGGCCCCCTTCTCCTATAAATCTGCATGGAACTGTTACTTCCTCCGGAATATGTCTGTCCATGAGGAACAATACTCACATAAGTGTGATCGGTTATCTCTGTCTCCCTAGGTTATCAGGACTGGGGATACTCTTCTTCGTCATCACTGAGGTTCCAGAACACAGCTGATGCTCATTAAATACCTGCAAAAAGGATGTGCTCTGGGTAAGTCGGGTTCCCTTCTGAGGCGGAGCCATGGGGACCAGAGAGAGAAGCACCGTTGCTGGAAGGCAACGGTTACACCTCCCCCCACCAGAGGCCACTCCTCTGGGACCAGGCTTTGAGGAAGTCCCCTAGTGAATACAACATTTATTTGCTCTTCCTGGGCACTCAGACTGGTGAGCTCAACCACCTTTTTCAAACACTAGGGACTGGGAAGGTACAAAGGTACCACCAGGGTTGACTTTTTTTCACTACATTTCAATATTTAGGAAAGGTAAGGCATGGAGCTTTCTGGAACATAGCAGTTATTTGAAATAGGCATTATTTGAGATAAACTAACATGAGTTTAAGCTATGAATGGCAACCTGATTGGGTCAGTTTTACAATTCTGTGAACTGGGGCATGTTACTTAACTTTTACGTGCCTCCGTTTCTCATCTGTCACTCAAGCATGATAAGAGGGGCCCCTGACAGAGTTGTTTTGGGGATCAAGGGAGATGATCCTTGCATAGTGCCTGGCACATAGCAGAGGCTCACACTTTAAGTGTTCCCTGGCCTCGGGAAAGTGAAAGTGAAAGTGCTGATAGGTGGGAGGTGTAGCTGGTCTGTGGGGAAAATCCTCAGGTGCTCCCCCAACCAGAGAACTTGGAAATAATGAAAACAAACTTATGACCTGGACATTATGCTGTGAAATGCAAACAAAGGATCAGAGCAGAAATGGACAATAGAATCCTGATGAGACACAATGGTTCGTGGGCAGCAAAACCTGATACGCTGGTTAACACATGGGTAGAGAAAGGAGGTGGAGTACCCAGTGGAGAGCCAGGCACAGGGTAGAGCAGGCTGTTCGTAGACAGAGGAAGCCCCAATGGCTCCCAAGCTCATGAAGAGACACTCAGACCCACTAGTGATCAGAGAAATGCCAGTTAAAATGAGAGGGAGATGCAGCGCTACACCCGTTGGACTGGCAACAACTAGGAAGCTGGGTAAAAGCCGTATGTTGGTGAAGATGTAAGGAAATGGGGACGCTTTCCTTGGGGGTGGAGTGGGGACTGGTGCAGCCTTTCTGGAGAGCAATCAGGAGTGCTTGGTGGAATTAAGTCAGCATGTACCCCCTGATCCAGTCTACGACTTGGGGAAATCCCTAAAGGGGAAGAACTAGGGTAGGCATCGCAGTGTTTTTGGTGGCAGTGGGAAGTTAGAGGCAACCTCAGTTGGGAATAAATAATTGAAATGTGGAGGATGCTCATGGTGGAATGCCATGTAGATGGGATTTCCCCGGGTGACTGTGCACAGGTTTTACTAAGTCTTGAGTATGAAGGAAGGAGGAGGAGAGCAAGTTCTTTAACAAGATTGCTTGTTAGTTCAGTAAAAGCTAGAAGAGCACCACTTATTTTGGAGGTTTCATTCCTATTCAAGGGGCCGTATGAAGCCCCTCAGAGTGGGTGCCTTTGTAGAGAAGGGGCCGAGGAGTGAGCATCTGGGATGAAGTGGGAAAGTGGAAATAAACCAAGAAATGGACCTTGCAAGGACCAATGATGATAGTACACGCAGAGCTGAGACAGATGATCAACTCAACTCCCTGTGCACGTGGTTCCCCCCAAAGGGGGCTGTGGCCTGTGGATGCCTAGAGAAGTCAAAGCCTTTCAATACAGAGTTGGCTGTTCTGAGCGCTGTACGTGGGTTTTATCTCCTGGGGCAGGCAGGGCTGTGCTGTGTCTCAAGCCAGACTGACAGGAAATGAGAGCAGATGGAAACCAAGGTCCAGGAAAGAACGGAAAACATCAGAAAAAGTAAGCTCTCTGGCTAAATGCAAAAGACACAGGTGGTTTTCTGTTTTATTTTGTTTTGTTTTTTGCCTTTTCCCTCTTATTTTCTTTATAAGCTTTTAACTGTTTAAAATTATAACAATTGAGAGATTTATGGCACGGGTAGGTATATTATTTATAACAACTATAACTTAAAGGACAAGGTTGGTTGTGGGGCTATAAAGCAGCCAGATTCCTGTATTTTATGTGACACGTGGTATATTATTAACCATAAATGGACTGTAAAATGTCAAAGTTGTGTATTGTAATCTCTAGGGCAACCACTGTATAAGTAATACAAAGAAGAATAAATAGCTAACAGGAAAATTAAAATTAAATGGCATTCTGTAAAGTATTCAAATACTTGTAAAAGGCAGGAAAGGAGGAACAGATGAGCCAAAAAAAAAAAAAAAAACCCAGAGAAATCAAGCAGAAAACAAAAAATAAAATGATAGATTGAAATCCGACTATATTAACAATTACATTGTGTTCAGGGACACACGATTAAAGGACAGAAATTGTCAGAATGGATTTTTTAAAATATAGTCCCACCTTTATGCTGTCTATAGGAGACTCTTCAAATGTAAAGACACAGGTAGGTTGAAAGTAAATAGATGAAAAAAATACACCATGCAAACTGTAAGCATAAGAGGGCTGAAGTGACTACATTAATCAGATAAAATAGATTTCAAAACAAAACTTTAACTGGTGACAAGAAGGAGATATCATAATGATAAAAGTGATTAATTCAATAGAAGACCTGAGAATCATAATGTATATACACCCAACAGTAGAGCTTCAAAATGTATGAAACAAAACCAGACAGAATTAAAGAGAGAAAAAGACAATTTCACAATCCAAATTGGGGAATCTAACACCTAGACCAAAAAATCAGCAACGCAGATGATCAGAATCATGCCATTAACCACCTTGGTTTAATTGATATTCATTTAGCCTGAGCAAATAGCAGACTTCACATTCTTTTAAAGTGTTCATGGAAGGTCTCTGCCAGGAGCTATCTCATTCAGAGAGGTTTTTTTTTTTTTCTCTTTGAAGCCAGCTCTACTGTTGTTGAACACACATACAAAGAGTGAGGACACAGTTTGTTTTAAATGCATTTTATTTTTACTCTTTTCTGAGTTCTTCTGCATACTGCAAAAGCACATTTTCTGTAGGAAATTGAACCAAATCTACTGTTCTGGTTTTAAGACAGAATGGCAAAGCAAATGTCAATTTACTTGAAGGAGGCCTTGCTGATGGCCAATGAAATTAAGTCATAGATGCTCTAACTTAATAATTCAATCACTGAATTAACTGGCTTCATGCAGCATTATCTGTAAAATGTGGGTCTCCAGGTTTGGCCACTTTGATAGAATCACTAACCTGTCTGAGGACATTTGCTGTAATTAGAGGCTACAGAGGAGCCAGCCAGCTGTGAAGGGTAGTGTTTCATCAGCTTTATGCCTTGATTCCCCACTCTCACCTGGACTTTTCAGTCATCCCCAGTGGCTACTCCGATGGCCACCCAGCCCTCCCATAGTCCACCCTCCTCACCAGCTCAAGGGAGTTTCAAAACACCAGGGTGGTCACGCTACTTATTCCCTGTCTAAACCTTCAGCGGCCTTGCACTTGGGATAATGTCAAATGTCTTCAATGTGGCCCAACGGGAAGTGCCTGGTCCAGCCTCGACCACTCCTCCATCTTCATTTGCCACATTGCTCTTGACTCTGATCTGAAATTGGATTCCCTTATAATTATCTGGGCTCTCACATGGCTTCAGATATCTTTGTGTGTCACGAGGGTCCCAGCATTGCAGCCTGAGGAGCCCTGGCCCGGAGGCCCTTCCCAGCCTGGGTCATGCAGCCTCCACACATCTTAGGCCACTTGGCCCCTGCCTTCCCCCTCCAGCCACAGAGGGCTCCTTTCAGTAGGGTTCCCTGCCTCAGGGCCTTTGCACTCTCCATTCCTTCTGCCTGCGAAGCTCTTCCTCTCCCTCTTTGTCTGATTATCTTTCTCATTCCTAGTCTCCCATCTGTTCATACATCCCGTACTCCTTCTCACCCCAGGGCCTTTGCTCAGGCCATTTATGCCGCCTAGAATGTCCTTCCCTCTTACCCCTTTTAACTAGTTAGCTCCTCCTTAGCCTGTATGTCTCAAGTCAAGACACAGGTAGGTTGAAAGTAAATGGATGGAGAGGTATTTCTTCTCAGGGAAGTCATCCCTGACCCCTATGCGTTTTTCCCCTGTACTATATTGATAGGTCCCTAAACCTTTCATTCCTGGTACTTTTCATTATAATCACAATTTTACTGATGAGACTGTAATTAATGTCTGACTTCTATATCCCTCCGCCACGCAAGCTGAGGCCAGGGCAGGACCTCTGGCGTCTTGCTCCCCACGTCATCCCCGCAGAGCCTCACACTGCCTGGCACAAAGTATCAATAAATGCAGCTGTTGAGTCAGGTTTCCCTGATCATTTAAGCAGTGAGCGCCCTCTGGGGGTAACTCGAGGAATTGACCTCTATTCTCACAGGCTGTATAGAGACAGCAAAGTGCTATGCCCAGCCCAGCTCATGTGCCTTTGCAAAAGTGACGTCCTTCACCTGCACTGTTCACCCCCTTTCTCCTACCTACCCAAGCCCCTGCCTCCTCCTACCTGGTTGGGTTTGAAAAACCTTTTTCCCACTATCCCACCAACTCACCAAAAGACCCACTCAATTTATGATCCCATAAGGAATTGACATCTCTGCTTGTTTAACAAGCCTCAAATAATTGAGTCATTTCATGCCCCCTCCCTCCCCAGCAGTTACCTGCAGCCATCCCGCGCCCAGCCCCAGCCCCCCAGCCTCTGTTCCTTCCTGACTCTGAGTCTTTGCTTAGGCAGATCCATCCACATAGAATGCCCTTGGGAAGGGGAGCCCAGCCAGAAGCCAAACGCCCAGATGTCATCACATGGTCACGTTTTCACCATCAAAGCTGAAGGCTCACGGCCATGGGACAGGCGTCCTCTAACTCTGTAGAACGGCTCCTCTTTCCTTTTAAGACCCCCCCAACCCCAGTCACCACCTCCCGCACAAGCAGCCTCTCACCCGCTCCCTGGCACCAGGTACTGCCTCCAATCTATCGGTGACTCAGCGGATCTCAATGAACCACTGCTTCCAACGAGCCCCTCCCCAGCTCGAGAGCCTGAGGCGGCTCGCTAATGCTCCTGTCTAAACCCTCCTGCCTACGTTTCAGGGTGGTCCGCAATCCACCCACTGCACCCCCAGCTCCCACCCTCTGCTCTAATCACACTGGCCTCCTCGGTGACCCAGCAACAGACATCATTCACATTCTCCTCGTATCCCTCTGACTGCAAATCTTATTCCTCGCCCGAGAGCCCAACTCAGGTGCTCTGTCACAAAGTCAAACCTGGGATGACCCACAGCCCGCCCTGGGCCACTACCTCCAAGAATACACAAAGCCCTGATAGCCTGTCCCCCAAAGCATTTACCAGCCAGCGCTCTTCCGCAGTAGGTCCATCTGGGCTCATTCTTTTTTTTTTTTTTTTGCGGTACGCGGGCCTCTCGCCGTTGCGGCCTCTCCCGTTGCGGAGCACAGGCTCCGGACGCGCAGGCTCAGCGGCCATGGCTCACGGCCCCAGCCGCTTCGCGGCATGTGGGATCCTCCCGGACCGGGGCACGAACCCGTGTCCCCTGCATCGGCAGGCGGACTCTCAACCACTGCGCCACCAGGGAAGCCCTGCGCTCATTCTTTTTCTTTTTTCCACCTGGGTCATTCGCCCCTTGATGGCAAGGGAAGCAATTCCTTCCTCTCTGTCTCCCCCAAGGATGGCTTGCGCTGTGCACTGTACAGAGTAGACCCCTGGGACCGGCATCAGAGGCACAGTGAGGAGCCTTCTGCCTCAGTGTGCTCATCTGCACAGGCAGAGTGGATGGGCCGGGTAGACCTGCCCTGTCCAGTCCAGGAGCCACTCACCACCCATGGTCACAGAGCTCCTGAAATGCCACCGGCCGAAGTGAGACGTGCTGTAAGTATAAAATCTGCTGTATAGCACAGGGAGCTCAGCTTGGTGCTCTGTGATGACCTAGATGGATGGGATGGGAGGGGATATATGTATACCTAGAGCTGGTACACTTCATTGTACAGCAGAAACTAACACAACATTGGAAAGCAATTATACTCCAATAAAAGAATATGAAAAAAAAATACACACGGAGTTTCAAAGACTTAGTATGAAAAAAATGTAAAGAGTTTCATTAATGTTTTGTATTGTTACATGCTGAAACAATCTTAGATACATTAGGTTAAATAAAATATATTATTAAAACTAATTTCACCCATTGCTTTTTACTTTTTTAAAACATGGCTGCTAGGAATTAAATTACTTACATGGCTGGAGTGTGTGGCTCACGTTATATTTCTGCTGGATGGTGTGGGGATAGAACATCAGTGCTGGAAGGGGCCTCGGACGTCATTGAGTCTAATGGCTACCTTTTCCACGCGAGAAGGCAGACTCAGAGAGGGACAGAGGCATGCCCAAAGCCACACCACGTGTGAGGTCCGGGCAGTGAGGACTAGAGCCCTGCTCCCTGGGCCTTCATGGTTTGGGGACAGCTGGTGTGCAACACTGGAGGGGCCGACAGGTGGGTGCCCACAGGCAGCCCTCAGCAGCAGAGGATGCTAGAAGGGACTTGGGAGGCTCCCCCCGCCCACTCAGGGCTGTCTTTGCGCACTTGCTATGCTGACCGCATACCCAGACGTCCGCAGGGCAGGAGATTTTAGTGGATAATCAATAGTCCAATAGGGCCGACTGCAAAGCCCCAAACCTAATTATTTTGTTCAGAAACTTGTCTGTAACTAAAAGGCATCTGAGAAATCACTGTCACCATCTCTGAGCGGGAAGAGAAATCCAGTCATTATGTCCAACTGGATTTACATTGACTATTGTCTTGTTGTAGAAGATGTTGTCTCCCTGCAAAACCAGTGTTTGGGTGCCACAGGGACACACACACACACGTACACACTCACACACACATACACATGTATACATACGTACACACACTCATACACATACATACACATAAGCACACACACACGGGAGAGCTGTCCCTTTTCTAGGAGCCTTCGGGAAGGTTCTGGTCCACCGTTTTTGCACAGGTGGCCAGAGGTGCTGTTACCTGGGTGACTTTCTGGGTCTTATTTTTGAGGTTCCAGATTTTGCCACCCTAATTCCTCTGAGGAGAGTAGAAAACAAATCCCTTTAAAATGGCAGCATGAATATCTTCTGCAACCCCAGGCATTTGCCAAATCCCCTGAATGAGAGAAAATATTTAGGATGAGAAATCTTTTGAAAATTAGTTAAGACATTTGCATGTCAAGTCACTTAGGTGACTTTAGAATTGCAGTAGGAAAAATCTGGAAGCTCTTGATTGGCTGCACACGGGGGACTGTGAAAGTAAGTGGTGGTCACCCTTACAGTGAAATACCCAGTGGCCACTTAAGAAAACGAGGTAGTGCAAGGTTTACCACGGAAAAGTATCCAAGACATTCTTCATTCTTTGATTTGTGAAATCAAATATCACAGGATAGCGTGTCTGCGATGATTCATTTAGGAAAACAAGTGAACTTATCAAAAAGGCTATAAATACATGTACTCATGCAAAATGCAGACAGATACTGTACAGTCCATACAGTACTGACTGTATTTAGTTCCAGGGACTGAAAATGGGGGTGGGGGGGAGAGTAGGAAGGTGAAGATTTTTACTCTCCACGGGTAACTTTATGTCCTTCCAATTTTTTTGAAGTGTTATTTACCAGAAGCTTCTAATGCTTCTTTCTCATATCTTTATTATGGGATATATCATATATACAGAAGAGGGCACAAAACATATGTTTACAGAGTAAAAAATGTCCACTGAGCCTCATGTGACCCCACCCGGGTCAAGATATAAAACACGGCCGGGGGCTTCCCTGGTGGCGCAGTGGTTAAGAATCCGCCTGCCAATGCAGGGGAGACGGGTTCGAGCCCTGCTCCAGGAGGATCCCACATGCCGCGGAACAACTAAGCCCGTGCACCACAACTACTGAGCCTGCGCTCTAGAGCCCATGCGCCACAACTACTGAGTCCGTGTGCCACGACTACTGAAGCCCATGCGCCTAGAGCCCATGCTCCAGAACAAGAGAAGCCACCGCAGTAAGAATCCCACGCACCGCAACAAAGAGTAGCCCCTACTCGCCGCAACTAGAGAAAGCCTGCGTGCAGCCATGAAGACCCAATGCGGCCAAAAATAAATAAATAAAATAAATAATTTTTTTAAAAAACCCAGCCGGAAGCCCCAGAGCTTCTGGGGTTCTCTCCTCCATCACAATAACCTCCTTTCCCCTAGAGTTCTTGACTTGTTAGATTTTCTGTTCCTTGCCCTTTTTACAATTCTACCACCTATGGCATTTTCCTAAAAATATAATTGAGGTTTGCCTGTTTTTTATCTTTTTATCTTTTTATCTTTTTATAACATCCTGTAGGTGTTCTTTCTCTATCTGGTTCCTTTTCAGTCTCACCAATATCACTGGTGAGTTCATCCACATGATGTATACCTAACGTTCATTCCTAATCACTGCTGTATAGTATTCCATTTCAGGACCATATCGCAATTTCTTTGTTCCTTCTGTGGATGGACATTGTGGTGTCCCGCATTTGTTATTAGCAGTGTTGCTAATAACACACTGGAGATGTGTGGCCCGAGTTTCCCCAGGGTCTGTGCCTGGGAGGAGAACTGCTGGATCATGGGATACCCACAGCTTCACCCTTCCCAGCAAATGTCAAATGCTTTCTAAAATAGTTGCATGAATACATATTGCTAATTTTTAAGGTTTTTTTTTAAGGTCTTTATGCAACTGGAAAATGAGAAGGTGAAATGGGTTGTAAATTCTGTGCCGACCGACCAGCCTGCTTCAGGTCTTGACACGGCCCTTTCTCTCTGTTCTCCACAGCTCACATCTCCCCAAAGATGAGGGAGGGGCTGGTTAGCGGGAGTGCTGATGACACTGAACTGCACACATCCCCAGAAGGAAGGGATTCCCCAAAGCTGGTAAAGCCGAGAGGCCGCTAAGCCTACATGCCCAGCAGCAGACAGTCCATCCTCCTGTCCGTACTGCAAGCCCACCATGCGCCAGGGCCGTGCAGAGCACCTGAGTGCCTCTGATCTCCCAATGGACCCTGCAGTGATCAGGCAAGAGAGCAAAATGTCAACAGTCCCACACAGTGGGGCAACTTTACCAAGTTCAGGGTGTTTAAATAGAAGCTGTTCTCCCATCCAAAACCTCTCCTTGTTCTTTGCATCACTTTGGCCTTCAGAGAGAAGGGTAACCAAATACAAGATGACTCAGCCTAAGGGTGACAATACCGGCGAGACCCTCCAGTGGGCCCAGGCAGCATGATGGCTCTGAGTGGGATTGGCTGGGCCATGTGACTGGCTTTGGGGAAAGACTCAGGTCGCCTTTGTAATGGGGCCTGGTGTCCCTCAGTCACCTGTCGGGAAGGAGGAAGGGTGGGTGATGCAAAGGGAGGGAAGGAAGGTGGCAGAGGGCGTGCTCTGCCCACTGGGCCCTCCTGCATTTCGGGAGCAACCCCAGGAAAGGTGCAGGGTGGGGTCAGGGCCCAAAGAATAAGTAGCACCAACAGGGCCCCAGCACCTCATCTACTAACATTTCTTCAACAAACATCCTGCCCTAAGAACGCACAGTCCAGCTGGACAGAGAGGACGACACAGGCCTCAGTCACGGGGTAAGTGTGCGGAGGCCAGCAGCGGGCAGGGGAAGGGGGGAGGGCCAGAGCGGGGCCTCGAGGTGGGATCCAGAGTCTGAGAAGGCAGATGCCTTAAGAGCGAAGCCCTGGGTCTACTCAGAAGGAAACAGAATGGGATTCGCTCTCTTTCCACCAGGATCCTTACTTTGTTCAAAATGAAGGCAGGATGTTGTCATCCCAGGCAGGTTTACATCCTAAATGCACCTCCTTCTGTGGTCTCTGTGTGGCCAAACAGCCTGGAGAAACTGCAGTCTCCTTAGCATCTACATCACAGAACATTCCACCTGGAGAGAGCCTTACTGAAACCTCAGCCGGTGGTTTTCATTCCTAACCCACTCTCTCTCTCCTCTCTCTCTCTCTCTGTTTTAAGTTATGGACGTCTTTCTTCAAACAAAATGTTATAGGGAAGGAGAATATATAAAACGGAGCAAAGCAAAGCTACTCAGGCCAAAACAGGGGTAAGTGGCTGGAACCTTTGCCTGGGCTTCAGAAAACTCTGTATGAAAACCCCTGGGCTACTTCAGTCCCCTTGTACTCTGGGGAAACTGAGGCACGGAGATGTGGTCCTTACCATAAGCTCTAAGAAAGCAGAGACCTGGTTGGTCTTGTACCACACTGAATCCCCAGCATCCCAACCCCACCCCAAGTCCTAGCACATAGTAGATGCTTAGTAAATATTCATTGGATAGTGACATACAAGCAATGCTGACTGTCTCTGCAGGGTCATCTGTTTTCCTACACATGAAATTGCTTTCCAACGACACTAAAGGGAGGCTTGAACCTCAGAGAGGCCCCTTAATTGCCCATGTCTTGAATTTACAGCATTTGAAAGGGTTTTATTCTCTGATCTAAATGGCAAGAACAAAAGCAGAGCAGTAAAGAGCCCAGGAGGATGAAAAGAAGCCGTAATTTGCATCCAAGATGGAGGTGCCCTTTGTTATCCCACATCCAAGTCAACTTCAAAGTTCTCTGCTGAACAGACAGATGCACATCAGTCACCATGGCAACAACCGAGAAGCCCAACCCTGACAGCCCAACTCCAGGAAGCTGGGGATGGGGGAGGAGACAGAGGGACTACAGTGGGTGGGGAGTCCAAGTACCCATTCAGCCTGGCCCCTCTGTCACCCAGCTCTCTTACTGCTTCTCTGTTGAGGGAGGGGGCTCTGGGTCACCAGCTCCACCTCAACACACGTGAGCACCTGCCACGTGCCTGGGCATCAGAAGTGCTCTCCTTAAGAGCTATACCTCAGTGTCCGGCACACGGTTATTGAACAAAAGCTTGCGATGCGTAAATGAATGAAGAAGCAGCCGAAGTCACCTGGCCCCGCCTGAAATCAGCGTCATCAGAATCGCTGGGAGGTACACACTCAAGACTGGGGAGCTCCTTGAAAGCTGCACACATGCCTCTCAAGTTAGAGCAGGAGAGAGAAGAAGGCAAAGTCAAGACAGCCTCACAGGCGTGTGGCTTGAGCTGCTAGCAGGCTGGGGCTGCCACTCCCCAGATGCATGGGGTGGGGCAGGGCCCCAGGAGAGGTTAGAGCTCTGTCCTGGACTTGTCCAGGGAGAGGTGCTGGGGAAGCAGTCGTGAGTCTGCAGTTCTGGGGCCAGGACTGGAGATGGTGTTTATATCCATCAGAGTGGATGAGACCCAAGGGAGGGAGTGGAGACAGGGAAGAAACGAAGGGTCCAAGGTGTAAGCCCTGGAGCCCAATGAGGAGGGCCCAGCAACAAAATGTGAGCCATCAGAGAGAGAGCATCAGGCAATGTGGTGTTGTGGGAACCAAGAGAAAGAGACAAGCGCAGGCTGGGGAAGAAGGATGCAGTCATGCCTGGAGACCTCAGGGTACCGAGTGGGGAGCCGAGGAAGAGGGCCTCTACCCCATGCGTGCTGGGGTCTTAGCCACTGAAGATGCCCCACCTGGCTGGGGACTGCCCATGCTGCCTGGGCCCACAGGATTGGGACCACCCTAGAATCAGCAGGGGCTCGCTGAGTGTCCTGCAAGCTGACCAAATGCATCCTTTTCCCCGGTCACAGTGGGAGTGGGGGACGGGTGCTGGAGAAAGCGGAAACATGGCATTTTTTGCCTCCTAATCATAGTAATGGAGACAGCTAGGATTTTTTTAGGCGCTTGTAAAGCTGGGCACTGGGCTACAGCACTCCACATGGATTATCTTGTTCGATCCTCACAACAACCCTTGAGGTAGGTACTACTGTTATGCCCACTGGCCAGGCTGCCTGTCTCCATAGGCAACGGCCTTAACCACTAGCCTGCACTGTCTCTTCCGGGTCAGCACATTGAGGGTGCCCCCAGGGAAGTTTCTGGTATCTGAGTACCTTCCTCTTGACTCTAACAGTCACCTTCTTTGGGGGCATCTCTGGACAGTGGGCAGTCTTACCACCTGGCAGAAACCAGGGCACAGCTCTTGTTAGTCTGTGGCTCCACTTAAGGTTATTTACTGCGTGCCTGTGTGTGCACAGGCTGATGTGGCCAAAGGGGATCCAGATAGATGCACATCAGTGCCTGTGGCCGATGGCAGAGTGGCTGGACCTCTGTCTGGGGAGGACACTGGATCAGCAGGAGGCTGGCTGAAGGAGATGGACAGCATTTCCTCCTGCTGAGTACCTGTCAGCCAGGGGCAGGTTTGCGGATGTTTATTCAATTTAAGGGGCCCTCTTTAAGAAAAAAAATACAAAATTGCCCATTCAAAACTAGGTATGAATACGAATACTTATTTAGAATGAGAAAAAATAACAAAATGCGAACAAATACAAAAATGTACCACACTGTCAGGGTGGAGGCAAGCAAGGACCCTGAGCATAAGCTTCGTCAGTTTCCAGGTGAATCACCTCTGCCTTTGACACACTGACCTTGATCAGAGTCAGTGGAAGTCTCTGATCCTTTGTTTCAAGCACCACCTTCTGGGGCTTGGCCTGGTCCACCCTGAGGCAGGAGATAGATGGGCTCCAGGCTAGATATTTACAACTGGCCTCCTGTTCACACCTCCTGGGGTGAGAAGAAGATGGGCTCCAGGCCGGACATTCATTACCAGCCCCCTGTTTACATTTCCCGAAGCAAGAGACAAACGGACTACATATTTATGACCGGACTCGTGTCTATATTTTGAGATCTGCACCTCGATATAAAAACCAGTAACAGAAATAGGGTAAATAACCAGACACTGGACATTTTTATGGGAGGGACAGAGCAGGACTAAACCCTGTTAAAAGATCAAGAGGTCAGGGCTTCCCTGGTGGCGCAGTGGTTGAGAGTCCGCCTGCCGATGCAGGGCACACGGGTTCGTGCCCTGGTCCGGGAAGATCCCACATGCCGCGGAGCGGCTGGGCCCGTGAGCCATGGCCGCTGGGCCTGCGCGTCCGGAGCCTGTGCTCCGCAATGGGAGAGGCCACAACAGTGAGAGGCCCGCATACCGCAAAAAAAAAAAAAAAAAAAATTCAAGAGGTCATACATTTCCCATCCTTGGGGCAAGGGAGACATTGCACATGTGCAGAAAGACTCCTTGGGGGTCAAAAAGGAGGGGGCGCCACCCCATAATAGGTGATGCTAAGGCCGTCCCATAGGCCTCTGGGCTGTAATCCATCTTGGAAAAACGTTGCGCACGCGTGTTGGGGAGGGTCCTAGGGCAGGGCAGGTGTGGAAAAAGAAACCAGGTAATTGGCCAGAGGTAAACACAGACCCGGAAGAACCGCCCTATATAAGTGACTTACCCGCCTCTTCACGTCGCTCCTCCTCATTGGGGGGACGCCCACACCCTTGCTCTCTGGGTGTGCATCTCTGCCCTGCTTCTGTCTTAACTAAACAAACTGTTTCTCTGTGTGCTCTCCCACTTGTTTTGCTGTGTCTCTAATAATAAACATTGTACCTGTTCTTACAGTTCTGCCTCTGTGAGAGGCATTTTTCACTGGGGCAAGAGCCAGGGAGTGTGGTGGCTAAGATTACTGGTTTTCATCCAGGCGACCCAGGTTCAATTCCTGGGCAGGGAATTAAGATCTCCCTTCACGCCGCCACTCACTGCTGCCTCTCCCAGACCAACCCCAACTGCGGAGGGGACACTGTTAGGGAAGGTTCTGGCAGTTCTGAGCAGAGCCCACCCCAGTGGTCTGGCACAAGTGTTCAGGGGCAAAGGCTCTGATCCGAGCACCAATATTTACCTTCTCTGTAGATTAGTCATAGGGATTTATTCACACCACGGACGTATACCGAGTACCTACTACACGCCAACACGATGCCAGGGCCATTTCACCATGAACCCCTCAAATATAGCTCAAAGGTTTAAATGTGTAACATGGGCAGAGAGCCTGGCACATATTAGTTGCTCATTAAAGCTTCTTCCCATCTGCTAGGCACCCTCCCAAGCTGAGGCCAAGGTCAGAGCAATGCATCCAGCAGCCTACGAGCCAGTCTCCTAGGCAATCAATCCTACTTCCCACCCATTAAAGCAGCAGCTACTCAAACCCTGGCTGTGGGGTGGGCGTGGGGGGCGAGGGGGGCCGGCGTGCGGGTCAGCAGGACCACGGGGGCTGCCCAGGCCAATCCTCTCCTCTCTGGAGAGACCCAGAAGCAGGGTCACAGCCAGGACTGGCACTCCGGCCAGGTCTTCTGTCTTCTAGTCCCTCTGTCCCCAGCAGTCCTCCCAGGAAGCACTAGGCCTCCCCAAGCCCCTTCCGGTCAGAGCATGCCTGGCCCTGGGCCTCTCCACCCTCCCACTTAGGACGGTGCTTCTCAGTGAGAATCCCCCTCCACAGCTGAGAGACAGAAAGTGAACCACAGCCCCCAACAGCAGCCATTCTCGGGCATCACTCCCAGGGCCTCCCACCCAGCAGATTTCAGGCGGGACAGGGCACCTGCACATTGTAGAAACTTCCAGGTGTCTTTCTTGCGAGCTCCATGAGGTCCAGAAGGCCCTGCTCTCTCTAACGAGGCTGGTGGATCTGAGAAGCATCCAGGGTGAAAGGGAGCTAATGGCAGAATTGCAGACAGGACGCCACCTGTCAAGTGGCTGAGACTCAAGTGGTAACATTTCAGGCACTCATAGGAGCTTGGCGGGACATGTGATTTGAGAGATGCGGGACAGCCGTCCGGCGTGCCCCCTTGAGAGGGATGCTCTGAGGACGTGGTCCGAGGCGTTGCTTCCCCGGGTGTCCGCAGCGAGGACAGGGACCCAACGCTCTCCTTCCCGGCGCCCAGGGGCCCCTTCCTCCGAGGGCCCGGGCTACGGATGCGCCACCTGCTGGCCTCGGAGCGCGGGGCCCGCACGGTCTGGCAACGCCCACCTGGTGGCCACTTGGGAAAGGACCCAGCTTGGGGTCCGGATGTGGCCGGTGTGCAGTTAAGTGGTGGCTGCCCTCCTTGGCATTTGTGCCCCTAAGTCTTGCCCAGAGCTCTCCCGTATGTGGCAGGCACTGCGGAGTACGGATGGGAGGATTAAAAGAGAGAACAATGATGGTGAAAAAGACAGTCATTTCATTCGGGCAGCTCTGAGTTTGCAGAGGCCTTAGTTAAAATCCTATAACAGAGGAAGGGGTGACAGTGGATGCAGTGGGTGCATAGGGGAGACCAGGAGTCAGGGGACACTACCCAGAGGAGGGGACATGTGTGCTGAGTCATGAACTTAAGGCTTCATCAGTCCTACAAGGGAGAAGGGCATTCAGGCTGAGAGAGCAGCTAGAGCAAAGCTCTCAACTCTGACCACACACTGGGGTCGATCGGGGACATTTTCTTCTTTTTTTTGCGGTACGCAGGCTTCTCACTGTTGTGGCCTCTCCCGTTGCGGAGCACAGGCTCCGGACGCGCAGGCTCAGCGGCACGGGCCCAGCCACTTTGCGGCATGTGGGATCTTCCGGGACCGGGGCACGAACCCGTGTGCCCTGCATCGGCAGGTGGACTCTCAACCACTGCGCCACCAGGGAAGCCCATTCGGGGACCTTTAAAATGGCTCAGGTGGCACCCCCGACCAATGACTTCTGAATCTCAGGGGGAGACAGATGGGGAGACACATGAATTCTTTGAAGCCCCCAGGTGTCAGTGTACAGGCAAAGCTGAGAACCACCACGCAAAGGCTTGGAGGAATGAGTTTACATTCCCGCCCAGGGGCATGGGAATAAAAAGCCTGAGGTAGATGGAATGTGGGGTGTGCAGGGCAGAGATGCAAGAAATGAAGAGCAGGAAGACATGCTGGGCCATTTCCTCAGAACCACAGAAGAATAACCAGTAGCAAATGACAGTGGCCTTCAATTTACACAATACGTGTCCCTGACAAATTCCATGTTTGCATTTGAACAGGACTCCCTACTGCCTTAGGAAGGGAGGGGCTGAGAGATTGAACACCACCTGCTATTACCTCCATGTTTCTGAGGATATACCTATTTTTGCAATCCTCTTTGAGCCTGGAAAACAGCAAGCACTCAATGAACGTTTACCAAACTGAACTTTGAATCTGATCCTGCGCTCTCACTTGAGTGGCCAGTCTTGATTACCTTTGGGTTTGAGGGGCTTTGCTGCACAGAAACTGGGCGACTGTGACTTCAGGGTTGTCAAGAAACTCCACAGAAGCCCTAGTCCCAGTGGCTGCTGCCTGAAACCCCATGTCTTCCAGTGGTTCTTGTTCACACCGTGTCAATTCCATTTCCTGAGGTAGGTCTTAAAGAGCTGAAGGGGCAAAAAAACCTAATAGGTTTGGGGAAGAGGAGGAAAGATCCAGAAAGGATCAGTCAGCCCCCTCTGACTGCTGACTTCCTTTCTTTTCAAGTTTTTGCGATTTTCGTTCTATACCCTGGAGCAAAATTCACCATTTACCCAGGAGCTGACTGATTTGGCCAATCACAGGGCACAAGCTGATTTTTCCAAGATTCTCTCAAAGAAGCATTCAAGAAACTTTGATTCTCTCAAATAAGACATTTCTAATAACTGACTAGGGAAACAGTGGGACTCCTGTAGTACTACGTGCGTGGGCCAACCAGTTCATACACCAATTTGGTACATCCTCTCCCAGGCTGGGGTCCCCAGCGGTGACTCTGAGACAAAGCTTTGTGTGCAAGTGGGTAATCTGGGGGTGATCTCAAGAGGAGGGGAGATAGGAGACAGAGAAATGAAGGAAGCTATACAGGGTGGACTGTTGGGCAAGTGAGGCTCGATTCCCCTGAGGGAGACGGTGTTGAACGTGGCACAAGAAGCTGGGGCCATACATCCACCCACTCCCATCAGTCACTGGTTCAGGGCTGCTCCCAGGAGCGTTCATTCCTTGACACTTCTAGCCTGCCCTGCGCATGCCTATGCTTTAGTGGCCGGAGAAAGTCCTCAGGCAAAGGGAACTGGAGTAACAGGCCACATGGGTGGGGTACTTACAGCATCTGCCACGCAGATGCCCCATACACCAGCCAACTCATTCATGAACAGGTCACGAGTACAGCCACCAATGAGTGCCAACCCTTACACGTACCCATCCACTCACATAAGCATCAATACTTTCACATGCCAACTCAGTCAGGAGGTGCGATCATGTGCTGCTTGGTGAGAACACTGGTCTACACCGAATCTGGCAGTCAGGAACTATCCCAGGCCCCTGTGAACACAGGTGACGATTCCTCTCAGTGCCAGCAGTGTATGTTACAAGGGCTGGGATGGGGCTGATCCCATGCGTGCACTCATCCAAGAAAAGAGATGGCTCAGTCTAGCTCTGTTTCCTCAAGGGTAAATGGGGAGCAGCTCAGGAAGATTTTAATTCAGCTGAAAGTACAAATTGCAAAAACAAAAGGTAAATTTTTTCTCATGTTGCAAGAAATCCAGTGACATCTGTAAGGTGGTTTCATCTACATTAGGTGGGGCTTTTGAAAAATGAAGACAGGGCAATTAATTGAACTTTGGAGGATGGTGACAGTTTTTGTCTAATGTCCTGAGAGGAAGGGCATTGGCCACATCTCTGCAGGGCCTCGAGACTGCATTCAGCTGTCATGCAGGGTGTGACTCTGAGGGCTCAGGTGACAGGCTGCCGTGCCACCAGCTCTAACTACACTGCCCCAAAAGGCAAGACAGCCAGCTGGGCCGGCATCATCACACGAGAGTCGATAGAGCCTTCACTTTTTAACAGGATTGTAACACTTTCCATTTGCAAAGAACAGCACGACATTTCTGTAGATGTGAATCAGCCTGTTTTGCACCAACTTGAAAGCCATGCACACAATCTCCATCCCAACGATGATATAAATGGAGAAGAACAAGAAGTGAGGCTGTTCGAAAGCAATGTCCCCAAACCCAACGGTGGTCAGCGTGACAAAGCAGAAACAGAAGGCATTTTCGAAGTTCAGCTGCTTCTCCAGATGGGGAGGATGGCAGCTGCACAGGAAACGTAGGCGACGACCACGAGGGCGATGATGGGGAGGGGGGATGCCCAGCCTCTCCTCCTGCCGCCCCGCCTCATCCAGGTTGTTGATGATGGAGTACGAGAGTCTCCCGAACACCAGCTCAGGACGCGAAGAGCTCCCCTCCATGGCCTGAGGGGGCACCTGCCGTGTGTTCCCTTTCTCTCGTGCTAGAAGTCTCTCGAACAGCTCCATGTTGCTGCTTGGGATTGAGGGGGCAGGTTTGGGGCCCGGGAGCTCTGGGTCGTTGATGGCAATCCTCGGGATGGCTTCGTCTACGGGATTGACGTCAGGTCTTCTTTCGCAGGAGGGTCCGGAGCGCCACTTGGGAAGGGGAGAGGGGAGGAAAGGAGTTTTTGGAATTGGTGGTAGGACATGGATAAGATGGTTGCCAGGATGTCACCCGTGTCTGAGAGGACCAGGAACATCAGGGGGACGCCAAAGAGAGCACAGAGCACGCACAGGTGCTTGCCAAGCCTGGTGACAGGGCAGGCGTTGCCATAACCTGAAAAGGAGGACAGAGCCCGGGATTGTCGGCTGCTCTCCCCCCTCCCCTGCTCAAAAAACTTTAAAGAGACCTTCTGCCACTTCCTCTCCCTGGCATATGACATTTTACACAACATGTTTAAAAATATTCATCTTGGGGCTTCCCTGGTGGCACAGTGGTTGAGAGTCCGCCTGCCGACGCAGGGAACACGGGTCTGTGCCCCGGTCCGGGAAGATCCCACGTGCCGTGGAGCGGCTGGGCCCGTGAGCCATGGCCGCTGAGCCTGCGCGTCCGGAGCGTGTGCTCCGCAACGGGAGAGACCACAACAGTGAGAGGCCCGCATACCGCAAAAAAACAAAAACAAATGAAATTCTGACACATGCCACAGCACGGATGAACCCTGAAGACATTATCCTAAGTGAAATAAGCCAAACACAGAAGGACAAGTATTCTATGATTCCACATACATGAGTTTACCTAGAACAGTCAAATTCATAGAAACAGGAAATATTAGAGGTTGAAGCCTCCGTGCTCTTCAGGAGCCCCCTGCTCCCATCACCCCAGCCCCGCCCCCCCGTGTCTAGAGAGGGCAGGATCAGAGGAATGTGGAACCCCACAGCACAAGTCGCTGGATCTTCTGGGGTGGGCAAGCTCACTGCCTTCAACAAAGAGGGAGAAGCTCTGTATTTAATGCCTATGTTTAATTTTTGGTGTCATAAAGGATGACTAATACAGAAAACCCCAGCCCAATTATGTAAATTAATTGGAAGGCAATTCCCGGGCTGGCTAAGCCCCAACCTCCTCCAGGGCTGCAGCTTCCTGTGCAAACTCTGGCCTCAGCCTCCGCCCTCCAGGCATACGCACGGGGCAAGGCTGCCCATCTTCATCAGGGTTCTGGAAGAGGGCTGTGGCCCTCACCAGGTCCCATCACTGTGCACCCCTCCCAGGGCACTCCACGCCACCCTGACTGCGCCCATGAGGTACCATTTGATGGCAGGGGTGGTGAACTCTCTGTGCGTTCATATTGTTTGTGCACGTGAGTGCTTACTGCATGCACTGGGACGCAGTGGTGAGCAAAGCAGATATGAATCAAATAACCACCCTCGTGAGTATGCAATTACAAGTGGAGATCAGTAACAAGATGTGTAAGAGCAGACCAACAGATTAGAACACAGGCATCCATCCTGGATGGGCATTTATTGAGCACCTACTCTATGCCAGGCTTTCGTGGGTGGGATTGGGATACAATGAGGAACAGGCAGAGGTCACACCCTCTGGGGGCTCCTAGTCAAGCAGGAAGAAAAGCCTTGAACTCAGCTCCCCACCTGTCCAGCAGGACCCAAGAGCTCAGGAGTGAGCCTGCACTGGCTAAACCCCCCATCAGAAACCTGAGGCTGTTCCGCAGGGCCAGACTTTCTAAGGGGGTGCCCAGGTTTTCTGTTGCCTCTCTTTCCCTTCCCCGTTCCCTGCAGGTCTCCAGCAGCTCAGCCCTCCCCTCAGGGAAAGGAGGTTGCAGAAATGACCTCAGGACAGCATCTTGGTCCAGGCTTCGGTGAAAGCCCAGAAGCACTGAGGAGATTGGGGTGGGAAGGGGTCTCAGGAAGAGGGAGGGGGTTGGGGACAGAGGGGGGCCCTGGAGAGGATGACCAGCGGCCCAATGTGCCCAGGACTGAAAGTCTCATGTTCTGGTAAACCCTTAAATGCTAAAACCACGGCAGCCTCGGGCACACCAGGGAGTAGCTCGCTCTAGCCAGGGTGATTGGGGAGAGTGAGGAGAGATTCTCCGGAGCGGGGAAGAGAGGAGGGGGCCTGGAGCCCCTCGTGATGGGGCAGGAGCTCAGAGAGGCCTGGCCGTGGAGTCTCAGGAGCCTAGGCCCCGGTGTCAGCAAATATCCCTGCTCCTGAGATTGTCACAGGCCTTGCAGTCCTTAGGGGTGTCAGCAGCAGGGCCCGGGGGCAGGCAGCCACCCTGTTTTCCAGATGTTGCCTGGAAGCCCCCAGCTCTCGTGCACCCCTAGGAAAGTCAGGAGAGGCTCCCCAGTGGAAGCCCTCCAGCCTCCAGGATGGAGTCCCAGGGTGAGATCTATTTTATTTAAAGGAAAGAATATCACATTTCTTACAGGATTTATGGAGAAAATTGCCTTTAAGAGTCAGAATTTCCCGCATAGCAGAACCCCTAATGCTGGCAACCACCGTCGTTACTGCATTTAATAGACAAGGAACAGGGGAGTCAGGTGACACGTCCGGAGTCGCACAGCCCACAGCCTGTGGGCACCCCTCACCTGAAGACCTCCCTCCACATGCATGTTCTCCTTGGCAAAGGCGGGTTTAGTGGATTACAAACAAAGTCATTGTGGCTGCCTCTGGGTGGAATATGTTTACAGTCCAGAGGACATGCCACATTGCAGAGAATGCATCAAAGAAGTAAGTCTCAGAGAGCACAGGCCCCTATGAAGGAAATGTATTGCCTACCCAATTGCTGAATGCTAAGACGCATTATGGAAAATCGTATTATTTCTTATAATGCATGCCGATATTCCAATTCCATCAGTCCACGCCACTTAGCCTGTGAGGATTTAACAGCCCATACACTTCCTAATCCAAGGGGGCTGATCCAATTGGGAATGACTGGGGACTGACCAACCTCATACCTTTCAGGGGTCCCTTTTTCAGCAAAAAGGCCAGGTGCATTTCAGGTGACCCGGAGATGCAGGACAGGAAGCAGTATTACCAGCAGGACCGTTATTGATGACGCGCAGCGAAGAACCTTCCCCAGTCCTCTTCCAGTTGTAATTACTGGATGGCTTGATGTCTTAATGGACTTGTACCATGAATGGCAGCATTGTTTTCTTGGGATATGAACCAAGCTAATGCATTTCCGTTAGGTCAGTGGTTCATAGCCTGGACTACCATTAGAATCACCTGGAGGGCTCTGAAAAAGACTGATGCCTGGGTCTGTCCCTAGTAAGTCTGACGTGATAGTAAGTCTGACGTGTGGGGTCCAGGCATGGGGGCATGTAAAAGATATCCAGGTAATTCTGATATGCAGCCTGGCCTGAGAACACTTGCCCCAGAAGAGTGCTTCTCAAACATCTACGTGCATCACCTGGAGAACTGGCTAAAACACAGATCACTGGTCCCACATCCATTAGTTTCTGACTCAGTAGATCTAGGATGGGGCCCGGAAATTAATTTGTATCTCTAACAAGTTCTCCCTAGTGATGCTCACACCACTGGTCCAGGGACCACGCTTTAATAACCATTGCATTACATCAGTGGTTCTCAACAGGGGGCAATTTTGCCCCCCAAGGGCCATTTGGCAATGTCTGGAGACATTTTTGGCTGTTGCAACTGGCGAAGACAGCAGGGGAAAAGGTGGGTGCCTCTGGTGGGTAGAGGCCAGGGATACTTCCAAACATCCTACAATGAATGCATGGGACAGTCCCCGCCACAAAGAATCCTCTAGTCCAAGATGCCAATAGTGCCAAGGCTAAAAAACGCTGCCTTAGATCAGTCCCCTTTTGTTCTTGAGAAAAAACCTAACAAAACCCCATACTCTCAAGCCCGTTTGCTTCCAGTCTCTTCCTTGCGCTTGCTGATCCCCTGTAAATGTTGTTCCTCAAAGCATTCCCTGGAGGTCTGGGGTCCCTGAAAAGGCCAGTTGTGCCCTGCTTCTACCCTGCTCAAAACGACTTCCCTCCCAGAGCCCAAGGTCACTGCTGAACGGGACAGTCACAGCACTTACCTCGTGGGGCTGTCATGAGAATTAAACAAAATCATGCATATAGGGGCTTCCCTGGTGGCGCAATGGTTGAGAGTCCACCTGCCGATGCAGGGGACACGGGTTCGTGCCCCAGTCCGGGAAGATCCCACATGCCGCTGAGCGGCTGGGCCCGTGAGCCATGGCCGCTGAGCCTGCGCGTCCGGAGCCTGTGCTCCGCAGCGCGAGAGGCCACAGCAGTGAGAGGCCCGCGTACCGAAAAAAAAAAAAAAAATCATGCATATAAAGCACATTGGCACAACGCCTGGTGCTGGTAAGCGCTCAGTAGTGCAGCTAT
Organism: Tursiops truncatus; assembly: GCF_011762595.2. Taxonomy (NCBI): domain Eukaryota; kingdom Metazoa; phylum Chordata; class Mammalia; order Artiodactyla; family Delphinidae; genus Tursiops; species Tursiops truncatus. The sequence goes on from NC_047049.1 coordinate 13,398,193, forward strand.
TAAGTTACTGTTACTCTTTCTGCTCCTGACCTGTCTCTGCTTGGATATCAACATTCAGGTGAATGAGACCGGTTCTGAAAGAAACCACATGGGGGCGCCCTTGGACACAAGCATATGTGCCCATTTAAGAAAGTGTGTTGCAGTAGGCACAGGTTGTCCACCCAGCAGCCATTCCCCCATCTTTCCCTGGAACGCTGCTTCTCTCTCACCTGATTTAGAGATAGATCCGATCCGTCTAAGTCATCCTGGTAATCCAATCCCCTTGCCAGGGACTGGCTTGGGGGGTGGGAGGCTTCCCGGAAGTTTCTTGCCGATTATGACAGCCAGCCTTTTCTCTATGAGATGCAATTATGCCCGGACGGGAAGTGGACCTTGGTGACCATCGTGTGACCCGCTGAGCAGGATGGAGAGAACCTGATACTCGATGTCACAGCTGAGCTGCACATCAAGCAGCCTGAGGGCTGTCCCCCACTGGACTTCCTACTTGGGAGGTGACACATTTTCCTTGCAGTTTAAGCCAACCATGTTGGGTTTTCTGTCAGTCGCAGCTGACCCTCATGCTGACCCTCAGAGGCAGGTCTGGGAGGAGTTATAGATTAGGGAAACAGGCTCAGACAGGCTAAATTGCTCACCGGAGGTCACACAGCTCTGACCCAAGGTGTCTGGCCCCCAGAGTCCGCAGCTGGCCACTGTGCTCCACCTCTACCCCGAGTGTGAGGGGACCCCGGGAAGAGTGCCCAGCCATGGCCTTTGTGAGCTCAGGCCCCCTGGGGATCGGTATTCTCCTGAACTGATGCTCTCTTGAATGAAGATGGGGCCCCAGTACTTTTCACTGACCAAGAGGGGCAGGGGCTGCGCAATGAGTCACACTCCTGGTGGGGACGCTGACCCAGGAGCCCCTGACCTGTGGCCGAGGGCAGCTCCACTACCTCCACTCTTGTGACCCCCTCATCACCAGCAGGGGTGGCTCCTGCCAGGCCTGGCTTGGTCCCTGCACCTGGCCCACCCTGCTGCTGCACCGCAGAGGGAAGCTGGGGCCCTTAGTTACTAGAAGGTCCTCCGATGCTGGCCCAGGGACACGGCGCCTGAGTGCAAGACCAGCCCCGCTTCTCACAGCCTGCCAGCCTCAGTGGTCTCTACCTCAGAGGGGCCTCTAAGCCCCGGAGCTTTGCCTGCTGCCTCGCTGGAAAGCTCTCTCAGCCTTTTTTCTTTTTTTTTTTTTTTTGCGGTACGCGGGCCTCTCACTGTTGCGGCCTCTCCCGCTGTGGAGCACAGGCTCCTGACGTGCAGGCTCAGCAGCCATGGCTCACGGGCGCAGCTGCTCCGCGGCATGTGGGATCCTCCCGGACAGGGGCATGAACCTGCGTCCCCCGCATCGGCAGGCGGACTCTCAACCACTGCGCCACCAGGGAAGCCCTCTCAGCCTTCTTTGCCTGGTTCATCTCCACAGATCCTTCCACTCAAATGTCACTTCCTCAGACCAGCCTCTCCCCATCCCCGAAAGTCAGGACCACCCTCCCCCATCCTGTCTCACCCACTTCCACAGCCCAAGCTTCTCCTCTTGAGCACGTCTGTGCGCTTAGCTGTTCATTGTTCCCGCCTCCATTAGACTCGGAGGCATCCAGCTATTTCAGCCCCATGCCAGGCACAGAAAAAGTCACTTACAGAGAGAGGCAGTGGGGTTTCAGGTTAAGACCCAGACAGCCTGGACCCAGACAGACATGAGCTGTGTCCCCTTGCAAAAATGGTGGACCTGCCTTGCCTCAGAGAGTGGGAATAATAACAACAGCTACCTCAGGGTTGTTGCGAGGTGTGAATGGGCTAATCATCACGAAGAACTTAAAAGGGAGCCTGATGAGTCTTAAATACACGTGGGAAGCAGCCGCAGAGCACAGGGAGATCAGCTTGGTGCTTTGCGACCTGACCGCCTGGAGGGGTGGGATAGGGAGGGTGGGAGGGAGGGAGATGCAAGAAGGAAGAGATATGGGAACATATGTATACGTATAACTGATTCACTTTGTTATAAAGCAGAAACTAACACACCATTGTAAAGCAATTATACTCCAATAAAGATGTAAACAAGTAAATAAATAAATACACATGCGTTAGCCAGCGCAGCCGCTGCTGTTGCAATCATAGGCGTTCGGTATTTGTGAAGGAAGAAAGGAAGGAGAGAAGGAAGGAAGGGAGGGAGGGAAGAAGCAAAGGCCATCTCCACAGCCCAGTTCCAATGTGCGGTGTCACACAGGAGCCCACCCTCTGTGTAGCCACCGAGAGGAGGATCTGTGGCTTTGAGGGTCCACAGAGCCCATCTTAAAACGTGCAAGTGTTCACTGTAGGGAAGCAGCTCTGCCTCCACACCCTCCCCTCTGCCTGGGGCTCTGGAAAGGACTTCGCTGGGACAATGTGTCACACAGGAGTCTTTCCCTTGCTTGGAGGCTGGAGACACGTACAAAGCAAGTGCAGGGAACAGGGCGAGGCCAGCTCCTTCCTCTCTCCAAGTCCTTCCCTTCTGGGCACTGTCATCCACTCCATGGGGACACAGGAATCTGAGCAGCCCCTGCTTCCAGGCAGGGCGAGGCTCTCCCTGGGGCTCCCTGAGCGGGGATAAGCAGAGTCTCCACAGCACCCCGCAGACCTGCAAAGCTGGCAGCCTACTCTGGGGAAAGAGCACTGGACTTGGAGTCTCAACAGCTCTCGTGGGCACCAGCTCCACTCACTGCGCGACCTTGGCCCCTGACGTCACCTCTCTGGGCTTGGGCTCCCTGACCTGATTCACTGTGGGCTTTAAAGGAGGCAGCTTAGCACGGCCCCTGCAGGCAACTGTGCGCTCTCCTTAGAGCTGCAGGTCCCCTTCCTCCTCTGCCTCATCGTTGGCGCTTCCGGTCCTGCTCTGGCACACCGTCCTCCCTCTGCACGCCGTGCCCTCCTCCATTCCCTTGGAGCCAGCCGCCATCAATATGCTGGTGACTCTGAAACCCACTCCCCAGCCCCAAGGCTGGGGAAGCTGTGCTCCCACCATACCCTGAGCGCGTCGCACTGACCACGTTTGGTTGCCCCCGAGTCCAGGAACCCAGGCAGGCAGGTACCCTGCAGGTTGTGTTTTGTACAAGAGCACTCACTGGGAGACAAGAAGCAGCCGAAACGCAGCCCACACCTCGCTCACTGGGGCCTTTGCCCGGGGAATGGGGCCATGCCCACCTGAAGGAAGGGGATCCTCTTCTCATTTGCACAAATGCGCCAGTGGCAGCCCTGCTCACTGTCGTCTCCCTGAGCACAGGGTAGGCACTCCACAGCTGTTTCTTGCACTAAATGAATCGAACCCTTCATCCCCACCAAGGGTCCGCCTCCCCCTCTCCCCTGCCCCCACCCCCAGCTTTCTCTCACAGGTCTGCCCTCGTCCCTGGACTTACCCACTGTGCAGCAGAAAAAGAGTGAGCTCAGGAAGGACCGGTCTGCAGACCCGCTAAACCACTGGGGCTTCACCTTCTGCAGCAGCTTCCCGAGACCCCGCTTCCTACCTTCCTCAACTCCAGAAAGAGACAACCGGCGTGAGAGAGAAGGTTACACCCTTTAAAACAGGTCCCGCCCAGGGGAAGGGGCGTCTTCCCCAGGGACCACGTCCCCTGCCTTGCGGCCCTCATCAACACTAAATGGAGGATCTCAGAACCCTTTGTTCAATGTCTCTGCAGTTTAGGTACTGCTCCAGCACCTGCAGAGATTAGGAGGCCACATAACCCTGTGTGCTGAGCACCCAAGAGAGAGGCCCACGGGGGTCCGGCCTGAGCTCAGCCATGGAATTGCCCTGTGGCCTTTCTGAACTTTCGGAGCCTAGCAAAGGGGCCTACTAACTTCTGCTCTGCCTCTTTCCCCGGGTCTTGAGAACTGAAAGAAAAAGGCTTTTATGAAATGCAGGCTCTTGCGTGATTGTAAACCATATGCACTCCTGGAAGCCATTAAGCCTGATGGAGTGTGGTGATCATAGTGGGATCAGCTGGCTGAGGATACCCGGGAAGACTTGGCGGAAGCAGGCCTGGGGGCCCTAGTTTCTTGGGGAGGTGTCCAACTGGTACCTTTGGCCTGGCAGCCAGTGGGTTTTAGGGATCCCAGAAGTCACCTGCCAGCTGGGACAGTTGTAAGAAGATGTCACAGAGCCTGGCACAGCAGGAAGTCACCACTCGTTTGAATGGGCACCAACCTGGGAGTCCAGACACCTGCAATCTAGACCCAGTTCTGACCCTGACTAGTTCCTGTAGCCGTGGACAAGAGGCTTCTTTCTGAGCCTCAGTTTCCCCATCGGGGAGGCAGCATGACATGGCTTTGGAATCTAAATGTCTGGGGTTGAATCCCTGGCTCCATTTTCTAGTGGGCGACCTTGGGCAAGTTGTTTAACTCCCAGTGTCTCAGTTTCCTGATCTGTAAAAGGGGGACAATTCATATCCCCCTCATAGGGTGGGTGTGAGGATCAAGTGAGACAGTGCATGAAAAACACTTGGCACAGGGTCTGCACTAACCAGCACTTACTGAGCATTTTCATCTCCAGTGAAAATCAGTACAAAATGCGGATGGACCAGCTCTGTTTTCCTATACCATTCTGTGCATCAGAATCACCCAGGAAACTTTTTAAAAATAAGATTCCCAGCCCAGTCCTGGAGATCCTGATTAAGTGGGTTGGGGGAAGAGCCTGGGAATGTGTATTTTAGATCAGCTCCTTGGACGATTCTGACGCGTGGCCAGGTTTGGAAAGCCCTGAACTTGTTGACAGTCTGGACCCAGTGATAGCTCAGAGTGTCTGATGGCATCTCCTGGGTCATCTGAGTAGGCTTGTGTCTGTCTGGCACAGATGCAGAGAGAAGGAGTAGGACCCTCCACGGAGAGGAGACTCTGCCACCTGTGATCAGCCTCTGGCCCGCCCCCGCTGGAAGGACCTCCCACAGGTTGGAGGGGTCATTGCCAGCCTGGCTGAGGACCTGTCATACCACAGGACCCTGTTCTTCCCTTGAACTTTAGTCTGTTTTTCCTTTGTCTTTTAGTTACTCTCTATTATTTTATCTTGCTTTGTTGAATGCATCCTTCCAAGCTTTAGGAGACAGTATGGAAATAAGTGACAAATATGAATGAAAAGCAATAAGGACATATATAAAGTGCCTTGTGCCTTCCAAGAGGCTTCATGTCCATTGTCTCCTCTGCTTCCCACAGGGTCCCTGTGATTGGCAGGCCTGAGATTGTGGGCCTTCTTCTCCCTGGCAGACTGAGAGCCAGAGAGGGCAATCTGCCCCAGATCACACAGCAAGCTGGGAGAGCAACTGGGACTGAAACCAGGACCCAAGTTCTTCTCACAACACCTTCTTCCTCCCCTGAGTCCGACGACAAAAAAAGGCCACTTGAAACAAGAAGTAGGAGAGCAGGGGGCAGGCTACTATCTTGGCAGTCCAAGCCCAATTTGGATTGTTCCTTGAATTCCAGTCCTTGTAAACTGAATCATGGGGTGGGGCAGGCAGTTCTGAGGACCAGCCTAGGAACCCACAGCTCCAGATCTGGTCACCCATCCACCCCACCCCACCTCATCAAATCTCCAGCAATCCATCCTCCTCAGAGCCTGCCGGTCTGGGTGGGGCTGGGAACTGAGGCAAAGGGAAGGGAGAGCCCACTGGGTGCTCAGCACTTTTCCTACATTCTTTACATCAACCCTGAGAGGCAGTCCATTATTCCCACCCCCATTTTACAGAGGGGAAAACTGAGGCCCAGAGAGAAGTCACTTGCCTAAGGTTGCCCAGGAGTGGGCAGGATGCAAGCAGAGGGCTCCCAGACTCAGCTTCCTTCAAGGCAGTTCTCTCCTCTCTGGGGCCTGCCTCTACCCAGAGAGAAAAGGCCCGCCCTGCCCAGGTACACCACCTACCTGTTCTGTTGCATTTCAAGATGTCACAGAGCTTCTCCAGGAACTCCTCAAACTCCGGGTCATCTGCCCCCAGGTCCTGGCTGCCCTCAATGGCTGAGAAGAGCGCGGCACCCACCAGCGCGTATGTCACCAGGGAGCAGTGGAAGCAGAGGCGAGGGAAGATTTTCCTCAGGGCCTCCCAGCAGCACCTCCTATCTTGAGGCGGCCCCGCAGCCTCCATCTCCCAGGAGTGGGCAGGACAGGAGCTGCTGGAAGAGGGAGGAGCCCAGAGGTCCCGCCAGGGAGGAGGGGGGTGTGCCCCGAGAATGATCCGGCTCCAGCGCTTCCCCCAAGGACTTGGGAAGCAGGCGGCACTCCTTGCGCGTTCAGTTCCTGAGAGTTTCTCAGATAGCGCGCCCCCTAGTGTCTCAAATTACTATTGATCCACCAGGCAGGTGCGCTCCCAGCAGCCTGGCCAGCCTGAGAGCTGACCTTCAGGGGCTTTGGGAGGAATGCGTGGTGGTTGCTTTGTGCTTTGGCCTGTGGTACCCTGACTCTTGGACAGGTAGAAATAATAGTAATTAGTGCGGCCAGAGCTCCACAGTTTACAAATGGCCTTTATTCTGTGTGGATCTAATTATTGGTCCCAATTCTTCATTCCCCTCTAGCATACCCAGACTTGCCTTGGCCTCAGGGTGGGCAGAGAATACTTCCTCCTTAGCATTGGACTAAGCCACGTGACTTGCTCCAGCCAATCAGGTGTTAGCAGACATGACTTAAGCAGGGACCTGAAAAGTAAACGTACAATGGGACCTGCTCCCCTGTGCCTTGCCTCTGCCACTAGGAAAAAAAAAGTGCCCCACATGGTGGATGTGGAGATGTGTGGGTGTTTAGATTCCCCTTCATGAAAGGTTTCTCCATGCACTTCAAGGAGCATGGGTCCTGACAGCCTCCAGCTATCCGTTCTTTCGGGGTTTGCTTCAGCTTTCAGGCCCTGTTCTCCGGGAAGCCCTTGTCCAATGGCTGAGCAAGGTGAGGTACAAGAGCTTAACCATTTCTGCCGCATGCCGGACTCCTCCAAGCCGAAATCTTCGCTCTCTGTTGGTCTGCCAGAGATTTTGTCAGGTCTGCATCGTGATATGAAGGCTCTCCTTGTCCCATCCTGTTTCCTCCCTTCGCCTTTACTTCCTAATAAATAGAGCTTTTGGTTGCCTTACTCTATCTGTGTCTGCTTCGCAGAGGATCCAACCTGCAATAGTGGGCAACGGGAGTGACCTGAGAGAGCAGGATCTTAAATGGGGTTTCAGCGCTGGGTGGCTCAGTACCCACTGGTAAGGAGATGGCGCGCAGGCAGCTCTTGGCTCAAGGTGGCCATCCAGTTGTTACACTTTTGGCAATGGTGAGGTGGGATGGTGTGCAGGTGCAACAGTTCAGGCATTTAAAACATAGGAGAGGGCTTCCCTGGCGGCGCAGTGGTTGAGAGTCCGCCTGCCGATGCAGGGGACGCAGGTTCGTGCCCCGGTCTGGGAGGATCCCACATGCCGCGGAGCTTCTGGGCCCGTGAGCCATGGCCGCTGAGCCTGCGCGTCCGGAGCCTGTGCTCCGCAACGGGAGAGGCCACAACAGTGAGAGGCCCGCATACCAAAAAAAAAAAAAAAAAAACATAGGAGAGGAATGATAAATATAAGGATAAGTTTGGGTGGTTATTAGGAAGTTGCATTGATCCCCTGAAGGCAAACTTAGAAAGGGAGGTTAGTAGGACAACGCACAGCCTCCACTGCAGTTGAACTCAGGACGGCAACTGATTTTCGTTGTCTCCTGACTTCACTCTTCATTCTAAATTCTCCTTGCCCTCTGCTGCCTCTTTTACTGCTTTCAATGGATTTCCCAATGGCGTGACCCAAATTCGCATTCCTGAAGGGTCTGAGTCCTTGGTAACCACAGCCTTTCCAGGTTGGACTTGCTTGTGTTTGTCCATTGGGTCACCTGATTGCCACCCATATTCCTCCCTGCTCCATTGTGTGAAAGCCTTAATATCGGGTATAGTGATTCCTCCTACTTTATTCTTCTTTTTCAAGATTGTTTTAGCTACTTTAAGGACCTACTGTATAGCACAGGGAACTATACTCAATATCTTTTTTTTTTTTTTTTTTTTGCGGTATGCGGGCCTCTCACTGTTGTGGCCTCTCCCATTGCAGAGCACAGGCTCCGGATGCACAGGCTCAGCGGCCATGGCTCACGGGCCCAGCAGCTCCGTGGCATGTGGGATCTTCCCAGACCGGGCCACGAACCTGTGTCCCCTGCATCAGCAAGCGGATTCTCAACCACTGTGCCACCAGGGAAGCCCTACTCAATATCTTGTAATAATCTATAAGGGAAAAGAATCTGAAAAAGAGCATATATATATACCTGAATCACTTTGCTGAAACTAACACAACATTGTAAATCAACTATACTTCTAAACAAAAGGCCTTTCTATATGTTTTTAAATAATCTTATCTATGTCTACATAAAACCTTATGGGATTTTGATAGGAATTGCATTAAACCCATAGGTCAATGTGGGGAGACTTGACCTCTTACTATGTTGAGCCCTCCACTCCATGAACACAGTACGTCTCCTGTATGTCTCTCCTGGCCATTACTTTTGAACAACACCTTAGCGTGTGCCCATTATTCTTTACCCAAGTCAAGAATCAACATTTTAAGATAACAATGCATAAGTCATGTGTTATTTGTTATGTAATGCATTCTGAGTGCTATTTAATGTGTTTAGGGGCAGTGCTAATGGCTGAAAGTATTGGATGGTAGAGGTCAGAAAGTGTATTTATACTCCTCTTTTTAAGTCTTGTTAGAAGACATATTTCAACATCTAGAAGAGTCTAGAGAATAACAGAACCTGTGTACTCATCACTCTTGATGATGGGCATCATGACGTAATGCACCTTCTGGAGGTAGACTGACTGCTGGGAAGAGAAGGACACTGTGATGGGCCACAAACTGACAGTAAGTGAGCTCCAGCTCATTGGCCAGATTATCTAGCTGCATGTCACTCAGTGTGTGTGTACAAGAGTCTTTTCACCACATTTCGGCCAATGTGATGGTGGCAGCAGGAATGGGTAAGAACCCTCAAGAGAAGGGGACTCTTGTGGATAAACTCAGGGCCATGAAGTCCAGCCACCACTCTCCACTACATGAAACACCATTGAGGTGATCCGAGTTTCTTTTGTCTTTAGAAAGGAGAAATTTTCCTGCAGTCCCATAGGTTGTCCAGACCCTTTTCCTAGGAAGGAAGTGAGACAGGGTAGCTACAGGCCTCTTCCTGAAGCCTAAATCTCTCTCTTAATGAGGCATCAGATGGACCAGACAAGAAGCCATTCCTGAGGGTCAGCTACAGACTAGATTATGTAAGGGCAATTAAAACCCCAATGTCCATCAAAGGAGAGGATGCAGATACATGGGTTTATGCACTTAAATATAGTGAGGGATGAATTACAAAGTGAGATGCAAATACTATGTGGCTTATGGAGTCAGAAGAAAGAGGGATGCTGTGAGCTCGAGTGGCCCCTGCAGCCCTCATGAAAGAGAAGAATTCAAAATACATCAAAGGGGACTTCCCTGGTGGCGCAGTCGTTGAGAATCTGCCTGCCATTGCAGGGGACACAGGTTCGAGCCCTGGTCCGGGAAGATCCCACATGCTGCGGAGCAACTAAGCCCATGCGCCACAACTACTGAGCCTGCACTCTAGAGACTGCAAGCCACAACTACTGAGCCCGCGTGCCACAACTACTGAAGGCCACACACCTAGAGCCCGTGCTCCGCAACAAGAGAAGCCACCGCAATGAGAAGCCCGCGTGCCACAACGAAGAGTAGCCCCCGCTTGCCGCAACTAGAGAAAAGCCTGTGCGCAGCAACAAAGACCTAACGCAGCCAAAAATAAAAATAAGTAAATTAATTAATTTTAAAAATATATCAAAGGAGGAGATGAATAATGGACAGATGAGAGCATATCCATGGTAATAGATTGGACTGAGGTCAAATTTTCTAGTTCTGGAGGTGGGGCTAAGGGTAGATGGAAATAATAGCAAGGATTTTTCCCCTTCTAAACAAGTGGCTTTTTTGCAGAGAACACAGGTGCATAAGATGCAGGTAAAATAAAATCACTTTCCTTTTAAGCCAGTGAGATGGAAATTGCACACATCACTTCTGCTCACATTCAGTTGATGAGAATTTTGTCATACCCAGACACAAGGTCATCTGGAAAATGTAAATGTAGCATCTAGCAGGTGGCAACTGCCCAGGAAGAAGGGGGAATTGATTATGAGGACACAACTGACCACAACCACACTAACAGAGCAACAACGTCCTGAGACTGCTGCTAAGTCGCCACACTGGCGGAAGGAGACGCACATCTCTGAGTCTTTGATAAGGGCTTTCATAAAATTCCCTTTTGCGGATGACTTCTTATTATAGCCTGCAATTAATTATCCTGGTTGGTGAGGGAAGAATGAGGAAAGCCAAAAGATTAAAAGCTTTGAGGACTTCCCTGGTAGTCCAGTGGTTAAGAATCCACCTGCCAATGCCTGGGACACAGGTTCGATCCCTGGTCCCGGAAGATCCCACATGCCATGGAGCAACTAAGCCCGTGAACCACAACTACTGAGCCCGTGCTCTAGAGCCCGCGAGTCGCAACTACTGAAGCCCACACACCTAGAGCCCGTGCTCCGCAATGAGAGAAGCCACCACAATGAGAAGCCCACGCACCACAACGAAGAATAGCCCCCACTCACCATAACTAGAGAAAGCCTGTGCACAGCAACAAAGACCCAACGCAGCACCCCCCCCCCAAAAAAAGCTTTCAAAGAGCTTTGGGAACTCTAAAGCACTGTATAAATTCAAGGGGTGATGTTCTTGTTTGGGGGTTTGCTTTTTGTTTGGGTTTTTTTGGTGATTTTTATTATTCTAGAATGTTGGGGTATGGAGGTTCCCACCCTTTCCATCCTGCCTGTTCAGCACCCAGTAAAAAACTGATAGACATATTGAGAGGAAATTGTGAACATAATCAAGTGGGGAAAAAAGACAAAGGTGGACCCACATATGATCCATATGTTAAAGTAAGCAAACAAGTACTTTAACTATGACTAACATGTTAAAGAAGATAGAAGAAAAGGTTGACAAACGGACGAATGAACAATGTTAACAGAGAATCTGTAAGTCTATAAAAGACAATCAAAATGATATTCTAGAATTTAAAATTTTAAAATATGAAACTTAAAACTTACTGAAAATGAGAAGACAAGCCATAGACTGGGAGAAGATATTTGCAAAAGAGAGGTCTGTTAAAGGATTTATCCAAAATATATAAAGAACTCTTAAAACTCAATAATAAGAAAAAGAACAACCTCATTTTGCAATATATAAGAGCATCAAATCAACATGTTGTACACCTTAAACTTACACAATGTTATATGTCAATTGTATCTCAATAAAGCTGGAAAATAAAATATTTATAATTTTTTAAAAGAAAAAGAACAACCTGATTTAAAAATGGGCAAAAGATCTGAACAGACACTTCAAAGGATACATACAGGTACAAATAAACATATGAAAAGATGCTCCGCATCATATGTCATTAGAGAATTGCAAATTAAAACAACAATGACATACCACTACACACCTGTTAGAATGGCCAAAATCTGGAATATTGCCAACACCAAATGCTGGTGAGGATGTAGAGCAACAGAAACTCTCATTCACTACTGGTGGGAATGCAAAATAGCACAGCCACTTTGGAAGACAGTTTGGTGGTTTTTTATAAAATTAAACACACTCTTACCATATGATCCATCAGTCACACTCCTTAGTGCTTCTCCAAAGGAGATGAAAACTTACGCCTACACAAAAGCTTCATGTGGATGTTTACAGCAGCTTTATTCATAATTGCCAAAAGTTGGAAGCAATCAAGGTGTGTTTCAATAGTTGAATGGATAAATTAACTGCAATACAACCAGACAATGGATTACTATTCGGCACTAAAAAGAAAATGAGCTATCAAGCCATGAAAAGCCATGGAGGTGCTTTAAATGCATATTACTGTGTAAAAGAAGCCAATTGAAAAAGGCTGCATAGTGAATGATACCAACTATGTGATATTCTGGAAAAGGCAAAACTAAAAACTATTGCAAGAGTGAAATGATCAGTGCTTGCTAGGCGGTAGGGGGTAGGGAGGGATGAATAGACAGCATAGATGATTTTTAGGGCAATGGAATTATTCTGCATGATACTGTATTTGTGAATACATGTCATTATACATTTATCAAAACCCAAAGAATGTACAACACCAAGAGTGAACCCAAATATAAACTATAGATTTTGCATGATAATGATATGTCAATGTAGGTTCATCAGTTGTAACAAAGGTACCACTCTGGTGTCAGATCATGATAGCAAGGGTTGTTCTGCATGTATTAGGGCCAGAGGTATATGAGAACTCTCTGTACTTTGCTCAATTTTGCTGTGAACCTAAAACTGCACCCCAAATAGTCTACTTTTTAAAAAAACTTACTGGATGGGTTTAATTGAGGACTCGGACACAACAAAAGAAAGAACTAATGAACTCAAAGACAGTCAATAGGTCCAGTCAAGATGGAATAACAGGGATAAAACTTACCAGGGGAAAAAAGACATGAAATAATGTAAAAAACAAAAAACAAAAAAAAACACCTGAACATCAGGCAACAAAAGATAGTGATCCACAGAGAAAAGAACAGACAAATAAAAAATAAATAGCAAGATGATAGACTTAAAACTAACCAGAACAATAATCGTATTAAATATATATGGTTTAAATATCTCAATAAAATGGCACAGATTGTCAGACGGAATTAAAAAGCAAGACCCAGGAATTCCCTGTTGGTCCAGTGGTTAGGACTCTGAGCTTTCACTGCTGTGGGTCTGGGTTTGATCCTGGGTCAGGGAACTAAGATCCTGCAAGCTGTGCTGCATGGCCAAAAAATACCAAAAATAAATAAATTTAAAAAAACAAAAAGAAAGACCCAACTAGATTCTGTCTACAAGAAAAACACTTTAAACATAAAGACACAAATAGGTTAGAAGAATGGAAAAAGGTATACCATGTTAACACTTACCAAAAGAAAAGGCTGTAATGGCTATATTAATATCAGATAAAATAGATCTCAGAGCAAAGGATATTACCAGAGATAATGAAGGTCATTTCATAATCATAAATTCAATTAATCACGAAGACATACAATCTTAAATGGTTTTCTCTTAATAACAGAGCTTCAAAATACATGAAAAACCTGAGAAAGAGTTCAGAGTAATGATCATAAAGGTGATACAAGAACTTGGGAAAAGAATGGATGCACAGAGCAAGAAGTTACAAGAAGTTTTTAGCAAAGGGTTAGAAAATATAAAGAACAACCAACCAGAATTGAAGAATGCAAAAACTGAAATGAAAAATACATTAGAAGGAATCAATTGCAGAATAAAAGAGGCAGAAGAACGAATCAGTGAGCTGGAAGACAGAGTGGTGGAAATCACTGCTTCAGAACAGAATAAAGAAAAAAGAGTGAAAAGAAATGATGGGTAAAGAGACTTCTGGGACACATCAAATGCACTAACATTCGCATTATAGGGGTCCCAGAAAGAGAAGAGGAAGAGAAAGGGCCTGAGAAAATATTTGAAGAGATAATAGCTGAAAACTTTCCTAACATGGGAAAGGAAACAGTCACTCAAGTCCAGGAAGACAGAATCCCATACAGGATTAACTCAAGGAGGAACGTGCCAAGTCACATAGTAACCAAATTGACAAAAATTGAAGACAAAGAGAAAATATTAAAAGCAACAAGGGAAAAGCAATAAATAACATACAAGGGAATACCCATAAGACTATCAGCTGATTTTTCAGCAGAAACTCTGCAGGCCAGAAGGGAGTGGCATGACATACTTAAAGTGATGAAAGGGAAAAACGTACAACCAAGAATACTCTACCCAGCAAGGCTCTCATTCAGATTTGACGGAGAAATCAAAAGCTTTACAGACAAGCAAAAGCTAAAAGAATTCAGCACCACTGAACTAGCTTTACAATAAAAGGAACTTCTCTAGGCGGGAAAGTAAAGGCCACAACTAGAAACAAGAAAATTATGAAATGGGAAAGCTCACTGGTAAAGGCAAACAGATGGTAAAGGTAGGAGATTACCCACACACAAATATGATATCAAAAACCAGTAATTGTGAGAGGAGGAAAGTACAAACACAGGATATTTGAAATGCATTTGAAATTAAGAGATCAGCAAATTAAAACAATCATATATACATATAGACTGCTATATCAAAACCTCATGGTAACCACAAATGAAAAATCTATAATAGATATACACACAAAAAAGAAAAAGGAGCTCAAACACAACACTAAAGATAGTCATCAAATCACAAGAGAAGGGAACAAAAGAGGAAAAGAAGAAAAAAGACCTACAAAAACAAATCCAAAACAATTAACAAAATGGCAATAAGAACATACACATCAGTAATTACTTTAAATGTAAACAGATTTACATTTAAATTAAATCTGGTAGATTTCAGCCTACCCAAAGACGTAGACTGAATGGATACAAACACAAGACCTGTATATATGTTGTCTACAAGAGACCCACTTCAGATCTAGAGACACATACAAACTGAAAGTGAGGGGTTGGAAAAAGGTATTCCACGCAAATGGAAATCAAAAGAGAGGGGGAATAGCAATACTCACATCAGACGAAATAGACTTTAAAATAAAGACTGTTACAAAATACATCAAATAAAAACTGATAAAATTCAAGGAGAAATAAACAAATCCACAACTGTAGCTGGAAATTTCAATACCCCTCTTTAAATAGTTCATAAAAGTAGGCAAAAAATCAGCAAGGACATAGTAGACTTGAACAACACTATCAACCAAATCGATTCATTGACATTTGCAGAAAAGTCCTCCTCACAACCACAGAATGTATATTCTTCCCAAGTGCACATGGAATGTTTATGGAGATTGATCATATTTGGGGTCATAAAACCAGTCTCAATAAATGTAAAAGGATCTAAGTCATACAAAGTACGTTCTTTGGTCACCACGGAATTAAATTAAAAATCAGTAACAAAAAGATAACTGGGAGTCCCCTTAATATTTGGGAACTAAATAACATACTTTTGAATAACCTATAAGTCAAAGAAGAAGTCACAAGGGAAATTAGAAAGCATTTTGAACTGAATGAAAATACAACAGATCCGATATAGTGGGACGCTGCTACAGCATTATTTAAGGGTTGCAATGGGCAGTAACAGGGTCGGAATTTTTGTTTTTAAAAGGTCAGTCTGTCTAGCAATTGAGTTTAGGAGGAGAGGTGAAGAACAAAAGAAGAAGTAGGGATTAGGAAATTACATCAACTAAACATTTCATCAATATTTATTGAGTGCCTGTACTGGGTTAAGCACTAAGGTGCTGAGGTGGTAGCAGGGAACAAGACAGAGTGTCTGCCCTCAAGGGGCTTACATTCTAGTGAGGGGAGAAAAAGAAATAAATACATGAATCAGATACTGTCAGGTATTAAATGTGGTAGAATGTGACTCGGTGGGCGGGCAGGGCGGATGGAAGTGGGGGTGGGGGGCAGCTTTACTGAGGCTGGTCTGGGAAAGGCCTCTCCTCAGAAGTGACATTTGAGCTGACCCCGAACTGTGCAAAGATCCAGGATAAGAGCTTTTGAATCAGACAGAATGGCAAGTGCAAAAACCCTCAGATGGAAATGAGTAGAACCCAGGTGGCTGACGCACAGGGAGCAAGGTGCCAAATGGAGACCAAGGAGAATGGAGCAGCAGACGCGGGACCCTCAGTAGGCCCTTGATGGCCATGCAGTGGATCCCAGGTACAAATGGAAACCTCTGGAGAGTGTCGAGATGAAGGGTGATGTGGTTGCTTCACTCTTTAGAAAGATCCCTCTGGCTTGGAGGAGGAGGAAAGTAGACCAGTTATCCAGGCAAGAGATGGTGGGGCCTGCACTAGGGTCATAGCAGGGAAGATAGTGTGAAGTTATTGGAATCCAGATATATTTTAGAGGTAAGCAGGATTTACCAATGAATAAATGGGAGAACAGAAGTCTTGAGGAGGGTAGATGTGAGGTCTGAGAGAAGAGACAGGAAGTCCAGATGGAAGATGGCTTAGGCTAGAATAGTGCTGACAGAGATAGATTTAATATTCTCTATTTCACCGACTCTAAGATCCACATTTTTTTCACATTTATACTTCTCTGAAATTGAAAAGTACTCTTCAATCAATAGCATCTTTCAATTGCTATCAACCATGAAACAATTGTGAGGTTGTTGTGTGGTGAAAACATTCCATTGACACCTCCTGGTAAGATTAAGTGTCAGCAGCAACACATCTTAGATTTGGTAAAATGTGGATGTCATAATATGTGGATATATTCGCAGGCAGAATTGACAGGATTTAATGATGGATTGAGGGAGGGGAAGAGAAAAATATCATCATAATTCAGGAGACGGAAGTCCCAAATGCTGAGATGGAAGAGTACCAGATTTTGAAAGAGAGAGATCAACTTCTCACTCAAAAGTAAGTTTGGAGTTCCTATAAGGCATATTAGTGAAAAATGTCAGAAGGCACTTGGGTATTTAGGTCAGAGCTCAGAAGAGAGAAGGCTGGAGATCCATAATTAGGCAGATAGTATATGATGGTACACGGAGATGGTAAAGGAGTGAACAAGATTTCCCAACACGTATAGAATGAGTAGAAAAGATGGCCCATGGCTGAGCCCTGAGAAACTCCAACATAGGGGGCAAGGAGAGGAGAAACCTACAGAAGCCACTGCGGTCAGGCAGCCGGAGTAGTAAGTGGGAAATCATGGGGAATTCCATCTCTGAAGCCAGGACAGCCTAGAGTCATCAATCCAGTCAAGTGCTACTGACAGGTCAAGTGAGATGCAAATACTCGTGAGTATCAGCATAGAGAACATCCTGGAGGGTTATGCACCACACCGTTACCAGAGATTATCTCTGAGGGCTGGAATGCAGAGACTCTTCCTTTTTTTTTAAATTTTATTTTCCAATATTGCATATTTCTGTAATATATTAATTATTTAAAAGGAAAAACTAATAAAGCAAACCTGCAAAGCATATCTATCTTGTGGGTGAGGATGCATCCACATAATAGGTGTGTGATAAATGTTAACTTTCCTCCCCTCCCCTCCCCTCCCGAAGTTTTGCATTCTGAATGGAGTCTTCCAAAGAGGCAAAGCCCTCAGAATGGTTTTTAGAGGTGAAATGAATTTCTGATATCTTGGAAGACAGGTAGAAAAGACCGTTTTGAACAGAGGATAGGCCCTTTCCACAGCCCTGAGATCACATCACAGAGGGGGCCGGAGGCATCTCCCACAAACAAGACTGTGCCTACATGCTCATTCCCCTGACCCTGCAGAAGAGGCGGAAAAGGAAACTCGGAGTTGCCTTGAAATTTAAGCACAACTTATATTCGTTCTACTCTGAGATCTGAATTTTTAATAGTTTAGAAATGCCCAGCCATTCAGAAGGTGAGCAGAGGTCCAAACACTGAAAAGAATGAATACCCTGCTGGTGATTTCTCCAGCCTGCTGTTCATTTCTGAAAACGTTCCTTGAGGTGAATAATTTATGCCACTTATTGATTCACATTCCTTAAGAGGTCTGGGTTAAAGGAGGCTGGAGGTTTCCACACAGTGCAAGCCCAGCTTCCCCAGAGGCGTTTCCAGCAGTCAGGATGCTCGGCTGTCCTGGCCCTGTGGTGTGAGGGTTCTCTAACTGCAAACATCCCACAGTGCAAACACATTTGCATCAAGATCATGAATGCCCTTGATACAATGTAAATATGACATAGAAAAAGTAAGTTTTTAAAATAACCCCAGTCAGCCCGTTACAAAGAGATAACAAGGCTTACTGGGGATGGTGAGTATAATTGTTCCTGTTCCTTACTCTTTGCCTCTAATACCATGATACAGCCACACCCTCTGCCCTGTGACTTTGCAGTGCCCCCCAACAGAGCCGGCAACTATTATATCCCTTTTCCATTAAAGTTGGGCTTGTCCATGTGACTTTGGCCAATGAAAATAGTAGCAGATGTGATGCCAGAAATGGCTTCCTTTTTGGCTGCATCGGATCTTAGTTGCGGCACACGGGATGTTTGTTGAGGTATGCGAGATCTTTTCCTTATGGTGCACCGTCTGCTCGGGTTTCTCTCTAGTTACAGTGCGCGGGCTTCTCTCTAGTTATGGCGTGCAGGTTTTCTCTCTCTAGTTGTGGCATGCAGTCTCCAGGGCACATGGGCTCTGTAGTTTGTGGCACGCGGGCTGTCTCGCTGAGGCACACGAGTTCAATAGCTGTGGCACGTGGACTTAGTTGCTCTGCGGCATGTGGGATCTTTGTTCCCCGACCAGGGATCGAACCTGCATCCCCTGCATTGAAAGGCAGATTCTTTACTAGTGGACCACCAGGGAAGTCCCCAGAAATGGCTTTTTAATGCGTTTGCATGGATTGGGATTCTGCTATGCACCTTAACATCTCTGGGAGCTGTTTGTGTGGGACATGTGGAGCCAGCCAGAACTCCCCGCCCCCATCCAAGCAAAGGCAGACCAGCCAGCTGGCAAACCTGTAAGAGACCTGGGAGAATAAACAAGGAGTTGGTAGGAATTGTTAGATGCTAGAACATGTCTTCTTCCTGAGGACTTGGGTCATCAAAAAGTTAAACACAGAATTACCGTATGACCCAGAAGTTCCACTCCTAGATACATACCCCAAAGAATTGAAAACAGGGACTCAAACACACACCTGTACATGAATGTTCATAGCAGCACTATTCACAATAGTCAAAGGGTGGAAACAACCCAAATGGCCATCTATGAATGAGTGGTAGACATACAAGAGAATATTATTCAGCCATAAAAAGGCATGAAGTACTGTTACATGCTACAACGTGTATGAACCTCAAAAACCGTACACTAGGTGAAAGAAGCCAGATACACAAGGACAAATATTGTATGATTCCATGTCATTTACTAGAATAAGGTAAATCCATAGAGACAGAAAGCAAATCGGTGGTTTCCAGGTTCCAGGGGGAATGGGGACTAACCGCCTGGGTAGGGAGTTTTCTTTTGAGTTGATAGAAGTGTTGGAACTAAATGGTTACATAACATTGTGAATGTACTAAATGCCACTGAATTGTTTACTTTAAAATGGTTGATTTTATAAACCATAATGAAGAGAATATGAAAAAGAATATATATATATATATGGATCACTTTGCCGTACACAAGAAACTAACACAATATTGTAAATCAACTATACTTCAATTTTAAAAAATGGTTGATTTTATGTTATATAAATCTTACCTCAATGAAAAGAAAAAATTGTCTTCATACAAATGGGATGTGTAATACCTACAAGTGCCACCGGTGTCACGTCTCTTTTTAATTACTCCACTCTGAAGCAGGAGCGTACCAGGTCTCAGAAGCTTGCAAATTTTAATCTGTGAGTCAATTTATGAGTGGATTTAGGTAATCTGGCTGTAAATCCACTTAAAGATTGCCTCTAAATCACTATCTTGAAGTAAGGCCAAGGCATTAGGGGGGAATCTGATCTAGTTACAAGCATGCATTCCTTCCAGGGATGAATAAAGCTTTGGGGACATTCTCCAGCCCCTTTATAAACCCAAGTTTATAAGGCTTTATAAATTGTTGAACTCACCATACTACTACAAAATTAGATTCGCTGCCACAAGGGGGCAGTGGTGTCCAGGCAATGCCTCACCAGTTAAGAAGACAAATTAGAATTCTTGAGTTGCAGATTCCAGTTTTCATCATTGAAAGTGGTAGCAAATAACCCCAGCCTACTGAACACATCATCAGCTATTTAAAAATATATAGTATGTATGTTGAAAAGAATATTGGATCTGGAAAAGGATCTTTGGAAAACATGTCCATCAAGTTTATATAAATATAGAAATTGGGTTCAGTGAGCAGCCCAGAGCCACAGAGCGAGGCCTGGAACCCAGGTCTAATGTTTTCATGTCTGATGCTCTTGGTACCACAGCCTCCTGCTCTCTCGAGCTTTCCTCGACCTTCCCCTGAGCTTTCAGAGCAAGTCATGTCTGCGTATTGACGTAAGCACTTCTTGCTGTGATTGTGGCAGGGCAAGTCTCTCTTCCAACCTCACGGCTGCCTTCGAACTCCCACCTTGCTGCTCCTGGCTCCCATCTCCCAAGGCAAAAGCATTAGCAGAAAAGCCCGGCACTCAGAGTCAGAGCTGGCGGTCCAAGACCAGTGACTAGGGACGAGCGTCCACGCAGGGCTGACAAGCTGTCAAAGCCTCCACCACCTGTCAAGACCTATGAGAACGCAGTCGGCACGGGGCAGGCAAGCAGCTGATGTGGTCGATCACCCAGCATCAGCCTCAGAGGCACACAGGCAGGTCACCTTGTGACCTGCCCCGGCTCTAGCGTTCCTCCAGGAAACACTCCAATCAGCAAAGCCCCCTGCTGGATGCTGGAGGGAAGGAGGCATCCTTCAAAGGTGATTAAGATGCCATCTCAGCGCTGGAGAAGCTGTCAATCTGGTTGAGAAACTGAGACCAATCTAGGAAAGGGTAATACAAGCGCCAAAGCAGCACAGAGCAGATTTCCAAGTCCTCTGCAGGAACCATTCACCCCAGGATACATGCACATCAGCCGGGCTGGACATCGGAAGGAATTCCAATTCCTCAGAATCCGAAGGGCGGCCACCTTGCAGAGGGAGACAGTGGACCCTTTGCCCCACTACTAAAAGGGTAGAGGATCTTTTCTCCTATAGCTTCTTACTGAAAACGCAGGCCACCACTGTGTTACGAACTCCCCGCAAACCCCACAGAGCTGGATTATTTTTGGTAATTGCCACCAGAGGGAGCTCAAAGAACAAGCCTGAATTTTGCTTCCTTGTCATTTATGAAAGAAGAGGGGGAAAGGCTGCTTTCTGCCTTCAGCCAGTCCAAAGACCAGTTAAAACCCCCTAACGGTTTTACTTCATTCCTACTTTGTGACAAGTACGCATGGCAGAATGATGCTGGATCCGTAGATTTACAGAATGGCTGCCCTCCTCCATGAGTTTCCCATGAATATTTCAGACTCAAATGATCCCCACAGTGGAAGTCCTGCCTTTATAATCTGCCCATGGTGCTCTCTTCAGAGGATGGGATGCCAGCATTCTCCCCACCTGGATTCACAGCCTCCGGAACTGCCCTCCCAACCAGAACCAAGCCCAGATTCTACCTCCAACATCCACAGCAGTGCCAGCCCCACTCCTCAGGCCCCTCTTTTCCAAGCTACCCATGAACATATGACAATACTGATGTGACAGACTGTTATATAGGCATTGAAATTAAAGTGGAAATTGCTTCCAGCTGCTAGATTCCCCATGCCTCCTTTTTACTGCAGATTCTCATCTCAGTTGGGGTGGGGATGCAGCAGTGTGGTGCTCTGCTGCCAGGATGGAGTGACGAGATTCCCAGGGAGGTGATACAGCAGCTGCATCCGAGAGCATGACAAATCCCACCTTAGATCACTTGTTGATTAGAATCATCGGAGTTCACGAGGTTTTCATCCTTATTACCGTGTGAGGACATCACAACTGCTTTCTCCTTCTTCTCAAGATTATTTTGCTTCTGCAGAAATTTCCCTTTTTTTAATGTGTTTGGAGATAGAACTGTGAAGAGGGATGCTGCCTTGGGCCCAGGGGCCTTTGGTTTTCATGCAGAACCTAGGGGGCAACCTAGAAGGGTGGGGGAGGGGGCAGAGAGAATTGGCCCCGACTTTCAGGTTTGGGGGCTCAGCACAGATTGCTGTGGTGGGCTCCTGACTTGAAGGAGGCCAGTAGGTCAACAGGGAAGTGGATCTGTCAATACGGTCGCATGCATTGTTCCTGCACTCAGGGGACATCAGAGGAGTGCATGACCGCTCAGAAACGGCAGCTGCTCCTGGAGACATCTGGAAAGGCTTCCGAAGACAGATGTCCCCCAGGCTTCTCTTGCAAGGCTGATAGGTGACTGCAACCAACACTCTGGGTTCACCCCTCAGCCGCCCCCTGGCCTGCACCAGCACATGTTCCCTGAGTGGCATCTTCTGAGTGCTTGCCAAGTCAGGTGACAGGATCACCGGGGGCAGCTGCTGTCCTGGGTCTTATCTCCTTCCCCCAGGTCTCAGGTGACATTCATGACTCACGCCCTCGCCTTCTGGAGCTCTGTGAACGAAGGGTGCATTTGCATTCCCTTTCTTCTAGTGCATGGTTAAAAACTCAGACTCTCTTTGAGACGGTGTGCACAGGGTCTTGGTTCAGAGATGGGTAGATCCCTTAACTGTTTCACCCACACAGCAGTTGCACCTCATCTGAAATGGCCTAGAACATCCATGCCATTGACTTTGTGGCCGGGGACCCTGACTTCCCCAGCCACCCTCATGCCCTCTGAATGGTATTTTATGGTTTGCAAAAAGCTTTCACTTTCATTGTATTATCCCCATTAGACAGATGAGGAAACTGAGGCTTGCCAGCATCCAAAAGTCTGGTGAATCAGGAACCATATTACAAATCTGCAGAACTGACAGTCCTGAAGTCAAACTATTGATTTTACAAGCCTACCTCAGGGAGGAGACAATGCTAGTCTGAGGCACTTCACTTTGATGAAGTAGCTGTGCCTGAGCTTGGGGGAATCTCTGGATAACCATCTGGATTCCAGAACCCACATGACCTGGTGCTGCCACTAGAAGGCTGATGCTCTAAGTCATATCCTGTATCCAATTTTGCATCTATGGTGGATGTCTTTGGTTTTGCTGTCCATCACCCTATCTGCTTTCTCCCAATACCTCAGTTTTCCTAAGAGGGACCACTCTCCCTCATATTTAGTATGATGTTTCACCTGTGTCAGGAATGGACATGCAACTTAGACTTGAACATTTGGAGCCTTGCTTTCTCTTGGCCACAGTGATTTGGAGCACATGGCCCAGTCAGAAGCATTGAGACTCCTGCTGTGATGGTTAAGAGACAGGTACTCTCTTTCGCAGCACTTGAGAAACCTGAGAGCATGCAGGCTTGGAATATCTGGCAGCAATCTTGTCACCATGAGGAACCCAAGCAACAGAGAGTGACTAGCTGATGATACCATTGGTCTCCGGATATAGCTATGCCTGAAATGAGTATTTCCCTGGACTTTTTTGTTATATGATCCAATAAAGGCCTTTCGCTTCTTGGGTCAGTTTTGAGTTGGCTCAAAGGTCCTATCCAATGTAACATCCCTTCTACTACAAAAACCAGTCATCCCATTATAAACACATTCATTCCATTTCTAGACAGTGGGCTTGGTCCTTGTCTCTGTCCCTCTTGTCAAGTCACAAGGAAGCTAATTGAGGACTCTGTCTACTCAACCCTTGGTCCGATGAGTTGATTCTTGGAATGGGGGCAAATTGCAATATCCAGATGAAACCAGCCAGGCATCTTGCTTGATACCCAAGTCTGTCTCATTTATTTGTATAAGCATATGTTGCACTTTCTTCACAGCAAGGCCTTTCATCTCGTCTGCACCTGGAGTCTGTTTCCTCATTTACAAATTGAAGGGGATAGACCAAGTAACTTCTTAAAACATCCACTATAACTAATATTCTGTTACCCATCTATACATTCTTTAATAAAGTACAGAAAAAAGTCCTTATCAAGGAACTGTGGTCTGCGATCAGAGGGCTTAGGCACCTGGGAAAAGCCTGAGGTTTCTGGAAAATGTCATTGATGGGGATGTGCTTTCAGACTCTCCATTTACGGTAACCTGTGACCCTAGAAATGTCTCGATTTGGGAGGAAATAAAGAGGAATACATGAGAATAAGCACCGAGGTAGGTCTGTGGGGGGCATTTTCTTCTTTGTCCAAGGCCTCAGATCTGTAAGCAGAGCACCGTCCAAAGAGCAGCAGAGGCGGGTCCCTTTCAGGAAAAACTTCTCCTCGTACCAAGGTTCCCAGAAAATTGTGTTTGGAGAGCTAAGAAGCTTGGCCGTGAGTAATTTGTTTTTTAAATAGCCCTGTTAGTTGGTCCACATTGTGTTTTTCATTGCACCAGAGCCAAAGGTGGCGTTTCTTTTGTTTATAGTATTAGTGTTATATTATTGGTGATCTCATTGTTCTTGTTTGTGACATGTTTACCTCGGTGGGACAGTTATTGTAGGAGGCAAGTCGGGGGCTAATCTACCCACCAAACCTGCAGAACTAAAGAAAAAGACGCCAATGTGTCCTGCAGGGTGCACATTACTCCTCTCTTGGATTGTTAAAGTCTAATTATAGGCTGTTGATCCCAGTTAGAACCATTTATAAGCCTAAACACTGTTCTGCAGTGTCTTTTGCCAATAGGTGTGTTTCGTTCTTATTGTTGTGTAAAACATAACATTTGCACATTTGGGGGACTAGAACAGGTTAGTGTTCTTTGGAAAGTCAGATAGAAAACAGACTAAATATGACTGAGAACTGGATGGCGGAAAGCAATAGACCTTGATGTTTATTTATTAGGAATTTCTGAAACCTCAGGACTATGGAACTCTCCTTTCAGATCTCAGCTCAAATGCCACCTCCTCTGGGAAGCTCTCCCTGACTGCTCATCTCATGTTCTTGGGACAGCAGATTTCCCCCACCCCCACCCCCAGCTTCCTGGTGTTTATCACATTTCATATGACTGTGTGGATTATTTGATTGTATCTTTCCAGTAAGTGGAAGACTGCCTAACAAACCAGAGTGCTAAGTATAGATACAGACAAAAACACCAAGTTATAAGGTACGATCATGCCACCTCAGGACTGGCAGCTATGTTATCCTCTATACCAGCCGCCCACTGGTGACACCATTATGGTCCCAACTGTGTTCTGCCTGTGAAGCACAGCTAAACCCTTAGACGTTCAGCAAGCTAATAGTAGAGCTCCTGCTGTGGCCAGGTGAACTTGACCATGGCTCTCTAATGGCGAAAGTGTGTGTCATTGCCTCGGGCACCTTGTATCTGTTATCGCATTACTCACCCCCAACTCTAGTCCTTGTAACCACATCATTAAGGGGGGAGGTTAATACGGAGAGCAGGGGAGGGGAGGGAGAAGGGGACATGAACATTGCATATTACGTAACCCATGATTCTGAGAGTGGTCCTTCCGCCTGCTTACACCTTACTGTATTGGTGCTAACATGCCCCATCTCTTTCCTCTTCCTTCTTCCTGTGTGGGTTTTAAATTTATCCAATAATCTGTGAGATTCAAGCATTTAACTTGGTCTGCGTGCCTTTCTATTCTGTCACCTCTAGAATAGCTTGCCTGGTAGTGCATTTGGAGGCTAATTTCTTTACAACATATTGAAAGAGTATACTGTGAATTACCTACTATGACTGCTAATTAGGGTGAGGGGTAGGGTTAAACTACTTTCTGAATCTAGCTACAAAAAAAGCCATTTCATTGCCATTCAACCGTTATCCATTGTATTAACTGTTGAGAATACAGGGACAAGAAAACAGCCATGAAGCTTACAGCAAAAAAAGACAATCTGATGATCACACGAATAAATGTGAAGTTTTAACAGTGATAAGTCCTCATGAACAGAAGGTGTATGGTCCTCCGAGAGCATAGGACAGGGGAATTTGACCCATTCAGAGAAGGTAGGAGTTAATGAAGCAAAGGGAAAGATAACCTGTGTGAGGCCCCATTTGGGATGAATCAAGTCAACCGCTCATTCAGCAGGCAGCAACGGCCCTGAGTGCCTGGCCCCCTGTTGGCTTCAAGCGTACAGAGCAGAAAGACCAACCCTGCCCCAAGGCAGGTACAAGAAAACTCTTAGGCTTGGGAGGGTCCTTGGAGAATCCTGGGGTCCTAACTCCCAACCTTACTTATTCTCACTGATGCAGGCTTCCACCCCACCTAATGCTCCTTTGTGAGTTCAGCCCTCCCAGGATTAAAAACTGACCTCACCATAATATCTCTGCCTCCAGTCTCATCCTTGCACCCAAATCAAATCCAGTTTTCAAAACTTCATTAGCTAAAATCTCATCGAACTCCAGCTTTAGAAGAAATAATCGAGATGCAGTTCCCTGGCCTATCCTAAGCTCTTTACACACATGATTTTTTCATCTTTATGGCAACCAGTGAGGTAACACTATTGTAATAGGAGGGAAACCTGGTGCTTAGAGAGAAGGTAATTTGCCCAAGTCATTCAGCTATTAAGTGACAAAGTCAAAATTCAAATCCAGGTCGTTCTGACCCCAGACCTGAAACCCACATGAAACCCAAGAAGCTTTAACCAGGAGTTTCAGTTAAAATGAAGCTTGCTGGGTTTCTGAACAGCTCTCAGGGCGTTTTCTTCCAAATTCTGGTTCGGATGAGCCCTCTCTCTCCATCGCGTCTTCCCGGGGGGATTTTCGAGGGAGAGAAGCTGCTTCGCACAGAGACATGGGCAGATGGCATCGGGGACACACGTGTGACCGCCGACTGCGGCGTATTTGCCCTTCCGGTTCACAAGATACGGGCAAGGGGAGGTGGACACAAGGGTGTGTTGGCGGTGGTTGAGTGGGGACACTTTCCAAAAACCCAGGTTGAATACAGTTTTCCTTCACCCCCTGAACTTGGGCGGGTGGGTTTTGTCTTTTCTCAACCACAGCGCTTGCCTCCGAGCGGCCTGGCGTCCAATTGCAGCTGGACAGTGGGGGGCGGCGTTACCTGGCGTCGCTGGTTTCTAACCAGGGAGAACCGGGCCTGCGACTGGAGAACGTGGGGGGCTTGGGGCAGCAGCGCGCCCGGGCCAGTTAAGGACAGCCTTGAGTGACTCTCGGACGGTCTCTGGGGACAAGGCTGGCCACCTCCGTGGGAAGTGGGAGGGTGGGCGAGGCAAGCGAGGGCTCCCGGGTGGGCGGGGGAGGGGGCGGCGGGCAGGCTCAGCCCGGAGCCGCAAGGGCGACGAGTGCGCGGCTTCCTGCCGCCAGGGGCCGCCTGGCCCAGCGTGGCCCGACGGCGGGGCTAGGCGGGGCGGCCGCAGTTGGGTGAAGGGTGGGCGGGGTGCGACAGCTAAGCCTGGAAAGCGCGGGCCCCCCCCGGAAAGCTCACTCGGACCAGCGCTGGGGGCGCCCTCAACTCGCCCTCACTGGAGGGCAGGGGTCAGGACAGAGAGTGAGGGCCCTGGGGTGCAGGGCCTGGCACCCAGTAGGCGCTCACTAGAGATTTGCTGACTGGGGGGCGGGGGGCGGCGCTCAGGGACAGCTATAGGGAGCAGCTGGCCCGGGAACCCCAAGTCCAAGTCCATTCTCAATGGGGTCTCGGTAGCTGACTGCCGCGAACCTACTGTTACACTCAATAGAGCACCCGCCCCGTCCCCGTCCCCGTCCTAGAGAATTTCATACCGGGTTGGGGAGAGAGGGAGCTCCCCCGCGGCTTGGCACCCAGAGGAGTCCCGAAATTTCCCGGCTCCGTGCTCCTCCCAGCCTCCCCGAGACTCAACAGGAGTAGCCTCACCTACGTTCTTAAATGGTTCCTCTGGACCGCTGAGCTGAGCTGAGTCTCCAGGGAGGGGAGGGATTTCTTCCCCGGACCTTTGTCGCGGTGCTCGGGTGGGTCAGTCTGATCTGAAATCGCCTAGGGGACTAGAGTCCGAAAAGGACTCGACCAAAGGGTCTCAGGACGCCCGGGGAACTAATTAACTGAGCGAAAATGCGCGCCAAGGCCTGAGATTCCCAGGATCGTGCCTCAGCGTCCGCAGGTGCCAACGGAGGGAAGAGGAAATTACAGTTTAAAGAACGTAGAGTGAGTGGAAACCAAAGAGCGAAAGCTTGTGCTTTCTAATGTCACACCTGAGGGGGCTTGGCCTCTGAAAAAAACGCTGGGTCCAAATCCCTGCTGTGCCACATTTACTGTGTGATCTTCAGCAAGTTACCCAATCTCTCTGAGCCCTGTTTCCTGCTCTGTAAAAGGGAGTTTTAAAAACTTAACTACTTCTGTCCCGGCATTGTGAAGATGAGATGCGATAGTGAATGCACAGCTCTTAGCCCTGTATCTGGTGCAGGTTAAGGCTGGGTGTGCGACAGGTGTTAGGCCAGTGTTTTCATCGCTAGATGCCCTCATAAGCGAGGATGACTAGCTTCCCAGAGCTGAGAGAAGTGAGCAAAGTCTGGGCCCTGGTGTTAGAGGCCAGGGAAGCATCCAGACGCCAGTGCACAGCCTTCAGGGCTGTCACTGCTCTGTACCATCCCCTCCTGAATACTGGAGTTAGCACCAGTGTGGTGGTGCAGGCGGCCCCCGTATGGGATGCTTTCTGGGGCACTTTCCTGCAGGGAACACCTGCGATCACCAACGGTGACTTTGAGCACATGCCGGCACTTTAAGGAAATTATCTCAATTAATTCTCACAACATCCTGAAAAACTAACAAGGAAAATGATGTACAGAGAAGCCGAAGGTCTCAAGGTCACACAGTCAGTGACCAACCAAGCTGGTACCCCCCACCAGATCTGGTTCCAGAGCCTGAGCTCCTTCCCTATGTCCAGCGATCTAAACACCTACCTGTCCATTAAGCCTAGCCCCCAAGCCTGGGACCAATCCTCCAGTTGGTGGTGGGTGTCTTGGGCCCGATACCCACGCTGGGCACCAGATGCCTAGCATGGGTTGGAAAAGAGGGCAGTCTTCCTCCCGGCGCCTGCAGGAAGTCAGGGCCAGCCAGGGCTGGTAGGAAGGGACAAACTGGGCAGGACTCTGGGCCCTCCCAAGTCTCACCCTGGTGTTTGGAGTGGGTCACCTGATACCTTGCCCATCTCTCCCACTTCGGGGTGCAAGGAAGAACCCAACTCTGCCTCCCGCTTTCTTTCTTCTGTGCAAAGCCCAGATGCCAAAAAAAGATGCCCAGGGAGCTGGTGTTCATTAAAGAATGAACATTCCCAGCCCCAAATGAGTTTCTGTGTACACAAGCCTTCCCCGCTCTCCCAGGCCTGTAGTCGAGGCCTCCTAGCAGATCCCACATCTCCAGCGGCACACATCTACTCAGCGACCTCCTGAGTAGACATCAGCCGGGACTTGGCTGCCTGAGTCAAGAAGGGGCGCGGTCCGCACTGGGGCCTGGTCTGGCAGCCCTCGCCCTCAGTCCTCTTTGGGGAGGTGAGTGCCTGGGGCGGGGAGGAAGGCTTTGGAGCTCGGCACGAGGGCTTTCTTGAGGCCTCCGGGCCAGCTTCTCTGGCAGGGCTTGTGGCCAAGAAAGGAGAAAATGTTGGTCCGGGCTGCGGAGGAGGGAGATCCGCAGCCGTCTAGCGGGGCAGTTTCGGCGCAGGATACCAGGGGGCAGTGCTGCGCAGCGAATGTGGCCGAACCGCAGCTTGCCGCCGGTTCTCCGACTCCCCTCTGGTCTCTCAAGTACGCTGCAAAGTTGCTCCTTGAGCGCTCCAGAGCCCAACAGCCCTCTCGCCCCAAGACGCTAAAGGGGGTGCGCTCCTCTCCCACCGCACGCCGCGCTCGGTGCGGCCGTCTTTGAATGTCTTTGCTCGGTAAAGACAGCTGCCACCTGGTTGGTTTTCGACCACTGACTTCTCCTTAAGAAGCGTGAGCTGGGGCGGCGGGGTGTCCCATAGGGTTTTTGCAGGCCTTGCGCGCAAGGGCGGAGTTACAAGGAGGATGGGGTTTGAGGGGACAGCCCGCAAAAATGCAGATGCCCCTTTGGCAAAGGAAAGGGCCGCTATCTTTCGATCGCCTTCCGGATTTACCTAGAAATCGGTCCGAGGAAAGGTCAGATGTAAGGTGGAGGCCCACCCTCGGCCAGGTTGGAGCCAATCCAGAGGGGCGGGGGTGGGAGGGCTGACCTTTAGCGCTAGGACCCATCCCCAGGCCCACCCCAGCCCCGGAATCGATGCCGTGTGGGAAAAGCCTTCCCTTCTAGCCTAGAGGAGGCTGTGTCCAGATTTAAAATCTGCAAAAGCAGTGGGCAGACCGTACCCAGTGACACTCGCGGAGCTCTTCCCACACGTGAGGCTACGAATTCCACTCCATGTCCCATCGCGGAGGAAAAGGTCGCGCCCTCCGAGCTTCCGGGCCAAGTGTGCGCCCAGGGAGCTTGGTGAAATATAACCCGAACATGATTCTCTTTGGGCTCGGCCTGCTCTTGCTGGGATTTTTGTTTTTGTGTTTCTCTTTTTTCCCTCAATAGCCGTTTTGCAATAAATAAAATTAAAAGGCAGCTGCATGTCAGCGTTTGAATGACAGTGGCTGTTTGTTCTTTGAAGAATTCACACTTTAAAACTGCTTTCTGTGAGCCCAGAGGAAGAACTTTTAAACCACCGTTATGTAATTTGAAACCATCAATAGCCCCTCTTTAAGGCTGTCTTTACTGTGGGAAGTCAAGGTAATGATTTTGTCGCTGTCTAATTTCATCCCAATGTACAGCATCGCTTTTATAGCCTTTCAAAGGTAGGTGAAAGGCGTCAATCTGGGACCCTTTTTGTGGCCGATTAACAGTTTAAAATGGTTTTCTAACCCTGTCACAACTATTGGGCTGATAAACAGGATTTCTGCAGAGGCATTAGCAAGTCTGTAAATAGATCATTTTTTTTAAAACTCCAGGCAATTCTGCCGCTCCTCTGGCAAAAATAAAACATAGGTCCACAGGGTGGTGTGCCGTGTGTCTCACCTCCAAGAAGTAGTTACAAGCGACTTCTCAAGAGCTGTTTGTGTCCTAGTTGTTATTATTATTGCCATAATCTTAGGAGAAAGTGAACAGCAAGCTGACGACACAGGGGTGGAAATCAATGGCTTGTGGACACTGCATTGATTCTACCTTATTGTAGGAAATGTCCTTCCCGTTAATCACTGGCAAAGCCGGGCGCCGCTGCCTACTGTCTTTGACGTAGAATCATCCAAATAGAAAAATCCGATTTTATTGCAAGGGTTCTACAGAAGAAAATATTTTATGTGGACACTGCTGGGACGACCGCGGGAGAAACGAAGGAAATGAAGGCAAACTAGACGCCAGCATAGGGTGACCCAACCATCACCTTTATCCCCTCTCCACCGCTGAGAAATAGTAATGTTTTCAGTAGAAGCAAAAAGGCAAACTGGACTATTTAAGACTTTTTTAAAATTAAGTTTAGGCCCAGTCCTACTATACGTTTATTCTCCTTGACGCCGTTGTATTTCTCTGATGCAACAGAAACCTCTAACTCCTGGCCCCAGGTCGCGCACCAAGGGCAGACAGCCCCATTCCCCGGGTCACCCGAGCATTCCCTTTGGGTGCAGGCGCGGCCTCTTTCTCCAAGAGGAGGGGGCAGCTCCCCCAGTGCAAAGCGAAGGAGAAATTAGAAGTAGCGATGAAACTGTCAAGAGGCCCAGCCTGGCATCCACTCCCGCAAGTCACTGGGGGAGGCGACACCCCCCGAATCTGGAGCGCCCCCGAGAAGCTCCTCTGGCGCCGTGGGCGGACAGCATGGACTGTTTTGTCTTCTCCGCCCCGCACGGGGTTCCGGGAGTTTAGGTCCCCAACCCGGGGAGGAAAGGGCGAGAAGGCGCCTCTGGGCTGGCTGGGGATGCGGCCGAGGCGCAGCCCACGCCCGCAGCTGCCCTTGCGGCCCAAGGCCGGGCCCGACGCCGAGGTGAGGTCGCGGGGCAGGCGGGAACCCCCGCCCTGGGAGGGGCCCCTGCGCTCCGTGCCGTCGGCGCGCGGGGTAAGTCGAGGCGCGCAGACCGCCTCCCTCTCCGCTCGGCTCCCGGGCCCCCCCGAGATCGTCGCAACTCAGGACCTGGGTTGGGGGCGGGTGCCTCCCCAGCGCCGGGGAAGGACTGCCGAGACCGAGGGGGCAGCGGGCTCGCGCGGCTGCAGTTGGCGCCCGGCGGCCGCCAGCAAGAAACAGAACCTGGAGCTCGACTCGCATCTTCACTCCCGGCCCCCAGCCCGGCCCGCGGTGCTCAGGGATGCCCCGAGTGGCCCCTGTCCCCTCCCCTCCTGCAAACACCACCTCCAGTAAAACGGGCCCATCCCACCCAGCCTGGCGAGCCACCCTGCCGTGGGCTGCCCCCGCCATGGCTCAGTCTCGGCTGGTGCAGATCCCTGGCCGAAGGCAGGCAGAACTCAGCATCCCCGCGGCTCCTACCTCCCCGAGGCGGCCACCTGGGTTGGGGTGGGGTGTCGTGGGGGTGGGGCCGTGGGCGGAGGCCGAGCCAAGGGACGCAGCTCTGCTGCCGAGGGCTCGGCCCCGGGCTTAGCGGCGCGCTCGAGCGGAGCCCAGCCCGGGCCCTCCCGCTCGGGACGCAGTCCGGTTCCCGCCCTACCTCTTCCGCGTCCCTCCTCTGGCTGCGTTCTGCGCCTTCGGCATTTCCCTTCCCTCCCGGGGTTTCCACCCCCCTGCTTATCTCTGTTACTCTCCTCTTCTTCGCCAACTCCTTTCCTCCCCACCTTGTCCCCCGCCCCCCACTCTTCTGCAGCTTGTCGCAGAGAGAGTCCCAAATAACCCTCATAAAGCCAAAAAACTACAAATGTAAGCACTGCCCAGATCCTGTTGCTTCTAGAAGGCAAATTGACACCGGGAGGATCTGGATCGGCTTCCTCCCCAGCCCAGGGACGTTAGCCCATTGCACACACGAAGGACTTGGAGCAGGGAGGTAAAACCCCAACGATCATCCACATA
Source organism: Tursiops truncatus (assembly GCF_011762595.2). Classification (NCBI taxonomy): domain Eukaryota; kingdom Metazoa; phylum Chordata; class Mammalia; order Artiodactyla; family Delphinidae; genus Tursiops; species Tursiops truncatus. The sequence continues at coordinate 13,430,783 of NC_047049.1, forward strand.
ATTGTTCTCACGTGGTGGATTTCAGGCCTCTGAATATGATCTCTACCTCCTGTTTTCCATTCCTCTTAATTTCTTGACGCTTTCTTGGCTGGTTTAAGCAACAGGAGGAAGAGAGGGCAAAGATAGCCCTATACCTTTCAGTAGAATGAAACAGCAGCCTGGAATTTCAGCCACATAACTATCACAAATGAAACTGTGTTTGTGAAAATTCGTGACCCGAGCTATGTAATTCGGAAACAGTCATGTAAAAGGATATTGCACAGGTGAAGGTGATCTTGCAATTGCTTCCCTGTTTTTAGTATTTTTCAAAATTGCTGAGAGGACTTTCCCTGAATACAAGGATGGATGTTTCAACTTGGAAACTGAAGTGTAGCCTTAGTCATCGGAGGGCTACGGTTATCATAAATTGTTTTTAAAGTGTATATTAAAAGTGATTGAAATTTGTTTCCTTAAAAAAAATAGTCTCTGAAGTTGAAAACGTTCCACCTTTATCAAATAGACTTTCCTAAAACTTTAAAATAATTCCCGTGAACATTTTCTTAGAGAAATTTCATATTAAACATGGTTCTGGGACCCTTAAAAAGCAGAAGTTGGAGCACAACTTTCACAACCATCCATTTCCTGCCAGATTCTTTGAATTGAGCATTTTCCTGAGTGCCTGGACCTTCCTCTTCTTGAAGCAGGGTTCTCAGGGGGGAAAATTTGCATCCCTGAAGAACTCTGCTTTATGGCAAGCCCAGAAGAAATGAATGCAGGATTTTGCATCTCACGCCTATCAGGATGGACACGATTTGGACGTGGGATCAGCTTAAAACCCAGCAACTATTCTGGACATGCTGACAAGATGAGGCAGATGCAAAAACTAGCCAGAGTCATGGAGGATGAAGACAAAATTAAAATAGCCCCTTGTCTTGCAGGATGCACTCAGATATTGAGGAAGAGGAGGCAGTGAGATCGGACTTGTCTACAGCGTCTATGTCTATCTATTACTAATTTTCATTCCTTTTCCAGAGCTTGTTTCGTTTAGCCAGTTCTGAGTACCTGAGATTTACCGGAAAACAGTTTCCTTTGGTTTCTCCCCACATTGTCAGTAATAATTTGAACTGAGTCTGCCTAATCAAATTCTTATACTCTAATTTTATTCTTTAACAACTAGATCTTCAAATTAAACAGTTTTTCTGTCCCTACATAATTTTTTACTTTTTCCCTCTTAACTTTATTCCTGTACTTCAAACTAGCTCTCCTTGCTTATCATTCTCCCCATTTATTCTTCTCTCACTTGAGGTTTCAAAACACCTTCAAAATTAACTGATGCCTTTCCTCACCCACTGGAATATCATTTAACCAAGGAAGTCAACCCAGGAAGGTGAGGGAGAAAAATGAGATGATCATATACAAGTAACTGAGGACAAAAACATCCTCTCACTGAGTTTTTTTTAAAGAACATCTTTAAATTAGAAATATCGGATTAATTACTGTAAGACAAATGTAAATTGCCACTCTCCCTTGGGTATTCACGTCAGGATGCTTTTCTGCTAGCGACGTTATAAAACTCAAATAGTGGCCGTACAAAACATCAAAAAGTTGCGTGTCTAACCCCAAATGCCTCATTCCTATAACTGACAATCTCTCTGGCATCCTTCTTTGTAGAAAAACCTGTTCTTAGAAGAAAAGAAAAAGTTGGAAGGACACCCAGACAGCTGATATGAAATAATTCTCTTGTTGAAACACTTGAAGGGAATTCCAGCAGAACAAATTCGTATTTCCATGACCTGTGTTTGCCCCAATGAGAGGGAATTTGGGATGGGAGGGAAAATGGCAGTTATCAGGAAATGAAATGCTTGCCCAGAGAATTCTAAGCAAGTCAATCACCAGACCAGGCAGGAGTTTTGTGGGGGGGTTTTTATTGTTTTGTTTTGTTTTGTTTTTTAAATATCCACTTCCCATTTGTTTTACCCAATTCAAAAATTTTTCCCAAGAAAAAAAATACGCTTGTAAAATGTCTCATTAACAGCAAAGATGAATTGGACCTCAACTTTTGAATGCCATGCAGCTTTAATGGAGATTGTAGAAGTTTGCGGATTGAAAGAATAGTGCCAGCTTGCATTCGGACGAACTATTTTCCATCTGTGTGGTAGAGTTTGAGCTGTGTTTGCTACAAAAGCTTCAGCTGGCTGATGGACGACTTTGGCCCTGAATTTTCATTTATGTTTTGTTTCAAATATGAAAGGATAGTTGTTATTTCCCAAAATTTCAAATTTTCAATCATTTCCATTTTTATCTGGTTTAAATTATGTTTTGAGATGCACATTAGAGACTCTACATTTAATATTATTTTACAAGGAAAAAAGGGAAGGTACTGACTTTCTGTGTCAAAGAAATGGCTTATTGGTTTTTGTCTTCAGGCATCTCTGATTAATACTTAAAAAAATAAAGGTTTTCTCACATGCAGGACTTTGCTAATACAAAGTACATCAGCGTGATCCGCAGTCCTAAAATGTGAGGGGTGAGGGTGGGGTGCGGGGGCAGGGAGAGCTCATCTGGGACCCACGCAGGATGCAGGGATTGTGTTTTTATGGAAAGCCTCTTTTGTCCAGCAGCTGGTGAAATTCAAAATGGTCCCCAAAGCCTGTCTCTGAAGCCAGCAATTCAGAAACAGTAGAACCAGTTCGTTAGCCTCCGTACCCTGCCTCCCCACTCAGTGACACTCCAGCTGAGAATGCTTCCAAAAGCAAGACTTTTCTAACCGAATGGAAGCTGCTGGGAGGGGCTTAGTTCCAGGATCAACAGTTTTCGCTTTAAAAAGAAGGTAGCAGTTCAGCCCCTTGTTTGTTTTTGCTGAGCACCTCGGTTTTGCCTCTGCGGTTCCCCACCAGCAGGAGACCATTACTCGGGACAATGTCCTATCCCATTGTCATCATCTCCTACGGAACTAAAACAATGCTCTGTTTGGCTTCCTAGGCGAGGGGGATTTGTTCTGCTCTTCCTGAAGCAGAGTTTCCGACTGAGTTTCTGACCCAGTCTCTTGATATTCAGCAGGGATACCTGGGGACAATTTTTTTTAAATCTGCTATCTTGTGTTTTGTAATTTCAGTCTCTGAGAAAGGGCTCAGAAACTCGATTCTCAATCAAGAAGAATCATACCGTGGCTAAAGGAAGAGGGTTTGCTCCAACTGCGTGAGCTCTATAATTTAAATCAGCTAGATAGGATTTATTTATCGTTGTCTCATTTTTTTTGGTTTTGTATTATTGAATAGCAAACCCCTAAAAGATTTTCTAATATTGTGTTGTTGAATATCAAACCCCAAAAGGTTAGAAACCACAGGACCTCCGATACTTTCTACTGGACCACAGTGTTTCCTTTCTGCTTACTTCTTTTTAAACATGTAAGCTAAAATATACATACACACATACACATATATGTATATATACGCACATATATATATATAATATCATGACATGTCAAGACTTCTGACATTCATGACAAAGGTTGATAAACATTAACTCTTTGGAGCTATTTTGTCATACTTGAGATCTTCCATAAGAGTGAAACAAGCCCGGGGAATAGAAAGAAACCCTCTGATCTGCCATAAGCATCTCTCTCCTTACATACACCTACTCAGGCCTACTGGCCCTAAGTGTTTTCACCTGGAAAACGTAATATAGCTTAAGGCAGTTCTAGTGGCGGAAAGACTTGTTTAACCTGAAGCTAAAGAGTCAGTAGGACACTTAAGACTGTTTTGCCCTTGGACCTGAGGCAAGCTAATTGTCAGCATGGCTCCAGTAGTTGCTATCAATTTATTACCCATGTTTAGTAACCTGGGAAGCACAAAGGTAACAGCTGCTGATAATAAAAGTGTTAATGGGCCAAGACTGGCAACCTGAGGAGATTAAGCCTCATACTAATGAGACCAAGGTCGTATGCTGATTTACTTTGCTCTGAGATGGTAATGAATAGTGCCCTCTCCAGCAGCCCCAGGCTGGATCTGTGCAAACCTACCTTTGCATGGCTAGTAGAGAAACAGTTCAGAGCCTAGGTCTTGCTGGACTGCAAGAGAGCCACTGAGGAACATGAGATGGCAAAATGCTTAAGAGCTGGGGCTCCAGAGGCAGACAGACCTGTGCTGGAATCCTGACTCCCCCATTTGCTTTCTCGGTGACTCTGAGCAAGTTATTAACCAGTCTGAGCTTCTGTTGCCTTATCTTTAAGAATAGGGAAAGTAAGAATAGTAGTGCTCTATTATTTGTTATAAAGCTTAAATGACAAGGTGCATGCAAAGCATCAACACGCAACATTAGTGATCATCAGTATTATCTGTGTATACGATGAACAGCACTGAGTATCCAAGACCCAGCCCTAGAGTTCTTCCTAGCCCTGTCCCTGTCACTAGAAAGAACATCTACTCCATGGATATTGTGGTCACATGTTTTACTCGTAGATCCCAGGAGACTTGTCACACCCAAGTGAAGCTTCATTAATTGGTCTGTTGGGGTTATACATGTATGGACACATTAGGCAAATCACAGTAGTCTTCACAGTCATGCTTCTTTTTTTACGAAAGAGTTGAGAAATCCAGGAGCTTCTAAAAAAAATCTTAGTTTTACCAATAGGTATCAAGATAGGAATAAATTGGAGTATTCAAGTGGAGTATATCAAGTTACGACTGACCAAGAGGTTGAGATCATTGAAACCAACATACATTCCTTAAAAATACCAGACATCTGACAAAATTTGTCCAGCCTTCATAAGGGCTGCCTGAAATCTGGGAGACCTGTTTTTCAAGGAAGCTTCTGCTGTCTGAGCTGACTGGTGGCATATAAGAAGTTCTCATTTCCCTACTGATGGATTGAGACTCTAAGAAGCCTATGAACAAAAGAAGTACCCTCTAGTTTTGTGGGAGATAATTTTTGTAAGGTTATGGTTATCTTTATTACCCTTTCCCTGGTATTCCCTAGTCCTAAATTTACTAATTCTGAAATGTTATACTTAGAGGGTCATGCTTTTCCTGACTATATTGGTTGGTTTGTAATATGATCCCATTGCATTTTACTAGACATGTGTTACATTTGCAGGAAGTCCAGGACTATGCCAACAAGCAAACTGGGTAACCCCCATGGTTTCCTACAACTATTCTGAAAACTTCCTTATTTTGCTTTTTAAACATCAGAAGTTTGGTTTATAAGAGCAAAATTGTGCCTGGAACACTCTGTCATGGGTTCTGATCTATTAAGCACTTTCTTGATTACTCGGTTGGCCTTCATTTGTCCTGTTCCTCTCTTTAGATCCAATTCTGCATCTCTTATCCTGTGTTATCTGTGAAGCCTCCCCATCACGTGAGCTGCTTTCCCCTCATCACTCTTTCTCTGACTGAAGCCTGAGTCCCATAACCTTACCACACTGGTCACAGCTTCGGTGAAGAGATCCCTGCTCTCAAGAACTTATAGTCTAGTTATGGGGACACATGTGCATGAAAAGGTAACTAGCAGTAGAAAGCAAGCATGAAATGGGATGAAAATGCAGTCAAGATAAGCGCTATGGCATACCCCTCTCTGGACCTCACTTTGCTCACCTGAAAAACTGGAGTTAATCCTCTATGGTCAGCCCCTCTCATAGGATTTCAGTGAAAAACAGATGAGATGGTCTATATGGGAAGCTTTCTGTCAACCACAAATCAACTGTACAAAAAAAGAGTGAGCATTGTTAAATTGTAAGATGCAGGAAAATAACAGAATTATTATTAAACCTTAAAAGGCTTAAAGACAAATGCCAAATTCAGTAGCACGGCAATACGGTTCCATCTAGAGTGGGGGTGAGGTTAGGGGGTACAATGGGAAAGGGTGTAAAAAGGGTCTTTTTTTTTTTTTGCAAAGGGTGTGCTCTGTGTTACATTGAGGGATGGTCACGTGAATGTTCATTGCCTCATTTTTATAAATGTTGGTATATATGAAATATTTATATACCATACATATATTCATATGTATATACCATATTATATATATACATAAAGGACTTTAGTTATTGGGTCTAAATAGTTTCATTTTACAGATGAGAAACCTGAGAACTAGAGAAAGAAATGCTTGCTTAGAATCAAACAGCCTCTCAGTAGCTAAAGTAGCACTATATATTATTTCCCCTCTCCCTTGATCTGTATTTCCTTTGTCCTCTGTAAATCTTATTGTTATCCTTCATTCCTCTCTTTCCCTTACCCCCATAGTCAAGCCAACAGCAGGTCCTGCCAGTTCAACCTTCTATGTCCCGAGTCCCCCCACTTCTCCCCATTGCCATTGCCCGTGTGCTGGCACATTTCCCCAGCAGCTCTGGACTGATGCTGGAGCAGGACAGTGCAGTGCAGGGCATAGCTGTGGTTCCAGGTTTCCTGACTGGGTCCTCATTGAGAAAGCACTGCATTTATGCACACGGGAGATAGAAGTAACCATCACTCCTGTTGTGCATACTTCACAAGGTACTTATGTGGATGAATGTGAAGGCGCTCTGAGAGCATAAATTGTTCTTCCTATATATGTGTATAGATATGGAGGTGTACACACAAGTTTCTACAGCTACTGTTATACACAAAAGGCATATACACTCCTCTCATGTCCCTCAGTGTTTTCTCCAATTCTTTAATGGAACATCCCACTCTGGGCTGCGATGGATCATCATGGGCCTTCCTTATCCTTGCCGGATGGAAATTCCTGGAACGTAGGAGTCTGGGGTCCCTGTAGGGACAGAACATGTGCTCTGCTGAATAGGTGTTGAATGAAACTTTATTCAGAATAAGCCAGTGCCGTCGCTGCTGTTTCCATTCTACTATGTGCCTTTCCTCATACCCCTTTAGGTGGAAGGTCCCCCTTCTCTCACACGCCCATCCTTTCCATCCTTTTATGCCCGTTGAGTCCCACATCTTCAAAGAAGCCACGCTCCACACTCTGACTTGCACTGTAGCCAGCCCTTCCTTTCTCCTGAACTCCTTCCCCGCTTGCAGTGTGGGCCACAAAGTTCAGCCCTCAGGGATGTCTTGACTCATTTGATGTTCTGTCCATCTTTTTTTTTTTCTTCGGTACGTGGGCCTCTCACTGTTGTGGCCTCTCCCGTTGCGGAGCACAGGCTCCGGACGTGCAGGCTCAGCAGCCATGGCTCACGGGCCCAGCCGTTCCGCGGCATGTGGGATCTTCCCGGACCGGGGCAAGAACCCATGTCCCCTGCATCGGCAGGCGGACTCTCAACCACTGTGCCAACAGGGAAGCCCTCATTTGATGTTTTAATGGAAGATTGGAAGTATCCTGGGCTGGGACCATGATGCCTCAGAGTCTCCCCTCTATAACCCACTGGCCTCTAAATTTCTTGAGGACAAGGACTTGGTCTGTCTTGTTCACCATTGCATTTCCAGCATCAGTACTTTATCCGACAGAATAGATACTCAGTAAATATTGGTTGAATGAATGAATAGATTTTACACATAATAAATGCTTAATAAATACTTAAGCATGCTTGGCCAAGATAGTCCAATAACACACCTTACTATTATTTTTTCATAGCAGCATTCTTTCTTCACAGTATTATTATTTCTTCGTAGCACTGTCTGAAATTATCTATTTGGTTAATGAGTTCATATGTCCCTTGTGTGTTGCCACTTCTCCCACTAGACTACAGGCAGCTTATAGTTTAACAAGCCAGGCTCTTGTTTGCCTTTTTCACTGCTGTGTCTGGCAATTAGTAGATGCTCAGTAAATGAATGAATGGAAAAAAATTATATCACACTGTTAGGGACTGGATTCTGTCTCTCCCAAATTCATATGTGGTAGCCCTAATGCCTAATGTGACTGTGTTTGGAGACAGGGCCTTTCGGGAGGAAATTAAGGTTAAATGAAGTGATAAGGGTAGGGCCCTAATCCAAAAGGATTGGTGTCCTTATAAGGAGAGGAAGAGATGCCAGGTCTCTCTCTCTCCATGAGAGCAGAGAGGACAGGCCATATGAGGACATAGTGAGAAAGTGGCTGTCTACTAGTCTGGAAAAGAGGTCTCACCAGAACCAAACTTGACAGCACCTTGATCTCAGACTTCCAGTCTACAGAGCTGTGAGAAAATACATTTCCATTGTTTAAGCTACCCAGTCTGTGGTATTTTGTGATGGCAGCCCTAGTAGACTAAAATATACACAATTACTAACTAGTTGGCTGGCCTTGGACAAGTCATCTAACCTCTGTGTGCCTTAGTTTCCTCACCTGTAAAATGGAGCTGATAATAGTTTCTGCCTCACGGAGTTGTGATGAAGGTTGAGTTAATATATTTAAGGCCCTTAGGATACTATATTAATGGTAGCTATTTGAATTAGTAATAGTTCAGTCAATTCAGTGAATGACAGCAATCATGCAAAATTTTAGGGCTCCCAAGTAGGACATTTGGGAAGAAAATGTTACCTGGGGAAAGAAGTGTCACCTAGAGAGGCCCCAGACAAATAGGTAGATGCAAAAGGGCAGAGGAGGAAGAGAAGAAATTCTGGAGAGACAGGATGGGAGTCGGCACTATGTGATGTGCCCAGGGGCAGCAAACAGGGTAGGCTGGCTTGGGCAGAGGGTCTGTAGAGAAGAGAGTTCCATTTCTATCTGCACATAAACACCAGTGTTTCAAAGCAAGGGAGAAGCCGGCAGACATTCTGAGTGTTTTTTGTGTCACTGATGATTCCGTTCTGATTACTGACCTTCTCGGGTCTGTCAACAGGCCCTGCTGGCCTGCCCTTCACCAGCTGTCACTTCTCTCCCTTCTTGGCACCATGCTCTCTCTTACTCAGCACACTCTGCTTCTCCTGTTCTCCTCCAAACACCCACCAGAGTACATGTCCTGGTGCAGCAGGACATTAGCCATTGTGCTACACAGTCCCAAGTCTGCTACTCCCTCCCTTTCTGGCATGCAAAGATTTGCTCTGTAAAGAGAATTTAACTGGAATGTTCAATTTACTGTCAAGTAAGTTGATCCTTTTTGGTTTGGTTTTATTGTTTTTAACTCTCAAAACCAAGACAGAGTTGGGGTCTGAACCTTTGGGTCACACATTGCCTTTATCTTTCTTCTTTGCTCTTCTCCTAGAGGTGAAAGACCAGCCTTTGCATCCACGGGCACATGCCCATGTTCTCTCGCTGCTCTGCATCTGGCGGGGTAAATGGCAGCCTGCAGTCTCTGTCACAGACTCTCTGGGTGCAGGAGAGGGAACGCAGGCCTTGGAGTGAAAAACATAGGCTGGTCTCCTAACTCTGTTTCTGCTTCCTCTAGCCTTGTCACACTGGGAACCTTGAGCCTCAGTTTCCTCATCTGTAAAATGGCACAGATAGTGGGGAGGATCAATGTGAAAGCTCTTGCAGATCCGTCACACTCTGGGAGGATGTGGTTGTTCTCATTGTTTTCACCAGCTGCCTGTCATTTGTTCTCTCACCTTCCCTGGCCTCACTGTGGCTGGATCTCTGGATTGGGGAGAAAGAAGGAAGGGGCCCAGTCAGCCTCGGGGTCATTCCCTCGATGTAGGGCTGGCTTCACTGGTGTGACTCGGGGTTCTAAGTACTCCAATGATGGCACAAACCCCAAAGGGCAGTTTTGTGAGATGTTTTTCAGGACCAGCAAGCAGGGAGAACCCGACTGACCGTAAGGCTCTCCCACTTTGTCAGCTCCTCGGAGCAATGGCAGCCTGCACTGCTAGCTTCTCGTGCAGCCCAGCTGGACAGACACATCTACAGCACCTGTTCTCTACAGCATCTTCTTAGACACAGATGCCTCCAGGCCCAAGCAGGGAATGTGATGGAAGGGGCCCACCTGGTAAGGAACCAGGGAGTGTGTGTCCTTCCAGGAAAGGTAGTCTCTCTTCATCTCCAGCTGATTGTTGACATGGAAAAATTAGCCCAGTGCAACCAGGTTATCTAATTTTTCAAGAGAAACTGGGAGTTCAAGTTTTTAGATGACATCGCTTATTTTTGAAATATTGGAGATTAACTTTAAAAATGTGAACAGAACAAAACACAGAACCACAGACTGGATTTGGCTCACGTCTTCAGCCTCTGCTTTAAAGTAATCCACATGAGAATATTGGTAAATGCTCAGTGTAACTGTTTTGTGACTTATATGCATTTCTACTGGGGCCTTGTCTAAATACCCAGCAGCAGTCCTATAATTTGGATGGCCCGATGACTCTGCCATGAATCAAGAAGTCTCTGCCTAGGGACCCAACCCCCCTAGGCTTACGTGTATAACTACAGAATCTAAGAATGTTGGAGTTGGGATCACCAGCTCTCCTTGGACCACTGATCCTGTCTTGCTCCTGCTTCAGTAAAAAAAGAAAGCAAAGGTTAGATGGAGTGGGGTCTTGCCTGGGATCACTCAGATTTTTAGTGAACCAGCTGGAGCAATAGTGCAGCCTCCCAACCCCTGGTCCTATTTCCTTCCACTTTTCCTTGAGCTTCCATTTCCTGCTATAAAATAATTGTCTTTGCTTCAACCCCAAATGAAATTCTCCTGAGAAGTAGTATTCCTCTGAGCCACTGGGGTTTCAAGCCATTGAAGAATGAAAGGCAGGTTGGATGAATGGCCAGCTCTGTGGTCTGTTCTTTATGGTTGAGGTCAGAATCAGGATGAGTGCGATGCGGAATCCCAGGGATTCTGATATGGCAAACCAGAATGCTCTGACGTGCATTTTCATCTGATTGCCTCCAAATTTCTTCACCAAGAGTAACAATGTCTCCCTTTTATAAAAAACATGGCAACATGTAAAAACAGGCAAAATAACTTGTCCAGATTAAGAATGTAGTAGGAGAAGGCGCTGTAGAATCTCAAAACTGTGAATATTTTAAAGCATTTGTGTATTGGGCAGCAACGACCAAATATTTGACCGGGGTGGGGTGGGGGGGCGGGGAGCTGAATATCCTGCTCTGCACCAGATATTTGGCCACTGGCTGGTGTAGGCCGTTGGGAGGGTGTCTGCTCCCCACACCTCTTTATGAGGCCCTTTCTGCAGAGATGGTGGACAGAGCTTGGCTGACCCAGGAGGCAGGCTTCCTCCTCCTTCCATGTATGTACCCTCAGACAAGCCCCTTGCAGGAAGAACTTTAGGGAGAGGGGACCCCAGCCAGCCACAGATACCCAGGCTGCTTGCGGAAAGAGAGCATCCCCGGTGTTTCGACTTGGTCTTCTGTTGGTGTCGTTGCGGCAGTGGCGTAACGTTGCCATAAACAGCCTTTGAGAATATCAAATGGCACCGTCACACCTCCATATTTAGTCCCTTACAAAAGCTGTAGCTCTGTGTACTCCTCTTCACGAACACTACACCTTAATTTTATTAGCTTTTTCAGAGAACTCAAACAGATTACACAGGCTCAATTTTCCCATCCAGAATTCATGCTGGTTTAATTAGTTAATGTTTGTAAAGCACTTTGGGAGAGGGAACGTGCTGTAGAAGTACTAAGTAGTGAGCAGTATTAGGAGTTACTCAACGCACTTTATTGTAACATCTCCTGGTTATAAATGTCATCCCTTCCAGCTCATTGGGTGTGTGTGAGTTCTGACCATTACAGAATTCATCACATGGAAAGGGTTCCTGTCTCCTTCTGGGGTCACATTGGGCTGCCAGGCCAGTTACAGCCATCTGTGACCCTGTGACCACAGTTCTCCACTTTTGCTGTAGCTGAGAGTCTTGGCAAACTCTTAGAACAAATGCCTCTCAAAAATACTAACAGTCCTCTCATTTTCTTTTCCTCTTTTCCCAAATACTGAGTGCCCCACCTTGTACCAGGCACTCCCTCCTTTTTGGTCCTCTTTTCTTGTCTGGGCTAATGGTTTTGCTGAGTGACCTTGGATGAGTCAATTCATCTTTCCACTTTCCTTGATCCCTTTGGCTGTGTTGCAGGGATCTAACACAAAACGTCTGGGAATAAAACTATGCTCATGCTCAGTTCTGTATTCCTGTGTTAATGATCTCACTTCTGCCATCATTAAGTAGAGAATGAAGGAAAGTCCATATTGCTTGCATTGCTTTCACAGTGATATAATTTTGCATCTCAAACTTACAGTGATTTCTCCCTTATTATAAAGGAATTCAGTGTGACACACATGTAGTTTTTCTGAGTTTATTTTATATTAAAATGTTTCTCAAAGCTTTTATGTGCTTCCCTGCCCTCTTAAACAAAAACGCAATTTAATCTTTTGAGGGTCATTTCCCTGACTATCCACTGTCACATTGCATTCTACTGCTTTCATGCCCTCAAGAGCACTTGAGGTTGTAGTTACTTGTGTCCAAGCAAAGTCACCCCAGATTGCGATATTTCAAGTTACTTGGTCTGTTTTCTCTCTCTCTCTCCAAGCAGTACTTTCCCCTCCCATTTGATGTCTCTAATCTTCTGTAGGCTAGGAAATGGGAGAGTTAGGTTTGTTAGAATTAGTCCTAAAATAAGAGTAAGTAGGCTTTGAATGAGGGACTGAGAAGGTCTCCTATAAGCCAAGAACCCAGGCTGTAATTTACACTCTTTGATACACACATTTTAACTACTTGATGGCCTTGTCTTCATCCTTTTCCGGTTGTGGCTCTCTTCTAGATGGGATGAGGTTTATAAAATAAGTGATTTCTGGGCAAGCATTCTTGCACACTGAAATAAAAACACTTTAGAGTTCTGATACAGGGAGTTCTCAGAGATTTGCATGGAGTAGGTGTCAGTACCTGCTTGTTGAATAAATGGCTCCAGCAGTTTTTCAGGCAGTAAGAAATTTTAGAAAATGATGGGTTTAAAGACGCTTTGAAATACAAATGTACTCCTGTTAGAAAGATACAAAGTTATAAGCCAAGTTTCCTGGAAAACCTCAAAGTTCTCTGTGATCCAGAAAATGTAATAAAATCAGCCTTTCTTTTCCTTTTCCCAGAATGCTTCACCTGGAGAATGTCACAGCCAACAAGCACCTGTTGTCATTTTCCATTTACCACCCTAAGTGCAAATGGGCCTCTGATTTCCTGAAGGTGAGAGCAGAACATGTTCATTTGCATCTTTATTTTTTAATAAAAAGAGAAAGTAATTTAGGGCTTTGTACCCTGAGGTGCATCCCAGTGAGGTAGCCCCATTCAATTTATAAGAAGTGATGATGAACTTGGCAAAGACCACGTTGGTTCCATTTCTAGCTGTAACAATTTTATTCTGTTTGGTATTAAGAATGACATGCTAAAAAAAAAAAAAGAAAGAAAGAATGACATGCTATGTTTTTTATTAGTCCAGCCTACACTGTGTAATGTCTGAAATAGAGAAATTACAAAAATAAACTTATGAATTATCCTTTAGAATTTGGTTATTCCTTAGGAGGCATGATATAGTTCATTGGTCAAGATCATGAATTTGGGTTTAGGATGGTCCTGGGTTTGAATCCAGGCTGTGGATTCCTAGCTGTGACGCCAAGGACTAGTTGCTTAACCTCTCTGAGCCTCAGTTTCTCATCCAAAATATGGGTGTTTCAGTTACCTATTGCTGCATAACAAACCCACCCAAAGCATAGTAGTTTAAAACAACAGCAACCATATATTTTTTCAAGATTCTGCTACTTGGACAGGGCTCTGCATGGATGGTTCATCCCTGCCTCACATGAAACTGTTGGGATCCCTTATAAGGTTACATTCAGCTGGAAGTTCACCTGGGCTGCAGCATCCAAGATGGCCTCACACATGTGACTGGAAGGTGGTGCTATCAGCTGGGGTAACTCAATTTTCCATATGGCCTCTCTTCCTCTAGTAGTCTAGATAGGCTTCTTTCTTGCACAACAGCTGGGTTCCAAGAGAGCCAGAACATAATCTGTTCGGGCTGTTTATGACCTAGCCCCAGAACTGGCACAGTGTCACTTTCACCTCATTTGATTGATCAAAGCATGTCACGGGCCACATTTACTGAAGTGGAAATAGACTCTATCTCTTGATGGGAGGAATGGCAAAGAATATATGACCATTTTTAATCCAACACAATGGGTATACGCAATTGTCCTTTTCTCAAAGGGTTGTTATGAGAATTAAATGAGATTATAGCAGTCAGTAAGTCCTTACTAAATACTAGTTTTCATTACTGTTTTATAGTATTGAATCAGTATGAAGCCAATTATCTTTGCCATTTACTATCTGGACCTTTCAGTTACTCTGTCTGGCTCTTGGTTCTTTTTGCTATCTCTGGTTCTATCTAACAAGTGCTAGGCCTATGGGGAATGTGCGAGTAAAAATAGTAATAGTAAATATTTATTCACAGTGTTGGCTATGGGACAAGCAATATTCTAAGCACTTTGCTTATGTTACAAACAACCTGGTAAGTAGTAGGGCTACCCTTATTGTGCAGATAGGCTACTGAGTCACAGAGTAGCAAAGTAACCAGCCTAAAGCCACACACCTAGTAAGTAGTGCAGCTGAGATAGGAACATAGGAATCAGACAGCCTGGCTGACCCCAGAGCCCTGTTTGTTTATTATACCACTCTAAGGCCCCTTCCAACTCAAAAATTGTATGTTGCTTCTACCTACAAAATATATAAAGTAGTTGAAAGAACCTAGTTTCTTGTTACAAAATACAAAATTGAGAAATGGAGTCCAGTGGGATTATTTGCTGGCAATGTGGTCAGAATAATTCAGAATTTAGCTCTCTGCCTTTTGGCTAATACTCTATCTTTAGCTAAAATGGGAACTAAATATCTGGATGTAAGGCTGTATTTTTCACTTTGGATATTCAGCACCAGTTCTTAAGTCAATTGCTTCTCCAGTGCCCTGACTACTTTCTGTGAAATGGGGATAATGACAATTAGATGACATTGAATTCATCACCACATGCAACTTTGATTGGGATGAAAGTCTCTGTATAAATACTAGATGTTCTTGTTTTTAATTAGTCATTATTATCAGGTACTCTGATTCATTGTTACAGAAACTTAATTTCTGGTTGTATTATCTCCTCTGGTGCAGTTCTTTTAAAATGATGTCTTGGACATTAAGTTATGCTGTTCCCAAGCCACTCATAATCTAAGCGGATCTCAGATTTTTCCGCCAGCTTGTTTTCCCCTCCTACATCTTTCTGAAATAAAAAATGAAGACTGAAAAAGGAAGCAATGTGTAGTACCTGTGATCCTACCTTCTGCTGCAGTGACAAGGTGGAGGCATGAAATATGAAAAACACCCCCAAGGCTCAGATTATGATTTAGTTAATTTATATGGCATTGTTTCATCAGTTCCAGAGAGAACATTCATTTTGTTCAGGTTCTGGGAAAACTGGGTGGTGGTGGGAATGCAGTTTTAAGTCAGGAGACCAGGATTGTAGCACACATGCCCCCACTAACTAGTTGTCTAATCCTTAACAAGTGACTTGGTCTTTCCAGGCTCATTTTCCTCATCTGTCAAGTCAGATGAAGGTTATGGAATAGATGATCTCTAAAAATTCTTCCATCTCTACAGTTCTATTCTGGGTCTGTATGCACCTGCAGACATCGATGTGGGATCGGGGAGGGTACCAGGGAGGGAGGCACATTTAGTCAAGAGCATAAAACACTTTTACCTGGAGCAGCCCTGTGTCCTCATGTGTTGTGTAGACAGGTTTGTCTCAGATTATCCAAATAAATGACTGGATTCTCTCCTTTCATTGCCAATGGACACACAGCTTTAGTTTTTTCTGAGAGCAGCAGCTGCTTTTCTGAAATTTCCATCCCAGGGCTTCCATCTCCACTCTGTCCTCTCAGAAACCTGTCATGGTTTTTCTGGATGGATGCCCATAGAATTTTAATCCAGTCACAAAAAAGTACTATGCATAACATAAAGCAAAACCAGCTTATGGGTTGTCTGTTTCTTTACTGAATTTGTTTACTTCAAGGGCTTGGAACATAGAAGGGCATCGTTCAACAGCACCATTTGTGCTGCCAGCCTAGAGCCATGGCCAGGACCAATGAGTTCCTTTAGTTAAGCATTTGTCCTTGAAGATGTGGAGAGAAGGCCTATATGATTTAGTGGCCACCCTGGGTCCTGCCCCAGGTCCTGACACTTCCTGACTCTTGGTAACTGGCTGCTTAATTAAACTGGTTGTTTCTCCATAATGCCCCATTGTCTTCCCTTCCCCAATAAGTATTTGCATTTCCAGTAAGGGGTGGAGGGGGGAACTCCCTGTCCTCAGGAAGCTTAGCAACTTAAGCTCTCCTAATTTAAGCTAACTTTAAAAGGTGTCGTTCTCCAACTTTAACTTGTGGAAAATTCCCCTGGGGAGGCAGCCAGAAACGCACATTCCAGGACCTTGCTCGTAGACGTTCATTCAGTAGGTTTGGAGCCAATAAAACTGCATTTTATTCAGTCCAGGGCAGCTTGATGTAGGAGGGTGATAGACTACTAAGAAAGGCTCATGGCTAGAAATAAACAGCATTATCAGAAACAAGAATTTCATGTTTGCATTTGTATTTGTTGCTGTCTGGATAAAATTCATGTAAGTTGATGCCTAATACTCAGGATTCCTGGCATTAACATTAAGGTCCTTGCTCTGTATCTCTTTGACACACATCACCAACACTGGCAGATTCTGAAAACTTTAAACAGGCATATTAGTGCCTCCCTGGCCGAGAGGTTAAAGAAATGAGTTTATGCACCTGGTAACTGACTGCTCAGTAAATAGTTGCCACTTATATAACAAAATATGCCACTATTATCCCCTACAAGACGGGGGAGGGCAAGAGTGTCCGAGGCCCAACTTCAAATCGGTATCTGGGATTTGGCCACAGTTGGGCGTATCCTCTGGTGCGGGGGAAACGTGGCCATGGATCTCCCGGGCCACCACCCCGGGACAGCCACCAGGGCGTCCTTACTACAGGCAGCAGTTCGTTGCTTGGCTGGTTCACCCTCCTAGACCTAAAATATGAGGCGGTGGGTTGGGCGTTTTTATTTTTAAAGACTTCCCTCTGGGCCTTTGACCCGGCACCGCAGGTATAAGCATGGATTTTGCGGGCCGTGAAGCTGGGTGCGGCCGGGGAGGATCCCTGCGATCTTGGACTCTCCGCGGCCGGGAGGTCTCCGGAGGGAATAAAGAGGCCCCCAATCCTCCTGGGGACCCGGAGCGGTTGGGGTGGGACCCCTGGCCAGAGCCAGCTGGAGAGTTCGAGGCCCCACCCTCCAGGTGGCGGGGAAGGGTCGGTGATCAGAAATTTGGGGCCTCACATCTCCCCGCCCGCGGAGGCCCCAGTAACTGACTCTGGTTGAGCGCTGCAGGTAAACAAGGGCCCCATCCACCGCCCAAATCCTCAACAGGAGGACCCGAATCCCAGGGACCAGCACTGTCAACGCGGTAGCGGGAGACCCCGCGGCGGCGCCCCGCGTTGGCTCGGCCAGCGAGGGAGTGAAGCCCTCGGGGCCTCGGAGCGCCAACCTGGGCGTTTGAGCTTTGCGGCAAGTCACTGGAGAGTTGGCTGGATTTCGTCCCAAGCCCACGCCACATCTTCAGGACAGGACGGCAGCAAGGACCCCTCCCCCCCTCCACTCCCACCTGTCCCTACCGGACGGCCCCGGGAGAGCCGGGACTCAAAGGCACTTTCCACCCCGAGGCCCAGTTGGCGTGGGATTTGGAGGGCCGCCGCCCGTGTGGAGGAGGACTGACGGACCACCGGTCCGCTGGGGACCCGGGAAGCCCGCCGCCCTGCGGAGAGTAGCTCGGGACAATCGCGTGCTCACTCACACACACACACACCCACACACACACACACACACACACACACACACACACACACACACCCAACCAATGAAATAAAGTAAAAGCCCAAGGTCTGCCTCCGTGGACAGAGACGCCCCCCGGAACCGGACCGAGCGTGGGTTCTCCCTGGGGGCCAGAGGGGCTGGGGGGAGGAAGGGGGAGGGGGAGAGAGCAAAGGAGCCGGCTGAGGGCCCCTCATCATCTCCGCCCCCGATGCTTGCTGGAGTCCGGCAGGGGGACGGCGGCGGCGGCGGGAGGAAGCGGCGGGCAGAGCCCCTCCGATCCCACCGCACACACTCTTACCCCTTTCCCTCCCCTCCCTCCCTCCCCTCCCCCTCTCCCACCGGCTCGCCGCGACCCCCACTCCAGCCCCCTCCCCTTCCCCTTCCCCTTCCCCGCCCGCCTCCGCCCCCATTCTTGGAATTGTGTGGAAAAATTCTCAGCCAAACCTCCCACCTCTCCTCTTCCCCCACCCCCGCCCCACTCCCCACGCCCTTTAAAAAGCCCCCTTTCCTCCCCGGCCCCTGCACTCTTTGTGAATGAGGGCAGGGAACACGGCCCTTCCCCCGCCCAGGAGCCACGCCAGACCGCCGCACTCAGAGGACTGTTTGTTAATAGTCCAATTAGATAATTGCCATCTTTCACTCCTTTTGCTCCGCATTTCCCATAAAGGAATGAATGGGGAGAGCGGCGTGGAGAGGGCTTCTGCCCCGGCAAGGTGACGAGAAGGGCTGGAGCATGCTCCTTGCACAAGGCCATGCGCTTGAATTGAATCATTGTGGCCTAATCAATGCTCTTATTGGATTACTGGCTGTTGCTTTTCTCAAAGATATTGTAGCAGAGACAATGAAATAGCTAGGGGAAAACTTTTTTTTTTTTTAAGCAGATCTCACAGTTCAGATTTTCTCGGCTCTCTCTCCCTCTCCCCCTCTCTCTCCTGCTGGACTCTCTGAGTACAAAGCTGCCCTTTGAATGGGCTGCCTCAGGGCTGCTGGAGGTGCAGGCATGAAAAAATCCAACTGGAACTAAATGAAGAGAGGTGGCAGTTTAAGATGGCTGTCAGCTTCGAGGTGTGTTAAGGAGTTGTTTGGGACGAAAGCTTGGCTTTTTAGAGGGTGGGGGAAGTACTTTTGGGGAAAACTTTTTCTCCACCCCCCCCCTTTTTTCCCCCTCCTAGAGGCGACTGCTTTCTTCTGCCGCAGGGTGTGTAAGGGTTTTTGTTTTTTGTTTTTCTTCCCCCCTCCATCCTCATTCAGCTCTATATGTCGAGTGTGGAGAAAACCCCTCTAGCCAGTGTGTGAGCAGGAGGGTCAAAGGCAAAGGGAAAGTTAATAATGCCTGCTAACGGTACTAACAATTCAGGATGAATCTTGTCAAAAGTTTTTCTGGAAGTGTGGGTCTTTGATTGTGTGTTTCCTGAAAGCAAGACCAATCATTTCCGTTTATTCACTGGCTAAACCCCTACTTGATTGGGGACAAGGACAGAAACCATCCATTACGGTCTGATATATTATCCAAACAATTTAGTGTATTCATGAGGTAGCCGAAACGTGGAGGCTGCGAAATTACCCGTAATCAATTGCAACAGCGAGTGTGCGTCCCCCCGGGTGTCGGACAACTGCTACTCGCAGTCTCAGTAATAGGCGGGAGCCGCAGCAATTCGGAGTTGCGCTGCTCGCTACCTGATCGCCAGGCTGGGGACAGTGGACGTGCTCAGAGGACGCGGGCGCTGACGAGGCGGCTTCGCCGCTGCTCCACCGGGATCCACGACCAGACCCGCCGCCTCTCCGCGAGCGCGCCACTCGGCGGTCGCCGCTGACCTGCCCGCGGCCGCCGCAGCCGCCCCGCGGGGGCATTCATTCTTGCCGCTTGCCTCTCTCCGGACCGAGCGTAGGGGCTGCATTGTAGCGGTTTTGTCTCCCGTCTGCTTTTTTTTTCCTCCTCCCCCCACCCCCCCTTTTTTTTTCTTTCTTTCTTTTTTTTTTTTTTTTTTGTTGCTCTTGCCTCTCCTATGTTCGGGAAACGAGACAAAATGGACGTTCGGTGCCACTCGGACGCAGAGGCTGCCCGGGTCTCGAAGAATGCGCACAAGGAGAGCCGGGAGAGCAAGGGCGCGGAGGGGAACCTCCCTGCCGCCTTCCTCAAGGAACCGCAGGGCGCCTTCTCTGCGTCGGGCGCCGCGGAAGATTGTAACAAAAGTAAATCCAATTCAACCGCGGATCCGGATTACTGCCGCCGGATCCTGGTCCGAGGTAGGAATGGGGCAGGGCTGCGGGGGGCGTTCTTTAGGGGCGACTCAGGGGCTCGAGCTGCGTGCCGCCACCGACCCCGGCAGCCCGGGTGGGTCTGCCTCCTGGGACTTAGGAGAAAGTTGCTGGCCCTCCCCGTCCCGGGTGCGGCCAGCCGCTGGGGATTCCCACCTGGGACGCGCGCTCTCCAGGAGCTTCGATCCCTTCAAGCCTCGAGAGGCCCCGCCGGTTTGGCTGCTGGGGTAGCCGAGGGACTGTGCGGGAGGGCCCAGGATCCAGGCTGCGGCCTCCGACCCGGGAAAGAAGCCGGAAACTCTGGAGGACCTGTTAGCATCCTGCGGACTGGAGGACCTGCGGGGAACCCGCTCGCGGGCTCCCGCACCTTGGCGAGTTGAGCGCGTCCGAGGGGGCCGCGGGCGCTGGAGAACAGTCGCGGACCGCCGGCTACGGCCAGGCCAGTTGGCGCGCTGGGCCTGGCCGCCGCCGCTGGGAGAAGCAGCCAAGCTGGGTTGCCAGGCCGCGGATGTCGCTTTAGTGCTGGCCTCGACCCCGCTCTGCTGCGCGGCGTGCGGTCGGCTCCGGCGGTGGCGGTGGTGAGGCCCGGCCCCGGCCCGGCGCCGCCCCCGCCAACTGATCGCCAGGCCTTGCCGGCTCCGACTCGGTCCCTCCTCCTTCCGCCGCCCTGGTTCGGGAGGGAAGGAGACCCCGGGATGGGGGTGGGAACCGCCGGAGTGCGGTCTGGTCAACATGCTCCAGAGCTGGGGCCGGCAGGATCTGAGCTGGTCAGTGCGGGGACCCTCAAGCTACAGGGGACCCAGTCCACGCAGCCGAGGCCCCCAGACCAAAAGGAACGTCAGCCGATTTGGAATTGATTTTTTTTCTCCCTTGTTCGGAGGGCTCTACAAAGGCCAAGTCCGATTCCCCTTCCCATCAGCTGTGTGGAGTTAGTCCCCCCACCACCCCCACCCCCACCCCCACCCCCACCCCCCAAGCACATACAGCGTCCTTGCTCCCCGGCTGTGGCTGCAGGCCCAGCAGCCCGACTTCCCACCTCCGGACTGCTGGCTGCTGGTGACTGTGTCCCAGAAGCCAGCTCGGGCCAGGGGAGGTGGAGGAAGGCAGGAGGGTTCTTGTGCCTGATTATCTCCCCTTCCCCAGATGCCAAGGGGTCCATCCGAGAGATCATCCTGCCCAAGGGCCTGGACCTGGATCGGCCCAAGAGGACGCGCACTTCCTTCACGGCGGAGCAGCTCTACCGGCTGGAGATGGAGTTCCAGCGCTGCCAGTACGTGGTGGGCCGGGAGAGAACCGAGCTCGCTCGGCAGCTCAACCTCTCAGAGACCCAGGTACTCAGCGGCCGGGCTGCACACAGCTCAGCATCAGCCTCCTTGCCCTTCACCCCCAGCCAGCTCTTCCTCACCACCTAGCTTGACTCTGGATAGAGCTTCCCAGGTGAGGCGGAGAAGATAAGGAGGATGGGGAAGAAAGGGCGAAGGCTTTCTCCCTTTCCTAAGCCATCCCTTTCCCCCTCCACCCCAAATCTTCCTGGCCTCTAGCCCAGGAGGCCCCAAATCCTATCCTTTTGGATTTCTTTTTGGACCCCAGTCTTGAGAATTCCCTGCTTGTCTCTGCTCTTGGAGGAACCAATGTTTGCCCCTGTTTTGGCCACAACATTTTGGCCAGATTTCCAGGCACACCCCCTCTGGAGACCCTAGCCTTACACAGCACCCAGGCCCATTCAGCAAGAATGGGGCTAGGGCCAAAACCCCCTGTTCCAGAGCATGGGTGACAACTAGGGATCAAAAAGTTGCATATTCCAGAGATCTGCCTTTGCAGACCAGGCTGCCCCAATGCTTAAGGCTTTCCCTGGTCTTGAGCTGGACTCAGCCCCATTCCCAGCCCTGAGCACCCACTGTGGGCACCTAGGAGACCCTGTCTTAAGTGCCAGTGATGTGTGAGGTATGGGATGGGAAGCAGATCTGGGGCCTTGGGAGCCAGCACTGACAATTGTGCTTGAGGTCTTCTCCTTTACATGAAATCCATATGATGCTACTGGGGCTGACTGTGTGAACTCTGGGCCCAGGAGCACTTTACGACCTGAGAGCTTTGTGTTGTGGGGTTCATTTAGGGCCTCCCCAGGGCATGGTACCAGCTTGGCCTACGGAAGGCGTATTTCTTTCTGAGGACCAGTCCCTTGACCTGTGCCCAGCCCTGAAGTGGGTGGGGAGCATTTTGGGTATGGGATCTGGGCAGAAAGCTGAGAATCAAGGACAGAACATACTGGATGTTCGAATTTGAGTTGGCATGGTAGCTTTTTCCCTATTCTCTCAGCCACCATCCCTCTTAGTTTACAAAATCTAGACAGAATAACCTTTCCCTAGAGCTACCAAACTCCATTCTGGGCCACCAGCTAGGCCTGAAGAGGGGCAAAGGGAGAACAGGAAGTAAGAGGGGAGGTTGACGGAGAGAATTTAGTCCACTCCAGCCTACTGACTTCCTCCCATGACTCCAAAGTTCATGATGGAGAGCAGCTGAGTTACAAATGAAGGGTATCACTCAGCCCTTTCGATCCACCTGGTGGTGAGGAAGCTTGGCCTATAAAGTTCATCCTGCACCAGTTATTCAGTCTATAGCCTGCTTGCTGCTAGTTCATAGTCAATCTGACCCTAACAAGCAGGAAGTAGCTTCTCGTAGCCTTCAACAGGAGGAGTGCTCTGGGGCTAAATTCGAGCCAGTTGGGCCACTCTCCTCCCCATTCACCCTCACTTCCCACTTCCCGAACTGCATCCTTTAGGCCTTACACCTTCTCCTGGAAATGCGGGCTTTTATGCAGCACTGATCCATAGTTCCGCTGCGGGTAGTGCGGCAGCCCAGTGAAATAACTTCTGGTCTTCCTTCCAGTTAGGGTCGTGGACATTTTTATTTCTTTGTTATTTGTAACCCAGGCTGGCCTAGGCCTGCTTCCATGACCCGGAAGCGCAGCGTATGGGAGCTGTGTACCCCTCTTGGCGGCCCTGACTCCCCGCCCCGCCCACCCGCCCCGCAGCTCCCGGCCCGACTTCTTCGGGCTGGGACTGGGACTGGGGCTTTGGCTGGAGTTGGGGGAGGGCCCCCTGGAGCCCTCGCGCTCCGGGAGCCCGCTCCCCTTGACGCCCGTCTCCCTCTGCCCCTCTCTCCCACCCTCCCTGCGCCCGGCGCGCAGGTGAAGGTCTGGTTCCAGAACCGGCGCACGAAGCAGAAGAAGGACCAAGGCAAGGACTCGGAGCTGCGCTCGGTGGTGTCGGAGACGGCGGCCACGTGCAGCGTGCTGCGGCTGCTGGAGCAGGGCCGCCTGCTGTCGCCGCCCGGCCTGCCTGCGCTGCTGCCGCCATGCGCCACAGGCGCACTCGGCTCGGCGCTACGCGGGCCCAACCTGCCGGCCCTGGGCGCGGGCTCTGCCGCGGTCTCGGCAGCCGCCGCCGCCCCGGGTCCCGCAGGCGCCGCGTCCCCGCACCCGCCGGCCGTGGGAGGCGCTCCGGGCCCCGGGCCCACCGGGCCAGGGGGACTGCACGCGGGCGCACCGGCTGCCGGCCACGGCCTCTTCAGCCTGCCCGTGCCCTCGCTGCTCGGATCCGTCGCCAGCCGCCTTTCCTCCGCCCCGTTGACAATGGCCGGTTCGCTGGCCGGGAATTTGCAAGAACTCTCCGCCCGATACCTGAGCTCCTCGGCCTTCGAGCCTTACTCCCGGACCAACAATAAAGAAGGGGCCGAGAAAAAAGCGCTGGACTGATCTTAAGTGTTTTCCTGTATTTATATTTATAGTATCTATCGTGGTGATATTTATGGATTCACGCGCATTAGGCACCCGGGGCCCCTGCGCTGGGCTCCCGGCTCCCAAGAGGCCTCTGAGAGCTCTCCTTCCCCACCAGGCTCTGCTTCCAATATTACCCCATTTGGGCTATTTTTTCCCCCTACCGTTCCTGTGTCCTCCCACACCCACCCTTCGCCCCCAACTTCCTTCTGAATCCAGGAGAATCCAAAGAATTGGGGGGAAAGCCCGAGTTAGCCAACCTGATGCCCCAACCAGTGCCTGGCCCTGGAGGGTAAAGTCTGGTTCTAAGTCCGGAGCACAGGACATCTGCTCTAGATCGAGCCACTGCTGCCGTTGATTATTCTTATGGATATCTGAAAAAGGAAGCTGCGAGCAGACCCCAGCTGAAAAGGCTGACAGATTTCATTAGACCAAAAAGGAGGACGTTCCTTCCTCTCGCCAGAGAAGCCCCTGGGCCCCACTTTGCGGACTTCTCGAGAGAGCCGGTGCACACGCAGCTTCCTGGCTGGACAAATCCTGCCGAATTTTCTCCCCTTTAAAGAAACTCCAATCACAACCACCCCCGACCCCAGGAGACAATAAACCAAACATCGTGATGGGCAGCGGCAGTAATAAATTTGATCTCATCAGCAATAAGAGGAGAGTAAGAACTACCACACAAAACCAAATGGAGTGGAACCAGTTTTTAAATACTCATAACGATGGAGTTTAGAAGGCGTAAGAAAATGCAGGATACAAAATGCGTCCCAGGGCAATACAAAATTAAAGTTCTGGGTGTAATGACTTAAAACAGGAATTTAAAAGGGAAAAGCAAAAGAAAAGCCTATGCTGCTAAGTGAAAGAAAATTCAGAATCTTTTCCGAGGCTGCGCCGGGAGGTGGCCGACAGCTTCACGCTCCTCCAGGAGAGAGAGCTGTGCAGCTGGCGGCAGCTCCCGGACGCTGGCTCTTCTCCCCACCGTCTCCCTTGTTCCCGGACCCGTGGCTCCGGGCAGAGTTGCTAGGTTTGGAAACAGATCAGTGCCCATTGCCTCCTCTCGCCCTCTCCCCGGATTCACAAAACCCTCCCAGCACGCAGGAAACGTCCCGATTTCAGAGTTCTTTGCGGACGGGAGGCAGGGACGCAGCCGGGGACATCAGGGCGGCCCGGCCTCCTCTGTCGGTAGTCTCCATATCCCGATCAGTTCCCTGCGTGGATATGAAAGACATCCCTCTCCACCGCCTCCCCTAAAACACCCCCAGGGTTTCGGCGGTCCCAAGTCAGAAACCCGGACCGCGACGCTGTCGCGGCCTCACGCCCTAACCGCACAGCCACGGCCACCCGCATTTTAACCAAAACCACAGACCCAGACGGCGAGGTGCCGCAGTGTCTAGAATGTATTCCTCCATCCGAAGCGAGCGCAGAGCATTTTAAAAATAGTAATTTTATTGTAAATTATTTACGTCGGAAGCTTTTTTCCCTTTTTTCTTTTCTTTTCTTTCTGTCTCTCTCTCTCTCTCTTTTTTTTCCTTAGGCAAATAGTGAAGAAAATAATGAACGATTCAAACGCGGGTAGGTGTCACTGAATCCTGGCTACTAACTTTGTTCTGAATGTTTTGGATATTTGGATGTTTTGTATTTATGTGGTGAGAGTGAAATATATATATCTATGATGATAAATGAGGTGTATTTTTGTCTTGTATTTGAAGGATTAAAAAAACAAAAAAGAAGAAGAAAGAAGAGCCAGCAAGTGATGAGTCTCCGAGTGGGGACCTGAGGCAGAGGGTGGCAGCCCCGGCAGTGCCAGGCCCTGCCACTGGTACCGAGAGCGCTTGGGATGAGGTTTGGGGAGGGTTTCGGTCCGGGAGACAGAGGAGCCTGCCGACGATGTTTGTTCTGCTTCCTTTCACTCTCTGGCTCTCTGTCCCAGCGGTGTCGGACCATCAGGCCCTCCCTCCTAGATCTCCCACTTGGTGTTTCTTGGTTTATTTAGGAATTTGTCTCCGGAAACCCTAGAGCTCCTGCCTAATAACACCCCCAGCTTCTAGAGTTTTCCAGCCGCAATCTCCACGCCGGCAGTATTTTGGATTTGTGCAATCACAGGGCCCAGAACAGGGAAGCTTTTCCTTTCTTCTGACTTATAATAAGTCTCTTCGCCGTCAAAGAGAAACTTTGAAGGAGCAAGAGAATAAAATAGTTATTAACTCCTGCAGAGACCTCTCCCCCCACCCCACCCCAGTACATACAACATACACAGTGGTGACGGATGTAGATTTTGCAAACAGAAATCTGGGGAAGCTAGGAGGGCTGGGGACGGTACTCCAGGGCGCGCTCTTCTAAAGCTGAGCGGCAGCTCCAGTCCTCTCTTCGTGGCGCCTGAACCCCTGGGGGGCATGGGGGCTCACAGTTCTCTTGGGGACACCCGCACAGGCCAGGCCCCTCGGCCCCCCACGCGTGCACTGGGCCTAAACCGCGAGCTTGAGGCATCCGAAATAAGGCGGCGGCACGGTGTGGGCAGCGGAGTTCCTGAGCTGAGTGTGCGATGGGCCCTACCGAGTTTAGGACCCTTGCCGTCGGCTCAGACCTCTGAGAGATCAGAGCAGCCGCAAAGCCCAGACAGTTCACTTTTGTTTCTCAAAGTCGCTACACACCCCTCCCCCCCCCTCGCCGCCACTTTCCCTCCTCTACCCGTTCCGTCTACCCTTTGCGTTCCCTCTGAGGACCCCTCTCCTCTGGTGGGGTTCCAGTCTCCACCCCCTTGTTCCTCCCCTTTTCCATCGCTTCTCCACAGTCCGGCTGTCTCCCTTCTTCCTTTTTCTCCACCTGGAGACTTCCAGTGTCTCTCTCTTTCTCCCCGCTTTTGGATTCCTCTGTCTGCCCGGGTGGCCCCAAGGCCGATGCGTGGGTGGCTCTTGCTGCAGATTCATGGCTGGTGGCTGAGGCCAGCAAGGGGAGAGAAGGGAGTGAGAAGGTGGCATCATTTTATAGAACAAAGGAAAGCACAGAATCGCAGCTTCAGGGTCCCCAGGAAGCTCAGCCCCCTCCCCCAGGAGCTTCAGCCTGGGGAGTCAGCAAGCAGGTCCCTCAGCAGCCCCCCACCCCACCCCCGCCTTTCTCCTTTTTGCTTTCTTATCCCTAAAAGGAGAAAGAACAAGTTAACCCATCTCCTCTCTGCTCTCACCTCCCCTCCCCTCCCTGGCTTTGGGAGAGCTGCTGAGCTTTTCACCTGCCACTTGGAGTGGAGTTCTTCTTCGACTCTTCTGCATAGAACAAGAATTACAATTTTAATTAAAAAACACTTCTAGACAATTTATTTCATTTTAGTGCCCGTCCTGTTTCCTCTCCTTCCCCAAGGGCCTTCAGCAAGTTGCTTTGGTCCCTGGAGGCTTCTAGTGAGGTCTCTGGCTTCCAACTAGTGACTCACAGGCCAGGGAGGAGGCAGGTGACCTCTATGAGAACAACTGGCCCCGTCTGGGAGAAGGTGGAAGGGACTTCTGGGGTCATGGAGAACAGCTGGAGGTAGGGGTACTGAAGGGAATCTCATGCTCAGGCCTGCACAAAGCAATATCCAAGTTAGCTCAGAGCAGAGGAGAAAAAGAAAAAACCTCTCACCAAACTCCTGTGAGTCTGGCGGTCAGGTGTGGCAAAGGTGAGGGAAGTCACTCCGGAACTGGACGTGTGCTCATATCCATGCTTGCAGTTGGTCTAACTCTGAGCCAGAATCTGTTCGTAAGAAGCAGCATTTAGCGGCCCTTTGTAGTTTACAGCCTTTTGCATACACCATCTCTATTACGCCTTACTTTCAGAGGTCCAGCCTCATTTCGAAGAGCCACATACAGGCTTGGAGCCCTCAAATAACTTGCCGAGGGCCAGTAATCAGAGCACAAGACTATAAGCTCCCCCTAGGGTCAGGGCCCTCCTCTTTCTTTTTCTTCCTCCTTCTCTCCCTCCCTCTCCTGTCTCTCCTTCTCTCACTCCCTTCTTTCTTCCCTTTCCCTCCCTTCCTTCTTTCCTTCCTTTCGTGTTCAAAGTGTCTGGCTCACGGTTAATCGAACTCTTTAGTCTATTTGCTTCCACATCTGCCAACTCCTATTTCCAGGCCTCTTTCTGCTACACCAGCTGCTGAGGATTTACTTGGTACCTTCATCAAGAGGTCTGAATTTCTCCCTTCTTCCTGTTTTCTTTCCTGCCAGTACCCAACTCCTTCCCCCTACTTCCCTCTAGAACAGACATCTTTAAACCTCCTTACCCTCTTTACCTTACACTTTCTAAAAAACTTTTTTTAATTGAGGAATAACATTCATATAGTAAATATGTATATGGTAAAGTACACAAAGCTTAAGTATACTGTCAATGAATTTTTACACACACACACACACACACACACACACACACACGCATGCACGCGCGCGTGCGCACACACACACTTCTTGAATTGTTCCAGTGAAACTCTTTCAACTTCTCCTCTTGGGCCACGTCATGACACAATGGCTTTTTCTCCTGTTTGAAAAGAAGTGGTGTCATATTGGTGTGATGTTTTTTTTCACAGAAAACCACTCCAGGAAGTCCTTTTAAGGCTTCTTGAAAGCATTAGAAATCAGGTATCTTCCGGATCTCCTGCAGTCCTGAGTTTAAGTGACTTAAATCAAACACCTGATCAGAGCTGTCTACTAAGTCAGGGTTTCTCAAGATACAAATGAAAACCACCTGCTACAGATTCACTTGGGAACTAGCCGAAATGCAGATTCCTAAACCTCAGCCCCACCTGATGAATCAGAAACTCTGGGGGTGGGGTTCAGGAGTGTGCATTATTAACAAGTTTCCCAAGTGATTCTTATCCACACTAACATTTGAGAGCTACTGTACTGAATGGCAAACTCCCAAGACACTGCAACTTCCAGCATCTGGCCTGGGACCTGGCGTTTGGTAGGAATACAATGCATGTTTGTTAAACAAATTAATCCACATTTTCTGACACGAGTTTCTTGGATCACATAATACTATTGTAATTTAACACCATTTCTACATTGGGAAATCCTTACATATCAGAGTGTTTTTACTTTAATAGGTTTCACTTCGATGAAGCAGGAGAGGAAGATGGATAGATTTTGGTGGTTTCTCAGGTCTAAGGGAAGGTCTTTTATCACCCTAACTGGGACAATCTTGCTGGACCAGATGCTCCCCTTTAGACCTGGGAGTTTGGGGGGGCAAGAAGAGAGTCCTCCATATTCACTGAAAGACACTCAGGTGCACTCTTTTCTTGGTGGCAACTGAAGGTGTCTGTTGGAGAGACATCAGAGCTGTGGAAGGAGCAAGGCCACCAGGTCCAGAGGAACTGGCGTGGAATGGACATGGAAGCTGAAAATTACTTTCATATTCTCTGGTTTATTTAGTTGATATGAAACTTATTTTCTGTCTAGAAGCATATTTGCTTATCTTCTTACCCTGAAAACAGAAGACATATGTTGTGCTTTATGTGGTAGTGTTGTATCCATTCCTAGAAATAACAGCAGCTCACACACACACGTTCCTCAGTATCTCACAAGGCCCAGGATGATGGTTTGCTCCACTAAGAAAAAGTAATTAATCTTAGAGGTTACTAGTTACAGACTCTCCAGTCACAGTGACATGGGTTCAAATCCTAGACCCACCACTTAATAGCTGTGTAATCTTGGACAATTACCCAGCTGCCTGCTTTAAGCCTGTTTCTACATGTGTCAAATGAAGATAATAATGGTAGCTACCTCATAGAATTTTCATGAGTAGTTAATTAGATAAGGCATTAAAGCATCTGGTACAACCTAGTATCAACATTCAAATATTAGCTATTTATTATAAGACTGTGTCAATGTGGTAGCTGATGGTCTGAAACTCTCTCAGGGCCTTAATTTCCCCATCTGTAGAGTGAGGGGGTTAGCCTTAAGTCCTTACTCAAGGAAGGACTTGGAATTGTGGTTGAGCCAGTCATAATGGAGTTTACTCTCCCTGCCTTTAGTAAGGCCATCAGTAAGAACAGCACTTTCACTAAAAATGATAAATTATTATTTAAATGACTTGGCGGACGGCCTTCAGCTGTCAGTTGTCAGACAGCCCTCAGTTGTCAGTCTTTTTTGGGAGTTGCCTCAGCTGAAGAGAACTACCTTGTCCAAGGTCATCCCTAAATTCCCAGGGTGGCTTCCAATGACGGAGAGACCTGGGGATAAGCCTGATCCTCTGCACTCCAACTTTGGATAGTTTTGAAGGGCATCCCATCTTCCCAACTCCCTGAAGTTCTATTTATCCTGTTTCCCCATGGCTTTTCTCTATCATTGCAGGTCTGTATTTTGTTCCTTTCTTTTTTTTTAATTAAAAAGATTTTAATACAATTTTATTTTCCATTTACAGTTATTACGAAATATTGACTATATTCCCTGTGTTGTACAACACATCCTTGAGCCTATCTTACACCCAGTAGTTTGTACCCCCCCCCCCCCACAACCACTAGTTTGTCCTCTATATCCGTGAGTTGCAGGTCTGTTTGTTTTGTTTGTTTGTTTGTTTGTTTTGCCGTACGCGGACCTCTCACTGCTGTGGCCTCTCCCGCTGCGGAGCACAGGCTCCGGACGTGCAGGCTCAGCAGCCATGGCTCACGGGCCCAGCCGCTCCGAGGCATGTGGGATCCTCCCGGACCGGGGCACGAACCCGTGTCCCCTGCATCGGCAGGCGGACTCTCAAGCACTGCGCCACCAGGTAAGCCCGCAGGTCTATTTTGAAAGATCTTTTGGCAGTTGGGGGAGACCCCAGGGGAAGTGGTGTGGTAAGAGGAGCACACGGATTCTGAGGCACAGGTCAGTCGGTGAGTTCACTGCAAAAGTGACAAGAGGATGACGGTGGTGCTGGTGGTGGTGTCAGTTGGCGCACTAGCAGAAGAAATGGAGAAGAGAGGATGGGTTCAAGGTATTTTCTTAGGTAAAATCAACAGATCTTAGTAATCAAATGGAAGTGACGGAAAGTAATCAAATTTGAAACTATTTTCCTTGCGTCTGGAAGGGAATGAGATGAGAAGCTTAAACCCAAGAAGGGGCTGGGGCAGAGTTCTCCTCAAGGCTGTGGCGGCAGCTACGAGTTCCGGAGGAGGCTTTGGACCGGAAGGCAGGAAGGCCAGAGGGCGGGAAAATCACGGAGCATGCGCGCTCCGCGCGAGTCTGCCGGAAGCAGTAGGCGCCTCTTCTCCGCGGCGGGAGGGCGTGAAGGAGTTACCGGGCCTCTGGGCTTCTTGTTTATCTGTCAAGACCTCACGTCTCACTCCTCACCCCTTGCTGCTCTTGCCAGTCGACGGGCCTAGGACGCACTCGCATGCGGTGCCAGCTGCCAGGAAAGTGGAGAGTTGGACCTGGTTTGACGCTTTGGCTCCAGAGGCCTTGACCTCAGCTGAGCCTGCCTGTGGCGCCCTGTTGCGCGGCATGGGCAGAAATAATGGAAACGCCCTCCTCGGAAGTCGGGCTCTGAAGAGGTCAGCAGTGACCAGGGCTGTGGAGCAGCAGGAACTGGCATGAGGAGGTGCGGCCGCCACCCCTGGAGCCCCCGTCTCCACCCAGCTGCTCAGCTCGTGAGAAAGGAGAGGGAGGTAAGCCGGACGCCATCTTTCTTTCCATCCTCCAGACCAGTGCTCTGGGTTCTGAGCAGCAACACAGGCTGGGCCCGAGTCGTGGGCCCACTCCCTCTTGGAAGGAGAGAAGCAGGAGTGAGGAGTTTGCTAAAGGTGCCTAACAGTGAGTGTCTGGGTTTTGCTTTGTTTTCCTTTTTTCCCGTTTGTTAGTAAGACTGCCGTCGGTTAGATAGGTGGTCCGTAGGGAAGTTCATCTAGCCCATTTTACTTAGGGCCAGACTTAGTCCGTTCCAGGGAAGAGCTAAATGCAAGTTTAATGTTTCCATCCCAGATGTCACTTGATGCTATGGAGAGCAAGCCCAGAGGGGTGAGCAAAGGCAGCCCGGGGAGGAATGGGAGGGGAGAGGGAATAAAATGAAATGGAGTGAAAGGAGGTGGGGCGGGAGTGCGCCTTGAGTAGAGGTGAAAGATGAGGCTAGAAAAGTAGCCTGATTAAGAAAGGTCTTGAATACCAAGCTAAATATCTTCATTCTGTAGGCAAACGGGAGATTTTTTGGTAGGGCAGCAATGGGAGGAAAGTTGAGTTCCTGGATCATGCGGGTGCAGACAGAGGAGAAATGTTAGTGACTCTTGAAGTTAGGTATTGAGATCTGAAATTAGGCTACAGGTGGTGATAATGGAAAGTAGGTAGGCTTGTTCTTGATCTCATCAGTGATGGAGGCTAGGGGTAAGTTAATGCACCGATACCAGCACTCCTTTCTAAACAAAAGCATTATTTCATTTTAAGATTCTTTTCCTGATCTTCCTATGAACATGTCTGTTCAGAGACGAGGGAGGGTGGCAAGGGGGACTTCCCTGGCGGTCCAGTAGTTAAGACTCTGTGCTTCCAATGCAGGGGGCACGGGTTCGATCCCTGGTTGGGGAACTAAGATTCCCACATGCTGTGCAGCATGGCCAATAAATAATAAAAAATAAAATGACAGGTATGGTTGACTGCAAAATGACCACCCCCCCCCCAAAAAAAAAGGAAAATACAAGCCGAGAAAAAAAAAGAGGGAAGGTGGCAAATAAGTTTCAGTTCTGGTTCTAACTCTGATTGATTGATGGTGGCTGCCTGCCATACTAAGTTGCAGAGAATTCTAAGGCCTCATTAAAACTCAGTTGGAAAAGTGTGCCAATCCTTAGTGATGTCTACTATAGCCATAGGAGATGTTTTTGTAATTCTGAGACAAATATAAGTGACTCAGTGGTCAGGCTGCTTCTCTAGGTTCTGATTAAGGAGTTGGGTCCAGTTTTAGCTCAGTAGGTTTTCTTAGCCAGGAAGGTCATGGCAGAGTGGGGAGCTGATTCCAAGTAACTCAGGGCAAGGTCCTGCAGCAGGTATCCCAGTCGTCACATAGACCCCCACAATCTGGCCATAGTAAGAAAACTTGGGCTTTGAATTCCGTCTCCGTCTTTCATTTAGTCATGTGAACTTAGACAAATTACTCAACCTCTTTCAATCAGAATACTCATCTGTAAAATAGAAATATATTACTTTTTCAACCTAGATGTAAAGTGTTTAACATAGTGCCCAACTATGAACTCAACAAATATTAATTAGCCTCTTTCCATTTTGAACAAAACCTTGTCTTTAGGTCCTAAGCATCAACTTCTGACTAGATCTTCACCTGGGCAAAATTATATAACTGTAATTTTTGTGAAGATTCACTGAGATGTTGGATGTGGAGTACGTGACATAGAGTAGGAGAATCCTCTTTGCAAATTGGTAGAACAGAGGACACACTTTCAACAGTTTGGTGTCTCCAGAGCATTTTTTTTTTTTTTTTTTTTTTTGCGGTACGCAGGCCTCTCACTGTTGTGGCCTCTCCCGTTGCGGAGCACAGGCTCCGAACGCGCAGGCTCAGCGGCCATGGCTCACGGGCCCAGCTGCTCCGCGGCATGTGGGATCCTCCCGGACCGGGACACGAACCCGTGTCCCCTGCATCGGCAGGCGGACTCTCAACCACTGCGCCACCAGGGAAGCCCTCCAGAGCATTTTTTAAATGTATTTTTACAAACACACATGCACACATACACACACTCTCAGTCATACATTTTGTTAAAGTTCTTGTTTTCCCTTGACATAAATAGGTTCATATTATACATATTGTTTTGTGACTTTCTTTTCATGTAACACAGTATATCTTTGAGATCCTGTTATGTCACTGCTTATAGGCCTATTTTATTAACTTCTCTAAATTTTATAGTGTGGATGTATCATAGTTTGCTTAGCCATTCACTTATTGATGGAAATTTGTATTCCTCCTCTTTTTTATTTTTTTTGCCTTTACAGATATATTTCTGAGAACATTCTTGTGTCTCTGCACCTATACTGGTATTTCTGAAAGTGGAATTATTGGGTCAAACAATATGTATTTTAATAAGTTTAATGGTACTGCCCAAAGATTAAACGAATTTATATTCCCACTCACAGTTTTTGAAAGTTAGTCTGGGTAATTTAATGTCTACTACTGGATATGATACGTCTGAGACTCTTCTGTGTGCTAACTTCTCAAGGAATTGGTGTTGAAACTGCATACAACATAAATTCCCTGAAGGTACTGAAAAACATAGTTTGTTTCTTCTCTTTTCTGGATTGATTATTAATCTTATAGATCATTTAGGATCTCTTTTAAAACTAAACAGATTTATATTTATTTTCAAAGTGATAAAAAGTTAAAATGTCAAGGCTTTTTGTAAAAGAGCAGTCCCCTGCCCTCATTCTCAAGCTGTAACCACCTTAAATTCTTTTGAATGTTTTCTTTTACTTCTTAATTCCTCCCCTTCATCTCCTTTATATGTCCATAGTTCCTCTCCTCCAATACTCACAGTTTAGTTTAATTTTTTGCGGGGGCTAGACCAACATTTAGTATTTACATTATTATGGCAATATAAACCCTATTCATAGTTGAGCTGTTTATATATTATGAATCCATTTTTTGGGGTACAACTTTTGTTTTCTGTGGAGGTAATTGTTTTTTAAACATTTTTTGTTTAATTGGTTCTCTGTGTACTAGTCACGAATTCATTTTAAAGTCTGCCATGAGAGTAAATCTTCCAGTTAGCTCATATGCATCAAATATTCTCCCAGTTCCTTCCTTATTTTTGGAGACATCTGTCTTGGTGTTTCTGTCCAGCTCTAATGGGGACTGCTGACTCTCTAAACTGGTGACACAGCTGTTTTCCTAGCATTTTTCTTTGCTATTGTCCTGGGAATCATTCTCTTTTCCTGCTGCTTCTTTGATGATTTACGCCCTTGTTTTGGTAGAGCACTTCCTTCAGTGGCTCCTTGAGACATGGCACATGGACGTAATTTTTTGTTGTTGAGAGTTTACATGTCTGAAAGTGGCCCTATTCTACCTTTACACTTACATGATTATTTACTTGAGTGTAGAATTCTAGGTTGGAACTGCCTTTTCTCAGAATTTTGAAGACATTGCTTTATTGCCTTCTAAGCTCCAGTGTTGCTGTTAAATCTAATGCTCTTCTGACTTGTAATTTTTTTTTTTAAATGTGATTGTTATTTCTCTGTGGAAGTTTTTATGATCTCTTCTTTATCCTGGTATTTTGAACTTTCAAAAAAGTTTGCTTGAAGTAGGTCTTTTTATAGCCATTGTGCTGGTACTCAGTGGGCCTTTCATATCCTTCATTGGGAAATTATCTTGAATTATTTCTTTGATAATTTCTTTCTCTCCTTTCCCTCTGGCCATTTTCCTGGAATTCCTATTATTTGGATATTGGATCTCCTGGACTGATCTTGTAATTTTCTTATCTTTCCTATTTTCTGTCACTTGGTGTTTTGGATGAGTTAATGTGTTATAAAGTGCTTGGGACAATGCCTGGGCAACTTTATCTTCTAATATAAGATTAGAAGATTTCATTCTGCTAAGATTTTCATTTTGGCTATTGCATTTTTCTTTTTTTTTTTTTTTTTTTTGCGGTATGCGGGCCTCTCACTGCCGTGGCCTCTCCCGTTGCGGAGCACAGGCTCCGGACATGCAGGCTCAGCGGCCATGGCTCACAGGCCCAGCCGCTTTGCGGCATGTGGGATCCTCCCGGACCAGGGCACGAACCCATGTCCCTTGCATTGGCAGGCTGACTCTCAACCACTGCGCCACCAGGGAAGCCCTTGGCTATTGCATTTTTAATATCCAAGAACTGTGTTCGATTTTCTAAATCTGAACTATACAGTATGGCATCCACTAGTCACATGTGGCTACTTAAATTAAAATTAAGTATAATTAAAATTGAGTTCCTTAGTTGTATTAGCTACATTTTGAGTGATCTATGGCCACATGTAGCTGGTACATACCATATTGGACAGTGCAAATGTGGAATATTTCATCACAGAGAGTTCTTTTGGACAGTGTTGCTCTAAATTTTAAAAAAATGTAATATCCTGTTATTGTTTCAAGAATACACTCTCTTTTATCTCTGAGAATATTAATGATAATTTGTTTGAAGTTTCTTCTATCTCTTTTATTCTGTTAGATTGCTCATACTTAGTATTAGGACACTAAAAACCTGATTGGAAGCTTTCTGTGCATGGATGGGGCTTGTTGATATTGAGATTTACCACATGGTGATCTGGAGGGGATATTTTGTTAAGGACCACTGAATATCAGTATCTTTAGGTCCTTTCTTTTTTTTTTAAAAAAAATATTTATTTATTTATGGCTGTGTTGGGTCTTCGTTTCTGTGCGAAGGCTTTCTCCAGTTGCTGCGAGTGGGGGCCACTCTTCATTGCGGTGCGCGGGCCTCTCACTATCGCGGCTTCTCTTGTTGCGGAGCACAGGCTCCAGACGCGCAGGCTCAGTAGTTGTGGCTCACGGGCCTAGTTGCTCCGCGGCATGTGGGATCTTTCCAGACCAGGGCTCGAACCCGTGTCCCCTGCATTGGCAGGCAGATTCTCAACCACTGCGTCACCAGGGAAGCCCAGGTCCTTTCTTTTATGTCAGATTTTTCAGAGAAGAATTTTCCAATATCCTAACTAGAGGGTATAGGCATAGATAGCTGTCAAGATTTTTGGCAGTTAAGTGTGGGAAGAGGAGTGGAAATCTTACTGACCAGGATGCAGACTTTCACTTATTCCTTTTTGCCTTTAGTTGTGCCTTGTGTCTTCCAATTCATAGTTCTTCTGATTCAGTATATCGGGAAAAAAGAAAACCTGAGGTAGCAGAGGGGTGGTCTCCTGTCTACTCAGGGTAGTGGATGGGATTGGACTGGGAGTCCAATTGTTTCTTTTGTATATTAATCTCTTTTTCTCTCTATTATTATTATTATTTTAAATTGAGGTTAGTTGATTTACAGTATTATATTAGTTGCAGGTGTACAACATAATGATTCAAAATTTTATAGATTATATACTCCATTTAAAGTTATTATAAAATAGTGATTATATTCTCTGTGCTGTACATTATATCCTTATAGCTTATTTATTTTATACGTAGAAGTTTGTACCTCTTGTATACATATTTATCTTGTATCCTGTAACCTTGATGAACAGTTACCTTTCCTAACACTTCCCTCAGTGGGTAGAAGCATTGGCTGAACTGTCTGCTTTTTAAAAATGTAATAAAGTGCTTTAATTATTATTGTTCTTAAATTTAAAAATATCCGAAAGATTGAGAGTTCTCATTGTTCTTTTGAGTTTGTTTTAACTGTTTGGATTGCTATTCCTAGGTCAGATACGTGGTATACACTTCAACCTTTGTTGACTGATTGACTGACTGGAATCTCAAAGTTAGTTCATTAAGACAGTATATTTGAGTCCCTTTGATTTCATAAGTCATCTCATGAAAATCTCCCTTTTAAAAAACATTTTCTTGCATGTTTTATTGTTCTGACTTTCTCTATATACTTCACTATCCTTTTGCCCTCCTCCGAACCATTTGAGAATATGTTGCAAACATCATGACACTTGTTCCCTATACACTTCAGAATGTATCTCCTAAGGACATTCTTCTACACAACTATAATACCATTAGCACATCTAAGATAATTAATAATATTTTTGTAATATTACCTGAATCCATTATGTATTAAAATTTCCCCAATTTGTCTCAACAATGTCTTATATATATTTTTAAATCCAGGATCAAATCTGGGTTATTGCATGGTATTTGGTTATTATATCACTTTTGTTTCTTTTAATCTAGAACAGTTGTCTGATTTCTTTTTTCCCCCCATGATACTGACTTTTGGGAAGTCTAGGCCAGCTGCCTTATAGAATGAAATGCATTGTGGATTTTTCAAATTGTACAACACACATCATGACAGTAACTATCAATGAAGATGATTCTGAAAATGTTAAGGCCTGAGCCAAAGCCATGAGATAGAGAATTTGTGGATGTAATTTCCTTACCAAAGAATGACCTACTGAAGAGACTTGATGTTGTGGTAGCTGATGAACATCTGACGGTGGATGCCAGAGTCTATTCCTATGCTCCAGCGCTGAAACATGCAAACATGAAGCCATCTGAAATGCCCTTCCTAAAGTATTAAGGCCAAGGGACAGTCGCCATGTTTTGGTTTCCTCATGGTGTCATTTAACTTGTTGCTCAATCCCTCATCTTTCCTGTGAACTGGAAATTAGACATATTTGGCTAGAGTACTTCTTAGGTGATGTTTTGTTGCAATTGCCTTCTCATGTGGTCTGAGGAGGAGAATGGTTCCATTTTATAATCTTTACACAACTATTGAGCTCCCAGTAGGTAGCATGTAGGTATTATGTTAGATAAAATGGGAAATATAAAGAAAAATTGTCTAATGTGGTACCTGGTATATGATAGTACCTCTATAAATATTTATTGACTGCTGAAAGATATAAAAAAGATAATTGGCATTGTAAACCAATGAATGGTGAGGGTTAAATGGAGATGTAATTTAAGTTTATTTAACAAATATTTAAAATTTGTTGAGCAGAGCTGTTTCTATATGCTCTGACCTAGGTAGTGATAGGTACTGGAAATACATTGATGATCTAGACAATTCCAGTCTCTGCCTTTGAGAAGTAAATGCCCCAGCATTCAGAAGTTGGAGAATAAATTTAGGTGGGAAGAAAGAATTGTATAAGTACCCAACAGTGTAAGTTGGAGTTAGATTCTGGAAGACTTTGAAGGAAGGGCAAATAATTCAAACCATCGGAGAGGACACTGGCTTGCCAATACACAGTTTTGGAGGGGTAACTGGCTTTGGGCAATGTTGCTTTATAACTTACATGGGCCTTAGTTTCCTCATTTGTAAAATGAGCAAAATAAAAATAGCTCTTATAGTTCATATCTGTTTAGCACTTGCCATGCGGCAGATACTGTTCTAAATTTTATATATAAATTATCTAACTATCTATCATCTTCTTTGATCTTCATATCTCTATAAAGCCATTTCTTTTTTCTTTCTTTTTCTTTCCTTTTTTTTTCCCATACCCTGAGAAGTTTACCAGAGAGTCACTGGTAAAGAGTGCTTGTAAGGGAGAGTCACTTCCTGTGGATCTTCAGGAAGTCCATTGATGATTCCCTGCCACCACCCACAGTAATCTCCAATGACATTCAACACAGCAGTTTTAACTTTGTCCTTTCAGGCTCAAATGTGACATTTGGCCAAGATTGTGAGATCTTCCTAAGAGAGTGTGATTGAGAAATCAAAATGTTACCCTCCGTCATTTTCTTATACTTCACACTAGTGATTCTTATATCTTTTTCTTCAGGAAGCTTTCACACTCTTAAAAAATATTGAGTACTCCAAAGAGATTTAGTTACGTGGATTATATCTATTGATAGTTACCTTATTAGAAATGAAAAGGCAGACATTTCAAAAATATATTTATTAGCTCATTTGAAAATGATAAACCTATTACATGTTAAAATAAATCATGGTTTTATAAAAAGTAACTACATTATCCCAAACAAACAGAATTTAGTAATGGCATTTTAAAAATGTGTTTGCAAATCATGGGCATGTCTGGCTTTATAGATGACAATTGGATTCTTCTGTCTGCTCCTGCCTTAAATTTGTTGCGGTATTCTATAAGCCATTTTCTATAATTATCTCCATTCTACATGAGAAAGTGAAGGACACAGAGGTTAAATGACTTGTCCAAGATTATATAGCCAGTAAGTGGTGGAATCAGAGCTCAAGCAAACTTTAGAGATTATACTCTTAACCTTCTATATACTAAATTGCCTGTAGGCATGTTCAGAGGATTAAATGAAATAATGTATTCACTTAGTCGGTGGTTGCCATATAGTAAGAGCTCAATAAAGTGAGCTGCCATTATTATTTCACTTGAGGAAATTAGTGAAATGCTTAAAAACATGGTAGATTATTAAAAGTTTGTGAGCTGTGAGGCATGTCACAATAAGTGTTCATTTTTGGAAGATTAATGTGACAGTGCTAAGTAGGATGAGATATAGAAGGAGAGACTGGACACAAAGAGATGTTTGGAGACTTGAAATAGTCCAGTTGAGTGTGAGGAAAGATCTCCCATCGCCAGAACAACTTGACAGAGAAGGGAATTTTAAGATAGTATTCACAGTCAAGCAACAACATTTGTGGAACACCTGAAGTGCACAGATGACTGCTGGTTATTGTGGGAAAGAAAGAAAGCTAACATTCTCTGAGCACCCATGACAGGTGCCATTACCTTTTTTTTTTTTTTTTAAGCACCTTAAAAAAGGGCAACATTTTGATTTCTCAATCACACTCTCTTAGGGAGATCTCACAATCTTGGCCAAATGTCACATTTGAGCCTGAAAGGACAAAGTATGGACAGACACTTGTCTGTAATTATTTCTCAGTCTTACAGCAATATTTCAAGGTAGGTGTCACTGGTGACATTTTTCTGGATGAGGCCCAAAGGTAAGAGACTTATACATGGAAAGAGGGGGAGGGAAAGGATGAGGGATGGGGGGTGGATATCACCAGGGTTCAATCCCAGACCTAGCTGACTTCAAAGTCCATACTAGACTAAGAATATTAGTTTGAACTTCAGAAATTCCATGAATTTTCCATGGAATTGTAGGCATAGTTTTGTGGGGAGATGATCATTTAGCAGATTTCTGAAAGGAATCCGTGATCCCAAAAGAGAAGAACAATTGTCTTAGATGTCAAAGTTGGAAGGATATTTAGAAATTAAAATCCCACTGCCTTCATTTCAAAGTTGGGCAAACACACAGAAAGGGGAAAGGATTCGTTACAGAGTGACTCAATTGGCAGAGCCAGCACTAGAACCCAGTCCTCTTGTCCCCCAGGCCACTGCATCTCCATTTTTGATACCTTATATGAAGGCAGCAGAAGCCTTGCACAGCTTGGAAGAATTGTAGTGCATTGGACAGATCTCCTTTTAGACTGTCTTGGCAAGAAGTTAGTTAGGCACCTCTGGAGGGAGGTGTGTTAACTCTTCAAGGACCAGGCTCTAAATTAGTACTGTTTGGTAAATTGCCACTTTATAGTGTACTATTAGTAAGTGACTGCTCTAAAGCGAGCTCTGGAGTGTAGAAGAGCAACCCACCTCTCCAAGAGCCTACTTCTTGCCTAGTGTATAGTTTTCTCCCCAGGTAGAGGAAATCCTGCCTGGGCTGTGGCAAATCAAGTAGTCTTTGAGGAGGATGTAGTAGAAGGGGGAAAAGGCAGGACAAGCTGCTTTCCGTACCAGCAGAGTTTGTCTGCATGCAGGAGCAGTTTTAACATAAGGAAATATGAGTGGTCTTCGTATATCCTCCATGTTCTGTCTTCTGCTGGCAGCCCTGCTTTCTCCTGAGCCCGCAACCACAGTCCCTTTTCCATTTCCTGATGACACTTTTAAAGCTCATGTTATTCTACCCATCACCTAGCTCAGTGTCTGGCACTTAGAAAATTTGAGTATTTGTGGACTAAATAAATGAGATTCTACTTGTGCTTGAATCTTGATTCTACCATGTATAAGCTGTGCTATTTTTAATTAACTTCTCTGAGCAGTGATGCCTGTGGTTACTGGTAAAGTAGAAAACAGAAGAAAGTCTCAATGATGGTCAAGACTGGCCCTCTTGGGACCTGGGGGAAAGGATTAGCAGGAGCCTAACCCTCTTGGGGAATTCAGAGGCAGATTGGCAGTATTGTTGCAGACTGCTTCAGGTGTTGGTCGGAGTCCCTGAGACCCAGTCCTGATTCAAAGCCCTGACCTTGCTTTTGTGGACATCAGGCTCATTCCTCATTCTTGGCCTGCCTCAGTAGTACTGGAGAACTTTGACATTTTCTGTCCTTTGACATGATGGCCCATCAGCTTTTCCCTCCCTAGGGCAAAACCAAATTTGTGCCAGCATCATTCAAGATGGGTGGTATTTGGAGGAGATTCCTGCCCAAGAGAGTTAGGAATGGAAGGTTTAGAGTTTCTTAAAGAATGCCCCCTTCTACTTCAGACAAGTTTCTGTTAGTTCGCTTTGTCCAGAAAATGACTAGTGTTCTAAATAAAGCCTCTGTAGTTTCAGACCTAATCATGATAAATCTACCAGGAATTAATGCCTGTCTGACATTAGACCAATTGCCTAGAAATCATGACACTTATAAGAAATAGTCATCTCTTTATTTGAATGAAAACAAAGCATTCCAGGGCAGATTTTAAAATATATTATTTTAATTTTTAGAGGAAAAGAATTCTTCAAAGAGAATTGTCAATGATCAAAACTGGTTGATAAATCACATACGTAACTATGTAATTAAACTTCTCCATTTTCAGAGACCTGCAATTAGAGTTCTTCGTGTAGTTACCCATAATGATTCATTCTTGCTAATATGCTAAGGAAGAAGGGAGTCAGGAAGATAAATTTTAATATGAACTTTTCCCTAATTTGGATCAAGAGGCAGTGGAAATATGCCTAGGCTCAGAGGCAGGAGAACTGGGTTCTAGTTCCAGTTCTGTTTCTCATTAACTGTGGGGCTTTAGCCAGATCATCAAGCCTATCTGAGCCTTCGTTGCCTCAGCTATAAAACAATAATAATACCTACTTCAGAATATTGTTATGAAACCTTAATGAAAGTATGGGTTTGGTAATGCTTTGTAAATTTTAAAGCACTGTAAGGTCCTGATACATTTTAGTATTGTGCTTTCTTATCATAGCAGGCCAGGCCCTCTGTTTGTGGTGGGAGGAAAAGGCTCTAATGTACAATATCAGCCTTTTTGTAGTGTGAAAAGACAGAGATTAATGAAGGGCTAGGGTGCTTTGTTGAATGTGTCTCTGATTGACTGGTGGCCCTGCTTCTGATGATCAGGAATTTATTATTAAGAAAATTGCTATGTGCTTGGGGAGCTGGGACTTGGTTTGTGCCTTCCCCACTGCAGAGGGTCACCACAGATA
Source organism: Tursiops truncatus (assembly GCF_011762595.2). Taxonomy (NCBI): domain Eukaryota; kingdom Metazoa; phylum Chordata; class Mammalia; order Artiodactyla; family Delphinidae; genus Tursiops; species Tursiops truncatus. The sequence continues at coordinate 13,473,483 of NC_047049.1, forward strand.
CCTCAGGTGCCCTTGCATTGACTTTGCTGGATTCACATTTAAAGAGAAGCCTTTTATTTGGACCAGATGGAGGTCATGGGGGATTGTGACAAGTACATTGAGAATTTTCAGGGTTCAGGTCTGTCTTTCTCTCTTTCTTTCTTTCTTTCATCTATTTATTTATTTTTATTGAAGTATAGTTGATTTACAATATTTCTGCTATATAGCAAAGTGATTCAGTTATACATATATATATACATTCTTTTAAAAATATTCTTTTCCATTAAGGTTTATCATAAGATATTAATATATAGCTCCCTGTGCTATACGGTAGGACCATGTTGTTTATCCATTCTGTATATAATAGCTTACATCTGCTAATCCCAACCTCCCGCTCCATCTCTCCCCCAACCCCCTCCCCCTTGGCAACCACAAGTCTGTTCTCTGTCCGTGAGTGTGTTTCCATTTCATAGATAAGGGTTCAATTCTAGGTCTCAGTGTTGGGCCTTAGGATGTGAATTGGGGTTTGCGTTCAGACAGAGTATCAGAGCTGGAAAGTACCCAGATGATCTAATCCAGTGGTCCTCAAAGTGTGGTTGAGTTGTAGCTTCAGCATTACCGGGGAACTTGTTAGAAATGCATATTCTTAGGTCTCATCCCAAACCTGCTGAATCAGAACTCCTGGGGCTGAGGTTTAGTAATCTGTGTTTTAGCAAGCCCTCCAGGTGATTTTGATGCTCTAAAGTTTGAGAACCACTGCTCTAATCTAGACACATTTTGTAAATGTTTGTAAAATGCTGAACCTAGTGCCTAAGACATAGTAAACAGTGCATAAATAATAGCTGTTGCTACTTTACTATTCATATCTTAGAGCTGGGACTACAAAAGAAAAATCAGACTTCCTGCCTGATTTTTCCATGACCCCATGTTTTTGCAGTGGTCCTTACAAATCCAAGTTGCTTAGTAGTGATCACCTCTTCGATTGTGGCAGCAATGTGTGAGAGCAGTTGCTAGGATTGTTTTTGAAGTGGGGATGGTTTACATGGACCATTGGAAGTGGTGGTGGAGACTCAAGGTAGTTCTTAGGGGTCAAATGGAATTGAACAGCACTGATGCCTCCAGTTCCCCATCTTATGTCATACTGAGACAATACTGTTCTCCAAGGGATGTGAGAGGTGTTCCAGAAAAGAGAAATTAGTTGTGATCATTAATATTAGTTATTTTGACCTTAACTATCATCAGAATCCTGTATAAACTCAGGGAGACTCTACTTCTGATTCAGTTTTTCCATCTGTAAAGTGAAAATAATGTAATTTCCCCGTTGATTAATTGACAGAAACAGGATAATTATAGGAGCATGTTTATAAGGTAAGAGCCTCAGAAGAAATATTCTTTTCTCTATTAAAATTTAGCTTCATTAATTTTGTGATTACAAATGTAATACATGTTAATGCTTTTGGAAATTTTGGAAAAGTATAAAAATTTAAAAAATCGCCCATAGTCCCATCACTCAGGGAATATTACTGTTAATGTTTTGGTTTATTTCCTTCTGATCTGAAATTTTAACAAAAACACTATGAAATAGATATTTTCTATTGAGGGACGCTTGCATGGATTGTGTGTTTACGGTGTGCAAGGCATTGTGCTAATTGCTGAAGATATTTTAAATCAGTTAACCCTTACAACAACCCTCTAAGGAAAGGGTTCTCAACCTTGACTACACCTTAGAGTCATCTGGAGCAGTGGTTGGGGGTGGTCTTCAGAAATAGGAGACCCATGCCTCAGACTAATTATATCAGAATCTCTGGGAATGGGAGCAAGACATCAGTATTTGTAAAAGGCTGTCCAGATGATTACAATGTACAGGAGAGCTTGTAATAACACATATTGCTGGGCCCAGCACCAGAGTATAGAGTTCTCATTCTATAGGTTTTTCAGTGTGGTCTGAGATTTTATATTTCTTTCAAGTTCCTAGGTGGTGCTGATGCTTCTGGTCCAGGGACCACTTTGAGAATCTCTGAGGGAGATGGCATACACACACAGGTGAGAAAAATGAGGCTCATATTAAATAATTTGCCCAAGGTATTAATATACTACAGTGAAAAATTTGTAGAGCCAGAATATGAACCCACGTCTATACAAAGTCAAGCTTTTCTCACCTCTATACTTCCCTCACCCTATTAGTGTCACTTTTCTAACATCCACTAATTTAATAGATTTGTATCCATGGTAATATATAATTCTTTAACCTCTTGACTGATGCCCCCCCACCCCTGCAAGTTGTAAGTAAGGGAGTAGTAGAAGTGAGGTTTGAAAGGTAGCTGGGAACTTTTCTTTGGTTTTGAATGTCACGCTAGGGAGCCTAAATTGTATCCTATAGCAGCTGATTCTTCTGTTTCTACCCCCAGCTGTCTCCCTACTTGTTGATCTTAAAGGTTTGTGCCTGGGAGGATTGCACAAGGTGTAGAGTCCTAGGGATGGCTCTGTTTCTGCTGTCCCTCAGTGGTGCTGGTCTCAATGTAGGACATCATTAGAACTGTTTTGTTATTTAATTTAGTTGATCTGGTGTTTTAAAACCATGATCATTTTATGGTCATAAGCCCAAGCCAAAAAAACCTGAAAAACAATCCCATGTGTGATTGTTCTCACGTTGTTTTAAAAATATACTATAATCATGGTGGGTTCATCATTGGATTAAGTTCGACTAAGGTCCTGAGGTTATGGGACTAGGAATCAAAAGACAGAGATTCTAGTCCTGGCTCTGCCAAATACTAGCCACGTGACTATGGGCAAATCATTTGACCTTTCTGGACCTTGGTTACTTCACCTATGAATAAGAATAAGAATTCCTAATCTACTTACCTAATAGGATTTTCACCAGATTAGTTTTATGGTTTTGGAGATCCCTTTGGTTCAAGTGGTCCAGGACAGATTTCTGGGAGGGGGATGTGGATCTGGGATGTGAGGGAGGATTTGTTGTGAGGAGCGTTGTGCATTTCAGGTAAAGTGTGATGTGATGTGTGGTGATCAAAGTGGTGGTGGTGCTCGAAGAGTGCATGTTGAAGGGAGGGGAGATCAGCCTAGTTGGAATCTAATCCAACTCATGTAATTCCTAGGAATAATCAGACATATCAGACTTTTACTATGGAAGCTATTAATGCTAAATAATTTGGAGGCTATTCAAGACGAATAATTGTAATGGTAATAGTAACAAATGAATGGTGAATTAATATTACCAGATGTAGGGCTGAGACTTTAGTAAACTCCACAATTGCCTTATTTACTTTTCTCAATAACCTTATGAGGTAGGTGTTATTATTCACATTTTGTAGATGAGGAAACTGAGGCTTGGTGTGGTTACACAGCTAGTCAGAACCAGAAGTCAAACCCAGGCTTATCTGGCACCAGACCCACCATCTTTACTATTATTTTGTGCCTCCTTGTTTGCTCTTTAAGTGTTTCCTGTATTTGTGTCTGGTCCTGAGGTTGTGTTGGAGATAATTTTACTTGGCTTTCAAGGCCCAGTTCAAAACCACCTCTTTCATAACATTTCCCTTTTATCCCCGTTAAGATTTGTTTCCTTTCTCAGCATTTTAAACTTGTGCTTCCGCAGTAATACTCCTCATCTTCTGCTTTGTGTCTTAATGATTTGGGTACAAGAGTGTCTTCCCCCATTAAGCTGTTGCTCAGCGGTATATCTAGCTAAGAATTATTCTTCAGCATGGTTTGCTGATAATTGCATTCTAGGGCAGAAACAGTAGCTCTAAAACCCATAACCACTAAGGGAAAACTCATGTGAAAAACTGTGTGGCATATTAAGTTCTGTTTCCATCAGGTCAAATATGAAAAAGGCAAGAAAATGAAATAAAGGCCTCAGTTTTTATAACCATTCTAGAGAAACGGACCTGAAGAAGAAGGTGACAATAAATTCTGTGGAGTGAAGCTTCATCTGGTTCTGGTTTGCAGAGCACCCGTCTCTTTGCCTTTTAATCATGTAATAGAAATGACTGAAAGAGTAAAGGTGCCGGGCTAATAGTTATGCTGAGTCCATTCTTCCCACTGACGCTTAAGGGATTTATGTAGGTAAGTCCCATTAATGTTAATGGAAGTTACATGTGTAATTCCCCTTTTTCATCACTGAGAGAATAGAGCTTTATATTCCTTGGGTAATTATGGTACCGGCACTGTTAGTGTTTTTCAGTTAACTTTTTCACCTGCCTTTCCTGCTTGGACTGTTAAGAAAGGAACTGAATTCTTCTGTTCAGAAAGGAAAATTGCCGAAATATCTGAGAGCTGAAACAAATGTAACTAGATCCACTTGTTTGAGAGGGAAAAAAAGCAAGAAAACACTAGGACAGGAAGCTGGAGGGTGAGCTCCTGCTAATTTTCAGATCCCAGGAAGCATGTCGTGGTTTGGATTTTCTAACAATGCAGGGCTTTTCACTGGCAGCCCATTTCCTCAGGTATTTGAAGTGAGAGGAAAATGAGTCCCTGAACATTTGGACTGAATTAATTTTAGCGTGTAAGATTTGAGAAGCAATGCCTAAGTCTTTGTAGAGCCTAATAAAGAATTAATCTTGATCTCTGCCTGAGACTCAATAAAGTATTTGAAATACCTTGGTATCTGAGATTTGATTCACAGGAATCTGACAGGACAGCTGTATTACTGTCCTATTTGAAATGTAAGCCCCTTGGGTGTTCCTCTGTCACACTAGGTGCTCTGATGAGAGCAGACAGCAGGTCATCCTATTCCTTAGGACACAGCAGTGTCTGTGCCTTAGCTGGAGGTGGGAAAGTCAGCGTCCTAGTCTTGCTATGTAGATGGGTCATTTTTCAGAAAATGTTTTCACTGTGAAAAGGGGCAAAAGGTTCAACTTTCCTGTTGGCTTTACTTCTACCATTTAAAAATAGTTGTTTTTTCAATAATTGGGAGGAGAAGAAAGGTATACTTTAATGCATAGACACTTTCAGGTTTTGTGGCAACCATCCATTCTCCTGTTGGAAGGCACTTTTGTAGTCCTCTAATTCAGCCAAATGGTTTAAAAGCATTTAATGGTGGGGAACTTACTCTAGTACTTAGTATAGTATACCGGTAAGGAAGTGACTCGAATCAGCCGGTCAGGAACAGGCGGTTCTCTCTTTGGGCAGCTTTGTGTTAGAAAGTTCTGCCTCGTGGCAAGGTAAAAATGTGCCTTCCATTAGTTTTCTTTTACCCATTGGCCCTGCTCTATCGATACTCTTGGGACCACAGAAAATAAGTTAGCTCTCTCGGCCACTTGAAATTTCTTCAGTTGTTTCTCAGAATTAAAAATTGAGACATTTTATTGGCCTGCCTTTTTTCATCCTAGGTGCAATCATATGTTGGTTTTCTTAGGCCAGCGTTCTGGCTATTCATTCTATAGCCGTTCTCTTATTCCTTGGGCAGCTGAACCATATTTCTCCAATTTAGCTGATTTCCTGAGGCTTATGACAGAAGAGCTTTTGTTTATCACCTTGTCCTTTAAGTCTTCACACCCAGACTACTGGTCCATGTAACTGCTATCCCTGAAGCTCCTTCCAGATTAACTAATCAAAGCTTGGAAAAGACCCAGATACAATGTTATGTGAGCTGCTTTCTCCAAAATAGCCCAATATAGTGAAAATAAAATTAACTGAAAATTAGGAGACCTGGATTTTAGCCTGTCCTCAGTCATGGAGGTTTCCTATTTCAACTCTTTCCCATTTATTCATTTAATCATTATGCAAATACCAAAGTGATCTTAAAATATAAATTAGATTATGTCATTTAAAATCCTTCAATGGGGGCTTCCCTGGTGGCGCAGTGGTTGAGAGTCCGCCTGCTGATGCAGGGGACACGGGTTCGTGCCCCGGTCCGGGAAGATACCACATGCCGCAGAGCGGCTAGGCCCGTGAGCCATGACCACTGAGCCTGAGCGTCCGGAGCCTGGGCTCCGCAACAGGAGGGGCCACAACAGTGAGAGGCCCGTGTACAGCCAAAAAAAAATCCTTCAATGGTTTCTTAACTCACTTAGGTCTTAGTCTAAAATCCAAAGTTTTTACTGAGACCTACAAGGTCCTCCATTGTGGGACTCCATCCTGACTACCTACCCCACTCCCCACATCATTTTTACCTTTTTCTATGTTGTTCACTATGCTTCAGCCATACTAGCTGCTTCATAAGATCTGTCCCACCTCAAAATCTTTGATAAGCTGTTTCTGCTTACTCAAATACTTATTCCCTCCATTTTTGCCTAGCTCTTTTTCTTTTTATTTATTTATTTCATTTTATTTTTTTATTTTTCTGGCTGTGCCGCACGGCATGCAGGATTAGTTCCCTGACCAGGGATCGAACGTGTGCCCCCTGCAGTGGAAGCTCAGAGTCCTAACCACTGGATCGCCAGGGAAATTCCCTGTCTAGCTAACTCAACCTCTAGATTTCAGCTCAGATGTCATTTCTTCAAGAAGCTCTTCCATAACCTGGAAGAAATGCCCTAGCTAAATGAATGGCAGCCATTGAGTCCCATGCCCTGGAGATAAGCATAATCCAATCCTCCAGCCTGTGCTTCAGAGCTGTGCCCAGCTCTTCTTGTGTCTCTTTCCACTGATATGTATTACATACAGATCTTATTTCATGCAGGCTGGATATATAGGGATGCGTGTTAATAGCATGGTACTTGGCTCTTAAAAACTTAAAAAAAAAATGTAGTTCACTCAACTTGAAGTGATCTCACTCAATAAAGGAAAGGAAACATCCATTAATTGGTTACCTACTTTGGGTTTTGGCAAACATTTTCTGTAAAGGGCCAGATAGTAAATATTTTAGGCTCTGTGGACCATACAGTCTCTATTGAACTCAACTCTGCTGTTATAGCCTGAAAGCAATAGTACCTTAATGAATGAGTGTGGCAGTGTTCCAATAAAACTTTAGTGACAAAACAGGTGGTCATAAACTGCCAGTCATTGTTTCCCAGACCCTGATTTAATGTGTGCCAGATGCTTTACATGTATTTACTGTTTATGACAATCTGGTAGGCAGTTATTTATCCATTTGACAGGCTCATAGAGGTGAACTTACTTATCTAGAGCCCCCCAGCTTAGTATAAGAAAGAATTAAAATTCTAACCTGGGCTTCAAAGATAAGAGAAAGGAAATGGCCAATAACGTTTAATTCCACAGATATTTATTCAGCACCTACCATATGATTATGCTAGTGCTAGACATTTGAAAAGACTAGCATCCTTATATTTCACTTCTCTATGATTACCTAGTAAGATTTTAAAATAATTTGGAGAGGCATATAGTGTCGTGGTGGGGTGAAAAGAAAGTGATTTTTGGAATCAGACATGACTCAAATTTTAACCCCACTTTTTAACAACCCTGAATTTGGATAAGTTATTTAAGTTCTGGCCTAAATATCCTGAGACCAAAAACAAATGAAGTGATATTGGTAGATGGTAGCCCTCCATTAAATAATTTTTAAAGGAGATTTTATTTTGGAAGAGACATTGTACTTTTTATTTATACTATTTAGATTTTTCTGTATGAGGTACTGTTAAGGTCTTTATAGATTTTAGGACTTTCAAAAATAGGGATATAAAGGAGGCAGCCACTCATGTCTCGTTCAGGGCTGGTCTGTCCCTAAGAAGTTGGCTTGTGTGAAGGAGCATTAATTGACTATCTCCACCAGTAGGAAGAAGTGTTTGGAGGGGATTCAGGGAGCATAGATACTGAGTTTGAAAGTGAATAACTTTTCAAGTCCTGCATTCTTTCTTTTTTATTTGCTAAGTGACAAAGGAATCGCTTGGGAGAGTGTCTTGTAAGGTCCACATCATGATCATGTTTGATACTTATATTCAGAGTGGATTTTGGCATGGTCAGTGGTCATTACTGTTGGTGAACGTTTAAAAAAGATGTAGTGGGGGCTTCCCTGGTGGCGCAGTGGTTGGGAGTTTGCCTGCCGATGCAGGGGACACGGTTTCATGCCCCCGTCTAGGAGGGTCCCGCATGCCGCGGGGCGGCTGGGCCCATGGGCTGTGGACCGTGGCCGCTGGGCCTATGTGTCCGGAGCCTGTGCTCCATGGCGGGAGGGGCCGCGACAGTGAGAGGCCCACATACCGCAAAAAAAAAAAAAAAAAAAAAAGATGTAGTGGGATGAGTGTAGTGGTTTGTGGGAAAGATGTTTACGACCACAATAGGGCTGCTGTTTTTGTCTTTAATATCTGATTATATTATACAAAATCCATCTTGATGATTGGAATCTCTTATTCCACAGGCTAGATCATCTCAAATTTCAGACTTAAAAGCACACCTGAATGCCTTCTGCTTTTAGAATGACCATTCACTGCCAGAAAACCTTTCCATTCCCTTTCTGTGACTCTTCAGTAGTTTTGAGGACATTCTACTCCATTTTAAATGATGCACCTTGCAGATGTTCTCACTAGAGGCAGCCCTCTGACTCTCTTGCCCTTACCTGTATCTGATGTGCTAATGGGAAAAAAATAAACAGCAACCTTCAGGAATCAGTGTGGGATATTAAAATATAAACTAGGTCATGTTTGAATATTTGGCATTTGGTGCCATTTTAGTAATCCATAGCCTTCATATCTTTCTGCTTTTATCAGGTGAAAGGCAGACTCCTTTGACCCATGAAGTTGATCTGTGAACTGTCAAAAAATTCAAAACCCCACAGGTGTAGGTCATGCATCCATTAGCATAATTTGCCACCCAGGGTATCAAATGTATACTCTTTAACCTGGTACATAATATAGATAGTATTTTATAGTGTGTTAAGAAAAGATTGTTTATTTGACATGTACTAGAGTGAATTAAAAGTTTACCGTAAGAATTACTGCTCTGCTCTTCACGTTTTCTTCTAGAAACTGAGTTATAATACAAATTTAGTCATTGAGATAGATACTGTACTTCAACCAAATACGACCATATATTCTAGCAGAATCTTTGGGTGGGTTGAACAGAGTGGGAATCTGACTGTCATAAGCATGTCAGTTTGGTAAAATAAGACAGAAAAAATAAGTGTCTCAAATAGTCAGGTTCAGTCTTTGAATTTCAGAGAACGAGTTTACAAGCTGAACAAGTTTTTAATTTGAGAATCTGAATTTCCTTTTGCCCCTGCTCTGGGTCTTCCTTCTGTGTGTGTGTGTGTGTGTGTGTGTGTGTGTGTGTGTGTGTGTGTGTGTAGATTGGGTGTTTGCAGGACTTACTTCACTGTTATTAAAGCTTTTTAAGATTTCTCTAGGATCGCCATGATGATGTTCCTGTTTTTTAATTCCTGAAATTAAAATGTGTTGGAATGCTTGGCTGCCTTTCACTCCCTCCTCAATGGACCCTTTAGTTTTTCACACCAAGGTGTCCTTCTTCAGGGTGCCAGGTCAGGCTACCAAAACAGCTTCTAGGAGGGGATTAGGACCAATTAACATCTTTGTACACAAAAGCCACTGGCAGCTGAACAGGCAGCCTGGTGGCGGCTCCAGAGCTGCATTTTAAATAGGGGCCTTCTGTACTTGAGTTCAAGTAGGAAGAGGTGGAGAAAGTTTTTATTTATAATCGAAAATGCTGTTTTTGGATAAAGTCTAATGAAAAGAAAAGTAGTGTTCAGAAGTATCTAACAAATACCGTTTGAATGTTGGTCTGTATTGTATGTGATTCTATCAAGGATTCTCTCACAATATAGCCTATTTCTTGGCACATATTGAGATGAAGTGATGTTTCTTCACATAACAATTTTGTCCTTACATTTCTCTTGTTCTCTGTTTTTAAAAAAGTTCAGCTGGATCCCTAGGCACAAAAAGGAGCTGCTCCAATGGCTATATGGTCTTAAAAGCCAGTAGCCTTTTCATAAGAAATCTATCGTATGGATACCTGTACTACAAAATCTTTGTTTAGGGTAAAATAAAGTGGAGAGAGCCATTGTGCAAAGTTTGTTTGTTTCTTAATCCTTCACTTTGAGAGGCATCCAGTTAGTATTGTTTTTATTTTAATCACAATAACCAAATTGTTACACTTTTTAATTTTTACCCAAAAAACTTTTTTTTGAGATAGTATGTATTTTTGAGTTCAGAAATATTGGAATCAATAAAGATATTAGAGATTTTATGACCCAACTAATTGGGAACCATCTTAAATAGAGATCTGGTTGGAATCTGTTAAGAATAATGTTGTTAAAGATATAATGGAACCAGTTTCTACACCTGGATGATGAGAGTTTTCAAATATATTTTAAAGATCAAGGGCAAAGGAGGAGTGTTTTCAAACCATTTAACATTGCACTTTCTAGCTTCCTCAATTGCCAAGGCACGTAGTTTTCTCTGTGATTGAAAATGCTAGAAAATAAAATGCTGCTTTCAGAACCTACAGTGGGAATCCATGGGAAAAAATAGAGACCTGAAAAAGAAATTAATATGTGGTAGGTCAAAAGAATGATGGTGATCACACATTTACTGAATCAGGGTGGAATGTATAAGGAAAAACGTGACAACCTGTTTCCTGCCCTGTGATATATTTTCGTTTTATGGAAGGAAACGTTGAAGAAAATAGTATGCATTTCTTTTTCAATGGCTTGAATAGAAAATGTTTTTTAAAAAGTCAGCCTCTTGGTCCCTAATCTAAATTATGGTCATTTTCAGTTTCCTGGGTTTTATACATAACTCTAGATTCTTCTTAGTGTGATATTTTTGAAGCAACCCTTAATACAGTCTCAATGTGTGGCTTCCCCCCTGGGTTTTAGTTTCAGATACTGTATTGTGAGTCTTCAGACATGTTGAGTCCCCCTAACGTTAAATGGTAATTGCCAGAAGTATAGGTGGGGATAGAAACATTGTTATATTTTGTTCATTTTTCACACTTCAGCAGCTATCCCTTTTTCTCTCTTGCTGTATGCTTATTAGGGTATGAAATGCAGGTGTGTGGGAAATGGCTAGCGGACATTGACAGGTTATTTTGTTGGTCACTGCCTAATTAGTAGCATAGTGGATGCACCCTGCTAAGCTTTAGTGTGGGGCAGCAGAGCTGGTCTGTTCTAATTTCCTCACGGCTTTGATATTCGCCAAAAGATTGACGGTTTACACAAAAAACCAAGGCCCGAAGGAGGCCTGTGGAAACAATGAGCCTTCTTGCTTGTAGACACCACAGATGTGAGAGAAAGCTGGCTAAAAACAATTGGCTGACACTGTCTAATTGTCTCCGATGTCAGCGTCATTAATGTTTTCCCATGTAAAACGGAGAAGGCCAAGGTTGTATCCTCCCTTTATTTTGAATCACATGATTATGTAACTTATCGAGATTCAGATTAAGTGTTAATTGTATTTGCTCAGTAAAGAAACTGAAGCTACCTTGGGTTTAATGAATATGTGCTTAATTAATTTTGAAAGCTTTTATCTTTATTACCTTTGGAATAACCCTTATCAGAATTAATAACATTTTTCGGTAATTAAAGTCACAGCTCATTTAATGAGAATATATATTTACATTTCTTTTTTGGGTTCAAACCAGGGGAACAATTATGAACGTTTGCTTATCTTCTAAGAAGTTTCTTATGTGTATGTTAAGCGACAATTAGAACAAGCACTTTAGGGTGTCAGCAGAGCTTTTCAAATTAGACAACTGACCCAAGTGTTCTAAAGGAGCACATGGTAATAACCAAGAAGCACAAAATTACAAGGTTACCCGTGTGAAACTCCAAACCTATTTTTATCTATGAAATGGTTTTAAAGATTTTTTCCTGAGGAGGGGAAAACTGAAACCCTAGGAAGAACTGACAAATTGGGCTGAAATTAAATTTTTTTTTTTTTTTTACAAGGTAAGACCTGTAGTTTCTTACAGTGCTGATGATACATCAATCCACACTGAAGTATATTACTTGGCCTTGTAATCAGCAAATATCATCATACCGTTTGCACTGTGCAGCAACATCTATGACACCAAAATAAATCAAGGCAGATACTGTAGCTTCTGCTCCTTTTGATATTTTCTAGGTCTTTTCTGGATAGTACTGGTTTTGTTTTTTTTTTTCCATCTGAGTGGTGTAATGCCTCAGAGTAGTGGTGGTGGAACAGAGTTGTGCTCCGGAGAAGAGATACTCTGATTTGTTTATTGTCAGGGAAGCTCACTTATCTTGAGTTCCACATTGAGTTAAATTGTATCAAACTTGGTTCCCCAAAATAATCTCTTTGAAAAGTTAGCCTTCCCCCAAACCATTTTTCCAGGAAAGACCCGTGGTTTCCTCTTTTTTTTTTTAAACCTGAGACTAATAAGAATTTTTTTAAAAAATTAATTTATTTTTGGCTGCGTTGGGTCTCCTTTGCTGTGTGCGGTTTTTTCTCTAGTTGCGGCGAGCGGGGGCCACTCTTCGTTGAGGTGCCCGGGCTTCTCATTGCGGTGCCTACTCTTGTTGTGGAGCACGGGCTCTAGGCGCACAGGCTCAGTAGTTGCAGCACGCGGGCCTGGCTGCTCCATGGCATGTGGGATCCTCCCGGACCAGGGCTCGAATCCATGTCCCCTGCATTGGCAGGTGGATTCTTAACCACTGCACCACCAGGGAAGCCCTCCTCTTTTCCTTTTATTACCAAGTTACTTGAGTACACGAATGCCCTTGACAGGAAGCATTAGATTTTGAACTTGGAGTCATGCATAGAAGCCAAGTTATCTGGCTTTCTGTGTGCCTTCTTCACAATAATACCTGCAAAATACAATCCACATGGTAGATGCCCAGTGTATGGGGGGCCCAGTACAGTGTCCACAGTGGTTTCCTTGGGCGTGCATTACAGCACATTTTATGACCAAAGAAAACCTAGTGTCATGGAATTGTATAGCCTTTGGGGTCAGGTAGATCTGAGTTTAAATCTGGCCTGCTACCTACCGGCTGTGAGAGTTTGGGTATGACCTTTCAGAGCTTCAGTCTCCTCATATTTAAAAGATGTAATAATGCCTTGCAGGGTTGGTGTGAGGTGTAAAGATGATGATTGTGAAGTGCTCAACACAGGATCACCTATAGTAGCTGTAGTACTATTACATTATTACTACACTAGCACTTCTGCCCTTCAGGGCTTGTCTGCCCTGTGCTCTGCTCCCTCCATTTTCTAATTGTGTGCACCTGAGTTTGTTATCTCACCTGCCTAAAATTAGTTCCTATCTGTAATATGGGGATGATAAAAGTATATACCTCCTGTGTTGTTGTGAGGAGTAAGTGAACTGAGGGTGGTAATGTTAATAATAATAGACATGAAGACGACTACTGACATTTATTGAAGCAGGACTCAGTGCTGGGCACTGTGCTAAGTTGTTTTTCTTTTTTTTTAAATGCATATTGTCTCATTTAATGCTCATTGCACAGAATTTGGAACATAATAAGTGCTTTATAAATATTAACTGCTATTGTTGTGTTTATCGTGAAGCCCTCAGAGTTGAAGAATTTCAGCTCTGCCAGTTTCTTCACATATCACTGTTCAGGGTCCCTGGTGAAACAGTTCCTCAATCAGGCATTTCTTATCTATGAAGTTAAGAAAGTACTACATGTGAACCCATCCCCCTTTCTTTTAAACCCTTTAGCCGCAGTTCCTCCCTTATCTCCCGCTCACTTAAAGAAATTATCTTCTCTGAAGACAGCAGCAGTGTGAAATAAGTCCCAGCTTCTCCAGAAAATGGTATTTGCTCACCTTGCTCATTTATTCCAGCATGTAAGCTGTCTGCATGCAGCTTTTCTCTCAATGACCTAAACCAGCTGGGTACTGTTGCCTCTTGATCGGCAGATCCTTATGCATCAGGTGCAGCCAGATGGGCCTAGAAAATACCCTCTTCTTCCCCTTTGTTTTTATTTGCTTAATTTGCCTTGAAAGGGAGTAAAGTTTCAGTGTTTAAATACTGTGCCTTTATTTCTGTGTATTGGTTTATTTATTTATCATTTAAGTTATTTATCATTTATCATTGGCTTCAAATCAGTTCAGCAAACATTTCCTAAACATCAGTTATTTGCAGGCTACTGTGTTGCAGGTATGGAATACAAATCTGAATATGGGAAGTGCTGTGCACTCTAGTGGTTACATGTACCACTAGGCTTTGGTATCATATCTAAGTTAAATCTTTTATCTATTTCTTGTTAGCTTAGAGAAGATACCTGCTCTAAGACTTTTTCCTCATATGCAAAAAAGGGATTGAGAATATTCATGTCATAGGATTGTTTTTAGGATTAAATGAGATAATCTATGGAAAGCAGTCATCGCTCTGTAAATGGTAGTCATAAATAAGGCACAGTCTCTTCCCAAACTGGAGGAAACGGACACAGAAAAGCAGTAATTTCCATGGAATATGGGAGGTGTACTAGGTTCATTCTGGCAGGGAGGAAAGAGACGGTTTAGGGAAGAAGGCGGCTTATGGAAGCCTTCCTGGAGAGGATGGGAGTTGAGTTTAGTTTTGAGGGTTGGGACAGAGTCATTCTGGTAAAGTAGGGCAAGGGGCGGTGTTTTCCTGGTGGTAGGGACAGCATGAGCAAAGGCACAGTGAAAGAAACATGGTATGTGCCAGAAACTGCAAGAAATTCAGTGTTATTAGGAACCCCAGGTCCTTGGGTTGGACTTCCCTGTAGGAGGGGCTGCTTTGAAGTGGGCTGGCCCTGTTTAGCCTTTCCTTGTTTAACTCCCCTCAGGCTGCCTTAGCAGGCTCCAGCTCCCTTTAGAAGGTGATGATGTGGTCTAAAGAATGCCAGCTCTTATTTAATTTGTTTAACTTCTGTTCTGAAAGGAAAGGTTATTTATGGGGAAACGGCATCTATCATTGAAGAAAAAGTCAAACATGGACTTCAGAGCTTTCCTTACCAACCATGTGACCTTATACTATTATTTAACCTGTGTCTCAGATTCTTCATCTATACAAGTAAAAATTGTATAAAAATAGTATTTACCTCATCTGGGGCATTTCAGGATTAAATGGTATAGTAACGCATGTAAATTACTTGGAACAGTCCCTGGAACAAAGAAAAAGCTCAATAAACGTTAATACTGATATGTTAACTACTCCCGGAGTATTTCCATTCAGAAGAAGGCAGCATTTAACTGAGGGAAATGGTGGAATTTTTCAGCATAATGTCATTTGCCTGGAAACAGAGGTCGGTGAGAGAATTAGAAAAAGGTGATCCGGTTCTCTCAATCTTATCTTCTAGAGGACAGTTTAGTGCTGCTGCACATACTGTAGTTTCAAAGGGAAACACAGATCCTAAATAGTAATTCTGAACCACCCAGTGCTGTTCTCTCACAGAATCAGAAGCTTTTAAAGCAGAAGTCCTGAGAACAAACTCACCCCACTGGGTAGAACCTTTTCCTCCTTCTTCCTCCTCTCCTCCCCCTCCTCCCCCTTGCTCTACTGGCTCCCTTTTTTTCTCTTCCTCCCTCCCCCCTTTCTTACTGTCTCTCTTAATTTCTTCCTCCCTCCCTCCTCCTTCTCCTTCCCTTTACCCTTCCTTCTTTACAAATTAGGTTTGCTTGGCTTGGAGAACAATGTGGGTTAGATTTCAAGCCCATGGCTAGGTGCCCTTGTGCACGACAACTTGTACAGCCATATGAGTCGGCCCTCATCCCCTTCTGAATTCTCCTGTCTGAGCCCACTTAATGGTGATTGTTTTGTTTTACTTTTAATTGTGGTAAAATACACAGAACATAAAAATTTATCATTTTAACCATTTTTAAGTGTACAACTCAGTAGTATTAAGGATATTCATATTGTGTGCTGCCAATCTCCAGAAATTTTTCATCTTGCAAAACTGAAACTCTGTGCCCATTAAATAACTCCCCATTGCCCCCTCCTCCCAGCCACTGGTAACTACCATTTTACTTTCTGTCTCAATGAATTTGACCATTGTAGGTACTGCATATAAGAGGAATCATACAGTATTTGTCCTTTTGTGACTGGCTTATTTCACTTACCACAGTGTCCTCAAGTTTCATCCATATTGTAGCATGTGTCAGAATTTCCTTCCTTTTTAGGACTGAATAATATTCCACTGTATCTGTATACCACATTTTGTTTATCCATTCATCCTTTGGTAGATATTTGGATTGCTTCTACCTTTTGGCTGTTGTGAATAATGCTACTATGAGCATGAGTGTACAGATACCCCTTTGAGACACTGCTCTGGATTCTTTTGGGTATATACCCAGAATTGGAATTGCTGGATCATATGGTAATTCTATTTTTAATTTTTTTGTGGAACTGCCATATTGTTTCCTCAGTGGCTATAGCAATTACATTTCCATTAACAGTGCACAGGGGTTGCAGTTTCTCTTCATTCTTGCCCATACTTGTTTTCTGGTTTTTTTGGTGGTAACCATACTAATGAGAGAGGTGGTATCTCATTGTAGTTTTGATTTGCATTTCCCTAATGATTAGTGATATTGAGTATCTTTTCATGTGCTTATTGGTCATTTGCATATCTTCTTTGGAGAAATGCCTATCAGATCTTTTGGCCATTTTTGAATTGGGTTTTTTGTTTTGTTGTTGTTGTTGCCTGAGTTTTAGATGTTCTCTATATATTTCTGGATATTAATCTCCTATATGAGATTTGCACATACTTTCTCCCATTCTATGGGTTGCTGTTGATACCATCTTTTGATATGCAGAATTTTAAATTTTTCATGAAGTCCAATTTGTCTATTTTTTCTTTTTTTACCTATGCCTTTGATGTCATATCTATTGCCAAATCCAATGTTGTAAGGTTTTTGTCATGTTTTCTTCTAAGAGTTTTATAGTTTCAGGCCTTACATTTAGGTCTCTGATCCTTTTTTTTTTTGGCCGCATGGCAAGCAGGATCTTAGTTCCCTGACCAGGGATTGAACACGCACCCCCTGCAGTGGAAGCACGGAGTCTTAACCACTGGACCGCCAGGGAAGTCCCTAGGTCTCTGATCCATTTTGAGTTGATTTTTGTATATGGTGTTAGTTAAGAGTCAAATTTCATTCTTTTGCATGCGGATATCCAATTTTTGCAGCACCATTTGTTGAAAAGACTGTCCTTTCCTCATTGAATGGTCTTTGGCACCCTTGTCAAAAATCGTTTGACCATGTATGGAAGAGTTTATTTCTGAGCTTTCTGTTCTGTTCCATTGTTCTATATGTCTGTCTTTATGCCAGTACCACACTCTTTTGATTATTGTAGATTTGTAGTAAATTTTGAAATCAGTAAGTGTGAATCCTCCAGTTTTGTTCTTTTTCAAGATTGTTCTGCTTTTTGGGGTCCCTTGAGATTCCTGATAGGACTGCCTTGAATCTGTAGATCGCTTTGGGTAGTACTAACATTTTAACAGTTATTAAGTCTTCCAATTCATGATAATGGGATTTGTTTCCATTTATGTAAGTCTTTTTAAATTTCTTTCAGCAACGTTTTGTAGTTTTCATTATCACTTTCTTGGTTAAATCAATTCCTAAGTATTTTATTATTTTTGATACTAGTGTAAATGGAATTGTTTTTGTAATTTCCTTTTCAGATTATTCGTTGTTAGTGTATAGAAATGCAACTGATTTTTGTGTATTTACTTTGTATTTTGCTACTTTCTGAATTTATTTATTATAGTCATCCCTCTGTATCCTTGGGGGATTGGTTCCAGGAGCCCCCATAACAAAATCCAGGGATGCTCAAATCCTTTATATAAAAAAGCATTAGTACAATAAATACAGTTGGCTCTCGACAGGTTTCCCATCTGTAGGTTTAAACAAGTGTAGATAGAATTTGGACCCATGGTTGGGTGAAATCTGTGGATGTAAAACCTGCAGGTACAGAGGGCCAACTGTAGTTTTAACCATTTTTTGTGGAATCTTCAAGGTTTTCTTCATATAAGATCATATTATCTCCAAACAGTGATAATTTTACTTCTTCCTTTCCAATTTGGATGCCTTTTATTTCTTTTTCTTTCCTAATTGGTTTGGCTAGAACTTGTTATACTATTTTGACTAGAATTGGTGAAAGTGGGCATCCTTGCCTTGTTGGCTGATCTTAGAGGAAAAGCTTTCAGTCTTTCACCATTGAGTAATGTTCACCATGGGTTTTTCATTTATGGCTTTTATATTGTTGAGGTCATTTCCTTCTATTCCTAGCTTTCTAAGTATTTTTCTCATGAAAGAGTGTTGAATTTTGTCAGTGCTTTTTCTGCACCAATTGAGATGATCATGTGGGTTTGTTTGTTTGTTTCTTCATTCTGTTAATGTGGTGTATAATATTGACTGGTTTTTGTATGTTGAACCATCCCTGCGTTGCAAGAACAAATCCCACTTGGTCACGGTCTCTGTGCCGAGGGTCAGACGGTATGCAAGCTGCTCCTGGCGCGTGGCTACCTGCCATTGGGGGTGGGAGATGGGTAGTTGCTATTGTGCTAAGAGCTGAAATTGACTAAAATCACCTCAATTCACAGTCCAGTCCTTCTGCTGGAAGTTGCAAACCTTCAGTAGACTCCAGAGTTCCAAAATAGTTATATCAGACAGATTTTGCCAGTGCGATTGTTGTCTAGGTGGGGAGACAGATTCCTTGTGCTTTCTACTCCTCCATCTTCCTCAGGTCCTCCTCATTTTCTTAATAGTCATTCAAAGAAGGACCTTTTTAATTTTGATGAAGTTCAATTTATCAGTCTTTTCTTTTACGGCTTGCCCTTTATGTGTTCTGTCTAAAATTTTTGCATATCACGAGATCACAAAGATTTTGTGATTTCTTTTAGAAGTTTTATAAATTTAGTTCTTACATTTAAGTCTGTTATCCATTTTGAGTTAATTTTGTTTTATGGTATGAAGTAAGGGTTGAGAGGTTCTTTTTTTTTTGCATATGATTATCCAATTGTTCTACTAATATTTCTTGAAAAGACTGTCTGTTACTCATCGAATTACCTTTGCACCTTTGTTGAAAATCAACTGATGTATATATGGTCTTTTTCTAAAAAAAAAAAAGAGACCCGGGATGGGTGACCCAGTGAGGGAAGCACACCCAGGACACTTGGAGCCTATCCCTGCAACTCTCTCTCTATAAATATTTCTTGAAAAGACTGTGTGTTACTCATCGAATTACCTTTGCACCTTTGTTGAAAATCAATTGATGTATATATGGTCTTTTTCTAGACTCTCTTCTGTTCCATTAGTCTATATCTGTCTATCTTTAAATCAATACCACAGTGCTTTGATTGCTGTAGCTTTGTATTGTCTTGAAGTCAGGTAGGGTAAGTCTTCCCACTTTGTTATTTTTCAAAACTGTATTGGCTATTCTAGGTCCTTTGCATTTCCATGTAAATTCTTGGACTCTGAGCTCTTTGGATACAGGAAGTATGTACAGATCTTTTAGTGTCACCCCACAGTACCTGCTAAGGTACTTTTCTATATTTGTTGATTGGTCAGTTAATAAGAACTGATGGAATCAGTAGGATTAACTTATTGAACCCTAGAATCTTAGAGCTAGAAGAGGACTTATAGGGACACTAAGATGAAGATGAAGCCCAACTATCTCATCTTTGAGCCACCTATTCCTAAATTAGGCACTGGCCTTACTTCTGTTGGTGGGTCTGTGGAGCTCTACTTATGTGCCAGATATAAGATTTCATTTTGCCTTTACAACCAGGACTCATCAATAATGTGTCGGATCACAGGGATACATAGAGTAATGGGACATGGTACTTACATGTGAGATGTTCATGGTCTGTTGGGACCTACTTTTGTATGCCTCACTGAAAGCGCCCCAGACAAGGTCCCTGATGTGTGTGTGGTCCAGGAAATATGCCTAAAAGTAGACTTTAGGCATCTATGTTTTAGTGGCAGACCTAAGGCAAGTCAGCACCTGAGTGAATTTGATCAAAGACTATCTTCAGAGGCACAGGCAGCAACGCCAATGATAAAATTCTTGCAAAGTAAACAGCCTATACATTACAGATGCTACCATCCGCACACCTGTATTAGAGGACTTGCTGAGTACAGACATTTTGACTTCTTAATGGATGACCATGAAATTGACAAATTAGGAGGGGGGAAGAAAATTGCATCTTTGAGAGCTTATGGTTCATCATTCTACTGAAATGACTCAGCTTCTTTCCTTTAAGCTATAATTTCAGTTTCTTTTTCTAATGGACACATTGATTTTTTGTGCTTATTTCTAACCTTATGGCCTACTGAAAATTTCCTTAAAAGGAAATAGAGAAGTTAGGAGGTGTAATTTGAAAAAATAGCTTTTAGGTGAAGTAACTCTATCAATATTAAGATGTAGTCAATGCTTTATAGTGGAACATTTCTAGACTTTAATCACCTGTAAATAAATGCTAACATTTTGCTATGATAAAGGAAATTTTTCATTCCTTTTAAGTACTTTTGTCCATAATTGTTAAACTAAAGCAAACGTTGATTTCATTGGAAAGCATTAAAATGTTTCCTTTATCAGACAAAATGTTTTTCTAAAATTTTGTATTTAGACTTTAAATAAACAAAATTAGATTAATAATATAATGAATTTCTATGAAGTTAGCTCGAGAACTAGAAATTAGTAGTAAAACCACTGTCTATGTGTTCTTCCTTATTCCATTTTTCTGTTACTAGTAGTAATTACCATTGTCTATGTGTTCTTCCTTATTCCATTTTCTGCCTCTTTTTCAGAGGTAACCACTTTCCTAAATTTTGTGTTTATCATTACCTTGCTTTTAAGTTGTGAAATATGAAATATATATTTGTCTAAGCAATAAATATATATTTGCCTAAACAATATATTGTTTAGTTTTGCATGTATTTGAACTTTATAAAATGATACATCATATCTTCCGGAATTTGCTTTTTTTCCACTCCATAGTTATGATTTTCATTTATTTTTATTGCCTTGTAATATTCTATTGTGTGACTGTGTCACATTTTAACATTTTATCTGTTATCCTGTCGATTGTCATTTATGTTGTTCCCAGATTTTTGCTATTTTGAATACTGATGCTATGAATATTCTTGAACATGTCTCCTGATGTGCATGTACAGTACTTTCTTTCAGCTGTATATGTAGGAGTAAAATTGTTGAATTATAAGGTATGTCAATGTTCAGCTTTGCAAGTTACTGTCAATTTATTTTCCAAAGTGATA
The DNA here is from genome assembly GCF_011762595.2 of Tursiops truncatus. Classification (NCBI taxonomy): domain Eukaryota; kingdom Metazoa; phylum Chordata; class Mammalia; order Artiodactyla; family Delphinidae; genus Tursiops; species Tursiops truncatus. Next base: position 13,494,545 of record NC_047049.1, read on the forward strand.
TGGCAATTTAGAATTATATACCCACATATAGGTGATTCCATTGTCCATCTATTGTCAATTCTGCTATAATACAACACTTGTGTCGTAAAAGTCACCATGCTATGCATAATCACCTAATAAAAACCACAGGGCTTATGGGAATAATGGAGTTGGGGGAAAATGCTCAAAAGTTTTGTTAGTGGCACGTAAAAACAGTAGCACAGTTTCATACATCTTAAATACTTGAGAAATATATAAATATTACAATAAATATAACACTTTACCTTGAAAAAGACCTGAAGTTTCCTTGTGCAAGTGGGTTTCTGGAAGGGCGGCAGCTTGTGAGTTACTGTGTAGTGATGGAAGGAAGGTTATCTGAAATTGGATGGAACATTGCAGCACCAAATGTGGTTGGGTATGGCTCATGATACTGGTGAACTGAGGTATTGATAGATATTAGAGATGTGTGTGTAATGTATATTCCTATGTGGCTTGGTTCAGCTGGATACAGTTTTCTGCCTTTGTCAGGATGAAATTGTGCATAATCAAATGCAAAATTCATGTTATGCTCAAATTGTTCATTAATATATTAATTTCATTGGAACAGATTCACATTTTCATGACAAATATTATAGCAGATCTGACAGTACTCCACAACTTGGTACTGTCAGTTTTTTATTTCTGCTAACCAAAAAAGTATAAAATTATTTCTCATGTGGTCTTTACTCTCATTTCTCTGATTCTAGTAAGATTGAGCATCTCTCTCATTTTTTCATTGGCCAAATGTGTTTATTTTTCAGTACCTGCGTATTCTTTTTTTTTTTTTTTTTTTGTGGTACGCGGGCCTCTCACTGTTGGGGCCTCTCCCGTTGCGGAGCACAGGTCCCAGACGCGCAGGCTCAGCGGCCATGGCTCACGGGCCCAGCCGCTCCGCAGCATGTGGGATCCTCCCGGACCGGGGCACGAACCCGTGTCCCCTGCATCGGCAGGCAGACTCTCAACCACTGCACCACCAGGGAAGCCCCTCAACTTTGTTTTTGAAGAGTATTTTTAGCGGGTATAGAATTCTAGGATGGCAGTTATATCTTTCAGCACTTTAAAAATGTTATTTAATAGTCTTCTGACTTCCATAGCTTTTGTTGAGAATCCATCAGTCCTTCAATAGTTGCTCTCTGCCAAGGCAAAGCCTCTTGCCCTGTGGATTCACAGCTTCTTTCCATGAACCTAGATACGGTAGACCTCATGGGGGAAAAGGCTGCAGAACATCAGTTGACTTCTCCACAGTTCTCTCCTCTCTGGAATCTTAGTAGCTTGGTCCTAGTTTCTATCCTGTGCCCTTTCTAACCTAGGGATTGTAATGGCTTCCCACTCTTGCTAGTCCCAGGATGATTCTTTGTACCACACTGGTTCCCTGAACTCTGCCTAAACTTTGTAAACAGTCCTTCATTCAACTTTCTTCAGTTACTCTTCTTAGGTGTGACATCTGTTTCCTGCTGGGCTACATATACAGCAAGTTTCTAATGTGGGATTTCTGATGTCTTTTAATATACTAATGTGTCTAATGAGTTTTCCAGAAAGGTCTTAAAATACATATCTTTTTGAGTGTTTCAGGATTGTGTTTCTCAGAGCCTTATCTTTAGAAATACTGTTACATGAATGTGAACCTAATGCTAAAGGGCTGAGGTTTCTTGAAATCTACAAACAGAGGTCAACAGAAGGCTCCCAACCTGGCTAATGAGGGACCTGATGTCTCAGTCATTATCCCTCTTGTCAGTTTTTCCTCAGAGACTTGCTACTTTAGTTAAGATTTCAAAGTACAAATCTCTCACTTTTGTAAATTATACAATCTTTCTGAGCTTGTTTCCTTATCTGTAAAATGGATATATACTTATCTATCTTATCAATCTTTTAGCTAGATTAAAGGAAATAATGCATTTCATTCATGGGGCATACTCAATAAGTATTAGTGTTCTCCCCCTTCCTGCAGTATCCCCTCCTAATGAAAACCAAATGAAATCATTTAAGGAAGATGTAGTATAGATTCTTTTCTGAGTCCTCAAGTAGAATTTCAGTGGAAATATGAAATTGACTGTAAAATTGTTGACCCATATCTTTTTTTTACATCTTTATTGGAGTATAATTGCTTTACAATGGTGTGTTAGTTTCTGCTTTATAACAAAGTGAATCAGTTATACATATACATAAGTTCCCATATCTCTTCCCTCTTGCGTCTCCTTCCCCCCCACCCTCCCTATCCCACCCCTCTAGGTGGTCACAAGGCACCAAGCTGATCTCCCTGTGACCCATATCTTTTAATGCTCAATTCTATGTTAAAGAATTTTATCTTGAAACTCGCTTTTGGTTTATTTTGTGAATTGTACTTCTTCCATATACAACTTGAGTACATTAACTTTTAGTTAGTTAAAAATAAACTATAGCATCAATATTATTATAATGTAGTTTTATTGAAGTATTTTAAGTTTAGGGAGAAGGTGATTTGGACTTTTATTTTTTTGCAAGTTGTTCTTTTCTTCTTTTGGGCATGCAGAGTTAGTGATCTAATAAATACAGTTGATGATTCCTCCAAAGTGGAGTCTTGTCCACCTAAATCATAATTTTAAAGATTTCCATGATTGCTCCATAGTGCCTGATTGCTCCAAATATCTAGTTATCCTTTCTCCCAAAGTCAAACTTGCCAGTGAAAAACGTGTTTTCCTTAAGTACCCAGATAGAGTTGTTCTTCACACCCATAATAGCACTGACAAGATCAGAAATTACATGACATTCTGAGTCTTTCCACTTTAGCCCCATTGTCTTCTGTCAGATGCATACTCTTTAGAATCTAATTTCCTTTAATATCTCTTTCTGATCAGCCAGTGGGGAAAAGCTGACATCCTTCCCCACTTTCCGAAAATCCTTTTGAAACTCATGACTCTTTTGCCAATTAGAGAAACTTATTCCTAGAGGTGAGGCATTTTATCTTTTTAACTGCATTTCTTCTTGAACTTCTGTAAAGGCTTTTGTGCTGGAGGAGCTTGAAATCTAATATGAAAAAATAAAATGAGAGGTACTGAGGTGTAAGTGTACCAACGAAAGCCCTTTAACTTTTCTTTCATATGACTCAGTAAGCTTAGTAATTTTTCACCTTACATGAAATTATGGTTTGCATATATTTATTTCTGTACAGTTTTTTTGGGCAAGCTTGAGAATTTCTGTTCCAGTATATTTAATTTGTGTTGGTATTATCAGGTCGTGGGTTTGGGATTGGAGTAGGTAGGTGAGCGAATTTTTGGAGGAGGAGTGACAGTCTTCCCAATAAACTCTTAGGAAAAAGAGAAAAAGTTGAAGCAAAGCAAACTTGGGCCTTAGATCAGCAATGTAAGGATGCAAATCAATTCACTTCTTTCTGTCCTTGCTGTCACTTTTCTAAGTTAGACAGCCATCACTTCCCCTTGTAACTGGTTTCTCTACCTTCAGTCTTGGTCCCTTTAATCTGTTTTCAAGATACCCAAAGTTATCTTCCTAAAATACAAATCATCATGTTAGTCTCTTGCTTAAAATCCTTCAGTGTCTCTCCATTGCTCTCAGAAAAAAGTCTTCAGTTTTTAAACATGACGTATGCAGTCTTAATCGTCTGGCTCCCTGTCTATCTTATCTCCAGTTACTCCTCTCTTACAAGATTGTTCTAGTAATACTGATTATTATTACTGTTGCTGTAATTGTTGTTTGTCATGTGCTTCCAACTCTTCTCTGACCCATTCTTTTCTTTTCTAACCAATATTTATTCATTTTTAGGTCCCAGCTGAGCCATTACTGCCTGTGTCTTCCCTGACCATCCCCCTCCAAGTGGAGTTTAGGTTCCCTTTTAATGTGCCTCCCCTAGAGCCTTCCCATCACAATGCATATCACATTGTGTGATGATTGCATCTGATTATTAGCTTGCATCTCCCACTAGATTGGAAGTTCCATGAGGGATCAAGCCATGCTTGTCTTGGTCATTTTTGCATCCTCAATGGTTAGCAGAATGCCTGGCATGAAGAAGGTGCCCAGAATTTATTTGATAAATAATTGAACAAATGAAGGAGCTTTAATTTATATGATAGACTGACCCAGAGCCTTTACCATCTCAAATGCACAAGTTATGCTGTGATTTGTACTGGGATCACTGTAGGACCCAGGAAATGGAATTCAGGGTAGGAATGGACAGCTCTGACTCATCAGACCTGAAACCTGGAGAGCCTCTATATGGCTTGTGAAGTAGTGGCTCTCAGGATGCAGAGTATCTACAACAAAACAATGCAGATATCTGAATATTATGTTGAAACTCTGAGGCAAGGAGATCCTAGAACATTTCTACCAATCAGGAGAAAGGTAAGTGAAAAATAATAGAACAGTTTCCATTTCTACTAATTTAAGATGTATAAAATTCAGTTAATTATGCCTATATTGTTTTATTTTAGAAAATACAAAAGATCTTTTTCTTCATAAGACCTTTTCTTTTTTTTTTTTTTTTTTTTTCGCGGTACGTGGGCCTCTCACTGTTGTGGCCTCTTGCGCTGCGGAGCATAGGCTCCAGACGCGCAGGCTCAGCGGCCATGGCTCACGGGCCCAGCTGCTCCGCGGCATGTGGGATCTTCCCGGACCGGGGCACAAACCCGTGTCCCCTGCATCAGCAGGCGGACTCCCAACCACTGCGCCACCAGGGAAGCCCAAGACCGTATTTTTTTCAACCCCAAATGCCCTGGAGGTGTTGAGGAATTGAACCCATGGAAGACTTTTGTATTTCCTGATTGCTCCCTTTGAGAGCCTTAGCTTTGACCAGGATGATTCCAGGCTGTAGCAGTGCTTTCTGCCCATCCTCCCTGCAGACACGGGAGTGCAGTGCAAAAGCAGGTTTATTTTTTCCTGTACTTCTTTATTTCTCCCAAGGTGTCGTAAAAAGTTCTATTCCTGTCTTGCCAACTATTGCACTTCCTGTTCCTATTCTCAGTTCCCTATTCTTCTAAACATCCCTGATAGAAATGGTACAAATGACTGAGATTGAAATCCTCATAGTTCCTCCAAGCAACACAAAAATAAGTTTACATGTAGCAGAATTGTACAAGAGGACCAAAGATTTGTGGTGGTATCACTGAAATAACAGTAATTCTTAATTTTTTGGAAGTTGTGTTTCATTTGAGAACCTGATGAATGTTATAGATCCTTTTCTCAGAAATACATACATATATACTTACAATTGTACATACAAGTTCAGAGGGTTCATGAACTATAGGTTAAGGGCCTCTGATAGAATACGTTTACGGAACTCTCCTAAGTTATAAGATTTAGGTACTGGAGGGTGAGGAGTATTAGAGATTCTCACGCCTATGAATTTGTTATTAAAAATGAATGAAATTTGTTATTAAAAATGTTATTAATTTATGATACTGTGTCAGCACAAAGTCTATTAGGGATTGCCAAGGAGGATCATCTGGTGTTTGCTAAGAGTGGTTTGAGACCATTAGCTTTTTAATGAAAGTACACGGATGTACAATTAGAAAAACGAGAATTAGCTGAAGTTAGCTAAAAGGAGGGAAACTGTGTGCTTTAAACTAATATTTTCAAAATGCCAGGATTTGGGCTTCCCTGGTGGTGCAGTGGTTGAGAGTCCACCTGTCGATGCAGGGGACACGGGTTTGTGCCCCGGTCTGGGAAGATCCCAAATGCTGTGGAGCGGCTGGGCCCGTGCGCCATGGTCGCTGAGCCTGCGCGTCTGGAGCCTGTGCTCCGCAACGGGAGAGGCCACAACAGTGAGAGGCCCGCTTACTGCAAAAAAAAAAAAAAAAAAAAAAAATGCCAGGACTTAAAAAAAAACCCGAACAAATCACTGTCCCCTCCCCCACCTTGTGCTGCCTCCGCCCTTTCCCCTCTCCAAAAATTCTGATATATTCAGCAGTGGCTGGAGGGGTCCTGGGCTATGGGCAGGTAGAGTTCTACTTATAGGAATCTCGGGAGAGGGACAGTGACTAGGGGGTACTAATGCTATCCCAAGGGTCATGACCAGGTGCAAAAGCTACCCCTTAAGCTGGCAGGGGTAGAGTGGATCTCTGGTGCTCATCTGAAGGAGACAGGATTAAGGAACACAGATTGGGACCTGAGAGGGGTTACTGAGTTGTCTTCTGGCCAGTGACTCTGAGGGTCTATGTCAGGGAGATAAAATTTAAAGTAAGTTCAGAGAAGTTGCAGGACTACTGAGAACTTGGCATTACCCTTATCTTGGTGTTAGTAGGTTCCAGATGTTAGGGTAGTCAATGAAATGCAAAAGTCGAGCAGCTTTTCTTCTGCTTACCTGCAAATTTTCTTCTCTCCTCCAATTTGCGTGACATTTTGGAAGTATATTTTAATATGGTAGTTAAATGGCTCAGCCATTTACCAGCTATGTGACCATTGCAAGTTATCTAGCTGCTCAGCTTCTCATCTATAAAATGGAGACAATAATAGTACATACTTCATAGGGTTACTGTGAAAATTAAATGAAATAATGGATGTAAGGTATTTAGTATAGCACTTGTTGCCTAGTGAGCAGCTAATAAATGTTCACCATGTTTTTAGTTGTTTGGGCATCTACACTTCCCTACTAGGCTGACTATGAACTTCCGAAAGTGAGGATTTGTCCTGATGTATCCTACTTTTACTATAGAACTTACGTAAAATAGGCTTTTAGAAATATTTTTTTGAATGAATGAATGGAGGAATGAATGAGAGAATGAATGAAGTTGGTTGAAAAATAGGTGTTTTGAATTAACTTGGACAGGTGTCTTCAGGCTTTCCATATGTACACTAGATCCTGTGACTGGACTGTTCCTTCCCTTGTCTTTGCATGGCTGCTGACCATTTCTCATCTTTTAGCTGTCACCTTGGTGTAACCTCTTTAGAAAGACCTTTTATAATGACCAATATCCAAATGAGCTTCCTTGTCCCTGGACCCACTGGTTACATTTCCTACCACTACCCTTTGTTTATAGCATTTATATTTTATAATTTATACTATAAAATACATAATTATATAGTTATTCAGTTTTTAAATTTGTTTTTTGTCTCTTTTCCACTACACAATAAACTATGACAACAGAGAACTATTTTCTTCATTAATCCATGGAGGGACAACATTGTCTAATGGGCAGAACTAGGATTTGAACCCATGCAGTCTGACTCCAGGGCCTGTCTGCTTTCAAATCCTGGCTTTGTCATGTATTAGCTATGTGACCTAAGACAAGTTGTTTAACCTCTGATCTTAGTTTTCTCATCTTCAAATTGGGGATAATAATTATACCTTCCTCACTGATACTGCCCTTTAGACCCAGGCAACTAAGGCTCCTGCCCTGGACCTTGTGCTTTAGAAGATAACTTTCTTCTGGCTATGTCTCACCCCATGGGCAAGCAGTTCAATTCCTGTATCTGCCTCTTCTAGACCATACTTCTGATACTTGAGATCCCAGGACTCCCTACCCAAATAGCTCTGAGCAAGCTTCCAGAGCTAGCTGGGCTTTTCCCCAGGTCCATCCTCCCAAAGCTAGTCTGTGTCTCTGATGTGTGTACCCAGAGACCTTATGGTAGGTAACTAAGGATCTGCTGTGTGTAGAGTGGGAAGGTGGACACAGCTTGGATGTTTGGGTCAAGGTGTCTACACCAATTGATGCAAGGCTCCTTGTGTGACGAAAGATATGCTGTAGGTGGGGAGAGAAGGGAGGTAGGCTAGAGTCCTCTATTTTACCCTTGCTTCTCTAACCTGGCAAATGTTAGAGACAGGCCAGTACCTCCTGTGAGGATTAAATGAGACGTTACATGTAAAGCCTTTAGAAAATGCCTAATATACCATAAAGTGCTCAATAAATATTAGCTATTATTATTATATCTCCGTTGGCTTAGCACAGGGCCTAGTTTATAATAGGTATTTAGTAAGTTATTTTTTGAATGAATGAATAGATGAATGATTGAACTATTAACAACTCGTTAATTGGGGTACTTTCTTGGTTCTCTTGTTAGGTAAAATCAGCTGTGTATTTGAACTAAAGCTTTCTTCATTTATTGTAGTCATGATTAGTTGAAAGTAAGAAATTCTGGCTTGATATTCATAGTTAACTATTAATTGCAAACTTCTTATCAGGAAAAAGATCTTAGGTGTTAATTTCACAGAATGATAGTTCTCAGAAAGGGCCTGCCTCTTATTTAAGCTAACAAATTATTATCTTTCACAAGAAAAACAGGAGGGATTTGAATTTATGTACTATTAGATGTGTTCCCTTGTTAGCTCAAATACATTTGCAATGACGTGTACAACAGTAGGATTGACAAGAGGTTTCTAGACCTCAGGACAACTCCAGTGGTTTTCTGGCAGCATGGAAGACCTTAGCATAAAAAAGAAAGGATCTGATGCTCAATTTCAGTAAATCTGGAGTAGTGAGCTGAGAGCCAAGAGGGGAACTTCACTTCCACACCAAACTCTTGCATCCACTCAGGGTGCTGCAGATAGTGGGACCTGATGTCAAGGACTTGAGCTGCCCATTCCCTCCCACAAAGAGAATCTGTCTCTCATTTGCTTGCCAGAATATGGAGACTTCCTTTTCACTATTAGAGATAGCTTTGAAAGTATAAATGCCTCTTGGAAAAGGGGACTTAAAACTCATGATAAAAAATTAAATGACTGAAATTAACAATTTTGGCAGTAATTTTGGTGGGAATACAGAAGGTGAGGGAAAAAAAAAAGAAAGAAGAGAAAGGCATATGGAGGAGGAGAAAAGCGTAGAGCAAGAGTCAATAGGGAGCTCAGAGAAAATCTCCAATGGCTGCAGTATTTTTTTTTTTTTTTTTTTTTTGCGGTACGCGGGCCTCTCACTGTTGTGGCCTCTCCCGCTGCAGAGCACAGGTTCCGGACCCGCAGGCTCAGCGGCCGTGGCTCACGGGCCCAGCCACTCCGCGGCATGTGGGATCCTTCCGGACCGGGGCACAAACCCGTGTCCCCTGCATTGGCAGGCGGACTCTCAACCACTGCGCTACCAGGGAAGCCCCAATGGCTGCAGTTTTATACCAGAATGTGAAGTTTTGAAATTCCTTAGTTCTAGCAATAGGCTTTGATTTAAACAAGAAAAAAAAAAAAAGACAGAATAGACACACAAAATGTACTTCATGTATCCATTTAGTGGTGGTTTGCAGCCATTTAACTAACACGTGTGGTATTGACTTCAGCGTCCATTATGGGCATCAACTCAGCAGCCTGTATTTTTTTTTTTTTTTTTTTTGCAGTTTGATTTTCAAGACTTTCCCATAGCTTTTAGTACTGTTTTTTGGATTCATCTTCATTAAGGATTTTAAAAGCAAAGGTCTTTGCTTACACTGAAAGTGCTACTTTTCCTAGCATCATAGTTCCTTGCTAATGGGTTTCTGAATACCATTTTCATTATTTAATTTTTGTAGAACTCTACTTCCTTTATTATTATGTTTGCCTTTGTTAATATGTACAATCTGTTGGCTACATATTGCTAGGCTTTAAATATTTTTCCTGTTTACCATTAATAGAAAATGGTTGCTGATTCATTTGCTTTGCAGAATAAATCACTAACCTCATCCATGCCCAACAGAAAAATGGCATGTATTATTTCCTGATTATCCTCACTAGCTGTTTCGCTCTGATCTCTCTCTTTTCCTCTATACTGGTGAAGATATAATGTTCTTTGCTTATGGAGAGGAAACAAGCAGAATGGTAAGGCTGCTTAGACTTTACAAATTTGATAGTAATCATTTACCTACTTCATAATAGTAATGTATATAACACTTGACAGTTTACTGACCTTCACTTATATTATCTTGTTTGAATCCTGGAGGGTTGTCCTATTTATTATCCCATTTTACAAATGTGACCTATACAAGGTCATGATCAGTAAGTGACTGAGGCCACCCCTTCTTTCCTTAATCAGGCTCAAGTCTTTTCCATCTTAAGACCCAAAATCCCTTTCTCAGTCCCAAAGGGTTTTAGCTATAACCCTTTTTTTTTCCCCCTTCAGAGCTCAGCTGCTTGAGAGTGATCTGTACCCCTTTTCCCATTTCCTCATGTCCCATTCATTCTTCAGTTCACTGAAATCCAGCATTGGTGTCCACCACTGTACTGGACTGACTTGGTAAAGGGCATTGCAACCTTCTGGTTGCTAAGTGCACGAGTACTTTCTAGTCTTCCTTTTACTTGAGTCCTCTGTGGTATTTGACACTATCGGTTATTCCTGCCTTCTCACAGCTCTTACCTTGGCTTCGGGGACATCACCATCTTTGGATTTTCTCCTGCCTGTCTATCAGTCTCAGGTCTCTTCAGCAACTCCTTTTCCTGTGCTTTTTCCTTAAATAATGAGATCCTCAGAATTCCAGCTTCCACACACCCCACTGTCCTTTTTCTTCCCTTTTCTTCTCATCCTGGAGCAATTTTATCCATTTCTTACTGTTTCCACTGTAGGTAGATGACTTTTTAAAATTTTTTAAACTATTACAGATGTTTTCAAACATAGAAGTAGAGATAATAGTTTAGTTAATGCCCATAGACCCATTACTCAGTTGCAACAATTACTGACATTTTGTGCATCTTATCATTTCACTTGTAAATACTTCAAATCCATTTCATAAAGGCTTTTAAAAATCATAACCACCATGCCATTTTATACCTAAGCAGAATTAACAATAATAATTTAATATCATCTATTACTTCCTAAATTTCTATGATTGTCTCAAAGATACCTTTTTATAGTTGCTTTGTTTGACTCCAGATTCAAATGAGTTGATGGCTCTTAAATGAGTCCCCGTTTCTAATCCTGCCTGTCAGGCCTCTCTCTTGGGCTGTAAACCCAGGTATCTAGCTGACCTTTGATACTTTTATTTGGAGACCTCAAAGGTATTTCAGACTCTTTATGTCTCTAACTTCCTTTGTCCCTAAAAGCTGATCCTCATCTTGTACGTTACTTGTCCACCCAGTTGTTCATGCCTGAAACCTGGGGTTCATCTCATTCACTTCCTATATCCAATATGTTACCAAATACTGCCAATTCTGTCTCCTAAATATCTTTTCAGTCCATCTTTCCATCCTCCCTGCTGTCTTAGTTTAGGCCATCATTTTCCCCCAGATGTCAGCAACAGCCTCCCAAATATTCCCCTATTTCTAGTCCTGCCTCCAAATATTCTTTCCATTACAGCCAGGGACCTTTCTAAAGTGTAAATCTGGTCATATCACTCCTCTACTTAATCTCTTAAAAAGCTCCCCATTGTTTTCAGGATAAATTTTAAAGTACAAGGCTTTCAAAACTCAGTGCTTGCTAACATATCCAGCTTCATTTCCCCCTTTCTCTCCTGTTGCTGTAATTCTAGCCATACATTCCTCTGTTACTCTATGCCCTTTCTCACCTTGGGCCTATCCATATGCTCCTTCTACAGTAATGCTCTTTTATTTTCCTCTTCCAACCCTTTCCTCATTGATTTAAGTCCTCGTCTTTACATCTTTGCTTAAACAACACTTTTGGGAAGTCTTCCCTCATGCCCCGAGCCTGAGTGAGTGCCTGCTCTCAGGATGCCTGGAGTACTCAGGGGTACTCAGTTCTAGCTCCTTTTGTAACATTTATGCCACAGGTTTCTAAATGCTTATTTGATATCTTATTTGTGGTTATAGTCTATGTCAAGCATAGTGTCTGTTATCAGGCAAATGCTGAAATATTAGTTGAAAGAATGAAGCAATGGTTCTTCTAAGTCCCAAGTTCTTTCTAGTATACCACTAACTTAGTGTTGTAGATATTGTCTGATAGCCATTGCTCTAGCTTCTAGGCCTTAGAAAATTCAGTTGAATTTTCAGAAGATAGTTGAAACATAGAAAAATGGTAGTGTAGGGTAAAGTTTGTAAGCTTGTTCCTGTCTTAGAGCTAACTACTCACTTGCCTTGGAATATTTTCACCTAGTTGATTCCTTGTTGTTTAGACTTAACTGTAAATATCACCCCTCAGAAGGGCATTTCCTGACCACACTGACTAATGTAATCACATGGTTACTATCACATGTCCTAGTTTTAATTCTCTGCATAGCTCTTATTGCTGTTTCTTTATTGTTCTTTTGTGTCTCTCTTTTCCCCAAAGGTGACAAGGGACCTTGTCTATCCTGTTCATTGCTGCAGAGTAGGTACTCTCTCAGTATATGTTGAATTAATGGAAAAATTAATGAATGAATGACTGCTATAGAAGTTGAGGTGATACACTTTCAGGACGGATAAGGGAAAATGACAAGCTTACTTCCTAAGGGGTAAATTTTCTCAAAAGTAAACAAACCCTTCGTGGGTCCTGTTATTAGTTAGACATGAGATCTTGTGTTCAACCTTTTTCTGTGCCATTCCTAATTTTCCTTTTCTTAAGGGTATGTGGAGAGGTTTTTGATGGATGCTCTCCATTGGACCACTCTGTACAGTAGCCGAGACATGGAAACCACCAGTGTCCATCAACAGATGATTGGTTTAAGAAGATGTGGCATGCGCACATACACACACACATACACACACACACACACACACACACACACACACACACACACACACACACACACACACACACACACACACACACACACTGGAATATTACTCAGCCATAAAAAAGTATGAAACGTTGCCATTCGCAGCAACATGGATGACCTAGAGAATATCATATTCAGTGAAGTAAGCAGACAGAAAGACATATGATGTCATTTATTTGTGGAATCTGAAAAATGATACAGATGAATCTATATACAAAACAGAAACAGACTGATAGACATAGAAAACAAACTCAAACTTATGGGTACCAAAGGGGAAAGGAAGTGGGGGAGGGATAAATTAGGAATATGGGATTAACATCTGTTAATATACATAAAATAGAAAAGCAACAAGGATTTACTAAATAGCACAGGGAACTATATTCAGTATCTTATAATAACTTATAATGGAAAAGAATCTGAAAAAGTATATATATTCAGTTCCATATATATATGGAACTGAATCACTATGTTGTACACTTGAAACTAACACAATATTGTAAATCAACTGTACTTCAGTGAAAATAAGTAAATATGCCAGCACCATTTGTTGAAAATGTCTATCCTTTCTTCTCTGCATTGCCTTTGTCAAAAATCAGTTGTATGTGTGTGGATTTATTTCTATTCTGCTCTATTGGTTAATTTGTCTATCTTTATGCCAATATCACACTGATTTAATTACTGTAGCTTTGTAAGTCTTGAAAAAAAAGGTAGTGTTAGCCCTCCAACTTTCTTTTGACGATTCTAGATCTTTTTCATTTCCATGTGAATTTTAGAATCAGCTTGTCAACTTCTGTAATGATTTTAACTGAGATTACGTTGAACTTATGTAGATCAGTTTGGGGAGAATTGACATCTTAACAATATTGGGTTTGACATCTTCGATTCACCTTTGCTGCGAGTGGGGCTACTCTGCATTGTGGTGCACAGGCTTCTCACTGCGGTGACTTCTCTTGTTGAGGAGCACGGGCCCTAGGCCCGCGGGCCCTAGGCGTGCGTGCTTCAGTAGTTGTGGCACGCGGGCTCAGTAGTTGTGGCCCACGGGCTCTAGAGTGCAGGCTCAGTAGCTGTGGTGCATGGGCTTTGTTGCTCCACGGCATATGGGATCTTCCCGGACCAGGTCTCGAACCCGTGTCCCCTGCATTGGCAGGTGGATTCTTAACCACTGCGCCACCAGGGAAGCCTGAGAACGTTTTTTCTATTGTCAGCATTTAGCAGTATAAATGTCACTCTCAGTACTACCTTACCTGTCCCACATATTTTGATAAGTTGTATTTTTATACAGAAAAAATTTAAGATACCTATTACATCATAGAATTTTCAGTACCTAGACTAATAGTCCCTAGTTTCCTCAACTGTGGCCCCTCTCCTTTATAACTCTCTTAAATCATGGTACCTAGAACATAGAATTCTGGATTAGTCTGGCCATTGAATAATAGAACAGGAATGCCTGTTCATTCCTTTTTTGTTCATTAATTTATTAAGTCATTCATTCAACAAATATTTACTGAATTCCTATACCAGGCATTGTGCTGGTTAGGAGTACAGAGATGATTAAGATGGGCATATTCCCTCTTCTCATGGCACTGTCTGGCAGGGAAGAGAAATATTTAAACAAATAATTTCAAGGGTGACTACTATCTCCTATGTTACAGAAAATCCACTGCCATTAACAAAAGCTAGGTTAAAATGCCATTAGTTTTTGGACTTCCCTGGTGGTACAGTGGTTAAGACTCTGCACTCCACTGCAGAAGGTATGGGTTTGATCCTTGGTCAGGGGAACTAAGATCCCGCATGCTGCAAGGCCAAAAAAAACAAAAAAACCATTAGTTTTTTGTTTTTGTGTTGTTTTTCAACAAGTTCTGCCATTTTTTTTACCCTATTTTTAAAATCTCTGTTTGTCTTTAAACTAGGATGATCCAAAACTGGTCTGTACCCTACAGGCTATACCAATTGCTTAACGCTGACTTCTTTCTGATTGGTTAGGGCTTGTTTAAATATTTTGAATATCCTCCCTGGCCTAACTATGACTGCAAATATCTGTCTTCCCCTTTCCATCGACCGTTCTTTTAGAATACAATCTGAGCCCATAACAGAGTAGCACCTTAGATTTGGGTAGACTGATCAACTTTTTAAGAGTTCTCTGTCAGTTAAGCCTTTTGATCCTCACCAAAATGCTGGGCAGTTACAACCCCAACTGACAGATGAGGAAGTAGAGATTCAGAGAGGCTAAGTGACTCTCCCAGTTGGGAAAATTTTTTTTAAAAAGTATACAAGTTCCTACACTCCCACCTAAGGCCTTTACTCTTGCCTCAATCTCACTGCCTTTTCATAACTGACCATTAAATATGTTTTAAAGAGGGCAAAGTCCAACTGTAGAGGAGATCTGCCTGTCTGAAGCATGATTATTAGTGGTGATGGTTGGGTATTACCTGGCATGCATGTGTTAGGTTTACAGTAAAGAATGCCTACATTTTATTAACTGTCCTCTTAGATATATTAGTGACTATCACACCTGAATTACAACAAAGAAGCACTAGAGAAAATTCAATGTGGGCGGCAAAATTCTTTGAAGAATAACTAGTTATAATTGGGGAGTCTGAACACATTTCAGAGTTGCACGTTTAATATGCAGTATGGTTAATTGCACTGTAATTACAGTATTTTAGAATGGCATGCTAAGTGTTTAATCCTTTTCAGGTTTTCCCTCCAATCAGTGGTCTGCCTTCATTTTCCAGATTGATGAAGTCTGCCTCAGAGAAGGGGGTAGGTAACAAGATGGTGCCAATGTGTCTAATCAACTGGGAAAGTTGTAAAATGAATCTTTCCTATCTGGAACTTATATTTAATCATAGTTATGTTCTCTTTATGAATGAGTGTTGATTAGTTAGTTGTAAGAATATGAAAACAATAAGAGCTTTTTTACCCAGATAAGTTATGCTAGAGTCATTATTTGGGTCTGATTGAGTTGATGGGGATATTTACATTACCTCAGCACATAGCTCCACGTAATCTTATTCATAATGTTAATTATATACTCCAAGAGTTACTGTCATGCACTTGTTTATGGTGTTTACTCTTAGGATTTGTTTGTACATGTGTTTATTGTATGGTTCCCCTCTCTTCCACTGGACTATGCCCCTTTCGTAGTTGCAAAAGGCATTTCCACTAAGAGAAACCTGATCTTCAGGAGTTTGTTCCCACTGATTTGATGACAGCTAACTCAAGGAAGGCAACTCAATTCTGTTTCAGAGAGTTGGTTAACACTATACCATTGAACTGACTTTTAGTCGTTTTCTTTTCATTAATTAATTAATGGCTGTGTTGGGTCTTTGTTGCTGCACGTGGGCTTTCTCTAATTGTGCGAGTGGGGGCTACTCTTCATTGCGGTGTGCAGGCTTCTCATTGCGGTGGCTTCTCTTTGTTGCGGAGCATGGACTCCAGACACATGGGCTTCAGTAGTTGTGGCACATGGGCTCAGTAGTTGTGGCTCGCGGGCTCTAGAGCGCAGGCTCAGTAGTTGTGGCGCACGGGCTTAGTTGCTCCGTGGCATATGAGATCTTCCCAGATCAGGGCTCGAATCTGTGTCCCCTGCATTGGCAGACGGATTCTTAACCACTGCACCACCAGGGAAGTCCCTTTAGTCTTTTTTTCTACCTTCATGTATTTGCATATGCTTTTTCAGTGTCTGGAGTTTCTTTCTCTGCATATTCCCTGCAAACTGCAGTTCATCTTTCAAGATCCGCCTTGAAATTCCATTCCTCAAGAAAGCATGCCCTAATTCTACCAAAGAGAGTGAATCATTGCCTCCTTTATCTCAGTTACTGTCTCTGAACATTAATGCCATCACAGACCCATCATACTGTACAGGTTTCCCCCTGACTATTCGAAAGCAGAACATTCCTATGAAACCTTTCCTAAGCTGAAATGGTGGAAGGTAAAAAAGCAATTACCTTAGGACACATCTTGCTAACGTATGCACAAAATATATCAAGATAAAGCACAGTTGCTCACATACAGAGTTCAAAGCTATGGCAACTTGGTGCTAAGATGCTGAGTATAGTTCCCAGGGAAGGAGCTTGACAGTGCCACTTTGCAGCAGCTTGGGGCTTGCTGCAAAACAAACATTGAACACTATTTTTGCCTTTTACCCCTTCATAAAAGTGAAACCAGGTCCTAAAGTAGGTCTTCTGTAAAAGTGAAGTGTTGTAAAATGAACTTTCGAAAAGTAGTGGATACCTGTATTGCAGCTATCTTTTGATACGTTTGCTTTAATTAACAGATTGGTGTGTCTGAGAGTGAGGGCCATAGTGTATTCATTTCTCTTATTACCCAGGTCTAACAGTGTCTGCTTCATAGCTGGTGTTTAATAATTTCTCAGTGTTGAATGACGTAGATTATTCTTTTTAAAATCTTTTTTTTCATATTTAAAGACTATTTTTTAGAACAGTTTTAGGTTCACAGCAAAATTGAAAGGAAGGTACAGAGGTTTCTCATGTACCTTCTGTCCCAACATATGCATAGCCTCCCCCATTATCAACATCTCACACCAAAGTGGAATATTTATTACAACTGATGAATGTTTGCTGACACATTGGAATCACCCGAAGTCCATAGTTTACATTATGGTTTACTCTTGGTGTTGTACATTCTATGGGTTTGGACAAAAGTATAATGACATGTATCCGTCATTCTAGTATCATACAGTATCATTCACTTCCCTAGATTTTTAAAAAGTGAGATATAATTGACATATATATTCGTTTTAGGTGTACAACATAACGATTCAATATTTGTATGTATTGCAAAATGATCACCACAATGTCTAGTTAACATCCATTACCATACATAGTTACACAATTTTATTTTTTAAATAATTTTTCGAAATACTTAGATAGCATAAAATCACTCTTTTAAAGTGTACAGTTTTAAAGTGGTTTCTAATATATTCAAGAAGTTGTGGAAATGTCATTCCTATCTAATTTCAGAGCACTTTCATCACTACAAAAAGAAACCTCATACCCATTCCTCATTCCCTCCTACCACCAGCCCTTGGCAACCACTAATCTAATTTTGGTCTCTGATTTGCCATTAGTGGACATTTTATATGAATGGAATCATACAGTGTGTGTCTTCTTAGCATAATGTTTTCGAGGTTATCCATGTTATAGCATGTATCAGTACTTCATTCCTGTCCAAATACCATTCCATCATATGGACATATATTTTGTTTATCTATTTACCAATTGATAGACATTTGGGTTGCTTTTACTTTTTGACTGTTATGAATAGTGCTGCTACTAACATTCATATACAACTTTTTGAACATATGTTTTTAATTGTCTTGGGTATATACATAGAAGTGAAATTTCTGGGTCATATGGTAACTCTGTTTAACTTTTTGAGGGGCTGCCAAATTGTTTTCCAAAATGGCTACACCATTTTACATTCCCGCTGACAATGTGTGAGGGTTCCAATTTCTCCACATATTCCCCAACACTTGTTATTGTCTGTCTTATTGATTACAGCCACCTTAGTGAGCATGAAGTGGTATCTCATCGTGGTTTTGATTTGCGTTTACCTAGTGACTAATGATTTTGCACACCTTTTCATGTGCTCATTGGCCATTTTTTTCTTTTTTTTTTTTGCGGTACGTGGGCCTCTCACTGCTGTGGCCTCTCCCGTTGCGGAGTACAGGCTCCGGACGCGCAGGCTCAGCGGCCATGGCTCACGGGCCCAGCCGCTCCGCGGCATGTGGGATCCTCCCGGACCGGGGCACGTACCCATCCATGTCCCCTGCATCGGCAGGCGGACTCTCAACCACTGCGCCACCAGGGAAGCCCTCTTGCCTTTTTTTGATATGGCATTCCAACATGTAGTTTTTTGGTATTCTATTTGGCATTCTCTCAGCTTCCTGTTCTACAGTTTGGTGTTTGTCATTAATTTTGGGAAATTCCCAGTCATTATTACTTCAAATATTTCTTAGATTGTTTTCTCTCTTCTCCTGGTATTTCAGTCACATGAATATTAAACCTTTGGTAATCGTTCCACATTTCTTGGATACTGTGTTCCTTTGTTTTCATTTTTTTCCTCTTTGCTTTTCAGTTTGGGAAGTTTCTGTTAACATATCTTCAAGCTCATTGATTCTTTCCTCATTTGTGTCCAGTTTGTTCATCAAAGAGGCATTCTTCATTTCTCTCTTTTTTAAAAAATATTTATTTGGTTGCCCTGCATCTTAGTTGCGGCAGGCAGGCTCCTTAGTTGTGGCATGCAAACTCTTAATTGCAGCATGCATGTGGGATCTAGTTCCCTGACCAGGAATTGAACCTGGGCCCCCTGCATTGAGAGTGTGGAGTTGTAATCACTGCACCACCAGGGAAGTCCCCATTCTTTATTTCTGTTAAAATATTTTTTATTTCTAGCATTTCTCTTGGAATCTTTCTTAGAGTTTCTGTCTCTATGCTTACGTTGCTCATCTGTTCTTGCATGTTGTCCACTTTTTTCCTTAGATCCCTTAGCATATTATTCATAGTTACTTTAGGTCTGAAATTTTTAAAACTTTGCCATATCCAACTCCAGTTCTGATGATTACTCTGTCTCTTTAAGCTGTGTTTTTTTATCTTTCAGGATGCCTTGTAATTTTTTGTTTAAACCTGTACATGATGTACTGGGTAAAAAGAACTGAAGTAAATAGGCCTCTACTGTGAAGTTTTATGTTTATTTGGCTAGGAATTAGGCTGTGTTTACTGTTTGCTGTAGCCGTAGGTGTCAGAGGCTAAATTTTCCTCTGGTGACCTTGTTTTTGTCTCTTCTGTGTCTTCGGGTTTCTATAAAGACTTCTTCTTAAATAAGGTCTGAGACATGCAATTCTTTCCATTGTAATCCCCTGTTATTATATAGAAGTCCTATAGATGTAGTGGTAAAGTTTAAGGGGAAGGGATGCATTCTATAGACCTATGATTGGACCTCAGTCTTTTAGCAAACCTGTACCCCTGGGCTGTAACCTTACAAATTATTTCTCAGTTTACTCCCTCTGGTGAGATGAGAAGACTGGAGTTGGTTATTTCCCTTATGCCACATGAAGGGGCTGGTGTTTTTCTTTCCCTGTGTGGGAGACTGGACCAGGCCTCAGTTGGGTATTTCCGTTCTCTTGGTTGTTAGGCTTTGGTAAAATCTCAGTAAAATAGTTTCTCTTGAAGACAGGCCTTTTTAAGGATAACAGTATTCTCTGGGTATATTTCAAAATGGCTACCATTGTGGTTGGAAAAGATACTTGATATGATTTCAATCTTCTTAAATTTGTTAAAACGTTTTGTGGCTGAAAACATGATATATCCTGGAGACACTTGGTCATGTTGTGTAATCCCCGTAATGTTCTGTTGGATTAGCTGCTAATATTTAGTTGTGGACTTTTATATCTGTATTCACAAGGGTTATTGGTCTATAATTTTCTTTTCTTGTGATGTCTTTATCTGGCTTTGATATCATAGTAATGCTGACTTCATAGAATGAGTTCGGAAGTTTTCCCTTGTTTTCTATTTTTTGAAAGAGTTTAGAAGAATTGGTGTTAATTGTTCTTTAAATATTTGGTAGAATTCACCAGTGAAGGCATCTGGTCCTGGACTTTTCTTCGTTGGAAGGTTTTTGATCACTGATTCAGTCTCTTTACTTGTTATGAGTCTATTGAGATTTTCTATTTCTTCTTCAGTCTACATCATTTGTGTGTTTCTAGAAATTTGTCCATTTCATCTATGTTTTCTAATTTATTGGTGTATAATTATTCATATTATTTTCTTATAATCCTTTTCATTTTTTTCATGTTGGTAATAATGTCTCCACTTTCATTTCTGATTTTATTTTCATCATCTCTCTTTATTAGTTTAGCTAAAGATTTGTCAATTTTGTTGATATTTTCAAAGAAATAACTTTTGATTTCATTGATTCTATTGTGTGTTATTGTACTTATCTCCATTCTAATCTTCATTATTTCTTTCCTTCTGCAAACTTTGGGTTTATTTTACTCTTCTTTTCCTATTTTCTCAAGGTGTAAAGTTAGCCATTTGCAGCTTATAAATTTCCCTGTGAGCGCTGCCTTCACTGCACCCCAGAAGTTTTGGGGTGTTATATTTTTGTTTTTAATCCTCTCTGTTCTGATTTCCCTTGTGATTTCTTCTTTGAACCTTTGGTTATTGAAGAGGGTGTTGTTTAATATCTATATATTTGTGAATTTTCCAGATTTCCTTCTATTACTGATTGCTAATATCATGCCATTATGGTTGAAGAAGATACTTTGTATGATTTGTACGATTTTATGATTTTAATCTTTTAAAGTTTATTGAGACTAAATTCTTGGCATAACATAGTATCTATCCTGGAGAATATTCCACGTGCACTTGAGAAGAATGTGAATTGTGCTCTATAGTTTGGAGTGTTCTATACATGTCTGTTATATCTATTTTGTGTATAGTGTTGTTTAAGCCCTCTCTATCCTTATTAATCTTCTATCAGAATTTTGTATCCATTATTGAAAGTGAGGTATTGTAGTCTCCAAGTATTATTGTTGAACTGTCTATTTCTCCCTTCAATTCTGTCAATGTTTCCTTCATATATTTTGGGAGTTGTTTGTTTGCTGTATATGTGTTTATAATTGTTATATATTCTTGATGAACTGACACTTTTGTGAATATATAATGTCCTCCTTTGTCTTTTGTAACAGTTTTTGACTTACGGTCTGTTTGTCTGAAATTAGTATAACCACCCAAGTTCTCTTTTGGTTACTATTTGCATGGAATACTTTTTCATTGTTTTATTACTTTCACCTATTTGTGTCTTTTTATATTGTTGAGTGTTGAATTTTGTTGTAATCCTTTAATGATTACAACATTAAATAAGAAGTCTGCCATCACTTTTATTGTTGTTCTACTGCATGTAATATGCATGTTTCTTTGGCTGCTTTTAAGACCTGATTGTTATATTTAGTTTTTAACAGTTTGACTATGATATGCCTAGGAGTGGTCCTTGTATTTCTGCTGCACTATTTATAAAGAGACAAATACTAGTAACAACTCAAATGTCTTAAGAATTTGAGAATAGCTAAATATTCATTGATACAATGGAGTGGCATTGAGTAAATATGTAGATTATATTGGTACAAGATAAAGTATATATGAAATAAAGTTTAGTAGAAAGTAGAATGTATATATATACAAAGATTTGAAAAAGGAAAAATGTTTATACAAGAAACATAAATTTAATAGAGTTATGTAAGTAGTTTTTTAAGGTAAAAGTTTTCTTCCTCTGAAAACCTATTTTTTATAACAGATTTTTGAGATATAGTTCACATATCACAAAATTTTCCCATGCAAAGTATACACTTAAAGTATACAATCTAATGGTTTTGAATATGTTCATGGAGTTGTTCAACCATCACCACAATCAATTTTAGAAAAAGTTTACCACCCCAGCAAGAAACCCCATACCTTCTAGCAGTTACTTACCATTCCCCCAACACCCACAGCCCTAGACAACCACTGATTAACTTTCTCTCTCTGTGGATTTGCCTGTTCTGGACATTCTACATAAATGGAGTCATACAGTGTCTAGTGTTTTCTGACTGGCTTTTTCACTTAGCATAATGTTTTCAAAGTTTATCCATGGTGTAGCATGTATCAAAACTTTCTTTTTTATTGTTAAGTAATGTTCCAGTGTTATCATTTTTATATCATAATTAACATTATAGTAAAGCCTTTTAGGGTAGATTCCCTAATATGGAATTAGTGGATTAGAGGAAATGAACCTTCATTTCCTATTGTATTTCAGTCTTATTTGTCTATATACCTCAAAAGACTACATCAGTAATGTGATTTTACATTAAATTCCTGGAAACACAAACATTAAAGAGAAAATCCTTTGATCACTGCTCTCTCCCACTCCACTCCTCACCCCTTGGGCCTCTTCCTCTACTTTCTACCCCTAGAAGCAGCCATTATCCTGAGTTTGGTACATATCCTTTCAACTCATTTTTAAAAAGTCTCTCCTTCCCCTATCTCTGTCCATATATGCATATGTACAGACACATTTTAAGGGTTTTTAATTACATGTTATATGGAGGTTAATGAATCCATTGTGATGCCTGCAACACAAATCCCTATATGCATTATTAAATAGAACAAAAACTAATTATTATCACTTCTATCCTTTCCATTAATATTCATATCATATAAATAAACCATGGTGTAATGGGAGATCTGAATCCCTATAATTGACTCTAATAGCCATCCTAATAATTCATCCCATGCCCTCAAGATAACACCATACTGTATTTCAGGAGGCTATTTTAATTTCAAGGAAGGGAAACAGGATTAATTTCAAGGGGCTGCAGATTCCGTGTGGGACCAAAGTACTCAATTTGATTATAGATTTGATAATTGATTAACTCATTCTTAAACTCCAAAAGTGATATCTAAATTACTGTATAATGGGAGTAGACAATTAAATCGACCATTTAAAAAGTGGAACCTTGTGAACTAACCCAAATATTTAACAGGCACTCTGCTGGTATTTGGTTTCATAGGAGAAATTATTTGATTATTTAGGTTTGGAGGAGGACTCTGGCATTATCCAGCAGTCAGAGTGACTGATCAGGTATAACAGGTTTCCTGGCTGCAGTATGAAAGCTAGATGACCATGATTTGTTACTCAAATCTCTTGATTTTTTTTTTCTGGAAATGATTTCTCTTTATACAAAATACCTGGTGGCAGCACATATCATTCATATTTTCATGTAGTTGAGTCTGAATTTCTCATGTTTCCTGGGCCTTCTTTAAACTCTGAGGATTAAGATACCATCTCAGGTAATCTTAAGGCAAAGGCCATTTGATTATTTTTCTTGGCAGCTGGATCTGCAACTGTCTTAAACTATCTTAAGAAAAACTAGGGAAAGGACTGAATAATAAGACCCCAGGGCTTCCCTGGTGGTGCAGTGGTTAAGAATCCTCCTGCCAGTGCAGGGGACACTGGTTCAATCCCTGGTCCGGGAAGATCCCACATGCCGTGGAGCAACTAAGCCCGTGTGCCACAACTACTGACCCTGTGCTCTAGAGCCTGCGAGCCACAACTACTGAGCCTGCATGCCACAACTAATGAAGCCCATGCACCTAGAGCCCCTGCTCTGCAACAAGAGAGGCCATGGCAAGAGAAGCCCATGCACCTCAATGAAGAGTAGCCCCTGCTCGCCGCAACTAGAGAAAGCCTGTGCGCAGCAATGAAGACCCAACATGGCCAAATATAAATAAATAAAATAAATTTATAAAGAAAAAAAAAAAGACCCCATACCAAAATTATTTTTAAAGTTTCAAAATTTTAGTTCACTCTATTTAAAAACTGCCTATTTAAATGCTGCCTTTTTAGATCACTCTACCACTAAATCACTCATGCTAAAATATTATATTGCCTTTTTAGAAGATGAGAAAGCAGTGCTACCATTTTTTTTCAGTTCGTTTTGAATTAGAATTTAGTAGGAATATCAGACAGATACTAGTTGGAGCACTTA
The DNA here is from genome assembly GCF_011762595.2 of Tursiops truncatus. Lineage (NCBI taxonomy): Eukaryota > Metazoa > Chordata > Mammalia > Artiodactyla > Delphinidae > Tursiops > Tursiops truncatus. Next base: position 13,518,636 of record NC_047049.1, read on the forward strand.
CCTATATTCTAGCTCCTCTTCCCCATTCCTTATGGAGACCTACTCAGTAAATGGAGTTGGGCATTTACATAAAATAGCAAGTGAGGAATGAGCAGAAGCACTGTGCTCGTGTAGTACCCACACTAAGACCTTTGAGGCAGTGAGAAAAAACAAGATGTGCAGTAAGCCTAATTCAGTTTGGATTTATTTTGTATGCTTAATGATTAGTGTAAAAGAACTCTGCCCATTTTAGCTTATAATTAGCATCCACAACTCCTTTTTCACAGAGCTGTAACCTTAATTTTTTTTTAAAAAAGAACATCTATTATATGTCAGATTCTGGATATGGTGTTTTGTGTATCTTTCTCTCCTTGTTCAGCACTTAACAGCCTTTCCGGGAGAGTAGGTATTAGTATTATTCCCATTTTTTAGATGAAGTTCAAAGAGGTCAGGAGACTTGACCAAAGACTGACTGGCAACTGGGGGTTGGGGAGAACCATTTTGAAATCTGGAAGGTCTGCCGCCCCTTTTCTGGTCAGGCTCTAACCCAGACCTGGGTTTAAATAGCCTAGAAGGCAGTGAAGCGGGACAAATGCTGGGCTTCACTTCACCAGGCTCTGCTGCCAGGCAGATGTGTGACCTTAGGTATTTGGACTGCAGTGGCCTCTACCCTGAAGAGAAGATATTTCCACCGCAAACCAGATGATCCGCGAGGCCTGGCGATCCACGTGCTGCAGGGCCCAGTTTTGACCATTTCTCAAACCGGTGTTGCTGGAGGAAGCCAGCTGACTACCACGCCCTCCTTGGAACTTACCAGACTGGCCTGTTTCAGTATCTGTATGCTTATCAAGGTGCAAAGCATATTAACACAGAGCCCGGCCCTGAGGGCACCTAGGTTTTCCCACACCGCCCCCAGAGTCCACTGTACGAGAATTGGGGAAGAATCCTGGGTGTTTATTGCTAATTACATCTCGCTCGTGGGGAGAGGCTCTTGACAGCGTTCCAAGTGGGGTTCTCGTTGACGCTGCAGACCCAGGGCAGGTTTTCTCCGGAACGCGCGTCTGGGTGTCCGCGGCGGGGTGGAGGCGGAGAAGAGGGTGCAGGAGATAGCCACAGCGAACTCACGCAGCCCCGCACGCCTTCCCCCTGCGCATCCTGCGGCGCCGGCCTCCGCGGAGGAAGGCGAGGGACAGCGGCGGCCGCAGGCTAGGCACGGGTTGCGGGCCCAGGTGCCACCGTGGGTGCCTCCTACGTCCCCACCTCCTGCCCCCGGGCTACCGGCCTGTCCCCGCCCCTCCGCCTGACTGCAGGTGAAGCAGCCAAGGCCGCTGAGTAGGTGCGTGGGGATGATCTCACCCGCGCGCTCCGCGCCAGGAGGAGGAGGAGCGGGAGCAAATCCAACTTCCGGGTAGTGAAGCCGCAAGCCACCGGCATCTTGCTTTTTCTTTCCCCTCCCCCCACTGTACCCCTCGCCTCTCCCTCCTTTCCTTTTATTCCCGGCCCCACCTGCCAAAATGAACAGCTCGGACGAGGAGAAGCAGCTGCAGCTCATCTCCAGTCTGAAGGAGCAAGGTAGGCGGGCGTGTGGCCGCCAGGTGCGGGCAGCCGCGGCCCATGGGCGGGGACGGCTCCAGGGCGCTGGCTTTGCGGTGGTGGAAGCTGGGCGGGAGGTATTGCGGCCGTCGTAGTCACCCCCAGTAGCTCCGTCACCCGTGGAAAAGCATTCTCCGCGCCCCGCGCGCTTTGGCGAGCTCGGGGCAGAGGGTAACGTGCTTTGCTTGTGCCTGGGAGTGTCGTGCCCGGCAGGGCGGGGAGCGCTACCCGTTGGTCGCTTTAGCCGGCCATGGGGGTTGAGGAGAAGGGCCAAGGATTTGGCGGGGACGAGGTCCCACGGTACCACCGTACACGCGGGGGAAGCGAGTGGGGCTGGTTATTTTGGAGAGGCGGCGGTTTAGCAGCTCTGCTGGCCTCGCTCCCTGGCCTCGGCCCCCCCTTGCACGTTGGCGCCTGCGGCGCTGCTTGACAGCCTTTCCGAGCTTTTCATTCTGGTTTGGCCTAGTTCCTCTTTCCTTAGCAGCGAGGATTTGCAGGCCGTGGTGTGTTTTATCGCTTCCCATTTTTAGCAATTTATTTGTCAGTGAGGCAACACCCTGCCTGTGCGGGGCTTCTTGAATTAGGACTTGTCTCTGGTTCGCAGGAAAGCCATGTACATGCATTTCTGCATTGCCTGATAACTAGATAAAGAACTGTTTTAATCTCTTAATAAAGAACTGTTGTAGTCAGTGATTTTCATCACTTAACCACACTTCTGAACAAAGCCAAATTAAGATCATATGTGAACCTAACACTTTTTAAATTTAAAATTATTATTACCCTGACCAAAGGTGGCCTGAGAATATGGGTCAAGAAAGAGGAACCATGCAGATTTAGGAAGTAAAAATGTGTAGGAACATATGTTTTCCTGAATAACTTGCTTACATGGCCGTATAGTGGAAGGGGCCCCGCTCTGTGGCTAATCCTGGTGTTTAATCCCAGCTCTTTCACTTCTCTTGACTTAACTCACCAACTCTGTGAACTTGGAAGAGTCTCTTCCCTTCCGTGGGTCTTATGGTTAATCAAGCCTGACCTGACTAGGCGCGAGAGCTAAACCAGATGATTTTATGAGGTCTGTCCAGTACTGTGACCTGTTGCTCCTCGAGACCACAGACATACCATTCATAAGGGTATTTTGATCCCTCTGCAGTCCACACTCCTGGAAACAAATCTCAACATGACTGTTTAGTAACTGTGTGACCTTGGGGAAATTATCAATATTTAACCTCTCGAAAATGGACAGAACACATTCCTCTCTGGTATCTAGCATCTAGAAAGTGCTGGATAAATATTAATGGCTTTTGCCTTCCCACGTACTGTCAACTCCCATCCTAGATTAGTCTAAGGTCATGAAGTCACAAGAATCAGTGAATCTAGTGGGTGGGCAACATGCCTTTATCTGGAATTTCTCAAGTGTTTTAGTGAAGGGCTGGATTTTATTAGTATTTTATTCCTGATAACACTGCCCCCGTCACCCAACATAAAGACTCTTAACTCATATTCTAGACTGTTGGAGCTTTCATTATTGGTAGTATCTGTCAGTGGATGCCAGGTCTTTTGATGGATGGTCAGTTTTCAAATAATGTTAAAATTTCAAATTTCACTTCTTTTCATTATGTATATAATTTCAAGGATAATTTAACAGTGCAGATAATCCACAAGTTATTTATATTTGATTTTGGAACACATCTCTATCTCTGTGTTGGATTTGAGACTTGAGAAAAACGGACGATTCTTAAGTTTCTGGTTCTCCAGTTATGTTGGAAAACAAACAAATCCATGCATTAGTATTTTTAGAGGATATATTTCCTCAATTTTGAGCATATCAAAGGCAATAGAACAGTTAGACTTTGAAATTTGTGTTTCTTAAAGCGTATACTTTTTTTTTGGGATATTGAGTCTGGTTACACAGGTGTTGGGGTTTTTATCAGCCCATGGTGTAATTTTTATACATTTCAAACTTGGAGCATTTGTCAGTGGATCATAGACTGTGATAGCAAGTGACTTATTTCAAGAGTATTTAATTGCTGTTTAACCTGCGGAACTAACTGGGAGGCTAGGGATTTGAGGAGGAAAACCTGGCAACTAGGTGTTTGGGCTCTTACCAATATTATGATCAATTTTGTAAGCCGGTATGTGTGATTTATTTTTAAAAGTAGACAGTACTTTTTACAGCCTGTTAACATTGTGAATAATTCCACTACTATTTAATGTGAACAAGAAGAGCCATTATCGATTAAATACTCTGCTTTTCTTTTTTTAGGCTGAGTAAACCTATTCATTTACTCCTTTGACAAATACTAGGTACCTGTCATATGTGATGCCCATGTGCTGGGCACTGGGGGAAGAGATGGTGAACCAGACAGACAAGTTTATTGTCTAGTAGACAGTCATTAATCAAATAATCATACAAATCAGTTTGTACAATTAAAATTTTTTTTTCTAGGATAGATTCTTAGGAATGGAATTGTTGGCTTAGAGGGCATATATGTATAAAGTTTTGCTAGGCATTGCAAAAGTGCCCCCCTCCCCAGATGGCTGTACCAGTTCACATTCCCCCCAGAAGTGTCCATTTTCCCATGCTTTGGTCAACAGTGACCAACAGCAGTCTTTACTAATTTGACAGCCTGACAGGTTGCTTAATTTTTGCCAATCTGATGAACAAAAATGGTACCTTTAAAAAATTTGTTTGACCTGGTAATTAGTGAGGTTTGAAATCTTTTTACATGTTTGTTGGCCATTTAGGTTTCATCATATCGTTTCTTCCCTGGTGTATTTTAAGTCTAAAATTTGAACCCATTCCCCAGGAGGGTGTTCAGAAAGAAGGTTGCCATCAACTCTAAATGGCAAAGCTGACAGCAGCCTTCCCTAATGTGAAGTCTTTAGTGGTGTGGTGAATAAGGTTGCTTTTGACAAAAGTTGTGAAATGTAATGACGGAGTCTGTCATAATATGAACAATCTCTAATTTATACTTAACATTCCCTAAGCTCTATGTCTTATAAATCACACCCACTTCTGAATTACTTCAAAACATTGTATGTTCCCTTCTAGTGAATGGTATAATTAGCTATATTATGTCTTTCTAGAAAGTTATATTATGTCCCTTTAAAAAAAATTAGCCAGTGTGCGATTGCTTATGTTCAAGCAGATGTTGAGGTAATGAGGTAATTCTCCTTTTGTCTTTTTTGCGGCTTTATTTTATTGGACTGATTGACATCTTTAATGCACTGAGAAATGGCAACTTGCGATACTATTTCCAATGCATATGTCCTAGCTTACTAAAGTGGACATTTTCCTTACAAAACATAATACAGTGTTCAGAATTCTGTTGGGAAATGATAGACTTAGCTCCGCATTTGTTTAAGGTACATGATTTTCTTTGTATTTCATTCAGCCCACATGCATTGAATATTCATAGCCAGGCACTGTGCTAGGCCTCAGAGATATAGAGATGGAAAAAACCTTGTCCCTGCTGGTGAGGAGTTCCTAGTTTAGAGATGGTGGTAGAGTGTCTAACTAGCCTCATTTGGGTCATGTGTTTAAAGTCCTTTGGCCAGGGAAGGGCAGGGCACCTTGATTGGCAGCCTCCACAAAGACCAATGGATTGGAGTAGTCCAAAAAAGACTGGTGTGCCACTACCAGAAGGGGGGATGCGGGCTAGAAAGACACAAACAGCAGATGTCCACTAAACTGTCATCATAATGCCATGGCATTTGGATCTTGTTGAGGAAGTTTTGAAGAGAATGATTGCCACTTAGCAAAAAGGATGTTCTAATGTAAGACCAAAACAACAACAACAAACAAATAAAAGTTATGGGCTATTCTTGGACTGACACTATTTAAAATGGTAAGATAATTGGTTTTAAAGCAAGGTAACCTTCTTTCATCTTGAGAGTTGGTATCATTTTCTCCAAGATTATTGAGCTAGTGCTTAAGGTTCACATGGAAATTTAGTCAAGTTTATTCTTAGAACAGAGTTAGTAATTAAAAGAGGCTTCCAGTGTTCCCTTGGCTTCCAGGCTAGGAAGTAGCTAGAGCATTATTTTGACAAAAGGGTCTGAAACTGCTGTCTACCAAAATGACCCTATTTATCTGGAAAAGCTGAAGCATTGTCAATCTTGGGTCCATACAAAGTCAGTCAGTAGAAAGCCGTTTGGGACTAAATGGTTGCCTTGGTGTCAGGTGCAAACCTGGCTTTACACCACTATTTTCCAAGTGTGGTCCAGGGACTAACTGTATCTGAACAACCAGGGTACATATGTACTTACTTAGTTGCCTCTGAAAAGGCTGGTAAATTTATATTTCTTCATCTGGTTACATTTTTGTAAGATTTGCATTTAAAATTTTTTGCTTTTAGAACAAAGTATTACATGGATTGAGAAAACTGCACAGAATAGAAATGAACATCTCAGTGAATTATTTTTAAAAAGCAAGTATGTTTCTAACAACGCTTAAATCAGAACATTTCCAGAAGCCCCTTCATAACCCCTCCAATCACTATCACCTTGCTCTTCCCAAAGATATCCAATGCCACCAAAGATAAGTTTTGCAAGTTTCTGAAATGTACATAAACGGAATCATACAGTGTGTGTTATTTGCTTCTGTCCTCTTTCACTCATTATGTATGTGAGATTTATCAGTATTGTCCCATGTAGTTATAGTTCGTTAGTTTGCATTGCTGAGTAGTATTCCACTGTATGAACATAACCAAAAAAAATGTAAGCTAATATAGTGGAGATCAGGGGTCAGCAGACTTTTTCTGTAAATGGCAGAGATAAGTATTTTAGGCATTGTGGGCCATATGATTTTTGTAAACCAGAGTATTAAAAATGCATTTTCCTAAAGTTGGTGAGCCACTGCCAAAGAGGACCCAGTTGGGGTGACCCTCTGTGAGATGGACATTCAGCATGGCCTGAGGAACTACAACTTCTAGTCAGAATTTCACTATTCACCTAACACTGCTGTTAGGTAGATCAGTCTTACTTTTGTTTTTTTAAAAAATTAAATTAAAAAATAAACATATACTCACAGAAGAAAAAAGCATATGGAGTAAAAAGTACAATTACCTGTTCCTTCTGACTCATTATTTCTCAATCTTTATTTCATTATACTCTCCAAAGGAGTCTTTTTAGACATTTTTTCCCCTAATCACTTCCCCTCCCCATGACATTTTAATACCACTGATACTCTGCATCTTTTTGTGTACTGTGATCCTTTGGAGAGCTACAGGCCATTGTCATATCTAATATTTTTTTCCTCTTTGAGGGTGACCCGTTGATAATGCATGTTCTAACCCCATTTCCATTTCTCAAAGTTATCTACTGTTAACCTTTTGTTGTATTTCCTTCTGGAAATTGTGTTTGTATGTACATATATATTTGTCAGTTAATATATATTATAGAATTCATACCAGTACATATAGAGTTAAACCTTTAAAAATTGATTGCATAATGTTCCCTGTATGGATCTCCCGCAGGGTAGTTAATGTCCTCTGGAAAACAAACTTCTGTATTTCTATTTTTTTTTTTATTAAAAATAATGCTTCTGGCAATAGAGAAGAGTTGGAGACATCAGTATGAACTCATGTTTAGCTTAATATAGATACCGATGGTTACATATAGAAATATTTACAGATGTGTATATACGTATTGGGTTAGTATACAGACATTTATTTCCTTGCTCTTTCAGCTGAGAGCCTAGGTGTACCAGTAACAATGAGCACATCTAGCTCCAGAACATGGCTTGTAATACCATTTTCCAGTAAAAGGAACAGGGCTCCTGGGAGAAATGGCTGATTCTAGGGCTGGAGTGACTGGGGCAGGATATATACAAGATGAGCCTGGAGTATCTTGTGGTTACTAGAAAGTAAGGAAGTGCTCAAAAAAATGAGCCCACAATGATGGGGATATGTCAAAGAGATATAAGAACCAACTGAAAGAACTTCCAATGGCCAAAGATGGAACAATTTGAACAACAAAATACTGGATTATAACCCAAAGTATAAAATAAATATTCATGAGTCCATAGTGATATAAATTAATGAGAAGAGACACATCTTCCATGTAGAACAGTTCCAAATAATTTATGTATCCTTCCGCTCAAAGGGCCGTGGAGCATAATGCCCTGCTCTGTAAGTGTGGGGTGTGCGTAGTGACTTCCTTCCAAAGAGAGGACAGTATGCAAAGGGGGGTAAATAGTAACTTTAAAGTGGAGAAACCTGACAGACATTACCTCAGTTAGGTGATCTAGGTCAACTTCAATAGTGATTTAAGTCATGTTGATAGTATGTACCTTTGATGTGAGATGATGAAAATGGCACTTCACCTCTGTGGTCCTCCCCTAAAAACCTATAGCCCCAGTCTCATCATGAGGAAAACATCCCAGGTTGGGGAACATTTTACAAAATATCTGATCAGTTCTCCTCAAAGTTATCAAGTTAAGGACTTTTTTTTTTTTTTTGCGGTACGCGGGCCTCTCACTGTTGTGGCCTCTCCCGTTGGCGGAGCACAGGCTCCGGACGCACAGGTTCAGCGGCCATGGCTCACGGGCCCAGCCGTGAATCTAAAGTTTATAAAACCAAAATTTATTCAAAACAGTAATGCTGCTTACATCCTTTGTACACATATATCTCTGTAAGTGCAACTGTAGGAAAAATTCTGAGAAGTGGAATCGTTAGATCCAAAAAGTATGTATATTTTAAACTTTGTTGTGCTGTAGATTTTATTCTGTAGAGCTGTTAACACAGCCAAGCTTTGCTTTAAAATGTAGAAGGAACACTGCTTTTTTCTCTGCTTCCCATGTTAGCTAAGCATTTTATTTCATTTATTTTTTATTGATGTATCTAAGCATTGTAAACATTAAAACACGAGTTCTGAATTTTTTGTTTGGTGCAGTGAACAGTAATATATTAGGATCCTTTTAGTTACTTGATTCTATCTCAAATCCTCTATGGCACAAATCAGGGTATGATTCTGAGATTGAGATTATATATATATATGTGTATCTCAACATATATGTATGTACATATACATACACACATATTTATATATATATATTTGTTTTAAATACGGCTTCGAGGAGCAGTTTTAGATTACAGAAAAATTGAGCAGAAGGTACAGAGAGTTCCCTCATCTTCCCCCTCCCTGTCCCCGTTTTCCCTTATTATTATCATCTTGCATTAGTGTGGTACAGGTCTTAGAACTGATGAGCCAATATTGATACATTATTATTAACTAAAGTCCGTAGTTTGCATTAGGGTTTATTCTTTTTTTTTTTTTTTTTTTTTTTTTTTTTTTTTGCTGTACACGGGCCTCTCACTGCTGTGGCCTCTCCCGTTGCGGAGCGCAGGCTCAGCGGCCATGGCTCACGGGCCAGCCGCTCCGCGGCATGTGGGATCTTCCTGGACCGGGGCACGAACCCGTGTCCCCTGCATCGGTAGGCGGATTCTCAACCACTGAGCCACCAGGGAAGCCCCAGAGTTTATTCTTTATGTTGTACATTCCATGGGTTTTGACAGATGTATGACATGTACCCATCATTACATTATCAAACAGAATAATTTCACTGCTCCAAAAATTTCCTCTGTTCTACCTGTTCATCCCTCTCACCTTACCCTGGAACTCCTGGCAACTAGTGATCTTTTTACTGGCTCCGTAGTTTTGCTTTTTCCATAATGTTATATAGTTATAATTGTACAGAGTATAGCATTTTTAGATTGGCTTCTTGCATGTAGCAATATGCATTTGGGCTTCCTGCATGTCTTTTGTGCTTGACAGCTCATTTGTTTCTCTTTCTCTGAATAATACTCCATTGTATAGATGTACCGTTGTTAGTTTATCCATTCACTTGTTGGTGAACATCACAGTTGCTTCCAAGTTTTGGCAGTTAGGAATAAAACTGCTATAAACATTCATGTAGTGGTAGGGTATGGGGGAAGGGAATAGTCCTGTGATAGGGTCTCTGTTTTTAAGTGAGCCTGTGCCCCAGAGCTGTGACTTTCACAAGTGCGTCTCAGTTCCAGTTTTCCCTGTCCGTGAGACAAGAAGGCTACAGGTGCTGGAGTTGGTTTTTACCTTCCCTTTAATCTGTTAGGCTCTAATAAAATAATTTCTCTTGAGGGAAGGTTTTGTTATAAAGAACAGAATGCTCTGGGCACATTTCGTGATGGCTACTTTTCCCCTCCCCTGCCAGAAACAGTAGGGAAATTTTCTCAGTAGTCACTGTGAGGACCTGGTAGTACTCCTGGAGTTGAAACTCAAAAAAGTGTTGGGGCTTCTTAAGATCCGCCCACGCCTAGAGTTTTTAACTCTCAAACTTGTTGGAACTGAGCCTCTAGCAATTTGTTAGTTACAGTTTAGATTTTTTTCCCTATCTTGGCACATGAGGGTGTTTCTGCACCTTGGCTTCTGCTCCAGTAAGTTGTGATCCTCTGTATCTGTCTGAGTGTATCTCTAATTTTTGGAGTAGTGATTTGCCCTGTGACTTCAGTTCTCTCATGGATCCAAGAAGAGTTGTTGATTTTCAGTGTGTTCAGCTTTTTTTGTTGTTGTGAGGACCAGAGTGTCAGCTTACAAGCTCCTTACATGCCAGACCAGAAACCAGACTTATATACGTATTTTAAAGTTCTCAGTTTCCTTCCTTTCTGGTGGTTAACTTGAAGTCATTAATATAGTTTGTTGAGATTACTTCTTAAGCATCATTAAATCATTAACACTGTACTGTGTGTTCTATCAGGTGAAGAGTGAATTTCAGGTTTGCTATAATTTCTTTTAGATGAAATCTCTCACCTTTGTTTTTTGATCAGGTTTTCCAGCAGTGTTTCCCTGGCTTTTCTAATGCTTTAATTAACAACTGAGGTATAAACAACTTCTCTTTCTATCCTGGCTTTAAGAGCAGAACCTACTGGGATGTGTGCAGAAGTGAATAATGTCCTAATTGAACATTATCTGTTATGACTTATGTCCTCATACCCCATTAGTAAGAGATGTTTCAAGGCTCCATGAGCCTCAAAGATGTAAACTCAGTGGATGAGAATATACATTAGAAGATCTCATGAGGCAGTGTTTTTCTGGTTACATTTGATGGCTATTTAAAGCTTCATTTTTATTAAGTATCTTGTTGTAACCTATGATTTAAGAGGCCCTTTTAATATGGGGAGGAAAGTATGTGCTCTTTCATGATTTGTTCATGTGAAGACCTAGATCCATTCTTCCTCCTTCCTGAATTTAACACACATTTATTAAGTGCCTACAATATGTCAGGCATTGTGATAGAAGAGGGCATCTGGATGCATAAAGACATAGTCTTCAACCTAGAGGGTTATTTCTGGTCTAGTGCTTTAGCACACTGCACAGAGTAGTGCTCATAAATGTTTTTTACATGGATGACCTTTAGGATCAGTAGACTGGTTCTGCTTCCACCATTCCTTACTGTGGGATTTGACTTTTCTATGCATTTGTGTCTTCACTTTTAAAGGGGAGATGTTAATATTTGGCTTAATTGCTCTACATCACAGATTTATATGAACCACTCATTTCATTCAACATAGGCATAGACTCTGTGCTTTGTATTCTGCTGAGTGTAAGGTATATAGCAAGGAATTGAGTGGGAGAAAAGACAAGAAAACAGACCTGTGTTCAGACAACTTATAATGTTGCATGTAGATGCTCCAGTAGAGATCTATGAACAGTATACCTTGGTAGTATATTAGAAATATAAATGCTGATTTTTGCCCCCGTTATATGGGGAGAGTTTCTTAGAAGAAATGACAGTTGAACTGCATTGAAAAGGAGGAGGTAGGGAAGATGCGGAAGGGAAGACCTTGCAGGCAGAAGGGAAAATATTTGTAAAGACACTTGGGTATGAAAGGTCTTAGAGGGTTTAGGGAAGCATTGGGACTTTGGGTATGATGGAGTGAGTGTGGTCTCTGATTGGGGAGAGGAGAGGAGAGTGGGGTTCCCAGGTTGTGAAGCTAACATCTTTGGTGGTTTTTAAACAAGAGAATGAAATAAGCAGGTTTGTTACAGTGCTAACTAGTGTCTACCTTGTAAAGAATGAACTTGGCATAGAGGGCAGCTAGAGGCTAGATGAGAGGGTTTTGCTATTATTGAGGGTCAGAAATAGGGCAGAGATACTGGTGATAGAGGAAGGGCAGATTGGAGAGACATTTTGAGATCTGAGCAGTTGATGATCCTTTGGTGGTGGGGGAAAGTGGGGAATCAAGGGTGATCCTGAGGTACTAGCTTGAGAACTAGGTAGATGATGGTCCTGTATACAGGAAGTAAGAGGTTTGGGTGAAATGGAATTGATGAGTTCACTTTCTAACATGTTGAGTTTGAGGTACTTGTAAGGTATGTGGACAGAGATGTCCAGAACTGTACTGTTCAGTACAACTTTCAGCTGCGATGGAAGTGTTCTGTGGCCACTAGCCACATGTAGCTATTGAGCACTTGAAATGTGGTGAGAGCAGGTGAAGAGCTGAATTTTAAATTTTATTTAATTTTAATTAATGTAAATGTAAGTAGCCACATGTGGCTAGTGGCTACCATATTTGACAGTGCAGGTCTAGACAGTGTTGGTTGGAAATACTGATCTGGAGCTAATGCTAGGATAGGGTGGTTAAGCTTCCTGGGTCTGAGAGGTTTTCAGGGGCACTGGACTCTAAAATGCTGAAACTGCAGAAGGCCCAGGCAAGTTGATTGTTGCTCACCCTAGCCAGAGGTGTTATTGGCCTGTAATTCTGAACTTTAGTTGTCATGTTTCTCAAACAACTAAGTCTACTCAGCTGCTTCCTGGGGTGGCTGTGTCATGGTTTGCAGCTTGTAAAGAAAATTCTCTTTCTTGGCATTAGTGGGTTAGAACATAGAACCAGCATGATTCTTGAAGCACATGCTTTGCCTGCTATTCTCCTTGTTTTCTCCACATTTTCCTTTTTCTTCCATTCTATACTCCTATGTAGTGAGTCCCCTCTTTGGTTGCACATTAAAATCACCTGGGGTGCTTACCTCTTAAAGAAATACGGATGTCCAAGGTCCACCTAGTTAAATGAGAATCTTGGGTTGGGGGTGAGTGGAGAGGAGGCTAGAGAGCTGTAGGATTTAAAAGCTCCCCTGGTGATTCTAATGTGCAGCCAGGATTGAAAAGTACAGCTTCAGACATGCTTCCACTTCTTTGCCACCTTCTTTTTTTACTACAACAAACTACAGTTGATCTTTAACCCCCTCTCTCCTCCTTTTCTTTGGTGGAAGGTAGTAGTACTTAGGATTTCAGAGATTTTCTGCTCTGCCATCTTTCAGGCCATGTATCACCGAAGTAAGCCTGAGACTGAAGGCATTAGGGAGCAGCCTGATCTCTTGCTGTATCAGTAATGATAACCTTTGTTTAACATGCATTCAGCATTTAATATGCCTAAGCACTCTTGTTGCATGTTAGCTCACCTACTCTTAATAAGAACACTATGAGAGATGTACAGTTATTATTCCTATTTTCCAGATGAGGAATCTGAGACGCAGAGAGTAACCAGTTTGCCCAAGGTACCTGACTAAGTTAAGTGCTTGGACTGCACTTTTAAATTGCTGTGCTGTGTGACTTTACAGTATAGTGAACTATGCTGTATCTGTAAATGCAAGGGATGAAGTCTTCCCAAGCTGCAGATGTCTTTCACATGACAGAGAATTGGTCAAAATCATTTCTTCTTTTTTTATTAATTCAAAATTTGGAGGATCTCTCTCATTAAATCACTTGAGTTTCACAGCTTATGTTAAAAAGTTTTGAAACTGTGAGCCAGCTGTAAAACGATAAGGCTTTCTCTGTGACCCTTTGGCATTGCCAAAAGAGAAGTAGCTGAATAACATAGGTCATTATAGTTTTTACCAGTTTTGCTAAAGATGCGGTTACACGTTTTCACTATGATGTATGTGAATGTTGTTTAGGGCAGTAATCTTGGTTTTTTTAAATTCAAAGAAATAAAAATATAAGTAAATATTTTTCGTTTATGCCCAATTCCCCAACTGCCCCTTCCCACTACCAAATGGTTGAATTCTTCCCATACTTTTCCTCTCCTTTCCCTGTACTTGGCTTCATTTTTTTTTTTTTTTTAAGTTGCTTACAGTCACGGAAAGCATATTTTCTGTGGTTTCCATTAAGATATGATAGGTAAAGATTCATGATTAATGCTTTTCATAAAGACCCAGTAATTGGGAGTCTATAGTGTTTCGCCTGGATTCTGTTGGCATTATAATGGAAGAACAGTGTCGGTATTTTTAAAAAGGCCTTCATAGCCGTTATCTGGTGCTTTAAATAGAAAACAAAAATTTCTTACTGTCTTTTTTTTTTCTGTATGTCTGTAAAGTAGGTCATCAGGAATAGAGTGGTAAATCAATTTTGATTTTTCAACTTTATCTAAAGATACTTTTAAATGTCAAGTAAACGAAAGCAAAGTCTCTCAATAAAGTATTTATTTTTTGAAACAATATTAGATGTAGTAATAAGATTTGGGACCATGACCATAGACTACCTAATGATGTAAGTGCGTATTTTTAGAATCTCTTAGTTCATGTTTCTTTTTGTTAGAAAAAGGAAGGGGAGGGACATTTTATTGAATTTTCAGAACCGAGGACAATTTATTTCATACTCATTGGTTGGGGTTTGTCTGATGGAGGCTGATAAGGAGCTGGTGTGCAGAGGGCTTCATTCTGTGATCAATCAAATCTTTTCTGTTGAAACTGTAATGATTTTTTAAAGGGCTGTATCTTTACATGTGTACATTTAGCTATCTTATGGGCTACCTAATTTTCAAAGATTAGAAAATTTTTTTCCAAAAAAAGATTCTTTTTTGAGTGTGGCTTCAATAAAATGTCCATTAATTCTTATTTAGATGGTTATGAAGTGCTGATAAAACTTCGGGCCGTTGATGGTATAGTCTCATAAATATTTGTTTATTTGAATTGGATTTTAAGATTTCGCTCCGGTCATCATAGTAACTATTCTAAACCCTTCAGATCCCTGTTGAAAGGAACAGCATATACTTTACCATCTGAATTGTTTTGGCGGTATTCTCTGCTCCAGTGGTTAGAATCATACACTTTGGAATTAATGACCAGATTATATGGAATGTTCTTGAAACCACTGGTTTCAGATTTTTAATTGATATCTTCAGGTTCTTCATAGAAATAGGAAGCTCTGTTTGTCTTTTTTTTTTTTAAAGAAAAACTTAGCTTTTTGTAGATAAATCCCAATGAAATTTTTTTAAAGTAAAAGTATAAAAATCCAAACTTGATTATTGTCTGGCTGTCTGGTGCCAGTCAAAATGCTGGTCTGGGAGTGGGCAGTGGTTCTGCTGGGTCCACCTTAGACATTCTGCTCCATCAATAGTCCTAAATCAGTCTCTTTCTTCCCACCATACGCTCTAAATGGCACATTCTCAACTGTGAGGCTATCTAAAAATGGTGCTTTGGCTAAGAGATGAATGTGGGAGTTCAGCTTGCTTTTCTGGCAGTGGAGGATTTTAAGTAGAAAACTGCTGCTTTTCCCACATAGCTGGAAATAGTTCCAGATAATTCACATATTTTTCTAATTTAGTGAAATGAATCTGGCTGGGATCTGGTCATGGCTTGGTGGTTGATGATCTTGCAGTGCCTGAAAATAGTTGTTCTTAGCTGAATGCTCATAGCAGAAACTTTCCCCTGCGGATAAAGAAGATATGTGACATTGAGTTTATTTTCTGGAGGCTAATCTTAAATAAACCTGTGATTATAGCACCACAGACTAATCTTGCTGGAAGGAACTTCAGGGACACCAACCTGTCACAAGTGCTGAACATCAAAGATGAGAAGTGACTTGTCATAGGCACTTATGGCTCATAGGTCTTCCTAATAACCCAGGAGAACTGAAATTCGGCTCCGTGGGCTCACATCTGCTCTGGTCTCTTCTTCTTCCTTATTCTTAAAAGCAGGAGCCCTTCTTCTGTGGCCTCTTCTCCACCCCACCCAGAACCTTGTAAATAGACAATAGGGGTTAGTTGGGTTCCCAGGTTTTCCCATAGTAAACTTTTGATAGCATTATAACATTGCTTTCCTTTTTTTCTTTTAGCAATAGGTGAATATGAAGACCTCAGAGCAGAGAACCAGAAGACAAAGGAGAAGGTTTGTACTTTACCCTTTCTTTCCTCTCTTACTTGTGTAAAAGCCTAGACAGCATGGTGCATTGTTCTGCCACCAGTTTCAGTTAAATGCGAATGAGAGTGTTTTTTTTAATTTCTTTTCTCCTGCATGTGTGGTTCAGGCTAATATCAACTCCAGGCTCCAGATGGTAAAGAATAGCAGGCATGCCACAGTGGGCGCTGCTCTGGGAGATTAACTACACGGCTAAATGTGCAGCAAGGCACCAAGCCAAGCAACTCAAGCCCCCAAGAATTGTACTTTTTCCAGCAGTCAGATTTGGGATTCTAGTGATGGAATTGAAGGCCTGAGACATTTACCTTTTGGGTTGAGACATATTAGATCTGGAGAGAACTCTTTGGAATTAGTCATTGGTGTTTAGCTCAGATGCTTCCCTAAACCCTTTGTATGTTTGCTTCCTCTAAGTATATGAATAATCTGTTGGAAGTTGAAAAACACCCAATGTGAAGATGGTGAAGCGTGGTGAATATTTTCCTGGGCTCTGGCAGTTTTATTTTTTAACGGTTAAATAATTAAATTCTACTTACCTTTATGTCTCTGGACATATCCATTTAAGATTCATGAGTGTTTTGTTTTGTTTTGTTTTGTTTTGCTGTACGCGGGCCTCTCACTGCTGTGGCCTCTCCTGTTGTGGAGCACAGGCTCCGGACGGACACGCAGGCTCAGCGGCCATGGCTCACGGGCCCAGCCGCTCCGCGGCATGTGGGATCCTCCCAGACTGGGGCACGAACCCGTGTCACCTAGCATCAGCAGGCGGACTCTCAACCACTGCGCCACCAGGGAGAAGCCCCATGAGTGTTTTTTTAACATATATCTTTTTTTCCCTATAAGTTTAGGGAAGGGACATACAGAAGGGAAGGCTAAAGAAAGTAGAGGGACTGAGTAGAAAATGAAAAGGAGAGAGAGGGGGAACTGTCCATTATTGTTATTTAGATATAAATGAAACTTATTTTAAAAATTTTAAATTTCTATTTTTAGAAATTTGTTTGATAGACCAGATATTTCAAAGCATAACATCCATGGTGGAAAATTAATAAGACAGGTCCTTCGTGGTTATGAAAGAAGGTACACATTATGCAACCTTGTCTTTAAAATTTCAGAGTAAGAGCTGTAATGAAAATTGGCAGTGAGCTAAATATTTGTAAAACTTGTGGCACGTTTGTGGGTATTTATTGAACTCTTAAAAATCATATTTAACTTTTTTACTTGTATTAATTTGCCACCTATATAGATGTTGGTGTGGTGGTATTAATGGTAAGTCCTCTAGTTCAAAGCACATTATAATAGATTTTTAGATCGTTATTTTTCACCCACATTTCATGCTCCTTTGCTCATTTGTAAATATTATTTGTAAATATTATTTTTGAAATAAAATTTTTATTTAAAAATTTATTTATATTTGAAATTTTAAGTATCTTCCCTTCCTTTCACTAGGCAATTCAGGGAATGGTGGGTGGGGTGATGAGAATACCTGTGATAGAAGGTGGCTGGTACATGCGTCTCTAATATGGTAAGGAGGTCACATAATACAGTTTGACAAGATTTCTAATTCTAACATAACCACACAAAATCACAGATGTCCCGAGGATGCCAACAGGTGGGGAGTATATGCTTAGATCTTGGGTCCCTGTTGTCCCATAATTTTAAAGCAAAGCTAATGGGTGAAGCTTATGCCAGATAGCTTGAGTCTTTTTCCGTAAGATACCCAGCCATCTTCCAGCTCTAGGAGAAGGAGCCAAGACGTTATCAGTCAATTGAGTCTCTTCCATATATGTTCCTGGTCCAAGGGGGGAAGAGCAAAACAAGTTGGAACGGTTAATTCAGGAGAACTCCTTGGTTTAACCTGGAAGATAGGAGGAGGGAAAGCAAACAAGTGTCTTCATTTGATGAAGAAAGAAGGATATAGAAGAATGTGAATAACATAAGAGGAAAAAGTAAATTTTTTGTTTTATCCTTCTTTAATCCTTGCTTACTTGTAGACCTAGCATTGCCCTAAAGATAGTAGATGTTCTATAAACATCCATTATTAGTGATGATGATGGTTGTTTAACTGCGAGCCACTTTCTGCAGTGAGTTTTTATGTGAACCATCTGTTATACAAGTGAATTGTAGGTAAGATGCATTTGGCAAAACAAGGATTAAAAATTACCTTAGCCCATTACCTGTTTACATGTTTCTCTACACAGAGTATGTCCTGATACTTTTGTAACATCTGTATTGACGTGCTTCTGTACTTATTCTTTAAAAATAACTATTAACAGAAATGGGAAGAAAAGAAATGAAAGCAATATGGAATGCTGTGTGGTTGGGTAAAACAAAATAGGATGGTTTTAAGTTTACCGCACTCTGTTTATCTTGTGTTAAAAGACTAGTAGGCTTATTACTGCAGATTTTTCCCCGAATTGGGGGCTGTATTACAAAGGAGGGAAGCCTATAATAAAAGCCTTTTTAATACAGCACAGAATGAGTAAAAGCAGCTTTAGTTCTGGAGGTGGTAAATGGAGAACACCATTTTCTCTGGCAAAGCATTCTCTGTGCCTGGCTGTGTGAGCTTTGTCCAGTCCCCATCAGCAAATATTCATGGCCATTCTTACCTCGTGACCCCACACGAGTTCAGTTAAATCAGTCAAGGATAGGAATCTAAAGTAAGAGTCTTTTGCCATAGTTAATTTGATGGGGGGAAATTTTGCAGAAGTGTAAGCGACCAGAAAAATAAATGGCAAGTTTTTTCCTTCTGTGTGTCCACATTAAGTCTAAACATCTTTGTTGTCAGGTCATGAACCTTATCAATGGGAAGAGACAGTGGGTGTGATTCCTTTGGGTAGATCTTTTTATGCCCTGTTTAGAATCTCCTCTGTTGAGACAAGTGGTAGGACATGAATTTCCTCAGAACAGGCGGTTGCTTAAGAGACTGTTTTTTTAAGCAGCTACTGTGTCATGTACATTCCCTTATCTCCCTTATCTGATGCTCCAAACAATCCTGTGCCAGCTCTATTTCACAGAAAACAGGACCTCAGGGCTTAACAGAGTCTAGATTCAGACAGGGTATTCTAACCAAAAATACTCATTTTGAAGCAGGTAAACCTAGGGGATCTAATTGACTTTTTCCCCAAAGGTCTTGGTTTTATTCTTAATTTTTTATTGTTAGCCCATGAATTTTCCACAGCAAATTATCAGACTCAATACTTTTCTGGATCGTTTGTCTTCATCATCTATTGGTTTGTATTTAAAAACTGAAAGTTAAATATCAAATCAGTCTTACATCAGAAAAATTCTCGCGTGCGTGTGCCTCTGTGTGTGTGTTTGTGTGCGCGCGCGCACATGTGTATAGATTCTGACATAATGCATTCCAAGGGTAAGAGTAGGAGATTTGGGAGGGTGGGCCAGTGTTTTAATGATCTTTTCCTTTGCAGTTCTCCCTTTTTAAGAACAATATAACGCTGATCATTTTGTGGTTTTTATCAATGTCTTTGAGGATGGAATCAGGATCTGAGTTGATAAGGAAAACTTTTTGCTGAATGCCTTCTGAGTACTGGGATATAAAGAAAAATGTACGAAGGTCCCACTCTAGAATAAAACTACTCTAATGAGGGACGCAGGCAAGTTGACAAATAACTGTGATAAATTGTACATATAAGTGAATGCTTAGAGTTTAGGGGTGGGATGGGAAAAGAACAAAAAGACAAGGTTCCTACTCAATTCCATGTGACTAACTCTTATCTCTTAATGCTTGGATTAAATGTGGCTTACTTTTTTTCAAAGTCTTCTTTCTCTCACAAGCAGAATTGTCGCCTCTTTGTAATGAAACATCTGTATATTTCTTATGCACTTACCACATTTTATCAACCAAAATTCATTATCAAAATATTATATAGGGTACATGTAAGATATCTGGGTTGGATTAAAGTGTAAAAGCTTCAGTTTTGTTTTTTTTAGACATCAAGATAGGTGGAGATTATGGAAAGGGTGCTACTTATTTTTTGCCCAGTTTCTAAATAGCATTATCAACAATATGTTAAAAAGTGAGAAGGCCTATCACATTGAAGTCAACAACCCTTCCAAATTATTTTTGGGGTAAAAAAAAATAGAGGACTTGTATATTTTGAAGTCAACCAAATGAAGTTTTACTCTGCTTGTGAAGCAATCATCATATTTAAATGTGTTAGTC
The DNA here is from genome assembly GCF_011762595.2 of Tursiops truncatus. NCBI lineage: Eukaryota > Metazoa > Chordata > Mammalia > Artiodactyla > Delphinidae > Tursiops > Tursiops truncatus. The sequence continues at coordinate 13,538,554 of NC_047049.1, forward strand.
ATGCTTCTACAATTGAAGGGCATTCTCTTATGACTCATTCAGGATCTTTGTCATAGCTGTTTGTGGTTTTTTTCCTATATGGGGGGGCAAAGCTTTTTTGAGCTTTTAATGGAATAGCTTTCACATTTCTCAGAGTGGTGGGGGCAATGTGGAGTGTGCATAAAAAGAAGGAAATCTGTAGAATAGAAGAATGTCTGCCTTTGAACAGTAAGTATTTATGTTTAATTCTATGTTCCGAGATCGAGTTTTGAAATGAATAAATGTTTAAGTGGCTGATTAGAAGTCGTTTGGGTGAGCTACTGTAACACTGCATCAGGCGGTTCTGTCAGCTTGCCAGGAACAATGAATGAAAAGGGAATGAGACAGACGCTTTCCAAGACTTAGGTTTCAAGAAGCAAGATAGATGATACTGTTTGCATCTTGGCTCAATTGTCTATTGTTAAAATTTCTTCATCTTTTGTAAATTTCAGAGGTGAAGGTCCCAAAGTATTTTATTTAAAAAAAATCAGTAAAGAAGCCACTTTAAAGAGCAAGATATGCATCCATTATGCTAACTGTTCATGCATAATACATTCACATACATGCAGTTTCTTTAGAGCAGAGTGGCAAGTGGTTGTGCCAGAGAAAAAGTAATTACTTAGCAGTTTGAAAGTGAAAATGAGTCTCTTATTAACAGCAATCTATCCAGAAACAAAGAGCAAGGATCTCTGTTCTGATGACATGTGTTTCCATCTAACACACAATACCTAGAATTTGGAGAATGCTGTAAGACAGCTTTAGGGGACAGCTACTACTTTATTGCCTGTGAAAATTGGAGGGAAAGAACTTTGAATTGGAAGAAAGAACACTACCGAAAGAGAGTGAAAAGAATTCCATCCTAGTGGGAATGATTTAATTTATTGTGTTCTTTAAGGATAAGCACAGCTGAGTTCTAGCCAAACTTACATAGGTGGAACAATAGAATTGTTGAGTTTTACTAAAAATGATTTGATGGTCCTCGAACTGCATCACCAAATATTCTAAAACAGGTAAATATGGACAATTCTGATGCTTTGCCTGTTTAAACTTTTAAATATTGTAACTGGACATAAAAGGAATGAAGTTCAAGACAAATAAGTAAAAAATGGTGTGGAGTTGAGACCTTTTCAGACTTAATGTTGTAGCCTCTGCTGTATGTTCCTGTAGTGCAGTACTTCTCTCATTATGGCAAGTGTTCTTATAAATTGCTTGTTTCACTGTTGATCTTTCTTGGTTGATCATAACTTTTGTGAGAGCACATTGCCTGTTATGTTCCCCACTGTATTTTCTCTGCTTAACATAGCACCTGTATGAATAATTTGTTCAATACTTGGAGGAAGGAAATAAAGGCATTCAGTGATTACAGTAGATGCCTGCTTAGAAGTCTAATTCAGTCAAGTGTACGGTAGTTGTCTTTGTGTAGATTGCCTACTCTGTTGCTGTCCTGTGTATGCAGTGCATGTGTGTACTTCTTGGGCCCCACACTGACCTTTCTGTAGGCTGGCAACTCTTTGTTGCATTTGTGTGTCATGGAGATAAAAATGAATGTTTATGTTAGTGGAAGTTAGACACAATTCAGAATATTGGGGGTTTTCTTGCATAAAATATACACACAGCAAAATATAAAGATATCTTAGTACCTACAGTTATCTGTACTTCTGCTGAGCCCCGTTAAGCAGACATTTTAGTACAAACAGCAGTTGGATGATATGTGAGGCAGAAAGAACAGAGCTGCCCATTTCGGTCGGGGAGAGGGGAATACCAATACACACTGGAAAGACTTTCCTTCACAAATCAGTCTGCCAGTGCTTTGAGATGCTGGTTTAGTTTCAGAAGCCAGGTATCTGCCTGGATGAGCCTCAAGGAAGAGTTCTGGAAAACAGCCAGGGCTTCTAATATGAAGAGCTTTCAAAAGCAGCAAGGCTAACCTCCCGCCAATTCACCACTTCATGAAGAGCCAAAATAGAGACTCTAGAATTGATGTAATGTGATCCAACTTGCTTAAACCAGCCAGCACTCGTGCTGCTGGGTTCTACCCCAGCCTTGAGCTACAGAGAATCGTTGAGCATCGTAATTAAGGGACGTGGGCCCAAGAACATCTGTTGCTATTGCAGAGTCTTCACGAGCAATTCTCACACAAAAAGAAGCAGTTTCTACAAATGATGCAGCTGCGTGAGCAGGAGAGAGGAAGGGGTAGGATGGGTGAGGGGCTTCTGTGGGATGTAAAGATACAACGTTCTTCCAAAAAGGCCCGGAATCTTTGCTACTTTCTCTCTGTTGGTAGATCGAGAGAAAGGTTACAAGATATTTTTCTGGGTTCATCTAAAATGATGAAATAAGGAGATGTTTGGATTTCTGCTTAGTAAACGGGTACGTCCTTCATATTTTGCTCAGCTCTGGTTGGAATAAATAAGTTGCTTTTGCAGCATGTGTAAATCCCCGCCCCCACAATACACACCCCTTTCAGTATCCATAGCAGATGGTAAATTCTGTGGCTGCCAGTTCTATCATAATATGGTTGCAGAAAATAGAAAGCACAGCAACATGAAGACCTCTGATAGAACACAGCTGGTGTTGGGAGACTGCTTCTGAATCTGCTGGTGATGACTATAGAGTTAGTGTGAAAGCACATAGCTGGACTGTAGAAACTTGTTACTTGAATGTTGGGATAAGACTGTGATGTTGAGACCCGTTATTAACCAAAGCATGTCTACCTGGGCCTTATGAGCGAAGAGCATGGGCCATGGGTGGGCAGACTGTCAGGGTGGTGGGGAAGTACAAGGGGAACAGGTACTACATTCTAGAAAATGAGAGGAGCGTTCCTGAAACAGCTGGCTAGCACGCTCATGAAGTTAGGTGTTACACTATCTGGTGGGGGAAGGATCTCATAAACGTATTTGAGAATCCAGGACTCTATAGAGTGTTTAGAATTTTAAACACCAAAAGACAATAAATACAATTTACATGTGAAGTTGGGACTAGAAACTGTATTAGAATTACTTTTTTACAGAAGTTAAATTGACACAAGAAAACTTTAATGAAAGGATATGGCTTTTCCTTTAGAAAATGGTCCTGCCTGACCCCTCTTGTGGAGGGTCTAGGTCAGGATTTAGTAAATGGCTTTGCTAGTTTAACACCGTGTACTCTAGCCAGAATGGATTTACCCAAATGAACAGAGATAGGTTTTTAAAACTAAAACTTCTAGAAAGTTTCAGTTCCTGAGAGACTGACGTACAAAACTGAACTGCTTTCTTAATTTTTTTATTTTAAAAATATTTTAAAAGCATAGAAAAGGGCAGAGAATAATATAACAAATACACACCTCACAGAATTAGCTTATTTTTTTTTGAAACTTAAAAAGAAAAAAGAATGCTACAGATAAAATTGAAGGTCCTTTGTGTCACCCAGCCCTAGACCCCTTCCCCTCCCTATCTTTTAAGAGGCAGCTACTGTTATGTATTTTGTGTGTATCCTTCTAGTTCATGTTTTTATGTTTTTATATATACCATATGTATTGGGAAATATACAGATACAATATAAATATATAAAGTGTTTTTGTGTGCTTAAGGTATCATTTGATATATATTCTATAATTCCTTTTACTCAACATTATGGTTTCTGAGGTTTATCTATGTTGATACATTTAACTTCATTCATTTTCATTTATAGTGTATTATATGGATATACCATGATTTATTGTTATTATAAATGCAGAACATGTTTGTATAGATCATTTTGTACACATTGCTAGAGATTCTAGAATCTAGAAGTAGAATTGCTGAGTCATAGGGTATGTACAAGTCCAATTTTGTTAGTTTATTTCCAAAAGTAGTTATGCTAGTTGACATTTCATCTGCAGTATGTGAGAGTATCCTACATCTGATCCCAGACTTCTCCAGTTTTTGCCAGTCTATTAGATGAGAATATCTTACTATTTTAATTTGGGTTTTCCCAATTATCAGTGGCATCATAATTTTTTAGCCATTGACATTTGAAAATAAAAATATCCAAAGGTGTGAAATCCCAAAAAACATATCCCAGATGTGTTTTTCTGACATGGTAGGATTAAAATATAACTTTGTTCATATGGTCCTCTTCGTATAATAGTATTCCCACACAATTAAAATTTTAATTGTCATTCTAATAGCTAAAATCACTTTTTAAAGTTTTAGATATTTTTGATGAAAATCTTCCTAAAATGTGTTTTACTTCCTATTTTGTGAAAATCGGGGTGAATTGAATTCAGTTCTCATAATGAATGTTAGGTTTTAAAAAAATTCATTAATGTCTACAGAGCCAGTTTAGATACTTGTTTCTGTACCTGATACCCTAAAAGATCCTCATGCTTTAATAAGTTATTTTTGCCTTCCCTCCTTTTAATTTGCTACCTTCTTCTATTCAGAATTCTAAGGATACATGGATGGTTTTTTCTTGAGTGAGAGAGTGCATGGGACTTGGGCAGCAGTTTGCCTCCAGGCAGTGGTCACTTCCAGTGTGCCCCCAGGGTTCTGGATAATTGAAACTGCGCAGTTTCAGCAATCTGACCTGCGGATGAGTGGGGTTTTTACTGTGTCAGCAAAATACCTACTTAAAAAGAGGCACAAATATTCTCTTAAAGAATGAATACATTTTAACTCAAGGATGTTAAATTGGTCTGTTACTGAAGAGATAATGAGCCTGGAAGGTGACTCATTATCTTAGAAGGTCTGAGAAAATTGGCCAGATACAAGTGGTACAAATATCATGCTGGTGAGCAGTAACAAATACCATGTGGCCATTCATGCCTTTTTTCCCTTCGTATATTTTTTTTCTTTTTAAAATTATTCTATTTTTCTTCTTTTTTATTGAACTATAGTTGATTTACAATATTGTGTTAATTTTATGTGTAGAGCAGAGTGATTCTGTTGTGTGTGTGTGTGTATTCTTTTCCATTAGGTTATTACAAGATGTTGAATATAGTTCCCTGCGCTATACAGTAAATCCTTGTTGTTTATCTATTTTATATATAGTGATATGTATCTGTTAATCCCGTACTCCTAATTTATCTCCGCCCTCTCCCTTTTGGTAACCGTAAGTTTGTTTTCTATGTCTGTGTGTCTGTTTCTGTTTTGTAAATAAGTTCATTTGTATTATTTTTTAGATTCCACATATAAGTGATATCATATATTTATCTCTGTCTGACTTACTTGACTTGGTATAGGAATCCCTAGGTCCATCCATATTGCTGCAAATGGCACTATTTCTTTTTTATGGCTGAATGATATTCCATGGTATACATATCACATATCTTCTATATCCATTCATCTGTTGATGGACACTTAGGTTGCTTCCATGTCTTAGCTATTGTACATAGTGCTGCTATGAACATTGGGGGTGCATGTATCTTTTTGAATTAGAGTTTTTGTCTTTTCTGGATATATCATTAATGCTTTTTAAAGATTTTTATTTTTTGTTTTCATAAAATTGTTTATGTTTGCTCTTTCTTGTCTTTCCAAACTTATGATATAAAGTTAACATTTCTGCTTTTTTCTCATTTCAGTGTGACAAAATTAGGCAAGAACGAGATGAAGCGGTTAAAAAACTGGAGGAATTTCAGAAAAGTATGTGAGCATTTCAGTGGAATTGTTCTAACACATACAACTGTGCTTTGGGATTATGTGGGTAGACATGTACCCTGTGTTTAGTTGCTGATGCATTGGGTGTCCAAGAAAGGAAGAATTGTCTTCCTATTTGCCCAAAAAGTACTCTGGCATTACTGTGATTTTTAAAGAAATGGATTGAGCGTTATTGTTTCATAAGTATATTATTTATATATATATATAAAACACAGTTTGTACTTGTTATAAAAAATTTTACTATACAGAACAGTTAAAAGAGAGCAAATTTGTTATCTTCACTCTTTGAGAAAAGCCAACATTAGTATTTTATAGTCTTTTTTTCCTGATCTTTTATCTGTGAAATATATGTATCAACAAAAAATACAGTCATGCTTTGCATTCAGTTTTATAGCCTACTCTTTTCAGTAAACAGTATATTATAGTCATCTTTGCATGTCAGTAGAGATATGTATATCAGTTTTTAGTGTTGCCCATAGTATTCTATTATATGATAGTACCGTAATTTATTTAAACAATTCTTCAGTGATAGATGGATTATTTCTGGTTTTTAGTAATTATCAATAATGCTGTGACAAGTATTCTTATACATACATTTTTACAGTGGTCTGGTTAGTTCCTTAGGGTAATTTATGGAAAAGGAATTCTAGGTTTACAGAACTATACATTTTTAGGAGTTTGAATGGTTGAAATAGCCCTCTCACCAAGGAAAGTTATATTCCCACAGAAGCTTTAATAATCTTCTTAATTTTTGCTATGTTATTTTTTATGTGATGTAAATCTGTTATTACTTCATCCCCTAAAATAGAACATATCTGATCACACTCAGAAGGATCAGAAGGAAATAAGTCACGGGAAAGGGCCAGACCTTAGCAGGGAGAGTGACCCTCCCCCTTAGAAGCAGGGCCTTTGTCCATCCTTCTGCAGATGCCATGTTAGTCAGGTTGTTTGATTATATCATAAAGCGTTGACTTGGTAACTACACCACAAAGCATTTTATTCTTGTTGAAGGTAAAGCAGCTATAAAAATGCAGCATTACAGTGAAATTTCAATACCCAGTTTATTTCAGGTATCTGGCTGTAACGAGGAAAACCAAAAGGGAATATTGTTGATAAAACCTATCTTTGGTGGCCAATATGCTATGACAGAACTATTTTTTATCTGTGAATGTGTGGATTGTAGCTGTTTAGGACCTTCTCCTTCCCTAATGCAGGATTAATGGGACATTCTTACACTTGAACTGACACTGGGTTACAGCTTCAAGAGTTATACCATTGACATAGTTACCAGTTAATGTGTTTGAATTAGTTATTGATATTGGATTGGCATACTCTGTGCAGTGGGAATAGTTCGAATTCTTATGGTTGGAGTTATAAAATGTTTTGGTCCAGGTAGGTAGTAGGGATTTTACCTCTTGCATTATGCAGAAATGGAAGCAACTTCCTACCAAATCAGCCTACCTTTAGAGTAACATGTAAACTTTGCTTTCATCTACCATTTCTCTTTTCCATTTCTCTTCCTCTAAATACCTTTGATAGTTTTAAAAATTTACATTTTTCCTTATGAGCAACTCAAAGCTTGAAAGAAATCATCTTTATTGTTGTTTTCATTCAATTTTTACCTTTACTACATCAACCTAATTTAAGTTTGGATGGCAGGAGAACAGAGTATTAACTCTTCACTCAGTCTCAAAAGAACAGAAAATGGAGACTAAGAAAACTTTAAATATTTGTTAAAAAATTGAGTTAAATGGTTCACGACTTTAGAACATAGAGTAGAATTTCAGATTTGGAAGGGAATGAGGCAGTTTTCACCAGTAAAAGGCACCATTTGGTGTGAATCCCTGTAGCCCTGAGCAATTCCTTCATTAGTAAAAATGGAATAAATGACCCTACCTTATAGGCTGTTCGAGGATTAAATGAGATAATCCATGTCAAAAGTGCTGAACACAGTGCTTGGCACTATAGTAAGTGCTCAATAAATACTAGTTGCGGGCTTCCCTGGTGGCGCAGTGGTTGAGAGTCCGCCTGCCGATGCAGGGGACGTGGGTTCGTGCCCCTGTCTGGGAAGATCCCACGTGCCGCGGAGCGGCTGGGCCCGTGAGCCATGGCCGCTGAGCCTGCGCGTCCGGAGCCTGTGTTCCGCAACGGGAGAGGCCACAACAGTGAGAGGCCCGTGTACCGCAAAAAAAAAAAAAAATACTAGTTGCTGCTACCACCATCTCATTTACTGCACCATCCAGGGCTTGACTGCCCTTCAGTATTAAGAGTTTGTATCATTTA